>NC_091282.1:410023089-411223089 GCF_032444005.1 Ranitomeya imitator | reverse complement strand
TAATGCAGTGTAGTTTCCAACAACTACTAAACGAGAGCCTGAAGATAGAAGCTCAGGAAAGGCAACCTGGAGAACACCTTGGAGTGGAACACACCGTCTCTACACCCCATACACAATTTGTAGGCCTAATGCAGTGTAGTTTCCAACAACTACTAAACGAGAGCATTAAGATCGAAGCAATGGCGAGGAAACCTGGCGAACACCTTGAAGTGGAACACACCATCTCTCTACACCCCATACCCAATTTGTAGGCCTAATGCAGTGTAGTTTTCTACAACTACTAAACGAGAGTCGGAAGACCGAAGCAATGTGGACGAAACCTCGGGAACACCTTGGAGTGTAACACACCATCTCTCTACACCCCATACCCAATTTGTAGGCCTAATGCAGTGTAGTTTTCTACAACTACTAAACGAGAGTCGGAAGACCGAAGCAATGTGGACGAAACCTGGGGCACACCTTGGAGTGGAACACACCGTCTCTACACCCCATACCCAATTTGTAGGCCTAATGCAGTGTAGTTTCCAACAACTACTAAACGAGAGCATTAAGATCGAAGCAATGGCGAGGAAACCTGGGGAACACCTTGGAGTGGAACACACCATCTCTCTACACCCCATACCCATTTTGTAGGCCTAATGCAGTGTAGTTTCCAACAACTACTAAACGAGAGCCTGAAGATAGAAGCTCAGGAAAGGCAACCTGGAGAACACCTTGGAGTGGAACACACCGTCTCTACACCCCATACACAATTTGTAGGCCTAATGCAGAGTAGTTTCCAACAACTACTAAACGAGAGCATTAAGATCGAAGCAATGGCGAGGAAACCTGGGGAACTGTTATGAAAGGCAATTCAGTACCACAATGGACATAGCGGTCAGAGCACATACAGTGATCTGACAATAACCCAAAATCATAGAACGAGCTCTGAGACGTGGGAACTCTGCAGACCGCAATCCCTTATCCTCTCCAAACAACACTAGAGGCAGCCATAGATTGCGCCTAACTCTGCCTATGCAACTCGGCACAGCCTGAGAAACTAACTAGCCTGAAGATAGAAAATAAGCCTACCTTGCCTCAGAGAAATACCCCAAAGGAAAAGGCAGCCCCCCACATATAATGACTGTGAGTTAAGATGAAAAGACAAACGTAGAGATGAAATAGATTCAGCAAAGTGAGGCCTGACTTTCTTAACAGAGCGAGGACAGAAAAGGTAACTTTGCGGTCTACACAAAACCCTAAAGAAAACCACGCAAATGGGGCAAAAGACCCTCCGTACCGAACTAACGGCACGGAGGTACACCCTTTGCGTCCCAGAGCTTCCAGCAAAAAATTAGACAAGCTGGACAGAAAAAATAGCAAACAAATAGCAAAGAAGAACTTAGCTATGCAGAGCAGCAGGCCACAGGAATGATCCAGGGAAAAGCAAGTCCAACACTGGAACATTGACAGGAAGCCAGGATGAAAGCATTAAGTGGAGTTAAGTAGAGAAGCACCTAACGACTTCACCAGATCACCTGAGGGAGGAAACTCAGAAGCCGCAGTACCACTTCCCTCCACCAACAGAAGCTCACAGAGAGAATCAGCCGAAGTACCACTTGTGACCACAGGAGGGAGCTTTGCCACAGAATTCACAACAGGGAACACCTTGGAGTGGAACACACCATCTCTCTACACCCCATACCCAATTTGTAGGCCTAATGCAGTGTAGTTTCCAACAACTACTAAACGAGAGCCAGAAGATCGAAGCAATGGAGAGGAAACCTGGGGAACACCTTGGAGTGGAACACACCATCTCTCTACACCCCATACCCAATTTGTAGGCCTAATGCAGCGTAGTTTCCAACAACTACTAAACGAGAGCATTAAGATCGAAGCAATGGTGAGGAAACCTGGGGAACACCTTGGAGTGGAACACACCATCTCTCTACACCCCATACCCAATTTGTAGGCCTAATGCAGCGTAGTTTCCAACAACTACTAAACGAGAGCCAGAAGATCGAAGCAATGGCGAGGAAACCTGGGGAACACCGTGAAGTGGAACACACCATCTCTCTACACCCCATACCCAATTTGTAGGCCTAATGCAGTGTAGTTTCCAACAACTACTAAACGAGAGCCAGAAGATCGAAGCAATGGAGAGGAAACCTGGGGAACACCTTGGAGTGGAACACACCATCTCTCTACACCCCATACCCAATTTGTAGGCCTAATGCAGCGTAGTTTCCAACAACTACTAAACGAGAGCATTAAGATCGAAGCAATGGTGAAGAAACCTGGGGAACACCTTGGAGTGGAACACACCATCTCTCTACACCCCATACCCAATTTGTAGGCCTAATGCAGCGTAGTTTCCAACAACTACTAAACGAGAGCATTAAGATCGAAGCAATGGCGAGGAAACCTGGGGAACACCTTGAAGTGGAACACACCATCTCTCTACACCCCATACCCAATTTGTAGGCCTAATGCAGTGTAGTTTTCTACAACTACTAAACGAGAGTCGGAAGACCAAAGCAATGTGGACGAAACCTGGGGATCACCTTGGAGTGGAACACACCATCTCTCTACACCCCATACCCATTTTGTAGGCTTAATGCAGTGTAGTTTCCAACAACTACTAAACGAGAGCCTGAAGATAGAAGCTCAGGAAAGGCAACCTGGAGAACACCTTGGAGTGGAACACACCGTCTCTACACCCCATACCCAATTTGTAGGCCTAATGCAGTGTAGTTTCCAACAACTACTAAACGAGAGCATTAAGATCGAAGCAATGGCGAGGAAACCTGGGGAACACCTTGGAGTGGAACACACCATCTCTCTACACCCCATACCCAATTTGTAGGCCTAATGCAGTGTAGTTTCCAACAACTACTAAACGAGAGCCAGAAGATCGAAGCAATGGAGAGGAAACCTAGGGAACACCTTGGAGTGTAACACACCATCTCTCTACACCCCATACCCAATTTGTAGGCCTAATGCAGTGTAGTTTTCTACAACTACTAAACGAGAGTCGGAAGACCGAAGCAATGTGGACGAAACCTGGGGAACACCTTGGAGTGGAACACACCGTCTCTACACCCCATACCCAATTTGTAGGCCTAATGCAGTGTAGTTTCCAACAACTACTAAACGAGAGCATTAAGATCGAAGCAATGGCGAGGAAACCTGGAGAACACCTTGGAGTGGAACACACTATCTCTCTACACCCCATACCCATTTTGTAGGCCTA
The DNA here is from genome assembly GCF_032444005.1 of Ranitomeya imitator. Lineage (NCBI taxonomy): Eukaryota > Metazoa > Chordata > Amphibia > Anura > Dendrobatidae > Ranitomeya > Ranitomeya imitator. The sequence goes on along the minus strand of NC_091282.1, from coordinate 411,219,857 downwards.
ATGCAGTGTAGTTTCCAACAACTACTAAACGAGAGCCTGAAGATAGAAGCTCAGGAAAGGCAACCTGGAGAACACCTTGGAGTGGAACACACCGTCTCTACACCCCATACACAATTTGTAGGCCTAATGCAGTGTAGTTTCCAACAACTACTAAACGAGAGCATTAAGATCGAAGCAATGGCGAGGAAACCTGGGGAACACCTTGAAGTGGAACACACCATCTCTCTACACCCCATACCCAATTTGTAGGCCTAATGCAGTGTAGTTTTCTACAACTACTAAACGAGAGTCGGAAGACCGAAGCAATGTGGACGAAACCTCGGGAACACCTTGGAGTGTAACACACCATCTCTCTACACCCCATACCCAATTTGTAGGCCTAATGCAGTGTAGTTTTCTACAACTACTAAACGAGAGTCGGAAGACCGAAGCAATGTGGACGAAACCTGGGGCACACCTTGGAGTGGAACACACCGTCTCTACACCCCATACCCAATTTGTAGGCCTAATGCAGTGTAGTTTCCAACAACTACTAAACGAGAGCATTAAGATCGAAGCAATGGCGAGGAAACCTGGGGAACACCTTGGAGTGGAACACACCATCTCTCTACACCCCATACCCATTTTGTAGGCCTAATGCAGTGTAGTTTCCAACAACTACTAAACGAGAGCCTGAAGATAGAAGCTCAGGAAAGGCAACCTGGAGAACACCTTGGAGTGGAACACACCGTCTCTACACCCCATACACAATTTGTAGGCCTAATGCAGTGTAGTTTCCAACAACTACTAAACGAGAGCATTAAGATCGAAGCAATGGCGAGGAAACCTGGGGAACTGTTATGAAAGGCAATTCAGTACCACAATGGACATAGCGGTCAGAGCACATACAGTGATCTGACAATAACCCAAAATCATAGAACGAGCTCTGAGACGTGGAAACTCTGCAGAGCGCAATCCCTTATCCTCTCCAAACAACACTAGAGGCAGCCATAGATTGCGCCTAACTCTGCCTATGCAACTCGGCACAGCCTGAGAAACTAACTAGCCTGAAGATAGAAAATAAGCCTACCTTGCCTCAGAGAAATACCCCAAAGGAAAAGGCAGCCCCCCACATATAATGACTGTGAGTTAAGATGAAAAGACAAACGTAGAGATGAAATAGATTCAGCAAAGTGAGGCCGGACTTTCTTAACAGAGCGAGGACAGAAAAGGTAACTTTGCGGTCTACACAAAACCCTAAAGAAAACCACGCAAAGGGGGCAAAAAGACCCTCCGTACCGAACTAACGGCACGGAGGTATACCCTTTGCATCCCAGAGCTTCCAGCAAAAAATTAGACAAGCTGGACAGAAAAAATAGCAAACAAATAGCAAAGAAGAACTTAGCTATGCAGAGCAGCAGGCCACAGGAATGATCCAGGGAAAAGCAAGTCCAACACTGGAACATTGACAGGAAGCCAGGATGAAAGCATTAGGTGGAGTTAAGTAGAGAAGCACCTAACGACCTCACCAGATCACCTGAGGGAGGAAACTCAGAAGCCGCAGTACCACTTCCCTCCACCAACAGAAGCTCACAGAGAGAATCAGCCGAAGTACCACTTGTGACCACAGGAGGGAGCTTTGCCACAGAATTCACAACAGTACCCCCCCCTTGAGGAGGGGTCACCGAACCCTCACCAGAGCCCCCAGGCCGACCAGGATGAGCCACATGAAAGGCACGAACAAGATCGGGAGCATGGACATCAGAGGCAAAAACCCAGGAATTATCTTCCTGAGCATAACCCTTCCATTTAACCAGATACTGGAGTTTCCGTCTAGAAACACGAGAATCCAAAATCTTCTCCACAATATACTCCAATTCCCCCTCCACCAAAACCGGGGCAGGAGGATCAACAGATGGAACCATAGGTGCCACGTATCTCCGCAACAATGACCTATGGAATACGTTATGTATGGAAAAAGAATCTGGAAGGGTCAGACGAAAAGACACAGGATTAAGAACCTCAGAAATCCTATACGGACCAATGAAACGAGGTTTAAACTTAGGAGAGGAAACCTTCATAGGTATATGACGAGAAGATAACCAAACCAGATCCCCAACACGAAGTCGGGGACCCACACGGCGTCTGCGATTAGCGAAACGTTGAGCCTTCTCCTGGGACAAGGTCAAATTGTCCACTACATGAGTCCAAATCTGCTGCAACCTGTCCACCACAGTATCCACACCAGGACAGTCCGAAGACTCAACCTGTCCTGAAGAGAAACGAGGATGGAACCCAGAATTGCAGAAAAATGGCGAAACCAAGGTAGCCGAGCTGGCCCGATTATTAAGGGCGAACTCAGCCAAAGGCAAAAAGGACACCCAGTCATCCTGATCGGCAGAAACAAAGCATCTCAGATATGTTTCCAAGGTCTGATTGGTTCGTTCGGTCTGGCCATTAGTCTGAGGATGGAAAGCCGAGGAAAAAGACAAGTCAATGCCCATCCTACCACAAAAGGCTCGCCAAAACCTTGAAACAAACTGGGAACCTCTGTCAGAAACGATATTCTCTGGAATGCCATGTAAACGAACCACATGCTGGAAGAACAATGGCACCAAATCAGAGGAGGAAGGCAATTTAGACAAGGGTACCAAATGGACCATCTTAGAAAAGCGATCACAGACCACCCAAATGACTGACATCTTTTGAGAAACGGGAAGATCAGAAATAAAATCCATAGAGATATGTGTCCAAGGCCTCTTCAGGACCGGCAAGGGCAAAAGCAACCCACTGGCACGAGAACAGCAGGGCTTAGCCCGAGCACAAATCCCACAGGACTGCACAAAAGTACGCACATCCCGCGACAGAGACGGCCACCAAAAGGATCTAGCCACTAACTCTCTGGTACCAAAGATTCCAGGATGACCAACCAACACCGAACAATGAACCTCAGAGATAACTTTATTGGTCCACTTATCAGGGACAAACAGTCTCTCCGCAGGACAACGATCAGGTTTATTAGCCTGAAATTTTTGCAGCACCCGCCGCAAATCAGGGGAGATGGCAGACACAGTTACTCCTTCCTTGAGGATACCCGCTGGCTCAGACAAACCCGGAGAGTCGGGCACAAAACTCCTAGACAGAGCATCCGCCTTCACATTTTTAGAGCCCGGAAGGTACGAAATCACAAAGTCAAAACGGGCAAAAAACAGCGACCAACGAGCCTGTCTAGGATTCAACCGCTTAGCAGACTCAAGATAAGTCAAGTTCTTACGATCAGTCAATACCACCACGCGATGCTTAGCTCCTTCAAGCCAATGACGCCACTCCTCGAATGCCCACTTCATGGCCAGCAACTCTCGGTTGCCCACATCATAATTTCGCTCAGCAGGCGAAAACTTCCTGGAAAAAAAAGCGCATGGTTTCATCACTGAGCAATCAGAACCTCTCTGCGACAAAACAGCCCCTGCTCCAATCTCAGAAGCATCAACCTCGACCTGGAACGGAAGAGAAACATCTGGTTGACACAACACAGGGGCAGAAGAAAAACGACGCTTCAAGTCTTGAAAAGCTTCCACAGCAGCAGAAGACCAATTGACCAAATCAGCACCCTTCTTGGTCAAATCGGTCAATGGTTTGGCAATACTAGAAAAATTGCAGATGAAGCGACGATAAAAATAAGCAAGGCCCAGGAACTTTTGCAGACTTTTCAGAGATGTCGGCTGAGTCCAATCATGGATGGCTTGGACCTTAACAGGATCCATCTCGATAGTAGAAGGGGAAAAGATGAACCCCAAAAATGAAACCTTCTGCACACCAAAGAGACACTTTGATCCCTTCACAAACAAAGAATTAGCACGCAGGACCTGAAAAACTGTTCTGACCTGCTTCACATGAGACTCCCAATCATCCGAGAAGATCAAAATGTCATCCAAGTACACAATCAGGAATTTATCCAGGTACTCTCGGAAGATGTCATGCATAAAGGACTGAAACACTGATGGAGCATTGGCAAGTCCAAATGGCATCACTAGATACTCAAAATGACCCTCGGGCGTATTAAATGCAGTTTTCCATTCATCTCCTCGCCTGATTCGCACCAGATTATACGCACCACGAAGATCTATCTTGGTGAACCAACTAGCCCCCTTAATCCGAGCAAACAAATCAGATAACAATGGCAAGGGGTACTGAAATTTAACCGAGATCTTATTTAGAAGGCGGTAATCTATACAAGGTCTCAACGAACCATCCTTCTTGGCTACAAAAAAGAACCCTGCTCCTAATGGTGACGATGACGGGTGAATATGCCCCTTCTCCAGGGATTCCTTCACATAACTGCGCATAGCGGCGTGCTCAGGCACGGATAAATTAAACAGTCGACCTTTTGGGAATTTACTACCAGGAATCAAATTGATAGCACAATCACAATCCCTATGCGGAGGTAGGTCATCGGACTTGGGCTCATCAAATACATCCCGGTAATCAGATAAGAACTCTGGAACCTCAGAAGGGGTGGATGACGAAATTGACAGAAATGGAACATCACCATGTACCCCCTGACAACCCCAGCTGGACACCGACATGGATTTCCAATCTAATACTGGATTATGGGCTTGTAGCCATGGCAACCCCAACACGACCACATCATGCAGATTATGCAACACCAGAAAGCGAATAACCTCCTGATGTGCAGGAGCCATGCACATGGTCAGCTGGGTCCAGTATTGAGGCTTATTCTTGGCCAAAGGCGTGGCATCAATTCCTCTCAATGGAATAGGACACTGCAAGGGCTCTAAGAGAAACCCACAACGCTTAGCATACTCCAAGTCCATCAAATTCAGGGCAGCGCCTGAATCCACAAATGCCATGACAGAATACGATGACAAAGAGCAGATCAAGGTAACAGACAGAAGAAATTTTGACTGTACCGTACCAATGGTGGCAGACCTAGCGAACCGCTTAGTGCGCTTAGGACAATCAGAGATAGCATGAGTGGAATCACCACAGTAGAAACACAGCCCATTCAGACGTCTGTGTTCTTGCCGTTCAACTCTGGTCAAAGTCCTATCGCACTGCATAGGCTCAGGTTTAAGCTCAGGTAATACCGCCAAATGGTGCACAGATTTACGCTCACGCAAGCGTCGACCGATCTGAATGGCCAAAGACATAGACTCATTCAAACCAGCAGGCATAGGAAATCCCACCATGACATCCTTAAGGGCTTCAGAGAGACCCTTTCTGAACATAGCTGCCAGCGCAGATTCATTCCATTGAGTGAGCACGGACCACTTTCTAAATTTCTGACAATATACCTCTATCTCATCCTGACCCTGACAAAGAGCCAGCAAATTTTTCTCTGCCTGATCCACTGAATTAGGTTCATCATACAGCAATCCGAGCGCCAGGAAAAACGCATCGATATTACTCAACGCAGGATCTCCTGGCGCAAGAGAAAATGCCCAGTCCTGAGGGTCGCCGCGCAAAAAAGAAATAACAATCAAAACCTGTTGAACTGGATCACCAGAGGAGCGAGGTTTCAAGGCCAGAAATAATTTACAATTATTTTTGAAACTCAGAAACTTAGTTCTATCTCCAAAAAACAAATCAGGAATAGGAATTCTTGGTTCTAACATAGATTTCTGATCAATAGTGTCTTGAATCTTTTGTACTCTTGCCGAGAGCTGATCCACAGATGAAGACAGACTTCTAATGTCCATCGCTACACCTGTGTACTGAACCACCCAAATGTCTAGGGGAAAAAAAAGGCAAAACACAGTGCACAGAAAAAAAAATGGTATCAGAACTTCTTTTTTCCCTCTATTGAGAATCATTAGTACTTTTGGCTTCCTGTACTGTTATGAAAGGCAATTCAGTACCACAATGGACATAGCGGTCAGAGCACATACAGTGATCTGACAATAACCCAAAATCATAGAACGAGCTCTGAGACGTGGGAACTCTGCAGACCACAATCCCTTATCCTCTCCAAACAACACTAGAGGCAGCCGTGGATTGCGCCTAACTCTGCCTATGCAACTCGGCACAGCCTGAGAAACTAACTAGCCTGAAGATAGAAAATAAGCCTACCTTGCCTCAGAGAAATACCCCAAAGGAAAAGGCAGCCCCCCACATATAATGACTGTGAGCTAAGATGAAAAGACAAACGTAGAGATGAAATAGATTCAGCAAAGTGAGGCCCGACTTTCTTAACAGAGCAAGGACAGAAAAGGTAACTTTGCGGTCTACACAAAACCCTAAAGATAACCACGCAAAGGGAGCAAAAAGACCCTCCGTACCGAACTAACGGCACGGAGGTACACCCTTTGCGTCTCAGAGCTTCCAGCAAAAAATTAGACAAGCTGGACAGAAAAAATAGCAAACAAATAGCAAAGAAGAACTTAGCTATGCAGAGCAGCAGGCCACAGGAATGATCCAGGGAAAAGCAAGTCCAACACTGGAACATTGACAGGAAGCCAGGATGAAAGCATTAGGTGGAGTTAAGTAGAGAAGCACCTAACGACCTCACCAGATCACCTGAGGGAGGAAACTCAGAAGCCGCAGTACCACTTCCCTCCACCAACAGAAGCTCACAGAGAGAATCAGCCGAAGTACCACTTGTGACCACAGGAGGGAGCTTTGCCACAGAATTCACAACAGGGAACACCTTGGAGTGGAACACACCATCTCTCTACACCCCATACCCAATTTGTAGGCCTAATGCAGTGTAGTTTCCAACAACTACTAAACGAGAGCCAGAAGATCGAAGCAATGGAGAGGAAACCTGGGGAACACCTTGGAGTGGAACACACCATCTCTCTACACCCCATACCCAATTTGTAGGCCTAATGCAGCGTAGTTTCCAACAACTACTAAACGAGAGCATTAAGATCGAAGCAATGGCGAGGAAACCTGGGGAACACCTTGAAGTGGAACACACCATCTCTCTACACCCCATACCCAATTTGTAGGCCTAATGCAGTGTAGTTTTCTACAACTACTAAACGAGAGTCGGAAGACCGAAGCAATGTGGATGAAACCTGGGGAACACCTTGGAGTGGAACACACCATCTCTCTACACCCCATACCCATTTTGAAGGCTTAATGCAGTGTAGTTTCCAACAACTACTAAACGAGAGCCTGAAGATAGAAGCTCAGGAAAGGCAACCTGGAGAACACCTTGGAGTGGAACACACCGTCTCTACACCCCATACACAATTTGTAGGCCTAATGCAGTGTAGTTTCCAACAACTACTAAACGAGAGCATTAAGATCGAAGCAATGGCGAGGAAACCTGGGGAACACCTTGGAGTGGAACACACCATCTCTCTACACCCCATACCCAATTTGTAGGCCTAATGCAGTGTAGTTTCCAACAACTACTAAACGAGAGCATTAAGATCGAAGCAATGGCGAGGAAACCTGGGGAACACCTTGGAGTGGAACACACCATCTCTCTACACCCCATACCCATTTTGTAGGCCTAATGCAGTGTAGTTTCCAACAACTACTAAACGAGAGCCTGAAGATAGAAGCTCAGGAAAGGCAACCTGGAGAACACCTTGGAGTGGAACACACCGTCTCTACACCCCATACACAATTTGTAGGCCTAATGCAGTGTAGTTTCCAACAACTACTAAACGAGAGCATTAAGATCGAAGCAATGGCGAGGAAACCTGGGGAACACCTTGGAGTGGAACACACCATCTCTCTACACCCCATACCCAATTTGTAGGCCTAATGCAGTGTAGTTTCCAACAACTACTAAACGAGAGCCAGAAGATCGAAGCAATGGAGAAGAAACCCAGGGAACACCTTGGAGTGTAACACACCATCTCTCTACACCCCATACCCAATTTGTAGGCCTAATGCAGTGTAGTTTTCTACAACTACTAAACGAGAGTCGGAAGACCGAAGCAATGTGGACGAAACCTGGGGAACACCTTGGAGTGGAACACACCGTCTCTACACCCCATACCCAATTTGTAGGCCTAATGCAGTGTAGTTTCCAACAACTACTAAACGAGAGCATTAAGATCGAAGCAATGGCGAGGAAACCTGGGGAACACCTTGGAGTGGAACACACCATCTCTCTACACCCCATACCCATTTTGTAGGCCTAATGCAGTGTAGTTTCCAACAACTACTAAACGAGAGCCTGAAGATAGAAGCTCAGGAAAGGCAACCTGGAGAACACCTTGGAGTGGAACACACCGTCTCTACACCCCATACACAATTTGTAGGCCTAATGCAGTGTAGTTTCCAACAACTACTAAACGAGAGCATTAAGATCGAAGCAATGGCGAGGAAACCTGGGGAACACCTTGGAGTGTAACACACCATCTCTCTACACCCCATACCCAATTTGTAGGCCTAATGCAGTGTAGTTTTCTACAACTACTAAACGAGAGTCGGAAGACCGAAGCAATGTGGACGAAACCTGGGGAACACCTTGGAGTGTAACACACCATCTCTCTACACCCCATACCCAATTTGTAGGCCTAATGCAGTGTAGTTTTCTACAACTACTAAACGAGAGTCGGAAGACCGAAGCAATGTGGACGAAACCTGGGGAACACCTTGGAGTGTAACACACCATCTCTCTACACCCCATACCCAATTTGTAGGCCTAATGCAGTGTAGTTTTCTACAACTACTAAACGAGAGTCGGAAGACCGAAGCAATGTGGACGAAACCTGGGACACACCTTGGGGCGGCAGACACCGTTAGTAGGCCCTACCAAAGTTGTACCCCCAATGCAGTTTTAAAATTCCTAGAGGCTGAAAACAAGACTATTGACGCTCAGCTTTTTTCAAAGGAACACAGCTGAATTGAGTGGCACAGACAGACACAGGTAGTAGGCCTTAAACCAAAAATGTGGCTCACTGCAGCTTAAAAAAGGTTACAGGGGTACACAGGCAGCATTGCTCTGGGCAGTGGAGGACAATTTCAATAGTGGACCGCAGACAGACTTTGTACGCCTACAATTAAAAAAATGATGCTCTATGCAATAAAAAATAGGTTCCAGGGGTACACGGGCAGCAGTGGTCTGGTCAGTGTAGGAGTAGTAGAAAGAAGGGACCGCAGACAGGCTTCGAAGGCCTAACATAACAAAATAGGGCTGTTGGCAATTTAAAATTGGTTCCAGGGGTACACGGGCAGCAGTAGAATGGTCAGTGGAGGACTTGTGGAAGGAGGGACCGCAGACAGGCTTCGAAGGCCTAACATAAAAAAATTGGGCTGTAGGCAATTTAAAATTGGTTCCAGGGGTACACGGGCAGCAGTAGAATGGTCAGTGGAGGCCTAGTGGAAGGAAGGACCGCAGACAGGCTTCGAAGGCCTAACATAAAAAAATTGGGCTGTAGGCAATTTAAAATTGGTTCCAGGGGTACACGGGCAGCAGTAGAATGGTCAGTGGAGGCCTAGTGGAAGGAGGGACCGCAGACAGGCTTCGAAGGCCTAACATAAAAAAATTGGGCTGTAGGCAATTTAAAATTGGTTCCAGGGGTACACGGGCAGCAATGGTCTGGTCAGTGTAGTAGTACTAGAAAGAAGGGACCGCAGACAGGCTTCGAAGGCCTAACATAACAAAATAGGGCTGTTGGCAATTTAAAATTGGTTCCAGGGGTACACGGGCAGCAGTAGAATGGTCAGTGGAGGCCTAGTGGAAGGAGGGACCGCAGACAGGCTTCGAAGGCCTAACATAAAAATATTGGGCTGTAGGCAATTTAAAATTGGTTCCAGGGGTACACGGGCAGCAGTAGAATGGTCAGTGGAGGCCTAGTGGAAGGAGGGACCGCAGACAGGCTTCGAAGGCCTAACATAAAAAAAATTGGGCTGTAGGCAATTTAAAATTGGTTCCAGGGGTACACGGGCAGCAATGGTCTGGTCAGTGTAGTAGTACTAGAAAGAAGGGACCGCAGACAGGCTTCGAAGGCCTAACATAACAAAATAGGGCTGTTGGCAATTTAAAATTGGTTCCAGGGGTACACGGGCAGCAGTAGAATGGTCAGTGGAGGCCTAGTGGAAGGAGGGACCGCAGACAGGCTTCGAAGGCCTAACATAAAAAAATTGGGCTGTAGGCAATTTAAAATTGGTCCCAGGGGTACACGGGCAGCAATGGTCTGGTCAGTGTAGTAGTAGTAGAAAGAAGGGACCGCAGACAGGCTTCGAAGGCCTAACATAACAAAATAGGGCTGTTGGCAATTTAAAATTGGTTCCAGGGGTACACGGGCAGCAGTAGAATGGTCAGTGGAGGCCTAGTGGAAGGAGGGACCGCAGACAGGCTTCGAAGGCCTAACATAAAAAAATTGGGCTGTAGGCAATTTAAAATTGGTTCCAGGGGTACACGGGCAGCAATGGTCTGGTCAGTGTAGTAGTAGTAGAAAGAAGGGACCGCAGACAGGCTTCGAAGGCCTAACATAACAAAATAGGGCTGTTGGCAATTTAAAATTGGTTCCAGGGGTACACGGGCAGCAGTGGTCTGGTCAGTGGAGGTCTAGTGGAAGGAGGGACCGCAGACAGGCTTCGAAGGCCTAACATAATAAAATTGGACAGGCTGTAGGCACTTTATAATTGGTTCCAGGAGTACACGGGCAGCAGTAGACATGTCAGTGTAGTAGTAGTTGAAAGAACGGGCCGCATACAGGCTTCGAAGGCCTAACATAATAAAATGGGCTGGCTGTAGGCAATTTAAAATTGGTTCCAGGGGTAGATGGGCAGCAGTGGTCTGGTCAGCGGAGGCCGATTGTAATGAGTGTCTGCCAGTTAGTAGTCCGAAACAATAAATAAATGTGAATGTCTCGCATTAAAACAAAACGAAAACACTAAAGGGTGCAATCATTAGGTTCAGGGGTGGGATCCTCTGCGTAGTTTCAGACATACTAATTTAGCGCAAAGTATTTACTGTGGTAAATAGAGGACACTGCCCCTGACTATGTTAAGTACCATCATACATGTCAACACAATGGTATTGTCAGTGGCAGGAATGGAAGGATGTCAGCGCATAGACTAAACATTGGTGGAAGTGTGAGAGATAACTGTGGAAGTGGTAGAGCAATGTTTGACCTGGGGTTGGGTGAACTCTCTTGTGGCCGGCGGTACAGGCCCAGGGCCCCTCATGTTACAACAGTGTGTCTGACGTTGGGTGCGCACCACCACCGCCAGAGACACTTTATTGTACTATGAGGGGCCCAGTGGCAGTGCCGTCGACCAAAAGCGGGCACACCCACCTCTTCAGACAAACAGCACTCTCACGGGTGCTTGCGCCAAGTCGCGATACCACGGCCCCGTGTGGGGAGTTTGGCCATTTAGGGAGGTGTAAACATGTCGTATGCTGGACAACCAGCTGCAGCAAATTAGACATTCGAAAAGTAATTCACAGTAGTCCACAGGCAAGAGCTTTTCATAGGAAAGCTAGGTGTCTGCCGGGCAAGGTGGGGCAAAAGAATTCGAAATCCAGTTGTGGTTCATTTTAATGAATGTTAGATCATCAACATTTTGGGTAGCCAGACGAGTCCTTTTTTCGGTTAATATTGAACCTGCAGCACTGAATACTCTTTCTGATAGGACACTAGCTGCCGGGCAAGCAAGCTCCTGCAATACATATTCTGCCAATTCTGGCCAGGTGTCTAATTTTGATGCCCAGTAATCAAATGGGAATGATGGTTGAGGGAGAACATCAATAAGGGATGAAAAATAGTTAGTAACCATACTGGACAAATGTTGACTCCTGTCACTTTCAATTGATGCAGCAGTACCTGTCCTGTCTGCGGTCATAGCAAAATCACTCCACAACCTGGCCAGAAAACCCCTCTGTCCAACGCCACTTCTGATGTGTGCACCCCTAACACTCCTGGTCTGCTGCCCCCTGGAGCTCGTGTGAGAACGATCACGGGCGCTGTGTGCTGGGAATGCCTGAAGCAAACGGTCAACAAGAGTTGATTGTTTGGTTGCTAATATTAGTTCCAAGTTCTCATGTGGCATAATATTTTGCAATTTGCCTTTATAGCGTGGATCAAGGAGGCAGGCCAACCAGTAATCGTCATCGTTGATCATTTTAGTAATGCGTGTGTCCCTTTTGAGGATACGTAAGGCATAATCCGCCATGTGGGCCAAAGTTCCAGTTGTCAAATCTGCGGTTGTGATTGGTTGAGGGGCAGTTTCAGGCAAATCTACGTCACTTGTGTCCCTCAAAAAACCAGAACCCGGCCTTGCCACGCAACCAATTTCCAGTGCCCCCGGGAAAGCTTCCTCATTAAAAATATACTCATCCCCATCATCCTCCTCGTCCTCCACCTCCTCTTCGCCCGCTACCTCGTCCTGTACACTGCCCTGACCAGACAATGGCTGACTGTCATCAAGGCTTTCCTCTTCCTCTGGTGCAGACGCGTCAAACTTTGCATCAGCAGACACATTAGGGGGATGCTCATGCTTATTATGGCGTTGTCTGCACTAAACAGCCGTGTGCATTCCTCAAAACACTGAAGGACTTGACACATGTCTTGTATCTTCGACCACTGCACACCTGACAACTCCATGTTTGCCATCCTACTGCCTGCCCGTGTATGTGTATCCTCCCACAAAAACATAACAGCCCGCCTCTGTTGGCACAGTCTCTGAAGCATGTGCAGTGTTGAGTTCCACCTTGTTGCAACGTCTATGATTAGGCGATGCTGGGGAAGGTTCAAAGACCGCTGATAGGTCTGCATACGGCTGGAGTGTACAGGCGAACGTCGGATATGTGAGCAAAGTCCACGCACTTTGAGGAGCAGGTCGGAGAACCCAGGATAAGTTTTCAATAAGCACTGCACCACCAGGTTTAAGGTGTGAGCCAGGCAAGGAATGTGTTTCAGTTGGGAAAGGGAGATGGCAGCCATGAAATTCCTTCCGTTATCACTCACTACCTTGCCTGCCTCAAGATCTACTGTGCCCAGCCACGACTGCGTTTCTTGTTGCAAGAACTCGGACAGACCTTCAGCGGTGTGTCTGTTGTCGCCCAAACACTTCATAGCCAATACAGCCTGCTGACGCTTGCCAGTAGCTGGCCCATAATGGGACAACTGGTGTGCAACAGTGTCAGCTGCCGATGGAGTGGTTGGCCGACTGCGGTCTGTGGAAGAGCTTTCGCTTCTGCAGGAGGACGAGGAGGAGGAGGAGGGGGTGCGAACGCCTACAGCCAACTGTTTCCTAGACCGTGGGCTAGGCACAACTGTCCCGAAATTGATGTCCCCTGTGGACCCTGCATCCACCACATTCACCCAGTGTGCCGTGATGGACACGTAACGTCCCTGGCCATGCCTACTGGTCCATGCATCTGTAGTCAGGTGCACCTTTGTACTCACAGATTGCCTGAGTGCATGGACGATGCGCTGTTTAACATGCTGGTGCAGGGCTGGGATGGCATTTCTGGAAAAAAAGTGTCGACTGGGTAGCTCGTAGCGTAGTTCAGCGTACTCCATCAGGGCTTTGAAAGCTTCGCTTTCAACTAACCGGTAGGGCATCATCTCTAACGAGATTAGTCTAGCTATGTGGGCGTTAAAACCCTGAGTACGCGGATGCGAGGATAAGTACTTCCTTTTTCTAACCAGAGTCTCATGTAGGGTGAGCTGGACTGGAGAGCTGGAGATCGTGGAACTTGCGGGTGTGCCGGTGGACATGGCAGACTGAGAGACGGTTGGAGACTGTATTGTTTCCGCCGGTGCCCTAGATGCAATATTTCCTCCTACAAAACTGGTGATTCCCTGACCCTGACTGCTTTTGGCTGGCAAAGAAACCTGCACAGATACTGCCGGTGGTGCGGAAAATGGTGGCCTTACAGTGACGGAAGGGATGTTGCGTTGCTGAATAGCTTCATTGGCCGAGGGTGCTACAACCTTAAGGGACGTTTGGTAGTTAGTCCAGGCTTGAAAATGCATGGTGGTTAAATGTCTATGCATGCAACTTGTATTGAGACTTTTCAGATTCTGACCTCTGCTTAAGCTAGTTGAACATTTTTGACAGATGACTTTGCGCTGATCAATTGGATGTTGTTTAAAAAAATGCCAGACTGCACTCTTCCTAGCATCGGATCCCTTTTCAGGGATTGCAGACTGAGCTTTAACTGGATGGCCACGCTGTCCTCCAACAGGTTTTGGCTTTGACACGCGTTTTGGGCCAGATACGGGCCCGGCAGATGGAACCTGTTGCGATGTTGATGCCTGCTGCGGCCCCTCCTCCACCTCCGCTTCTGAACTACTGCCGCCTGCACCCTGTTCCCCCAATGGCTGCCAATCGGGGTCAACAACTGGGTCATCTATTACCTCCTCTTCTAGCTCGTGTGCAACTTCGTCTGTGTCACCATGTCGGTCGGTGGTATAGCGTTCGTGACGGGGCAACATAGTCTCATCAGGGTCTGATTGTGGATCAGTACCCTGAGAGGGCAATGTTGTGGTCTGAGTCAAAGGACCAGCATAGTAGTCTGGCTGTGGCTGTGCATCAGTGCACTCCATGTCAGAATCTACTTGTAATGGGCATGGCCTGTTAAGTGTTTCACTTTCTAAGCCAGGGACGGTATGTGTAAAGAGCTCCATGGAGTAACCCGTTGTGTCGCCTGCTGCATCCTTCTCTCTTGTTGTTGTTTTTGCTGAAGAGGACAAGGAAGCGACTTGTCCCTGACCGTGAACAACCACAAGCGACGCGCTGCTTTTACATTTACCAGTTTCAGAAGAGGAGGCAAAAGAGCTAGAGGCTGAGTCTGCAAGGTAAGCCAAAACTTGCTGTTGCTGCTCCGGCTTTAAAAGCGGTTTTCCTACTCCCAGAAAAGAGAGCGTTCGAGGCCTTGTGTAGCCAGACGACGAACCTGGCTCCACAGCTCCAGACTTAGGTGGAATATTTTTTTTCCCACGACCACCTGATGCTCCACTACCATCATTACCAGCTGACAATGAACGCCCATGGCCACGACCTCTTGCACCAGACTTCCTCATTGTTTTAAAAACTTAACCAAAGTAACTTTATTTGTTGCTGTCAAACAACTTACACGCTGACCTATAACTTCAGTATCATTTCAATATCCCTTTACAGGTTGGTGAGACCACAAGGAAAATAAGGCACAATGTTACACACTCTGTTTTCTGTGGCACCAAATCACAGAGATGCCACACACGCAGGACTGTCACTCAAGCACAAATGTCAATATTAATCTCCCACTGTTTTATTTTTATTTTTTTCAGGGAGACTTTATAAACAAAATAAAATAAAATAATTTTAAAAGGAAGAATTTAGAAACCAAATAAAATAAAATGATTTTTTCAGGGACAATTTAGAAACCAAATAAAAAAACAAAAAAAGGCTTTCTATGGCCCACTGAGTGAGAGATGGCACACACAGGAGTCAGGAGTGGCACACAAGCACAGAGGCCAATATTTTTTTCCCACTGATTGATGTAGTGATTTTTTCAGGTAGATTTGGGAACCCAAATCAAGCAAAAAAATAAATAGGCTTTCTATGGCCCACAATTTGAGAGAGAGAGAGAGAGATGGCACACCCAGGAGTCAAGACTGGCACACAAGCAGAAAGGGCAATATTAATCTCCCACTGTTTTATTTTTTTTATTTTATTTTTCAGGGAGACTTTAGAAACAAAATAAAATAAAATGATTTTTTCAGGAAGAATTTAGAAACCAAATAAAATAAAATGATTTTTCAGGGACAATTTAGAAACCAAATAAAAAAACAAAAAAAGGCTTTCTATGGCCCACTGAGTGAGAAATGGCACACACAGGAGTCAGGAGTGGCACACAAGCCCAGAGGCCAATATTTTTCTCCCACTGATTGATGTACTGATTTTTCCAGGTAGGTTTTGGAACCCAAATCAAGCAAAAAAATAAATAGGCTTTCTATGGCCCACAATTTGAGAGAGAGAGAGAGAGAAAGCACACCCAGGAGTCAAGACTGGCACACAAGCAGAAAGGGCAATATTAATCTCCCACCTATTTTTTTTTTTTTTTTTCAGGGAGACTTTAGAAACAAAATAAAATAAAATGATTTTTTCAGGAAGAATTTAGAAACCAAATAAAATAAAATGATTTTTTCAGGAAGAATTTAGAAACCAAATAAAATAAAATGATTTTTTCAGGGACAATTTAGAAACCAAATAAAAAAACAAAAAAAGGCTTTCTATGGCCCACTGAGTGAGAAATGGCACACACAGGAGTCAGGAGTGGCACACAAGCCCAGAGGCCAATATTTTTCTCCCACTGATTGATGTAGTGATTTTTTCAGGTAGATTTGGGAACCCAAATCAAGCAAAAAAATAAATAGGCTTTCTATGGCCCACAATTTGAGAGAGAGAGAGAGAGAGAGAGATGGCACACCCAGGAGTCAAGACTGGCACACAAGCAGAAAGGGCAATATTAATCTCCCACTGTTTTATTTTTATTTATTTTTTTTTTCAGGGAGACTTTAGAAACAAAATAAAATAAAATGATTTTTTCAGGAAGAATTTAGAAACCAAATAAAATAAAATGATTGTTTCAGGGACAATTTAGAAACCAAATAAAAAAACAAAAAAAGGCTTTCTATGGCCCACTGAGTGAGAGAAGGCACACAAAGGATTCAGGAGTGGCACACAAGCCCAGAGGCCAATATTTTTCTCCCACTGATTGATGTAGTGATTTTTTCAGGTAGATTTTGGAACCCAAATCAAGCAAAAAAATAAATAGGCTTTCTATGGCCCACAATTTGAGAGAGAGAGAGATGCCACACCCAGGAGTCAAGACTGGCACACAAGCAGAAAGGGCAATATTAATCTCCCACTGTTTTATTTATTTATTTTTTTCCGGGAGACTTTAGAAACAAAATAAAATAAAATGATTTTTTCAGGAAGAATTTAGAAACCAAATAAAATAAAATGATTTTTTCAAGGACAATTTAGAAACCAAATTAAAAAAAAAAAAAAAAAAGGCTTTCTATGCCCCACTGAGTGAGAGATGGCACACACAGGAGTCAGGAGTGGCACACAGGCCCAGAGGCCAATATTTTTCTCCCACTGATTGATGTAGTGATTTTTTCAGGTAGATTTTAGAACCCAAATCAAGTAAAAAAATAAAAAGGCTTTTTATGGCCCACTGAGTGAGAGATGGCACACACAGGAGTGGCACACAAGCCCTGAGGCCAATATTTTTCTCCCACTGATTGATGTAGTGATTTTTTCAGGTAGATTTTAGAACCCAAATCAAGCAAAAAAATAAATAGGCTTTCTATGGCCCACTGAGTGAGAGATGGCACACACAGGAGTCAGGAGTGGCACACAAGCCCTGAGGCCAATATTTTTCTCCCACTGATTGATGTAGTGATTTTTTCAGGTAGATTTTAGAACTCAAATCAAGCAAAAAAATAAATAGGCTTTCTATGGCCCACTGAGTGAGAGATGGCACACACAGGAGTCAGGAGTGGCACACAAGCCCTGAGGCCAATATTTTTCTCCCACTGATTGATGTAGTGATTTTTTCAGGTAGATTTTAGAACCCAAATCAAGCAAAAAAATAAATAGGCTTTCTATGGCCCACTGAGTGAGATTTGGCACACACAGGAGTCAGGAGTGGCACACAAGCCCTGAGGCCAATATTTTTCTCCCACTGATTGATTTATTGATTTTTTCAGGTAGGATTTAGAACCCAAATCAAGCAAAAAAATAAATAGGCTTTCTATGGCCCACTGAGTGAGAGATGGCACACACAGGAGTCAGGAGTGGCACACAAGCCCTGAGGCCAATATTTTTCTCCCACTGATTGATTTATTGATTTTTTCAGGTAGATTTTAGAATCCAAATCAAGCAAAAAAATAAATAGGCTTTCTATGGCCCACTGAGTGAGAGATGGCACAGACAGGAGTCAGGAGTGGCACACAAGTCCAGAGGCCAATATTTATCTCCCACTGATTGATGTAGTGATTTTTTTCAGGTAGATTTTAGAACCCAAATCAAGCAAAAAAATAAATAGGCTTTCTATGGCCCACTGAGTGAGAGATGGCACACACAGGAGTCAGGAGTGGCACACAAGCCCTGAGGCCAATATTTTTCTCCCACTGATTGATTTATTGATTTTTTCAGGTAGGATTTAGAACCCAAATCAAGCAAAAAAATAAATAGGCTTTCTATGGCCCACTGAGTGAGAGATGGCACACACAGGAGTCAGGAGTGGCACACAAGCCCTGAGGTCAATATTTTTCTCCCACTGATTGATGTAGTGATTTTTTCAGGTATATTTTAGAACCCAAATCAAGCAAAAAAATAAATAGGCTTTCTATGGCCCACTGAGTGAGAGATGGCACACACAGGAGTCAGGAGTGGCACACAAGCCCTGAGGCCAATATTTTTCTCCCACTGATTGATGTAGTGATTTTTTCAGGTAGATTTTAGAACCCAAATCAAGCAAAAAAATAAATAGGCTTTCTATGGCCCACTGAGTGAGATTTGGCACACACAGGAATCAGGAGTGGCACACAAGCCCAGAGGCCAATATTTATCTCCCACTGATTGATGTAGTGATTTTTTCAGGTAGATTTTAGAACCCAAATCAAGCAAAAAAATAAATAGCCTTTCTATGGCCCACTGAGTGAGAGATGGCACACACAGGGATGGCACTCTACCAGAAATGCCAATCTTAATCTCCCACAAAAAAAAAAAAAAAACAACAGGGACTGTCTTACAATTACTATCTCCCTGCAGTAATCTCAGCCAGGTATGGCAGGCAGCAATAAGGAGTGGACTGATGCACAAATTAAATAAAAAGTGTGGACAAACAAACAAGATAGCTGTGAAGAACGGAAGGAACAACAGGATTTGTGCTTTGAAAAAAGCAGTTGGTTTGCACAGCGGCGTACACACAGCAATGCAGCTATCAGGGAGCCTTCTAGGGCAGCCCAATGAGCTACAGCGCTGAGAAAAAAAAAATGTAGCTTCCACTGTCCCTGCACACCGAAGGTGGTGTTGGACAGTGGAAATCGCTACAGCACAAGCGGTTTGGTGGTTAATGGACCCTGCCTAACACTATCCCTGCTTCTGACGAAGCGGCAGCAGCCTCTCCCTAAGCTCAGATCAGCAGCAGTAAGATGGCGGTCGGCGGGAACGCCCCTTTATAGCCCCTGTGACGCCGCAGACAGCAAGCCAATCACTGCAATGCCCTTCTCTAAGATGGTGGGGACCAGTGTTGTGAATTCTGTGGCTGAGTTCACTTCTGTGGTCACAAGTGGTATTGCAGTCTCTGGGCTTCCTCCCTCAGGTGTTTTGGTGAGCTCGTTGGCTGCCTTGCTATTTAGCTCCACCTGAGTCTGTCTTCCTTGCTCCTTGTCAATGTTCCAGTGTTGGATCTGAGCTACTGCATCTTTCCTTGGGCCTGCTGCTCTGCTAGATAAGTGCTTCTAGTTTGTTTTCTGTTTTTTCTGTCCAGCTTGCTATTGTCTTTTGCTGGAAGCTCTGAGAAGCAGAGGGGTGCACCGCCGTGCTGTTAGTTCGGCACGGTGGGTCTTTTTGCCCCTTTGCGTGGTTTTCGTTTTAGGGTTTTTTGTAGACTGCATAGTTCTCTTTGCTATCCTCGCTCTGTCTAGAATATCGGGCCTCACTTTGCTGAATCTATTTCATTCCTACGTTTGTCTTTTCATCTTGCTAACAGTCATTATATGTGGGGGGCTGCCTATTCCTTTGGGGTATTTCTCTGAGGTAAGTCAGGCTTGTATTTCTATCTTCAGGCTAGTCAGCTCCTCAGGCAGTGCCGAGTTGCATAGGTAGTTGTTAGGCGCAATCCACTGCTGCTTATAGTTGTGTGAGGATAGATCAGGTACTGCAGTCTACAGAGATTCCACGTCTCAGAGCTCGTCCTATTGTTTTTGGTTATTGCCAGATCTCTGTATGTGCGCTGATTACTGCACGCTGTGTTGCCTGATTGCCAGCCATAACAGTACAAGGAGCCTCACCAATGATTCCCAATAGAGGGAAAAAAGAAATCCTGACATCATTTTTTTTTCTTAGCTCTGTCTTCAGTCTTTTTTTTCCCCTAGACATTAGAGTGCTTCAGGACACAGCTGTGGACATGGATATTCAGGCTCTGTGCTCCTCAATGGATAATCTCGTTGTAAATGTACAAAAGATTCAAGATACTATTGATCAGAAATCGATGCTAGAACCAAGAATTCCGATTCCTGATTTGTTTTTTGGTGACAGAACTAAGTTCCTGAGCTTCAGAAATAATTGTAAGCTATTTTTGGCCTTGAAACCTCATTCTTCTGGTAATCCTATTCAACAGGTTTTGATTATTATTTCTTTTTTGCGCGGCGACCCACAGGACTGGGCGTTTTCTCTTGCACCAGGAGATTCTGCATTGAGTAATGTTGATGCATTTTTCCTGGCGCTCGGATTGCTTTACGATGAGCCTAATTCAGTGGATCAGGCTGAGAAAAATCTGCTGGCTTTATGCCAGGGTCAGGATGATGTAGAAGTATATTGTCAGAAATTTAGGAAATGGTCAGTACTCACTCTGTGGAATGAATCTGCACTAGCGGCTTTGTTCAGAAAGGGTCTCTCTGAAGCTCTTAAGGATGTAATGGTGGGATTTCCTATGTCTGCTGGTTTGAATGAGTCTATGTCCTTGGCCATTCAGATCGGTCGTCGCTTGCGCGAGCGTAAATCTGTGCACCATCTGGCGGTACTGCCTGAGAGTAAACCTGAGCCTATGCAGTGCGACAGGACTATGACTAAAGTAGAACGGCAAGAACACAGACGTCTGAACAGACTGTGTTTCTATTGTGGTGATTCTACTCATGCTATTTCTAATTGTCCTAAACGCACTAGGCGGTTCGATAGCTCTGCCGTTATTGGTACTGTACAGTCCAAATTCCTTTTGTCCATTACCTTAATGTGCTCTTTGTCATCGTATTCTGTCATGGCGTTTGTGGATTCAGGCGCTGCCCTGAATCTGATGGATTTGGATTATGCTAAACGTTGTGGATTTTTCTTGGAGCCTTTGCGGTGTCCTATTCCGTTGAGAGGAATTGATGCTACACCTTTGGCCAAGAATAAGCCTCAGTACTGGGCCCAGCTGACCATGTGCATGGCTCCTGCACATCAGGAAGTTATTCGCTTTCTGGTACTGCATAATTTGCATGATGTGGTCGTGTTGGGGTTGCCATGGCTACAAACCCATAATCCAGTATTGGATTGGAACTCTATGTCGGTAACCAGCTGGGGTTGTCAGGGAGTACATGGTGATGTTCCATTTTTGTCTATTTCGTCATCCATTCCTTCTGACATCCCAGAGTTCTTGTCGGACTTTCAGGATGTATTTGAAGAGTCCAAGTCTGATGCCCTACCTCCGCATAGGAATTGTGATTGTGCTATCGATTTGATTCCTGGTAGTAAATTCCCTAAGGGTCGTTTATTTAATTTGTCCGTACCTGAACACACCGCTATGCGCAGTTATGTGAAGGAGTCCCTGGAGAAGGGACATATTCGCCCATCGTCGTCACCATTGGGAGCAGGGTTCTTTTTTGTAGCCAAGAAGGATGGTTCGCTAAGACCGTGTATTGATTACCGCCTTCTTAATAAGATCACTGTTAAGTTTCAGTATCCCTTGCCATTGATTTCTGACTTGTTTGCTCGGATTAAGGGGGCTAGTTGGTTTACTAAGATTGATCTTCGTGGTGCGTATAATCTGGTGAGAATCAGGCAGGGAGATGAATGGAAAACGGCATTTAATACGCCCGAGGGTCATTTTGAGTATCTGGTGATGCCGTTCGGACTTGCCAATGCTCCATCTGTTTTTCAGTCTTTTATGCATGACATTTTCCGTGAGTATCTGGATAAATTCTTGATTGTTTACTTGGATGACATTTTGATCTTCTCAGATGATTGGGAGTCTCATGTGAAGCAAGTCAGAATGGTTTTCCAGGTACTGCGTGCTAATTCCTTGTTCGTGAAGGGATCAAAGTGTCTCTTCGGTGTGCAGAAAGTTTCATTTTTGGGGTTCATCTTTTCCCCTTCTACTATCGAGATGGATCCGGTTAAGGTTCAGGCCATCCAGGATTGGACTCAGCCGACATCTCTAAAAAGTCTGCAGAAATTCCTGGGCTTTGCTAATTTTTATCGTCGCTTCATCTGTAATTTTTCTAGCATTGCCAGACCATTGACCGATTTGACCAAGAAGGGTGCTGATTTGGTTAATTGGTCTTATGCTGCCGTGGAAGCTTTTCAGGAGTTGAAGCATCGTTTTTGCTGTGCCCCTGTGTTGTGTCAACCTGATGTTTCTCTTCCGTTCCAGGTCGAGGTTGATGCTTCTGAGATTGGTGCAGGGGCGGTTTTGTCACAGAGAGGTTCTGGTTGCTCAGTGTTCAAACCATGTGCTTTCTTTTCCAGGAAATTTTCTGCTGCTGAGCGTAATTATGATGTGGGCAACCGAGAGTTGCTGGCCATGAAGTGGGCATTCGAGGAGTGGCGTCATTGGCTTGAGGGTGCTAAGCATCGCGTGGTGGTATTGACTGATCATAAGAACTTGACTTATCTCGAGTCTGCCAAGCGCTTGAATCCTAGACAGGCCCGTTGGTCGTTATTTTTTGCTCGTTTTGATTTTGTGATTTCATACCTTCCGGGCTCTAAAAATGTGAAGGCGGATGCTCTGTCTAGGAGTTTTGTGCCCGACTCTCCGGGGTTATCTGAGCCGGCGAGTATCCTCAAGGAAGGAGTCATTGTGTCTGCCATCTCCCCTGATTTGCGGAGAGTGTTGCAGAAATTTCAGGCTAATAAACCTGATCGTTGTCCGGCCGAGAAACTGTTCGTCCCTGATAGGTGGACTAGTAAAGTTATCTCTGAACTTCATTGTTCGGTGCTGGCCGGTCATCCAGGAATCTTTGGTACCAGGGAGTTGGTTGCTAGATCCTTCTGGTGGCCATCTCTGTCACGGGATGTGCGTGCTTTTGTGCAGTCCTGTGGAATTTGTGCTAGGGCTAAGCCCTGCTGTTCACGTGCCAGTGGGTTGCTTTTGCCCTTGCCGGTCCCGAAGAGGCCTTGGACACATATTTCGATGGATTTCATTTCTGACCTTCCCGTTTCTCAAAAAATGTCGGTCATTTGGGTGGTCTGTGATCGCTTTTCTAAAATGGTCCATCTGGTGCCCTTGGTTAAATTGCCTTCCTCCTCTGATTTGGTGCCTTTGTTCTTCCAGCATGTGGTTCGTTTACATGGCATTCCTGAGAATATTGTTTCTGACAGAGGTTCCCAGTTTGTCTCGAGGTTCTGGCGAGCCTTTTGTGGTAGGATGGGCATTGACCTATCTTTCTCCTCGGCCTTCCATCCTCAGACTAATGGCCAGACCGAACGAACCAATCAGACCTTGGAAACATATCTGAGATGTTTTGTTTCCGCTGACCAGGATGATTGGGTGTCATTTTTGCTGTTGGCTGAGTTCGCCCTTAATAATCGGGCCAGCTCGGCTACCTTGGTCTCTCCATTTTTCTGCAATTCTGGGTTCCATCCTCGTTTCTCTTCAGGACAGGTTGAGTCTTTGGACTGTCCTGGTGTGGATTATGTGGTGGACAGGTTGCAGCAGATCTGGACTCAGGTAGTGGACAATTTGACCTTGTCCCAGGAGAAGGCTCAGCTTTTCGCTAATCGCAGACGCCGTGTGGGACCCCGACTTCGTGTTGGGGATTTGGTTTGGTTATCTTCTCGTCATATTCCTATGAAGGTTTCCCCTCCTAAATTTAAACCTCGTTTTATTGGTCCGTATAGGATTTCTGAGATTCTCAATCCGGTGTCTTTTCGTCTGACCCTCCCAGACTCCTTTTCCATACATAATGTATTCCATAGGTCGTTGTTGAGGAGATACGTGGCACCTATGGTTCCATCTGTGGAGCCTCCTGCCCCTGTTTTGGTGGAGGGGGAATTGGAGTATATTGTGGAGAAGATTTTGGATTCTCGTGTCTCTAGACGGAAACTCCAGTATCTGGTCAAATGGAAGGGTTATGCTCAGGAAGATAATTCCTGGGTTTTTGCCTCTGATGTCCATGCCCCAGATCTTGTTCGTGCCTTTCATGTGGCTCATCCTGGTCGGCCTGGGGGTTCTGGTGAGGGTTCGGTGACCCCTCCTCATGGGGGGGGGTACTGTTGTGAATTCTGTGGCTGAGTTCACTTCTGTGGTCACAAGTGGTATTGCAGTCTCTGGGCTTCCTCCCTCAGGTGTTTTGGTGAGCTCGTTGGCTGCCTTGCTATTTAGCTCCACCTGAGTCTGTCTTCCTTGCTCCTTGTCAATGTTCCAGTGTTGGATCTGAGCTACTGCATCTTTCCTTGGGCCTGCTGCTCTGCTAGATAAGTGCTTCTAGTTTGTTTTCTGTTTTTTCTGTCCAGCTTGCTATTGTCTTTTGCTGGAAGCTCTGAGAAGCAGAGGGGTGCACCGCCGTGCTGTTAGTTTGGCACGGTGGGTCTTTTTGCCCCTTTGCGTGGTTTTCGTTTTAGGGTTTTTTGTAGACTGCATAGTTCTCTTTGCTATCCTCGCTCTGTCTAGAATATCGGGCCTCACTTTGCTGAATCTATTTCATTCCTACGTTTGTCTTTTCATCTTGCTAACAGTCATTATATGTGGGGGGCTGCCTATTCCTTTGGGGTATTTCTCTGAGGTAAGTCAGGCTTGTATTTCTATCTTCAGGCTAGTCAGCTCCTCAGGCAGTGCCGAGTTGCATAGGTAGTTGTTAGGCGCAATCCACTGCTGCTTATAGTTGTGTGAGGATAGATCAGGTACTGCAGTCTACAGAGATTCCACGTCTCAGAGCTCGTCCTATTGTTTTTGGTTATTGCCAGATCTCTGTATGTGCGCTGATTACTGCACGCTGTGTTGCCTGATTGCCAGCCATAACAGACCAGGGCCTATGTCATCACGCTGCCCACACTCTGCGTTCACCTTCATTGGCTGAGAAATGGCGCTTTTCGCGTCATTGAAACGCGACTTTGGCGCGAAAGTCGCGTACCGCACGGCCGACCCCGCACAGGGGTCGGATCGGGTTTCATGAAACCCGACTTTGCCAAAAGTTGGCGACATTTGAAAATGAATGACCCGTTTCGCTCAACCCTACTGGCTATACATCATAACGTATTGCACCAGGGCTCGTTGCTGCTGCCACAGTCACTGCAACATGTGCAAAGTTGAATTCCACTGTGTGGGGACATCGCATTTTAGCCAGTGAACTGGCAGGGCCAAAGACTTCTGTAGAGATGTAAGACATTGAGCTGCAGGATGCGAATGGCAGAAGTGAGTACACAGCGACTGTGCCCTCTGCAGAAGCCCATCTAGTCCGGGATAGTTGGATAATTTAGAAATTTCTGGACAACCAGGTTCAAAACGTGAGCCATACAAGGCATGTGAGTGACATTGTTCCGGCAAAGGGCCGCATCCAGGTTTGCAGCATTTTCGCGCACGGCCTTCCCTGGCTGTAGGTTCAGTGGAGACAACCATTGATGGAACTCGGTCTCCAGAGCTGACCACAACTCCTCAGCTGTGTGACTCACATTTCCCAGACATTTCAAGGTAAATACCACCTGATGCCACTGAGCCCTGGTGACAGCATAGTAAGGAGGTCTGCAGGATTCCTTCTGTGCAGTTAGAACGTGGGTGGCATTACCAGACAGGCTTTGGGTGCAGGTGGAGGACCGAGAAGAGGTTGAGGAGGCAGAAACAGTGGAGGAACTTCAAGATACAGAGGATCGACGAGCAACTCGTGGGGACGGCAAGACTTGGACAGCAGCCCCTTCTCCTGATATCATCATAGTTACCCAGTCACCGACATGTAATAACCCTGTCCATGTCTACTCGTCCAAGTGTCTGTGGTGAAATGCATCCTGTCACACACAGAGTTTCTCAAGGAAGCGGTGATGTTGTGTGCAACATGCTGGTGTAGCGCAGGCACAGCTTTCTTTGAGAAGTAGTGGCGACTTGGCATCTGGTACTGGGGCACTGCAATGGACATAAAGTCTCGAAAATCCTCTGTGTCCACCTAGCGGCAACGGCAGCATTTCTGTAGCCAACAGCTTGCAGATGGTGAAGTTCAAACTCTTAGCTTTGTCATGGCTAGAAGGAAATGGTCTTTTACTTGTCCACATCTGAGAGACCAAGGGTTGGCTGCCGTGCTTAGATGGGATTGAGTAGGGTGTCCCTGGCAAACTGCTGGTCTGTGATGAAGGTGCAGGCGGAGATATTATGTTGCCTTGATCAAAATGTGGTCTCAATGTCGGACAGTGCTCAACATCAGCAGGTATTTCCACTTGCAAATGTCCTGATGACCTGACAATCACACTGGCTCTTGCGGGTAAAGAGGTAGAAGGTCTGCGTCCAAAACCATGTGCACTTGTCCCCACAATTACAGAGGATGAAGAGGCCGCGGATGCACTTGATGGGGCAGACAGTGCTGGGCCCGGCCCACTAGGCTGCATTGTAGCACAGTGAGCTTCCGACTGCAACTTATGCCTCATATCCATGTGACGGTTCATGCATGAAGTACTCAAACTAGTCATTTTTTGAACTCTACTGAGATTTTGGTGACAAATCTTACAGACAACATGAGTTGGATCATCCTTTGCGATCTCAAAAAATGCCCAGGCTATGCAAGGCTTAGAGCCCTTGCGACCTGAAGAGCCACCACGACGTGTGCTCAGAGACACAGTTGTTGTTGAGGATGCAATTGTTGACGTTCTTCCAGTACTCCGTCTCTATCCAGGAAGGCGCAATCTAACCTCATCATCAGACTCGTCACTAGCATCTTCCTCCACCTCCTCTGTTGACCCCATGGACTGGCGGACTGTGGGTTGACAGTAAATGGGGTCTCCAACCTCGTCATCATCACCCTGTGTTCTTACACCCGTCGTCCTCAGAACCAACCTCTTTCTGCCCTGACCGAAAAGTCAAGTTTTCGTTCCAATCAGGTATCTCAGTCTCATCATCATCTTCCTCATTGTCTCCACCAACAGGAATTATAGTTTGGGAATGAGGGTCTACATTATGCTCAGAACCTTCTTCATCTGGGCCTGGATCTGACTCACAAAGATTCTGGGCATCAGATCATTTCCTTGTCTGGATTCACAGAAGCTCTGGAGCAGACCTCTGATTCCCAGGGATCATATCAGATTGTCCACGAAAAGAAGTAGACATCTTACTTTGGCTGGAAGATGGTCTTTTTTCTGCAGATGTTACTGTTGCTTAACTACCTACCCAACGGGCGCAACCTTTTTTACCTTTCCAACAAGCCTATTCCCCTTTCCACCAGCAGCAGGCCTTTTGCCACTCATTTTGGTGCTTTATCAACTGGCAACTCTGTATCTGTAGTTGTTGGCACAAAAAACAATGGATGGAAACCGAGCAGAGCTGAGTGGCCAAACTGTGCTCCTAGGCCCAAAACGATTTACTGGGTTAGATACAGTACAAATTTAGATACACAGGTGGTGTAGTTAGCTTCACAGGCAGGCTACTCTGCTGACATGCAGACACTGCTCCTAGGCCCAAAATGATTTACTGGGTTAGATGCAGTAAAAATTTAGATACACAAGCAGTGTAGTTAGCTTCACAGGCGGGCTTCTCCGCTGACGTGCAGACACTGCTACTAAGCACAAAACGATTTACTGGATTAGATGCAGTAAAAATTTAGATACACAGGCGGTGTAGCTTCACAAGTGGGCTGCTCCGCTGACATGCAGACACTGCTACTAAGCCTAAAACGATTTACTGGGTTAGATGCAGTCAAAATTTAGATACACAGGCGGTGTAGCTAGCTTCACAGGCGGGCTTCTCAAATGACTACCAGACAATGCTACTAGCCCAAAAGGATTGGCTGAGCTATATTACACCAAATGCTGTAACAAACACTTGCACAGCACTGGCACAGACCTGCCTGGCAAAAAGTGCTATGAACTGCGTAATCTACCCTCAAAAGAGCTGATATTACAACTAGTCCCGACTCCCGACTCCCTAAACCTATCTCTCAGAAAATTCACTCCCAAAAAAGACTCTTAGTCTGTATAGTGTCCACAGCAGCAGCGGTGCCGTCTAACACTAAGCTATAGCAGTGAGGAAATGGTGGCGACGGGGAAAATTTGCTGGTTCTTATAGGGCAAGGACATGTGACATACACAGCCAATGACACATGCCCTTGCTTGTGTGCATCACATGCACATTGCTGTATGTGTACTGCTGATAGGCTGAGAGACTGCACCGCCCCTCTGTAAATGCGGGAAAGAATCCCCCAGCCCACTTTACACTGAAACAGTCTATTAACAATGATAAACAGTTTTAATGTGCAAATCAAGTTAGGCTTTTGGTGAACGAACAGTTATTGAACAGAAACTCGAACAGCTGAATGTTAAGCAAATTGTTCAAAACAGCTAGAATTTGAAATTGGCGAACAGTTTGACTCAAACACTAGGGTTGAGCGACCTTGACCTTTTTAGAGTCGAGTCGTGTTTCGCGAAACCCGACTATCTTAGAAGTCGAGTCGAGTGGAATCGGCCGATTATGGCGAAAAGTCGGGCATCGCCCGAAACACGAAACCCAATGCAAGTCAATGGGGGAGCATAGTCGGCAGTGAGTGGAGGCCAGGAAAACACCTACACTGCCCATTTTAATGGCAAAAACATCCATTCTTTTTACTGAAGCTTGGCAATCGTAATTTAGCTTATAATAATTGGAAGGCATTTGAAATTGGGGGTCATTTGGCTAAAGTTGTGGGGGGTAGGGCTGGTTCAAGTAATTAGTGGGCCCAGGAAATCTGGAACGCGTCACGGCAGTGGAGCAGGGAGAGGTAAGTATTTCAACTTTGCAAGTGCTGTGATCCTGAGCAAGCAGGGGGGGCCCACTCGTTGGCACTGGCACTGGCACAGTGCCCCTCAAAGTACAGCGGTGTGTTTGCACGGCGGGGGCGCCTCCCACCGGCAGCAACACTTTTGCGTACTATGAGAGGCCCTGTGCCAGTGACGTCGCCAACTAGTATTCCTCCCCCCACCTGATGAAGGAGCCTGCACTTTCATCTGCACCTTCCTCTTTGTCCCCGTGTAAGGTGGTATGGTATGCGGGAAGAGGAACCTGACTTTCAGCAGGGTCACAATCTTGCTGTGTAGCGTGCACGGGGAATTTTGCGTTATGGGTCAATGTACCAGCAGACTCATCTATCACTGGCTGGGCAATGGGCAGGATGAGGAGGAAACACAGATATAGGCCCAAAGAATAAAGAGGGCTAAATGTAGTTCAAAATTGGTAACACAGGACTAACCAGGGGGCATTGCAGTGGAGGACAACTGGAATGAGAGGCTGACACAGAGAGTAGGCCCAAATCAGTAAGTAGTCGAAATGCAGTTCAAAATTGGCAACCGTAGTAAACAGGCGGCACAGCTTTGTTCAGTGGAGGAGAACAGCAAGGAGTGGCAGACACCGATAGTAGGCCCCAACCCAACTAGTAGGCCAAATGCAGTCTAACATTAACAACTACTTAACGAGAGCCTGAAAATGGAATTTCAGGACAGGAAACCAGGAGAACAGCAAGGAGTGGCAGACACCGATAGTAGGCCCCAACCCAACTAGTACGCCAAATGCAGTTGTTCCATTTAACCACAATTTAATGAGAGCCTGAAGATGAAGCTCAGGAAAGGCAACCTGGAGAACACCTTGTAGTGTAACACACCATCTCTCTACACCCCATACCCAATTTGTAGGCCTAATGCAGTGTAGTTTCCAACAACTACTAAACGAGAGCAGGAAGATCGAAGCAATGGCGAGGAAACCTGGGGAACACCTTGGAGTGGAACACACCATCTCTCTACACCCCATACCCAATTTGTAGGCCTAATGCACTGAAGTTTCCAACAACTACTAAACGAGAGCATTAAGATCGCAGCAATGGCGAGGAAACCTGGGGAACACCTTGGAGTGGAACACACCATTTCTCTACACCCCATACCCAGTTTGTAGGCCTAATGCACTGTAGTTTCCAACAACTACTAAACGAGAGCATTAAGATCGCAGCAATGGCGAGGAAACCTGGGGAACACCTTGGAGTGGAACACACCATCTCTCTACACCCCATACCCAATTTGTAGGCCTAATGCACTGTAGTTTCCAACAACTACTAAACGAGAGCATTAAGATCGCAGCAATGGCGAGGAAACCTGGGGAACACCTTGGAGTGGAACACACCATCTCTCTACACCCCATACCCAATTTGTAGGCCTAATGCACTGTAGTTTCCAACAACTACTAAACGAGAGCATTAAGATCGCAGCAATGGCGAGGAAACCTGGGGAACACCTTGGAGTGGAACACACCATCTCTCTACACCCCATACCCAATTTGTAGGCCTAATGCACTGTAGTTTCCAACAACTACTAAACGAGAGCAGGAAGATCGAAGCAATGGCGAGGAAACCTGGGGAACACCTTGGAGTGGAACACACCATCTCTCTACACCCCATACCCAATTTGTAGGCCTAATGCAGTGTAGGTTCCAACAACTACTAAACGAGAGCAGGAAGATCGAAGCAATGGCGAGGAAACCTGGGGAACACCTTGGAGTGGAACACACCATCTCTCTACACCCCATACCCAATTTGTAGGCCTAATGCAGTGTAGTTTCCAACAACTACTAAACGAGAGCAGGAAGATCGAAGCAATGGCGAGGAAACCTGGGGAACACCTTGGAGTGGAACACACTATCTCTCTACACCCCATACCCAATTTGTAGGCATAATGCACTGTAGTTTCCAACAACTACTAAACGAGAGCATTAAGATCGCAGCAATGGCGAGGAAACCTGGGGAACACCTTGGAGTGGAACACACCATCTCTCTACACCCCATACCCAATTTGTAGGCCTAATGCACTGTAGTTTCCAACAACTACTAAACGAGAGCATTAAGATCGCAGCAATGGCGAGGAAACCTGGGGAACACCTTGGAGTGGAACACACCATCTTTCTACACCCCATACCCAATTTGTAGGCCTAATGCACTGTAGTTTCCAACAACTACTAAACAAGAGCAGGAAGATCGAAGCAATGGCGAGGAAACCTGGGGAGCACCTTGGAGTGGAACACACCATCTCTCTACACCCCATACCCAATTTGTAGGCCTAATGCAGTGTAGTTTCCAATAACTACTAAACGAGAGCAGGAAGATCGAAGCAATGGCGAGGAAACCTGGGGAACACCTTGGAGTGGAACACACCATCTCTCTACACCCCATACCCAATTTGTAGGCCTAATGCAGTGTAGTTTCCAACAACTACTAAACGAGAGCAGGAAGATCGAAGCAATGGCGAGGAAACCTGGGGAACACCTTGGAGTGGAACACACCATCTCTCTACACCCCATATCCAATTTGTAGGCCTAATGCACTGTAGTTTCCAACAACTACTAAACGAGAGCATTAAGATCGCAGCAATGGCGAGGAAACCTGGGGAACACCTTGGAGTGGAACACACCATCTTTCTACACCCCATACCCAATTTGTAGGCCTAATGCACTGTAGTTTCCAACAACTACTAAACAAGAGCAGGAAGATCGAAGCAATGACGAGGAAACCTGGGGAGCACCTTGGAGTGGAACACACCATCTCTCTACACCCCATACCCAATTTGTAGGCCTAATGCAGTGTAGTTTCCAATAACTACTAAACGAGAGCATTAGGGTCGCAGCAATGGCGAGGAAACCTGGGGAACACCTTGGAGTGGAACACACCATCTTTCTACACCCCATACCCAATTTGTAGGCCTAATGCACTGTAGTTTCCAACAACTACTAAACAAGAGCAGGAAGATCGAAGCAATGACGAGGAAACCTGGGGAGCACCTTGGAGTGGAACACACCATCTCTCTACACCCCATACCCAATTTGTAGGCCTAATGCACTGTAGTTTCCAACAACTACTAAACGAGAGCATTAGGGTCGCAGCAATGGCGAGGAAACCTGGGGAACACCTTAGAGTGGAACACACCATCTCTCTACACCCCATACCCAATTTGTAGGCCTAATGCACTGTAGTTTCCAACAACTACTAAACGAGAGCATTAAGATCGCAGCAATGGCGAGGAAACCTGGGGAACACCTTGGAGTGGAACACACCATCTCTCTACACCCCATACCCAATTTGTAGGCCTAATGCAGTGTAGTTTCCAACAACTACTAAACGAGAGCATTAAGATCGCAGCAATGGCGAGGAAACCTGGGGAACACCTTGGAGTGGAACACACCATCTTTCTACACCCCATACCCAATTTGTAGGCCTAATGCACTGTAGTTTCCAACAACTACTAAACAAGAGCAGGAAGATCGAAGCAATGGCGAGGAAACCTGGGGAGCACCTTGGAGTGGAACACACCATCTCTCTACACCCCATACCCAATTTGTAGGCCTAATGCAGTGTAGTTTCCAATAACTACTAAACGAGAGCAGGAAGATCGAAGCAATGGCGAGGAAACCTGGGGAACACCTTGGAGTGGAACACACCATCTCTCTACACCCCATACCCAATTTGTAGGCCTAATGCAGTGTAGTTTCCAACAACTACTAAACGAGAGCAGGAAGATCGAAGCAATGGCGAGGAAACCTGGGGAACACCTTGGAGTGGAACACACCATCTCTCTACACCCCATACCCAATTTGTAGGCCTAATGCACTGTAGTTTCCAACAACTACTAAACGAGAGCATTAAGATCGCAGCAATGGCGAGGAAACCTGGGGAACACCTTGGAGTGGAACACACCATCTTTCTACACCCCATACCCAATTTGTAGGCCTAATGCACTGTAGTTTCCAACAACTACTAAACAAGAGCAGGAAGATCGAAGCAATGACGAGGAAACCTGGGGAGCACCTTGGAGTGGAACACACCATCTCTCTACACCCCATACCCAATTTGTAGGCCTAATGCAGTGTAGTTTCCAATAACTACTAAACGAGAGCAGGAAGATCGAAGCAATGGCGAGGAAACCTGGGGAACACCTTGGAGTGGAACACACCATCTCTCTACACCCCATACCCAATTTGTAGGCCTAATGCAGTGTAGTTTCCAACAACTACTAAACGAGAGCAGGAAGATCGAAGCAATGGCGAGGAAACCTGGGGAACACCTTGGAGTGGAACACACCATCTCTCTACACCCCATACCCAATTTGTAGGCCTAATGCACTGTAGTTTCCAACAACTACTAAACGAGAGCATTAAGATCGCAGCAATGGCGAGGAAACCTGGGGAACACCTTGGAGTGGAACACACCATCTCTCTACACCCCATACCCAATTTGTAGGCCTAATGCACTGTAGTTTCCAACAACTACTAAACGAGAGCATTAAGATCGCAGCAATGGCGAGGAAACCTGGGGAACACCTTGGAGTGGAACACACCATCTCTCTACACCCCATACCCAATTTGTAGGCCTAATGCACTGTAGTTTCCAACAACTACTAAACGAGAGCATTAAGATCGCAGCAATGGCGAGGAAACCTGGGGAACACCTTGGAGTGGAACACACCATCTCTCTACACCCCATACCCAATTTGTAGGCCTAATGCACTGTAGTTTCCAACAACTACTAAACGAGAGCATTAAGATCGCAGCAATGGCGAGGAAACCTGGGGAACACCTTGGAGTGGAACACACCATCTCTCTACACCCCATACCCAATTTGTAGGCCTAATGCACTGTAGTTTCCAACAACTACTAAACGAGAGCAGGAAGATCGAAGCAATGGCGATGAAACCTGGGGAACACCTTGGAGTGGAACACACCATCTCTCTACACCCCATACCCAATTTGTAGGCCTAATGCAGTGTAGTTTCCAACAACTACTAAACGAGAGCAGGAAGATCGAAGCAATGGCGAGGAAATCTGGGGAACACCTTGGAGTGGAACACACCATCTCTCTACACCCCATACCCAATTTGTAGGCCTAATGCAGTGTAGTTTCCAACAACTACTAAACGAGAGCAGGAAGATCGAAGCAATGGCGAGGAAACCTGGGGAACACCTTGGAGTGGAACACACCATCTCTCTACACCCCATACCCAATTTGTAGGCCTAATGCACTGTAGTTTCCAACAACTACTAAACGAGAGCATTAAGATCGCAGCAATGGCGAGGAAACCTGGGGAACACCTTGGAGTGGAACACACCATCTCTCTACACCCCATACCCAATTTGTAGGCCTAATGCACTGTAGTTTCCAACAACTACTAAACGAGAGCATTAAGATCGCAGCAATGGCGAGGAAACCTGGGGAACACCTTGGAGTGGAACACACCATCTCTCTACACCCCATACCCAATTTGTAGGCCTAATGCACTGTAGTTTCCAACAACTACTAAACGAGAGCATTAAGATCGCAGCAATGGCGAGGAAACCTGGGGAACACCTTGGAGTGGAACACACCATCTCTCTACACCCCATACCCAATTTGTAGGCCTAATGCACTGTAGTTTCCAACAACTACTAAACGAGAGCAGGAAGATCGAAGCAATTGAGAGGAAACCTGTGGAACACCTTGGAGTGTAACACACCGTCTCTCTACACCCCATACCCAATTTGTAGGCCTAATGCACTGTAGTTTCCAACAACTACTAAACGAGAGCAGGAAGATCGAAGCAATGGAGAGGAAACCTGGGGAACACCTTGGAGTGGAACACACCATCTCTCTACACCCCATACCCAATTTGTAGGCCTAATGCACTGTAGTTTCCAACAACTACTAAACGAGAGCATTAAGATCGCAGCAATGGTGAGGAAACCTGGGGAACACCTTGGAGTGGAACACATCATCTCTACACCCCAGACCCAACTTGTAGGCCGAATGCAGTGTTGTTTTCAACAACTACTTAAGAAGAGCCTGAAGATCAAAGCTCAGAAAAGGCAACATGGGGAACACCTTGGAGCGGCAGACACTGGTAGTAGGCTGTAAACCCCAAATTTTGGTCAATGGAGTTTATGAAATGTTGCAGGGGTACACAGGCAGCATTGGTGTGGTAAGCGGAGGACAATTTATATTTGGGACTGCAGACAGACTTTGTAGGCTGTCCCCTGTGGACCATGCATCCACAACATTAACTCAGTGCGCCGTAATGGACATCTAACCTTTCGTGGACATGCCTACTAGTCCATGCATCTGTTGTCAGGTGCACCTTTCTACTATTAGATAGCCAGAGAGCATGGACAATGCAGATTTTTACATGATGCTGTAGTGCTGGGATGGCTTTTCTTGCAAAAGAAGTGACGACTGGGTAGCTCTTACCGTGGTACAGCGTAGTCCATCTGGGCTTTATAATTGTAAAATAGAGAAAAAAAATTGGCTGTATGCACTTTAAAATAGGTTACAGGGGTACACGGGCGGCAGTGGTCTGGTCAGTGTAGTTGTAGTAGAAAGAAGGGACCGCAGACAGGCTTCAAAGGCCTAACATAACAAATTGGACAGGCTGTAGGCACTTTTACATTGGTTCCAGGGGTACACGGGCAGCAGTGGTCTGGTCAGTGTATTAGTAGTAGAAAGAAGGGACTGCAGACAGGCTTCGAAGGCCTAACATAACAAAATAGGGCTGTTGGCAATTTAAAATTGGTTCCAGGGGTACACGGGCAGCAGTACAATGGTCAGTGGAGGCCTAGTGGAAGGAGGGACTGCAGACAGGCTTCGAAGGCCTAACATAACAAAAATAGGGGTGCAGGCAATTTAACATTGGTTCCAGGGGTACACGGGCAGCAGTGGTCTGGTCAGTGTAGTAGTAGTAGAAAGAAGGGACTGCAGACAGACTTCGAAGGCCTAACATAACAAAATTGGGCTGTTGGCAATTTAAAATTGGTTCCAGGGGTACACAGGCAGCAGTACAATGGTCAGTGGAGGCCTAGTGGAAGGAGGGACCACAGACAGGCTTCGAAGGCCTAACATAACAAAAATAGGGGTGCAGGCAATTTAACATTGGTTCCAGGGGTACACGGGCAGCAGTGGTCTGGTCAGTGTAGTAGTAGCAGAAAGAAGGGACTGCAGACAGGCTTCGAAGGCCTAACATAACAAAATTGGGCTGTTGGCAATTTAAAATTGGTTCCAGGGGTACACGGGCAGCAGTACAATGGTCAGTGGAGGCCTAGTGGAAGGAGGGACCGCAGACAGGCTTCGAAGGCCTAACATAACAAAAATGCAAATACAATGGTATTGTCAGTGCCAGGCATTGAAGGATGTCAGCGCATAGACTAAACATTGGTGGAGCTGTGAGAGATAATTTTGCAAGTGGTAGAGCACTGTTTGAGCTGGGGGGGGGGAACGTACTTGTGGCCGGCGGTACAGGCCCAGGGCCCCTCATATTACAACGGTGTGTCTGACGTTGGGTGCGCACCACCACCGCCAGAGACACTTTATTGTACTATGAGGGACCCAGTGGCAGTGCCGTCGACCAAAAGCGGGCACACTTACCTCTTCAGAAAAAAAACAGCACTCTCACGGGTGCTGGCGCCAAGAGGCGATACCACGGCCCCGTGTGGGGAGTTTGGCCATTTAGGGAGGTGTAAACATGTCGTATGCTGGACAATCAGGTGCAGCAAATTACGATATTGGAAAAGTCATTCATAATAGTCCACAGGCAAGACCTTTTCATAGGAAAGCTAGGTGTCAGCCGGGCAAGGTGGGGCAAAAGATTTCGAAATCCAGTTGTGGTTCATTTTAATGAAGGTTAGATCATCTACATTTTGGGTAGCCAGACGAGTCCTTTTTTCTGTTAGTATTGAACCTGCAGCACTGAATACTCTTTCTAATAGGACACTAGCTGCCGGGCAAGCAAGCTCCTGCAATGCATATTCTGCCAATTCTGGCCAGGTGTCTAATTTGGATGCCCAGTAATCAAATGGGAATGACGGTTGAGGGAGAACGTCGATAAGGGATGAAAAATAGTTTGTAACCATACTGGACAAATGTTGTCTCCTGTCACTTTGAATTGATGCTGCAGTACCTGTCCTGTCTGCGGTTATAGCAAAATCACTCCACAACCTGGTCAGAAAACCCCTCTGGCCAACGCCACTTCTGATTTCTGCCCCTCTAACACCTCTGGTCTGCTGGCCCCTGCAGCTCGTGTGAGAACGATCACGGGCGCTGTGTGCAGGGAATGCCAGAAGCAAACGGTCAACAAGATTTGATTGTTTGGTTGTGCTAATATTATTTCCAAGTTCTCATGTGGCATTATATTTTGCAATTTGCCTTTATAGCGAGGATCAAGGAGGCAGGCCAACCAGTAATCGTCATTGTTCATCATTTTAGTAATGCGTGTGTCGCTTTTGTGGATACATAAGGCATAATCCGCCATGTGGGCCAAAGTTCCAGTTCTCAAATCTGCGGTTGTGCTTGGTTGAGGGGCAGTTTCAGGCAAATCCACGTCACTTGTGTCCCTCCAAAAACCAGAATTCGGCCTTGCCGCGCCAACAATTTCCAGTGGCCCCGGAAAAGCTTCCTCATTAAAAATATAATCATCCCCATCATCCTCCTCGTCCTCCTCCTCCTCTTCGCCCGCTACCTCGTCCTGTACACTGCCCTGGCCAGACAATGGCTAACTGTCATCAAGGCTTTCCTTTTCCTCAGCTGCAGACGCCTGATCCTTTATGTGCGTCAAACTTTGCATCAGCAGACGCATTAGGGGGATGCTCATGCTTATTATGGCGTTGTCTGCACTAACCAGCCGTGTGCATTCCTCAAAACACTGAAGGACTTGACACATGTCTTGAATCTTCGACCACTGCACACCTGACAACTCCATGTCTGCCATCCTACTGCCTGCCCGTGTATGTGTATCCTCCCACAAAAACATAACAGCCCGCCTCTGTTCGCACAGTCTCTGAAGCATGTGCAGTGTTGAGTTCCACCTTGTTGCAACGTCTATGATTAGGCGATGCTGGGGAAGGTTCAAAGAACGCTGATAGGTCTGCATACGGCTGGAGTGTACGGGCGAACGGCGGATATGTGAGCAAAGTCCACGCACTTTGAGGAGCAGGTCGGATAACCCCGGATAACTTTTCAGGAAGCACTGCACCACCAGGTTTAAGGTGTGAGCCAGGCAAGGAATGTGTTTCAGTTGGGAAAGGGAGATGGCAGCCATGAAATTCCTTCCGTTATCCCTCACTACCTTGCCTGCCTCAAGATCTACAGTGCCCAGCCACGACTGCGTTTCTTTCTGCAAGAACTCGGACAGAACTTCCGCGGTGTGTCTGTTGTCGCCCAAACACTTCATAGTCAATACAGCCTGCTGACGTTTGCCAGTAGCTGCCCCATAATGGGAGACCTGGTGTGCAACAGTGGCAGCTGCAGATGGAGTGGTTGTGCGACTGCGGTGTGTGGACGAGCTCTCGCTTCTGCAGGAGGACGAGGAGGAGGAGGAGAGGGTGCGAACGGCTACAGCCAACTGTTTCCTAGACCGTGGGCTAGGCAGAACTGTCCCAAAATTGCTGTCCCCTGTGGACCCTGCATCCACAACATTCACCCAGTGTGCCGTGATGGACACGTAACGTCCCTGGCTATGCCTACTGGTCCATGCATCTGTTGTCAGGTGCACCTTTGTGCTCACAGATTGCCTGAGTGCATGGACGATGCGCTCTTTAACATGCTGGTGGAGGGCTGGGATGGCTTTTCTGGAAAAAAAGTGTCGACTGGGTAGCTCGTAGCGTGGTACAGCGTAGTCCATCAGGGCTTTGAAAGCTTCGCTTTCAACTAACCGGTAGGGCATCATCTCTAACGAGATTAGTCTAGCTATGTGGGCGTTCAAACCCTGTGTACGCGGATGCGAGGCTAAGTACTTCCTTTTTCTAACCATAGTCTCATGTAGGGTGAGCTGGACTGGAGAGCTGGAGATCGTGGAACTAGCGGGGGTGCCGGTGGACATGGCAGACTGAGAGACGGTGGGAGATGGTATTGTTGCCGCTGGTGCCCTAGATGCAGTGTTTCCTACTACGAAACTGGTGATTCCCTGACCCTGACTGCTTTGGCCTGGCAAAGAAACCTGCACAGATACTGCAGGTGGTGCGGAAAATGGTGGCCCTACACTGCCGGAAGGGATGTTGCGTTGCTGACTAGCTTCATTGGCCGAGGGTGCTACAACCTTAAGGGACGTTTGGTAGTTAGTCCAAGCTTGCAAATGCATGGTGGTCAAATGTCTATGCATGCAACTTGTATTGAGACTTTTCAGATT
The DNA here is from genome assembly GCF_032444005.1 of Ranitomeya imitator. Classification (NCBI taxonomy): domain Eukaryota; kingdom Metazoa; phylum Chordata; class Amphibia; order Anura; family Dendrobatidae; genus Ranitomeya; species Ranitomeya imitator. The sequence goes on along the minus strand of NC_091282.1, from coordinate 411,180,680 downwards.
CTGCCCTCTGCTTAAGGTAGTTGAACATTTTTGACAGATGACTTTGCGCTGATCAATTGGATGTTGTTTAAAAAAATGCCAGACTGCACTCTTTCTAGCATCGGATACCTTTTCAGGCATTGCAGACTGAGCTTTAACCGGATGGCCACGCTGTCCTCCAACAGGTTTTGGCTTTGCCACGCGTTTTGGGCAAGATACGGGCCCGGCAGATGGAGGGGTCATCTATTACCTCTTCTTGTAGCTCGTGTGCAACTTCGTCTGTGTCACCGTGTCGGTCGGTGGTATAGCGTTCGTGATGGGGCAACATAGTCTCATCAGGGTCTGATTCTTGATCATTACCCTGCGAGGGCAATGATGTGGTCTGAGTCAAAGGACCAGCATAGTAGTCTGGCTGTGGCTGTGCATCAGTGCACTCCATGTCAGATTCAACTTGTAATGGGCATGGACTGTTAACTGCTTCACTTTCTAAGCCAGGGACGGTATGTGTAAAGAGCTCCATGGAGTAACCCGTTGTGTCGCCTGCTGCATTCTTCTCTGTTGTTGTTTTTGCTGAAGAGGACAAGGAAGCGACTTGTCCCTGACCGTGAACATCCACTAACGACGCGCTGCTTTTACATTTACCAGTTTCACGAGAGGAGGCAAAAGAGCTAGAGGCTTAGTCAGCAAGATAAGCCAAAACTTGCTCTTGCTGCTACGGCTTTAAAAGCGGTTTTCCTACTCCCAGAAAAGGGAGCGTTCGAGGCCTTGTGTAGCCAGACGACGAACCTGGCTCCACAGCTCCAGACTTAGGAACAATATTTTTTTCCAACGACCACCTGATGCTCCACCACTACCACTACCCTCATTACCAGCTGACAATGAATGCCCCCGGCCACGACCTCTTCCACCAGACTTCCTCATTGTTTTAAAAACGTAACCAAACTAACGGTATTTGTTGCTGTCACACAACTTACACGGTGAGCTATAACTTCAGTATGATTTAGCTACCCCTTTAAAGGTGGGTGAGACCACAACGAAAATCAGGCACAATGTTACACACTCTGTTTTTGGTGGCAACAAATGAGAGAGATGCCACACACGCAGGACTGTCACTGAAGCACAAATGTAAATATTAATCTCCCACTGTTTTTTTTTATTTTTTTTATTTTTTTCAGGGAGACTTTAGAAACAAAATAAAATAAAATGATTTTTTCAGGAAGAATTTAGAAACCAAATAAAATAAAATGATTTCTTCAGGGAGAATTTAGAAAACAAATAAAACAAAAAATAGGCTTTCTATGGCCCACTGAGTGAGAGATGACGCACACAGGAGTCAGGAGTGGCACACAAGCCCAGAGGCCAATATTTTTCTCCCAATGATTGATGTAGTGATTTTTTCAGGTAGATTTTGGAACCCAAATCAAGCTAAAAAATAATAGGCTTTCTATGGCCCACAATAGGAGAGAGAGAGAGAGATGGCACACCCAGGAGTCAAGACTGGCACACAAGCAGAAAGGGCAATATTAACCCCTTAAGCCCCGAGGGTGGTTTGCACGTTAATGACCGGGCCAATTTTTACAATTCTGACCACTGTCCCTTTATGAGGTTATAACTCTGGAACGCTTCAACGGATCTTGGCAATTCTGACATTGTTTTCTCGTGACATATTGTACTTCATTTTAGTGGTAACATTTATTCGATATAACTTGCGTTTATTTGTGAAAAAAATGGAAATTTGGCGAAAATTTTGAAAATTTCGCAATTTTCCAACTTTAAATTTTTATGCCCTTAAATCACAGAGATATGTCACACAAAATACTTAATAAGTAACATTTCCCACATGTCTAATTTACATCAGCACAATTTTGGAACCAAAATTTTTTTTTGTTAGGGAGTTATAAGGGTTAAAAGTTGACCAGCAATTTCTCATTTTTACAACACCATTTTTTTTTAGGGGCCACATCTCATTTGAAGTCATTTTGAGGGGTCTATATGATAGAAAATACCCAAGTGTGACACCATTCTAAAAACTGCACCCCTCAAGGTGCTCAAAACCACATTCAAGAAGTTTATTAACCCTTCAGAGGTTTCACAGGAATTTTTGGAATGTTTAAATAAAAATGAATATTTAACTTTTTTTCACACAAAATTTATTTCAGCTCCAATTAGTTTTATTTTACCAAGGGTAAGAGAAGAAATTGGACCTCAAAAATTGTTGTCCAATTTGTCCTGAGTACGCTGATACCCCATATATGGGTGTAAACCATTGTTTGGGCGTATGGCAGAGCTCGGAAGGGAAGGAGCGCCATTTTACTTTTCAATGCAAAATTGACTGGAATTGAGATGGGATGCCATATTGCGTTTGGAGAGCCCCTGATGTGCCTAAACATTGAAATCCCCACAAGTGACACCATTTTGGAAAGTAGACCCCTTAAGGAACTTATCTAGAGGTGTGGTGAGCACTTTGACCCAACAAGTGCTTCACAGAAGTTTATAATGCAGAGCCGTAAAAATAAAAAATCATATTTTTTCACAAAAATGATCTTTTCGCCACCAATTTTTTATTTTCCCAAGGGTAAGAGAAGAAATTAGACCACAAAAGTTGTTGTGCAATTTGTCCTGAGTGCGACGATACCCCATATGTGGGGGGGAACCACTGTTTGGGCGCATGGCAGAGCTCGGAAGGGAAGGAGCGCCATTGGGAATGCAGACTTAGATGGATTGGTCTGCAGGAGTCACGTTGCATTTGCAGAGCCCCTGATGTACCCAAACAGTACAAACCCCCACAAGTGACCTCATATTAGAAACTAGACCTCCCAAGGAACTTATCTAGATGTGTTGTGAGAACTTTGAATCCCTAAGTGTTTCACTACAGTTTATAACGCAGAGCCGTGAAAATAAAAATTCTTTTTTTTTTCACAAAAATGATTTTTTAGCCCCCAGCTTTGTATTTTTACAAGGGTAACAGAATAAATTGGACCCCAAAAGTTGTTGTCCAATTTGTCCTGAGTACGCTGATACCCCATATGTGGGGGGGAACCACTGTTTGGGCGCATGGCAGAGCTCGGAAGGGAAGGAGCGCCATTTGGAATGCAGACTTTGATGGATTGGTCTGCAGGCGTCACGTTGCATTTGCAGAGCCCCTGATATACCCAAACAGTACAAACCCCCCACAAGTGACCTCATATTGGAAACTAGACCTCCCACAGAACTTATCTAGATGTGTTGTGAAAACTTTGAACCCCCAAGTGTTTCACTACAGTTTACAACGCAGAGCCGTGAAAATAAAAAATCCTTTTTTTTCCCACAAAAATTATTTTTAGCCCCCCAAATTTTTATTTTCCCAAGGATAACAAGAGAACTTGGACCCAAAAAGTTGTTGTCCAATTTGTCTCGAGTACGATGATACCCCATATGTTGGGGTAAACCCCTGTTTGGGCGCATGGGAGAGCTCGGAATTGAAGGAGCACTGTTTTACTTTTTCAATGCAGAATTGGCTGGAATTGAGATCGGACGCCATGTCGCGTTTGGAGAGCCCCTGATGTGCCTAAACAGTGGAAACCCCCCAATTATAAATGAAACCCTAATCCAAACGCACCCCTAACCCTAATCCCAACTGTAACCCTAACCACACACCTAACCCTGACACACCCCTAATTCTAATCCCAACCCTAATCCCAACCGTAAATGTAATCCAAACCCTAACCCTAGCCCTAACCCTGGCCCTAACCCTAGCCCTAACTCTAGCCCTAACCCTAATGGGAAAATGGAAATAAATACATTTTTTTAAATTTTATTATTTTTCCCTAAGGCTAGGTTCACATTGCGTTAGGGAAATCCGTTTAGCGCTAGCGGATTGCGCTAACGCAATGTCTTTTTAGGTGTCGTGTTTAGTGGTCGCGTTAACGTCCCCGCTCTGGAAGATCGGGGATCGGACCTCGGGCGCGCCGCGGACGCTGCAAGCAGCGTCCGAGGCGCGCCACAAAAGAACGGCACCTTGCTAGCGCGAGCCGAAAATGGCACGCTCTAGCGATGCGCTACACCCGAAAATCACATTGCTGTCAATGGGTGTGCTAACGGACCCGTTGCACGGCGTTAATTGTGACATTTTCGCCGTGCAACGCTGTCCGTTAGCGTTAACCCATTAATGCAATGTGAACCTAGCCTAACTAAGGGGGTGATGAAGGGGGGTTTAATTTACTTTTATAGCGTTTTTTATAGCGGATTTTTATGATTGGCAGCCGTCACACACTAAAAGACGCTTTTTATAGCAAAAAAGTTTTTGCGTCTCCACATTTTGAGACCTATAATTTTTCCATATTTTGGTCCACAGAGTCATGTGAGGTCTTGTTTTTTGCGGGACGAGTTGACGTTTTTATCGGTTACATTTTCGGATACGTGACAGTTTTTGATCGCTTTTTATTCCGATTTTTTGTGAGGCAGAATGACCAAAAACCAGCTATTCATGAATTTCTTTTGGGGGAGGCGTTTATACCGTTCCGCGTTTGGTAAAATTGATGAAGCAGTTTTATTCTTTGGGTCAGTACGATTACAGCGATACCTCATTTATATCATTTTTTTTATGTTTTGGCGCTTTTATACGATAAAAGCTATTTTATAGAAAAAATAATTATTTTGGCATCGCTTTATTCTGAGGACTATAACTTTTTTATTTTTTTGGTTATGATGCTATATGGTAGCTCATTTTTTGCGGGACAAGATGACGTTTTCAGCGGTACCATGGTTATTTATATCCGTTTTTTTGATCGCGTGTTATTCCACTTTTTGTTCAGCGTTATGATAATAAAGCGTTGTTTTTTGGCTTGTTTTTTTTTTTTTTTCTTACGGTGTTCACTGAAGGGGTTAACTAGAGGGCCAGTTTTATAGGTTGGGTCGTTACGGACGCGGCGATACTAAATATGTGTACTTCTATTGTTTTTTTGTTTTTTTTTTAGATAAAGAAATGTATTTATGGGAATAATATTTTTTTTTTTCTTCTTTATTTAGGAATTTTTTTTTTTATTTTTTTTTACACATGTAGAAATTTTTTTTTTTACTTTTTCACTTTGTCCCAGGGGGGGACATCACAGATCACCGATCTGACAGTGTGCACAGCACTCTATCAGATCGGTGATCTGACATACAGCCGGGCAGGATTAGAGCTGCAGCCTGATCCTGACCCGGAAGTGCTCCCTGCAGGACCCGGATGCAGCCCGGCGGCCATTTTGGATCCGGGGACTGCAGGGAGAAGACGCTCGGTACACGGTGAGTACATCACCGTGTACCGATCGTCTCAGGGAAGCCCGCAGGGAGCCCCCTCCCTGCGCGATGCTTCCCTGCACCGCCGGCACACCGCGATCATCTTTGATCGCGGTGTGCCCGGGGGTTAATGTGCCGGGAGCGGTCCGTGACCGCTCCTGGCAGATAGTGCCGGATGTCAGCTGCGATAGGCAGCTGAGACTCGGCCGCGATCGGCCGCGCTCCCCCCGTGAGCACGGCCGATCGCATATGACGTACTATCCCGTCACTGGGAATTAAGTCCCAGGTCACCTGGATGGGATAGTACGTCATATGGGATTAAGGGGTTAATCTCCCACTGATTTGATTTTTTTTTTTTCAGGGAGACTTTAGAAAAAAAAAATAATAAAAAAAAATGATTTTTTCAGGAAGAATTTAGAAACCAAATAAAATAAAATGATTTTTTCAGGGAGAATTTAGAAAACAAATAAAACAAAAAATAGGCTTTCTATGGCCCACTGTGTGAGAGATGACGCACACAGGAGTCAGGAGTGGCACACAAGCCCAGAGGCCAATATTTATCTCCCACTGATTGATTTATTGATTTTTTCAGGTAGAATTTAGAACCCAAATCAACCAAAAAAATAAATAGGCTTTCTATGGCTCACTATCTGAGAGAGAGAGATGGCACGCTTAGGACTGGCACACAAGCCCAAAGGCCAATATTAATCGCCCTTTTTTTTTTTTCAGGGAGAATTTATAACACAAAAAAAAAATAAATAAATAGGCTTTCTATGGCCCACTATTTGTGAGAGAGATGGCACGCTCAGGACTGGCACACAAGCCTAGGGGCCAATATTAATCTCCCACTATTTTTTTTTTTTAAGGGAAAATTTATAAACCCAATAAAAAAAATAATAAATAGGCTTTCTATGGCCCACTATCTGAGAGAGAGAGAGATGGCACGCTTAGGACTGGCACACAAGCCCAAAGGCCAATGTTAATCTCCCTTTTTTTTCAGGGAGAATTTATAAAACCAAAAAATAAAAAATAAATAGGCTTTCTATGGCCCACTATTTGTGAGAGAGATGGCACGCTCAGGACTGGCACACAAGCCCAGAGGCCAATATTAATCTCCCACTTTTTTTTTTTTTTTTTCAGGGAAAATTTATAAACCCAATAAAAAAAATAATAAATAGGCTTTCTATGACCCACTATCTGAGAGAGAGAGATGGCACGCTTAGGACTGGCACACAAGCCCAAAGGCCAATATTAATCTCCCTTTTTTTTTCAGGGAGAATTTATAAAACCAAAAAAAAATAAATAAATAGGCTTTCTATGGCCCACTATTTGTGAGAGAGATGGCACGCTTAGGACTGGCACACAAGCCCAAAGGCCAATATTAATCTCCCTTTTTTTTTTCAGGGAGAATTTATAAAACCAAAAAAATAAAAATAAATAGGCTTTCTATGGCCCACTATTTGTGAGAGAGATGGCACGCTTAGGACTGGCACACAAGCCCAAAGGCCAATATTAATCTCCCACTGATTGATTTATTGATTTTTTCAGGTAGAATTTAGAACCCAAATAAAGCAAAAAAAAAAAAAAAAGGCTTTCTATGGCCCACTGAGTGAGTGATGATGCACACAGGAGTCAGGAGTGGCACACAAGCCCTGAGGCCAATATTTTTCTCCCACTGATTGATGTAGTGATTTTTTCAGGTAGATTTTGGAACCGAAATCAAGCAAAAAAATAAATAGGCTTTCTATGGCCCACTGACTGAGAGATGGCACACACAGGAGTCAGGAGTGGCACACAAGCCCTGAGGCCAATATTTTTCTCCCACTGATTGATGTAGTGATTTTTTCAGGTAGATTTTAAAACCCAAATCAAGCAAAAAAATAAATAGGCTTTCTATGGCCCACTGAGTGAGAGATGGCACACACAGGGATGGCACTCTAGCAGAAATGCCAATCTTAATCTCCCACAAAAAAAAAAAAAAAAAAAAGGAACTGTCCTTCAATTACTATCTCCCTGCAGTAATCTCAGCCAGGTATGGCAGGCAGCAATAAGGAGTGGACTGATGCACAAATTAAATAAAAAGTGTGGACAAACAAACAAGATAGCTGTGCAGAAAGGAAGGAACAAGAGGATTTGTGCATTGAAAAAAGCAGTTGGTTTGCACAGCGGCGTACACACAGCAATGCAGCTATCAGGGAGCCTTCTAGGGCAGCCCAATGAGCTACAGCGCTGAGAAAAAAAAAATGTAGCTTCCACTATCCCTGCACACCGAAGGTGGTGTTGGACAGTGCAAATCGCTACAGCACAAGCGGTTTGGTGGTTAATGTACCCTGCCTAACGCTATCCCTGCTTCTGACGAAGCGGCAGCAACCTCTTCCTAAGCTCAGATCAGCAGCAGTAAGATGGCGGTCGGCGGGAACGCCCCTTTATAGCCCCTGTGACGCCGCAGACAACAAGCCAATCACTGCAATGCCCTTCTCTAAGATGGTGGCGACCAGGACCTATGTCATCACGCTGCCCACACTCTGCGTTTACCTTCATTGGCTGAGAAATGGCGCTTTTCGCGTCATTGAAACGCGACTTTGGCGCGAAAGTCGCGTACCGCATGGCAGACAACGCACAGGGGTCGGATCGGGTTTCATGAAACTCGACTTCGCCAAAAGTCGGCGACTTTTGAAAATGTTCGACCCGTTTCGCTCAACCCTATCAAACACCGCTCATCTCTAGTGCCTAGTCACGGTGGTCGCATGATTGACAAGACTTATATATATTGCATTGATCCTTCCCGACCATGACATATATATACTGCAAATCTCATGAAGTTGTTAAACCAGAGAATTGTGTCACACAAAATAGTTAATAAATAGCATTTACCACATGTCTTCTTTACATTTGTATCAATTTTTAAACAACTTTTTTGTTAGTAAATTAGAAGGGTTAAAAGTTGATCTGCAATATCTCATTTTTCCCCACAAATTCACAAAAGCATTCAAAAACGAAGACACAAGAGTCCATGCTACCACATAAAATAATTCATTTTATTATTTATTTACATTAAAACAACAAAGATAACTGGGCAGATTTAATAATTCAACGAAGAAAAAAAAGAACAGAAAAAAGGTTGACGATACTGACAAGCAACACAATTATCCTATATCTGCTAAGGAGAATGATTTAGTAAATACATCTTTATAATGTATGCCACACCAAAAAGGTGCTTTGTGTATAACAGTTAATAATTAGAGATAAGTGAACGTTCTCGGTGGTACTCGGATATCACTCAAGTATTTGGTGGTCGGATATGTTTGGCACTCGACGAGCATTGATTGCTGTATGGATTTGAAGCTCGAATCCCTACCCCGCATGTTTGGCACCTGTTACACAACCAATCAACATGCCGGCATTTCCTGCCGGTCCTGTAATGCTGTAGCCATTGCATTACCTCATCAGTGGTTATATAAGGACAGGCTCTGCCATGTTCTGCACAATAATGCCTTTGTATAGGTCAAAGTCAGTTGTGATTGGAGGGAAAGAGTAGTTATCCTGGCCTGTGTGTACAGTTTAACTAATTAGAGTCCTCTAGTGTTGGTACTGGTGCTGATGCTGAAAAAGGTGGTGGTGGATAATGAAGTCGCTAACCCAACCTGAGAAGCTGGGATGCAGAGCCAGGCCAGCAGCGCTGAATGGAAGGGATCAGCAACCCTGAAAAAGGCAGGAAGAGACAGTGGGGTGACCAGAGGGACAAGGCAGGCAACTGTTCCATAGAGCTCCGACACTCATGAATTTCTCCATCAGAGAGTAGGTGTTCCCCAGTCAGAGACTTTTTTTAAAAAGAGTTCTGAGACAAAAAAATAGTTATTTGCAACGTGTGCCATGCCTAGATCAGCAGTGGCCTGACCACTAAGAACCTATAAACCACCAGCATGATTAGGCAAATGTAATCTAAGCACCTGACTCGGTGGATCAAACGCCTAGGCCACGATTGGTGCTAGCGGGTAATACTACTGCTTCTTCCCCTGTGCTAGATACCTCTCAATCCCCTGTCAATTACACTGGTGCAGATGCCTTCCACCCTGCACCTGTCCTTACACATTCTGAGGCACTATCATCAGGCACTTCCAAAATCTTGTCCCAACACAGCGTTCAGTTGTCCCTATCCCAGGCCTTGAAATGCAAAAGAAAGTTCTGAGCCACACACCCACAAGCCCAAATCTTAAATGGGCACATTTCCAGGCTATTTACTGTGAAAATGTTGCCATTTAGGCCTGTAAAAAAGGAGGATTTCTGCTGACTCATAGCAGCAGCAGTCCTTCGGCACTCGGTCACAAGCCACCACAAATTTCTCCCGGTGTGGAGGTGTGGCGTCCCCATCTTGTACCAACACGTATCCAGGAACATCATCCATGCCCTTACCAATCAAGTTACTGGGATACTTCACGACCGACATGTAGACAAGTGTTTGTGGCCAAGGATGCTTCAATTCCCTGATGGCACAATGGGAGAACATTGTGGAGGCTTGGCCTGAGTACCACCTTTGCTTGGCACATGTTCTACCGACATTAAGGATTGGTGGCCCTACTTTTATCAGGGTTTCCTCTACCTCCTATACCAGTTCCTTAACACCCTCCTGCTCTTCCTCATCCTCCATGTCCGACTTGTTATCTTAGAGCATGCCATAATTTGGAAGCACTGCTTCAGCGAAGTGTCAACAGGCTCTGCTGAAACTAATTTGTTTAGGAGACTTCCCACCGTGACAGAGGAAACTTAGGAAACTTCCCACCGTGACAGAGTTATTGAAAGGACTAAAATACCAGAAATTTCTGTGGCTCTCGCAGCTGAACGTACTACCGGGCATGGTCGTGTGTGATAATGGGATTAACCTTAAGGCAGCTGTGAAGCTTGGCAAGCTCACATTTGTACCATGCTTGGCTCACGTACTAAGCTTGATGATTCAGTGGGTTTATAAAACCCACCCAGACTTGCCAGAGCTTCTGATCAAGGTACGCCATGTCAGCGCCCATTTCCGCAAGTTGACTATAGTTGATGCCGCTCTGGCAGCGCTACAGCAGCGCAAGTAAGTGCCAGCTCACCCACAGGTGTGCAACGTGCCCACGTGCTGTAACTTAACACTGCACATGCTGACAAGGATTTGTGAGCTTCAAAGGAAAAATAAACTCTAAGCAAATGTGGCGATAAGCATCTACGGATTTTTCGAATGCATCCACTTCCAGTGAAAAAATGTTAATAAAAATTCATTTATTTTCTCAAAATAAAAAAAAATATATATTTGCAAAATATTTTTAAAATACAGTACAACGCGTTTCGGCTGCTAATATTACAGTGCAGCCTTCATTAGGTAGCAAAAAAAAAAACAGACATACAATAAGCACTATAAAATGATCATTTTATAGTGCTTATTGTATGTCTGTTTTTTTTGTTTTTGCTATATTTTACAAATATATTTTATTTTTTTACTTTGAGAAAATAAATGAATTTTTATTAACATTTTTTCACTGGAATTGGATGCATTCGAAAAATCCGTAGGTGCTTAGCGCCACATTTGCTTGGAGTTTATTTTTCCTTTGACGTCGCCACTAGGGTTGAGCGAAACGGGTTGGCCATTTTCAGAAGTCGCCGACTTTTGGCAAAGTCGGGTTTCATGAAACCCGACCCCTGTGTGGGGTCGGCCATGAAGTCGGCGATCTTCTGAATCTGGTATCGGAATTCCGATCCCGAGTTCCGATATGTTTGCAATATCGGAAATCGGTATCGGAATCCATATTTAAGTGTAAAATAAAGAATTAAAATAAAAAATATCACTATACTTATCCTCTGACGTGCCCTGGTACTAACCGGCAGCCTTTCTTTCTTCGAATCAGCGCTTGCAGGACCTTGCGGTGACGTCGCGGCTTGTGATTGGTTGCGCGACCGCCCATGTGACCGCTCGCGCGACCAATCACAAGCCGCGACGTCACCGCAATGTCCTGCAAGCGCTGATTCTTAGGAAGGAAGGCTGCCGGAAAGAAGCAGGGCGCGTCCGAGGGTGAGTATAATAGGAATATATAGATATTTTTTATTTTAATTCTTCATTTTACACTTAAATATGGATCGCAGGGCCTGAAGGAGAGTTTCCTCTCCTTCAGACCCTGGTAACCATTGGAAACCCAATGCACTGCATTGGGTTTCGAGTTTCGGCCGACCCCGACCCCGACTTTTTTATAGGATCGTCCGATTTCACTGGACCCGACTTTTGAAAAAGTCGGGTTTCGTGAAACCCGACCCGATCCTATAAAAGTAAAAGTCGCTCAACCCTAGTCGCCACCTATGTGGATCCGAAGCAGGATCAACACATAGTTCTCCAAAGTGAGCTGCACACCTTATTGGATTATACAACATACAGAGAAGAGTTGTCTAAAAAATTGATTCCTTGAGAATCTCAACGTGCATTTCTTACCGATAAAAGGTGAACATAACCACAATGAAAATAATTTTTTTTAACTGTTGGTGAAAACGTATTATGCTCAGAGGAAGCGCCGTACTTGTTTCTTTTTCCTCTTTCCCTAAACCATGGTATTTCTAAAGGATTTGTGAGCAGCAGAGTACAGTTGTGAAGTACCATCTCCAACATGCCTGTCAGTATTCTGGTCAGCCTCCGTACATAACTGAAAAGGGGGCATGGATATCTGACATTTGTGTGGTTCTCCAAGACTTTGAGGACTGCAAAAATATGTTGAGCAGTGACGATGCCATAGTCAGCTCAAAAATCCTGCTTTTGTACCTACTTAAACAGTCACTGCTCACAATTAAAGATGAAGAATTTCTTGCGGACCAGGTAGAGATAGAGGAAGACATGAGACAGGGAGATACTACCTAGCCTAACCTAATCTCATGTCATCAGCAGGGATTGGATAAAAATAAGGTAGAGATGGTGGAGGAGGAGGAGGAAAAGGAGCTTGCTGCTATTGCAAAAGAGGCTAATACCCACACAAGCTTCATCCCTTCTCTCTTATGTGGATGGGCTGTGGAGAAGAATGAGGAGGAAGAGATGGAGGAGATGGAGTAAAAATTATGCCTTATATGCGTTGCTCATGTCCCCCTCCCTGTATGCAAGGGTGGCTCTGGCTCATCTCCCATCCCCCCTGTATGCGTGGCTCATGTCCCCCTCCCTGTATGCATGGGTGGCTCTGGCTCAGCTCCCATCCCTCCCTGTATGCGTGGCTCATGTCCCCCTCCCTGTATGTATGGATGGCTCTGGCTCATCTCCCATCCCCCCCTGTATGCCTGGCTCATCTCCCCCTCCCTGTATGCATGGGTGGCTCTGGCTCATCTACCATCCCCCCGTATGCCTGGCTCATCTCCCCCTCCCTGTATGCATGGGTGGCTCTGGCTCATCTCCCATCCCCCCTGTATGCCTGGCTCATCTCCCCCTCCCTGTATGCATGGGTAACTCTGGCTCATCTCCCATCCCCTCCTGTATGTGTGGCTTATGTCCCCCTCCCTGTATGCATGGGTGGCTCTGGCTCATCTCCCATCCCCCACCTTTATGCGTGGATCATGTCCCCCTCCCTGTATCCCTGTATGCATGGGTGGCTCAGCCTCTGGCTCATCTCCCATCCCCCCATGCATGGCTCATCACCGGCTCCCATCTTGCATGGCTCGTCATCTCTCCCCCCTGGCCAGCCGCCCCCTCCATGCATGGCTCATCATCATCGGCTCCCCGCCGGCGCCGCTCCAATCTTGTATGGCTCGGCTCCCCCTCCATGGTCCTCCTTCATCCTCCCCCTGTCCTCCCTGGCTGTCATCATACTCACCGCGCACGGCACGCAGAACGGAATCCACCACCTCTGTCCCGGCGCAGCACCCTTGTCCTGTGTGAGCGGTCAGGTGGTACCGCTCATTAAGGTCATGAATATGCAGCATATTCATGACCTTAATGAGTGGTACCACCTGACCGCTCACACAGGATGAGCTGCCGTCGCTGAGACCAGACCAGGCATCGCTGGAGTAGCTAGGTGAGTATGTATGACTCATACCGTATGATGTCAAGAGGGGCAAGGACTCGGAGGCAGCGGGCAGCGGGCAGCGGGCGGGCAGACGGGGGGGGAATTGCTCTGGTGCCGCCCCCCGCATCGATCCTGCCCTAGGCACGTGCCCTCAACTGCTTAGTAGCAAATACGGCCCTGGGTGCGAGTGGCCCATGCAACCTGTGCAGGAAAGACCGTAACAGCCCCATTACAGCTGATCATCACGAAGCAGCTGCTTGAACTGGTAGCTTTGGATCATGTGAAGTTAACCTCAAGTAGGACTGGCTACACCTACACTCTGACCATTGTTTACCATTATTCAAGGTTCCAGGTAGTCGTGCCTGTCAAAGACCAAACTGCGAAAACAGCAGCTAAAGCGTTTCAAGAACACTTTTGTCTACTAAACAGTTACCCTGATCAAGTGCTCACCAACCAAGGACCAGCCTTTGAGGCAGAAGTGTTCAAGGAGTTCTACAGCCTGTACGGCTGCAAGAAAATCAGGATGATGCCGTACCATCCACAGAAAAATGGCATGTGCGAGAAAATTAACCAAATGGTAATTGATCTGTTGAAGACCTTGCCCCTGGAAGAGTGAAACCTGTGGCCAGAAAAGTTGCCGGATCTGGTAGATCTATACAACCATATTCCGGCAAACTCTAATAACTGCACTCCGGCCTACCTGATGAGAGCAAGACCTGGCAAATTACCCATTGACTTGGACATGGGAGCTCTAATACCTGAAACGGCATCACCAGATGCAGACTGGGATACAGAGCGGCAGTAGCAATACCGCAAAGTGCAAGAATGCGTAAAGAAGAGTTTGTCCCAAGCAAGATAGAGGCAGGAAAGAAATTATAATCAGCACTTCCCTGCAGTTCCCTTGTTACCTGGAGAACAGGTACTCAAAAGGAAAAGACGAGTTCCCAAACTAGATGATCAGTGGGTGGTTGAGCCGTACACCGTTTTACCTTCAGACTTTGATAACACCAAGGTGTGCATCATCAGTAAAGATGGAGGAGAAACCTCAGCAGCAGTGTCAAGGGGTAATCTGAAAGTGTGCAGTGACCAATTGAGAAACAAAGCGGAAGACTAAGATGCCCCACAACCCATAGAATAGGTCAGGGGCGGACACAGACAGCTTGGGGCCCCTGTGCAGGAAATGTGTTTGGGCCCCCCCTTCTTTAAAGGCGACAAAGCTAATATATATATATATATATATAATATATATATATATATATATATATATATATATATATAAATATATATACACACTGTAGAATATGCCCATGTATAATAAACACCTGTGTCTACTGCATATGTGACATAGTATACATTAATGTATAAGGGTATGGTTCCACGGTCAGGAATCGGCAGCGCTTTGGATGCAGCACATGTCCGCTCGGTCCAAAGCGCTGCCGGCTTTTGTACGAGTGATGCTTCCGCATGTGTTCATTGAGATCAGAACACCTAACCACCACCAGATAGGAAAACACCAGAAAGTCATACAGCGTTAGGATCAATAATATGCCTTTATTAAATGAAGTGGCAATTTATACATATAATAAAATGAATATATTTTGTTTATATAAAAAACACACAAAACGCAGGAACAATATTATATGGTACCCAAAACCTCCTCAAAAATATGTATATATGAGCATATAAATAACTCCTCCAAGAAAGATATATAATACTACTACTCACTGTGTCAAATATAAAATATATATATATATATATATATATGTATAAAAAATGATTAATAAAAGGTCACATATGACCTGTAAAAATGTATGTGAAAAACACTAAAAAAGTGAAAGTTATAAAGAAATTCAAATTAATTCCAGCAAAAAATGTGTGCATAAAAAAACTTTTTTTATAAACAGTGAAAGCAGTGCATATCCCTATCGGGGGATATAGAGTAAAGTGACGACAGTGATGTAGACACAGCGAGGTATATTATCTAAATGGGAGAGTTGTAATAGCACTCTGTGCCTTTATGAAAATAACCGTACAATAATGCTCTATATTAAAACATACCCTGGTACAAAAATATAAATAAAAAAAAAAAAAAAAAAAAATTAAATCAAATAATAATGCACCAACAGCGAGATAGAACCTTACATGAGGATTACTACATCAGCTCACTGCGAGAAATGTGCACCACATATGGGAATTATAGCAGCGTGTTCAGAAAAGTGTCCAGGTGCAAATAATAAGTGCTCACACAGCAGGGTAGATATTATGTGTCTGCTTACTGCATAAGAAGGTGCCCAAATATAGCCGACTCTCATGAGTAAATGACCATGCGGGCAAATAATTGTAGCAGAAAGTCATGTGGCACTACCTGAGTGGTGAGGCTGGGTCCAGGACCTGCGTGCGCCCGACGCGCGTTTCGGATGTATTACCTTCGTCAGGGGGTAGTAAGTGGAGATCCCAGAGGGGTCTCTTTTTCCTTTTCATCTGGATATGGATTTTAAAGCCAGAGAGTTGTCATGGCAGGGACAGATCAATGCCGTATTTTCAAATGGCAATACGAATACCGTGGTTACAGACGGTTTGCAATTTGATGATCTTTTTAAAAATATTAAGAATTTGATGTACAAGAGAACTAGGGCCTGGTGGAGTAAGGCCTTTTTAGAGAATTATATCCAACACCAACTAATCCCTAGGGGATTAAGGATACATGTCACGCCTGCTTTTCCTGTCACTGATGAGGGCTTTATAAAAAGCTGGGAAGGAGTGTGCAATACTGCGTCTAAGCAGCTGATGGAGTTGTTGGTTCAATATAACTCACAAAATATAATTAATATTGATAAATCATTGGATGAAATATATGTAAAAGCTAAGAACTGTTTATCAGCCGAACAACTATCATCTATGGATGGTTTCTTGAAAAACAGATGGATCAATGGATTAAAGACATCCAAACCACCCAGAAAAGTAAATTAATAAGGGATCAAAGAGATTTCTCTAGCGGAAAAATCTATAGGTGGCGGAAGCAGCAACAAGAGGGTAATACATGCGATCGCTTTGATTCAGCAACATCTAATCTTGCCCCGGTGAATGTCTCTGGTGCCTCCTCATCCGCCTCTGTTTCCACTCTGGCTTCGATGGCTTCCACACCGAAACGTAAGCGCGAACCTCGATACACACCGGCTAAACGGAACTATCGACCAAATGCTGATAATAATTTAAAGGTGATTAACTTGAGTAATCATGTTTTAACTGAATCTGAAATAAGTGTTCTTAAAAAAGGTCTTACGTTTTGCCCTACAGCGCAGTTTGATAAGTTTATAGCTATCAAAGACCTACATCTGTTTGCCAGAAAGCTAATGTTTAAAAAACACTTTCATAATGAAGAACTATTCAAATTGTTCCCCACAGAGGCGGAGCAAGAGGCACTAGAGACTTTGGAGGAATTGGCCCAAGAGCACAACGACCCATTGGGAGATAAGATGCCTTCATCCATTAGGCCGAGGTCTCGTAGGTTTCCCCCCTTGTCAGCCTGTCCCATCATTGATACCTTTGTTAAAACTGTTAGCAAAGAATTTGATAAAATTCCCCGCTTTCCATGTACTGAAAACTTGAATAAAAAAGAGAAAATAGCTCTAAAAAATTTGGATAAATTAAATGATGTGGTAATAAAACCGGCTGACAAGGGGGGCAATATCGTGATCTGGCCCAGGCAGATGTACGAATCCGAGGTATTTCGCCAGTTGAGGGATGGTATTTACTATAAAAAACTGACATTCAACCCTTTGGGGAAATTTAAAACAGAACTCTTGGTGATACTAAAAGATGCCCTTGAAACAGAGGTCATTTCAAAGGAGCTATATGCAGCCCTTCAAGTACCTGAACCAACCATACCGACCTTTTATCTATTACCCAAGGTACATAAAAATCAGAAAATACCGCCTGGCAGACCCATCATATCTGGATGTGGAAATTACCTTGAGAAAATTAATAAATTCATTGACTCAAAATTACAACCCCTAATCGAGAGTTTACCCTCCTATATAAAAGACACAAACGAATTTTTGAAAAAAATTGATGGCCTGTTTATTGGTGAGGACACACTTTTAGTGTCTTGTGATGTTGAGAGTTTATATACTAACATCCGCCATAGCGATGGTGTCCGGGCGACGGAATATTTTTTAAACTCCTCTTCTGTACCCACATCCATGAGACAATTTATAGTCCAAATACTTGAATTCTCCCTTTTAAAATTTTTTTTTCTTTTTAAGGGGTCCCTCTACCTACAGCTCCAGGGAACAGCAATGGGCGCTTCTTTTGCGCCATCTTATGCTAATTTGTTCCTGGGGCTGTGGGAGAGGGACCTGTTTCATGCCGGACTTGAGTCGTCAATGGACCGCATCCCTATATGGGTGCGGTTCATTGATGACATATTCTTTGTCTGGCAGGGCACTAGGGACTCACTTCATACCTTTATGGAACATCTGAATCAGAATCAACTAAATATCCATTTAACATACAAGTGTGACACGGAATTTATGGAATTTTTGGATGTGGGTGTATATAGGGATGAGAGTGGCTGCCTATACACCAATATCTTTCGCAAATCTACGGCGGTGAACGCACTATTACACGCCTCTTCATCACACCCTCCAACCATGATTAATTCGATCCCGATAGGACAATTTTTACGCCTAAAGAGAATCTGTACAAACGAAGTAGACTTTGAAAATCAGGCTATGGACCTTAAAGAAAGGTTCTTGGAAAGAGGATATAGCAAGCGGTCAGTGAAGAAGGGGTATAACCGTGCTAAACACACAACCAGACATCAAGCTTTATACGGAACAAGACCCCAGAAAACTAACAAGGTAGTGAGATATATCACCCAGTACCATGGCCAAACCGAGTTAATGAGGACATATATAAATAAATCATGGGCCATTTTAAAAACTGATCCAATTCTAACGCAATATATCGGTGAAACATGCAATATTACATATCGCAGATCCAAAAACTTAAAGGACCAATTGGTCAGAAGTCATTATCCCTATAAATCAGAAATCCAATCCTTTCTCACAAATACAAAGACCATACCAGGATGCAAGCCATGTGGTCAATGTGTAGCTTGCACCAATATTAATAGAACTAACAATTTTTGTAATCACAATGGTACTACTTTGTACAAAATCAAACAGACCATCACTTGTACCTCAAAAGCCGTTATTTATCATGCCACTTGCCCATGCTCTCTGGTGTATATAGGGATGACAACCAGGCAACTCAAAGTACGCACCAGGGAACATGTTTTGGGAATTTTAGCTGCCAAAGAAGTGGAGGAGGTAACGTCTTTAAAGACAATCCCTAAACATTTTAAACTACACCATGGTTGTGATGCCTCCCTGTTGAAAGTAACTGGCATAGACATGATTCAAATGAATGAGAGAGGGGGCGAATGAAAATCTCAGTTTTGCTTCTTTTTTATAACCATTCTGTAACCCTTTTAGATATTATCTTTTAAAGTGTATCTTTTAAAAAACATAACAAAAGGATTTTTAAAAAAATTTTTTTTATTTTTTTAGTATTTTTATCCTTTTAATTGTGATGTTATGATCCCTAATTTTTATTACATTTATACTTGTAGTTGTTGTATACTTACCGCTGATGGATTGGGATTTTGTGTGGAGCTTTCTTGCTTCTGTGTCGGACGGCTTGGCTGCAGAGCTTGGTGCACTGATGGAACCTACAACCAATTATATGATAGTCAAAGAAAGAAGAAAAGAAGAACACATAACATCTGTACATGGTGTATTATTTACGTGGTTAACTGTACTATATATATCCGCGTCATTTATATATCACTAAACATATGCTTATTGCCTTTTATATCTATTAGTGTGCATATGTTTTTGGGCGGATAATGATTGATTTATATCTATCATGGCATATGTGGGGTGGTATATTTATACAATATTTAATATAATATCTATTACCCTTATGGTATATATAATCTTATATAATTTCATATATGCATGGTACAGTGTAATTGTTATCCTGTGTTCATGATTATGTCACAAAATATTTTTTATACACATGCACAATTAAATGTAATGCACCGGATTTTGTGTGGTTATATATGGACATATGTTGCAGTGGATATATGTTTATATATATTACTGCTGGTGTATCACACATATTCATTCAGCCCATGGTGCATATTGCTCCTGATATTAGATGGGATTTACACCTATATATTTATGGTGCAGCGGAATTATATACATTACTGCTGCAGTACCATACATTTACATCCTACTCATCCAGCCTAAGGAGCAGATTGCTCCTAGTATTATATTGGAGTTTTTATTTTAATTCCCCCATTCCTGTGTTACTCATTTTTTCTTATAGTCTGGGACCGCTTCACCTACGCTGCGCTCCTGGTGGTGCGCATGCCCGGCCCGTGTCGTTGAGTCCCGGCGCTCTGTGTCCATGGTTGCTAGATCACGCCGGGTACTCTGCTCCTGTGCTGACAGACCATGTGATGCGGGGACCGGAAGTTGCCGACCTCCGGACTGCGCATGCGCCGCACACACCCGGGACGCAGCGCTCGGTGAAAGTCCTATAAATACCCCTCTGGGATCTCCACTTACTAACCCCTGACGAAGGTAATACATCCGAAACGCGCGTCGGGCGCACGCAGGTCCTTGACCCAGCCTCACCACTCAGGTAGTGCCACATGACTTTCTGCTACAATTATTTGCCCGCATGGTCATTTACTCATGAGAGTCGGCTATATTTGGGCACCTTCTTATGCAGTAAGCAGACACATAATATCTACCCTGCTGTGTGAGCACTTATTATTTGCACCTGGACACTTTTCTGAACACGCTGCTATAATTCCCATATGTGGTGCACATTTCTCGCAGTGAGCTGATGTAGAGTAATCCTCATGTAAGGTTCTATCTCGCTGTTGGTGCATTATTATTTGATTTAATTTTTTTTTTTTTTTTTTTTTTATTTATATTTTTGTACCAGGGTATGTTTTAATATAGAGCATTATTGTACGGTTATTTTCATAAAGGCACAGAGTGCTATTACAACTCTCCCATTTAGATAATATACCTCGCTGTGTCTACATCACTGTCGTCACTTTACTCTATATCCCCCGATAGGGATATGCACTGCTTTCACTGTTTATAAAAAAAGTTTTTTTATGCACACATTTTTTGCTGGAATTAATTTGAATTTCTTTATAACTTTCACTTTTTTAGTGTTTTTCACATACATTTTTACAGGTCATATGTGACCTTTTATTAATCATTTTTTATACATATATATATATATATATTTTATATTTGACACAGTGAGTAGTAGTATTATATATCTTTCTTGGAGGAGTTATTTATATGCTCATATATACATATTTTTGAGGAGGTTTTGGGTACCATATAATATTGTTCCTGCGTTTTGTGTGTTTTTTATATAAACAAAATATATTCATTTTATTATATGTATAAATTGCCACTTCATTTAATAAAGGCATATTATTGATCCTAACGCTGTATGACTTTCTGGTGTTTTCCTATCTGGTGGTGGTTAGGTGTTCTGATCCCTTTATTTCAGTGGTTTATTCACTGAAGCTTGCACAGTGCACCCTATTTCTATTAGGTATATTCCAAATTATTGGACTCTTGTATGAGTTAAAATTGTGATTTTAATAGGGTCACTGTGCTCTTTTTAAATGTGTTCATTGAACACATGCGGAACCACCGCATCCTATACATTGGACTGTGATATTTATCTTGTGGAGACTGAGCGTCTCCACAAGATAAATAGACATGCTACAGTCTAGAAAGATGTGCCGCATGTCCGTCTCTGCAGGGAAGCTGCGGGTGCCGCTGCATACATAGTGGACATTGGATTCCTTGAAATCTCATGCACTATGCTGTTACATCAGGAGCTGCGGACTGGATGCTGCGGATGTACACAGCGTCCAATCCGCAGAGTTTACTGACAGTGGAAACATACCCTTATATGTGTGTTTAATGCAACAGATACAGTATATGTGAAAAAGTCTTCACTGGGGGATGGGCTCAGGGGTCAGTCCCAGCCTGGATCTGATACTGCAGTGATGACTGGAGTCCCGTCAGAGAATAGACCCAGTGATTTAGTGACTGTGTTCCTGAGCTCTGAACTCTCTGGTCCCTGCTGTGTGTGGATGAAAATCCTGCACTGACCAGAGAACACAAAGCTCCGGGGGTCACAGTCAGTAAATCACTGCTTCTAGTCTCTGACTGCTGTCCCTGTCTCCCCTCTTTACTCTGCAAACAATCCGTCACATTCAGACCGTTCTTTACCTCCTGTTCAGGGGGTGATTGAGGTCCTGCACAGCTGCAGCTTCCTTCCAGGCATGAGTGTGCAGAAGCCAGTGTGCGGCAGCTTCCTGTCTCGCACAGCCGCAGCGCGGAATGATGATGTCATTCAGCTGAGCCTCTGCTGTCTGTGTGAGAAAGGAAGCAGGAAGCATCCATTCCCTGCAGATCCGTTGCCATTTTCTCTTGCAGGCAGCAGAGCTGCAGGGATTGCTCCATGCCTGCCGCAGATGAGGGCAATCTGGCCAGGGGGCCCCCGGAGCCTCGGGGCCGGATAGGCTGGCCAGATTGCCCTCTATATTAGCCGCCCTCAGGGGTGAACCTAGCCTCTCTGCTGCCTGAGGTGAACGGAAAAATGGCTCCTAACATAAATAAAAACATGAGAATTAGTTAGTATCACAAATAACATTTACATCCAGGTACCTTATAGATAATGTCGTTTCTGGAGCTGTTCTTCTTTTCTTCATCTTGTCCAGATCCCATGATGAGTTTTCTCAGCCACAGCCGTCTCTGCAGACTTCCATCTTTTCCGCTCTTTTGCAGAAAGTCTCCACAAGATGCCCTTAAAGATACAAGTGTCATTATAATGCTCCGGAATAAAAAATTGCCCCTCACTATATTGTCTGCACAAAATATGACCCCCACACTGTCCCTCTTATGGTACATGCTCTTCACACTGACCTCTCCTTTCTATACCGGCCCCCTCTTCACACTGTCCACTCACACTGTGTCCCCCCTATAGGGCCCAATATTTATACTCCATATTTATACTCCATCTTCCCACCCTGTGTGCATGGCTCCCCCATCCTTCTCCCCTGCGTTCACGGCTCCCGTAATTCCTTCTCCCCTGCGTTCACGGCTCCGCCATCCTTCTCCCCTGCGTTCACGGCTCCCCCATCCTTCTCCCCTGCGTTCACGGCTCCCGTAATTCCTTCTCCCCTGCGTTCACGGCTCCGCCATCCTTCTCCCCTGCGTTCACGGCTCCCCCATCCTTCTCCCCTGCGTGCTGGGCTCCCCCATCCTTCTCCCCTGCGTTCACGGCTCCCCCATCCTTCTCCCCTGCGTGCTGGGCTCCCCCATCCTTCTCCCCTGCGTTCACGGCTCCCCCATCCTTCTCCCCTACGTGCTGGGCTCCCCCATCCTTCTCCCCTGCGTTCACGGCTCCCCCATTCTTCTCCCCTGCGTTCACGGCTCCCCCATTCTTCTCCCCTGCGTTCACGGCTCCCCCATCCTTCTCCCCTGCGTGCATGCCTCCCCTATCCTCCCACCCTGCGTGCATGGCTCCCCCATTCTTCTCCCCTGTGTGCATGGCTCCACATCCTTTTTCCCTGTGTGCATGGCTCCACATCCTTTTTCCCTGCGTGCATGGCTCCACATCCTTTTTCCCTGCGTGCATGGCTCCACATCCTTTTTCCCTGCGTGCATGGCTCCACATCCTTTTTCCCTGCGTGCATGGCTCCCCATCCTTTTTCCCTGCGTGCATGGCTCCACATCCTTTTTCCCTGCGTGCATGGCTCCACATCCTTTTTCCCTGTGTACATGGCTCCACATCCTTTTTCCCTGCGTGCATGGCTCCACATCCTTTTTCCCTGCGTGCATGGCTCCACATCCTTTTTCCCTGCGTGCATGGCTCCAAATCCTTTTTCCCTGTCATACTTACCTCTCACCGCGCAGCACAGAACAGAACTTCCTTCCTGGCATCTCTTCTGCAGCGTCTTCCTTCCTGTCTTCAGCGGTCACATGATAGCGCTAATTAAGGTCATGAATATGCGCATATTCATGACCTTAAATTAGCGGTACCATGTGACCGCTGAAGACAGGACGCGCTGCCGGCGCTGCCGGCGCTGGGACGCAGTTGCAGTCACCGCTGGAGGAAGGTGAGTATTACGTCTTCAGGGAGGGGGGCGGGAAGGAGGGACGGAGGAGGAGGGGGGGGGGGCGGGAAGGAGGGAGGGAGGAGGGGGGGCGGGCACTTGACCCCGGAGTTTAAAAAAAAAAAAAAAAAAACTAGCAGCGCAAATTCACTTACTATAGAGTCTGCCGCCCTCTCTTCTGCCGCCTGATAGTCAAATCGCCTAATGGTAGCAGCGTCCCTGGCCGCCCTGCAGGGGCCCCCCAGAGCCTCCGGGCCCCGGTGCAGCTGCACCGGTTGAACCGGCGGTATGTCCGCCCATGGAATAGGTGTAAGCAAAGATCCATACCATTCTTGGAGACTTTCCGCAGTCTTGGATGCAGATGAATCAAGCCATCGTAGTACCTGTCCTGAACTTTCCCCAGCCTACTGCACCTGAAGCAGCAGAGACTCTAGACCTGTTGGCTCCAGTAACAGATACCACATTTGCAGTGGAATGCGAATATCTACCCCCTGCTAGCAGTGAATCTGTCAGACCCATGGTGAGTCTAAGATGTCACAGACGGTTGCCCAGTTTACCAGTAAAATGCAGGCCTACCAGTAGCACAGACACTAGTGGGACCACAACATCAACGAAAAGCACAGTAGGCCATGCTAGGTCATTAGAGATGCCAGTACTGTGTAGATCCACCCGTAGTACAAGAGGTCAGGTCCCAGCCCAGTATAGGAACTAAAATGTAAACAAGTTAATAATGTGTATAATTGCAACCATTAATCATGATAGCCTACAGAGACTTACTGTATGAACGTTTACATATTTGTATTAACCTGTTGAAGGACAATTGGGCCACATGACTATATGTGGTTAGGACCTTACTTGTAAGTAATTACCCCGATTTGGCCTTGAAGATAAGCCGCTGGCGTGGCCAAAAACCAGGTCCATCGACAGAGTGCCCTGTAGCCATGCCCAAGGTTGACACACAAAGTGGGTTAATGCAGTTCCTATCAACCAAACTCCAGGTACGCGGACAAAGACAATTCCTGGATGGTGGCATAAGGACTAGGTACTTGTGAGGATTAACTGTGGAAACTATAGAGTGGATCCACTGGACCGTGACAACGAACCTCCCACGGGCGAGCTGACCAAGTGCACCACCCGCTATACAGGGAGCATTACGGGCAGGCCCGAGGGAGACTATCGCCACGGCATCTGATAAAGAAGGACGGACAAGATGGCAACTAATAGGGTAAAATAAGGAGTAATGAGGAGACAGAAACAGGGAGAGCGTGGGAATGCGGACTGGATGGGGGAGACGAACAGGAGGACTAACCACGGGAGCAGGGACCGGAGGGAGGACACGGAAGACAGGCTGGAGTCTGGAACACGGACTAGGAGCAAGACGGAGACAGGCAGGCAGGCAGGGACACTAGAACACGGACTGGAAGGAAGACATTGGAGGACAGGCAGGCAGGTAAAGACACTGGAACATGGACTGGAAGGAAGACACCGGAGGACAGGCACTAGGAGGGAGCAAAGGAGAAGACCAGGATTTAGTTACAACAACGGAAGTGAGCGGTGAACAACCAGACAGGAAAGAACACCAGGGGGACGTGGAGCCAGATTCACTTGAAGGAAACAAATGACAATCAGGCACCGCCGATAGGAAGAGGTGGCCTGATAAAGAGAGTGAGGGCATACCTTCCAGGTCAGAGTGCACAGGGCGTAGCAGAAGACACGGCCAGGCTTCAGTGAAAGACGCTTGCGCGTGCGCCGAGGAACCCAAAGTGCGCGCACACCTGAGGACAAGCGGGAGCCGAGCGCGCAGGGAGAAAAGACCGGAAGCAAGCAGGGACGCTCCGGGATGCCGCAGCGAGGTGAGTATGAGGCACATGCGGCGAGGCAGGCGGGAGCATAACAGTGCTGAAGTAACTGTGCTATTGTTTTTCTTTTAGGGTTTTTGTAATTTTTACAATTTTTAAGACTTTGCAGATTTTCAATTATTGTTGTTATGAACTGTTTATGACAATAACAAAAACAAATAACGTCACCCCAAAACAAAAAAACTATAATGGTATTAGATGATGTAGCCTATATAAGGTAAAACATCTCTATGGGTGATACCAAAATAGAATGTAAGTGAGAACAGTAGTTATAAATACAGAATATACTGTCCCACACCCTCAAGATACCTTTGGTAAATAACACAAGCACATGAGTGCAAAAAATGCTAAGCCAGGTAACCCTGTGTATATAGGTATTGGCAGGTATCAGAAAAAGTAATAAACAGGCAGGAGGGGGATAAAGCAAAATAAGGTGAAAATCATATATGACAAAGATATAAAAACAGGAACGATCTCACCAAATGCCGTGGCTCAGGTAGGTATAGCCCATAGTTCGCAGAGTGGGAAAATCCATGAATCAGCGATGTAGGGAGACAATACCCTGTCAAACCCTGAAAAGGCTAACTGTAACCTACGTACCCGAGCTCCCACCCTTACAAGGGCAGTCCACAACTACCCCTGAGCAATATCATGCCCTGCACTCTCCCTACTGGAATGTCCCGACGCGTTTCTTCGCAGGCGGAATCATCAGGGGACTTGCCTGCCTGGGAGCTAAAGTGCATGAGTGCTATAATGAAGGACAAAGAGACCTGCCACCCTCCATATTAAACTGAGGAGAGTGGGGGGAGTTATACATCCACTTAAATAATTAGGTGAAAGGCATGATTAGCCAATCACATGCTGAACAAAAAGCATGTGATCTAAATAGGATTGAGCAAGTACTTAATACAGCGATATGTGCTAAATAATTAAACAAAGAAAACCAAAGTACAGTGAAAACCGCAGAGTACTGCATTCGATAGTACCTGTAAGGCACTGGTCCGGCATGTATGCGCCATCATCCGATGAGAAAACACGAGAAAGAAACTTCCGGTGAAAGTGGAAGTTACAGTTGCCTGGATACACAGATGCTAACGAGCGCTAGGACGCGCCGGAACCCAGAAGCCTCTCAATGGACCGGAAGTAATGGTTGCTGGGTTACCAAGACGCTGCCCCACGCTGTAACGCGCTGGAAACAGACCCAGGATGATTTTAATCAGAGCGCCGCAGAGCTCTCTTATTTTATACAATCGCCAAAAAATCATAATAGGTATGAATGGAAATAGTTGATTATTTAAGCACCACCACTCTATCGGTATGTACCTGTCATAGAGAAGAAACAGGAGTTATGGTTGCCAGGATACACTGACGAGCGCAAGGACGCGCCGCAACCCAGAAGCTTCCCATTATACCGGAAGTAGAGGTTGCTGGGTTACGCTGCCCTGTGCTATGGCGCGCTAGAAACAAGCCAAAAATGGTTTAAATCAGAGTGCCGCAGCGCTACCGGAGCTCTCTTATTTTACACAATCGCCAACAGGCGTAGTAGTTATGGGTGGAAATAATTAATTATTTAACCCCTTCATGACCAGGGGATTTTTCGTTTTTCCGTGTTCGTTTTTCGCTCCCCTCCTTCCCAGAGCCATAACTTTTTTATTTTTCCGTCAATTTGGCCATGTGAGGGCTTATTTTTTGCGGGACGAGTTGTACTTTTGAACGACATCATTGGTTTTAGCACGTCGTGTACTAGAAAACGGGAAAAAAATTCCAAGTGCGGTGAAATTGCAAAAAAAGTGCAATCCCACATTGGTTTTTTGTTTGGCTTTTTTGCTAGGTTCACTAAATGCTAAAAATGACCTGCCATTATGATTCTCCAGGTCATTACGAGTTCATAGACACCTAACATGACTAGGTTATTTTTTATCTAAGTGGTGAAAAAAATTTCCAAACTTTGCTAAAAAAAAAAAAAAAAAAATTGCGCCATTTTCCGATACTCGTAGCGTCTCCATTTTTCGTGATCTGGGGTCGGTTGAGGGCTTATTTTTTGCGTGCCGAGATGACGTTTTTAATGATAGCATTTCGGTGCAGATACGTTCTTTTGATCGCCCGTTATTGCATTTTAATGCAATGTCGCGGCGACCAAAAAAACGTAATTCTGGCGTTTCGAGTTTTTTTCCCGCTACGCTGTTTAGCGATCAGGTTAATACTTTTTTTTATTTGATAGATCGGGCAATTCTGAGCGCGGCGATACCAAATATGCGTAGATTTGATATTTTTTTTATTGATTTATTTTGATTGGGGCGAAAGGGGGGTGATTTAAACTTTTATGTTTTTTTTATTTTTTTCACATTTTTTTAAACTTTTTTTTTTAACTTTTGCCATGCTTCAATAGCCTCCATGGGAGGCTAGAAGCAGGGACAGCACGATCGGCTCTGCTACATAGCAGCGATCTGCTGATCGCTGCTATGTAGCAGAATTGCACGTGTGCTGTGAGCGCCGACCACAGGGTGGCGCTCACAGCGACGGGCAATCAGTAACCATAGAGGTCTCAAGGACCTCTATGGCTACAATGGAGACGCATCGCCGACCCCCGGACATGTGACGGGGGTCGGCGATGACGTCATTTCCGGCCGCCCGGCCGGAAGCGGTAGTTAAATGCCGCTGTCTGCGTTTGACAGCGGCATTTAACTAGTTAATAGGTGCGGGCAGATCGCGATTCTGCCCGCGCCTATTACGGGCACATGTCAGCTGTTCAAAACAGCTGACATGTCCCGGCTTTGGTGCGGGCTCACCGCGGAGCCCTGCATCAAAGCAGGGGAGCCGGCATCGGACGGTATAGTACGTCCGATGCCGGTAAGGGGTTAAGGACCACCACTCTATTAGTATATACCTGTCATAGAGCTATCTCAACGTCACTGATATGCACTAATCAAGTGCCGTAACGTAACTATCCGAAATCCATAAAGGTACAAACATGGCTACTATACAATTAGAGCACATATGTGCCATCACTGTATGAACATAACTGAATTGGCAATATGTACTTAAATGTGTAAAATAAAACAAAATAGACAAAAAGCATAACCCGACTACAGACTTGCTCACTTAAATAACCCCACAAAAAACACACACAAAGGAAGGGGTATTAATGGTGATAACAGACAATACTTATACAAATAAATAAAGGGGGACAACAAAAAGGATTTTGGAAGGGCACAAAAAAACATGTCCACTAACACCTAGATTATCAATAAAAGAAAACAAAACAAAACAAAAAAGCTTCACGAAGATTTAAAGAAAACAACCATAATTAATTTGGTCATTAAGGCCATAAGGTGAAACGGTGTTTAGATAAAAAATCCACTTCGCCTCCTTCTGGAGCAGCAACTGATCCCAGTTGCCTCCTCGAAAGGGCATAGTAACCTTTTCACATCTATACTGGCCAGAGATGATTCTAAGCCGATGGTATAGATGTGGAGGCTCTTTATTCTTCTATTCCCCACGACAGAGGCCTGGAGGCAGTACAGTACTTCCTCAACACCAAGGGTCAACAACATTACCAACACAACTGTTTTGTGCTTAAGCTCCTCCGGTTCTGTCTTACGCACAATTATTTCGTTTTTGATGGGCGTACCTACCACCAGCTAAGGGGGACGGCTATGGGGAGCCCCTGTGCCCCGGCCTACGCCAACCTCTTCCTCGGCTGGTGGGAGGAGACACTGGTCCTGGGTGAGGACCTTGAGGAAAGTGATTCGTCCTTGTATCGTGTATCCGAATTATGGACACGATACATTGACGACATTCTGATTGTCTGGCGGGGTACGGAAGAGGGATTTACCGCATTTGTAAATTCATTAAATCATAATGACATTGGCCTCTCTTTCACATCGGTCTTTGATGCCTGCTCCTTACCATTTCTGGACATCCTGATCACAAAGGGTGGGGGTGGAGAACTACTTTCTTCCACATTCAGGAAGCCCACAGCCACTAATTCTCTCCTACACTGGGATAGTCACCACCCGGTGCATTTAAAAAGGGGGATCCCAAAAGGGCAATATCTCCGGGTTCGGAGAAATTGCTCTGACAATCATGTCTTTGAGACACAATCCCAGGAATTGAGAGAGCGTTTTTTGGCTAGAGGCTATCCTCAGGGTGTCCTGAGTAAGGCATACCATGAAGCAAAGAGGAGGGACCGTGTCGAATTGCTGAATCCTGCCCCTAAAAAACAGGATGATACCTCTGTCCGTTTTATTCCCACCTATGACAATGGGGCTAGTCGAGTAAGGGACATCCTCAGGAGACATTGGTCTATCCTACAGATGGACCCGGATATTTCTGATCATCTGGGGGATGCTCCCACAATCACCTATAAAAAATCCAGATCGCTACAAGACAGAATTGTTCGTAGCCACTTCACTAATCCCTCCAGCGATACATGGCTCAAAAGTAATGTCGTGGGGTGCTATAAGTGTGGGCACTTTACGGCATGCCAATATGTTGACAACAGCAAATCCTTTGTCAGTAATGTAACTGGCAAGGAGTATTCCATCAAACAGTTCATTAATTGCAGCACTAAAGGGGTCATTTACAGGGCCTCTTGTACTTGTGGGATGGAATATATAGGTAAAACGATCAGAGAGTTTAAAAAGCGAATTGGGGAACATGTGGGTGATGTGTCTCATAATAGAGACACATCTGTGTCTCGACAAATCAACCAGCTGCACAATGGACAAATTAAGAATTTACGGTTTACAGCAATTGAAAAGGTTACTATGCCCTTTCGAGGAGGCAACTGGGATCAGTTGCTGCACCAGAAGGAGGCGAAGTGGATTTTTTATCTAAACACCGTTTCACCTTATGGCCTTAATGACCAAATTACTTATGGTTGTTTTCTTTAAATCTTCGTGAAGCTTTTTTGTTTTGTTTTGTTTTCTTTTATTGATAATCTAGGTGTTAGTGGACATGTTTTTTGTGCCCTTCCAAAATCCTTTTTGTTGTCCCCCTTTATTTATTTGTATAAGTATTGTCTGTTATCACCATTAATACCCCTTCCTTTGTGTGTTTTTTTGTGGGGTTATTTAAGTGAGCAAGTCTATAGTCGGGTTATGCTTTTTGTCTATTTTGTTTTATTTTACACATTTAAGTACATATTGCCAATTCAGTTATGTTCATACAGTGATGGCACATATGTGCTCTAATTGTATAGTAGCCATGTTTGTACCTTTATGGATTTCGGATAGTTACGTGTTGTGAATTCTGTGGCTGAATTCACTCCTGTGGTCACAAGTGGTACTGCAGCTTCTGAGCTTCCTCCCTCAGGTGTTCTGGTGAGCTCGTTAACTGCTTCATTACTTAACTCCGCCTGATGCTGCTATCCTTGCTCCTTGTCAATGTTTCAGTGTTGGATCTGAGCTTCTCCTGATTGTTCCTGTGACCTGCTGCTCTGTATAGCGAAGTGCTTTTTGCTTTTTTGTTGCTTTTTTTCTGTCCAGCTTGTCTTTTGTTTTGCTGGAAGCTCTGAGACGCAAAGGGTGTACCGCCGTGCCGTTAGTTCGGCACGGTGGGTTTTTTTTGCCCCCTTTGCGTGGTTTTGCTTTAGGGTTTTTTGTAGACTGCAAAGTTCGCTTTACTGTCCTCGCTCTGTCCTAGAATATCGGGCCCCACTTTGCTGAATCTATTTCATCCCTACGTTTTGTCTTTTCATCTTACTCACAGTCATTATATGTGGGGGGCTGCCTTTTCCTTTGGGGAATTTCTCTGGGGCAAGTCAGGCCTATTTTTCTATCTTCAGGCTAGCTAGTTTCTTAGGCTGTGCCGAGTTGCCTAGGTAGTTGTTAGGCGCAATCCACAGCCGCTTTTAGTTGTGTTTAGGATAGGATCAGGTGTGCAGTCTACAGAGTTTCCACGTCTCAGAGCTCGTTCTTGTATTTTTGGGTATTTGTCAGATCACTGTGTGCGCTCTGATCGCTAAGCACACTGTGTTTCTGGATTGCCTTCATAACACCTGTCATTAGCAAACATAACAGTACAAGGAGCCCAACTAATGATTCTCAATAGAGGGAAAGAAAAAGTTCTGACATCATTTTTTTTTTTTTTTTTTCTGCTCTGTGTTCACTTTTTTTTTTTTTCCCCTAGACATTTGGGTGATTCTGGACACAGGTGTGGACATGGATATTCAGGGTCTGTGCTCTTCAATGGATAATCTCGTTATAAATGTACAAAAAATTCAAGATACTATTGATCAGAAATCTATGTTAGAACCAAGAATTCCTATTCCTGATTTGTTTTTTGGAGATAGAACCAATTTTCTAAGTTTCAAAAATAATTGTAAGCTATTTCTGGCCTTGAAACCTCATTCTTCTGGTAATCCTATTCAACAGGTTTTGATTATTATTTCTTTTTTGCGCGGCGACCCTCAAGACTGGGCATTTTCTCTTGCGCCAGGAGACCCTGCATTGAGTAGTGTCGATGCGTTTTTCCTGGCGCTCGGATTGCTGTACGATGAGCCTAATTCAGTGGATCAGGCTGAGAAAAATTTGCTGGCTTTGTGCCAGGGTCAGGATGATATAGAAGTATATTGTCAGAAATTTAGGAAATGGTCAGTACTCACTCAGTGGAATGAATCTGCGCTGGCAGCTTTGTTCAGAAAGGGTCTCTCTGAGGCTCTTAAGGATGTCATGGTGGGATTTCCTATGCCTGCTGGTTTGAATGAGTCTTTGTCTTTGGCCATTCAGATCGGTCGACGCTTGCGCGAGCGTAAATCTGTGCACCATTTGGCGCTATTGCCTGAGGTTAAACCTGAGCCTATGCAGTGCGATAGGACTATGACCAGAGTTGAACGGCAGGAATACAGACGTCTGAATAGGCTGTGTTTCTACTGTAGTGATTCCACTCATGCTATTTCTGATTGTCCTAAGCGCACTAAGCGGTCCGCTAGGTCTGCCGTCATTGGTACTGTACAGTCCAAATTCCTTCTGTCCATTATCTTGATATGCTCTTTGTCGTCGTTTTCTGTCATGGCGTTTGTGGATTCGGGCGCTGCCCTGAATCTGATGGATTTGGATTATGCTAAACGTTGTGGGTTTTTCTTGGAGCCTTTGCGGTGTCCTATTCCATTGAGAGGAATTGATGCTACACCTTTGGCCAAGAATAAACCTCAATACTGGGCCCAGCTGACCATGAGCATGGCTCCTGCACATCAGGAAGTTATTCGCTTTCTGGTGTTGCATAATCTGCATGATGTGGTCGTGTTGGGGTTGCCATGGCTACAAACCCATAATCCAGTATTGGATTGGAATTCCATGTCGGTATCCAGCTGGGGTTGTCAGGGGGTACATGGTGATGTTCCATTTTTGTCGATTTCGTCATCCACCCCTTCTGAGGTCCCAGAGCTCTTGTCTGATTATCAGGATGTATTTGAAGAGCCCAAGTCCGATGCTCTACCTCCGCATAGGGATTGTGATTGTGCTATCAATTTGATTCCTGGTAGTAAATTCCCTAAAGGTCGATTATTTAATTTATCCGTGCCCGAACACGCCGCTATGCGCAGTTATGTGAAGGAATCCCTGGAGAAGGGACATATTCGCCCATCGTCATCACCACTGGGAGCAGGGTTCTTCTTTGTAGCCAAGAAGGATGGTTCGCTGAGACCGTGTATTGATTACCGCCTTCTTAATAAGATCACTGTTAAATTTCAGTATCCCTTGCCATTGTTATCTGACTTGTTTGCTCGGATTAAGGGGGCTAGTTGGTTCACTAAGATAGATCTTCGTGGTGCGTATAATCTGGTGAGAATCAGGCAAGGAGATGAATGGAAAACTGCATTCAATACGCCCGAGGGTCATTTTGAGTATCTAGTGATGCCGTTCGGACTTGCCAATGCTCCATCTGTGTTTCAGTCTTTTATGCATGACATCTTCCGTGAGTATCTGGATAAATTCCTGATTGTTTACTTGGATGACATTTTGATCTTCTCAGATGATTGGGAGTCTCATGTGAAGCAGGTCAGAATGGTTTTTCAGGTCCTGCGTGCTAACTCTTTGTTTGTGAAGCGATCAAAGTGTCTCTTCGGTGTGCAGAAAGTTTCATTTTTGGGGTTCATCTTTACCCCTTCTACTATCGAGATGGATCCAGTTAAGGTCCAAGCCATCCAGGATTGGATTCAGCCGACATCTCTGAAAAGTCTGCAAAAGTTCCTGGGCTTTGCTAATTTTTATCGTCGCTTCATCTGTAATTTTTCTAGCATTGCCAAACCATTGACCGATTTGACCAAGAAGGGTGCTGATTTGGTTAATTGGTCTTCTGCTGCTGTGGAAGCTTTTCAGGAGTTGAAGCGTCGTTTTTGTTCTGCCCCTGTGTTGTGTCAGCCAGATGTTTCTCTTCCGTTCCAGGTCGAGGTTGATGCTTCTGGGATTGGAGCAGGGGCGGTTTTGTCACAGAGAGGTTCTGATTGCTCAGTGATGAAACCATGTGCTTTCTTTTCCAGGAAGTTTTCGCCTGCTGAGCGTAATTATGATGTGGGCAATCGAGAGTTGCTGGCCATGAAGTGGGCATTCGAGGAGTGGCGTCATTGGCTTGAAGGAGCTAAGCATCGCGTGGTGGTATTGACTGATCATAAGAACTTGACTTATCTCGAGTCTGCCAAGCGCTTGAATCCTAGACAGGCCCGTTGGTCGTTATTTTTTGCCCGCTTCGACTTTGTGATTTCGTACCTTCCGGGCTCTAAAAATGTGAAGGCGGATGCTCTGTCTAGGAGTTTTGTGCCCGACTCTCCGGGTTTATCTGAGCCAGCGGGTATCCTCAAGGAAGGAGTCATTGTGTCTGCCATCTCCCCTGATTTGCGGCGGGTGCTGCAAAAATTTCAGGCGAATAAACCTGATCGTTGTCCAGCAGAGAAACTGTTCGTCCCTGATAGGTGGACTAATAAACTTATCTCTGAACTTCATTGTTCGGTGTTGGCTGGTCATCCTGGAATCTTTGGTACCAGAGAGTTAGTGGCTAGATCCTTCTGGTGGCCATCTCTGTCACAGGATGTACGTACTTTTGTGCAGTCCTGTGGGATTTGTGCTAGGGCTAAGCCCTGCTGTTCTCGTGCCAGTGGGTTGCTTTTGCCCTTGCCGGTCCCAAAGAGGCCTTGGACACATATTTCGATGGATTTCATTTCTGACCTTCCCGTTTCTCAAAAGATGTCAGTCATTTGGGTGGTCTGTGATCGCTTTTCTAAAATGGTCCATCTGGTGCCCTTGGCTAAATTGCCTTCCTCCTCTGATTTGGTACCTTTGTTCTTTCAGCATGTGGTTCGGTTGCATGGCATTCCTGAGAATATTGTTTCTGACAGAGGTTCCCAGTTTGTTTCAAGGTTTTGGCGAGCCTTTTGTGGTAGGATGGGCATTGACCTATCCTTTTCCTCGGCTTTCCATCCTCAGACTAATGGCCAGACCGAACGAACCAATCAGACCTTGGAAACATATCTGAGATGTTTTGTTTCTGCAGACCAGGATGATTGGGTGTCCTTTTTGCCATTGGCTGAGTTCGCCCTTAATAATCGGGCCAGCTCGGCTACCTTGGTTTCTCCATTTTTTTGCAATTCTGGGTTCCATCCTCGCTTCTCTTCAGGACAGGTTGAGTCTTCGGACTGTCCTGGTGTGGATTCTGTGGTGGATAGGTTGCAGCAGATCTGGACTCAGGTAGTGGACAATTTGATCTTGTCCCAGGAGAAAGCTCAACTTTTCGCTAATCGCAGACGCCGTGTGGGTCCCCGACTTCGTGTTGGGGATCTGGTTTGGTTATCTTCTCGTCATATTCCTATGAAGGTTTCCTCTCCTAAATTTAAACCTCGTTTTATTGGTCCGTATAGGATTTCTGAGGTTCTCAATCCTGTGTCTTTTCGTTTGACCCTCCCAGACTCCTTTTCCATACATAATGTATTCCATAGGTCGTTGTTGCGGAGATACGTGGCACCTATGGTTCCATCTGTTGAGCCTCCTGCCCCGGTTTTGGTGGAGGGGGAATTGGAGTATATTGTGGAGAAGATTTTGGATTCTCGTGTTTCTAGACGGAAACTCCAGTATCTGGTTAAATGGAAGGGTTATGCTCAGGAAGATAATTCCTGGGTTTTTGCCTCTGATGCTCATGCTCCCGATCTTGTTCGTGCCTTTCATGCGGCTCATCCTGGTCGGCCTGGGGGCTCTGGTGAGGGTTCGGTGACCCCTCCTCAAGGGGGGGGTACTGTTGTGAATTCTGTGGCTGAATTCACTCCTGTGGTCACAAGTGGTACTGCAGCTTCTGAGCTTCCTCCCTCAGGTGTTCTGGTGAGCTCGTTAACTGCTTCATTACTTAACTCCGCCTGATGCTGCTATCCTTGCTCCTTGTCAATGTTTCAGTGTTGGATCTGAGCTTCTCCTGATTGTTCCTGTGACCTGCTGCTCTGTATAGCTAAGTGCTTTTTGCTTTTTTGTTGCTTTTTTTCTGTCCAGCTTGTCTTTTGTTTTGCTGGAAGCTCTGAGACGCAAAGGGTGTACCGCCGTGCCGTTAGTTCGGCACGGTGGGTTTTTTTTGCCCCCTTTGCGTGGTTTTGCTTTAGGGTTTTTTGTAGACTGCAAAGTTCGCTTTACTGTCCTCGCTCTGTCCTAGAATATCGGGCCCCACTTTGCTGAATCTATTTCATCCCTACGTTTTGTCTTTTCATCTTACTCACAGTCATTATATGTGGGGGGCTGCCTTTTCCTTTGGGGAATTTCTCTGGGGCAAGTCAGGCCTATTTTTCTATCTTCAGGCTAGCTAGTTTCTTAGGCTGTGCCGAGTTGCCTAGGTAGTTGTTAGGCGCAATCCACAGCCGCTTTTAGTTGTGTTTAGGATAGGATCAGGTGTGCAGTCTACAGAGTTTCCACGTCTTAGAGCTCGTTCTTGTATTTTTGGGTATTTGTCAGATCACTGTGTGCGCTCTGATCGCTAAGCACACTGTGTTTCTGGATTGCCTTCATAACACCTGTCATTAGCAAACATAACAGTTACATTACGGCACTTGATTAGTGCATATCAGTGACGTTGAGGTATCTCTATGACAGGTATATACTAATAGAGTGGTGGTCCTTAAATAATTAATTATTTCCACCCATAACTACTATGCCTGTTGGCGATTGTGTAAAATAAGAGAGCTCCGGTAGCACTGCGGCGCTCTGATTTAAACCATTTTTGGCTTGTTTCTAGCGCGCCATAGCGCAGGGCAGCGTCCTGGTAACCCAGCAACCTCTACTTCAGGTATAATGGGAAGCTTCTGGGTTCCAGGGGCGTTCTTGCGCTCGTCAGTGTATCCTGGCAACTATAACTCCTGTTTCTTCTCTATGACAGGTACATACCGATAGAGTGGTGGTGCTTAAATAATCAATTATTTCCACCCATACCTATTGTGGCGATTGTGTAAAGTAAGAGAGTTCCGGCAGCACTGCGGCACTCTGATTAAATCAGGTTATACCGATAGAGTGGTGGTGCTTAAATAATCAACTATTTCCATCCATACATATTATGATTTTTTGGCGATTGTATAAAATAAGAGAGCTCTGCGGCGCTCTGATTAAAATTATCCTGGGTCTGTTTCCAGCGCGTTACAGCGTGGGGCAGCATCTTGGTAACCCAGCAACCATTACTTCCGGTCCATTGGGAGGCTTCTGGGTTCCGGCGCGTCCTAGCGCTCGTTAGCGTCTGTGTATCCAGGCAACTGTAACTTCCGCTTTCACCGGAAGTTTCTTTCTCGTGTTTTCTCATCGGATGATGGCGCATACATGCCGGACCAGTGCCTTACAGGTACTATCGAATGCAGTACTCTGCGGTTTTCACTGTACTTTGGTTTTCTTTGTTTAATTATTTAGCACATATCGCTGTATTAAGTACTTGCTCAATCCTATTTAGATCACATGCTTTTTGTTCAGCATGTGATTGGCTAATCATGCCTTTCACCTAATTATTTAAGTGGATGTATAACTCCCCCCACTCTCCTCAGTTTAATATGGAGGGTGGCAGGTCTCTTTGTCCTTCATTATAGCACTCATGCACTTTAGCTCCCAGGCAGGCAAGTCTCCTGATGATTCCGCCTGCGAAGAAACGCGTCGGGACATTCCAGTAGGGAGAGTGCAGGGCATGATATTGCTCAGGGGTAGTTGTGGACTGCCCTTGTAAGGGCGGGAGCTCGGGTACGTAGGTTACAGTTAGCCTTTTCAGGGTTTGACAGGGTATTGTCTCCCTACATCGCTGATTCATGGATTTTCCCACTCTGCGAACTATGGGCTATACCTACCTGAGCCACGGCATTTGGTGAGATCGTTCCTGTTTTTATATCTTTGTCATATATGATTTTCACCTTATGTTGCTTTATCCCCCTCCTGCCTGTTTATTACTTTTTCTGATACCTGCCAATACCTATATACACAGGGTTACCTGGCTTAGCATTTTTTGCACTCATGTGCTTGTGTTATTTACCAAAGGTATCTTGAGGGTGTGGGACAGTATATTCTGTATTTATAACTACTGTTCTCACTTACATTCTATTTTGGTATCACCCATAGAGATGTTTTACCTTATAGGCTACATCATCTAATACCATTATAGTTTTTTTGTTTTGGGGTGACGTTATTTGTTTTTGTTATTGTCATATTATTATTTTTACCTTGTGTAGAATAAAGGTTAAGTTTTAATTCCTACTAGAGCTGTGTTCCGAATATATTGGTAGGATCTTGTTGGATATATCCAAGTGGATTTATTGAGTATTGCTTTTTTCACATGAACTGTTTATGTTTATGTTTCCTCAGTCCAGGAGTACTGAATTTCACTAGGGGGGGAAATGGCACCCCAGGAGTCTGGTTGCCAGAGTGGCTTTTCCTCCCTCACAGGGGGTGTTGTCATGCCTGGAAGCAAGGAGGGGTCCCCTTACCAGGTAACTCCAGCATTCAACACTTTTCCTTGCTCCAGATCAGAAGTTCTGGCCTGGAGGTGGGGTAAGTGAGTCTGAAAGGAGAGGAGAGAAGTCGAGGAGAACGTGGAGAGTGGAGTTGTAACCAAGCTCACCCCAGAGCTGAGCGCTAG
The DNA here is from genome assembly GCF_032444005.1 of Ranitomeya imitator. Classification (NCBI taxonomy): domain Eukaryota; kingdom Metazoa; phylum Chordata; class Amphibia; order Anura; family Dendrobatidae; genus Ranitomeya; species Ranitomeya imitator. The sequence continues at coordinate 411,142,272 of NC_091282.1, read as the reverse complement.
AAACCGGACACCGAAGTCCGTGGTTGCTCGGTTACTGAAGTCCCAGCATCTAAATCCAGAGGGCAAGAGACTGCAGGTCTCCTGGCCCAGCTAACACCCAGAGGCACAGCAGCATCCCAGAGCCCAGAGCCACCACAAAGGAGCGACACCTGTAATAGGCTCAAGCGGCCTGCTATGCGGGTACTGTTTTATTTTTATTGCCATACAGTGAGAGGAACTTGAGCATAGCTTAAAGCAGCAAGGACCTAACAGGACTGCGCAGTAGGAAGACCTCTAAACCCACCTGGCTAGATGGATCCCAAATTGCTTCCAGGCTGCCCTGATCTCCATTACCATCTGTTACCCATGCCCCGGACTGCACCTTCAGCTACTAAGTAAAGGTAAAGAAAACTACCTCCCTTGTCTCCTCCAGTCATTTCTCGCCCTCTCAGTCTTGCATCGCAACGTCAATGATCCCGTACAACAGTACCGGTTGCCCTGGGGCCCCGCTCCACTTGTGGGGAGAAGAACCATGCCAGCTGCAGAACCATCTTCCCCAGCAGTCTCCTAAAGCAGTGTTGGCCATCCATTGCCGAAGACCACAGGTGGCATCACAAACTAATCCTCTATAGACTTTATTCCCTTTACAATATATTTAATTGGACACTTAGGGCAATGGACTGGGTCACTGCTGCCGTGACAAACCTCCGAAGAAACGTCGGCCCCGGCCCAAGAACCCCATGGCCATAGCAGGCGCTCCATACATATGGGCACCACTGCGTCATCATTGCAGGTATATCCTATATATAGTATAAACATTTAATCAAAAATACCTATACTGTCCATTCTTATATTTTCAGATTGTATTTAGAGCGCTAGTAAACCCTCTTTTATCCATACTGAACATATATTGAATGCACAAAAAAATTTCTTAATTCAATACCTTTGCTAAGCCTGGCATATGAATGGTTATTTTCATCATTTTACTTTCATAAATGATTATACAGAAGCAAGATGACTGTATGTGAAATGTCTGTATAGCAAGATTGCATCATATAGCTTTTCGAAAACACAATGAAGCAATATGCAGTACATATTTTAATGTATTTATATGAATACATATTTTAGTCAAATAATATGGACCAACACACATTTCATGATTAGCAGTCATTACAATATCAAATAGAAATTCAGTTTTACAATAATGCAATTTTCTCCTCCATTTAGTTTTGCAATGGCTCTAATTGTAAAACATAACCTGGCATAATTGGAATCTTCAAAAAGCATTATGAACAAGATACTCTACTTTTGAAATTGAAAAAGGCAAATGTTTGCAATTAGTACATTTGGCATTTTGTATATATTTGCTTTAGTAAACTTTTTTCTTACTAGCAGATTCAAAATTAGAGGAAGTCTGAGACTTATTTCTTCAACCTTTATTCCATTGACTAAAATAAATGATTGCTATTTTCCCAGACTTTTCTTCAAAAACTGCCTTTGAATTTAAAAGTTTTGTGAGTTAATACAGTATATGTATATGAAGTAGCTCTATTATAAATTTTAAAAATGTTGACATTAAGTTCAAACATGGCAGATCTCTATTGCAGAAACATGTCCAGTAGATGAAGAATGATTTTGTAAAAAAAATAGCTAATACATATTGCAGAAGCATTCCTATTTAGATGTATATTTCTATCTACTGGCTAACATGGTACCAAGATATATATCTTTCCTGTATTTAGATGTAAAGGCTGTCCCTGAATTAAGAACATCTGACGTCACGACAACATGCAATGGCCTCAGAGGTGCATCCGGAAGTCCGGACCTTGAGTAAATAGACTGAGAAATACGGGTCACAATGGAGGAAGAGGCTGCTCTCAGGATCAGATGTTCATTCATCTCAAGTTTTAACCTCAAGAGTACTTGTATAGACTCAGATTGTTTAAAAAGATTGGACAGTTGAAGACTACGGATGAGCGGATCGATTTGCAGAAAATTAAATTTAGGTTGAGTTTCTTGAAATCCGCTCTACATGAATTTGAACAATTTACTATTGTAAGTCACTAGGATTGGCAAATAGAAAATATATTAAAAAAATAATGGCATCAGAATCAGCAATACTGGCTACCCTACAACACTGTGCTGTAATCTGATCACATGGTGCATCGCAGCCAATCAATTCAATGAGGCTAAAACTAGTAGAATAAAACTTACATTTTTTTGTTAGGGTTCGAAAAATTTTAAAACAAAGATATTACTTTTGTCCTAAATGTATGCTCAACCCAATGCTAATGTCAATCTGTGTTGCAGGGTCAGTCCGTGGTATTAGCACTAAGAGCCAGGATAAACATCTGTATGGGAATCAGGTGGAGCGGTGAGAAGAGCTGCCATTTTGCACACAGAGGCACTAGTGACGATCGAATAAGGAGGGCAACAAAATTAATAAAGGGGATGGGAGAACTACAATACCCAGATAGATTAGCGAAATTAAGATTATTTAGTCTAGAAAAAAGACGACTGAGGGGCGATCTAATAACCATGTATAAGTATATAAGGGGACAATACAAATATCTCGCTGAGGATCTGTTTATACCAAGGAAGGTGACGGGCACAAGGGGGCATTCTTTGCGTCTGGAGGAGAGAAGGTTTTTCCACCAACATAGCAGAGGATTCCTTACTGTTAGGGCAGTGAGAATCTGGAATTGCTTGCCTGAGGAGGTGGTGATGGCGAACTCAGTCGAGGGGTTCAAGAGAGGCCTGGATGTCTTCCTGGAGCAGAACAATATTGTATCATACAATTATTAGGTTCTGTAGAAGGACGTAGATCTGGGGATTTATTATGATGGAATATAGGCTGAACTGGATGGACAAATGTCTTTTTTCGGCCTTACTAACTATGTTACTATGTTACTATGAATAGTGAAATATTCGGATTAAGGAAAATCGACATGAATAATGTCTAATATCTGTGTATTCGTACCGAATAACGAATACAAAGCAAGTCAATGAGAAAGCCAAATTTTTTTATGCTGGACACAACAAACAGGTCTGGTGGCTTGGGAAAAAAGCTGAATTTGATGAGAAAGAGCAAAAAATAAATGGGAACAGCATGGAGAAGATGTCTGCATGCCTTTCTGACTCACATATAGTATCTGGGAATAATGTTGCCAGACTATTGCACCGGTTTTACAGATTTTTTAAAACACATACCAAACTAAACCAAACATTTTTTTAACCCCTTTAATCCCCGAGGGTGGTTTGCACGTTAATGACCGGGCCAATTTTTACAATTCTGACCACTGTCCCTTTATGAGGTTATAACTCTGGAATGCTTCAACAGATCCTGGAGATTCTGACACTGTTTTTAGAGGGCCACCAGGTGCTGTGAAACCTGTGTTTTGAAAGGCCCAAAGTTAATTTATGCCACTGGATCCCAGTGGTACCACTGTCATAGTGGGTGAAGCCGCTATAAGGTGAAAATAATACTGGAGTTGAGGGAGATGTATGATCATTGTCTGGAAATTGGATTCTACCCGACACCAAAAGCATTATAATTAAATTCTGAATACAGTTTAAGCAAGCGAGGGCCTGTATTGTGGTCAGTCTGTCAGACTTAAAACTCATGTAAGGAACATGTACAAGCCTCATTCTCTGTCCTCCGTAGTACATGCCTGCACAAGGCAATCTTGCCTTGCGCAGGCGTGTACTATGGAGGACAGAGAATTACCTTCAATCCAATATTGCAGCCAGCATGCAGCCAGCGGGTAAGGAAAGGGTGAATCAAACACCCGAAAACCCCGCCCCTATGGCTGAATATTGTTCCCTCCAAATTCAGGTGACAGAGTCCCTTTAAGCCAAGAAAATAAAAAAAATCTAATTTTTCCCGGAAAAATCATTTTTAGCTACACATTTTGTATTTTCACAAGGGCAAAGGGAGAAAATGGACAGCAAAGTTTGTTCTGCAATTTCTCCTGAGCTCACCATATAGTATTCCCTCATCAATAAGAGGCAGCTGTCAGATGAGTCATGATGATTTTGTGTTGAAGAAACCCTGGAAACCAGATAGTAGTGAAGATAAGTTGCGATAATGAGTAGGAGGTTGTTAATGTTGGTAATACACAGTATTGGCGACATGCGTAAAAAAAATACAATGGGGCCAAATCAACTTTTCTTACGGTCAGCTCTGGAGCAGGAAATGCTTCACGTGGTGTTAGTGGAGTAAGCCAAGTAGCACCTAAAAGGCGTGTGTACCAATGTTTTGTTTTGTGTAGAGTGTGCTGTTGGAAAATAAACTGGGTATATTCTGGCACACGTTGAATTCAAATTACATTACTCAGTAAGCACATGAAACAGCATCACCTTCTTATTTGAGGAGAACAAACTGACCAGCAAGACAAGCAAGGCTCGAGCTTCTCTCCTCATTATCGTCTTTCTGGTAACCAGTGTACACAAAAAGAAGTGCCTTGTCAGTCATCAGCTACCTCATCATCCTCCTCACCTGCTCCTTTCGATACACTTCATCCTCTACTTCCATTGTATTGTCAGGTGTCCTTTTGTGTGCCAAATAATCATGCACTCAATTGTCCTATTACATGGAATTGTACTTCCAGACACTGACGAGCAAAAGAGTAACAATATTATGAACTTTTGACTTTCAGACTCCATAACTCACTGTCCACTATTGCTTTGAATGTGAGACCACCATCATTTTATAGACTATAGACTTGGCTATCTCATACATAAATTTGACTTGCAACTATTTAGCATATAATTAGCTTTGCATATTTTTGTCATGACACTGCATTGTTACTGTTTTGCTCCTTCTGGGGGAAAAACCTCCAAAATACAAAATGTTCTTAAATTCACTAATAGCTCAGTGTGTTAGGGTTGAGCGACTTTTCCTTTTTTTGGGTCGAGTTGGGTTTTGCGAAACCCGACTATCTCAAAAGTCGAGTCGAGTGAAATCGGCCGATTATCTCGGAAAGTCGGGGATCGACCGAAACACGAAACCCAATGCAAGTCAATGGGGAAGCATAGTCGGCAGTGAGTGGGGGCCAGGAAAACACCTACAGTGCCCATTTTAATGGCAAAAACATCCATTCTTGTTACTGAAGCTTGTCAATCTTAATTTACCTTATAATAGTTAGGCATTGGAAATTGGGGGTCATTTGGCTAAAGTTCTGGGGGGTAGGGCTGGTTCAAGTATTTAGTGGGCCCAGGAAATGTGGACCACGTCACAGCAGTGGAGCAGGGAGAGGTAAGTATTTAAACTTTGCAAGTGCTGTGATCCTGAGCAAGCAGGGGGGCCCACTCGTTGGCATTGTCACTGGCACAGGGCCCCTCAAAGTACGGCGGTGTGTTTGCACGGTGGGGGCGCATCCCACTGGCAGCGACACTTTTGCGTACTATAAGGGGCCCTGTGCCAGTGACGTCGCCGACGATTATCCCCCCCCACCTGATGAAGGAACCTGCACTTTCATCTGCACCTTCCTCTTTGTCCCCGTGTAAGGTGGTATGGTATGTGGGAAGGGGAACCTGACTTCCAGCAGGGTCACATTCAGGCTGTGTAGCGTGCATGGGGAATGTTGCGTTATGGGTCAATGTACCAGCAGACTCATCTATCACTGGCTGGGCAATGGGCAGGATGAGGAGGAAACACAGATATAGGCCCAAATAATAAATTGGGCTAAATGCATTCAGTGGAGGACAACTGTAATGAGAGGCTGACACAGTGAGTAGGCCCAAATCAGTAAGTAGGCTAAATGCAGTTCATAATTGGTAACAGAAGTAAACAGGCGGCACTGGTTTGTTCAGTGGAGGAGAACAGCAAGGAGCGGCAGACACCGTTAGTAGGGCCAACAAAACAAGTAGGCCAAATGCAGTGTTATATTAAAAACAATTTAACAAGAGCCTGAAGATAGAAGCTAGGGAAAGGCAACCTGGAGAACACCTTGGAGAGGAAGACACAATTTGTAGAACCCAGACCCAACTTGTAGGCCTAATGCAGTGTTGTATCAACAACTACTTAACGAGAGCCTGAAGATAGAAGCTAGGGAGAAGCAACCTGGAGAACACCTTGGAGCGGCAGACATCGTCTCTACAACCCAGACCCAACTTGTAGGCCTAATGCAGTGTTGTATCAACAACGAGAGCCTGAAGATAGAAGCTAGAGAGAGGCAACCTGGAGAACACCTTGGAGCGGCAGACACCGTCTCTAGAACCCAGACCCAACTTGAAGGCCTAATGCAGTGTTGTATCAACAACTACTTAATGAGAGCCTGAAGATAGAAGCTAGGGAGAGGCAACATGGAGAACACCTTGGAGCGGCAGACACCGTCTATAGAACCCAGACCCAACTTGTAGGCCTAATGCAGTGTTGTATCAACAACTACTTAACGAGAGCTTGAAGATAGAAGCTAGGGATAGGCAATATGGAGAACACCTTGGAGCGGCAGACACCGTCTCTAGAACCCAGACCCAACTTGTAGGCCTAATGCAGTGTTGTATCAACAACTACTTAATGAGAGCTTCAAGATAGAAGCTAGGGAGAGGCAACCTGGAGAACACCTTGGAGCGGCAGACACCATCTCTAGAACCCAGACCCAACTTGTAGACCTAATGCAGTGTTGTGTCAACAACGACTTAACGAGAGCCTGAAGATAGAAGCTAGGGAGAGGCAACCTGGAGAACACCTTGGAGCGGCAGACACCGTCTCAAGAACCCGGACCCAACTTGTATGCCTAATGCAGTGTTGTATCAACAACTACTTAACGAGAGCCTGAAGATAGAAGCTAGGGAGAGGCAACCTGGAGAACACCTTGGAGCGGCAGACACGGTCTCTACAACTCAGACCCAACTTGTAGGCCTAATGCAGTGTTGTATCAACAACTACTTAACGAGAGCCTGAAGATAGAAGCTATGGATAGGCAACATGGAGAACACCTTGGAGCGGAAGACACAGTTTGTAGACCCAAACGAAACTTGTGGCCCCAATGCAGTTTTAAAATTCCGACAGGCTGAAAACCAGACAATTGCAGCTTTTTTTTTTTAGGAGGAGGACAGCTGCATTGAGTGGCACAGACAGACACTGCTAGTAGGCCTTACACCACAAAGTTGGCTGGCTGCGGGTTTAAAAAAGATTACATGGGTACACGGGCTGCATTGGTGTGGTCACCGGAGGACAATTGGAAGGAGGGACCGCAGACAGACTTAGTAGGCCTAAAATAAAAAAATTAGGCTCAATGCAGTTAGAATTATGTTGCAGGGGTACACAGGCAGCACTGGTGTGGTCACCGGAGGACAATTGGTAGGAGGGACCGCAAACATACTTAGTAGGCGTAAAATAAAAAAATTAGGCTCAATGCAGTTAGAATTATGTTGCAGGGGTACACAGGCAGCATTGGTGTGGTCACCGGAGGACAATTGGTAGGAGGAACAGCAGACATACTTAGTAGGCCTAAAATAAAAAAATTAGGCTCAATGCAGTTAGAATTATGTTGCAGGGGTACACAGGCAGCATTGGTGTGGTCACCGGAGGACAATTGGTAGGAGGGATCGCAGACATATTTAGTAGGCCTAAAATAAAAAAAATTAAGCTCAATGCAGTTAGAATTAGGTTGCAGGGGTACACAGGCAGCATTGGTGTGGTCACAGGAGGACAATTGGTAGGAGGGACCGCAGACATATTTAGTAGGCCTAAAATAAAAAAATTAGGCTCAATGCAGTTAGAATTATCTTGCAGGGGTACACAGGCAGCATTGGTGTGGTCACCGGAGGACAATTGGTAGGAGGGACCGCAAATATACTTAGTAGGTCTAAAATAAAAAAAATAGGCTCAATGCAGTTAGAATTATGTTGCAGGGGTACACAGGCAGCATTGGTTCAGTCACCGGAGGACAATTGGTAGGAGGGACCGCAGACAGACTTAGTAGGCCTAAAACAACAAAATAGGCTCAATGCAGCTTCGATTATATGGTAGGGGTACACAGGCAGCACTGGTGTGGTCAGCGGAGGACAATGTGAAGGATGGGCCGCAGACAGACTTAGTAGGCCTCAAATAACAAAAATAGGCTCAATGCTGGTTCAATTTGGTTGCAGGGGTGCACAGGCAGTATTGGTGTGGTCAGCGGAGGACAATGAGAAGGATGGGCCGCAGATAGACTTAGTAGGCCTCAAATAACAAAAATAGGCTCAATGCAGGTTCAATGTTGTTGCAGGGGTGCACAGGCAGCATTGGTGTGGTAAGCAGAGGACAATGTGAAGGATGGGCCGCAGACAGACTTAGTAGGCCTCAAATAACAAAAATAGGCTCAATGCAGGTTCAATTTTGTTGCAGGGGTGCACAGGCCGCATTGGTGTGGTCAGTGGAGCAAAATTGGAATGAGTGTCTGACACAGTTAGTACTCTGAGTCCAAAATAATAAATAGATGTTAATGTCTTTCCAAAAAAAAGGTGGCATACTTAGGTACAGGGGTGGGCTCCTCTGCAGACTTTCAGACATTGTTATTTGGCGCAAAGTATTTACTGGTGTAAATGTAGGACAGGGCCCCTGAATATACTAGCATCATACATGTAAACAATTTGGTATTGTCCGTGCCAGGCATTGAAGGATTTCACCGCATAGACTAAACTGTGGTGGAGCAGTGAGAGATAATTTTGCAAGTGGTAGAGCACTGTTTGAGCTGGGGGGACACTCTCTCGTGGCCAGCGATACTGGCCCAGGGCCCCTCATGTTACAATGGTGTGTCTGACGTTGGGTGCGTGTCCACCACCACCAGAGACACTTCATTGAACTATGAGGGATCTAGTGGCAGTGCTGTCGACCAAAAGTGGGCACACCCACCTCTTCAGACAAACGGCACTCTCACGGGTGCTTGTGCCAAGTGGCGAGACCACGGCTCCGTGGGGGGAGTTAGCCAATTTAGGGAGGTGTAAACATGTCGTATGCTGGACCAACAGCAGCTGCAAATTAAGAGATTGGAACAGTCAGTAAGACCCATCCAAAAGCAAGACCTTTTTACAGGAAAGCTAGGTGTCAGCCAAGAAAGGTGGTGCAAAATAGTTAGAAATCCATGAGTGGTTCATTTTAATGAAAGTTTGATCATCTACATTATGGGTAGCCAGACGAGTCCTTTTTTCGGTCAGTATTGAACCAGCAGCACTGAATACTCTTTCTGATAGCACACTAGCTGCTGGGCAACCAAGCTCCTGCAATGCATATTCGGCCAATTCAGGCCAGGTGTCTATTTTGGATGCCCAGTGAGGGACGGAATGTGGCGTTGCTGACTAGCTTCATTGTGAGTGGGTGCAACAACGTTACGGGATGTTTAGTAGTTAGTCCAGGCTTGCAAGTGCATGGTGGTTAAATGTCTACACATCCAACTTGAATTTAATTTGTAGACATTCTGACCTCTGCTAATGGCCCTTGAGCATTTCTTACTGATCACTTTGCACCGATTATTCGAATCTTGGTTAAAAAAATGCCAGACTTCACTCTTCCTACTATCGAATACCTTTTCAGACATTGCACACTGAGTAACTTTAACCGGATGGCCACGCTGTCCTACAACTGTTTTTGGTTTTGCCACACGTTTTTGGCTAAATACGGGCCTGCCAGATGGAACCTGTTGCGATTTTGATGCCTGCTGGAGCTCCTCCTCCTCCGCTTCAGAGCTACTGCCGGCTGCACCCTGTTCTACCAATGGCTGCCAATCTGGGTCAACAACTGGGTCATCTATGACCTCCCCTTCTATGTACTGTGCACCTTCCTCTGTGTCACCATGTAAGCCGGTGCTATAGCGTTTGTAACGGGGCTCCATTGTCTCATCAGGGTCAGATTCTGGCTCAGTACACTACGAGGGCAATGTTGTGATCTGAGTCAAAGGAACAGCATAATAATCAGGCTGTGGCTGTGCATCTGTGCACTCCATGTCCGATTCATCTTGTAATGGGCATGGCCTGTTCACAATTTCCCTTTCTAACCCAGGCACGGTGTGTGTAAAGAGCTACATGGAGTAACCCATTGTGTCACCTGACGCATCCTTCTCTGTTGTTCTGGGTGAAGAACACAAGGAAGCGACTTGTCCCTGACCGGGAACATCCACTGACGACACGCTGCTTTTACATTTTGCACTTTCCGAAGAGGAGGCGAAAGAGCTAGAGGCAGAGTCAGCAAGGAAAGCCAAAACTTGTTCCTGCTGCTCCGGCTTTAAAAGCGGTTTCCTTACTCCCAGAAAATGGAGCGTTTGAGGCCTTGTGTAGCCAGACGATGACGCTGGCTCAACAACTCTAGACTTAGGTGCTATATTGATTTTCCCATGACCACCTGATGCTCCACCACCACTACCATCATTACCAGCTAGCAATGACCGCCCACGGCCACGACCTCTTCCACCAGACTTCCTCATTCTTTGAAAAATGTCACCAAACAAACGGTATTTGGTACTGTAAAACCAGTTAGAAGGTGTACGCTAACTTGTTGTGAATTTAAATCTCCGTTTATAGGTGTGTGAGAGTGCTGGGAAAATCAGGCCTACTGTATAACAGTACACAGCTTCAGTGGCAGACAGTGGCTGACAGATATGCCACTAACAGGACTGACGCAGATGCACACACTGGCAATAACAATCTCCCCCTTTTTTATATGGGAGACTAGTTAATAAATCTGTTGAACAGTATATTTTCTGTGGCAGCAAAAGGCAGACAGATGCCACAGAGAGGACTGGCACAGATGTAGATTTGCCAATATTAATCTCCCCCTTGTTTTATTTTTTCTGGGAGACTAGTGAATTAATCTGGCCCACTGTTGAACAGTATATTTTCTGTGGCAGAAAAAGACAGACAGATGCCACAGACAGGACTGGCACAGATGCAGATGTGCCAATATTAATCTCCCCTTGTTTTATTTTTTCTGGGAGGCTAGTGAATTAATGTGGCCCACTGTTGAACAGTATATTTTCTGTGGCAGAAAAAGACAGACAGATGCCACAGACAGGACTGGCACAGATGCAGATGTGCCAATATTAATCTCCCCCTTGTTTTATTTTTTATGGGAGACTAGTTAATAAAACTGGCCCACTGTTGAACAGTGTATTTTCTGTGGCAGCAAAAGGCAGACAGATGCCACAGACAGGACTGGCACAGATGCAGATTTGCCAATATAAATCTTCCCCTTTTTTTTTCTGGGAGACTAGTGAATTAATCTGGCCCACTGTTGAACAGTATATTTTCTGTGGCAGAAAAAGACAGACAGATGCCACAGATAGGACTGGCACAGATGCAGATGTGCCAATATAAATCTTCCCCTTTTTTTTTCAGGGAGACTAGTGAATTGACCTGGCCCACTGTTGAACAGTATATTTTCTGTGGCAGAAAATGACAGACAGATGCCACAGACAGGACTGGCACAGATGCAGATTTGCCAATCTTAATCTCCCACTTTTTTATTTGTTATGGGAGAATAGTGAAGAAATCAGGCCCACTGTAATACAGTATATTTTCTGTGGCAGAAAATGACTCAAAGATGCCACAGACAGGACAGGCACAGATGCAGATTTGGCAATATTAATCTCCCCCTTTTTTTTTCTGGGAGACTAGTTAATAAATCTGGCCCACTGTTGAACAGTATATTTTCTGTGGCAGAAAAAGACAGACAGATGCCACAGACAGGACTGGCACAGATGCAGATGTGCCAATATTAATCTCCCCTTGTATTATTTTTTCTGGGAGGCTAGTGAATTAATGTGGCCCACTGTTGAACAGTATGTTTTCTGTGGCAGAAAATGACAGACAGATGCCACAGACAGGACTGGCACAGATGCAGATGTGCCAATATTAATCTCCCCCTTGTTTTATTTTTTATGGGAGACTAGTTAATAAATCTGGCCCACTGTTGAACAGTGTATTTTCTGTGGCAGCAAAAGGCAGACAGATGCCACAGACAGGACTGGCACAGATGCAGATTTGCCAATATAAATCTTCCCCTTTTTTTTCTGGGAGACTAGTGAATTAATCTGGCCCACTGTTGAACAGTATATTTTCTGTGGCAGAAAATGCCAGACAGATGCCACAGACAGGACTGACACAGATGCAGATTTGCCAATATTAATCTCCCCCTTCTTTTATTTTTTATGGGAGACTAGTTAATAAATCTGGCCAACTGTTGAACAGTATATTTTCTGTGGCAGAAAAAGGCAGACAGATGCCACAGACAGCACTGGCACAGATGCAGATTTGCCAATATTAATCTTCCCCTTTTTTTTCTGGGAGACTAGGGAATTAATCTGGGACACTGTTGAACAGTATATTTTCTGTGGCAGAAAAAGACAGACAGATGCCACAGAGAGGACTGGCACAGATGTAGATTTGCCAATATTAATCTCCCCCTTGTTTTATTTTTTCTGGGAGACTAGTGAATTAATCTGGCCCACTGTTGAACAGTATATTTTCTGTGGCAGAAAAAGACAGACAGATGCCACAGACAGGACTGGCACAGATGCAGATGTGCCAATATTAATCTCCCCTTGTTTTATTTTTTCTGGGAGACTAGTGAATTAATGTGGCCCACTGTTGAACAGTATATTTTCTGTGGCAGAAAAAGACAGACAGATGCCACAGACAGGACTGGCACAGATGCAGATGTGCCAATATTAATCTCCCCCTTGTTTTATTTTTTATGGGAGATGTTATGAAAGGTAATTTAGTACCACAATGGACATAGAGGTCAGAGCACATACAGTGACCTGACAATAACCCAAAAACAAAGAACGAGCTCTGAGACGTGGGAACTCTGCTGACCGCAATCCCTAATCCTCTCCAACCACACTAGAGGCAACCGTGGATTGCGCCTAACGCTCCCTATGCAAATCGGCACAGCCTGAGAAACTAGCTAGCCTGAAGATAGAAAATAAGCCTACCTTGCCTCAGAGAAATACCCCAAAGGAAAAGGCAGCCCCCACATATAATGACTGTGAGTTAAGATGAAAAGACAAATGTAGAGATGAAATAGATTTAGCAAAGTGAGGCCCGACTTTCTGAACAGAGCGAGGATAGGAAAGGTAACTTTGCGGTCAACACAAAACCCTACAAAAACCACGCAAAGGGGGCAAAAAGACCCTCCGTACCGAACTAACGGCACGGAGGTACACCCTCTGCGTCCCAGAGCTTCCAGCAAGCAGGAAAAAACAAATAGACAAGCTGGACAGAAAAATACAGCAAACAAAATAGCAAAGCGGAACTTAGCTATGCAGAGCAGCAGGCCACAGGAACGATCCAGGAGGAAACAGGTCCAATACTAGAACATTGACTGGAGGCCAGGATCAAAGCACTAGGTGGAGTTAAATAGAGCAGCACCTAACGACTTCACCACATCACCTGAGGAAGGAAACTCAGAAGCCGCAGTACCACTTTCCTCCACCAACGGAAGCTCACAGAGAGAATCAGCCGAAGTACCACTTGTGACCACAGGAGGGAGCTCTGCCACAGAATTCACAACAGTACCCCCCTTGAGGAGGGGTCACCGTACCCTCACCAGAGCCCCCAGGACGACCAGGATGAGCCCTATGAAAGGCACGAACAAGATCGGGAGCATGGACATCAGAGGCAAAGACCCAGGAATTATCTTCCTGAGCATAACCCTTCCACTTAACCAGATACTGGAGTTTCCGTCTTGAAACACGAGAATCCAAAATCTTCTCCACAATATACTCCAACTCCCCCTCCACCAAAACCGGGGCAGGAGGATCAACAGATGGAACCATAGGTACCACGTATCTCCGCAACAATGACCTATGGAATACGTTATGTATGGAAAAAGAATCTGGAAGGGTCAGACGAAAAGACACAGGATTAAGAACCTCAGAAATCCTATACGGACCAATGAAACGAGGTTTAAACTTAGGAGAGGAAACCTTTATAGGAATATGACGAGAAGATAACCAAACCAAATCCCCAACACGAAGTCGGGGACCCACACAGTGTCTGCGATTAGCGAAACGTTGAGCCTTCTCCTGGGACAAGGTCAAATTATCCACTACATGAGTCCAAATCTGCTGCAACCTGTCCACCACAGTATCCACACCAGGACAGTCCGAAGACTCAACCTGCCCTGAAGAGAAACAAGGATGGAAACCAGAGTTGCAGAAAAATGGCGAAACCAAGGTAGCCGAGCTGGCCCGATTATTAAGGGCGAACTCAGCCAAAGGCAAAAAGGACACCCAGTCATCCTGATCAGCAGAAACAAAGCATCTCAGATATGTTTCCAAGGTCTGATTGGTTCGTTCGGTCTGGCCATTAGTCTGAGGATGGAAAGCCGAGGAAAAAGACAAGTCAATGCCCATCCTACCACAAAAGGCTCGCCAAAACCTCGAAACAAACTGGGAACCTCTGTCAGAAACGATATTCTCTGGAATGCCATGCAAACGAACCACATGCTGGAAGAACAATGGCACCAAATCAGAGGAGGACGGTAATTTAGACAAGGGTACCAAATGGACCATTTTAGAGAAGCGATCACAGACCACCCAAATGACTGACATCTTTTGAGAGACGGTAAGATCTGAAATAAAATCCATAGAGATATGTGTCCAAGGCCTCTTCGGGACCGGCAAGGGCAAAAGCAACCCACTGGCACGAGAACAGCAGGGCTTAGCCCGAGCACAAATCCCACAGGACTGCACAAAAGTACGCACATCCCGCGACAGAGATGGCCACCAAAAGGATCTAGCCACTAACTCTCTGGTACCAAAGATTCCAGGATGACCAGCCAACACCGAACAATGAACCTCAGAGATAACTTTATTCGTCCACCTATCAGGGACAAACAGTTTCTCCGCTGGGCAACGATCAGGTTTATTAGCCTGAAATTTTTGCAGCACCTGCCGCAAATCAGGGGAGATGGCAGACACAATTACTCTCTCTTTGAGGATACCCGCCGGCTCAGATAAACCCGGAGAGTCGGGCACAAAACTCCTAGACAGAGCATCCGCCTTCACATTTTTAGAGCCCGGAAGGTACGAAATCACAAAGTCAAAACGGGCAAAAAACAGCGACCAACGAGCCTGTCTAGGATTCAACCGCTTGGCAGACTCGAGATAAGTCAAGTTCTTATGATCAGTCAAGACCACCACGCGATGCTTAGCTCCTTCAAGCCAATGACGCCACTCCTCAAATGCCCACTTCATGGCCAGCAACTCTTGATTGCCCACATCATAATTTCGCTCAGCAGGCGAAAACTTTCTAGAAAAGAAGGCGCATGGTTTCATCACCGAGCAATCAGAACTTCTCTGCGACAAAACAGCCCCTGCTCCAATCTCAGAAGCATCAACCTCGACCTGGAACGGAAGCGAAACATCTGGTTGACACAACACAGGGGCAGAAGAAAAACGACGCTTCAACTCTTGAAAAGCTTCCACAGCAGCAGAAGACCAATTGACCACATCAGCACCCTTCTTGGTCAAATAGGTCAATGGTTTAGCAATACTAGAAAAATTGCAGATGAAGCGACGATAAAAATTAGCAAAGCCCAGGAACTTTTGCAGACTTTTCAGAGATGTCGGCTGAGTCCAATCATGGGTGGCTTGGACCTTAACAGGGTCCATCTCGATAGTAGAAGGGGAAAAGATGAACCCCAAAAATGAAACCTTCTGAACACCAAAGAGACACTTTGATCCCTTCACAAACAAAGAATTAGCACGCAGGACCTGAAACACCGTTCTGACCTGTTTCACATGAGACTCCCAATCATCCGAGAAGATCAAAATGTCATCCAAGTACACAATCAGGAATTTATCCAGGTACTCTCGGAAGATGTCATGCATAAAGGACTGAAACACTGATGGAGCATTGGCAAGTCCGAATGGCATTACTAGATACTCAAAATGGCCCTCGGGCGTATTAAATGCAGTTTTCCATTCATCGCCTCGCTTAATACGCACAAGATTATACGCACCACGAAGATCTATCTTGGTGAACCAACTAGCCCCCTTAATCCGAGCAAACAAATCAGATAACAATGGCAAGGGGTACTGAAATTTAACCGTGATCTTATTTAGAAGGTGGTAATCTATACAAGGTCTCAGTGAACCATCCTTCTTGGCTACAAAAAAGAACCCTGCTCCTAATGGCGACGATGACGGGCGAATATGCCCCTTCTCCAAGGACTCCTTCACATAACTCCGCATAGCGGCGTGCTCAGGCACAGATAAATTAAACAGTCGACCTTTTGGGAATTTACTACCAGGAATCAAATCGATAGCACAATCACAATCCCTATGCGGAGGTAGGGTATCGGACTTGGGCTCATCAAATACATCCCGGTAATCAGACAAGAACTCTGGAACCTCAGAAGGGGTGGATGACGAAATAGTCAGAAATGGGACATCACCATGTACCCCCTGACAACCCCGGCTGGACACAGACATGGATTTCCAATCTAATACTGGATTATGGACTTGTAGCCATGGCAACCCCAACACGACCACATCATGCAGATTATGCAACACCAGAAAGCGAATAACCTCCTGATGTGCAGGAGCCATGCACATGGTCAGCTGGGTCCAGTACTGAGGCTTATTCTTGGCCAAAGGCGTAGCATCAATTCCTCTCAATGGAATAGGACACTGCAAGTGCTCCAAGAAAAACCCACAACGCCTTGCATACTGCAAGTCCATCAAATTCAGGGCAGCGCCTGAATCCACAAATGCCATGACAGAATACGATGACAAAGAGCAGATCAAGGTAACGGACAGAAGAAATTTTGACTGTACCGTACCAATGGTGGCAGACCTAGCGAACCGCTTAGTGCGCTTAGGACAATCAGAGATAGCATGAGTGGAATCACCACAGTAGAAACACAGCCCATTCAGACGTCTGTGTTCTTGCCGTTCAACTCTGGTCAAAGTCCTATCGCACTGCATAGGCTCAGGTTTAAGCTCAGGTAATACCGCCAAATGGTGCACAGATTTACGCTCACGCAAGCGTCGACCGATCTGAATGGCCAAAGACATAGACTCATTCAGACCAGCAGGCATAGGAAATCCCACCATGACATCCTTAAGGGCTTCAGAGAGACCTTTTCTGAAAATAGCTGCGAGCGCACCTTCATTCCATTGAGTGAGTACGGACCACTTTCTAAATTTCTGACAATATACCTCTATCTCATCCTGACCCTGACACAGAGCCAGCAAATTTTTCTCTGCCTGATCCACTGAATTAGGTTCATCGTACAGCAATCCGAGCGCCAGGAAAAACGCATCGATATTACTTAATGCAGGATCTCCTGACGCAAGAGAAAATGCCCAGTCCTGAGGGTCGCCACGTAAAAAAGAAATAATGATCCTAACTTGTTGAACTGGGTCACCAGAGGAGCGAGGTTTCAAAGCCAGAAATAGTTTACAATTATTTTTGAAACTCAGAAATTTAGTTCTATCTCCAAAAAACAAATCAGGAATAGGAATTCTCGGTTCTAACATAGAATTCTGAACCACAAAGTCTTGAATATTTTGTACTCTTGCCGTGAGCTGATCCACACATGAAGACAGACCTTTAATGTCCATCGCTACACCTGTGTCCTGAACCACCCAAATGTCTAGGGGAAAAAAAAGGCAAAACACAGTGCAGAGAAAAAAAAATGGTCTCAGAACTTCTTTTTTCCCTCTATTGAGAATCATTAGTACTTTTGGCCTCCAGTACTGTTATGAAAGGTAATTCAGTACCACAATGGACATAGAGGTCAGAGCACATACAGTGACCTGACAATAACCCAAAAACAAAGAACGAGCTCTGAGACGTGGGAACTCTGCTGACCGCAATCCCTAATCCTCTCCAACCACACTAGAGGCAGCCGTGGATTGCGCCTAACGCTCCCTATGCAACTCGGCACAGCCTGAGAAACTAGCTAGCCTGAAGATAGAAAATAAGCCTACCTTGCCTCAGAGAAATACCCCAAAGGAAAAGGCAGCCCCCACATATAATGACTGTGATTTAAGATGAAAAGACAAACGTAGAGATGAAATAGATTTAGCAAAGTGAGGCCCGACTTTCTGAACAGAGCGAGGATAGGAAAGGTAACTTTGCGGTCAACACAAAACCCTACAAAAACCACGCAAAGGGGGCAAAACTAACGGCACGGAGGTACACCCTCTGCGTCCCAGAGCTTCCAGCAAGCAGGAAAAAACAAATAGACAAGCTGGACAGAAAAATACAGCAAACAAAATAGCAAAGCGGAACTTAGCTATGCAGAGCAGCAGGCCACAGGAACGATCCAGGAGGAAACAGGTCCAATACTAGAACATTGACTGGAGGCCAGGATCAAAGCACTAGGTGGAGTTAAATAGAGCAGCACCTAACGACTTCACCACATCACCTGAGGAAGGAAACTCAGAAGCCGCAGTACCACTTTCCTCCACCAACGGAAGCTCACAGAGAGAATCAGCCGAAGTACCACTTGTGACCACAGGAGTGAGCTCTGCCACAGAATTCACAACAGGGAGACTAGTTAATAAATCTGGCCCACTTTTGAACAGTATTTTTTCTGTGGCAGCAAAAGGCAGACAGATGCCACAGACAGGACTGGCACAGATGCAGATTTGCCAATATAAATCTTCCCCTTTTTTTTCTGGGAGACTAGTGAATTAATCTGGCCCACTGTTGAACAGTATATTTTCTGTGGCAGAAAAAGACAGACAGATGCCACAGATAGGACTGGCACAGATGCAGATGTGCCAATATAAATCTTTCCCTTTTTTTTCTGGGAGACTAGTGAATTAATCTGGCCCACTGTTGAACAGTATATTTTCTGTGGCAGAAAATGACAGACAGATGCCACAGACAGGACTGGCACAGATGCAGATTTGCCAATCTTAATCTCCCACTTTTTTATTTGTTATGGGAGAATAGTGAGCAAATCAGGCCCACTGTAATACAGTATATTTTCTGTGGCAGAAAATGACAGACAGATGCCACAGACAGGACTGGCACAGATGCAGATTTGGCAATATTAATCTCCCCCTTTTTTTTCTGGGAGACTAGTTAATAAATCTGGCCCACTGTTGAACAGTATATTTTCTGTGGCAGAAAAAGACAGACATATGCCACAGACAGGACTGGCACAGATGCAGATTTGCCAATATTAATCTCGCCCTTCTTTTATTTTTATGGGAGACTAGTTAATAAATCTGGCCCACTGTTGAACAGTATATTTTCTGTGGCACAAAATGCCAGACAGATGCCACAGACAGGACTGACACAGATGCAGATTTGCCAATATTAATCTCCCCCTTCTTTTATTTTTTATGGGAGACTAGTTAATAAATCTGGCCAACTGTTGAACAGTATATTTTCTGGGGCAGCAAAAGGCAGACAGATGCCACAGACAGCACTGGCACAGATGCAGATTTGCCAATATAAATCTTCCCCTTTTTTTTCTGGGAGACTAGTGAATTAATCTGGCCCACTGTTGAACAGTATATTTTCTGTGGCAGAAAAAGACAGACAGATGCCACAGATAGGACTGGCACAGATGCAGATGTGCCAATATAAATCTTCCCCTTTTTTTTTCTGGGAGACTAGTGAATTAATCTGGCCCACTGTTGAACAGTATATTTTCTGTGGCAGAAAATGACAGACAGATGCCACAGACAGGACTGGCACAGATGCAGATTTGCCAATCTTAATCTCCCACTTTTTTATTTGTTATGGGAGAATAGTGAGCAAATCAGGCCCACTGTAATACAGTATATTTTCTGTGGCAGAAAATGACAGACAGATGCCACAGACAGGACTGGCACAGATGCAGATTTGGCAATATTAATCTCCCCCTTTTTTTTCTGGGAGACTAGTTAATAAATCTGGCCCACTGTTGAACAGTATATTTTCTGTGGCAGAAAAAGACAGACATATGCCACAGACAGCACTGGCACAGATGCAGATTTGCCAATATTAATCTCGCCCTTCTTTTATTTTTATGGGAGACTAGTTAATAAATCTGGCCCACTGTTGAACAGTATATTTTCTGTGGCAGAAAATGCCAGACAGATGCCACAGACAGGACTGACACAGATGCAGATTTGCCAATATTAATCTCCCCCTTCTTTTATTTTTTATGGGAGACTAGTTAATAAATCTGGCCAACTGTTGAACAGTATATTTTCTGTGGCAGCAAAAGGCAGACAGATGCCACAGACAGCACTGGCACAGATGCAGATTTGCCAATATTAATCTTCCCCTTTTTTTCTGGGAGACTAGGGAATTAATCTGGGACACTGTTGAACAGTATATTTTCTGTGGCAGAAAAAGACAGACAGATGCCACAGACAGGACTGGCACAGATGCAGATTTGGCAATATTAATCTCCCCCTCTTTTTTTTATAAGGGAGACCAGTGATTAAATCTGACCCACTGTATTACAGTATAGTTTCTGTGGCAGAAAATGACAGAGATACCGCAGATAGGACTGGCACAAATGCACTGATTGGCAATATAAATCTCCTTTTTAGGTGTGGGACAGTGCAGACAAATACAGGCCCACTGTTTTATACTGCAGTTTCAGGGGCAGAAAGTGGCTTTAAGATATATATATATATATATATATATATATATATATAAAAGGGACTGTACTACAATTTCTATCTCCCTACAATGATCTCAGGACAAGTATTGCAGCCAGCAATAAAAAGGACTGCTGCACACAAAAGTGTGGACAAACAAACAAGATAGCTGTGCAGAAAGGAAGGAGCAACAGGATTTGTGCTTTGAAAAAAGCAGTTAGTTTGCACAGCGCCGTACAAACAGCAATGCAGCTGTCAGAGAGCCTTATAAGGCAGCCTAAGCTACAGAGCTGATGCACCAAAAAAAAAACTCCACTGTCCCTGCTAAGAAAAGGTGATGTTGGACAGTGGAAATCGCTACTTACCAAGCGGTTTGGGGGTGAATGTACCCTGCCTAACGCTATCCCTGCTTCTGACGAAGCGGCAGCAACCTCTTCCTATGCTCAGATCGGCAGCAGTAAGATGGCGGTCGGCATGCACGCCCCTTTATAGCCCCTGTGACGCCACAGAAAGCAAGCCAATCACTGCCATGCCCTTCTCTAAGATGGTGGGGACCAGGACCTATGTCATCACGCTGCCCACTCTCTGCGTCCACCTTCATTGGCTGAAAAATGGTGCTGAACGCATCATATGAAACGCGACTTTGGCACGCAGGTCGCCGACCGCGTGGCCGACCCCACACAGGGATCGGGTCGGGATTCATGAAACCCGACTTTGCCAAAAGTCAGCAACTTATGAAAATGACCGATCCGTTTCACTCAACCCTACTAAAGAACACTAAAGAGTTTCAATCATATGAGTCCTTGAGTGTTGTGAATTCTGTTGTCGAGCTCCCTCCTGTGGTCGTGAATGGTACTTCGGTGAGTTCTGTCCGTGGGCTCCCTCTGGTGGCTGTGAGTGGAGCTGCTGCTTCTGAGGTCACTTACACAGGTGACGGGGTTTATCCTTTGGTTTGCTGCTCTATTTAACTCCACTTAGATCGTTATTCCATGCCAGCTTTCAATGTTTCTGCATTGCTTCAGTTCGCTCTTGGATCTTTCTGAGACCTGTCTCTTCCTGCAAGAAGCTAAGTCCCCGTTTGTTAATTTCTGTTCATGGTTTTCTAGTCCAGCTTGCTTTCATTATTTTGTCTTGCTAGCTGGAAGCTCTGGGATGCAGGGTGGCGCCTCCGCACCATGAGTCAGTGCGGGGGTCTTTTTGCACACTCTGCGTGGTCTTTTTGTAGTTTTTGTGCTGACCGCAAAGATACCTTTCCTATCCTCTGTCTATTTAGTTAGTCTGGCCTCCCTGTGCTACAACCTGTTTCATTTCTGTGTTTGTGACTTTCATCTTAACTCACAGTTAATATATGTGGGGAGCTGCCTTTTCCTTTGGGGAATTTCTCTGAGGCAAGGTAGGCTTTATTTTCTTTCTCTAGGGCTAGCTAGTTCTTAGGCTGTGACAAGGCGCCTAGGGAGCATCAGGAGCGCTCCACGGCTATTTCTAGTGTGTGTGATAGGATTAGGGATTGCGGTCAGCAGAGCTCCCACATCCCAGAGCTTGTCCTGTTTGAGGTTTAACTATCAGGTCATTCCTGGTGCTCCTAACCACCAGGTCATAACAGTACAGCTGGCCCAAAGTATTAATGCATCTCAATAGAGGGATAAGAGAAGCTCTGAGACCATTTTTTTTTCTTTGCACTGTGTTTTGTCTTTCTTTTCCCCTAGACCTTTTGGGTGGTTCAGGACACAGGTGTAGAGATGGACATTCAAGGTCTGTCCTCTTGTGTGGATCATCTCACTGCAAGGGTACAAAACATTCAAGATTTTGTCGTTCAGAATCCTATGTTAGAGCCTAGAATTCCTATTCCTGATTTATTTTCTGGGAATAGAGCTAAGTTTCTGAATTTCAAAAATAATTGTAAACTGTTTCTAGCTTTGAAACCCCGCTCCTCTGGTGACCCCGCTCAACAAGTAAAAATCATTATTTCTTTGTTGCGTGGTGACCCTCAAGACTGGGCATTTTCCCTTGCGCCAGGAGATCCTGCATTGCGTGATGTTGATGCGTTTTTTCTGGCGCTTGGATTGCTTTATGATTAATCAAATTCCGTGGATCAGGCAGAGAAAATCTTGCTGGCATTGTGTCAGGGTCAGGATGAAGCGGAGGTGTACTGTCAGAAGTTTAGAAAGTGGTCTGTGCTTACTCAGTGGTATGAATGTGCCCTGGCGGCAATTTTCAGAAAGGGTCTTTCTGAAGCCCTTAAGGATGTCATGGTGGGATTTCCCACGCCTGCTGGTCTGAATGAGTCTATGTCCTTGGCCATTCAGATCGATCGGCGCTTGCGTGAGCGCAAAGCTGTGCACCATTTGGCGGTGGTCTCTGAGAATAGGCCTGAGCCTATGCAGTGGGATAGGACTTTGACCAGAGCTGAACGGCAAGAACACAGACGTCGGAATAGACTGTGTTTTTACTGTGGTGAATCCACTCATGCTATCTCCGATTGTCCTAAGCGCACTAAGCGGTTCGCTAGGTCTGCCACCATTGGTGCAGTACAGTCTAAATTTCTTTCGTCCGTTACTCTGATTTGCTCTCTGTCGTCCTATTCTGTTATGGCATTTGTGGATTCAGGCGCTGCCCTGAATTTGATGGACTTAGAGTTTGCCAGGCGCTGTGGTTTTCTCTTGGAGCCCTTGCAGCATCCTATTCCATTGAGAGGAATTGATGCTACGCCTTTGGCCAAGAATAAGCCTCAGTACTGGACTCATTTGACCATGTGCATGGCTCCTGCACATCAGGAGGATATTTGCTTTGTGGTATTGCATAATCTGCATGATGTGGTCATTTTGGGGTTGCCATGGCTACAGGTCCATAATCCAGTATTGGATTGGAAATCTATGTCTGTGTCCGGCTGGGGTTGTCAAGGGGTACATGGTGATGTTCCATTGTTGTCAATTTCACCTTCCACTCCTTCTGAAGTCCCTGAGTTTTTATCAGATTACCGGGATGTATTTGAGGAGCCCAAATCCGGTGCCCTACCTCCTCATAGGGATTGCGATTGTGCTATTAATTTGATTCCCAGTAGTAAGTTTCCTAAGGGCCGACTGTTTAATTTATCTGTGCCAGAGCACGCTGCTATGCGGAGCTATATAATGGAATCCTTGGAGAAGGGTCATATTCGCCCGTCGTCGTCACCATTGGGAGCAGGGTTCTTTTTTGTGGCCAAGAAGGATGGCTCTTTAAGACCTTGTATTGATTACCGCCTTCTTAATAAAATCACAGTCAAATTTCAGTATCCTTTGCCGCTTTTGTCTGATCTGTTTGCTCGGATTAAGGGGGCTAGTTGGTTCACCAAGATGGATCTTCGAGGGGCGCATAATCTTGTGCGAATTAAACAGGGCGATGAATGGAAAACAGCATTTAATATGCCCGAGGGCCATTTTGAGAACCTGGTTATGCCATTCGGGCTTTCTAATGCTCCATCTGTGTTTCAGTCCTTTATGCATGACATCTTCCGAGAGTACCTGGATAGATTCATGATTGTATATTTGGATGACATTTTGGTCTTTTCGGATGATTGGGAGTCTCATGTGAAGCAGGTCAGAATGGTGTTCCAGGTCCTTCGTGCGAATTCTTTGTTTGTGAAGTGGTCTAAGTGTCTCTTTGGAGTTCAGGAGGTTTCGTTTTTGGGTTTCATTTTTTCCCCTACTACTATCGAGATGGACCCTGTTAAGGTCCAGGCCATTTATGATTGGACTCAGCCGACATCGGTGAAGAGCCTACAGAAGTTCCTGGGCTTTGCTAATTTTTACCGTCGCTTCATCGCTAATTTTTCTAGTGTTGCTAAACCGTTGACTGATTTGTCCAAGAAAGGTGCTGATGTGGTCAATTGGTCCTCTGCGGCTGTAGAGGCTTTTCATTAGTTGAAGCATCGTTTTTCTTCTGCCCCTGTGCTGTGCCAGCCAGATGTTTCGCTCCCATTTCAGGTCGAGGTTGATGCTTCTGAGATTGGAGCAGGGGCTGTTTTGTCGCAAAGAAGTTCTGATGGCTCGGTGATGAAACCTTGTGCCTTCTTTTCTAGAAAATTGTCGCCTGCTGAGCGCAATTATGATGTTGGCAATCGAGAGTTGTTGGCCATGAAGTGGGCATTCGAGGAGTGGCGACATTGGCTTGAAGGAGCTAAACATCGCGTGGTGGTCTTGACGGATCACAAAAATTTGACTTATCTCGAGTCTGCCAAATGGATGAATCCTAGACAGGCTTTTATGGTCGCTCTTTTTCTCCCGTTTTGATTTTGTGGTTTCATACCTTCCGGGATCTAAGAATGTGAAGGCCTAGTCCTGTCAAGGAGTTTTGTGCCTGACTCTCCGGGTGTTCCGGAGCCGACGGGTATTCTTAAAGAGGGGATAATTTTGTCTGCCATCTCCCCTGATTTGCGGCGCGTGCTGCAGAAGTTTCAGGCTCATAGACCTGACCGTTGTCCAACTGAGAAACTGTTTGTCCCTGATAGATGGACTAGTAGAGTTATCTCTGAGGTTCATTGTTCGGTGTTGGCTGGTCATCCTGGAATCTTTGGTACCAGAGATTTGGTGGCTAGATCCTTTTGGTGGCCTTCTTTGTCACGGGATGTGCGTTCTTTTGTGCAGTCCTGTGGGACTTGTGCTCGGGCTAAGCCCTGCTGTTCTCGTGCCAGTGGGTTGCTTTTGCCCTTGCCGGTCCCGAAGAGGCCCTGGAAGCATATTTCCATGGATTTTATTTCTGATCTCCCTGTTTCTCAAAGGATGTCGGTCATTTGGGTGGTTTGTGATCGCTTCTCTAAGATGGTCCATTTGGTACCCTGGTCTAAATTACCTTCCTCCTCTGATTTGGTGCCATTGTTATTCCCGCATGTGGTTCGTTTGCATGGCATTCCGGAGAACATCTTCTCGGACAGAGGTTCCCAGTTTGTTTCAAGGTTTTGGCGGTCCTTTTGTGCTAAGATGGGCATTGATATGTCTTTTTCTTCGGCTTTCCATCCTCAGACTAATGGCCAAACCGAACGAACTAATCAGACTTTGGAAACATATCTGAGATGCTTTGTTTCTGCTGATCAGGATGATTGGGTGTCCTTCTTGCCTTTGGCTGAGTTCGCCCTTAATAATCGGGCCAGCTCGGCTACTTGGTGGTAAGGACTGGCGGAACACACCAAGTATAAGAAGATATGAAACTAGGTGCGTTCGCAGTCCGAGGTCCACCATGCAGGTAAAAACCCTGCTGCTAGTAAAGACGGACTATATGGCGGTACTATAAGAATACACACATGGGTTAACTTCACCCTGTGTGAAGGAAGCGACCCTGTTGCGTCACAGGACCGCGGTACCGCACATAGAGCGCAAGCAAGGAGTCACTAATCTCAAACCCGAGACTGAGGATTTGAGTTCAGAAGGCCCCATGCGCTCGACACCGCAACTGGGGTGTCAGAGGAACATAAATAATAATATAAAGGCACAAGAGTGCGTGCGGTGCCGCACTGACGGACGCCACTAACCACCCAGGCTTGGGTCAGGAAAGCGCAGAGCAAGCGCACGGCGCCGTACTGGCGGACACAGCAACTGGTAGCTGTAATGTGTGTTACGTGCTGTTGGATAAGTCGGGCGCTAGATAGCAAACATACACCTTCCGCGAACAGTCATCCAATAGGGAGGGTTATTTAAAGAGCGACTTTCACTCACAACACACACACATATTTACAAGACAATATTAGCGCATGGCCGTGAGGTCATGCGCAGTTTATATAGTTGCAGCACAGGAAGCTGCTACCGAAGTTTTGCCCTTTCAGGACCTTCCTGGAGGACCAATGGAATGTGCTGCAGTACCTGAGCATGTGACCCTTGATCTCCAACGGGAGATCTTGCCCTGGGCATGTTCAGTGTGTGAAAATAAGGACTTAGTCCCAGAGAAGCCTGCTCGCCGCAGATCAGTGCAGGGTACAACAGGAGAGCCAGAAAAGGCAGTAGTAACCCTCTGCACAGAATCAGTCCCAGCAAGACGCTGGGAGCGACGCCTCCGCTGAGCAGACCCCACTGCGGCCGATGCAGAATGGGAGACCGCAGCAGACACGGATCGAGATTCCTCCTGTGCAGCAGAGGAAACTCGACTCCTAACATTACCCCCTCTCCTAGGGCCCTCCCTCCTTGAGCCTCACTACGCTCAAAAGCTGCAATTAGCAGCGGAGCCCGAATGTGCTCTACAGGCTCCCAGGTTCTATCCTCTGGGCCGTGACCCTTCCAGTCCACCAGATAAAATTTCTTGCCACGTACCACCTTGCACCCCACAATACCATTCACCTCAAACTCATCCGTGGATGAACCCGATGTCCCAGCAGATGACTCTGAAAACCGGGACAAACGAACGGGCTTTAAGAGGGAAACGTGAAAAGTATCGGTGATACCAAGGCGTGGAGGAATAGCCAAACGGTAGACCACAGGGTTGACCTGTTCCAGAACCTTAAACGGGCCAATGTAGCGAGGAGCAAACTTAGTGGACTCAACTCGCAGCCTGATGTTACGGGTGGAGAGCCTCACTAAGTCGCCAGGAGCATAGACCGGAGCGGGGCGCCGGTGTGCATCAGCCGAAACCCTCATTCTCTCCTTGGAGGCCCAGATGGCATCCTGTGTGCGGTCCCAGATGTCACGTGCCTCCACCGCCCAGTCTGCCACCCTAGAATTGGTGGATGACACGGGCATGGGCACAGGGACACGCGGATGCTGGCCGTAATTAAGGAGAAAAGGAGTCTGACCAGTGGAATCGGCTACCGCATTGTTCAAGGCAAATTCCGCCCAAGGTAGCAAAGATGCCCAGTCGTCCTGCCTAGCAGAGACGAAATGACGCAAATATGTCACCAGAGTCTGGTTGGTTCTCTCCACCAACCCATTCGTCTCGGGATGGTATGCAGAGGAGAGGTTTAACTCTATGCTGAGTAAACGGCAGAGCTCTCTCCAAAACCGAGACGCGAACTGGGGACCCCGATTGCTGACAATCTTATCAGGCATACCATGCAATCGGAAAATGTGCTTAATGAACAACACCGCCAAGGCCCGTGCTGAAGGTAACTGAGGAAGCGGCACCAAATGCACCATCTTAGAGAAATGGTCGGTGACAACCCAAATAATGGAGCAGCCACGCGACTTGGGTAAGCCCACCACAAAGTCCATCCCGACCATCTCCCAGGGCCTGTCTGCCACCGGTAGAGGGT
Organism: Ranitomeya imitator; assembly: GCF_032444005.1. Taxonomy (NCBI): domain Eukaryota; kingdom Metazoa; phylum Chordata; class Amphibia; order Anura; family Dendrobatidae; genus Ranitomeya; species Ranitomeya imitator. Next base: position 411,114,540 of record NC_091282.1, on the reverse strand, counting down.
AAAGCAACCCAGCAGGCCGTTGCCGAGGAGACCGATTCAGGGCGCAGGAAACACACACCTGAATATAGTCCCTGACGTCTCGGGCCATATGCGGCCACTAGTATGTTCTCGCCAAAAGCTCAGATGTCCTCTTGGTCCCAAAATGCCCACCCACTCAGGAGGAGTGAGCCCAAGAGAGAACCTCCGGTCGCAAGTTAGCTGGCACGAAAGTCTTGCCCGGGGGCACAGACTCTAGTGAAACTGGAGCTACAGTTCTCAGGCTCTCAGAAGGGACAATAAGCCGAGGCTCCTCCTCCTCCTCCTCAGATGACACTACGGAGCGAAAGAGAGCGTCGGCACGAACGTTCTTCTCCCCGGAGAGAAAATGGAGAGTAAAATGGAACCGGGAGAAGAACAGGGACCATCTAGCCTGGCGAGAATTCAGCCGCTGGGCCGTTTGTAGATATACCAAGTTCTTGTGGTCAGTGAAGACTTGGAAGGGAAAGCGAGCTCCCTCCAAGAGATGTCTCCACTCTGAAAAAGCCAACTTCATGGCTAGCAACTCCCTGTCCCCGATGGAATAATTCCTCTCCGCTGGTGTGAAGGTCTTGGAGAAGAAGAAGCAAGGATGCTTCCGACCTTGAGCATCCTTTTGGAAAAGGACTGCTCCAGCACCAACAGATGAGGCATCCACCTCCAAGATAAATGATTTATCAACATCGGGGCGATGTAGGATGGGAGCGCTAGCGAAATGAGACTTGATCGAGAGAAAGGCTTTGGAGACCTCCTCTGACCACAACTTGGGATTTGCTCCCTTTTTGGTGAGGGCAACCAAGGGAGCTACCAAAGTTGAGAAGTGTGGAATGAACTGGCGATAGTAATTAATGAACCCCATAAAGCACTGCACCGCTTTAAGAGAATGGGGTTCCTGCCAGTCCATTACAGCCTGTAGCTTGGCAGGATCCATAGCCAAACCCTGGGCAGAGATGATATAACCAAGGAATGGCAAGGACTCCTGCTCAAACACACACTTCTCCAACTTGGCATAGAGGGAGTTTGCCCGTAAGAGGTCGAAGACTTTGCGAACATCTCTCCGATGGGAGTCAATATCTGGAGAGAAGATGAGAATATCATCCAGATAGACTATGACCGAGGTGGTGAGCATATCTCGGAAGATGTCATTCACAAAGTCTTGGAAAACGGCTGGGGCATTACAGAGCCCGAAGGGCATCACCAGATATTCATAGTGCCCATCCCTGGTGTTAAAAGCCGTCTTCCATTCATCCCCCTCACGGATGCGAATCAGGTTGTAAGCACCCCGCAGATCTAACTTTGTAAATACCCTCGCTCCCCGTAGCCTATCAAACAGCTCAGATATCAGGGGTAATGGGTATTTGTTCTTAACGGTGATGGCGTTAAGACCCCTGTAGTCTATGCATGGACGTAAGTCTCCAGTCTTCTTCTGTACGAAGAAGAACCCAGCCCCTGCCGGTGACACTGACTTCCTAATGAATCCTCTTGCCAGATTCTCTTGGATATACTGTGACATTGCCTCCATCTCCGGGAGAGATAACGGATAGACTCGACCCTGGGGAGGCTCAGCACCAGGCAAAAGGTCAATAGGGCAGTCATAGGGGCGGTGAGGCGGAAGGGTCTCCGCAGCTCTTTTGGAGAACACATCTGCATAGGGCCAATTGTGCTTGGGGAGAGAGGAAAGATCTGCGGGTACCTGTGTAGTAGCAACCTGAACGCACTCCCTCTGACATCTACCCTCGCAGGATTTACTCCATCCCAAAATTCTCCCAGAGGACCACTCAATATGAGGAGAATGGTAGCGAAGCCATGGTATCCCCAACAGAACCTCATCAATTCCCTCAGGAATGACTAATAGGGAGATTATCTCCTGATGTGATGGAGACACAGAAAGCGTGAAAGGAATGGTTTGGTGGGTAATCTGTGAGGGTAGTGTTGACCCATTTACCACTCGAACGGTTACTGGCTTGGCGAGCATCACCAAGGGTATTGCGTGACGCTGGGCAAAAGCGGAAGACATAAAGTTACCCTCTGCCCCAGAATCCATGCATAGCTCGACCATAAGAGTGGATGGGCCTATGGTAATTGTCCCCTTGAAGGACAACTTTGAGGCAAACGTCACCGTGTCTAGTGTACCTCCTCCAACTGCCACTAGACGCTGACGTTTCCCCAACTGCTGAGGACCCTTGGAGGCAAGATGTCCTGACTGCTGGCAAACATGACGGACCTTATGTGCACGGGCGGACAGAGATTTGGATCCTGCTCGTGTCACCTCTAAGGCCTCATGTGATTTGGATGCCTGGATTGGAGATTCCAAAGGTTTGGCGAAGGTGGGAGCCAGCCGAAACCTCTGCCTACACTGGGCTCGCTCTAACCTCCGCTCGTTAAAACGGAGGTCAATACGAGTAGAGACAGTTATTAATTCCTCCAGTGTGGCAGGAATCTCCCTAGTGGCCAGAGCGTCCTTAACGTGGTCAGCCAGGCCCCTCCAAAATATGGGGATAAGGGCCTTATCCGACCACTCCAGCTCGGAAGCTAAAGTACGGAAGCGGACGGAAAAATGGCTGACCAAGGACTCACCCTGAGTTAAAGCCAGTAGTTGGAGCGCTGTGTCATGGGTGACTTGAGGTCCTAAAAAGACCTGTTTCAGAGTGCTCAGGAACAACGGAGCACTCTGCACCACATGATCACCACGCTCACACAGCGGCGTAGCCCACTCCAACGTCCTGTCCGACAAGAGAGAGACAATAAATCCCACCTTAGCCCGCTCTGTAGGAAAACGTGCAGCCAGGAGCTCGAGATGAATAGAGCACTGACTCACAAATCCCCTACAAGTTTTGCAATCTCCAGAAAATTTTTCTGGCAACGGGAGGCGGGATAATGTCGGAACTGGGGTGGCAATGGACAAGGTTGCTGCAGCCACGCTAGCAGCCTGTACAGCAACTGCGGTAACATCCACAGCTGAGGTTGAGCTCTCGAGAGCCGTCAACCTACCCTCCAGCTGCTGGATATACTGCAAAGATTGCTGAATGTCCGCCATTTACTAGCCAGACCTTGGCGCTAGTATTATGTTAAGGACTGGCGGAACGCACCAAATATAAGAAGATATGAAACTAGGTGCGTTCGCAGGCCGAGGTCCACCGTGCAGGTAAAAACCCTGCTGCTAGTAAAGACAGACTATATGGCGGTACTATAAGAATACACACATGGGTTAACTTCACCCTGTGTGAAGGAAGCGACCCTGTTGCATCACAGGACCGCGGTACCGCACATAGAGCGCAAGCAAGGAGTCACTAATCTCAAACCCGAGACTGAGGATTTGAGTTCAGAAGGCCCCATGCGCTCGACGCCGCAACTGGGGTGTCAGAGGAACATAAATAATAATATAAAGGCACAAGAGTGCGTGCGGTGCCGCACTGACGGACGCCACTAACCACCCAGGCTTGGGTCAGGAAAGCGCAGAGCAAGCGCACGGCGCCGTACTGGCGAACACAGCAACTGGTAGCTGTAATGTGTGTTACGTGCTGTTGGATAAGTCGGGCGCTAGATAGCAAACATACACCTTCCGCGAACAGTCATCCAATAGGGAGGGTTATTTAAAGAGCGACTTTCACTCACAACACACACACATATTTACAAGACAATACTAGCGCATGGCCGTGCGGTCATGCGCAGTTTATATAGTTGCAGCACAGGAAGCTGCTACCGAAGTTTTGCCCTTTCAGGACCTTCCTGGAGGACCAATGGAATGTGCTGCAGTACCTGAGCATGTGACCCTTGATCTCCAACGGGAGATCTTGCCCTGGGCATGCTCAGTGTGTGAAAATAAGGACTTAGTCCCAGAGAAGCCTGCTCGCCGCAGATCAGTGCAGGATACAACAGGAGAGCCAGAAAAGGCAGTAGTAACCCTCTGCACAGAATCAGTCCCAGCAAGACGCTGGGAGCGACGCCTCCGCTGAGCAGACCCCACTGCGGCCGATGCAGAATGGGAGACCGCAGCAGACACGGATCGAGATTCCTCCTGTGCAGCAGAGGAAACTCGACTCCTAACACTTGGTTTCTCCTTTTTTTTGCAATTCTGGTTTCCATCCTCGTTTCTCTTCAGGGCAAGTTGAGCCTTTGGACTGTCCTGGTGTGGTTACTGTGGTGGACAGGTTGCAGCAGATTTGGATTCATGTGGTGGACAATTTGACATTGCCCAGGGAGAAGGCTCAACGTTTCGCTAACCGCCGGCGCTGTGTTGGTCCCCGACTTCGGGTTGGGGATTTGGTTTGGTTGTCATCTCGTCATGTTCCTATGAAGGTTTCCCCTCCTAAGTTTAAGCCTCGTTTCATTGGGCCATATAAGATTTCTGAAATTCTTAATCCTGTGTCATTTCGTTTGGACCTTCCAGCTTCTTTTGCCATCCATAATGTGTTCCATAGGTCGTTGTTGCGGAGATACGTGGCGCCTATGGTTCCCTCCGTTGATCCTCCTGCCCCGGTGTTGGTCGAGGGGGATTTGGAGTATGTGGTGGAGAAGATTTTGGATTCTCGTGTTTCAAGACGGAAACTCCAGTACCTGGTCAAGTGGAAGGGTTATGGTCAGGAGGATAATTCCTGGGTTTTTGCCTCTGTTCTGCCGATCTAGTTCGTGCCTTTCATTTGGCTCATCCTGATCGGCCTGGGGGCTCTGGTGAGGGTTCGGTGACCCCTCCTCAAGGGGGGGTACTGTTGTGAATTCTGTTGTCGAGCTCCCTCCTGTGGTCGTGAATGGTACTTCGGTGAGTTCTGTCCGTGGGCTCCCTCTGGTGGCTGTGAGTGGAGCTGCTGCTTCTGAGGTTCCTTACACAGGTGACGGGGTTTATCCTTTGGTTTGCTGCTCTATTTAACTCCACTTAGATCGTTACTCCATGCCAGCTGTCAATGTTTCTGCATTGCTTCAGTTCGCTCTTGGATCTTTCTGAGACCTGTCTCTTCCTGCAAGAAGCTAAGTCACCGTTTGTTATTTTCTGTTCATGGTTTTCTAGTCCAGCTTGCTTTCATTATTTTGTCTTGCTAGCTGGAAGCTCTGGGATGCAGGGTGGCGCCTCCGCACCATGAGTCGGTGCGGGGGTCTTTTTGCACACTCTGCGTGGTCTTTTTGTAGTTTTTGTGCTGACCGCAAAGATACCTTTCCTATCCTCTGTCTATTTAGTTAGTCTGGCCTCCCTGTGCTACAACCTGTTTCATTTCTGTGTTTGTGACTTTCATCTTAACTCACAGTTAATATATGTGGGGGGCTGCCTTTTCCTTTGGGGAATTTCTCTGAGGCAAGGTAGGCTTTACTTTCTTTCTCTAGGGCTAGCTAGTTCTTAGGCTGTGACGAGGCGCCTAGGGAGCATCAGGAGCGCTCCACGGCTATTTCTAGTGTGTGTGATAGGATTAGGGATTGCGGTCAGCAGAGCTCCCACATCCCAGAGCTTGTCCTGTTTGAGGTTTAACTATCAGGTCATTCCTGGTGCTCCTAACCACCAGGTCATAACACTTGAGTATTGTAATTTACATCAAGCTTATTCACATAAGAAAATTTTTTAGGGGGAACATTAGGTGAAGCCCGCAAAGTGTGCAAATTCAAATTATTTCCAATGTAAAGCTTGGACCAAACAACTCAAATAAGACATAAAATGCTGAAATTCATTATGCAACCTAAAACAATAGTTCAGCTTCGAGATTTCATGCAAAGAAATGAAATAGCCAGCACATTCATTTCACATAATGTTAAATAAAAGCAGCCATATAATACAAATAGCCTAGTTTAAAGGGAACTTGTCACCCCCAAAAATCGAAGGTGAGCTAAGTCCACCATCATCAGGGGCTTATCTACAGCATTCTGGAATGCTGTAGATAAGCCCCCCATGTATCCTAAAAGATGAGAAAAAGAGGTTAGATTATTCTCACCCATGGGCGGTGCCGGTCTGGTCCGATGGGTGTCGCGGTCCGGTCCGGCGCCTCCTATCTTCATCAGATGATGTCCTCTTCTTGTCTTCACGATGCGGCTCCGGCGCAGGCGTACATTGTCCGCCCTGTTGAGGGCAGAGCAAAGTACTGCAGTGTGCAGGCATCGGGCCTCTCTGACCTTTCCCGGCGCCTGCGCACTGCAGTACTTTGCTCTGCTCTCCATAGGGCAGACAAAGTACGCCTGCGCCGGAGCCGCAGCGTGAAGACAAGAAGAGGAAGTCATCATATGAAGATGGGAGGCCCCAGACCGGACCGTGACTGACACCTATCGGATCGGACTGCCCGCCCAGGTGAGTATAATCTAACCTCTTTTTCTCATCTTTCAGGATACATTGGGGGCTTATTTACAAAATTCCAGAATGCTGTATATAAGCCCCTGATGCTGGTGGGCTTAGCTCACAGTTGATTTTGGGGGTGACAGGTTCCCTTTAATATATCTGCAAGCTAATCAGAAATCTGAAGTACTGTCATCTACCAATTAAATATTTAATCAAGGTAATAATATGATGTTCTCAAATTACAGTAAGAACTAGAAGAAAAGATTATCAAGATTTGACTTTTCTTTGAGCAATACCACAGATTCACTACATGTTGAAAGAGCAGATGCCGTGGGATGTAGTTAAGGTTAAAAAAATGATGTTTTGAGATATTAAACTAAATTGAATACTTCCATTTTACAATAAAGCTAATTAAAGTAAAAAAAGTATAAAATAATGTTTGAATATAGCCTCTTGTAGAGTCAACAATCCCTATCATTTATTGTTTGTTACTTTTAACTTGTATAAGAAGTATTCCAAGAAATATACCTATGTACAAATTCCGCAAAATGACAGCCAGGTGGTAAAATGTTAAATAAAGAGAACATTCACATTGTGACTCACTTATCCCTCAATCTTGGTCCTGGCCATCTATTCTTTTCACCATCCATAATCAGGCACATTTTCTGCAACCTGCTTCACTAGACCATTGCTTACATCTTGACTAGGTCTTTGATAGTGTTGAGCGATACCGTCCGATACTTGAAAGTATCGGTATCGGATAGTATCGGCCGATACCCGAAAAATATCGGATATCGCCGATACCGATATCCGATACCAATACAAGTCAATGGGACATCAAGTTTCGGAAGGTATTCTCATGGTTCCCAGGGTCTGAAGGAGAGGAAACTCTCCTTCAGGCCCTGGGATCCATAGGGATGTGTAAAATAAAGACTTAAAATAAAAAATATTGATATATTTACCTCTCCGGCGGCCCCTGAACTCAGCGCGGGTAACCGGCAGGCTTCTTTGTTCAAAATCAGCGCTTTTAGGACCTGAGAATCACGTCCCGGCTTCTGATTGGTCGCGGGCCGCCCATGTGACCGCCACGCGACCAATCACAACCGCGACGTCACCGCAAGCTATTAGCGCGCTCATTTTTGAAAAATGAGCGCGTTAATGACTTTCAAAGACGTAGCGGCTTGTGATTGGTCGCGGCCACGCGACCAATCACAAGCCGCGACGTCACCGCAAGCTATTAACGCGCTCATTTTTAAAAATGAGCGCGTTAATGGCTTTCAAAGACGTAGCGGGTTGTGATTGGTCGCGGCCACGCGACCAATCACAAGCCGCTACGTCTTTGAAAGCCATTAACGCGCTCATTTTTAAAAATGAGCGCGTTAATAGCTTGCGGTGACGTCGCGGCTTGTGATTGGTCGCGGCCACGCGACCAATCACAAGCCGCGACGTCTTTGAAAGCCATTAACGCGCTCATTTTTAAAAATGAGCGCGTTAATAGCTTGCGGTGACGTCGCGGCTTGTGATTGGTCGCGGCCGCGACCAATCACAACCCGCTACGTCTTTGAAAGCCATTAACGCGCTCATTTTTAAAAATGAGCGCGTTAATAGCTTGCGGTGACGTCGCGGCTTGTGATTGGTCGCGTGGCCGCGACCAATCACAAGCCGCTACGTCTTTGAAAGTCATTAACGCGCTCATTTTTCAAAAATGAGCGCGCTAATAGCTTGCGGTGACGTCGCGGCTTGTGATTGGTCGCGTGGCGGTCACATGGGCGGCCCGCGACCAATCAGAAGCCGGGACGTGATTCTCAGGTCCTAAAAGCGCTGATTTTGAACAACGAAGCCTGCCGGTTACCCGCGGACTCACCAGGGGCCGCCGGAGAGGTAAATATATCAATATTTTTTATTTTAATTCTTTATTTTACACATCTCTATGTATCCGATACCGATACCCGATACCACAAAAGTATCGGATCTCGGTATCGGAATTCCGATACCGCAAGTATCGGCCGATACCCGATACTTGCGGTATCGGAATGCTCAACACTAGTCTTTGACAATTCAGCTCATTGTGACATGGTAGCAGACATAGTGACTAGTGATGGGCAAATTTGTCCAGAAAATGATCGCCAAACATAAATTTGGCACAAATATGGCACATTCGGATTCGTGATCGGAAACACGAGCAAAATTTTATAAAATCGGAAAAAATTTGTAACATTAGGTAAAAAGTGCAGGAAAATATTTATGTTGCCACAAAAGTATTTTCAGCACTAAGTCAGATAAAATTTGGCCATCATTGCAGATAATTTCCTCATCTTGACTCTGTGTATCCTATGTCCATGGCATGCAATGTGTGAAGAGATCTGAAGACTCAGCCATCGGTGGTTCCCAGCAGTCATTTGGGCACTTGGTGAGTTGTGATGTGCAGGAAAAAAGGGTATTTGGGTTACCGACTGTACTGACGACTGTACTATGTGTGATGTTAAAGTGGAGGAAGATGAGCAGAGGCCACTAGATGCAGCGCTTGCCATCTACTGGAGCATGTGTTCTTTCTGGCCCTCATCTACAAAATGTACCATTGTACGGCTTCCAAAGAGAGGGAATCAAGTTGCCTGTCCAGTAACAGAAGTTTTAAAAATGCTTCGCAATTGCTCACTGCAGCAAAACCATCCGACTTCTCATCCCTCATATCATACATGTCTCACAACCCTAAACAGCTATCCAGTACTTTAAATTCTCTCCTGTGTCCACCAGCTCTCACACCCTCTCCTCTCATCTCAGCTGAATACTTTGCCTCACCACCTGTGAATATGACCAAATAACATCCCACCTCATTCCAATCTTTACCACAGTCTTCATCACAAGCCTAACCCACCTTTTCATCCTGTTACTAACAACTGGTGTCTTCCATCCTGATTGAAACATACCTCGATTGAACCAATCCTCAAAAAGCCCACCCTTGACCAATCCTCTATGTCTACATATCACCCCATATCATTTATCCCCTATGCCTCCATACTACTGGAACAACACATCCATTTTGAACTGTCCTCCCACCTCTCCTCTTGATCTCTCTTTGACCGCTTACAATCTGGCTTCAGACCGCACCATTCCACTGAAACTGCCCTGACTAAAGTCACCACTGCCCTTCTAACCACCAAATAAAAGTGACGTGAGTTTGTCCTGCTCCTTCTCCTGGATCTGTCATCTGTAAGACACAGTGGACCATTCCCTCTCACTACAGACTTTCTGAACTGTTGACATTATAGACTTGGCCCTTTGTTGGATCTCCTCGTACCTAACAGACTGGACATTCAGTGTCTCCCACTCGCACACCACCTCTTCATCTCGCCCGCTATGTTTCAGTGTGCACCCGCTATGTGTCAGTTGTAGGACCAGGAACTATGCTTAGAGGGAGCACGCATGCTCCCTCCCTCTTAAAGGGACCACCCATATCAACTTAAGATATTCTCAACCTATAGCTGGGTGACACCTTCTATTTAAGGCTTCTCCTCCAATATGGAGGTGTTTGTGCCACACTGTTAGTTTGCCTTGCATGCTTGCTAGTTGTCAGGTTCCCCAGGTCCAACTGTCTGCTTGTCTACCCTGTAGCCATTTGCTCTTACCTGTCTGTGCTTTTCTGTCCATCAGCCGGTCCAGATTGCACCTGCCAGGGTCCATCTGTCTAACACCTGGTCCACCCTGTACCTGTCAGTGCTTTTCTGTTCCTCAGCCGGTCCCATCTGGACCCGTGATTCCAGAGTCCCTACAGTGCCTGCCTGCATTTTTCATCCCTCCTTTGGGATGTAGCAGCTTACCCACTGTAGGGGGTCAGCTGCCACCTTCTGTAGGTCAGCCATAGTGTAGCACCTGGTGTCACCTCTTTGTCCCTCCTTGGGTTGCAGTTTTCACCTGCTGCCACTTGTCTTAGTAGGGATTTGGTAGGCCACCTTGTTACGCGCCTTACAGGCTTTCAGAGGGATATGGAACAATGATTCCACCACCTTTCAAAACCATTCCATTAAAAAAAAAACTTAAACCATAATCAGGTTCCTCGCAACATGTTCTCATACACTTTATACAGTTAATAGCCCTCTGTGTCTGTACTGTTACATACTTAGGCAGTTAACTGGTTCATGCAGCTTTACATGAACACCTGAGCCTTAAGGTACCTTCACACTGAGCAACTTTGTAACAATAACGATAGCGATCCGTGACGTTGCAGCGTCCTGGATAGCAATATCGTTGTGTTTGACACGCAGCAGCGATCAGGATCCTGCTGTGACATCGCTGGTCGGAGCTAGAAGGCCAGCACTTTATTTCGTCGCTGGATATCCCGCTGACATCGCTGAATCGGCATGTGTGGCGCCGATCCAGCGATGTCTTCACTTGTAACCAGGGTAAACATCAGGTTACTTAGCGCAGGGCCGCTCTTAGTAACCCGATGTTTACCCTGGTTACCATTGTAAATGTAAAAAAAAAACACTACATACTTACATTCCGGTGTCTGTCGCGTACCCCGGTGTTCTGCTTCCCTGCACTGTGTCAGGGCCGGCCGGCCGTAAAGCAGAGCACAGAAGTGTTTTTTTTTACATTTACAATGGTAACCAGGGTAAACATCGGGTTACTAAGCACGGCCCTGCACTTAGTAACCAGATGCAGGGCCGTATTTAGAGTTTATGCTGCCCTAGGCACTTTTCGTGCTGCCTCCCCCATTGGTCAGTATGACTAATGCAGAGACTGTCGGCAGTGACTTACACTACTTTCACATCAGAGATTTTTGCCATTTGCGGCAGATCCGGCAGTTTTTCGCATCTGCCACATAACGGATCACTTACGGTAACACTGCGTTCGGCCTCATTCATTCCCTATGGGACTTGCAGACATGTGCGGCACTTGCGGTTTTGCTGTGATCCTGCAAATGCGGTACTTGCAGCAATGGAAAAAACGCTGCTAGCGGTATTTTTTTGTCTCACCACAAGTGCAAAACCGCAAATGCTGCATATGTCCACAAGTCCCGTAGGGAATGATTGAGGCCAAATCTATGTATATGCCCATGTAGCTCTATATTTTTATTTTTTTTCGTGCTAACACTGGTCATTTAACTAGAGCTTCCGTCACGCAGCCATAAATACTTGCAGCGCTGACCCCCGTAACGTGATCGGGGGTCAGAGCTGCGTTGCCATAACAACCTGAGGTATCCTCGAGACCTCTATGGTTGTTGATGCTGGATTGCTATAAGTGCAACTGTGTGGTCGGCACTCATAGCAATGCTGTGATTCTACTACATAGAGGTGATCTATGCATCACCTTTATGCTGCAGAGCCGATCAGGCTATGCCAGCTTCTAGACTCCCATGGAGGCTACTGAAGCATGTCAAAAGTAAAAAAAAAAAAAAAAAAGTGTTTAAAAATTAAAAAAAATAGAAAAACATAAATTTTAAATCACCCCCTTTCACCCAAATCAAAATAAAAATCAAACTTACACATATTTGGTATCGCTGTGTTCAGAATCACACGATCTAGCAATAAAAAAAAAAATCAAAACACCAGAATTACTTTTTCTGGTTGCCGCGACACTGCATTAAAATGCAATAATGGGCAATAAAAAGATCATATCTGCACAAATGTGGTATCACTAAAAACGTCAGCTCGGCACGCAAAAAATAAGCCCTCACCCGACCGCAGATCATGAAAAATGGAGACGCTACGGGTCTCGGAAAATGGCGCAAATTTTGGGTGAGATTACACTTTTGCAATTTCACTGCACATGGACTTTTTTTTCCCCCCATTTTCGAGTAAACAATATGGCAAAACCAATGGTGTCTTTCAAATGTACAACTAGTCCCACAAAAAATAAGCCCTCACATGGCCGTATTGACGGAAAAGTAAAAAAGTTATCGCTTTGGGAAGAAGGGGAGTGGAAAATGAAAAAAGCTCCAGTCATGAAGGGGTTAATATAATCAAACAAGTCCCATTGTGTTGATAAAAGAGATTCTTAAGGTACCTTCACATTTAGCGACGCTGCAGCGATCCAGACAACGATCCCGATCGCTGCAGCGTCGCTGTTTGGTCGCTGGAGAGCTGTCACAGGCAGGTCACATGACTCCTCCCTGTAACATCCACGCTCTGAAGACAGACTGACTGACTGAGCCGAGGTGGGTGGGCGGGCCGACCCCAGACTAAGAACCCGAACTAAAAAAAAAAAAACACCTTGCTCGGGTGCCGCCCCCCAGCATGCTGCCACCCCAGGCACCTGCCCTCTAGTGCCTAATGGCAAATACGGCCCTGACCCGATGTTTACCCTGGTTACCCGGGGACTTCAGGATCGTTGGTCGCTGGAGAGCTGTCTGTGTGACAGCTCTCCAGTGACCACACAGCGACGCTGCAGCGATCGGCATTGTTGTCTAGATCGCTGCAGCGTCGCTTAATGTGACGGTACCTTTACACTATGGCTGGTCCAAATAACTAAAGCATGCTGCCACCCCAGGTCACACAGACAGCTCTCCAGCGACCAACGAATCCGGAAGTCCCCGGGTAACCAGGGTGAACATCGGGTTACTAAGCGCAGGGCCGCGCTTAGTAACCCGATGTTTACCCTGGTTACCAGTGCTAATGTAAAAAAAAAGAAACACTACATACTTACATTCCGGTGTCTGTCCCCGGCGCTGTGCTTTCCTGCACTGACTGTGAGCGCAGCGGCCGGAAAGCAGAGCAGTGACGTCACCGCTGTAATCTGCTTTCCGGCTGGCCGGCGCTCACAGTGCAGAGAAGCACAGCGGGGGACAGACAGCGGAAAGTAAGTATGTAGTGTTTGTTTGTTTTTTACGTTTACGCTGGTAACCAGGGTAAACATCGGGTTACTAAGCGCGGCCCTGCGCTTAGTAACCCCATGTTTACCCTGGTTACCAGTGAAGACATCGCTGAATCGGCATCACACACACCGATTCAGCGATGTCTGCAGGGAGTCCAGCGACGAAATAAAGTTCTGGACTTTCTGCACCAACCAACGATGGCACAGCAGGATCCTGATCGCTGCTACATGTCAAACTGAATGATATCGCTATCCAGGACGCTGCAACGTCACGGATCACTAGCGATATCGTTCAGTGTGAAGGTACCTTTAGACTTGTAGTTCCACTAACTGCTGAGCCCCGTCCTCTTTTAGAGGGGGGTGATGGGACACATCAGAGGCGGATAGCTGCACATAACTGTAAACTATCAGATGTAGCAGAGCTGAAGCGGTCATGCTGCCCTGTATGTGCTGTGTATTAGACCAGCAGCCCCCGAGGTTATGCCAGAACATCGCATGAGGACCGTGCTGTGACATTAGTACAAGATGTAATGTGAGCAGAGGCGCCTGATGCCCAATAAATGTGGTATATAAGAAACCACAATAGTACGATTCCCCCAGATAACACACGACTCCCTCAGCTCTGCTACTTCCAAACTGATGCCACCTCTGCACTGCTACATCCATACTGATGCCGCCTCTGCTTTGCTATATCCATACTGATGCCGCCTCTGCTCCGCTACATCCATACTGATGCCGCCTCTGCTCCGCTACATCCATACTGATGCCGCCTCTGCTCCGCTACATCCATACTGATGCCGCCTCTGCTCTGCTACATCCATACTGATGTCGCCTCTGCTTTGCTATATCCATACTGATGCCGCCTCTGCTCCGCTACATCCATACTGATGCCACCTCTGCTCTGCTACAGCCATACTGATGCCGCCTCTGCTCCGCTACATCCATACTGATGCCGCCTCTGCTCTGCTACATCCATACTGATGCCGCCTCTGCTCCGCTACATCCATACTGATGCCGCCTCTGCTTTGCTATATCCATACTGATGCCGCCTCTGCTCCGCTACATCCATACTGATGCCGCCTCTGCTCTGCTACAGCCATACTGATGCCGCCTCTGCTCCGCTACATCCATACTGATGCCGCCTCTGCTCTGCTACATCCATACTGATGCCACCTCTGCTCCGCTACTTCCATACTGATGCCGCCTCAGCTCTGCTACTTCCATACTCATGCCGCCTCTGCTCTGCTACTTCCATACTGATGCCGCCTCTGCTCTGCTACATCCATACTGATGCTGCCTCACCTCTGCTACTTCCATACTGATGCCGCCTCTGCTCTGTTACTTCCATACTGATGCCGCCTCTGCTCTGCTACACCCGTACTGATGCCGCCTCTGCTCTGCTACTTCCATACTGATGCCGCCTCTGCTCTGCTTCTTCCATACTGATGCCACCTCTGCTCCGCTACATCCACACTGATGCCACCTCTGCTCTGCTACTTCCATACTGATGCCGCCTCTGCTCTGCTACTTCCATACTCATGCCGCCTCTGCTCTGCTACTTCCATACTGATGCCGCCTCTGCTCTGCTTCTTCCATACTGATGCCACCTCTGCTCCGCTACATCCATACTGATGCCACCTCTGCTCTGCTACTTCCATACTGATGCCGCCTCTGCTCTGCTACTTCCATACTCATGCCGCCTCTGCTCTGCTACTTCCATACTGATGCCGCCTCAGCTCTGCTACTTCCATACTGATGCCGCCTCTGCTCTGCTACTTCCATACTGATGCCACCTCTGCTCTGCTACATCCATACTGATGCTGCCTCACCTCTGCTACTTCCATACTGATGCCGCCTCTGCTCTGTTACTTACATACTGATGCCGCCTCTGCTCTGCTACACCCATACTGATGCCGCCTCTGCTCTGCTACTTCCATACTGATGCTGCCTCTGCTCTGCTTCTTCCATACTGATGCCACCTCTGCTCTGCTACATCCATACTGATGCCGCCTCTGCTCTGCTACATCCATACTGATGCCGCCTCTGGTCTGCTACTTCCATACTGATGCCTCCTCTGGTCTGCTACTTCCATACTGATGCCACCTCTGGTCTGCTACTTCCATACTGATGCCACCTCTGGTCTGCTACTTCCATACTGATGCCGCCTCTGGTCTGCTACTTCCATACTGATGCCACCTCTGGTCTGCTACTTCCATACTGATGCCACCTCTGGTCTGCTACTTCCATACTGATGCCACCTCTGGTCTGCTACTTCCATACTGATGCCACCTCTGGTCTGCTACTTCCATACTGATGCCACCTCTGGTCTGCTACTTCCATACTGATGCCACCTCTGGTCTGCTACTTCCATACTGATGCCTCCTCTGGTCTGCTACTTCCATACTGATGCCGCCTCTGGTCTGCTACTTCCATACTGATGCCACCTCTGCTCTGCTACATCCATACTGATGCCACCTCTGCTCTGCTACATCCAAACTGATGCCGCCTCTGCTCTGCTACACCCATACTGATGCCACCGCTGTCCGGTCTCCTAGTAACAATTTTGCACAAGTCTTGACACCTGGAGATCAGTCACATTGTACAGTAATTCTGTGTTACATTTAGTAAGACCATAGGCTTCTCACTAGGTTTCTAATGCACAGGAGCCGATTTGCACCATCCACTAAGCTGTGGCTCTGCAGTGTGTGCTGGGACCTGTAGTTCCACTCAAGCTGCACAGCTATAAGCTAGTAAGTAACCCCTGCCACAGAGACTGTGGGCTGCATATCCCACCTTCTAAAACTCCCAGCACAAAGTCTGCCTCCCATTCTAATAAGTAAAAAAAGTTGTGCAGTCCACCCCCCTTCCCCCACACCACCTGCAGCGGACTGAGGACAGGACACACAGCACTGACCTGCTGGAGGTCACTCGGCAGAGCAGGGAGCCTGGCTGCATCTGCAGTGAACCGGAGCAGCTCCTGCTAGGTGTTGAGGAGAACTAGGAACCACGTGACACAGGCAGGTCACATGACTCCTCCCTGTAACATCCCCGCTCTGAAGACAGACTGACTGACTAAGCCGAGGTGGGTGGGCGGGCCAACCCCAGACTAAGAACCCGAACTAAAAAAAAAAAAACACCTTGCTCGTGTGCCGCCCCCCAGCATGCTGCCACCCCAGGCACCTGCCCTCTAGTGCCTAATGGCAAATACGGCCCTGACCCGATGTTTACCCTGGTTAC
Organism: Ranitomeya imitator; assembly: GCF_032444005.1. NCBI lineage: Eukaryota > Metazoa > Chordata > Amphibia > Anura > Dendrobatidae > Ranitomeya > Ranitomeya imitator. The sequence continues at coordinate 411,098,222 of NC_091282.1, read as the reverse complement.
CGGGGACTTCAGGATCGTTGGTCGCTGGAGAGCTGTCTGTGTGACAGCTCTCCAGTGACCACACAGCGACACTGCAGCGATCGGCATTGTTGTCTAGATCGCTGCAGCGTCGCTTAATGTGACGGTACCTTTACACTATGGCTGGTCCAAATAACTAAAGCAATTGTTACCATCCACCTCTCATGTCTCTCCCTTTTCCTCATAGTTTCCTCATTCCTCCTGGTATCTATTTTGAACTGTGATTTCTGTTATGCTGTAATGTCTATTGTCTCTACAAGTCTCCTCTATAATTTGTAAAGCGCTGCAGAATATGTTGGCGCTATATAAATAAAATTATTATTATTATTATTACCTTGCCCGTTACAGTCCCCATCTGCTGGGTTGGCTGTAGTGGATGAGATGTCAGGCCCCGCCTATACTGGTTCTACTCTGTGGCAATTGATGGCACTGTGTTGGTGTCTTCCACACATTTTTGTAAATGTGTAGACTCCTGGTTGGGTATCCTTCATGTGTGTTGCCTGTAGCAGTAGGCCTCCAAGACCATCAGGCCTCCACTTCCTTGGAGTCAACTACCCATGAAACTATCCTTAGATTTTTCTGACAATAGTAGTCTATCAAATTTATATGATATTTTATATGAGTGTGGCTGGGTATGAAGGCACGTTGAGCTGTTGCATGTGGTATCAGGGCTCCCAGCACAGGAGGCCTACACCAATCCCTCACCCACCTCGACTTACTGTGACGTTTAATTGAAAGCTGAAAATACTGTCTCAGACCCCGATACCTCATGAGTGTCTGATTGCCGCAGTGCCATGCTACCATTAGAACTGTGGGTGAATTGAGGCCACTTTCCTGGTGTCTGTCCCTCATTTCATGTGTTTTGGCAGCATTTGAGGCCAATATAAAGTGTTGTGCATGCGTTGGTCTTTGCCTACCACTTACCTGAATGGTGTTTGGTTATGTTCGGCAAATATTCAATGAATGAATTGGCAAATATTGCAAATTCGGCGATCGTAATGGCTCATCTCTACTTATTACTTCATAACGAAAAAAAAACGTTTCAAAAATTCTGCTGATGTAAAGCAGACATATGGGAAATGTTATTTATTATCTATATTGTTTGACATATCTTTAAAAATTAAAAGTTTAACAATTACTTTATTTTCACCAAATTTCCATTTTTTCCCACAAATAAATGCAAATCATATAGAAGAAATGTTATTACTATCATGAAGTACAATATGTCATGAAAAAAAAAAACTATCTCAGAATCAGTGGTATCCGTGGAAGTGTTCCAGAGTTATTAACTCATAAAATGACACTGGTCAAAATTGTAACATTTGGCCTGGTCAGGAAGGTGAAAACAGACTTGACGGTGAAGGGGTTAATAATCTGTGTGCTCGAAAAACCTCTTTAATATCATAAACTATAACAATTCTAAGAGTCTATTCACTTTCATATCATTATGTAACAAACCTATCTCACCATTAAGAAAATATACTGTAGTTATTGTTATTGTGTTTGTACTTATTTTTCATTTGTATTCAACAAAGATAGAAAAATTTGATTTCCTTATTTTCTTTAAAAATATATATTTTAAATGGCTAAAAACTTTACCATAGAGTTTGTTGTAGAAAGGTAAAATAAAATCCAACTTGATGACATTGCTTGGCTGCCGAAATTACAAAAGCTGCAGGCCTGTATTGTTACCATTTTCTCAGCAAATAAAGTATACAAGACCTCTTCTAAACGGTATGTTTATTCAAAATGAACACTATAACCTGTGTAAACAGAAGATATACTTTAAGGCAATGGAAGCTATGCCAACTTATTCATTCTGCAAAATTATTCTGTGGATAAATAGGCTGCATTATTTCATTGTGAGCTTATGTTTTTATGGGCAGTAGTCCAGCCCTGTTAAGGTACAAAACTGTTCTATGTTCTTTTTTATAATAAATGGAAAAGCAAACATAGTAAACACACCAAGAATGAGAATCATTTATAGAAACGTGTAATGACTACCTCATTTTATGTCAATGTAATGTCTGAGCATTTTAACTGTGTTTTCTCTAATAATGATTAGTGATTTTTACAATGTGCAGTCTTTGACACTCACACCTTAATTCACTCTTTGAGGGGGAACTCGGGGGCATTGTATACTTGAGGTCCCTCGAGAGGATATTATTACTTTTAAGTAGGCACGCTGGACATTATTAATTTTTAAAGGGCCACTCTGTGCATTACTACTTTTTGAAGTGCACATGGGGCATTATTACATCTTATATGGGCTCTTAGTTCGTCATTATACGTTAAGCTGGCACTCCTGACATTAGTACTTGTTAATACTGCATTTAAGGGGAATTACTACTTTTAACATGGTAAATCAAAAAAATGACACAGCACCAGTAATTGTATCGGGCTGGGAACATGACCCGACATAGAGTTCCCCTATAATTATAATAAAGTAGAATTACTTCTAATTTATAGAACACAAAAGAGTATGGAGTAGATCCAACTCACCGATAGCATTTTTTTAAAAACAAAACACTTTGCTAGTGCAAGAATGAAAAACATATGAAAATATTTTGTGAGGTCAATCAAAGAATACAAGGAGAATGGCAGCTAGGTGTATACCTATTTAGATAATAAGATAAAGACCATACGAATCATGGCTGGTAGAAAGATCAATTCTACATAGTAGATAAATCGTGCAAAATACAAGTGGACAGTGCTTGTACGTACTTATGTGAAAGAGCTAATTTGTCAATACAATTTCCAAAATCCCAGGAATGTATATGTAGTTAATTAAAGTGAAAGTGCGAAGAGCTAGAATTAAACTAAATTTAAGAAATATACATGTATAAGTAATATTGATTAGTGATGAGCCAATATACTCGTTACTTGAGATTTCCCGAGCACGCTTGGGTGTCCTCCGAGTATTTTTTAGTGCTCGGAGATTTAGTTTTTCTTGCCGCAGCTGAATGATTTACATCTGTTAGCCTGCATAAGTACATGTGGGGGTTGCTGGTTGCTAGGGAATCCCCACATGTACTTATGCTGGCTAACAGATGTAAATCATTTAGCTGCGGCAAGAAAAACTAAATCTCCGAGCACTAAAAATTACTCAGAGGACACCCGAGCGTGCTCGAGAAATCTCGAGTAACGAGTATATTCGCTCATCACTAATATTGATCAAAATACCTCATAGGAGGATTAGTAGAAAGTATGCATGCATATATGAATGTATATAAATCTCCCCATTCAAGCAAGTGTAAAGGAGGACTGTAGTGACCAATCTGCAATAGAAGCACAAAAACCAACAAAAAACAATCAAAAAAAGCCAATTTGTATCTAAAGCATTTCAAACTTTGATCAAGGTAGATTAAAATTATATGCAAGAACGACCAGAATAGGGGCGCTAATCAAAAATGTGTACCCATATATAAATATATATCACAAATATTGTATAGATAAAAGAAAAAAATAAGAAGTATCTAAAAATATGCAGCATATCATAAATAAAGTGCAATAGTGCATAAGTGCATAAATACCACCACATAGCAGTATAAATGAAGGATCATCTGGCATGTATGTAACAGGTGAATGAACCCGGTAAAGATAGATGATGTAAGTATTCAAATATGTATATACCTGGGTAACAGACAGGAGTCAGAGGACACACAATGAAGCGTCCACTGAGATGCGTATTTTGGCATCACCATTCGTCAGGGGTCAAATATGGATATTAAAAGGAGTGTAAATCCTCGTTCATAATAAACCACAATCATCTGTCTGTCACTAAATTAAAGAGAAAGAGTATCCCGACATCATCACAATGTATTTTTGTTTTAAAAAATCCTCTTGATGAGTTGGATTTACTTCGTTCTCTTTTGTGTTTTTTTAGCATAGCATGTGGAGGGCACTTTAATTTTTTAAAGAATTTTATAAGGTACAAATTAAAAGCTTTCTTACTTCATGGGAGGCATTTTGGACATTATCTACTATATAATTGTCTAAGGGTCACTTCCGTCTGTCTCTCTGTCTGTCTGTCCCGGAAATTCCGCGTCGCTGATTGGTCGCGGCCGTCAGGCCGTGACCAATCAGCGACGGGCACAGTCCGGCTGAGAATTAGTCCCTCCCTACTCCCCAGCCATCAGTGCCCGCTCCATATACCCCAGTCAGCACTCACACAGTGTTAATGGCAGCGTTAGCGGACCGCGTTATGCCGCGGTGTAACGCACTCCGTTATCGCTGCTATTAACCCTGTGTTACCAACTTTTTACTATTGATGCTGCCTATGCGGCATCAATAGTAAAAAGATCTAATGTTAAAAATAATAAAAAAATAAAAAATCATTATATACTCGCCTTCCGTGGGCCCCTGGATCCGGCCCAGGCCTTTCCCGCTCCTCGCGATGCTCCGGTGACCGGTCCATGCATTGCGGTCTCGCGAGATGATTGCTTAGCGGTATCGCAAGACCGCTATGTCATCATCTCGCGAGACCGCAATGCACACTTGGGACCGGAGCGTCACGAGGAGCATTGGTAAACGCCTTGGCTGGATCTGGGGGGCCAACGGGGGGTGAGTATATAACTATTGTTTATTTTAATTCTTTTTTAACAGGGATATGGTGCCCACATTGCTATATACTACGTGGGCTGTGTTCGATACTGCGTGGGCTGTGTTATATACTACATCTCTGTGCTATATACTATGTGGGCTGTGCTATATATTACGTGGCTGTGGTATATATTACGTGGCTGGGCAATATACTACATCGCTATGCTCTGTACTACGTGACCTCTGTTATATACTGCATGGGCAGTGTTATATACTACGTCTCTGTGCTATCTACTACGTGGCTGTGCTATATACTAAGTGGCTGTTCAATATATTACGTGGCTCTGCAATATACTATGTGTCTGTGCTATATGCTACATGTCTGTGCTATATACTACATGTCTGTGCTATATAATACGTGGCTGGGCAATATACTATGTGTCTGTGCTATATACTACGTGGCTGGACAATATACTAGGTGGTTGGGCAATATACTACGTGTCTGTGCAATATACTACATGGCTGGGCAATATATTATGTGGCTGGGCAATATACTATGTGGCTGGGCAATATACTGCGTGGCTTTGTTATATACTACGTGGCTGTGCTATATACTATGTGGCTGTGTTATATACTATGCGGCTGGGCAATATACTACGTGGGCTGTGCTATATGCTATGTGGGCTGTGCTATATACTATGTGGGCTGTGTTATACGCTATTTGGCTGTGGTATATTTCTCTGCTGTATCTGTGCATCATGAATCGTGGTATGTGTTAAAGAGGGGCCCACTGAGACTTCTTTCGCCTGAGGCCCTCAAAAACCTGGAGCCGGACCTGGCTTCCCTGATTGTCACGCCCGGCCACGAACAATCATTGACAGGCGCAGTCCGCCCGTGAATTGGCGCAGAATTTGAACCACGCTTCGCTAATTGGTCGCGGCTAGCCGAATCCTGTGTATAAATTGGATTATTCTGAAAACTTCAGAAGTAAACTACATACATATTCTAGAATACCCGATGCGTTTAGAATCGGGCCACCATCTAGTTACTTTATAAGATTGCTTTTGCGATATTATTAATGTCTAGAAGGAAAAAAAAAAGTGTGACCTTATTGTTTTTAAAGTTGCACAGGTGGAATTAATATTTTGTAGGCAGCATTATTGCTTTTTAAAGGGAAATAATTCTGGGGTAAATTACTATATAGGGTACTAAAAGAAGCACAGTTACTGTTTTGGAGCACAAAGAATATCACTATTTGGGCTCTTTTACACTTGGATGACTGCATTTTGCTAAAAAATCAGATTGCCATTACAACAATGTTATTCAAGGATGCAGTGCAGATCTGTGTATTTTGTTCCGCTGTATTTGGTATGAGAAAAAAAATCACAATGTGCTCTGATTTCACTCTGAAATTGGACAGTGTAAGAAGAAAAAAATCACATGCCATATGGACCAACAGTGTGACAGTGATTTTTATGGATACACTAGATGGTGGCCCGATTCTAACGCATTGGGTATTCTAGAATATGTATAGTAGTATATAGCACAGCCCACACAGTATATAACACAGCCCACGCAGTATATAACACAGCCCATGCAGTATATAACACAGGCCACGCAGTATATAACACAGCCCAAGCAGTATATAACACAGGCCATGCAGTATATAACACAGCCCATGCAGTATATAACACAGGCCACGTAGTATATCCCACAGAAACATAGTATATAGCACTGCCCATATAGTATATAACACAGCCCACATAGTATATAACACAGCCCATGTAGTATATAGCACAGGAAACATAGTATATAGCACAGAGACGTAGTATATAGCACCGCCCATGTAGGTTATAACACAGCCACGTAGTATATTGCACAGCCGCGTAGTATGTAGCACAGCCCAGGCAGTATATAACATAGGCCATGCTGTATCTAACACAGCTCATGTATATATAGCAATGTGGGCACCATATCCCTGTTAAAAAATAATTAAAATAAAAAATAGTTATATACTCACCTTCCGGCGGCCTCTGGATCCAGCCCAGGCCTTTAGCGATGCTCGTCGCAACACTCCGTTCCCAGTAATGCATTGCGGCAATAACATGTGATGATTTAGCGGTCTCGCGAGACGGCTACATCATTTCCGGTCATTGCCGCAATGGATTCTTGGGACCGGAGCATTGCAAGGAGCGGGAAAGGCGCCGGAAGGTAAGAATATAATGATTTTTTATTTTTTTATTGTTTTTAACATTAGATCTCTTTACTAGGTTTGAGAGAAACGGATCGGCCAATTTCATAAGTCGCCAACTTTCGGCAAATTCGGGTTTCATGAAACCCGACCCGATCCCAGTGTGGGTTCCGCCATGTGGTATGCGATCTTCGCGCCAAAGTCGCGTTTCATGTGACGCGTTCAGCGCCATTTCTCAGCCAATGAAGGTGGACGCAAAGTGTGGGCAGCGTGATGACATAGGTCTCAGTCCCCACCATCTTAGAGAAGGGCATTACAGTGATTGGCTTGCTTTCTGCGGCGTCACAGGGGCTAGAAAGGGGCATGCACGCCGACCGCCATCTTACTTCTGCCGATCTGAACATAGGGAGAGGTTGCTGTAGCTTCGTCTGAAGCAGGGATATTGTTAGGGAGGAAAGCTTAACCCCCAAACCGCTTGTGCTGTAGCGATTTCCACTGTCCAACACCACCTTCTCTTTGCAGGGACAGTGGAGGCTAGATTTCTGTGCATCAGCTCTGTAGCTTATAAGGCTCCCTGATAGCTGCATTGCTGTTTGTATGCCGCTGTGCAAACCAACTGCTTTTTTCAAAGCAAAAATCCTGTTGCTCCTTCTTTTCTGCACAGTTCTCTTGTTTCTTTGTCCACACTTTTGTGTGCAGCAGTCCTTTTTTATTGCTACCATACTTGTCCTTTGATCATTGTAGGGAGATTGAAATTTTACTACAGCCCTTGTATTTTTTGATATATCTGCCATCCACTTTCTGCCACTCAAACTGTGTAGTGTAATACAGTGGGCCTGATTTTTTCCTGCCTTCTCCCGCACATAAAAAAGGGAGATTTATATTGCCACTGAGTGCATCTGCGTCAGTCCTGTTTGTGGCATATCTGTCATCCACTTTCTGCCACTCAAACTGTGTAGTGTAATACAGTGGGCCTAATTTTTTCCTGCATTCTCCCACACATAAAAAAAGGAGTTTTATATTGCCACCGAGTGCATCTGCGTCAGTCCAGTTTGTGGCATATCTGTCAGCCACTTTCTGCCACTCAAACTGTGTAGTGTAATACAGTGGGCCTGATTTTTTCCTGCATTCTCCTACACATAAAAAAGGGAGATGTATATTGCCACTGAGTGCATCTGCGTCAGTCCTGTTTGTGGCATCTGTCATCCACTTTCTGCCACTCAAACTGTGTAGTGTAATACAGTGGGCATGATTTATTCCTGCACTCTCCAACACATAAAAAAGGGAGATTTATATTGCCACTGAGTGCATCTGCATCAGTCCTGTTTGTGGCATATCTGTCATCCACTTTCTGCCACTCAAACTGTGTAGTGTAATACAGTGGGCATGATTTTCCCAGCAGTCTCACACACATATAAAGGGGAATTTAAACTCACAACAAGTTTACGTACACCTTCTTACTGGTTTTATGGTACCATATAACGTTTGTTAGTTTGGTTACATTTTTCCAAGAATGAGGAAGTTTGGTGGAAGAGGTCTGTTGTGAATTCTGCTCTTGGGCTCCCTCCGGTGGTTATGAGTGGTATTGCTGCTGTCTTTGGATCGCAGCATTTATCAGGTGTGTCCACTTGGACAAATTGCAATTTGGACTGGGCTATTTAGTCTTGCTTGATCCTTTAGTCAGTGCCAGTTGTCCATTGTTTTTGGAGGATTCACATCCCTGACTGGTCTCTCCTGTTTGCTGTTCTTTTCAACAAAGATAAGTTCTGGCTTTGTTTTTGCTGTCCACATGCTGTGGGCCTTATAGTTCTGTGCATTTTCATGTTTTGTCTTGTCCAGCTTTGTCTGTGTTAGGATTTTTTGCAGCCAAGCTGTATCTCTGGAGATGCAGATATACCCTCCATGTCTTTAGTCAGAGGTGGAGTTTTGTATTTTCTGTGGTGGATATTTTCTAGTGTTTTAATACTGACCGCATAGTTCTCTGTCCTATTCTTTCTTTTTAGCTTGCAAGGTCTCCTTTGCCATATCCTGATTTCAGTCTGCGTATGTCATTTCCCTCTCCTCTCACAGTCAATATTTGTGGGGGGCTGTCTATCCTTTGGGTATTTTCTCTGAAGAAAGATAGTTTTCCCATTTCTATCTTTAGGGGAAGTTAGTCCTTAGGCTGTGTCGAGGTGTCTAGGGAGTGTTAGGTACATCCCACGGCTACTTCTAGTTGCGGTGCTAAGTTCAGGGTCTGCGGTCAGTACAGGTACCACCTTCTCCAGAGTACGTCACATGCTGCTCCTAGGCCACCAGATCATAACAGAGGTCGTGGCCGTGGGCGGTCATTGCCAGCTGGTAATGATGGTAGTGGTGGTGGAGAATCAGGTGGTCATGTGAAAAGCAATATAGCACCTAAGTCTCAAGTTGTTGAGACAGCGTCATCGTCTGGCTACACAAGGCCTCGAATGCTCCCTTTTCTGGGAGTAGGAAAACCGCTTTTAAAGCCAGAGCAGCAGGAACAAGTTTTGACTTTCCTTGCTGACTCTGCCTCTAGCTTTTTCGCCTCCTCTTCGGAAAGTGCAAAATTTAAAAACAACGCGTCGTCAGTGGATGATCCCGGTAAGGAACAAGTCGCTTACTTGTGTCCTTCACCCAGAACAACAGAGAAGGATGCGTCAGGCAACACAACAGGTTACTCCATGGAGCTCTTTACACATACCGTGCCTGGGTTAGAAATGGAAATTGTTAACAGGCCATGCCCATTACAAGATGAATCAGACATGGAGTGCACAGATGCACAGCCACAGCTAGATTATTATGCTGTTCCATTGACTCAGATCACAACATTGCCCTCACAGTGTCCTGAGCCAGAATCTGACACTGATGAGACTATGGTGCCCTGTGACGAATGCTATAGCACCGGCTTACACGGTGATACAGAGGAAGGTGCACAGGACATAGAAGAGGAGGTGATAGATGACCCAGTTGTTGACCCCGATTGGCAGCCATTGGGGGAACAGGGTGCCGCTGGCAGTAGCTCTGAAGCGGAGGAGGAGGAGCCGCAGCAAGCATCAACATCACAACAGCTTTCATCTGCCAGGCCTGTATCTGGCCAAAAACGTGTGTCAAAACCAAAAACAGTTGTAGGACAGCGTGGCCATCCGGTTACAGTAGCTCAGTGTGCAATGCCTGAAAAGGTATTCGATAGTAGGAAGAGTGAAGTCTGGCAATTTTTTAACCAAGATCCGAATGATTGGTGCAAAGTGATCTGTAAGAAATGCTCAAGGACCTTTAGCAGAGGTCAGAATGTCAAAAATTTACATACAAGTTGCATGCGTAGACATTTAACCACCATGCACTTGCAAGCCTGGACTTACTACCAAATGTCCCGTAAAGTTGTTGCACCCACTCACAATGAAGCTAGTCAGCAATGCTACATTCCTTCCCTCACTGTAAGCCCACCATTTACAACACCACCTGCAGCAAATGTGGAGGTATAGTCGCAAGGCCAAAGCAGTCAGGGAATCACCAGGTTCTTGGTAGGAAACACTGTATGTAGGCCAACAGCAAGAATACCATCGCCAACCCTCTCTCAATCTGCCATGTCCACCACCACCCCTGCTAGTTCCACCATATGCAGCTCTCCAGTCCAGCTCACCCTACAAGAGACTCTCCTTAGGAAAAGGATGTACTCATCCTCTCATCCACGCACACAGGGTTTGAACGCCCACATTGCTAGACTAATTTCGTTAGAGATGATGCCCTGCCGGTTGGTTGAAAGCAGAGCTTTCAAATCCCTGAAGGCCTACGCAGTACCACGCTATGACCTACCCAGTCGAAACGTCTTTGCGAGAAAAGCCATCCCAGCCCTCCACCATCATGTCAAAGACTGCATTGTCCATGCACTCAGGCAGTCAGTAGAAAGGTGCACCTCACTACAGATGCATGGACCAGTAGGCATGGCCAGGGACGTTACGTGTCTATCATGGCGCACTGGGTTAATGTGGTAGATGCAGGGTACACAGGGGACAGCCATAGTGGCACAGTTCTGCCTAGCCCACGGTCTAGGAAACAGTTGGCTCTAGGCATTTGCCCCTCCTCCTCCAGAAGCGAAAGCTCGTCCACAGAGTGCAGTCGCACGACCACTCCATCCGCAGCTGCCAGTGTTGCAACCGTGGTGTCCGATTATGGAACAGCTTGTGGGAAGCGTCAGCAGGCTGTATTGGAAATGAAGTGTTTGGGCAACAACAGACACACCGCGGAAGTTCTGTCCAACTTCTTGCAGCAAGAAACTAAGTCATGGCTGGGCAGTGTACATCTTGAGGCAGGCAAGGTAGTCAGTGATAACGGAAGGAATTTTATGGCTGCCATAGCCCTTTCACAACTGAAACACATTCCTTGCCTGGCTCACACCTTGAACCTGGTGGTGCAGTGCTTCCTGAAAAGTTAACCGGGGTTACCCGCCCTGCTTCTGAAGGTGCAAAGACTTTGCTCGCACATCCGCCGTTCGCCCGTACACTCCAGCCGTATGCAGAATCATCAGCGATATTTGAATCTTCCCCAGCACCGCCTAATAATCAACGTTGCAACAAGGTGGAACTCCACACTGCACATGCTTCAGAGGCTGTGCGAACAGAGGCGTGGTGTTATGTATTTGTGGGAGGATACACATACACGTGCAAGCAGTTGGATGGCACACATGGAGTTGTCTGGTGTGCCGTGGTCGAAGCTACAAGATCTGTGTCAAGTCCTTCAGTGTTTTGAGGAATGCACACGCCTGGTTAGTGCAGACGACGCCATCATAAGCATGAGCATCCCCCTAATGCGTCTGCTGATGCAAAGTTTGTCGCACATAAAGGAGCAGGCTTCTGCAGCCGAGGATGAGGGTAGAGTTCATGATAGTCAGCCACTGTCTGCTCAGGGAAGTCTCCTGAACGAGGTGGCGTGTTGTGAGTTCCATTCTGGAGCTCCCTCCTGTGGTTGCTAATGGTGTGTTTGCGAGTTCTGCCCTTGGGCTCCCTCTGGTGGTTTCGAGTGGAACTGCTGCTCCGTTAGGTAGCTGTAGCAGCTGCCTTCACTAATCGCCTTGCCTGGGTTTGTTATTTAAACCTGTTCTGGGCTTTAGTCCATGCCTGCTGTCAATGTTCTTGGTTGGATTTGATTCTTCCCTTGGATTTCTCATATGGCCAGTCCTTGTCTGCAAAAGATAAGTTTTGCTAGTTTGTTTGTCCATTTGTTTGGACTCTATTGCTTTGCATTTTGTCTCTTTTGTCCAGCTTGTCACTATGTCTTATTTAGGCTAGCTGGAAGCTCTGGGAAAGCAGATTTGCCCCTCCACACCGTGAGTCGGTGTGGAGTTCATTTTTGTAAACTCTGCGTGGATTTTGTAGTTCTTAATACTGACCGCACAGTATCCTTTGCTCTCTGTCTATCTAGTTTAGTATTGGCTTCCCCTTTGCTGAATTCTAATTTCATTTCTGTGTTCGTCATTTCCCTCTCCTTTCACAGTCAATATTTGTGGGGGGGCTATCTTTCCTTTTGGGGGTTTCTCTGAGGCAAGATAGCTTTCTATTTCCTTCTTTAGGGGTAGTTATATCTTAGGCTGTGACGAGGTGTCTAGGGAGTGTCAGGAACATCCCACGGCTATTTCTAGTTGTGTTGTTAGGATTAGGGACTGCGGTCAGTAGAGATACCACCTTCTCAGAGCTCATTCCATGTTGCGTTTTAGCCACCAGGTCATTTCAGTGTAGCCTCTTAACCACCAGGTCATAACAGTGGCGGACGAAGAGGAGGAGGACGAGGAGGATGATGGGGATGAATATTTATGGAAGGAGGAAGCTTCTCAGGGGGCTATAGAAACTGGTGGCATTGCAAGGTCAGGTACAGGGATTTTGAGGGAGACAAGTGATGTTGATTTGCCAGAAAGTGCTCCTCAACCCAGCACAAGCAGTGAATTGACACCTGGATTATTGGCCCACATGGCGGATTATGCCTTGCATATCCTAAAAAGGGACCCCCGCATTATCAAAATGATTACCGATGACGATTACTGGTTGGCCTGCCTCCTGGATCCACGCTATAAAGGGAAATGGCAAAATATTATTCCACATGAGAACCTTGAGCAAATATTGGCTACCAAACAAGCAACTCTTGTAGACCGTTTGGTTCAGGCATTCCCAGCACACAGCGGCGGTGATGGTTCTCACACGAGCTGCAGGGGCAACATGGCAGAGGTGTTAGAGGTGCACAAATCAGAAGTGGTGTTGGACAGAGGGGTTTTATGACCAGGTTGTGGAGTGATTTCGCAATGACGGCAGACACGACAGTACTGTAGCACAAATTCAAAGTGACAGGAGGCAACATTTGTCCAGTATGGTTACTAAATATTTTTCCTCCCTTATCGATGTTCTCCCTCACAAGTCATTCCCATTTGATTACTGGGCATCCAAAATACACACCTGGCCTGAACTGGCAGAATATGCATTGCAGGAGCTTGCTTGCCCAGCAGCTAGTGTGCTATCAGAAAGAGTATTCAGTGCTGCTGGGTCAATACTGACCGAAAAAAGGAGTCGTCTGGCTACCCAAAATGTTGATGATCTACCGTGCGCAGTGTCATCAAGAAGTTTAAAGCCCATGGCACTGTGGCTAACCTCCCTAGATGTGGATGGAAAAGAAAAATTGACAAGAGATTTCAACACAAGATTGTGCAGATGTTGGATAAAGAACCTAGACTAACATCCAAACAAGTTCAAGCTGCCCTGCAGTCCGCGGGTACAACAGTGTCAACCCATACTATCTGTCGGCATCTGAATACAGTGGTAGGAGAACGAGGAAGACCCCACTTCTTACCCTGAGACATAAAAAAGCCAGGCTGGAGTTTGCCAAAACTTACCTGAAAAAGCCCAAAACGTTTTGGAAGAATGTTCTCTGGTCAGATGAGACAAAAGCAGAGCTTTTTGGGCAAAGGCATCAACATAGAGTTTACAGGAGAAAAAAAGAGGCATTCAAAGAAAAGAACATGGTCCCTACAGTCAAACATGGCAGAGGTTCCCTGATGTTTTGGGGTGCCTCTGGCACTGGACTGCTTGACCGTGTGCATGGAATTATGAAGTCTGAAGACTACCAACAAATTTTGCAGCATAATGTAGGGCCCAGTGTGAGAAAGCTGGGTCTCCCTCAGAGGTCATGGGTCTTCCATCAGGACAATGACCCAAAACACACTTCAAAAAGCACTAGAAAATGGTTTGAGAGAAAGCACTAGAGACTTCCAAGGTGGCCAGCAATGAGTCCAGACCTGAATCCCATAGAACACCTGTGGAGAGATCTAAAAATGGCAGTTTGGAGAAGGCACCCTTCAAATATCAGGGACCTGGAGCAGTTTGCCAAAGAAGAATGGTCTAAAATTCCAGCAGAGCATTGTAAGACACTCATTGATGGTTACCGGAAGCGGTTGGTCGCAGTTATTTTAGCTAAAGGTTGTGCAACCAAGTATTAAGTCGAGGGTGCCAATACTTATGTCTGGCCCATTTTTGGAGTTTTGTGTGAAATGATCAAAGTTTTGTTTTTTGCTTCATTCTCTTTTGTGTTTTTTCATTTAAGACAAATTAAATGAAGATAATAATACAAAAGAATTTGTGATTGCAATCATTTTCAGGAAGAAACTAAGTATTATCTGACAGAATTGCAGGGGTGTCAATACTTTTGGCCATGACTGTATGTGAACTAGAAGCTTGGGCTGATAAATGGCAAATGAGCTTTAATGGGGATAAATGTAAGGTCATGCACTTGGGTAGCAGTAATAAGATGTATAACTATGTGCTTAATTGTAAAACACTGGGCAAAACCGTCAATGAAAAATACCTGGGTGTATGGGTGGATGATAAACTCACACTTAGTGGCCAGTGTCAGGCAGCTGCTACAAAGGCAAATAAATTAAAAGAGGCATAGATGCTCATGAGGAGAACATAATTTTACTTCCATACAAGTCACTTGTTCGACCACACTTAGAATACTGTGCACAGTTCTGGTCTCCGGTGTATAAGAAAGACATAGCTGAACTATAGCGGGTGCAGAGAAGAGTGACCAACATTATTAGAGGACTGGGGAGTCTGCAATACCAAGATAGGTTATTATACTTGGGGCTATTTAGTTTGGAAAAACGTTGGCTAAGGGGTGATCTTATTTTAATGTATAAATATATGAGGGGACAGTACAAAGACCTTTCTGATGATCTTTTAATCATAGACCTGAGACAGGGACAAGGGGGCATCCTCTGCGTTTGGATGAAAAAAGGTTTAAGCATAATAACAGACACGGATTCTTTACTGTAAGAGCAGTGAGACTATGGAACTCTCTGCCGTATGATGTTGTAATGAGTGATTCATTACTTAAATTTAAGAGGGGACTGGATGCCTTTCTTGAAAAGTATAATGTTGCAGGTTATATATAATAGATTCCTTGATAGGGCGTTGATCCAGGGAACTAGTCTGATTGTTGCATGTGGAGTTGAGAAGGAATTTTTTCCCCAATGTGGAGCTTACTCTTTGCCACATGGTTTTTTTTGTCTTCTTCTGGATCAACATGTTAGGGCATGTTAGGTTAGACTATGGGTTGATCTAGATGGACTTAAAGTCTTCCTTCAACTTTAGTAACTATGTTACTATGTTATTATGATAGATATCTCCAGCATGTACTTGCAATGATGATAACACCCAGGTGCCTGCCTTTCACTCTCCCTTGTATTAAATCTCTCCTTAGTCCATATGCTATCTCCACATAACAAAGACCAAATATTCACCCTCTCTTAAAAGAGTTTTTTGAATTTACAACTCTCCCTATAGGCTGCTTTCCCTCTCCCTACACTCACACTATGCTGTTTCTGGCTGCAATGTGCGCAATATGGCACCGGAAGGCATTCTATATCCCCTATATTGCTGTAAGGCCAGCCAATCACAGTAATGCCACACCAAAGGTGGCATCGGCGTTACTGTGTTTCGCAAGCAAGCCCAGCATACAGTGGGGCAAAAAAGTATTTAGTCAGTCAGCAATAGTGCAAGTTCCACCACTTAAAAAGATGAGAGGCGTCTGTAATTTACATCATAGGTAGACCTCAACTATGGGAGACAAACTGGGAAAAAAAAATCCAGAAAATCACATTGTCTGTTTTTTTAACATTTTATTTGCATATTATGGTGGAAAATAAGTATTTGGTCAGAAACAAAATTTCATCTCAATACTTTGTAATATATCCTTTGTTGGCAATGACAGAGGTCAAACGTTTTCTGTAAGTCTTCACAAGGTTGCCACACACTGTTGTTGGTATGTTGGCCCATTCCTCCATGCAGATCTCCTCTAGAGCAGTGATGTTTTTGGCTTTTCGCTTGGCAACACGGACTTTCAACTCCCTCCAAAGGTTTTCTATAGGGTTGAGATCTGGAGACTGGCTAGGCCACTCCAGGACCTTGAAATGCTTCTTACGAAGCCACTCCTTCGTTGCCCTGGCGGTGTGCTTTGGATCATTGTCATGTTGAAAGACCCAGCCACATTTCATCTTCAATGCCCTTGCTGATGGAAGGAGGTTTGCACTCAAAATCTCACGATACATGGCACCATTCATTCTTTCATGTACCCGGATCAGTCATCCTGGCCCCTTTGCAGAGAAACAGCCCCAAAGCATGATGTTTCCACCACCATGCTTTACAGTAGGTATTGTGTTTGATGGATGCAACTCAGTATTCTTTTTCCTCCAAACATGACAAGTTGTGTTTCTACCAAACAGTTCCAGTTTGGTCTCATCAGACCATAGGACATTCTCCCAAAACTCCTCTGGATCATCCAAATGCTCTCTAGCAAACTTCAGACGGGCCCGGACATGTACTGGCTTAAGCAGTGGGACACGTCTGGCACTGCAGGATCTGAGTCCATGGTGGCGTAGTGTGTTACTTATGGTAGGCCTTGTTACATTGGTCCCAGCTCTCTGCAGTTCATTCACTAGGTCCCCCCGCGTGGTTCTGGGATTTTTGCTCACCGTTCTTGTGATCATTCTGACCCCACGGGGTGGGATTTTGCATGGAGTCCCAGATCGAGGGAGATTATCAGTGGTCTTGTATGTCTTCCATTTTCTAATTATTGCTCCCACTGTTGATTTCTTCACTCCAAGCTGGTTGGCAATTGCAGACTCAGTCTTCCCAGCCTGGTGCAGGGCTACAATTTTGTTTCTGGTGTCCTTTGACAGCTCTTTGGTCTTGACCATAGTGGAGTTTGGAGTCAGACTGTTTGAGGGTGTGCACAGGTGTCTTTTTATACTGATAACAAGTTTAAACAGGTGCCATTAGTACAGGTAATGAGTGGAGGAAAGAGGAGACTCTTAAAGAAGAAGTTACAGGTCTGTGAGAGCCAGAAATCTTGATTGTTTGTTTCTGCCCAAATACTTATTTTCCACCATAATATGCAAAAAAAATGATAAAAAAACAGACAATGTGATTTTCTGGATTTTTTTTTCTCAGTTTGTCTCCCATAGTTGAGGTCTACCTATGATGTAAATTACAGACGCCTCTCATCTTTTTAAGTGGTGGAACTTGCACTATTGCTGACTGACTAAATACTTTTTTGCCCCACTGTATTGATGGGTCACTCAAATATACCAAGGCGAATACCTAATTACTCGCCAAGTAACGAATAGCCCGAACAGTGTACTATTTGTGTGAGTAATGAATAGTGCCGATTGTATTTGCTCATCACTAGCTTTATGCGCTTTCCTATCTGAGACCTTTCCATATGTCCCTGTGACCTGGTACTTATTGGCCTGTACTGTATGACTCGATTGTCACCAGGTGTCTTCTGACACCCGGAACTCAGTGCCGAGTGGTCCCGCACTGCTCCCGGCACTTTAACCCCCTAAATGCTGCGATCGAACTCGATCACAGCATTTCGGGAGCAGGCAGAGAGAAGACAACTCCTCTGTCCCTTGGATTAATTGCAGGGTCTCGATCGTTGCCATGGTAAACCGATGTTGTCATGACATCTGGGTCACAGAGCTAGCAAATCTGCTTGATCATGCTCAGAGCAAGATGAAGCAACTTTGTCTGTCAATGCAGTAATGACAGTTTACATAACATAGGGATGATCCTGCAAGCAATTAGAAACAAAAAAATGAAATTCCCATAGTGGGACAAATTAAAAAACTTAAAAATAAGATTTTAAAAAATTGTAAATAAATAAATAAAAAATAAATAAAAATATATTGTACTCATGAATAAATATTTTTATGGAAAAAAATATAAACAATAAAAATAAACATATTTGGAATTTCCGATTCCGAAATGACCCGACCTATAAAACTGTAACATTAGTTAACCCCTTTAGTGAACACCATAAAAAATAAATAAACAATAAGGCAAAAAACAATGCTTCATCATCATATAAATGAACAAAAAGTAGAGTAAAAACTAGATAAAAAAGACGAATATAAATAAACTTGGCATAGCTGAAAACGTCATCTTGTCCAGCAAAACAATAATACAGCTCCATAAGCGGAAAGCTAAAAAAAGTTATAGCTCTCAGAATAATGCAATGCAAAAATAATTTTTTTCTATAGAAAAGTTTTTTAGTTTTTATTGTGTAAAAGCGCTAAAAGATTTAAAAAAAGACATAAAAGGGAATCACTGTAATCGTACAGACACGAAGAATAAAACTGCCTTATCAATTTTACCGCACATGGATCTGCATAAAAAAATCCTGAATTGCTAATTTTTGTTCATTATGCCTCCCAAAAATCAGAATGGAAAGCGATCAAACAAGTGCCCAAAAATGTAACCAATAAAAATGTCAACTCGTCTGGCTGAAAACAAACCCTCACATGACTCTGTAAGCCAAAATACAGAAAAATTCTAACTCTCAAAATATTGTGATGCAAAAGCTAGTCTTTTGCAATAAAAGGTGTCTTAAAGTGTGTGACAGCAGCCAAACCTAAAAATCCCATATAAATCTGATATAGCTGGAATCACACAGACCTGAAGAATAAAGTTGCCTAATTTCTTATATCACACAAGGAAAAGAGTAAAAAAAAAAATAAAACCAAATGTTCACCTGCTGTTTTGTACATTCTGCCTCCCAAAGATCGCAATAAGGTTGGGCACATATTTATCCTGTGCTCTTTGGTGAGCGCTTACACAGGGGTTACCCTCTTCTCTTCTGTGCCTCAAAAGCAGTATTCCCCCACATATGGGATATCAGCGTACTCAGGAGTAATTGCACAACAATTTGTATGGGGCAATTTCTCCTGATACCCTTGTGAAAATAAGAAAATTGAGGCTAAATAACATTTTTGGGGTTGAAATGTGATTTTTTTTTTTTACTTTCACATCTCAACATTATAAACTTCTGTGAAGCACCTGAGGGTTCAAGGTAATCACCATATATCTAAATACATTTCTTGAGGGTGCAATTTCCAAAATGGAGACACTTGTGAGGATGTTTCCATTATTTAGGCACACTGGGTCTATCCAAATGGGACATGGCATCCGCTAATGATTCCTGCAAATTTTACATACAGTATTTTTCTTCCTCATATGGTATATCAGTGTACTCGGAAGAATTTGCCCTATGAATTGTATATTGAAATATCTCCTGTTACCCTTATGAAAATGTAAAATTTGGGGCTCAGCGGGGAGCAGACGCTCCAGGGACTAAGTCCTGCTTTTTGTCTACTGAGCATGCCCGTGGGACGATCCCTCATTTGAGGTTGGAGGTCACATGTTCAGGTCCTGAAGCAGCTTTGATTGGACCACTGGGAAGGACCCAGAAGGCTGCAACTATAAAAGGTTGTTCGCATGGCCGCTCAGCAATGAGCTGATATAAATTAAAATCGTGTGTGTGTGGATGTGTGTTTGATATCTGGTGAAAGAACCTAATTATCCCGCTCCCCAGCGTTGTTGCATGTGGTTGTGTGTGCTGACTAGCACCAGATTGTGCCATCCAGCACTAGGCACGAGAATACTGCGTCAAATATCAGTATCAGTCAGTATTGCGCCGTGCGCAATTTGTACACTTTCCAGGCCCCAGTTAGGGTGGTTATTGGCGTCCACCAGAGCAGTGCTGCGCACACCTAGTGCACTGAATCTATTAGTTTCATTTTTCCCTGGCACTGCCGTTGTAGTGCCAAGTGCTAGTGGGTCTAGAGGGACGCTAACCCTGTGTCCTTGGGGTAGAGTCTTGTGACTTAACACTAGCGTTCACTCAGTGTTATTGCGGTCATGTGAAGCAACAGGGTTTGCCTCCTTACATACCAGGTGAAGTTAACCCATGTGTTCACATTATACCACCATTACTGAGCAGCAGGTGTCATCAAAGGGCAGTGGATCCCGGGCTGCGAACGCACCATATATCTTTCTTTATATTATTTGGTGCGTTCTGCCAGCACTAACATCATACATCTAGTTCCCTAAGGTGTGTAGGTTCCAAAATGGTGTCACTTGTGAATGGTTTTCACTGTTTACGCACAATAGAGGCTCTGACGACATGGCGTCCGCTAATTGTTCCAGCAAATTTTACATTCAAAAAGTCAAATGGCGCTCCTTCCCTTCCGAGCCTTGTCACGCATGCAAACAGTGGTTTTCCCCCACATGTAGGGTGTCGGCATGCTCAGGAAAAAATGGACTCCAAAATTTGTTGTGCAATTTCTTCTGTTACCTTTATGAAAAAAATGGGATCTAATATAAATTATTTTGAAAAAAGTTAAATGTTCATTTTATTTTCCACATTCCAAAAATTCCTGTGAAGCATTAATAAACTTTTTGAATGTGGTTTTGAGCCCCTTGAGGGGTGCAGAATTTAGAATGGTGTCACTTTTGGGTATCTTCTATCACATAAACCACTCAAAGTCACTTCAAATGTGAGGTGGTCTCTAAAAAGAATGGTTTTGTAAATTTTGATGGAAAAAGGAGAAATTGCTAGTCAAATTGTAACCCTTATAAGTTCCTAACAAAAAAAATTGTTTAAAAATTATGCTGATGTAAAGTAGAAATGTGGGAAATATTATTTATCAAATATTTTGCTTGACGTATCTCTCTGATTTAAAGGCATTCAAAGTTTGAAAATGGCAAAACTTTCAAAAATTTGACAAAATTTCCTTTTTTTTCACCAATAAACTCGAGTTATATCACATAAAGTTTACTACTGTCATGAATTACAATGTGTCATGAAAAAAAACAGTCTCAGAATCAGTGGAATCCATTGAAGCATTCTAGTGTTTTAACTTATAAAGTGACACAGGTCAAAATTGAAAAATTGGACTAGTCAATAACGTGCAAACTACCTTGGGGGATAAAGGGGTTAAACAATTGCCATGACTAATAATTGGTCCTGTGGTAGTCCATTAAAAAACGTTTTATCGCTTTCAATAACAAAACAAACAGAATTTCAGCCAAGAGCCCTTTTTAATGGTTGACTAAGATAAAATTAATTATGTTAAAAAGAAACCTGATTTTTTTTTTTATTGCTTTCTAGTTGATCCTTACTTTGGCCACCAAATACATTTTTTAGTTGGATACCCATATATAGTAGGAGTTTCTGTTTAAACAGCCATAAAAACTAGATGCAAAAAGCACATATCAACAACATAGAGAGTTGATTGTCACTTGTAACTTTTATTTTACATGCAACATGATTTGTGAACTGCAAAGCGAATCACAAAATGTTCAAAATGTCCTTAGTATTTCCATAATAGGATTTCCATAACAGATAGCTCCATAAAAATATTTTGCGATAAAATCTATAATGAAGCAGTTACATCACGTGAAACTACCGTACTTCATCCATTCGTTAACTAGGTGACATAGATTGAAGCATTCAGTATAGTTTTGTTTTATTTTACAAATATTTTACATTTAAAAAAGTTAATTGATTGCCAACCAGTCATACAAATGTATCATATGCATTGATGAGTTATAGATTTTATCTAACATTATTGTCCTCTCTAGGTCAGGTAAACATTTTTATTATAAATATGAGTTAAATATTAAAAGTGCATATCGTCTTTGCATACACAGTCTAAAATACTTAATTTGTTTACAGCATTGTGCTGAAATTTAACATTTCTTAAACAAATGGATACAAATAACAAAAAAAAACATAAAAAAAGATGATGCCTTATCTTTATGTACATAGCGATTTCTCTTTGAGTTAGTAGGGGCTTAAAGTTTTAGCTGCATTTTTCACAAAGGCCACTAGATGACAGGAAGATTAGATTTTTTTTCATCTATTGCCAGTTCCCTGGATTCTCATTTGCTTCCAAATCTTTGGTAGACAATACATAATTTTAAAAAAATACATTTTTGGCTATTGTAAATGTAAAGCAGAGAAATTTATAGTAGCTAATGCTGAAGCAAGGATAATTATAGCTGTTTAGAAAAAAATGCAAATTATTCATTGTATATATATATGTCGTGAAACACTCTGTTATTTATGCATGTATGGTTTTTAGAACAATTTATTATATTTACAATTTCACATGCAGAACATAAATTGATAAATGTTCCCCCACCTGAATATTGGGTGTTCAGCAATTAAGCACTGGCATGGGAATGTATAAAGAATAAATCCTGGTCCATTTATGCAGCAGTGGGAGTGGGGAGCTAGCTGTCAATCACAGCCAAGCTTCTCATTGAGATGACAGAGACGGCTTATTACTGTCTCTGCCTTACCAAATGCTGTATACACAGCGTTAAATAGGTGCTTTGTATACAGTAATAAGAAGCAATAATTTTGCGCATTAATGGTCATGTGATAGCTTTGCTCAGGGAGCAAGTATGAACTGTTGAGTCTTCAGTCAGATCCGCTTTTCATCCAGGAGGCTGCATTTCTACTTTACCTGAGGCTAATATGCCAGCCCCATTTATAGGGGAAATAAGGTTCAAATTGAAAAAAGCATATGCAGTACAGACCAAAAGTTTGGACACACCTTCTCATTTAAAGATTTTTCTGTATTTTCATGACTATGAAAATTGTACATTCACACTGAAGGCATCAAAACTATGAAATAACACATGTGGAATTATATACTTAACAAAAAAGTGTGAAACAACTGAAAATATGTCTTATATTCTAGTTTCTTCAAATTAGCCACCTTTTGCTTTGATGACTGCTTTGCACACTCTTGGCATTCTCTTGATGAGCTTCAAGAGGTAGTCATCGGAAATGGTTTTCACTTCACAGGTGTGCCCTGTCAGGTTTAATAAGTGGAATTTCTTGCCTTATAAATGGTGTTGGGACCATCAGTTGTGTTGTGCAGAATTCTGGTGGATACACAGCTGATAGTACTACTGAATAGACTGTTCGAATTTGTATTATGGCAAGAAAAAAGCAGCTAAGTGAAGAAAAACGAGTGGTCATCATTACTTTAAGAAATGAAGGTCAGTCAGTCCGAAAAATTGGGAAAACTTTGAAAGTGTCCCCAAGTGCAGTGGCAAAAACCATCAAGCGCTACAAAGAAACTGGCTCACATGAGGACCGCCCCAGGAAAGGAAGACCAAGAGTCACCTCTGCTTCTGAGGATAAGTCGTATCCGAGTCA
Source organism: Ranitomeya imitator (assembly GCF_032444005.1). NCBI lineage: Eukaryota > Metazoa > Chordata > Amphibia > Anura > Dendrobatidae > Ranitomeya > Ranitomeya imitator. The sequence goes on along the minus strand of NC_091282.1, from coordinate 411,074,917 downwards.
CCAACCTCAGAAATCGCAGGTTAACAGCACCTCAGATTAGAGACCAGGACAATGCCACACAGAGTTCTAACAGCATACACATCTCTACAACAATTGTTAACAGGAGACTTTGTGCAGCAGGCCTTCATGGTAAAATAGCTGCTAGGAAACCACTGCTAAGGACACGCAACAAGCAGAAGAGACTTGTTTGGGCTAAAGAGCACAAGGAATGGACATGAGACCAGAGGAAATCTGTGCTTTGGTCTGATGAGTCCAAATTTGAGATCTTTGGTTCCAACCACCGTGTCTTTGTGCAACGCAGAAAGGGTGAATGGATGGACTCTACATGCCTGGTTCCCACCATGAAGCATGGAGGAGGAAGTGCGATAGTGTGGGGGTGCTTTGCTAGTGACACTGTTTGGGATTTATTCAAAATTGAAGGCATACTGAACCAGCATGGCTACCACAGCATCTTATAACTCCAGCCCAAAGGGAACAGTTTTGAGCTTAGTGTTCAAAATATCAGTCTGGGAAGCATCAACACTGTGTCCCTACAATCAGACACAGTGCCACATCACATACTCATTGCTCAGTGGCAACATAATGGCATGTAGTCATATTCTATCCAAAATTCTTACCCATAATGAGGTGTAGTGCCAGACCTGTGTATCGCCGCTACCAAGCAGTGTTGATGCTTCCCAGACTGATATTTTGAGCACTAAGCACTTTATTTCATTATACTTGGCTTGGCATACACCTGTGGCTGACCTGATCCCTTATGTTTGTATTAGTTGTTATTTGGATTTATATGTAATCAGTTTATTTATTTAATAAAATTTATACATTTTTACATACGTTTTGTGGACTTTATACCACAGCATCTTGCAGCGGCATGCTATTCCATCGGGTTTGCGTTTAGTTGGACCATCATTTATTTTTCAACAGGACAATGACCCCAAACACACCTCCAGGCTGTGTAAGGGCTATTTGACCAAGAACATGTGTTAATTAATAGTTTTGATACCTTCAGTGTGAATTTACAATTTTCATAGTCATGAAAATACAGAAAAATCTTTAAATGAGGTGTGTCCAAACTTTTGGTCTGTACTGTAAATGTTAAAATACCCTCAAAAGTTTTTTATGACCTCATGGGGGGATTACAATGTGTAAAATAAATGAACAATTAACAAATAGATAAAAAGCATTTAAAGAAAGGTAAATAAATAAATAAAATAGCCACTGCCAATCCAAACTAATACTAGCCCGGTCCCCACTGAAAACAAAAATGGGTTTGATTTGTAAAAATAATTTTTACAGAACAGAAAAATATTTAAAAATTATTTTAGTGGTCCTTTCTGATTAGAAAAAAAAAAATTGTGAAAAATAGACATGCATTTTCTTTACATTTCCCCCAATATCACCCAATATAAAAAAAAAATCTAAATAGAGATTTTGAAAATGAAAATTAAGCACCATGTAACACGAAAAAAATGCAAATACTATTAGAAAATCAGAATCAGAATTTTTTTTTACAGCTCTTTAAAGGTAACCTGTCAGATTGTGCACAGTAACCTACAGACAGTGTCAGGTCGGCGCCATTATACTGATTAAAGTGATACCTTGGTTGATAAAATCCGTCTTGTAGTTGTTTAATCTATATTTTCAGTTTTGAGTTAATGATATCCTCGTGCTTCAGGGCAGCCTGTGGGGGTCTTCATGTGGTGCTCTGCTTAGCTATTCATAGTGAAGACTGCTGACAGGTCACCAGTAGCGTAGCTTCCGGGGGGCAGTGGGTGCGGGCGCCATGGGCCCGGTGGTCTGAGGGGTCCCACCCGGAGCTACGCTACTGTAAACTGTATCAGCACGCTACGCTCCTTTTCCCATCATTTCCCTGTGAGTGTCGGTGTCTGACATCGCCGACACTGACAGCGAGCGCGATGACGTCACTGCCCAGCGCCCATTGTCAGGAGATCAGCAGGAGCAGCGCAGGACCAGGAAGAAGAGAGGTGAGTATTTATTTATTTTTTCATGGGTGCTGCCTTATTACAGAGTCTGACTATGGGGGCTGCCTTATTACAGGGTCTGACTATGGAGCGGCGGCCTTATTACAGGGTCTGACTATGGAGGCTGCCTTATTACAGGGTCTGATTATGGAGGCGGCCTTATTACAGGGTCTGAATATGGAGGCTGCCTTATTACCGGGTCTGACTATGAGGACTGCCGTATTACAGGGTCTGACTATAGGGGTGCTGCCTCATTACAGAGTCTGACTATGGGGCGGCGGCCTTATTACAGGGTCTGACTATAGAGGCTGCCTTATTACAGGGTCTGACTATGGGGGCTGCCTTATTACAGGGTCTGACTATGGAGGCTGCCTTATTACAGGGTCTGATTATGGAGGCGGCCTTATTACAGGGTCTGAATATGGAGGCTGCCTTATTACCGGGTCTGACTATGAGGACTGCCGTATTACAGGGTCTGACTATAGGGGTGCTGCCTCATTACAGAGTCTGACTATGGGGCGGCGGCCTTATTACAGGGTCTGACTATAGAGGCTGCCTTATTACAGGGTCTGACTATGGAGGCTGCCTTATTACAGGGTCTGACTATGGAGGCTGCCTTATTACAGGGTCTGATTATGGAGGCTGCCTTATTACAGGGTCTGAATATGGAGGCTGCCTTATTACCGGGTCTGACTATGAGGATTGCCTTATTACAGGGTCTGACTATAGGGGTGCTGCCTCATTACAGGGTCTGACTATGGGGGTGCTGCCTTATTACAGGGTTTGACTATGGGGGCTGCTTTATTACAGGGTCTGTTTATAAGGGGGCCGCCTTATTACAGGGTCTGACTAAGGGGGTGCTGCCTTATTGCAGGGTCTGCCTATAGTGGTTCTGCCTTATTACAGGGTCTGACTATGGGGGTGCTGCATTATTACAGGGTCTGACTATGGGCGCTGCCTTATTACAGGGTCTGACTATGGGTGTGCTGCCTTATTGCAGGGTCTGACTATGGGGGCTGCCTTATTACAGAGTCTGACTATGGGGGTGCTGCCTTATTACAGGGTCTGACTATATGGGGATGCAGCCTTATTACAGTGTCCGCCTATGGGGGCTGCCTCATGCTATAGAGTCTGCCTATGGGGAGTGCATTATACTATATTGTGGACTATTTGGTGCACTAATTTGATCAGTTTCTATGAAGAGGTAAGTTCTGGATTGGACCAAGGGAACCCAGTGGATGTAGTGTATATGGACTTTTCAAAAGCTTTTGATACAGTGCCACACAAAAGGTTGATACATAAAATGAGAATAATGGGGATAAGGGAAAATATGTGCAAGTGGGTTGAGAGCTGGCTCAGGGATAGGAAACAAAGGGTGGTTATTAATGGAGCACACTCGGACTGGGTAGCGGTTAGCAGTGGGGTACCACAGGGGTCAGTATTGGGCCCTCTTCTTTTTAACATATTTATTAATGACCTTGTAGGGGGCATTCAGAGTAGAATTTCAATATTTGCAGATGACACTAAACTCTGCAGGGTAATCAATACAGAGGAGGACAATTTTATATTACAGGATGATTTATGTAAACTAGAAGCTTGGGCTGATAAATGGCAAATGAGCTTTAATGGGGATAAATGTAAGGTCATGCACTTGGGTAGAAGTAATAAGATGTATAATTATGTGCTTAATTCTAAAACTCTGGGCAAAACCGTCAATGAAAAAGACCTGGGTGTATGGGTGGATGACAAACTCATATTCAGGGGCCAGTGTCAGGCAGCTGCTACAAAGGCAAATAAAATAATGGGATGCATTAAAAGAGGCATAGATGCTCATGAGGAGAATATAATTTTACCTCTATACAAGTCACTAGTTTGACCACACTTAGAATACTGTGCACAGTTCTGGTCTCCGGTGTTTAAGAAAGACATGGCTGAACTAGAGCGGGTGCAGAGAAGAGCGACCAAGGTTATTAGAGGACTGGGGGGTCTGCAATACCAAGATAGGTTATTACACTTGGGGCTATTTAGTTTGGAAAAACGAAGACTAAGGGGTGATCTTATGTTAATGTATAAATATATGAGGGGACAGTACAAAGACCTTTCTGATGATCTTTTTAATCATAGACCTGAAACAGGGACAAGGGGGCATCCTCTGCGTTTAGAGGAAAAAAGGTTTAAGCATAATAACAGACACGGATTCTTTACTGTAAGAGCAGTGAGACTATGGAACTCTCTGCCGTATGATGTTGTAATGAGTGATTCAATACTTAAATTTAAGAGGGAACTGGATACCTTTCTGGAAAAGTATAATGTTACAGGGTATATACACTAGATTCCTTGATAGGGCGTTGATCCAGGGAACTAGTCTGATTGCCGTATGTGGAGTCGGGAAGGAATTTTTTTCCCCAATGTGGAGCTTAATCTTTGCCACATGGTTTTTTTTTGCCTTCCTCTGGATCAACATGTTAGGGCATGTTAGGTTAGGCTATGGGTTGAACTAGATGGACATATAGTCTTCCTTCAACCTTAATAACTATGTTACTATGTTACTATTATGCTACTGTATATGGATGCTATCTAGGGGGCCGTCATATGGAGATCGTATGGAGATTACAGTGTGGGGGTCATTATACATTGTTGGAGCCATCAAACAGTTTGGGGGCTACTAAGTAGTCAGTATACTGTGTGGGTGGCACTATACAGTGAGGTGGAATTATATACTGTGTATAACAGAGCATCATACTGTGTATAGGGGATCCGTACGGGGGGAGACTTGGGACATTATTAAACGTAAAATGGGCACTTATTGTTATAAGGGAACTCAGGTTACTGTGGCTATCAAGGGGGCACACAGGGCAATATTACTTTCTAGGGGGCAAAATATGGGCACTGTTTTCTAGGGCACTTGCACCCGACATTACTATATTATAGAGGGTTGCTTTAGAATTTAGAGGACACAGAGAACCACACAGCAGGTGCAGTAATAGGGACACATATGGCAGCAGTGGCTCAGTATTGAGGTATTAGAGGCAGTAATAGGGACACATACGACAGCAGCGGTTCAGTATTGGGGTATCAAGTGTAGTAATAGGGACCCATAGGGCAGCACTGGCTCAGTATTGGGGTATCAAGTGTAGTAATAGGGACACATAGGGCAGCAGTGGCTCAGTATTGGGGTATCAGGTGTAGTAATAGGGACACATAGGGCAGCAGCGGCTCAGCATTGGGGTATCAGCAGGATGAGGAGTTTGTGCAGGTTGGGAATAGATGGTGATGGGGCTGGAATATGAGAAGTTAAATGTGTCTTTGCTGTATTCTCTGCAGACGAGTCCTGGCTGGAAGAAGTTGTCATGTCGGTCTGGGCCAAATGGAATAGACGGGAAAAATGAACGATTCCATCAGAAAGGACATCAGCGGTAAGACATTATCTGTAACTGTGCTGTGATCTCTTATATGTTCTTTAGGGCTGGTATCTACCACTGACCATATGGCGGTAATATCCATGTTGGTCTTTATATAGAGATTATCTTCAGTAATAACGCAGTCATCTGCTGAGGTTTTCCTCCACTATTAGGGTGCGTCACCCAGTTGTAATCAAGGTTACCTGGTTAGGGGCCCACTCAGAAGCTTCGCCCCCCTGAACCAAAACCCTAGCTACGCCTCTGCAGGTCACTGATCCCTCACTGACCTGCCCCCTAGTTTTCATAATAAATATTATATTTAACAAAAAAGAAAAAATCCCTTCTGCTGGCAGGCGCCAACGGTTGCAACTGCGCTGCAGTAAATTGTATAAGCACTGTGTATATCAGGGGTGTCAAACTGCATTCCTCGAGGGCCACAAACCATGCGTGTTTTCAAGATTTCCTTAGCATTGCACAAGGTGCTGCAATCATTATGTGTGTAGGTGATTAAATTATCACCTGTGCAGTACAAGGAAATCCTGAAAACATGACCTGTTTGTAGCCCTCGTGGAATGCAGTTTGACACCCCTGGTGTATATAACTAATATGTTTCAGGTTATCCTGATACAGCAAAAAATAAATCCGTTTGAAAATAGCGCATGCCGCACCTGTGCAGTAGCAGCTATCGGTGATCCGATAGCTGCTACTGCGACGGTGCCAGCGACGCCATCTTGCTAGAGAAAAATTTTTTTCCTCCTCCAAGATGGCGCTGCTGGCGCCTGCACAGTAGCAGCTATTGGGTCATGAGATGGATTTTTTTGGGGGGTAATATCAAGATAACCTCAAACATATTAATTATATACCCAGTACATATGCAATTGTGCTGCAGCGCAGATACCCTGGCTGGTACCTGCCTGCAGAAGGATTTCTTTTTTAAATATGTATATATGATAGTCATTATGTAAACTATGAGGCAGGTCACTGGGGGATCAGTAAGCTGTCAGAAGTCATACTGGTGAATACCTAATCAGATCACCACTGGCGACCTGACACTGTCTGTAGGTTGCTGTGCACAATCTTGCTGATAATTTCCCTTTAATTTGCATGTACAAAAAATACACATCAAAATGGGCCTGTTCGGGAATGGGGTTAAATGACACAGACTTGAACTGGTTAATGTCTCTTTCGTAGTGCAGGAAAGATATATATCTTTGTTTAGCCAGTAGATAGAAAAATATTTAGATGTGAGAGTCCTCAGTGGTTGATACCTTGGCTAACTGAAAAGATGGTAACAAAATGCATGCTCACCACTAGAGTTGAGCGACCTTGACCTTTTTAGAGTCGAGCCGGGTTTCGCGAAACCCGACTATCTCAAAAGTCGGGTCGAGTCAAATCGGCCGATTATGACGTAAAGTCGGGATCGACCGAAACACGAAACCCAATGCAAGTCAATGGGGCAGCATAGTCGGCAGTGAGTGGGGGCCAGGAAAACACCTAGAGTGCCCATTTTAATGTCAAAACCATCCATTCTTCTTAATGAAGCTTGTCAAGCGTAATTTACCTTATAATAATTTCAAGGCATTTGAAATTGGGGGTCATTTGGCTAAAGTTGTGGTGGGTAGGGCTGGTTCAAGTAATTAGTGGGCCCAGGAAATCTGGACCACGTCACGGCAGTGGAGCAGGGAGAGGTAAGTATTTCAACTTTGCAAGTGCTGTGAACCTGAGCAAGCAGGGGGGGCCCACTCGTTGGCATTGGCACTGGCACAGGGCCCCTCAAAGTACAGCGGTGTGTTTGCACGGCGGGGGCGCCTCCCACCGGCAGCAACACTTTTGCGTACTATGAGAGGCCCTGTGCCAGTGACGTCGCCAACTAGTATTCCTCCCCCCACCTGATGAAGGAACCTGCACTTTCATCTGCACCTTCCTCTTTGTCCCCGTGTAAGGTGGTATGGTATGCGGGAAGAGCAACCTGACTTTCAGCAGGGTCACAATGTTGTTGTGTAGCGTGCACGGGGAATGTTGCGTTATGGGTCAATGTACCAGCAGACTCATCTATCACTGGCTGGGCAATGGGCAGGATGAGGAGGAAACACAGATATAGGCCCAAAGAATGAAGTTGGCTAAATGCAGTTCAAAATTGGTAACACAGGAATAACCAGGGGGCATTGCAGTGGAGGACAACTGGAATGAGAGGCTGACACAGAGAGTAGGCCCAAATCAGTAAGTAGTCGAAATGCAGTTCAAAATTGGCAACCGTAGTAAACAGGCGGCACAGCTTTGTTCAGTGGAGGAGAACAGCAAGGAGTGGCAGACACCGATAGTAGGCCCCAACCCAACTAGTAGGCCAAATGCAGTCTAACATTAACAACTACTTAACGAGCGCCTGAAAACGGAATTTCAGGACAGGAAACCAGGAGAACAGCAAGGAGTGGCAGACACCGATAGTAGGCCCCAAACCAACTAGTACGCCAAATGCAGTTGTTCCGTTTAACCACAATTTAATGAGAGCCTGAAGATAGAAGTTCAGGAAAGGCAACCTGGAGAACACCTTGGAGTGGAACACACCATCTCTCTACACCCCATACCCAATTTGTAGGCCTAATGCAGTGTAGTTTCCAAGAACTACTAAACGAGAGCCGGAAGATCGAAGCTCAGGAAAGGCAACCTGGAGAACACCTTGGAGTGGAACACACCATCTCTCTACACCCCATACCCAATTTGTAGGCCTAATGCAGTGTAGTTTCCAACAACTACTAAACGAGAGCCGGAAGATCGAAGCTCAGGAAAGGCAACCTGGAGAACACCTTGGAGTGGAACACACCATCTCTCTACACCCCATACCCAATTTGTAGGCCTAATGCAGCGTAGTTTCCAACAACTACTAAACGAGAGCCGAAACATCGAAGCTCAGGAAAGGCAACCTGGAGAACACCTTGGAGTGGAACACACCATCTCTCTACACCCCATACCCAATTTGTAGGCCTAATGCAGCGTAGTTTCCAACAACTACTAAACGAGAGCCGGAAGATCGAAGCTCAGGAAAGGCAACCTGGAGAACACCTTGGAGTGGAACACACCATCTCTCTACACCCCATACCCAATTTGTAGGCCTAATGCAGTGTAGTTTCCAAGAACTACTAAACGAGAGCCGGAAGATAGAAGCTCAGGAAAGGCAACCTGGAGAACACCTTGGAGTGGAACACACCATCTCTCTACACCCCATACCCAATTTGTAGGCCTAATGCAGTGTAGTTTCCAACAACTACTAAACGACAGCCGGAAGATCGAAGCTCAGGAAAGGCAACCTGGAGAACACCTTGGAGTGGAACACACCATCTCTCTACACCCCATAACCAATTTGTAGGCCTAATGCAGCGTAGTTTCCAACAACTACTAAACGAGAGCCGGAAGATCGAAGCTCAGGAAAGGCAACCTGGAGAACACCTTGGAGTGGAACACACCATCTCTCTACACCCCATAACCAATTTGTAGGCCTAATGCAGTGTAGTTTCCAAGAACTACTAAACGAGAGCCGGAAGATCGAAGCTCAGGAAAGGCAACCTGGAGAACACCTTGGAGTGGAACACACCATCTCTCTACACCCCATACCCAATTTGTAGGCCTAATGCAGCGTAGTTTCCAACAACTACTAAACGAGAGCCGGAAGATCGAAGCTCAGGAAAGGCAACCTGGAGAACACCTTGGAGTGGAACACACCATCTCTCTACACCCCATACCCAATTTGTAGGCCTAATGCAGTGTAGTTTCCAAGAACTACTAAACGAGAGCCGGAAGATCGAAGCTCAGGAAAGGCAACCTGGAGAACACCTTGGAGTGGAACACACCATCTCTCTACACCCCATACCCAATTTGTAGGCCTAATGCAGCGTAGTTTCCAACAACTACTAAACGAGAGCATGAAGATCGAAGCATTGGCAAGGAAACCTGGGGAACACCTTGGAGTGGAACACACCATCTCTCTACACCCCATACCCAATTTGTAGGCCTAATGCAGCGTAGTTTCCAACAACTACTAAACGAGAGCCGGAAGATCGAAGCTCAGGAAAGGCAACCTGGAGAACACCTTGGAGTGGAACACACCATCTCTCTACACCCCATACCCAATTTGTAGGCCTAATGCAGTGTAGTTTCCAAGAACTACTAAACGAGAGCCGGAAGATAGAAGCTCAGGAAAGGCAACCTGGAGAACACCTTGGAGTGGAACACACCATCTCTCTACACCCCATACCCAATTTGTAGGCCTAATGCAGTGTAGTTTCCAACAACTACTAAACGAGAGCCGGAAGATCGAAGCTCAGGAAAGGCAACCTGGAGAACACCTTGGAGTGGAACACACCATCTCTCTACACCCCATACCCAATTTGTAGGCCTAATGCAGCGTAGTTTCCAACAACTACTAAACGAGAGCCGGAAGATCGAAGCTCAGGAAAGGCAACCTGGAGAACACCTTGGAGTGGAACACACCATCTCTCTACACCCCATACCCAATTTGTAGGCCTAATGCAGCGTAGTTTCCAACAACTACTAAACGAGAGCCGGAAGATCGAAGCTCAGGAAAGGCAACCTGGAGAACACCTTGGAGTGGAACACACCATCTCTCTACACCCCATAACCAATTTGTAGGCCTAATGCAGTGTAGTTTCCAAGAACTACTAAACGAGAGCCGGAAGATCGAAGCTCAGGAAAGGCAACCTGGAGAACACCTTGGAGTGGAACACACCATCTCTCTACACCCCATACCCAATTTGTAGGCCTAATGCAGCGTAGTTTCCAACAACTACTAAACGAGAGCATGAAGATCGAAGCATTGGCAAGGAAACCTGGGGAACACCTTGGAGTGGAACACACCATCTCTCTACACCCCATACCCAATTTGTAGGCCTAATGCAGCGTAGTTTCCAACAACTACTAAACGAGAGCCGGAAGATCGAAGCTCAGGAAAGGCAACCTGGAGAACACCTTGGAGTGGAACACACCATCTCTCTACACCCCATACCCAATTTGTAGGCCAAATGCAGTGTAGTTTCCAAGAACTACTAAACGAGAGCCGGAAGATCGAAGCTCAGGAAAGGCAACCTGGAGAACACCTTGGAGTGGAACACACCATCTCTCTACACCCCATACCCAATTTGTAGGCCTAATGCAGCGTAGTTTCCAACAACTACTAAACGAGAGCCGGAAGATCGAAGCTCAGGAAAGGCAACCTGGAGAACACCCATCTCGCTACACCCCATACCCAATTTGTAGGCCTAATGCAGTGTAGTTTCCAAGAACTACTAAACGAGAGCCGGAAGATCGAAGCTCAGGAAAGGCAACCTGGAGAACACCTTGGAGTGGAACACACCATCTCTCTACACCCCATACCCAATTTGTAGGCCTAATGCAGTGTAGTTTCCAAGAACTGCTAAACGAGAGCCGGAAGATCGAAGCTCAGGAAAGGCAACCTGGAGAACACCTTGGAGTGGAACACACCATCTCTCTACACCCCATACCCAATTTGTAGGCCTAATGCAGCGTAGTTTCCAACAACTACTAAACGAGAGCATGAAGATCAAAGCATTGGCGAGGAAACCTGGGGAACACCTTGGAGTGGAACACACCATCTCTCTACACCCCATACCCAATTTGTAGGCCTAATGCAGCGTAGTTTCCAACAACTACTAAACGAGAGCCGGAAGATCGAAGCTCAGGAAAGGCAACCTGGAGAACACCTTGGAGTGGAACACACCATCTCTCTACACCCCATACCCAATTTGTAGGCCTAATGCAGCGTAGTTTCCAACAACTACTATACGAGAGTCGGAAGATCGAAGCTCAGGAAAGGCAACCTGGGGAACACCTTGGAGTGTAACACACCATCTCTCTCCACCCGATACCCATTTTGTAGGCCTAATGCAGTGTAGTTTTCTACAACTACTAAACGAGAGTCGGAAGACCGAAGCAATGGCAAGGAAACCTGGGGAACACCTTGGAGTGTAACACACCATCTCTCTCCACCCCATACCCAATTTGTAGGCCTAATGCAGCCTACTTTCCGACAACTACTAAACGAGAGCATGAAGATCGAAGCTCAGGAAAGGCAACCTGGGGAACACCTTGGAGTGTAACAAACCCTCTCTCTACACCACGGAAGGGCTGATTCTTAGGAAGGAAGGCTGTCGGAAAGTAGCAGGGCGCGTCCGAGGGTGATTATATTCTTATTAGGTATATACTCACCCTCGGACGCGCCCTGCTTCTTTATTTGTAATGAATGTTTATTTGCAATGTGGTTTTGACTTACTCTATTTTTTTGGTAAATAATGATTTTATTATTTTCATTGTTTTGCATCTTCTTGGCAATAATATAAAGAAGACGCGACAGGACAACACTCGGTGGATGCCATATCTGTGTTTTAAATTGAAAAAAACTTTCAGTTAACTACTTGCAGGAGAAAGTTATTGTAGCTGGTGGCCATTTTTAGTACTGTACCAGATTTTTGTTGTATGTGTTTGTTTTTAATGTTAAAATGTCTGCATTTGATATCTCTCCAGTATTTTCTTTTTTATAAGCAAAATACTTATTTTTATATTTTCTGATGTTGGTTCCAGGGGAACACGGGCAGCAGTAGACAGGTAAGTGGAGGCCTAGTGGAAGGAGGGACCGCAGACAGGCTTCGAAGCCCTAACATAATAAATTGGGCTGGCTGTAGGCAATTTAAAATTGGTTCCAGGGGAACACGGGCAGCAGTAGACAGGTCAGTGGAGGCCTAGTGGAAGGAGGGACCGCAGACAGGCTTCGAAGGCCTAACATAAGAAAAATGTCAATACAATGGTATTGACAGTGCCAGGCATTGAAGGATGTCAGCGCATAGACTAAACATTGGTGGAGCTGTGAGAGAAAATTTTGCAAGTCGTAGAGCACTGTTTGACCTGGGGGGGGGACTGTCTTGTGGCCGGCGGTACAGGCCCAGGGCCCCTCATATTACAACGGTGTGTCTGACGTTGGGTGCGCACCACCACCGCCAGACACTTTATTGTACTATGAGGGACCTAGTGGCAGTGCCGTCGACCAAAAGCGGGCACACCCACCTCTTCAGACAAACAGTACTCTCACGGGTGCTGGCGCCAAGTGGCGATACCACGGCCCCGTGTGGGGACTTTGGCCATTTAGGGAGGTGTTAACATGTCGGATGCTGGACAATCAGGTGCTGCAAATTACGAGATTGGAAAAGTCGTTCAGAATAGTCCACAGGCAAGACCTTTACATAGGAAAGCTAGGTGTCAGCCGGGCAAGGTGGGGCAAAAGATTTCGAAATCCAGTTGTGGTTCATTTTAATGAAGGTTAGATCATCTACATTTTGGGTAGCCAGACGAGTCCTTTTTTCTGTTAGTATTGAACCTGCAGCACTGAATACTCTTCCTGATAGGACACTAGCTGCCGGGCAAGCAAGCTCCTGCAATGCATATTCTGCCAATTCTGGCCAGGTGTCTAATTTTGATGCCCAGTAATCAAATGGGAATGACGGTTGAGGGAGAACATCGATAAGGGATGAAAAATAGTTTGTAACCATACTGGACAAATGTTGTCTCCTGTCACTTTGAATTGATGCTGCAGTACCTGTCCTGTCTGCGGTCATAGCAAAATCACTCCACAACCTGGTCAGAAAACCCCTCTGGCCAACGCCACTTCTGATTTCTACCCCTCTAACTCCTCTGGTCTGCTGGCCCCTGCAGCTCGTGTGAGAACGATCACGGGCGCTGTGTGCAGGGAATGCCAGAAGCAAACGGTCAACAAGAGTTGATTGTTTGGTTGCTAATATTAGTTCCAAGTTCTCATGTGGCATTATATTTTGCAATTTGCCTTTATAGCGAGGATCAAGGAGGCAGGCCAACCAGTAATCATCATCGTTCATCATTTTAGTTATGCGTGTGTCCCTTTTGCGGATACGTAAGGCATAATCCGCCATGTGGGCCAAAGTTCCAGTTCTCAAATCTCCGGTTGTGCTTGGTTGAGGGGCAGTTTCAGGCAAATCCACGTCACTTGTGTCCCTCCAAACACCAGAACCCGGCCTTGCCGCGCCACCAATTTCCAGTGGCCCCGGAAAAGCTTCCTCATTACAAATATAATCATCCCCATCATCCTCCTCGTCCTCCTCCTCCTCTTCGCCCGCTAACTCGTCCTGTACACTGCCCTGGCCAGACAATGGCTGACTGTCATCAAGGCTTTCCTCTTCCTCAGCTGCAGACGTCTGATCCTTTATGTGCGTCAAACTTTGCATCAGCAGACGCATTAGGGGGATGCTCATGCTTATTATGGCGTTGTCTGCACTAACCAGCCGTGTGCATTCCTCAAAACACTGAAGGACTTGACACATGTCTTGAATCTTCGACCACTGCACACCTGACAACTCCATGTCTGCCATCCTACTGCCTGCCCGTGTATGTGTATCCTCCCACAAAAACATAACAGCCCGCCTCTGTTCGCACAGTCTCTGAAGCATGTGCAGTGTTGAGTTCCACCTTGTTGCAACGTCTATGATTAGGCGATGCTGGGGAAGGTTCAAAGAACGCTGATAGGTCTGCATACGGCTGGAGTGTACGGGCGAACGGCGGATATGTGAGCAAAGTCCACGCACTTTGAGGAGCAGGTCGGATAACCCCGGATAACTTTTCAGGAAGCACTGCACCACCAGGTTTAAGGTGTGAGCCAGGCAAGGAATGTGTTTCAGTTGGGAAAGGGAGATGGCAGCCATGAAATTCCTTCCGTTATCACTCACTACCTTGCCTGCCTCAAGATCTACAGTGCCCAGCCACGACTGCGTTTCTTTCTGCAAGAACTCGGACAGAACTTCCGCGGTGTGTCTGTTGTCGCCCAAACACTTCATAGCCAATACAGCCTGCTGACGTTTGCCAGTAGCTGCCCCATAATGGGAGACCTGGTGTGCAACAGTGGCAGCTGCAGATGGAGTGGTTGTGCGACTGCGGTCTGTGGACGAGCTCTCGCTTCTGCAGGAGGACGAAGAGGAGGAGGAGGGGGTGCGAACGGCTACAGCCAACTGTTTCCTAGACCGTGGGCTAGGCAGAACTGTCCCAAACTTGCTGTCCCCTGTGGACCCTGCATCCACCACATTTACCCAGTGTGCCGTGATGGACACGTAACGTCCCTGGCCATGCCTACTGGTCCATGCATCTGTTGTCAGGTGCACCTTTGTGCTCACAGATTGCCTGAGTGCATGGACGATGCGCTCTTTAACATGCTGGTGGAGGGCTGGGATGGCTTTTCTGGAAAAAAAGTGTCGACTGGGTAGCTCGTAGCGTGGTACAGCGTAGTCCATCAGGGCTTTGAAAGTTTCGCTTTCAACTAACCGGTAGGGCATCATCTCTAACGAGATTAGTCTAGCTATGTGGGCGTTCAAACCCTGTGTACGCGGATGCGAGGCTAAGTACTTCCTTTTTCTAACCATAGTCTCATGTAGGGTGAGCTGGACTGGAGAGCTGGAGATCGTGGAACTAGCGGGGGTGCCGGTGGACATGGCAGACTGAGAGACGGTGGGAGATGGTATTGTTGCCGCCGGTGCCCTAGATGCAGTGTTTCCTACTACGAAACTGGTGATTCCCTGACCCTGACTGCTTTGGCCTGGCAAAGAAATCTGCACAGATACTGCAGGTGGTGCGGAAAATGGTGGCCCTACACTGCCGGAAGGGATGTTGCGTTGCTGACTAGCTTCATTGGCCGAGGGTGCTACAACCTTAAGGGACGTTTGGTAGTTAGTCCAGGCTTGCAAATGCATGGTGGTTAAATGTCTATGCATGCAACTTGTATTGAGACTTTTCAGATTCTGTCCTCTGCTTAAGGTAGTTGAACATTTTTGACAGATGACTTTGCGCTGATCAATTGGATGTTGTTTAAAAAAATGCCAGACTGCACTCTTTCTAGCATTGGATACCTTTTCAGGCATTGCAGACTGAGCTTTAACCGGATGGCCACGCTGTCCTCCAACAGGTTTTGGCTTTGCCACGCGTTTTGGGCAAGATACGGGCCCGGCAGATGGAACCTGTTGCGATGTTGATGCCTGCTGCGGCCCCTCCTCCTCCGCTTCAGAACTGCTGCCGCCTGCACCCTGTTCCCCCAATGGCTGCCAATCGGGGTCAAGAACTGGGTCATCTATTACCTCTTCTTGTAGCTCGTGTGCAACTTCGTCTGTGTCACCGTGTCGGTCGGTGGTATAGCGTTCGTGATGGGGCAACATAGTCTCATCAGGGTCTGATTCTTGATCATTACCCTGCGAGGGCAATGTTGTGGTCTGAGTCAAAGGACCAGCATAGTAGTCTGGCTGTGGCTGTGCATCAGTGCACTCCATGTCAGATTCAACTTGTAATGGGCATGGACTGTTAACTGCTTCACTTTCTAAGCCAGGGACGGTATGTGTAAAGAGCTCCATGGAGTAACCCGTTGTGTCGCCTGCTGCATTCTTCTCTGTTGTTGTTTTTGCTGAAGAGGACAAGGAAGCGACTTGTCCCTGACCGTGAACATCCACTAACGACGCGCTGCTTTGACATTTACCAGTTTCACGAGAGGAGGCAAAAGAGCTAGAGGCTGAGTCAGCAAGATAAGCCAAAACTTGCTCTTGCTGCTCCGGCTTTAAAAGCGGTTTTCCTACTCCCAGAAAAGGGAGCGTTCGAGGCCTTGTGTAGCCAGACGACGAACCTGGCTCCACAGCTCCAGACTTAGGTGCAATATTTTTTTTCCCACGACCAGCTGATGCTCCACCACTACCACTACCCTCATTACCAGCTGACAATGAACGCCCCCGGCCACGACCTCTTCCAACAGACTTCCTCATTGTTTTAAAAACGTAAACAAACTAACGGTATTTGTTGCTGTCACACAAATTACACGGTGAGCTATAACTTCAGTATGATTTAGCTACCCCTTTACAGGTGAGTGAGACCACAACGAAAATCAGGCACAATGTTACACACTCTGTTGTTGGTGGCAACAAATGAGAGAGATGCCACACACGCAGGACTGTCACTGAAGCACAAATGTAAATATTAATCTCCCACTGATTTTTTTTTTTTTTTTTTTTTCAGGGAGACTTTAGGAAAAAAAAAAATAGAATAAAATGATTTTTTCAGGAAGAATTTAGAAACCAAATAAAATAAAATGATTTTTTCAGGGAGAATTTAGAAAACAAATAAAACAAAAAAAGGCTTTCTATGGCCCACTGAGTGAGAGATGACGCACACAGGAGTCAGGAGTGGCACACAAGCCCAGAGGCCAATATTTATCTCCCACTGATTGATGTAGTGATTTTTTCAGGTAGATTTTGGAACCCAAATCAAGCTAAAAAAATAATAGGCTTTCTATGGCCCACAATTGGAGAGAGAGAGAGATGGCACACCCAGGAGTCAAGACTGGCACACAAGCAGAAAGGGCAATATTAATCTCCCACTGATTTGTTTTTTTTTTTTTTTCAGGGAGACTTTAGGAAAAATAAATAATAGAATAAAATGATTTTTTCAGGAAGAATTTAGAAACCAAATAAAATAAAATGATTTTTTCAGGGAGAATTTAGAAAACACATAAAACAAAAAAAGGCTTTCTATGGCCCACTGAGTGAGAGATGACGCACACAGGAGTCAGGAGTGGCACACAAGCCCAGGGGCCAATATTTATCTCCCACTTTTTTTTTTTTGTTCCAGGGAAAATTTATAAACCCAATAAAAAAAATAATAAATAGGCTTTCTATGGCCCACTATCTGAGAGAGAGAGAGAGATGGCACGCTTAGGACTGGCACACAAGCCCAAAGGCCAATATTAATCTCCCTTTTTTTTTCAGGGAGAATTTATAAAACCAAAAAAAAAATAAATGAATAGGCTTTCTATGGCCCACTATTTGTGAGAGAGATGGCACGCTCAGGACTGGCACACAAGCCCAGAGGCCAATATTAATCTCCCACTTTTTTTTTTTTTGTTCCAGGGAAAATTTATAAACCCAATAAAAAAAATAATAAATAGGCTTTCTATGGCCCACTGAGTGAGTGATGATGCACACAGGAGTCAGGAGTGGCACACAAGCCCTGAGGCCAATATTTTTCTCCCACTGATTGATGTAGTGATTTTTTCAGGTAGATTTTAGAACCCAAATCAAGCAAAAAAAATAAATAGGCTTTCCATGGCCCACTATTTGTGAGAGAGATGGCACGCTCAGGACTGGCACACAAGCCCAGAGGCCAATATTAATCTCCCACTTTTTTTTTTTTGTTCCAGGGAAAATTTATAAACCCAATAAAAAAAATAATAAATAGGCTTTCTATGGCCCACTATCTGAGAGAGAGAGATGGCACGCTTAGGACTGGCACACAAGCCCAAAGGCCAATATTAATCTCCCACTGATTGATTTATTGATTTTTTCAGGTTGAATTTAGAACCCAAATAAAGCAAAAAAAAAAATGGGCTTTCTATGGCCCACTGAGTGAGTGATGATGCACACAGGAGTCAGGAGTGGCACACAAGCCCTGAGGCCAATATTTTTCTCCCACTGATTGATGTAGTGATTTTTTCAGGTAGATTTTAGAACCAAAATCAAGCAAAAAAATAAATAGGCTTTCTATGGCCCACTGACTGAGAGATGGCACACACAGGAGTCAAGAGTGGCACACAAGCCCTGAGGCCAATATTTTTCTCCCACTGATTGATGTAGTGATTTTTTCAGGTAGATTTTATAACCCAAATCAAGCAAAAAAATAAATAGGCTTTCTATGGCCCACTGAGTGAGAGATGGCACACACAGGGATGGCACTCTAGCAGAAATTTCAATCTTAATCTCCCACAAAAAAAAAAACAAAAAAAAAAAAACAGGGAGTGTCCTTCAATTACTATCTCCCTGCAGTAATCTCAGCCAGGTATGGCAGGCAGCAATAAGGAGTGGACTGATGCACAAATTAAATAAAAAGTGTGTACAAACAAAAAAGATAGCTGTGCAGAAAGGAAGGAACAAGAGGATTTGTGCTTTGAAAAAAGCAGTTGGTTTGCACAGCGGCGTACACACAGCAATGCAGCTATCAGGGAGCCTTCTAGGGCAGCCCAATGAGCTACAGCGCTGAGGGGAAAAAAAAAAAAAAATGTAGCTTCCACTGTCCCTGCACACCGAAGGTGGTGTTGGGCAGTGGAAATCGCTACAGCACAAGCGGTTTGGTGATTAATGGACCCTGCCTAACGCTATCCCTGCTTCTGACGAAGCGGCAGCAACCTCTCCCTAAGCTCAGATCAGCAGCAGTAACATGGCGGTCGGCGGGAACGCCCCTTTATAGCCCCTGTGACGCCGCGGACAGCAAGCCAATCACTGCAATGCCCTTCTCTAAGATGGTGGGGACCAGGACCTATGTCATCACGCTGCCCACACTCTGCGTTTACCTTCATTGGCTGAGAAATGGCGCTTTTCGCGTCATTGAAACGCGACTTTGGCGCGAAAGTCGCGTACCGCATGGCCGACCCCGCACAGAGGTCGGATCGGGTTTCATGAAACCCGACTTTGCCAAAAGTCGGCGACTTTTGAAAATGAACGACCCGTTTCGCTCAACCCTACTCACCACTACTCAGTACTCGCCTGAGCATCTCACCGCTCAAGATGCTCGGAGATCGCCGAGTATTTCCAGGGTTGCTCGACAGGAGCTCAGGTTCTCTCCCTGCATGTTTGGGGCTTTTAGGTAGCCAAAGAAACATGCAGGCATAGTCTGCCACACACTATAGTGCCACAGCCATGTTGGTTGTGGCATTACAGTGATTAGCTGGCTACACAGTATCATCAGGTCTATATCAGACCTGGCACTGCCATGCTCATCACAGTCTACTCCAGAATCCAGCAGAGTAGGGAGAGGTACTGCTGAACTAGGGAGAGATTTGCTTGTTTATTAGTTAGTGTAGGTATACCACAATATATTATACATATCCATCTCAACTAACAGTCCTTCTGAGGACTAATCCAGCTGCATTGATATCAGTGCTAGGCAGGCAGGCAGTGTATGTGGCAGACTGCAGTATATACTACTGTATATAGCAAGAGGGTCCATTCCAGTTCTGTCTGCTGCTGCTGCCACTTTTACAGATATTTCTAGACATAGACCCAGGTATCAGGGGCCAGGAATATTTTTTGGGATCTTAATCCTAATTATTTGCTTATAAAGCAATCCAGTGAACACCATTTGTCTGCTCCATTTGCTTGTTGGCACTGCAGAATACAGCCAGATCCTTTCCATATTACAGTGCTAAAAATCCATCTATCGTATATACTCGAGTATAAGCCAAGATTTTCAGCCCATTTTTTGGGGCTTAATGTGCCCCTCTCGGCTTATACTCGAGTCATTGTCCCAGGGGTCGGCGGGGGAGGGAAAGTGGCAGCTGTCAAATCATAATTACCTGCTCTCGGCGCGTCTCTGCACGTTCCTGCTTCTTCTTTGCCCACATCTTCTTCCTGTGTTCAATGGTCACATGGTACCACTCATTAACGTAATGAATATGGATGTATATTCACTACTTTAATGAGTGGTACGATGTGACCGCAGAACACAGGAAGAAGATGCGAGCGCCGAAGATCACCTGTCAGTGAGAAGCTGCTAGGGAGGAGGTGAGTATAATGGGGACTGGAGGGTGAGTATTGCGCGATATTCACATGTCCGCATTCCACTGCTGGGTGCCGATGTGTCTTCTGCGCCCTCTGCTGCGATGTTCAGGTCAGCGGGCACGATGACGCTATTAGTGTGCGTGCCGCCCTCGGCCTGAACAGTCACTGCGGAGGACGTGGAAGACACAGCGGCGCCCAGTGGTGGAACGGGCACATGTGAATATTGCAAGTGCCGGGGACCTGCTCAGGACAAGAGGTGAGTATGTGATTTTGTTTTCTATCGCAGCAGCCGGCTATGGGGCAAATGTTTCTATGGAGCATCTTATGGGGCCATAATCAATCTATGCAGCATTGCATGGGGCACATTATCTATGGGGCATCTTATGGGGTTACAATCAATCTATGAGCATTGTATGGGGCACATTTTCTATGGAGCACCTTATGGGGCCATAATCTATCTATGCAGCATTGTATGGGGCACATCATCTATGGAGTATCTCATGGGGCCATAATCAAACTATGCAACATTGTATGGGGCACATTATCTATGGAGCATCTTATGGGGCCATAATCAACCTATGCAGCATTGTATGGGGCACATTTTCTATGAAGCATCTTATGGGGCCCATCATAAACTTTATGGAGCATTTTATGGGGCATATTTTATTATGGAGCATCTTATGGGGCCATCATAAACTGTATGGAGCATTACATGGGGCTCCTGATTCAATATGGATATTCAAAAACACGTAACCTACTGATGTCTCAATTAATTTTACTTTTATTGGTATCTATTTTTATTTTTGAAATTTAACAGTATCTACTGCATTTCCCACCATAGGCTTATACTCAAGTCATTAAGTTTTCCCAGTTTTTTGTGGCAAATTTAGGGGTCTAAGCTTATACACGGGTCAGCTTATACTCGAGTATATACGGTATTTAAAACTGTGGTTTGTCCATCACATGGATCACATATAAGTGCGTTCAAAATTCTGCCATTTCTGGCCTCCATTTAAATTTTGTTGCAGTGTGTTAGCATAGTTATTGACACCAGTTTGCTGAGAAAAATAGTTACCTACAGGCCAGCTATTTAAAACTTATATGTGATCACCCGGATCACATATAAGTTCACTCAAAATTCAGCCATTTGTAGTGAAATTGGAAAATATTGTCCTCCATTTAAAATGGGCAAGGTGTGTGGCAAGGATGGGGAACTGGACGTGATGGTGATGGTGTATGCAGAGGCCTAGGCTGAGGCCGTGGGGAAGCTGAAATTGTGCCACAACAAACACCCACATCTTCTTGCCCTATCTTCCTGTCCTAATTACTAGGGCACCGAAGCACAACACTACTGAACCCAGAGCAGTATCAAAAGGTTGTTGGTTAGATAGCGGATAATGCTTCCAGTCACTTTGCCTCCTCCACCACCCTGTCTTCCACACGGTCAAGTCTCTGTAGCCAAAAGCCTGGACCACATATTCCTCACCCTGATCCTCCTTCCTCCCACCATGCCGAGTGCCCAGAGACAACTGATCCCACACTTGGACACTCCAAAGAACTATTTACTTTTCCATTTTCAGATTCGGACCTCTCACCCGATCCACTTGAAGTGGGCAAGTGGAGATCGCATGTAACAATGCAAAAATATTTGAGCAGCCAAGGTCGCACAAAGGCGATGGTGGGAAAGTGTCACAAGAGGTGGACAATGATGAGGCACAACTGCCAGAAAGTCAGGAGGAGGACGAGGGTGCGGAAGTGGAAGATGAGGTGGTGGATAATATAGTAACTGATCCAACCTGGCAGGAGGACATGCAGAGCGAGGACAGCAGCACACAGGGGGAGGGAGGCATAGCACCCCAATAAGCACGAAGAAGCAACACTGCATGGCTTCCCATCTCCCATCAGGCTGATACACCAAATTACCACTCCGGGCCATGCTGTAAGTTCTGCACTCAGCATTCTCCATTCTGTATACCATGTGTCCTCTGCTAGGTGTGTGCATACTTCCTGGCTGTATGTTTAGGGCGATGATTCCAGTAGTTCCTGAGTCTTAAAGAGACAGAGTGCACATTCCTGATGTGACCCCAGCCCATTGCCAAAAATACGGGTACTTAAGGCATCTCCACAAATAGGAAGCAACATTCTCTCTCAGTTTGTGTTCTGCTACTGAATTGCCAGGTCAGGTCCTGTCCCGTCCCTGCTATTATTTCTGCCACGCTGAGGCTGTATACCCAGGTCTGTTCCTGTTTCCTGTCTGTCTTGTTTCTGTCACCCTGGGGCTGTATACCCAGGCCTGAATCCTTCATCCTGAATTTGTTCCAATGTCTGACCTTGTCTGAACTAAGTCCTTTGCCTGAACCTGTTTGTATCCTTGTCTGAAGCCTTCCCTACCCTGCTGTGTCTATTCATGTGTCTGCTCCCTCTTGACCTCTGTGGCTCTGCTCTGTTCATGTCCCACGTCCAGCGGCTCTGCTCGGCTCCTGTCCCTCATGTTGCGGCTTTGCTCTGCTCCTGTCACACATCCTGAAGCTCTGCTTTACTCCCATCCCACATCCTGCTGCTCTGCTCTGCTCCAATCTCACATCCTGCGGCTCTGCTCTACTCCCATCCAACTACCTGCGGCTCTGTTCTGGTCCAGTCCCACACCATGCGACTCTGCTCTGCTCCTGTCCCGCATCCTGTGGCTCTTTGTTAGTCCCATCTGAACTGGTTCC
The DNA here is from genome assembly GCF_032444005.1 of Ranitomeya imitator. Taxonomy (NCBI): domain Eukaryota; kingdom Metazoa; phylum Chordata; class Amphibia; order Anura; family Dendrobatidae; genus Ranitomeya; species Ranitomeya imitator. The sequence goes on along the minus strand of NC_091282.1, from coordinate 411,052,193 downwards.
TACCTGATCTCATATCCCACTTGTACCTGCCAGTGTTCCTGTCCTCCCCGAAACAGTTCCTCTCCCTCCAGTCTGTACTGGTTCCTACCTATTCCCATATCCCACATGTACCTGACTGTGTTCCTGTCCTTCCTGAAACATTTCATGTTCCTCCAGTCAGTACCCTGCCTGTCTTCCAGAGTGCCAGCCATGCCTTCCTGCCTGCCAGAGTGCCAGCTGTGCCCGCCTGCCTGCCAAAGTGACAGCCGTGACCACCTGCCAGAGTGCCAATCATGCCGCCTGCCTGCCAGTACATCATCCTTGCCTACCAGTACTTGCTAGTCTAAACCTCAGCTATCTACATTACTTGCCTGCACCTGTCGTTAGTGTCCTGTCCCCCTGTGGGATCAGCTGCTACTGCCAGGGGCTGCCCTGGAGTTGCATCTGGAAGCTACCTGCCGCGCAAACCTGACCTCACCACTAGAGGCTCCAGTAAACACTTGGGTACCTGCTTAGTCACGCCCCTCCAGAGTTAGTCTGGTTCGTGGCACAGTGGGGCCACTATCCTCGCTCACGCCATCCAATCTGGTTGCGAGCATTCCAATTAATCTTAAACTTAACATGTGAAACATGTAGCAAATAATACATCATAAAACATATCCCTATTTAAAACCATACGTAAGTATCCTAGAGTGAGTGAACCAATTAAGTATCCATATTGTTCCTCTAAGTTTTTCCATGTTGTACCAAGAAGTATGCCTAAATACTTTCATCAATATCAGAAAAGAACTCCAGCACACAAAAGAGTGATCCAAATCAATAATAAAGTTTATAAACTTTATTATTCATTTGGATCACTCTTTTGTGTGCCGGAGTTCTTTTCTGATATTTCCATGTTTTTTCTCCTGAGCCCCTTATAATACAGTGAGCACCCCTTTTTCTAAATTTTAAATACTTTCATCAGTTGTGATATCTCCAATTGTGTGTAACTACACAATTTTGTGTTTTCCATGAAAACTCATACTTTTAATAATCAAATGAGTTGCCAAATGAATTGAAAATCTAGTCCAGACATTGACAAAGTTGGAAAAAAAGATTTTTATGTGAAATAATAATTTTCTCCTTCAAAAGAATGCTCCCTTTGCAGCAATTACAGCATTGCAAACCTTTGACATTCTAGCAGTTAATTTGCTGAGGTAATTTGGAGAAATTTCACCCCATGCATCCAGAAGCCCCTCCCACAAGTTGATTTTGCTTGATGGGCACTTTTTGCGCACCATATGGTCAAGCTGCTTCCACAACAGCTCAGTGGGGTTGAGATCTGGTTACTGCGCTGGCCACTCCATTACAGATAGAATACCAGCTGCCTGCTTCTTCCTTAAATAGTTCTTGCATAATTTGGAGGTGTGCTTTTGGTCATTGTCCTGTTGTAGTATGAACTGGCTCCAATCAAGCACTGTCCACAGAGTATGGCATGGCGTTGCAAAATGGAGTGATAGCCTTCCTTATTCAAAATCCCTTTTACCTTGTACAAATCTCCCACTTTACCAGCACCAAAGCAATCCCAGACCATCACATTGCCTCCACCATGCTTGACAGATGGTGTCAGGCACTCTTCCAGCATCTTTTCAGTTGTTCTGAGTCTCACAAAGGCTCTTCTGGGTGATCCAAACACCTCAAACTTGGATTCGTCTGTCTATAACACTTTTCTCCAATCTTCCTCTGTCCAGTTTCTGTGTTCTTTTACCCATATCAATCTTTTCCTTTTATTAGCCAGTCTCAGATATGGCTTTTTCTTTGCTACTCTGCCCTGAAGACCAGCATTCTGGGGTCACCTTTTCACTGCAGACGTTGACACTGGTGTTTTGTGTGTACTATTTAATGAAGCTGCCAGTTGAGGACCTGTGAGGCATCAATTTCTCAAACTACAGACTCTAATGTACTTGTCTTGTTGCTCAGTTGTGCAGCGAGGCCTCCCACTTCTCTTTCATACTCTGGTTAGAGCCTGCTTGTGCTCTCCTCTGAAGGGAGTAGTACACACCATTGTAGGAAATCTTCAGTTCCTTGGCAATTTCTCGCATGGAATAGCCTTTATTTCTAATAACAAAAATAGACTGTCGAGTTTCACATGAAAGTTCTTTTTTTCTTGTCATTTTGAGAGTTTAATGGAACCAACAATGTAATGCTCCAGATTCTCAACTAACTCAAAGGAAGGCCAGGTTTATAGGTTCTCTAATCAGCCAAACTGTTATCAGCTGTGCAAACATACTTGCACAAGGGTTTTCAAGGGTATTCTAACCATCCATTAGCCTTCTTACACAGTTAGCAAACACAAAGTACCATAAGAACACTGAAGTGATAGTTGCTGAAAATAGGCTTCTACACACCTATGAAGATATTGCATTGCTGCCAGATGTTTGCAGCTAAAATAGTCATTTACCACATTAACAATGTACAGTCATGGCCAAAAGTATTAACACCCCTGCAATTCTGTCAGATAATACTCAATTTCTTCCTGAAAATGATTGCAATCACACATTCTTTGGTATTATTATCTTCATTTCATTTGTCTTAAATGAAAAAAACACCAAAAGAATTGTCCTAAAGCCAAATTGGATATAATTCCACACCAAACATAAAAAAGGGGGTGGACAAAAGTATTGGCACCATTCGAATAATCATGTGATGCTTCCTTAATTTGTGTAATTAACAGCACCTGTAACTTACCTGTGGCACCTAACAGGTGTTGGCAATAACTAAATCACACTTGCAGCCTGTTGACATGGATTAAAGTTAACTCAACCTCTGTCCTGTGTCCTTGTGTGTACCACATTAAGCATGGAGAAAAGAAAGAAGACCAAAGAACTGTCTGAGGACTTGAGAAACCAAATTGTGAGGAGGCACGAGCAATCTCAAGGCTACAAGTCCATATCCAAAGACCTGAATGTTCCTGTGTCTACCATGCGCAGTGTCATCAAGAAGTTTAAAGCCCATGGCACTGTGGCTAACCTCCCTAGATGTGGATGGAAAAGAAAAATTGACAAGAGATTTCAACGCAAGATTGTGCGGAGGTTGGATAAAGAACCTAGACTAACAGCCAAACAAGTTCAAGCTGCCGTGAAGTCCGAGAGTACAACAGTGTCAACCCGTACTATCCGTCGGCGTCTGAATGAAAAGGGACTGTATGGTAGGAGACCCAGGAAGACCCCACGTCTTACCCCAAGACATAAAAAAACCTGGCTGGAGTTTGCCAAAACTAACCTGAAAAAGCCTAAAACGTTTTGGAAGAATGTTCTCTGGTCAGATGAGACAAAAGTAGAGCTTTTTGGGCAAAGGCATCAACATAGAGTTTACAGGAGAAAAAAAGAGGCATTCAAAGAAAAGAACACGGTCCCTACAGTCAAACATGGTGGAGGTTCCATGATGTTTTGGGGTTGCTTTGCTGCCTCTTGCACTGGACTGCTTGACCGTGTGCATGGCATTATGAAGTCTGAAGACTACCAACAAATTTTGCAGCATAATGTAGGGTCCAGTGTGAGAAAGCTGGGTCTCCTTCAGAGGTCATGGTCTTCCAGCAGGACAATGACCCAAAACACACTTCAAAAATAACTAGAAAATGGTTTGAGAGAAAGCACTGGAGACTTCTAAGGTGGTCAGCAATGAATCCAGACCTTAATCCCATAGAACACCTGTGGAGAGATCTAAAAATGGCAGTTTGGAGAAGACACCCTTGAAATATCAGGGACCTTGAGCAGTTTGCCAAAGAAGAATGGTCTAAAATTCCAGGAGAGCATTGTAAGAAACTCATTGATGGTTACCGGAAACGGTTGGTCGCAGTTATTTTGGCTAAAGGTTGTGCAACCAAGTATTAGGCTGAGGGTGCCAATACTTTTGTTTGGCCCATTTTTGGAGTTTTGTGTGAAATGATCAATGTTTTGCTTTTTGCTTCATTCTCTTTTGTGTTTTTTCATTTAAGACAAATTAAATGAAGATAATAATACCAAAGAATTTGTGATTGCAATCATTTTCAGGAGGAAACTGAGTATTATCTGACAGAATTGCAGGGGTGTTAATACTTTTGGCCATGACTGTATAGAGTGTATTTCTGAATCATTTAATGTTAGCTTCATTGAAAAAAAAAACTGCTTTTCTTTCAAAAATAGGGAAATTTCTAAGTGACCCTAAACTTTTGAACGGTAGTGTATGTTCAATAAAATCTCTTGGTTGTTTACTTCGCATGTCTTTCTGAATCAAATTTTTCATAGACTAATAAAGTTTTCAGAGTATTTATTATTTCAATTGAGATATTTTTTTCTTTAACCAATATCTAGGTATGCTTTTTTGACCAATAGAACAGCTGTGTTTATTATTTAGATAGAATTCTATCCCTATCTTCCCAACGTTTTGGAACTTTGATTTTCCAAACTTTGTCTAAATACAGCTCTGGCAAAAATTAAGAGACCACTGCAAATGTTCAGTTCGTCTGATTTTTCTCTTTCTAGGTATATTTTTGAGTAAAATGTAAATTGTCCTTTTATTCTATAAACTACTGACAACATGTCTCCAAAGTTCCAAGCAATACATTTTATATTTTTCTGAAAAAGAAAAGTGGTCAAAATAAAAAAAAAACAGTGCTTTCAGACCTCAAATAATGCAAAGAAAACAAGTTCATAATGGTGCGCCCTGCTAGGGGCCTAGGAGTTCTCGGTACTGAGTCCGGTCATCATTAAAGGGGTACTCACAGTGGCAGTGACCCGGTACATGGCCCTGGGCATCCAAATTAAAGGAAAGGTCTTTAAAGGCATTTTTAGGAATAACAATGTTCGTGACGCCACCTGTGGTATTCAGTCAGGTGTGACCGATGCTGCTGAAAGGGGTCCTCTGGGGGTAATGGCACTGCAGCAGGGATGGTATGGCTTCTCACAGGCGAAACTGGGTTCCCCAGGGCTCCCGCTGTAGTAGGGACAGATAGTAGATGGTGTAGAAAGAACTATAGGACACAAGGTTGCAGTCTCTTTACATCTTTACTGGTGTAAGGCAGCTACAGTTGAGGGCACCGGATCACAGGTACTGGTATGGTCCAGCCAGCTTGGTAGCGATTTAGTAATGCCCCTAGCAAGGTGGGGATGGAAGCCTTACTCTCAGCACTGTGTTGTAGTTCCTTGCTGCCTTAGGCTTCACACAAAGTCCTCACATCCTCTCTGTTCACTTTGTTGGTAGGACCCTAACCGAATGACAAGTAACTCAAGTCTTTTGACAGGGGTCTCTCAGATGACTCCGGGCTCTAACTGTTAGTGTGCCTTCAGGTCTTAATGGTGGACAGGTGACCTGCAATCTCCTGTCCACTGATTTCCGCCATGGGGCATGAAGTTACCCCCACAATCTTGGTCTTCCGACTTCCTGAATTTTGTGCTTCAATGTGGAGGAAGCTCAGTCGCAGCTACTTTCCAGCTCTTTACTTATCCTGCGCTTCTCTTCCCCTTTCAGTCTCTTACAGGCAGCCCTGTTGCTCTTTCCTTCCAGGTGGCTGCACGGCCCCTGCTTACCTCTCAGACTCTCCACTCCTCTCTCTGTCTCTCCCTCCGACAGACTGCTCTCTTTCTCTGTTTCTCACAGACTAACCTCCTTCACTCTCTGCTACAGACTGACTAACAAACTCCTCCTCCAAGCCATAATATATATTATCTAGGGAAGCTCCCCTGAAACTGGGTTCAGAGCTCCCCCCTTCTGGCCTGGAATCAGAACGGTGTTGCATGTGCTGGTTATCTGCTAAAGGGAACCTTCCTTACTTCGAAGCATAACATTACTCTCCCCATGAGGAAAGCAATTCCACTGTAACAACCGGTTAGCTGGGGTGTTAGAATAATCATTTAGAAACAACAATACTAATGTTTTAACTCAGGAAGAGTTCAGAAATCAATATTTTGTGGAATAACCATGATTTTTAATCACAGCTTTCATGCATCTTGGCATGCTTGCCACCAGTCTTTCACACTGCTTTTTGCACAAAATTTTAAGCAGTTCTTCTTTGTTTGATGGCTTGTGACTGTCCATCACCCTCTTGATTACATTGCAGAGGTTTACAATGGGGTTCAGGTCTGGAGATTGGGCTGCCCATGACAGGGTTTTGATGTTGTGGTCTCTTAATTTTTGCCAGAGCTGTATCTTATATTTCCAAGAGCCTCTTCCCAAGCACTCTGTATGTAAGGGAATTACAAATTCCATGAAATGGATTGGTCTTAGATAAATTGCACTTGGATAATTCCTAAGATAATGTGATGGAGCATCTTTGTAAGGGAAATTGAAGGCATAAATGTCATTATTAGGGTTGAGCGACTTTTACTTTTATAGGATCGGGTCGGGTTTCACGAAACCCGACTTTTTCAAAAGTCGGGTCGAGTGAAATTGGCCGATCCTATAAAAAAGTCGGGGTCGGGGTCGGCCGAAACACGAAACCCAATGCAGTGCATTCCAATTGTTCCCAGGGTCTGAAGGAGAGGAAACTCTCCTTCAGGCCCTGGGATCCATATTTAAGTGTAAAATAAAGAATTAAAATAAAAAATATTGCTATACTCACCCTCTGATGCGCCCTGGTACTAACCGGCAGCCTTCCTTCCTTTGAATCAGCGCGTGAAGGCCTTAGATGATGTAGCGGCTTGTGATTGGTCGCGCGACCGCCCATGTGACCGCTCGCGCGACCAATCCTTCAAGCGCTGATTCTTAGGAAAGAAGCAGGGCGCGTCCGAGGGTGAGTATATTCCTATTAGGTATATACTCACCCTCGGACGCGTCCTGCTTCTTTCCGGCAGCCTTCCTTCCTAAGAATCAGCGCTTGAAGGACCTTCGGTGACGTCGCGGCTTGTGATTGGTCGCGCGAGCGGTCACATGGGCGGTCGCGCGACCAATCACAAGCCGCAACGTCATCTAGGGCCTTCACGCGCTGATTCTAAGGAAGGAAGGCTGCCGGTTAGTACCAGGGCGTGTCAGAGGGTGAGTATAGCAATATTTTTTATTTTAATTCTTTATTTTACACTTAAATATGGATTCCGATACCGATTTCCGATATTGCAAACATATCGGAACTCGGTATTGGAATTCCGATACCAGATTCAGAAGATCGCCGACCTCATGGCCGACCCCACACAGGGGTCGGGTCGGGTTTCATGAAACCCGACTTTGCCAAAAGTCGGCGACTTCTGAAAATGGTCGACCCAATTCGCTCAACCCTAGTCATTTTGAATCAACTTGTATTGCATTTCTCTTCATTGGTCGTTAACCCTCCGTCAGGGGCAACTGATCTGACAGGCGCAGCTCACTTAGTTTCAATTCTCTATTTTCAGTGGTTTGTCTGGGAAACACCATCCTCCCAGTACCTTCAGAACTTTAACCCCTTCATGACCCAGCCTATTTTGACCTTAATGACCTGGCCGTTTTTTGCAATTCTGACCAGTGTCCCTTTATGAGGTAATAAGTCAGGAACGCTTCAACGGATCCTAGCGGTTCTGAGATTGTTTTTTCGTAACATATTGGGCTTCATGTTAGTGGTAAATTTAGGTCAATAAATTATGCGTTTATTTGTGATAAAAATGGAAATTTGGCGAAAATTTTGAAAATTTCACAATTTGAATTTTTATTCTGTTAAACCAGAGAGTTATGTGACACAAAATAGTTAATAAATAACATTTCCCACATGTATACTTTACATTAGCACAATTTTGGAAACAAAATTTTTTTTTGCTAGGAAGTTATAAGGGTTAAAATTTGACCAGCGATTTCTCATTTTTACAACTAAATTTACAAAACCATTTTTTTTAGGGACCACCTCACATTTGAAGTCAGTTTACGGGGTCTATATGGCTGAAAGTACCCAAAAGTGACACCATTCTAAAAACTGCACCCCTCAAGGAACACAAAACCACATTCAAGAAGTTTATTAACCCTTCAGGCGCTTCACAGCAGCAGAAGCAACATGGAAGGAAAAAATGAACATTTAACTTTTTAGTCACAAAAATTATTTTTAGCAACAATTTTTTTTATTTCACAATGGTAAAAGGAGAAACTGAACCACGAAATTTGTTGTCCAATTTGTCCTGAGTACGCTGATACCTCATATGTAGGGGTAAACCACCACTGTTTGGGCGCACGGCAGGGCTTGGAAGGGAAGGAGCGCCATTTGACTTTTTGAATGAAAAATTGGCTCCACTCTTTAGCGGACACCATGTCACGTTTGGAGAGCCCCCGTGTGCCTAAAAATTGGAGCTCCCCCACAAGTGACCCCATTTTGGAAACTAGACACCCCAAGGAACTTATCTAGATGCATAGTGAGCACTTTGAACCCCCAGGTGCTTCACAAATTGATCCGTAAAAATGAAAAAGTACTTTTTTTTCACACAAAAAATTCTTTTAGCCTCATTTTTTTCATTTTCACATGGGCAACAGGATAAAATGGATCCTGAAATTTGTTGGGCAATTTCTCCTGAGTACACCGATACCTTATATGTGGGGGTAAACCACTGTTTGGGCACATGGTAAGGCTCGGAAGGGAAGGAGCGCCATTTGACTTTTTGAATGAAAAATTATCTCCATCGTTAGCGGAGACCATGTCGCGTTTGGAGAGCCCCTGTGTGCCTAAACATTGGAGCTCCCCCACAAGTGACCCCATTTTGTAAACTAGACCCCCCAAGGAACTTATCTAGATGCCTAGTGAGCACTTTAAACCCTCAGGTGCTTTACAAATTGATCTGTAAAAATGAAAAAGTACTTTTTTTCACAAAAAATTTATTTTTACCTCAATTTTTTCATTTTCCCATGGGCAATAGGATAAAATGGATCCTAAAATTGGTGGGCAATTTCTCGCGAGTACGCCGATACCTCATATGTGGGGGTAAACCACTGTTTGGGCACATGGCAGGGCTCGGAAGGGAAAGCGCGCCATTTGACTTTTTGAATGGAAAATTAGCTCCAATTGTTATCGGACACCATGTCGCGTTTGGAGAGCCCCTGTGTGCCTAAACATTGGAGATCCCCCACAAGTGACCACATTTTGGAAACTAGACCCCCCAAGGAACTTATCTAGATGCATATTGAGCACTTTAAACCCCCAGGTGCTTCACAGAAGTTTATAACACAGAGCCATGAAAATAAAAAAATAACTTTTCTTTCCTCAAAAATGATTTTTTAGCCTGGAATTTCCTATTTTGCCAAGGGTAATATGAGAAATTGGACCCCAAATGTTGTTGTCCAGTTTGTCCTGAGTACGCTGATACCCTATATGTGGGGGTAAATCACTGTTTGGGTGCACGGCAGGGCTCGGAAGGAAAGGCACGCCATTTGGCTTTTTAAATGGAAAATTAGCTCCAATCATTAGCGGACACCATGTCACGTTTGGAGAGCCCCTGTGTGTCTAAACATTGGAGATCCCCCACAATTGACCCCATTTTGGAAACTAGACCCCCAAAGGAACTAATCTAGATGTGTGGTGAGGACTTTGAACCCCCAAGTGCTTCACAGAAGTTTATAACGCAGAGCCATGAAAAAAAAAATTATTTTCTCAAAAATGATCTTTTAGCCTGCAATTTTTTATTTTCCCAAGGGTAACAGGAGAAATTTGACCCCAATATTTGTTGTCCAGTTTCTCCTGAGTACGGTGATACCCCATTTGTGGGGGTAAACTACTGTTTGGGCACATGCCGGGGCTCGGAAGTGAAGTAGTGACGTTTTGAAATGCAGACTTTGATGGAATGCTCTGCAGGCGTCACATTGCATTTGCAGAGCCCCTGATGTGGCTAAACAGTAGAAACCCCCCACAAGTGACCCCATTTTGGAAACTAGACCCCGAAAGGAACTTATCTAGATGTGTGGTGAGCACTTTGAACCCCCAAGTGCTTCACAGACGTTTACAACGCAGAACCGTGAAAATAATAAATACGTTTTCTTTCCTCAAAAATAATTATTTAGCCCATAATTATATATTTTCCCAAGGGTTACAGAAGAAATTGGACCCCAAAAATTGTTGCTCAGTTTCTCCTGAGTACGCTGATACCCCATGTGTGGGGGTAAAGCACTGTTTGGGCACACGTCGGGGCTCAGAAGGGAAGTAGTGACTTTTGAAATGCAGACTTTGATGGAATGGTCTGTGGGCGTCACGTTGCGTTTGCAGAGCCCCTGGTGTGCCTAAACAGTAGAAACCCCCCACAAGTGACCCCATTTTAGAAACTAGACCCCCCAAGGAACTTATCTAGATATGTGGTGAGCACTTTGAACCCCCAAGTGCTTCACAGACGTTTACAACGCAGAGCCGTGAAAATAAAAAATCATTTTTCTTTCCTCAAAAATGATGTTTTAGCAAGCATTATTTCATTTTCACAAGGGTAACAGGAGAAATTGGACCCCAGTAATTGTTGCGCAGTTTGTCCTGAGTATGCTGGTACCCCATATGTGGGGGTAAACCACTGTTTGGGCACACGTCGGGGCTCGGAAGTGAGGGAGCACCATTTGACTTTTTGAATAGAAGATTGGCTGGAATCAATGGTGGCGCCATGTTGCGTTTGGAGACCCCTGATGTGCCTAAACAGTGGAAACCCCTCAATTCTACCTCCAACCCTACCCCACCCATACCCCTAATCCCAACTGTAGCCATAACCCTAATCACAACCCTAACCGCAACACACCCCTAACCACAACCCTAACCCCAACACACCCTTAACCCTAACCACAACCCTAATTCCAACCCTAACCCTAAGGCTATGTGCCCACGTTGCGGATTCGTGTGAGATTTTTCAGCATCATTTTTGAAAAATCCGCGGGTAAAAGGCGCTATGTTTTTTGTGCGGATTTCACCTATTCACCTATTTCACCCAATGAGGAACAGGTGTAAAACGCTGCGGAATCCGCACAAAGAATTGACATGCTGCGGAAAATACAACGCAGCGTTTCCGCGTGGTATTTTCCGCACCATGGGCACAGCGGATTTGGTTTTCCATAGGTTTACATGGTACTGTAAACCTGATGGAACACTGCAGCAAATCCTCAGTGGCCAACCCGCTGCGGATCCGCAGCCAAATCCGCACCGTGTGCACATAGCCTAATTCTAAAGGTATGTGCACACGCTGCAGAAAACGCAGCAGTTTCCCATGAGTTTACAGTTCAATGTAAACCTATGGGAAACAAAAATCGCTGTACACATGCTGCGGAAAAACTGCACGGAAACGCAGTGGTTTACATTCCGCAGCATGTCGTTTCTTTCTGCGGATTCCACAGCGGTTTTACAACTGCTCCAAAAGAAAATCGCAGTTGTAAAACTGCAGTGAAATGCGCAGCGGAAAAATCCGCAGAGGACCAGAATACGTGTGCACATACCGAAACCCTAACCCTAACCGTAGTTCTTACCCCAACCTTAGTGGAAGAAAAAAAAAATTCTTTATTTTATTATTGTCCCTACCTATGGGGGTGACAAAGGGAAGGGGGGGTCATTCAGTATTTTTTTTATTTTGATCACTGTGATAGGTTTTATCGCAGTGATCAAAATGCACTTGAAACGAAACTGCCGGACGGCAGATTCGGCGGGCGCACTGCGCATGAGCCCGCCATTTTGGAAGATGGTAGCGCCCAGGAAAGAAGACGGACGGACCACGGGAGGCTCGGTAAGTATGATGGGGTGGAGGGGGCACGGGGGGGTGGATCGGAGCATGGGGGGGTAAATCGGAGCACGGGGGGTGGATCGGAGCACGGGGGGGTGGATTGGAGCACCGGGGGGTGGATCGGACTGCACGGGGGGTGGATCGGACTGCAGGGGGGGTGGATCGGAGTGCAGGGGGGGTGGTTGGAGCACGGGGGAGGGATTGGAGCACGGGGATGAGCGGACAAGAGCACGGGGGGGAGCGGACAGGAGGACGGAGGGGAGCGGAGCTGTGTACCGGACAGATCGGAGGGCTGGGGGGGTGATCAGTGGGGTGGGTTGGGGGCACATCAGTGTTTCCAGCCATGGCCGATGATATTGCAGCATCGGCCATGGCTGGATTGTAATATTTCACCAGTTATAATAGGTGAAATATTACAAATCGCTCTGATTGGCAGTTTCACTTTCAACAGCCAATCAGAGCGATCGTAGCCACGGGGGGGTGAAGCCACCCCCCCTGGGCTAAACTACCACTCCCCCTGTCCCTGCAGATCGGGTGAAAAGGGAGTTAACCCTTTCACCGGATCTGCAGGGACGCGATCATTCTGTGACACAGCATATGCGTCACAGGTTGGATTGGCACCGACTTTCATGACGCATACGTTGTGTCACAGGTCGGGAAGGGGTTAAAGGCTGTGTGAAACCTGAAAAGCCTCTTGTGCTGCTGAGCTGCAGGAGATCAGATATCAGTGTTTTGGCTTCTCTGGCTCATTGCCCCTGAATGCGTCACACCTTTGACGACTAGAATTTGCTGTTTTTATTCATCCCAATTGTTTTTTTAGCTTGTTTTATGAATAGCTAGTGCTAAATTTGTGGATTTGTCATAGAAGGTTTTGTTAGAAATAAGAGTGTGCTTCTCAGGCACATTGCGCCCTAACACATATTCTCTCTTTTGCTTCTGCTTTTCTTATGAAATGACGAGGAGAATATTTGACTTGTCCAATGCCCTTCATGTTAAGCAAGTGCAAAATATACTGCTTGATGATGATGAGACAGACCCCTTACAGCTAGAAGATTTAGGGGAAGAAAGTGACATTGATTCAGAAGATGATGCGGAAGAATGTCCAGATGTGTCTGATACAGATCAAGATGGAGAGAGTGAGGAGGATGCTCAAGACATAGAAACATATTACTTTTCTGGTTATTAAACTTTTTTTTTTACACCTGATTATGCGTATTCTCATTTATTACATTCCTATTAAGGTAACATCACTTTTAGAGCATTGAAATTTTTATAAAAGAAAAATATAGCCAATTTTCTAGCCTGTGCCGGACAGGCGCAATGCCCCTAAACTCGTTATGAAATATATTGCCCCTGACGGAGGGTTAATCATTGCTTTCTTAACTTTGTCCCAACCCAGTCTAATCTTCCCAATTAAAGTGTCATCATTTAGTTATGTACTCCAGTGAAAAAATGTCAGGTGATACCGTATAAAGAGTTAGTTTTTGAACTTTTTTTGTAAATTGTGGATAGGGAAGCCATATCAGCACTGGATCCAATCAATTACTCAAAATGTTTTCTGATTTTTGCTTTCCCAAAATCTTGGTGGTATTGCAGATATTGGTGGCCTCCCAATATATGCATTTCTGAGAATTCTTGCCAGGTGAAAAGCCTCCATTTATGATCATTCAAAATATCTCCCACCTTTGAAATCCTTATCTGTTTCCATTGTTCAAAAAGTTTATTTTGTTTACCCTGAGTAAATCTGTGATCTTCCCATAAGGGCACTATTTTAGATAGACAGAATGGTAATTTACATAACTTTCTTAAAGGGAACCTGCAACAAGGTTTGACAGTTATGAGATATGTTCACCACCTTTCAGTGTTGATATACAGCATTCTATAATGCTGTATATTTGCCCAAACCTGACTTGAAAGGCAAGTGAAACAGCTTTTAGTATACTCACCTTGGGGATAGTCCAGACCGGGGTTGTCGCTGGTCTTAGTCCAGCTCCTCCCTTCATCTTGGTTACTATCCTCCTTGTTGCTTCATGTGAATGACACATCCCTTCACCATCCACACAGTGTTCTCCAGCATTGCGCTTCTGCACATGTGAATTTCTTTGCCGTAACTAGGGCAGAGTAAAGTACTGCAGTGTGCTTGTGCCGATACCTGAGCATTGCAGTACTTTCATCTGCCCTCATCAGGGGAGAGAAATACGCCCTGCGCAAAAGTGCGATGGCAGAGAGATTTTGTGTATAATGTAGAGTTCACACAAAGCAAGAAGGAGGACAGCAAGAAGGGAGGCGCTGGACCGAGACCAGTGACACCCCTCGGACCCAACCGCCCCCCACAGTTGAGTATAATAAAAGCTCTTTTTCTTGTCTTTAAGGTCGGGTTGGGTTCAGATATACAGAATTATAAAATGCTGTATATCAGCCCTGAAAGGTGGTGGCCATATCGCATATCTGTCAAACCTTGTGAAAGGTTACCTTTAAAGCTTTCCATGCGCAAATAGTGTCCTTCAAAGGGACACTATGACTATGCTTAACATGAGAAGGTAATTCACCAAATTTTTGATTTGGAAGAGTCCTAAAGTCATTAGGTGCTGCAAGTTCCTTCTCAATAAAATATTTGAAAAACCACTCTCCCCATGAACCCAGTCTCTAATGTGCCTTGTTAAAGCTGCTAAACTATAGGCTTTTAGAAGAGGTAATTGAATTCCTCACTACATTTTGGATTAAGCCACTTTCATATATGACATTTTCTGTCTTTTCCCCTGCTTTAGAAACTGTATAAATGCTGACTGTAATTTTTGCATGTCTATATGTTTCAAAATCAATGGTATTGTTTGTACAGGATATTAGATGCAAGAGAAAGTAATCATTTTTATTAAACGTGCTGTCCCAAATAGAGATAGTTGGATACTTTTCCATTTTTTCAGCTCTTTTATTATTTTAATTATTAGATGAGGGAAAATTAGTGGTCAGAGATGACCAGATTTTAAAAGTAACCTGACTAACTGTGTTTAGGATCTATTCTGAAGCTAATAATTTATCAAATCTAGACCATTTATTATGAACATTGGAGAAATGTGTGTGTTCCCAAGGTATATGCACTGTGCCAGTCATCTTTAAGATTTGTAGTTTCTAGGATAGGTGCTAGTATCTTATCATGTGTTTTTCCTGCATTTCCCATCCTCTGCTACGTTAGTACTATATTCAGATTTCTTCCTATAATAATCTTTTTTTCTGTATATTTCAGTTCCATTTTTTCCAGATACTGAAAGAAAGATCTATTAGATTCATTTGGTGCATATATATTATACAGGCTAATGCTCCCCCCTGGGCTGTCTGAAACTACCTTCAACAGTCTACCAGCATTATCTTTTACCTGTGATATGATTTTACTATTTGCTTGTCTGTGTAAAAGAAATTTAATTCCAGCTTTCTTGTTAACTACTGGAGAGCCATATACCGTATATACTTAAGTATAAGCCAAGATTTTCAGCCTATTTTTTGGGGCTGAAAGTCCCCCTCTCGGCTTATACTCGAGTCATGCCCAGGGGTCGGCAGGGGAGGGGGAGCGGAGACTGTCTAATTATACTCACCTGCTCCTGGCACGGTCCCTGCAGATCCCTGCTTTCCCAGCGCCGCAGCTTCTTCCTGTACTGAACAGTCACATCGTACCGCTCATTACAGTAATGAATTTGCGGCTCCACCTCCCATAGGGGTGGAGCTGCATATTCATTACTGTAATGAGTGGTAACGTTGACTGTTCAATACAGGAAGAAGCTACGGCGTTGGGGAAGCAGGGACTGCACCACGCCGGGAGCAGGTGTGTATAACAGGGAGGGAAGTGCAGCGCTGGGCGATATTCACCTGCTTCTCATTCCAGCGCCGCTTAGTCTTCAGCATCTTCTGCAGTGATGCTCAGGTCAGAGGGCACAGTAATGTGGTTAGTGCGCGCCCTCTGCCTGAACGTCAGTGCAGAAGATGCTAAAGAGCGGTGCCCATACGAAGTAAGGTGAATATTAAAAAGTGCCGGGGGCCTGAGCAACGGAGAGGTGGGTATGTGATTTTTTTTTATCAAAGCAACAGCAAATGGGGCAAGTGTCTGTATGGAGCATCATATAGGGCCATAATCCATGTTTGTGCAGGATTATATGGGGCAAATATATTTATGGAGCATCTTATGGGGTCATAATCAACGTTTGTGCAGCACTATATGGCGCAAATAACTTTATGGAGCATCTTATGGGGCCATAATTAACGTTTGTGGAGCATTATATGGGGCAAGTGTCTGTATGGAGCATCTTATAGGGCCATAATCAAGGTTTGTGCAGCAATATATGGGGCAAATATCTTTATGGAGCATCTTATGGGGCCATAATCAACATTTGTGCAGCATTATATTGGACAAATGTGTCTATGGAGCATCTTATGGGGCCATTATTAACCTTTATGCAGGATTATATGGGGCATATTTTAATGCGGAGCCTCTTATGGGGCCATCATAAACTTTATAGAGCATTATATGGGGCTCCTGATTCAATATGGATATTCAAAAACACTTAACCTACTGATGTCTCAATTAATTTTACTTTTATTGGTATCTATTTTTACTTTTGACATTTACCGGTAGCTGCTGCATTTTTGACCCTAGGCTTATACTTGAGTCATTAAGTTTTCCCAGTTTTTTGTGGCAAAATTAGGGGGGTCGGCTTATACTCGGGTCGGCTTATACTTGAGTATATACGGTACCACATCTTATTCATTCTAACCAAATCCTTCTCACTCAATTATGTTTCTGTACTTTAAGTTTTTCCAAATGCCTTAACACCTTCATCCTTTTACAAGGTGATTTGACATTCCAAGTAATTAGCTTCAAAATGTAGTAATCAGGTTTTTATAGTATTAACAGGGTGTGAAAGCAAAAACACCACAACCAAAAAAAATAAAATAACAAGAAAACACTTTTCTTTAACTTAGAGAACTTCACTATAGACAGAAACAATATATGTGGTATTGACTTCACTTTGTTCGTATTTATATGGAAGTCTGTACTGCTTCCCACTTTTTGTTCAATGCAGCCTGCTCCATTCATTAATCACTCTCACTGTCAAAAAGTTTTTTTCTAATATCTAATCTGTATCTTCTCCCTTTTAGTTTTATTCCATTGCTTCTCGTGTTTCCATGTGCAAATGAAAATAAGAATGATCCCTCTACACTATGACATCCCTTCAGATATTTGTAGACAACTATTAAGTCCTATTAGCATTCTTATTTGCAAGTTAAACATTCCCAGATCCTTTAACCGTTCCTCGCATTACAAACTTTGCAGTCAGCTCACCTTCCTGGTAGCTCTTCTCTGACCTTCCTCCAGTTTTTTTTAAATCTTTTTTTTTAAATTTGGTGCCCAGAATTGGACACAGTATTCCAGATGAGGCCTGACCAAGGAGGAGTAGAGGGTGATAATTACTTCATGTGTTATTATGCTTTGTGCTTCCGTTCGGGCATCGTACACCTCAAATCGCTGCATGCGGGCACATCCGCATACAATTATTATTATTATTTATTTATATAACACCATTAATTCCATGGTGATGACATACAATGCATGTAACTGCGTACCCAATGTTAAAGATAGGTATGCAGGGAAACGCTGGATGCAGCCGGCAGAAGGCAGAGCTTCACGGAGGAAGCAAGGAGGAAGTTCGCTGCCATCCGCAGCGCACAGGAACACAAGTCTGAAACCAGCCTAGCCCCATAACAACCAGAGGTAATTTTGTTTTTGTGTTTTCGTTTTATGCTTCCTTTCTTCCCAGAGCCATACCTTTTTATTTTTCAGTCAAAATGGCCATATTAGGGTTTGTTTTTTGTGGGACAAGTTGTAATTTTTAATTACATGATTGGTTTTAACATATCGTGTACTGGAAAATGGGAACAAAACTCCAAGTGCTGTGAAATTGCAATTCCTCACTGTTTTTTTTTTTTTTTTCTTTTACCATGTTCACTAAATGCTAAAATTGGCCTGCCATTGTGATTCTCCAGGTCATTAGGAGTTTATAGACAGCAAACATGTCTAGGTTCTTTTTTATTTAAGTGGCGAAAAAAAAATCCAAACTTTGGTGAAACAAAAGTCACCATTTTCAAAAACCTGTAACGTCTCCTTATTTCTTGATTTGGGGTTGGGTATAGACTTAATTTTTGCACACCGAGCTGTTGTTTTTATTAATGCCATTTTAGTGTATGTACGATCTTTTGATCTCCCGTTACTGCATTTTTTTGCAATGTAGCGTCGACCAAAAAACGGATTTCTGGCGTTTTGAATTTTTTTCTCATTACGCCATTTACTGATTGGATTAATTCTTTTTTCATATTGATAGATTGGGCGATTCTGAATGAGGTGATACCAAATATGTATATGTTTGATTTTTTTTATTTTTTTATTGGGGAGAACGAGGGGGTGATTTGAACTCTTAGATTTTTTTTGTTTTTTAATATTTTTAAAACTTTTTTACTTTTTGCATGCCTCATTAGTCTCCATGGGAGACTAGAAGTTGCAGTTGTTTAAAGGGAACCTGTCACCTGAATTTGGCGGGACTGGTTTTGGGTCATATGGGCGGAGTTTCGGGTGTTTGATTCACCCTTTCCTTACCCGCTGGCTGCATGCTGGCTGCAATATTGGATTGAAGTTCATTCTCTGTCCTCCATAGTACACGCCTGCACAAGGCAAGATTGCTTTGCGCAGGCGTGTACTATGGAGGACAGAGAATGAACTTCAATCCAATATTGCAGCCAGCATGCAGCCAGAGGGTAAGGAAAGGGTGAATCAAACACCTGAAAACTCCGCCCATATGACCCAAAACGAGTCCCGCCAAATTCAGGTGACAGAGTCCCTTTAATTGGCTCTGCTACACACAAGCGATGATCAGATCGCCTGTATGTAGCAGAAATGCTCACCTGTTATGAGCACGGACCACCGGGTGGCACTCATAGCAATTCAGCTATGACAGCCATAGAGGTTTGCTGAAGACCTCTGGTTGTTATACCAACCTATCGGTGACCCAGGATCACATGACGGGGTCATCAATGGGTGGGATTTCCGGCATGCTTACTGGAAGCGTTAGTTATTATTAATATTATTATTATTATTATTTATTTATATAGCACCATTGATTCCATGGTGCTGTACATGAGAAATGCCATAGTTAAATGCCTCTGTCATAGATAACTCCCTTTCCCACATCTCTTTGATGTGGGCACCAGCGGTGAGCCAACATATTTCCCGGCACATGTCAAATGTTTTGAACAGATGACATGTGCCGCTATCAGCAGCAGGAAGAATTGTGATCCTCCCGCAGCTGTTAACCCAATCTCTGACAGTGGCATTTAACCTGTGCTTCTGGCAAGCATGCCAGAAATCCCACCGATCGGCGCCCCTGTCATATGACCGCGGGTCGATGATGAATTGGAAGGCAACCAAAGGTCTCCAGCAGACCTCTATGTTTGTCCTTCTGGAATGCTATGAGCACCGCCTGTTGGACGATGCTCATAGCAAGTCGGAAATTCTGCTACATACAAGTGTGGCACCCCAAGAGGTATTTGCCACAAATATAGTTACTGACACTGAATACAAATACTAAAATAGCAAGACTGCACTACCTCCTCCGGCTAGAAGGGGGAGCTCCAGAGACTCCCCTTGATCCATTCTGGTCTGAGAGAAGAACTGGCAGTTGGGCAGTTGGGCTAAGGAGCTGAAAGTGAGAGGTCATACAGCTGAATTTCTAACAGCCCTATGACGGTTTCCAGGCCCAAATCACCGGCCTGAGGAGAAGAGGGATAGAGAAAAAGGACATTGTGAGAACCGGGTAGCATTAATCACTACCCAGAACAGGCGCAAAGACGGATACCGGATCCGTGGCTGTACTCATTACATATAATACAGCAACCGGAAAAACGTGAGGTGATATCAGCTTCACTAGGGTCGGACGCAGCAACAGACACAGAGTTCAGCGGTACTCCCGGAGGGACTCGGGTTGCCCGTCGAACCAGGACCCGGAGGGGACAGATTGGGCCGGCAGCCAGTTCACATACAGCAGCAGGGCCACACAGATATTGCGTACAATAAGAGGCGAAGACCCCGGCAGGGTCAAAGTAACTCAGAGTTCCCATACAGACTCCGGTGACAGGACTGGTTGTAAATCCTTTTTTGTTAAAGTAAACTGGTTAAACGTTTCAGTGCCTCAGTCTTTCATTTGGACAATAGCCATCTATCCAGGATTGGGATCATCACCGCTGGGAGAACCTGCTGCTGATCAAGTAAGTGCCTGTTCCCTCACGATACCCTTTACACTGTGCATTGCCTGAGGCCACAGCACCGGGTCAAGCCACCTGTGACATCCCCCTCAAGAGACAGACCCCATTGGTCCGGTGCTGGGTACCCCGGTCTCTCGGGCGTCACAATTGGCGTCACGAACAGGATAGAGCCAGCCCATATACCGGGTATTGTGTGCCGTGATTGGAGCCCAAAACTTTGAAAACTTGGATGAAAAATCGTGAAAATTGACTTTATTAAAGAAAATTCCATTTCCCATTAAAAACTATTGAAAGTGACTTTTCCCCATTGGTTATAATGGAGTAAAGATGGCCGCCATCCCCTGAGGTAATCACCTCATAACCGTTAGGCGCGAGACTGTTAATTGAGCTACGCCATTACCTGAGCCCCAGTCTAAGTGAAAAACTTCAGAATCCGCCATTACAGAGCGCGCGGCGGGCGGGAGCAGCAGGGGGCGTGTCATTGTGGGCGGCACCAAGCTGAGCGCTCTGACGTCAGAGCAAGGGGAAAACCAATCCTGCTGCACAGCAGAACGAATCAACACTATCCCGACGGAAGCGGAGGACCGGAAGGGTCCGGATTAACTAAGGGGGCACAGTATGTCGCAGCACGGAGACGCCGCAGCACCCGGCGGCGCTAATGCAGCTGAAAGACAGAGTGTCGATAGAGCGTCTGGTAGCGCAGCGGTGCAAGGAGTGGCGCCCATCATGTCGGTGCTGATGCCATATACCCCAGGTGGCCCGTGGCTTCCAATGTATGAAGGTGAGCCTAATACCCTTGACGATTTCAGAGAAAAGATGCTGGCCCATTTTAACATGTTCCCCGTGGGTGAAGTTCAGCGTGTTAGTCTCCTGATGATGCAGTTAAGTGGCCATGCTAAGCGAGAAGTCACAGCATGGGCAGCTGATCTAAAAGGCACTGTTGAACGCATATTTGCTGGATTAAAAGCTACATTTGAAACCACTGCCAGCAGCAAAGCTAAAATACGATTCTTTAATTGCAAACAAAAAGTTAATGAGGGCGTGAGAGACTTTGCCTTAAACCTGCAGGAAGCCCTTAAATCACTTACACTGGCTGAACCCATTTTTAACACCAGAGCGGATAAACTGCTAAGAGATCAATTTATGGAGGGACTCTACACCCCTTCTCACCGGGGGCATGTGAGCATGCTTGTTTTTAAGAACCCTGAATTGACATTTGCTCAATTAAAGGAGAGCGCTATACGTCTCCAGCTGGCAGAGGCACCTCGGGATCAGGATCCTGCGCAACCTATGGCAGAGGCACCTCAACAACAGGGAGTGCCAGTGACATCAGCTATGTCCGGGGCCATTGCTAAGCCCCTGGGGCCCAGTACTAATGAGGCTCTTCAACAAAAGCTTGACTCTTTAACTGATGTTTTTGCTTCAATGGCTAAAACCATGCAGGAGATGAGAGGACCCAAGATAGAGTTCGCAAACCGTAGAGAGGATGTTCCATGGATGAGACCCCGGAGATACCCGACATGGAGATGACGACCCCGTGACCGCTACCAACCGGATGGACAGCCCATTTGCCGCCGTTGCCAGCAGCCAGGCCACTTTGCACGAGATTGTGATTTAAACGGGAATCCCCTGTGAATGTGGGCCGCTTCGCAGGAATGAACTTTCAAGGCCCAACACCCTGGCACGACAGGTACATCGGAGGACGACCCATTATCCCTATACTGCTGGACGGAATTCCCCTCAACGCTTTGCTGGACACAGGTTCCCAGATTTCATCTATACCGTATATCCTTTATAAGAGGTACTGGGCTGATGCAGATATTGATAAAGGGCCCTCTGATGTTGAACTAGATATATGGGCCAGTAATGGTAAGTTGGTACCGAAACTAGGATTCAGGGAGATGACCATAAAGATTGGTAAAGTAGAATTGAAGAAACAGGGTATAATTGTTGTTGATGTTGACCGGCGGAACTGTGAACCAACTGTATTGATAGGAATGAATGTGTTAGAGAACTGCTTTTCCGAAGTTATTTCTGTCTTACAGCAAATTGCTGAAACTGCCCAATCCTGCCAGCAGAGAGTTCTCCAAAGGGAAATAAAAGTATTGATGTTAAGGCAACAGGTAGAAGTTGCAGGTGGAGAAATCGGCAGTGTGAGGGTAAGTGATCCAACATCTATTGTAATCCCACCAAAAACAGAAATGCTGGTATGGTGTAGAGCAGCCATTGGTACTAAGGGACGAGATTATCAAGCCTTAATAGAACCAGTGTACACCGACAGCAAGCCCACTATACTCACAGCACGAGGGGTAGTCGAGGTACACCGGGGACGAGTGCCGGTACGACTTTTGAACTGTGGAGAGGAAGAGGTCACTTTGCCAAGGTATGCTACAGTGGCAAAGCTATATACTGTTGACAACAATGCCATCACAACCATTGAGCCCTTAGAACCAACCTGTCAGGTGGAAGGCAATGGCTCAGACGGAGAATTGGAGGATTGGTGTCAACAGCTACACGTGGGCATAAATTCAACACCTACCCATAAAAAACAAGGGGTGTATAGGCTAGTGACGGAATATTAACAAGTCTTCAGTAAACACCCATTGGACTTCGGACGGATAGAAGGGGTAGAACACACAATCCCCACCGGTGACCATCCCCCAATAAAAGAAAGATATAGACCCATACCGCCCGCTCACTATCAATGTGCAAAAGATATGCTGAGGGAGATGAAACGGGCCGGGGTAATAAGAGACAGCTGTAGCCCCTGGGCGGCCCCTCTAGTGCTTGTCAAAAAAAAAGGACGGAAGCATGAGAATGTGCGTAGACTACCGGCGGATTAATAACATCACCCATAAAGACGCCTACCCCTTGCCTAGGATAGAAGAGTCCTTGACTGCTTTGAAATCTGCTAATTATTTTTCCACCTTAGACTTAACAAGCGGGTATTGGCAAGTCCCTGTGGCTGAGAGAGATAAGGAAAAGACGGCATTCACCACACCAATTGGTCTATGTGAATTTAATCGCATGCCATTCGGACTCTGCAACGCATCCGGTACCTTCCAGCGGCTGATGGAATGCTGCCTCGGACACAAGAAATTCGAGACCGTCCTCCTGTACCTAGATGATGTGATCGTCTACTCAAAGACTTACGAACAACACTTAATAGACCTGGCAGAAGTGTTCGAAGCCTTATCCAGGTATGGCATGAAAATCAAGCCATCCAAATGTCACCTTCTCAAGCCAAAGGTACAGTACCTGGGACACATCGTGAGTTCGGAGGGAGTAGCACCGGATCCCGAGAAAATAAGCGCCATAAGGGATTGGCCAAGACCTACCAACGCAAAAGAAGTGAGGCAATTCCTGGGATTGGTGGGTTACTATCGCAGATTTATAAAAGGATTTACCAAATTGGCAGCACCCTTGCAAGACGCCTTGGTAGGGCAGACGAAGAAACCTTCAAACCGAAACCCTCCTTTTCAGTGGAACGATGAAAGGGAAGACTCCTTTGAACAACTAAAGAAGGCACTAACCGGAGAAGAGGTTCTGGCATACCCAGATTACCATCAACCTTTCATCCTCTACACCGATGCCAGTAATGTGGGACTAGGAGCGGTGCTGTCACAAAAGCAAGAAGGTCGGGAGAAAGTCATCGCCTTTGCAAGTAGAAAGCTCCGGCCTACTGAAAGAAATCCAGAAAATTATAGCTCCTTCAAATTGGAACTACTGGCAGTAGTTTGGGCTGTGACTGAACGTTTCAAACACTATCTGGCTGCTGCAGAATTTATTGTCTATACTGACAACAATCCGTTGACCCACCTGGACACAGCCAAATTAGGTGCGTTAGAACAGCGATGGATAGCCCGGTTATCTAATTACAACTTCAAGATCAAAGTATCGAGCAGGTCGCAAGAATGGAAATGCCGATGCCCTATCCCAGATGCCACACTTGAGAGATGTAGAAGAAGAAACGGGGGAGCTTGAAGAAATTGAACTACCAGCCTTCCATCATCCCAAGGCAAAACATCATCAGTCAAGTACCTATCAGAAACAACAAGAGGTGAATTTTAATCCGTTAGCACACCATAGATGGGCTGACACCCAAGACAGCATTCCGGCTGTGAAGTTGGTGAAGGAACTGTTAACTGAGCAAAGTGCATATCCCGATGAGGATGCCCCAGAAGAGACGCATCAACTCTGGAAAGAGAGAGGCAAAATGTTCCTGTATCAAGGGAAGCTCTGTAGAAGGTACACAAATCCGAAAACACATGAATTGGTTTGGCAGATTATCGTGCCTAAACAAGATGTCAAGATGGTCCTCGAAGCTTACCATAATGGTGCTGGTCACTTCGGTTGGAAAAAGTTAGAAGTACTTCTAAGAGAAAGATTTTATTGGGTCGGGATGAGAAAATCAATCGAACAGTGGTGCAGAAATTGTGGCCCGTGCAACCTCAGAATAAACGATCAAAAGAACCAAAGAGCACCACTGCAGCCCATAATCACCAAACAACCACTTGAACTTGTAGCCATGGACCACGTGAAGTTGACACCAAGCCGGTCAGGCTATGTCTATGCCTTGACCATCGTGGACCATTATTCACGCTTCTTGGTAGTAGTACCCGTAAAAGATCTGACAGCAAAAACAGCAGCCAAAGCGTTCCAAATGTACTTTTGTAGACCCCATGGATATCCAGAACAGGTTCTCACCGACCAAGGTACAGCCTTTGAATCAGAGATCTTCAGAGAATTCTGTAATATGTATGGTTGCAAAAAGATCCGGACGGCGGCCTATCATCCACAAACAAACGGCTTATGCGAGAAGATGAACCATATTGTAATAGAACTACTAAAGACTTTACCTGAGGCAGAAAGGAATCAATGGCCAGAGAAATTGCCTGACTTGGTGGATCTGTATAATCATGTCCCGGTGAGTTCCACCAATTGCACCCCAGCTTACCTTATGCGTGCAAGACCCGGCCAATTACCAATCGATCTAGAAATGGGAATCCTGAAACCAGACACAGAAGTCCAAGACTCCAATTGGGATATCATACGGCAAAAGCAGTATCGCCAAGTGCAAGAGAGTGTGGAAAGAAGCCTTCAGCAAACTAGAGAAAGACAAGAGCGAACTTTCAACCAGAATGCTCTAGCGACCCCATTAAGACCGGGTGACCAAGTGCTCAAGAGAAATCGTCGAACCAATAAACTAGACAATCAGTGGGAAGCCGTACCCTACACAGTTTTACCAACAAGAATGGATAATCCTAAAATGTGTTTCATTAGCAAAAACGGGGGCTTATCATCTGTACTAGTGTCAAGATACAATCTTAAATTATGTCCGGAAGCATTGAAAGAGACAGAAGTTGTCCAGCCAGAACCAGAAGTTATTCAACCCATGCAGGTCCAACCAGTAAAGGAAAAGAAGAGGAAATGTATCACACCTGTATAGGAGACTTTCCCAAAACCCTACTAACATACCATGGTGCAGTAGTGGTTCCCATGGTGGCCTTTTACCGAACACCGAACCCAATACCAGAAGTCCCAAGACAGGAAGAGGCTGACCCCGTACTACAGGAGATTCCAGGCCAGGAAGAACAGATTTCTAATCAGAGTGATCCCATTCACGGTGGACTTGCCAACTCCGTAGTCGTGGAATTATCTTTAGCAGAGCGGGCAGATACTACATCCGCAGTAGAAAGTAGTACACCACATGGAGAGATACCGCTGTTACGTAGATCACATCGTAGTACCCAGGGTCAATTACCGGCCAGGTATGCAGATTACCAACTATAAAACTATAGTCATTGTTATCATTCTGCAACGTTTAAGCCCAGTACCTACAGAGACTTGTCTGTATGAACTTCTTGCATATTCGTGAACTTTTTATCAGCCCGGAGGCACTAAATCAAAGCTCCGGAAAGACTGCTTTTTGAACTTTGCTTTTTGCTCTTTTTGAACTTTCTTTAGACGTTATATTGATAACTCCGTTGGAAAAATGGAACTAAATTCTTGGACACAAAGTGCAGTGCCTTTCCTAGTACCTTCAAGGATAGAACTATATTAATGGACGCTATTTGAAGTGACTTTTTACAGAACTCTATTTTTGTTTCCTTGAGTGGTTTTTGTACCTTTTCATTTTTAAGACTCTGTACATATTAATTGTTATTTCAAAATGTTATCGTCCCACAGTCCCGGAGTACTGTTCTTAACTAAGGGGGAATGTGGCACCCCTAGAGGTATTTGCCACAAATATAGTTACTGACACTGAATACAAATACTAAAATAGCAAGACTGCACTACCTCCTCCGGCTAGAAGGGGGAGCTCCAGAGACTCCCCTTGATCCATTCTGGTCTGAGAGAAGAACTGGCAGTTGGGCAGTTGGGCTAAGGAGCTGAAAGTGAGAGGTCATATAGCTGAATTTCTAACAGCCCTATGACGGTTTCCAGGCCCAAATCACCGGCCTGAGGAGAAGAGGGATAGAGAAAAAGGACATTGTGAGAACCGGGTAGCATTAATCACTACCCAGAACAGGCGCAAAGACGGATACCGGATCCGTGGCTGTACTCATTACATATAATACAGCAACCGGAAAAACGTGAGGTGATATCAGCTTCACTAGGGTCGGACGCAGCAACAGACACAGAGTTCAGCGGTACTCCCGGAGGGACTCGGGTTGCCCGTCGAACCAGGACCCGGAGGGGACAGATTGGGCCGGCAGCCAGTTCACATACAGCAGCAGGGCCACACAGATATTGCGTACAATAAGAGGCGAAGACCCCGGCAGGGTCAAAGTAACTCAGAGTTCCCATACAGACTCCGGTGACAGGACTGGTTGTAAATCCTTTTTTGTTAAAGTAAACTGGTTAAACGTTTCAGTGCCTCAGTCTTTCATTTGGACAATAGCCATCTATCCAGGATTGGGATCATCACCGCTGGGAGAACCTGCTGCTGATCAAGTAAGTGCCTGTTCCCTCACGATACCCTTTACACTGTGCATTGCCTGAGGCCACAGCACCGGGTCAAGCCACCTGTGACATCCCCCTCAAGAGACAGACCCCATTGGTCCGGTGCTGGGTACCCCGGTCTCTCGGGCGTCACAATTGGCGTCACGAACAGGATAGAGCCAGCCCATATACCGGGTATTGTGTGCCGTGATTGGAGCCCAAAACTTTGAAAACTTGGATGAAAAATCGTGAAAATTGACTTTATTAAAGAAAATTCCATTTCCCATTAAAAACTATTGAAAGTGACTTTTCCCCATTGGTTATAATGGAGTAAAGATGGCCGCCATCCCCTGAGGTAATCACCTCATAACCGTTAGGCGCGAGACTGTTAATTGAGCTACGCCATTACCTGAGCCCCAGTCTAAGTGAAAAACTTCAGAATCCGCCATTACAGAGCGCGCGGCGGGCGGGAGCAGCAGGGGGCGTGTCATTGTGGGCGGCACCAAGCTGAGCGCTCTGACGTCAGAGCAAGGGGAAAACCAATCCTGCTGCACAGCAGAACGAATCAACACTATCCCGACGGAAGCGGAGGACCGGAAGGGTCCGGATTAACTAAGGGGGCACAGTATGTCGCAGCACGGAGACGCCGCAGCACCCGGCGGCGCTAATGCAGCTGAAAGACAGAGTGTCGATAGAGCGTCTGGTAGCGCAGCGGTGCAAGGAGTGGCGCCCATCATGTCGGTGCTGATGCCATATACCCCAGGTGGCCCGTGGCTTCCAATGTATGAAGGTGAGCCTAATACCCTTGACGATTTCAGAGAAAAGATGCTGGCCCATTTTAACATGTTCCCCGTGGGTGAAGTTCAGCGTGTTAGTCTCCTGATGATGCAGTTAAGTGGCCATGCTAAGCGAGAAGTCACAGCATGGGCAGCTGATCTAAAAGGCACTGTTGAACGCATATTTGCTGGATTAAAAGCTACATTTGAAACCACTGCCAGCAGCAAAGCTAAAATACGATTCTTTAATTGCAAACAAAAAGTTAATGAGGGCGTGAGAGATTTTGCCTTAAACCTGCAGGAAGCCCTTAAATCACTTACACTGGCTGAACCCATTTTTAACACCGGAGCGGATAAACTGCTAAGAGATCAATTTATGCAGGGACTCTACACCCCTTCTCACCGGGGGCATGTGAGCATGCTTGTTTTTAAGAACCCTGAATTGACATTTGCTCAATTAAAGGAGAGCGCTATACGTCTCCAGCTGGCAGAGGCACCTCGGGATCAGGATCCTGCGCAACCTATGGCAGAGGCACCTCAACAACAGGGAGTGCCAGTGACATCAGCTATGTCCGGGGCCATTGCTAAGCCCCTGGGGCCCAGTACTAATGAGGCTCTTCAACAAAAGCTTGACTCTTTAACTGATGTTTTTGCTTCAATGGCTAAAACCATGCAGGAGATGAGAGGACCCAAGATAGAGTTCGCAAACCGTAGAGAGGATGTTCCATGGATGAGACCCCGGAGATACCCGACATGGAGATGACGACCCCGTGACCGCTACCAACCGGATGGACAGCCCATTTGCCGCCGTTGCCAGCAGCCAGGCCACTTTGCACGAGATTGTGATTTAAACGGGAATCCCCTGTGAATGTGGGCCGCTTCGCAGGAATGAACTTTCAAGGCCCAACACCCTGGCACGACAGGTACATCGGAGGACGACCCATTATCCCTATACTGCTGGACGGAATTCCCCTCAACGCTTTGCTGGACACAGGTTCCCAGATTTCATCTATACCGTATATCCTTTATAAGAGGTACTGGGCTGATGCAGATATTGATAAAGGGCCCTCTGATGTTGAACTAGATATATGGGTCAGTAATGGTAAGTTGGTACCGAAACTAGGATTCAGGGAGATGACCATAAAGATTGGTAAAGTAGAATTGAAGAAACAGGGTATAATTGTTGTTGATGTTGACCGGCGGAACTGTGAACCAACTGTATTGATAGGAATGAATGTGTTAGAGAACTGCTTTTCCGAAGTTATTTCTGTCTTACAGCAAATTGCTGAAACTGCCCAATCCTGCCAGCAGAGAGTTCTCCAAAGGGAAATAAAAGTATTGATGTTAAGGCAACAGGTAGAAGTTGCAGGTGGAGAAATCGGCAGTGTGAGGGTAAGTGATCCAACATCTATTGTAATCCCACCAAAAACAGAAATGCTGGTATGGTGTAGAGCAGCCATTGGTACTAAGGGACGAGATTATCAAGCCTTAATAGAACCAGTGTACACCGACAGCAAGCCCACTATACTCACAGCACGAGGGGTAGTCGAGGTACACCGGGGACGAGTGCCGGTACGACTTTTGAACTGTGGAGAGGAAGAGGTCACTTTGCCAAGGTATGCTACAGTGGCAAAGCTATATACTGTTGACAACAATGCCATCACAACCATTGAGCCCTTAGAACCAACCTGTCAGGTGGAAGGCAATGGCTCAGACGGAGAATTGGAGGATTGGTGTCAACAGCTACACGTGGGCATAAATTCAACACCTACCCATAAAAAACAAGGGGTGTATAGGCTAGTGACGGAATATTAACAAGTCTTCAGTAAACACCCATTGGACTTCGGACGGATAGAAGGGGTAGAACACACAATCCCCACCGGTGACCATCCCCCAATAAAAGAAAGATATAGACCCATACCGCCCGCTCACTATCAATGTGCAAAAGATATGCTGAGGGAGATGAAACGGGCCGGGGTAAAAAGAGACAGCTGTAGCCCCTGGGCGGCCCCTCTAGTGCTTGTCAAAAAAAAAGGACGGAACCATGAGAATGTGCGTAGACTACCGGCGGATTAATAACATCACCCATAAAGACGCCTACCCCTTGCCTAGGATAGAAGAGTCCTTGACTGCTTTGAAATCTGCTAATTATTTTTCCACCTTAGACTTAACAAGCGGGTATTGGCAAGTCCCTGTGGCTGAGAGAGATAAGGAAAAGACGGCATTCACCACACCAATTGGTCTATGTGAATTTAATCGCATGCCATTCGGACTCTGCAACGCATCCGGTACCTTCCAGCGGCTGATGGAATGCTGCCTCGGACACAAGAAATTCGAGACCGTCCTCCTGTACCTAGATGATGTGATCGTCTACTCAAAGACTTACGAACAACACTTAATAGACCTGGCAGAAATGTTCGAAGCCTTATCCAGGTATGGCATGAAAATCAAGCCATCCAAATGTCACCTTCTCAAGCCAAAGGTACAGTACCTGGGACACATCGTGAGTTCGGAGGGAGTAGCACCGGATCCCGAGAAAATAAGCGCCATAAGGGATTGGCCAAGACCTACCAACGCAAAAGAAGTGAGGCAATTCCTGGGATTGGTGGGTTACTATCGCAGATTTATAAAAGGATTTACCAAATTGGCAGCACCCTTGCAAGACGCCTTGGTAGGGCAGACGAAGAAACCTTCAAACCGAAACCCTCCTTTTCAGTGGAACGATGAAAGGGAAGACTCCTTTGAACAACTAAAGAAGGCACTAACCGGAGAAGAGGTTCTGGCATACCCAGATTACCATCAACCTTTCATCCTCTACACCGATGCCAGTAATGTGGGACTAGGAGCGGTGCTGTCACAAAAGCAAGAAGGTCGGGAGAAAGTCATCGCCTTTGCAAGTAGAAAGCTCCGGCCTACTGAAAGAAATCCAGAAAATTATAGCTCCTTCAAATTGGAACTACTGGCAGTAGTTTGGGCTGTGACTGAACGTTTCAAACACTATCTGGCTGCTGCAGAATTTATTGTCTATACTGACAACAATCCGTTGACCCACCTGGACACAGCCAAATTAGGTGCGTTAGAACAGCGATGGATAGCCCGGTTATCTAATTACAACTTCAAGATCAAAGTATCGAGCAGGTCGCAAGAATGGAAATGCCGATGCCCTATCCCGGATGCCACACTTGAGAGATGTAGAAGAAGAAACGGGGGAGCTTGAAGAAATTGAACTACCAGCCTTCCATCATCCCAAGGCAAAACATCATCAGTCAAGTACCTATCAGAAACAACAAGAGGTGAATTTTAATCCGTTAGCACACCATAGATGGGCTGACACCCAAGACAGCATTCCGGCTGTGAAGTTGGTGAAGGAACTGTTAACTGAGCAAAGTGCATATCCCGATGAGGATGCCCCAGAAGAGACGCATCAACTCTGGAAAGAGAGAGGCAAAATGTTCCTGTATCAAGGGAAGCTCTGTAGAAGGTACACAAATCCGAAAACACATGAATTGGTTTGGCAGATTATCGTGCCTAAACAAGATGTCAAGATGGTCCTCGAAGCTTACCATAATGGTGCTGGTCACTTCGGTTGGAAAAAGTTAGAAGTACTTCTAAGAGAAAGATTTTATTGGGTCGGGATGAGAAAATCAATCGAACAGTGGTGCAGAAATTGTGGCCCGTGCAACCTCAGAAGAAACGATCAAAAGAACCAAAGAGCACCACTGGAGCCCATAATCACCAAACAACCACTTGAACTTGTAGCCATGGACCACGTGAAGTTGACACCAAGCCGGTCCAGCTATGTCTATGCCTTGACCATCGTGGACCATTATTCACGCTTCTTGGTAGTAGTACCCGTAAAAGATCTGACAGCAAAAACAGCAGCCAAGGCGTTCCAAACGTACTTTTGTAGACCCCATGGATATCCGGAACAGGTTCTCACCGACCAAGGTACAGCCTTTGAATCAGAGATCTTCAGAGAATTCTGTAATATGTATGGTTGCAAAAAGATCCGGACGGCGGTCTATCATCCACAAACAAACGGCTTATGCGAGAAGATGAACCATATTGTAATAGAACTACTAAAGACTTTACCTGAGGCAGAAAGGAATCAATGGCCAGAGAAATTGCCTGACTTGGTGGATCTGTATAATCATGTCCCGGTGAGTTCCACCAATTGCACCCCAGCTTACCTTATGCGTGCAAGACCCGGCCAATTACCAATCGATCTAGAAATGGGAATCCTGAAACCAGACGCAGAAGTCCAAGACTCCAATTGGGATATCATACGGCAAAAGCAGTATCGCCAAGTGCAAGAGAGTGTGGAAAGAAGCCTTCAGCAAACTAGAGAAAGAGAAGAGCGAACTTTCAACCAGAATGCTCTAGCGACCCCATTAAGACCGGGTGACCAAGTGCTCAAGAGAAATCGTCGAACCAATAAACTAGACAATCAGTGGGAAGCCGTACCCTACACAGTTTTACCAACAAGAATGGATAATCCTAAAATGTGTTTCATTAGCAAAAACGGGGGCTTATCATCTGTACTAGTGTCAAGATACAATCTTAAATTATGTCCGGAAGCATTGAAAGAGACAGAAGTTGTCCAGCCAGAACCAGAAGTTATTCAACCCATGCAGGTCCAACCAGTAAAGGAAAAAGAAGAGGAAATGTATCACACCTGTATAGGAGACTTTCCCAAAACCCTACTAACATACCATGGTGCAGTAGTGGTTCCCATGGTGGCCTTTTACCCAACACCGAACCCAATACCAGAAGTCCCAAGACAGGAAGAGGCTGACCCCGTACTACAGGAGATTCCAGGCCAGGAAGAACAGATTTCTAATCAGAGTGATCCCATTCACGG
Organism: Ranitomeya imitator; assembly: GCF_032444005.1. NCBI lineage: Eukaryota > Metazoa > Chordata > Amphibia > Anura > Dendrobatidae > Ranitomeya > Ranitomeya imitator. Next base: position 411,019,692 of record NC_091282.1, on the reverse strand, counting down.
TGGACTTGCCAACTCCGTAGTCGTGGAATTATCTTTAGCAGAGCTGGCAGATACTACATCCGCAGTAGACAGTAGTACACCACATGGAGAGATACCGCTGTTACGTAGATCACAGCGTAGTACCCAGGGTCAATTACCGGCCAGGTATGCAGATTACCAACTATAAAACTATAGTCATTGTTATCATTCTGCAACGTTTAAGCCCAGTACCTACAGAGACTTGTCTGTATGAACTTCTTGCATATTCGTGAACTTTTTATCAGCCCGGAGGCACTAAATCAAAGCTCCGGAAAGACTGCTTTTTGAACTTTGCTTTTTGCTCTTTTTGAACTTTCTTTAGACGTTATATTGATAACTCCGTTGGAAAAATGGAACTAAATTCTTGGACACAAAGTGCAGTGCCTTTCCTAGTACCTTCAAGGATAGAACTATATTAATGGACGCTATTTGAAGTGACTTTTTACAGAACTCTATTTTTGTTTCCTTGAGTGGTTTTTGTAACTTTTCATTTTTAAGACTCTGTACATATTAATTGTTATTTCAAAATGTTATCGTCCCACAGTCCCGGAGTACTGTTCTTAACTAAGGGGGAATGTGGCACCCCTAGAGGTATTTGCCACAAATATAGTTACTGACACTGAATACAAATACTAAAATAGCAAGACTGCACTACCTCCTCCGGCTAGAAGGGGGAGCTCCAGAGACTCCCCTTGATCCATTCTGGTCTGAGAGAAGAACTGGCAGTTGGGCAGTTGGGCTAAGGAGCTGAAAGTGAGAGGTCATATAGCTGAATTTCTAACAGCCCTATGACGGTTTCCAGGCCCAAATCACCGGCCTGAGGAGAAGAGGGATAGAGAAAAAGGACATTGTGAGAACCGGGTAGCATTAATCACTACCCAGAACAGGCGCAAAGACGGATACCGGATCCGTGGCTGTATTCATTACATATAATACAGCAACCGGAAAAACGTGAGGTGATATCAGCTTCACTAGGGTCGGACGCAGCAACAGACACAGAGTTCAGCGGTACTCCCGGAGGGACTCGGGTTGCCCGTCGAACCAGGACCCGGAGGGGACAGATTGGGCCGGCAGCCAGTTCACATACAGCAGCAGGGCCACACAGATATTGCGTACAATAAGAGGCGAAGACCCCGGCAGGGTCAAAGTAACTCAGAGTTCCCATACAGACTCCGGTGACAGGACTGGTTGTAAATCCTTTTTTGTTAAAGTAAACTGGTTAAACGTTTCAGTGCCTCAGTCTTTCATTTGGACAATAGCCATCTATCCAGGATTGGGATCATCACCGCTGGGAGAACCTGCTGCTGATCATGTAAGTGCCTGTTCCCTCACGATACCCTTTACACTGTGCATTGCCTGAGGCCACAGCACCGGGTCAAGCCACCCGTGACATCCCCCTCAAGAGACAGACCCCATTGGTCCGGTGCTGGGTACCCCGGTCTCTCAGGCGTCACACAAGCGATCTGATCATCGCCTGTCATTTATGTAGCAGAGGCAATCGGGTTATGGCAGCTTCCCGTCTCCCATGGAGATTATGCCAAAGTTAAAAAAATGATTTTAAAAATATAAAATATATATATAAAAGTTCAAATCACCTCCCTTTTGCCCCATTTCAAATAATAAAAAAAATCAAACATACACATATTTGGTATCCTCCCATTCAGAATCGCCCGATCTATCAATTAAAAAAAAAAAACAATCGGCGTAATGAGAAGAAAAGTCAAAATGCCAGAATTATGTTTTTTGGTCACGGGTGATCAAAAAATCGCATTGACAGCAAAATGGTATCTTTAAAATCATCAGCTTGGTGCGCAAAAATAAGCCCTAACCCAACCAAAGATCATGAAAAATGGAGACACTATGGATATCGGAAAATGGCAAACTTTTTTTAAACAATTTTGGAATTTTTTTTCACCACTTAGAGAAAAAAGAACTCATACATGTTTGGTGTCTATGAACTCAAAACGACATGGAGAATCATAATAGCAGGTCAGTTTTAGCATTTAGTGAACATAGTAAAAAACAAAACAAAAAACAATTGTGGAATTGCACTTTTTTTTGCAATTTCACCGCATTTTGAATTTTATTCTTGTTTTCCAGTACACAATATTTTAAAACCAATGGTGTCGTTCAAAATTACAACTCGTCCCACAAAAAGCAAGCTCTCAAACGGCCATATTGACCTCAAAGTAAAAAAGTTATGGCTCTGGAAAGAAAAGGGAGCAAAAAACGAAAACGCAAAAACTAAAATACCTCCAGTCAAGAAAGGGTTAAAGACCAAAGATTTAAAATAGGAATTTAAAAGTTTGGCCTTCTCAACATCATTTTTGACCACTTCACCCTTTTCATCCTGTAAAATTCCTATAGCATCTTTGACTTTTCCACTTTTTTTCTATTTTACTGCTTGTCTCTCTTGCAAGCCTTACTACATTACTTGCTTTAGCTCTTTTAACGCTTACCCTGCAAGAAGTATTATATTCTTCTTTAGATATGTTCACCCCTTTCCATTTGAAATACATTTCATTTTAACAAGTGATTAAGTTCTGCGTTTATCCACCCTGGTTTCTTAGATTTCAATCTCCTACTATTACGTAAGCGTCGCTGCCCGACTAATCCACCTGTCTCCCCGTTATTCCCAAGCCTCTCCTCTCTGCCATGCTTTTCACTGGCTTCCTATTGTCCAGAGGCTCCAGTTCAAAACCCTAACTATGACATACAAAGCCATCCACAACCTGTCTCCTCCATACATCTGTGACATGGTCTCCCGGTACTCACCCACATGCAACCTTCGATCCTCTCAAGATCTCCTTCTCTACTTCCCTCTTATCTCTTCTTCCCACAAGCGCATACAAGACTTCTCCCGTGCATCCCCCATACTCTGGAACTCTCTACCCCAACGCATCAGACTCTCACCTACCACGGAAACCTTCAAAAAGAACCTGAAGACTCACATCTTCCAACAAGCCTACAACTTGCAGTGATCCTTAGTCTGCTGAACCGCTGCAAGACCAGCTCTACCCTCTCCTAGTGTATCCTCACCCTTTTCCTGTAGACTGTGAGCCCTCGCGGGCAGGGTCCTCTCTCCTTCTGTACTTGTGTGTGCCTTGTTTTGCTCATGTTTATTGTACTTGTCTATATTTGCCCATTTCATGTGTAAAGCCCAATGGAATAAATGGCGCTATAAATATGTATAATAATAATAGTAACATAGTAACATAGTTAGTAAGGCCGAAAAAAGACATTTGTCCATCCAGTTCAGCCTATATTCCATCATAATAAATCCCCAGATCTACGTCCTTCTACAGAACCTAATAATTGTATGATACAATATTGTTCTGCTCCAGGAAGACATCCAGGCCTCTCTTGAACCCCTCGACTGAGTTCGCCATCACCACCTCCTCAGGCAAGCAATTCCAGATTCTCACTGCCCTAACAGTAAAGAATCCTCTTCTATGTTGGTGGAAAAACCTTCTCTCCTCCAGACGCAAAGAATGCCCCCTTGTGCCCGTCACCTTCCTTGGTATAAACAGATCCTCAGCGAGATATTTGTATTGTCCCCTTATATACTTATACATGGTTATTAGATCGCCCCTCAGTCGTCTTTTTTCTAGACTAAATAATCCTAATTTCGCTAATCTATCTGGGTATTGTAGTTCTCCCATCCCCTTTATTAATTTTGTTGCCCTCCTTTGTACTCTCTCTAGTTCCATTATATCCTTCCTGAGCACCGGTGCCCAAAACTGGACACAGTACTCCATGTGCGGTCTAACTAGGGATTTGTACAGAGGCAGTATAATGCTCTCATCATGTGTATCCAGACCTCTTTTAATGCACCCCATGATCCTGTTTGCCTTGGCAGCTGCTGCCTGGCACTGGCTGCTCCAGGTAAGTTTATCATTAACTAGGATCCCCAAGTCCTTCTCCCTGTCAGATTTACCCAGTGGTTTCCCATTCAGTGTGTAATGGTGACATTGATTCCTTCTTCCCATGTGTATAACCTTACATTTATCATTGTTAAACCTCATCTGCCACCTTTCAGCCCAAGTTTCCAACTTATCCAGATCCATCTGTAGCAGAATACTATCTTCTCTTGCATTAACTGCTTTACATAGTTTTGTATCATCTGCAAATATCGATATTTTACTGTGTAAACCTTCTACCAGAGGTTTATAATAATATTACATTTTCCACAAGAGCACTTTATAACAAATATATTATAGAGATATATGTTGATACTCAGTCATTCTGGTAGTGGTCTCTTTTTCTGTTGTAAGCTCTTCTGTAAAGTGTAAGCTCTAAACGGTCATTAGTATCCTTTTTCTCTCGTAGAGTGTAAGCTTTTATGGACAGTCGGGTTTTCTCCCTGTAGCATGTAAGGTCTTATGGTCACCAGTGTCCTCTATCTCTTTCTCTCTCCAGTAAAGTGTAAGCTCTTATGGTCAGAGGGGTTCTCTCTCTCTTGTAGAGTGTAAGCTCCTATGGTCAGTGGGGTTCTCTCACTGACCCCTGTAGAGTGTAAGCTCTAATGCTCATCAAGGCCCCGTTTCTCTCTCATGTAGAGTGCAAACCCTTATGGTCAACTGGGTTTGTCTATCACTCATTTTTACCATGTGTATTATTTAAGCAATTACAAGTTTTACAGCATTTAGATTCGCACAAACACATTTGCTGCAAATTGAAGTTTTGGGAAAAATTCAGCAAATTTAAAAAGATCCGCTCATCTATAATGAGGAGGACTGGATACAAGGCTGCTTTGGAGAGACAGTTGAATGGCAAGGAATTTTTTTTCCCCATGCTTATATGCTCTGGCACATAATATTCAACATTAGATTCACTTTGGATAACTTTGATGTAAATTGAAGAAAACAACATAAATTCCGATTTGGCAGATTTGTTAATCACTAGCAGTTAACTAAGAGATTTACTGGCCATTATTCATGTCTCCGTACGATTTCAAAGTTATGTAATATCCTTCTGATTGACATTTCATTTTTTTTTTTTTAACCCCTTTACCCCCAAGGGTGGTTTGCACGTTAATGACCGGGCCAATTTTTACAATTCTGACCACTGTCCCTTTATGAGGTTATAACTCTGGAACGCTTCAATGGATCCTGGTGATTCTGACATTGTTTTCTCGTGACATATTGTACTTCATGACAATGGTAAAAATTATTTGATAGTACCTGCGTTTATTTGTGAAAAAAACGGAAATTTGGCGAAAATTATGAAAATTTCGCAATTTTCCAACTTTGAATTTTTATGCAATTAAATCACAGAGATATGTCACACAAAATACTTAATAAGTAACATTTCCCACATGTCTACTTTACATCAGCACAATTTTGGAACCAAAATTTTTTTTTGTTAGGGAGTTATAAGGGTTAAAAGTTGACCAGCAATTTCTCATTTCTACAACACCATTTTATTTTAGGGACCACATCTCATTTGAAGTCATTTTGAGGGGTCTATATGATAGAAAATACCCAAGTGTGACACCATTCTAAAAACTACACCCCTCAAGGTGCTCAAAACCATATTCAAGAAGTTTATTAACCCTTCTGGTGCTTCACAGGAATTTTTTGAATGTTTAAATAAAAATGAACATTTAACTTTTTTTCACAAAAAATGTAATTCAGCTCCAATTTGTTTTATTTTACCAAGGGTAACAGGAGAAAATGGACCCCAAACATTGTTGTACAATTTGTCCTGAGTATGCCAATACCCCACATGTGGGGGTAAACCACTGTTTGGGCGCATGGCAGAGCTCGGAAGCGAAGGAGTGCCATTTGACTTTTCAATGCAAAATTGACTGGAATTGAGATGGGACGCCATGTTTCGTTTGGAGAGCCCCTGATGTGGCTAAACATTGAAACCCCCCACAAGTGACACCATTTTGGAAAGTAGACCCCCTAAGGAACTTATCTAGAGGTGTGGTGAGCACTTTGACCCACCAAGTGCTTCACAGAAGTTTATAATGTAGAACCGTAAAAATAAAAAATCATATTTTTTCACAAAAATTATCTTTTTGCCCCCAATTTTTTATTTTCCCAAGGGTAAGAGAAGAAATTGGACCCCAAAAGTTGTTGTACAATTTGTCCTGAGTACGCGGATACCCCATATGTGGGGGTAAACCACTGTTTGGGTGGATGGGAGAGCTCGGAAGGGAAGGAGCGCCGTTTGACTTTTCAAAGCAAAATTGACAGGAATTGAGATGGGACGCCATGTTGCGTTTGAAGAGCCACTGATGTGCCTAAACATTGAAACCCCCCACAAATTACACCATTTTGGAAAGTAGACCCCCTAAGGAACTTATCTAGAGGTGTGGTGAGCACTTTGACCCACCAAGTGCTTCACAGAAGTTTATAATGCAGAGCCGTAAAAATAAAACAAAATTTTTTTCCCACAAAAATTATTTTTTTAGCCCCCAGTTTTGTATTTTCCTGAGGGTAACAGGAGAAATTAGACCCCAAAATTTGTTGCCCAATTTGTCCTGAGTGCGATGATACACCATATGTGGGGGGAACCACTGTTTGGGCACATGGGAGGGCTCAGAAGGGAAGGAGTGCCATTTGAATGCAGACTTAGATGGAATGGTCTGCAGGTGTCACATTGCGTTTGCAGAGCCCCTAATGTACCTAAACAGTAGAAACCCCCCACAAGTGACACCATTTTGGAAAGTAGACCCCCTTAGGAACTTATCTAGATGTGTGCTGAGCGCTTTGACCCACCAAGGGCTTCACAGAAGTTTATAATGGAGAGCCGTAAAAATAAAACAAAAATTTTTTCCCACAAAAATTATTTTTTAGCCCCCAGTTTTGTATTTTCCCGAGGGTAAAAGGAGAAATTCGACCCCACAATTTGTTGTCCAATTTGTCCTGAGTGCGCTGATACCCCATATGTGGGGGGGAACCACTGTTTGGGCGCATGGGAGGGCTCGGAAGGGAAGGAGCTCCATTTGGAATGAGGACTTAGATGGAATGGTCTGCAGGTGTCACATTGCATTTGCAGAGCCCCTAATGTACCTAAACAGTAGAAACCTCCCACAAGTGACACCATTTTGGAAACTAGACCCCCTAAGGAACTCATCTAGATGTGTTGTGATAGCTTTGAACCCCCAAGTGTTTCACTACAGTTTGTAACGCAGAGCCGTGAAAATTAAAAAAAAAAATCTTTCCCCCCAAAATTATTTTTTAGCCCCCAGTTTTGTATTTTCCCGAGGGTAAGAGGAGAAATTCGACCCCAAAAGTTGTTGTCCAATTTGTCCTGAGTACGCTGATACCCTGTATGTTGGGGGAAACCAACGTTTGAGCGCATGGCAGAGCTCGGAAGGGAAGGAGCGCCATTTGGAATGCAGACTTAGATGGAATGGTCTGCAGACGTCACATTGCGTTTGCAGAACCCCTAATGTACCTAAACAGTAGAAACCCCCCACAAGTGACCCCATATTGGAAACTAGACCCCCCAGGGAACTAATCTAGATGTGTTGTGAGAACTTTGAACCCCCAAGTGTTTCACTACAGTTTATAACGCAGAGCCGTGAAAATAAAAAATCTTTTTTTTTCCCACAAAAAATATGTTTTAGCCCCGAGTTTTGTATTTTCCCAAGGGTAGCAGGAGAAATTGGACCCCAAAAGTTGTTGTCCTATTTGTCCTGAGTACGCTGATACCCCATATGTTGGGGTAAACCCCTGTTTGGGCACACGGGAGAGCTCGGAAGGGAAGAAGCACTGTTTTACTTTTTCAACGCAGAATTGGCTGGAATTGAGATCGGACGCCATGTCGCGTTTGGAGAGCCCCTGATGTGCCTAAACAGTGGAAACCCCCCAATTATAACTGAAACCCTAATCCAAACACATCCCTAACCCTAATCCCAACAGTAACCCTAACCACACCTCTAACCCTGACACACCCCTAACCCTAATCCCAACCCTATTCCCAACCGTAAATGTAATCTAAACCCTAACTTTAACTTTAGCCCCAACCCAAACTGTAGCCCTAGCTCTAACCCTAGCCCTAACCCTAGCCCTAACCCTAGCCCTGACCCTAGCCCTAACCCTAGCCCTAACCCTAGCCCTAACCCTAGCCCTAACCCTAGCCCTAACCCTAGCCCTAACTCTAACCCTAGCCCTAATGGGAAAATGGAAATAAATACATTTTTTTAATTTTTCCCTAACTAAGGGGGTGATGAAGGGGGGTTTGATTTACTTTTATAGCGGGTTTTTTAGCGGATTTTTATGATTGGCAGCCGTCACACACTGAAAGACGCTTTTTATTGCAAAAAATATTTTTTGCGTTACCACATTTTGAGAGCTATAATTTTTCTATATTCTGGTCCACAGAGTCATGTGAGGTCTTGGTTTTTGCGGGACGAGTTGATGTTTTTATTGGTAACATTTTCGGGCACGTGACATTTTTTGATCGCTTTTTATTCCGATTTTTGTGGGGCAGAATGACCAAAAACCAGCTATTCATGAATTTCTTTTGGGGGAGGCGTTTATACCGTTCCGCGTTTGGTAAAATTGATGAAGCAGTTTTATTCTTCGGGTCAGTACGATTACAGCGACACCTCATTTATATAATTTTTTTATGTTTTGGCGCTTTTATACGATAAAAACTATTTTATAGAAAAAATAATTATTTTTGCATCGCTTTATTCTCAGGACTATAACTTTTTTATTTTTTTGCTGATGATGCTGTATGGTGGCTCGTTTTTTGCGGGACAAGATGACGTTTTCAGCGGTACCATGGTTAGTTATATCTGTCTTTTTGATTGCGTGTTATTCCACTTTTTGTTCGGCGGTATGATAATAAAGCGTTGTTTTTTGCCTCGTTTTTTTTTTTTTTTTCTTACGGTGTTTACTGAAGGGGTTAACTAGTGGGCCAGTTTTATAGGTCGGGCCGTTACGGACGTGGCGATACTAAATATGTGTACTTTTATTGTTTTTTTTTTTTTTATTTAGATAAAGAAATGTATTTATGGGAATAATATTTTTATTTTTTTTTTCATTATTTTGGAATATTTTTTTTTATTTTTTTTTACACATTTGAAATTTTTTTTTTTTACTTTTTTACTTTGTCCCAGGGGGGGACATCACAGATCAGTGATCTGACAGTTTGCACAGCACTCTGTCAGATCACTGATCTGATAGGAGTGCAGGCTGCTTCACAGTGCCTGCTCTGAGCAGGCTCTGTGAAGCCACCTCCCTCCCTGCAGGACCCGGATCCGCGGCCATCTTGGATCCGGGCCTGGAGCAGGGAGGGAGGGAGGTAAGACCCTCGCAGCAACGCGATCACATCGCGTTGCTGCGGGGGGCTCAGGGAAGCCCGCAGGGAGCCCCCTCCCTGCGCGGTGCTTCCCTGTACCGCCGGCACATCGCGATCATCTTTGATCGCGGTGTGCCAGGGGTTAATGTGCCGGGGGCGGTCCGTGACCGCTCCTGGCACATAGTGCCGGATGTCAGCTGCGATAAACAGCTGACACCCGGCCGCGATCGGCGGCACTCCCCCCGTGAGCGCTGCCGATCGCATATGACGTACTATTGCGTCCTTGGGAAGTAAAGCCCACCCCACATGGACGCAATAGTACGTCTAATGACAGAAAGGGGTTAAAGTCAGTTACAGGTTTTTTTTTATTGAAGGGTATTGTTGGAAAGTGCTTGTTGAAACAAGTACTTTTGTAATTTATTAATAATTAAAATGTATCTCTGCTCCCCTGATAATTACAATATTAATTGATTTACTTTGCATAGCTCTTTGCCTAGGGACTGTCCATCGCTTCTGTCTAGCAGTTGTGACCGAATATGCACAGTGTTTACAAGCATTTATTCCTATAGAGATTCTAAGCAGTGCAATAAAGCTGTCCAGGTTTGATAGAGCACACTGTCAGCAACTCATCTACAATGCCACTGTGCTTCCGATGCTACCTCACACAGAAGCATCTGGTCAAGAGCTCACAGTTTGTCCCATAACACTATGAATCATGTTGACTGACAGTCACTTTAGACTTGAAGCCTACAGAATAGTGGGGAGACAGTGAGAATGTCAGCACCACAGCACAGACAGTGCAATAATACCACAACTTTGCTCCACCGGTGATTGGAAACGAGAATGGTAGCTGTTTTTGGAGGTAACTAAGCTTGTAATCATCTTAAGCACTTGGGGAAATAAAGCATTATTATTTAATTTTTTGTGGGGGCACATAAAAAGCAATACTATTTGCAAACTACTTTTGGGGGAAGGGTGGCATTTTTATATTTTTTTCAGGCATTTAAGAAGACATTTTTATTTTTACACTGGCACTCAGGGGGCATTACTATTTTATAAATGGCTATCATAGTTACTTTATCAGTTGGCCCTTGGGGCTTTATTATTTTCATGGGGCACACAATTATTGTAGGTGAACAATCAGGGTATTATTGCCTCATGACACTTAGGAAATAATAATCCTCAAAGTGGAATGCATTATTACTTTCTAGGGGGTAAAAAGTGGAATAATTATGCTTTCTAGGTTTAACACAGGGTGCATTATTTTCTAGGAACAGTTATGCTCTTTAAAGGGAGTCTGTCAACAGGTTTTTGATACCTCATGTGAGAGCAGTATAAGGTAGGCAAAGAGACTCTGAATCCAACACAGATAGAGTTTTTAGATTTAGCAATGCAGCAGAGATGAGTAAGCTAACGCCGCCCACACTAGGCTCTGTCTATACAATCAAAACCTACAAGAAACAAAATAATCATAAACCCTGCTGTAACTAAATAAGCAAAAAATCCAAAAGTGCATTTAAATAAAATTGGGTTCTTAGTAAACACTGTTTTTGATTTTTAAAAAAAGGGTGAAAGCCATCCCAAGGGTGCAGCCGTCTGCAGTTTTTTTTTGCATTTTTTTGCATTTTGTGCAAGCCAGTGCATTGGTCTCCCTTCTTTGAGCTGGATATTACATTTAAATAAGTTCCCTAGGCTGGTGTCCACAGTTTGAGACCCGGTCCTTTGTCTGCCCTTATACACATTGAGGTCAACTCTGACACATGGTAAGGTTTTCAATATCAGACAGCGTAGGACCATCCCGAACAGGCTCATCTTGCCGACGGTTGGATAACTTTTATGCTTTTTTGATCAAAAATAGAGTTTACTAAGAACCCTATGTTATTTAAATGCACATTTTTGGGATTCTTATAGGTTCTGTCTGTTTAATAGCCAGCGTGAACATGCAATTATGTTCTACGTGTATACCAACTTAAACCCAAGCTCATTTTTTTTTTCCTTTTTTTTTCTGCCTATACAATGTTTATAGACAGTGAGCTGCTTAACACAGAAGGTGGCGGCTTTTGACTTGGGCTCATACGCTGAGGTGTCCGAGCAATAATAAGCTCCTAATGCTAAAACAATCATTACAAGTAAACAACAGGACAGATTTTGATAAAAGAGGAATAGCTAAAATCTGTCATTTAACCCCTACCTCATGCTGTCTTCAGATTACATAGCAAAATCCTGCTAACAGATTCCCTTTAAAGGTCACAATGGTAGTATTGATATTTGTAAAGGTATCAACAGTCCCAAAATTTGGGGTAACTGCAGGATGAGGAGCTTCTAAATGTTTGAAATAGATGGGATATTGCTGAGAATATGGGAAGCAAAATGTGTCTGTGTTGAAAACACTGCAGATGAGTAATGGCTAGAAGAAGTTTTTAAGATGATCTGGGCCAGATAATAAAAAGGGAAAAGCGAATGACTTAAGGTACCGTTACACTGAACGACTTACCAACGATCACGACCAGCGATACGACCTGGCCGTGATTGTTGGTAAGTCGTTGTGTGGTCGCTGGGGAGCTGTCACACAGACAGCTCTCCCAGCGACCAACAATCAGGGGAAAGACTTCGGCATCGTTGAAACTGTCTTCAACGATGCCGAAGTCCCCGGGTAACCAGGGTAAATATCGGGTTACTAAGCGCAGGGCCGCGCTTAGTAACCCGATATTTACCCTGGTTACCATTGTAAAAGTAAAAAAAAAAAAAAGTACATACTCACATTCCGATGTCTGTCACGTCTCCCAGCGTCCACTGTGTGAGCGCAGGCCGGCCGTAAAGCAGAGCACAGCGGTGACGTCATGACAGCGGGTGATCAGCGACCAAAAATAGGTTCTGATCACTCCCAGCGACCAACGATCTCCCAGCAGGGGCCTGATCATTGGTCGCTGTCACGCATAACGATTTCGTTAACGATATCGTTGCTACGTCACAAAAAGCAACGATATCGTTAAAGAAATTGTTATGTGTGAAGGTACCTTAAGAATGTCATCTATGAGTCATTATATATCATTGTAATGTAATTCCAAAAATGATCTGCACAAAAATGTTGTAAACATGCATTACCTGGGTTAGGGGCCCATGCACATTTGTTATGTCTCACTAAGTTTCAGCTATATATTCCCTTTAACAGTATGCTAACAGTAGCAGTCAGAAGTCTCCTGGGCCCAATGGTATCATTGTAGGATGACAGAACATTTCAGGATTTAAATTACTTAGCAGCCATTCAAGTAATTTAAATAGGTTGGGTCTATATGGCTGGACTCAGATGGCTTTATCAAAAAACTGCCTGTCACATCAGCAATTTTTGTCCACATGGAAAACATCCATATGCTTTAGTAAGTTGATTGCAATTAGTCCAAGTGATATCCACGTGTGACACTTTGGGCACACAGACTGCAAACAAACCGAAATCATCTTTCTCTGAATGAACCTATATATCCCATATAGGGATTTCCAACTAAATCTTTTCTTTCAAAAATGCATGAAATAGCCAACAAACAAGCTAAAAAGAAATCAGAAAAGTTATTTTGCGTTTACAAATTTTAATTTTAATTAATTTTAAATTCCAGGACAATCTTTTTTAATGAATAGGATAGAATTTTCATATGCTCTCTAAGAAGTGCAGATCTTACCTTTAATAAAGAATGTAGATTTTATTACAATGAACTTTCTGACATTTTCACGTATCATACTTTTTAATGGTTTACTTTAATTGCTTTGCTCATTATTTTGCCATCTTTGCCCTGATGAATCCCATTGGTCTTAATAACACTTATTGTGTCTCAATAGTAATATTATTATTACTATTGTTATAATAATAATAATAATAATAATAATAATAATAATACTTACTAATAATAATAATATTAATGTCATGATTGTGATAAATTGTTAGGGAATGTGAATAAACACTAGTTAAATTACAGTATCTAAAATAGCTAATAGGGGAACAATTTATGATGTGGAATTTAAAGGAATCCCTAATCGCACTTCAGTTTGCTATGAGGATGCTCCTTCTATAACATTAAAAGCTATTTTGTTTTGTGAGTTGGATACTTGCCAAGGTTTGAGAGCTAATTGGAATTAAAATAACATTTCTCACGGGCCATTCATTTGCTCAGGCTGAGTACAAATTACTATGCAAGGGAGGCTGAGGGTTCCTAATGATACAGGATAATGATGTTTTATTCAGATTTTAACGAGGTGTAATTATTCTGGTTGAGAGAGAAAAAGATTAAGAGGGTGCAACAATTACCAATTTTTACAACTGATTAAGCGCAAGCCATTACTTGTTCTTGGTCAAATAGGCATTATAATGACTATTACCATTTTCAGCTATTTTTAATGCAAATTACATTAGCACGTAAAGCCTTGCCAACTATGCCACATAAATGATTGGCACAAATGAGTCACTGCAATAAAAGAATTAAACATTATTTCAGTCGTAAGCATTAGCAAGTGCTAAATATTAATGGCTATTTATTTCCAAAATGTTCAGCAGGTACAATTTCTTAGATGATTTGTATATAAAATATTCTTCTGGTTATAATTAAGTCAATCAATATAATGATGTATTATATAGATAGTTACATTTGTATATAGATAACAGCACAGTATTGCTACAATTATGTGTAACTGGAGAAAAATATTACAATGGTTAATGCAGCATAAATATGAAAATGTAATTATCACAGGGCTTAATATCTGAAGGTTTTTCCGGTATATTAATACTTTGTAAGTTTATAAATGTGTTGCACTGTATTTACCTGTATGGTACAACAAAATGAAGTCATAAAAATATCTGAGGTTGGTTTCATAGTTGCGTCTGTCTGCGCAGCGCTTGATCCGCATACATCCGCATGCATCATGTGTACATATATTAAACATGGTGTACTCATGGTCATGCATTTGCATGCATTCACATGCTTTTTCTTACTCATGCGCCTTTTCGCGGTGTGTGGCTGGGTGTTGTGAATTCTGTGGCAGAGCTCCCTCCTGTGGTCACAAGTGGTACTTCGGCTGGTTCTCTCTGTGAGCTTCCGTTGGTGGAGGAAAGTGGTACTGTGGCTTCTGAGTTTCCTTCCTCAGGTGATGTGGTGAAGTCGTTAAGTGCTGCTCTATTTAACTCCACCTAGTGCTTTGATCCTGGCTTCCAGTCAATGTTCTAGTATTGGACCTGTTTCCTCCTGGATCGTTCCTGTGGCCTGCTGCTCTGCATAGCTAAGTTCCTCTTTGCTATTTGTTTGCTGTTTTTTTCTGTCCAGCTTGTCTATTTGTTTTTTTCTGCTTGCTGGAAGCTCTGGGACGTAGAGGGTGTACCTCCGTGCCGTTAGTTCGGTACGGAGGGTCTTTTTGCCCCCTTTGCGTGGTTTTTGTAGGATTTTGTGTTGACCGCAAAGTTACCTTTCCTATCCTCGCTCTGTTCAGAAAGTTGGGCCTCACTTTGCTAAATCTATTTCATCTCTACGTTTGTCTTTTCATCTTAACTCACAGTCATTATATGTGGGGGGCTGCCTTTTCCTTTGGGGTATTTCTCTATTATTTTCTATCTTCAGGCTAGCTAGTTTCTCAGGCCGTGCCGAGTTGCATAGGGAGCGTTAGGCGCAATCCACGGCTGCCTTTAGTGTGTTGGAGAGGATTAGGGATTGCGGTCAACAGAGTTCCCACGTCTCAGAGCTCGTTCTTGTTTTTTGGGTTATTGCCAGGTCACTGTATGTGCGCTGACCTCTTTGTCCATTGTGGTACTGAATTACCTTTCATAACAGCTGGGCTTAGCGAGCGCAACATGTTGCATTTTGGAGGTGTCAAAAATCCGTCAGATATGCGCAGGCATGGGCATGCGGATGAGTGCATTAAAAAACACATTACTGTATATGGGAACACATGTGTACGCATGCGTTCGAAGCGCATGTGTACTTCGGACTGCGCATGTCCGGGAACTTATTGAGACATGCCCATTGAGACACGCCCTCCTGGAAATATCAAACGCATGCGCTTAAAAAACGCAAACTCAAGCAAACGCATGCACAAACAGCGTATTTTTTTGCTGTCATGCATAAGCTGGTAAAAAACGCTGCATAAACATTCATTTGCTTGCGTTTTGGCATTCGTTTGCATATTGAGATGATACTCTGCGCACAAATGCGCTAATGTGAACTTAGTCTTTTTTTAAGTTTCATAATTTATCATTAAATCATTAGAAGGGTTGTCGAGGTTTAGAAAAAAACGTGTTTGCTTTCTTCTAAAAACAGTGCCTTGTCCAAAACTACCATATTTTTCGGACGATAAGACACACTTTTATCCCAAACATTTTGGGGGAAAATGGAGGTGCGTTTTATAGTCATAATTTACTTACAGTTATTGTGGAGGCAGCAAGAATCGGGCGATATTTCTGGTGGTCCGATGCTGCAGGGCGATAACCTCACTCCCACCCCAGCCTGGTGCAGCTGGTGCAGCAGGTTTGGTGGTGATCGGTGGTGCGTGGTGCTGCAGGGGGCTCTGGTGACATTTTGTGAAAACTCAGAGTCCATGAATTTCTTTTGCCTTGATGCTGTGGCCTCCGGGAAAATTGTCGCCGGAGGCAGCGCATACGCATATTGAGATCTTGGCTCCGAAATCTCATCTCCCATGATTTTAGGACCGTGATCTAGTTGCCGAAATCTCAATCTGCGCATGCGTCGCCTCTGGTGGCCATTTTCCAGGAAGCCACAGCATCGAAGCAATAGAAGTGCACGGGGCTTTGGGCTTTCACAAAATGTCGCTGAAGTCACTGCACCATTGTGCACCAGCGAGCACCGCCAAACCTACAGTACCAAACTGGGATGGGATATCCCGGAGACCACAGCATAACATCATGGATGTGCGAGGGCTCCAGGTTTTTACAAAATGTCGCTGTAGCCTCCCGCACTGCCAAGCACCGCCGAACCTGCAAACCAGTCTGGGTCATATCATCCCCGGACCACCAAACACCCCTTGTTACTTCGCTCCACCAGCGCTTCCAATCCCCCCTGTAAACTGAATTCAGGACTGTAAGATGGACCCCCATTTGACACATTAATTTTTTCCCCATTTTCCTTCTGAATATTTGGGGTGCGTCTTATGGTCCGATGCATCTTATAGTCCGAAAAATACGGTAATTTGCAGTATTGCAACTCGAGCTCATTCCCAGAAATTGAGTTTGGCCACAATCCTTTAGATAATCAATGGCTAGATATAATGCTATTTTAAAACATTACATCTGTCATTACAATATGACATGATTTTCTAATGCTGTTGAGCTTCATTAAAATATTTTGTTTAATTTCTGCACAAGATATAGATTCTAGGTGACAACCATTAATGACAGCAGTAAAAGTGCTTACGTTGGTTGCTAATTAGATTTCTATTGATGACTAGTTAAACCTAAAAAAAGTTCTAAAATAAAAGAAAATATATGGCCAAAAATCATAATTTGATTATCATCATTAAAATATATAGCGATTGTTGGTAATAATGTGTTAATGACAATAAGGATTAGGCATTACTGCAAAGTGCTGATATAAGGGTTTCAAGGCTAGGCTTCAATAGACAAGTGGTTTTAAAGTACAACGTGTGCACAAATAACAAGCCAAAATTATCTGCTGCCCCAACATTTTTGCAATTTTTTTATTATACAAAATCCATGTTGGTAAGACACTTGCTTCTTGAGACCCCAATTGCTTGAAAGGTTATGGAAACATTAGCACTACTTTTTTATTCATTTGTCTCCTAAATATCAAAGGTAACCTTCTAAAAGTTAAAATTTCCTATTGTTTTGTTACTGCAACATCTGTGTAACTACTTTAACCCCTTAGTGACCGAGCCAAATTTTTGAAATCTGACCAGTGTCACTTTATGTGGTAATAAATCTGCAACGCTTCAACAAATCCCAGTGATTTTGAGAATGTTTTTTCGTGACACATTATACTTTATGATAATGGTAAATTTAGTTCAACATTTTTTGTGTTTATTTATAAAAAATATAAAAAATTTGAGAAAAATGTTAAAAAATTAGCAATTTTCTAAATTTGAATAATTATCCCTTTAATCCAGATAGTCATACAACAGCAAACCATTAATAAATAACATTTCCCACATGTCTGCTTCACATCAGCACCATTTGTAAAATGTTATTTTATTTTGTTAGCATTTTAGGAGGTTTAAAAATGTAGCAGCAATTTTTCATTTTTTCAAAGAAATTTACCACATTTATTTTTTTAGGGACTTATCCATGTTTGAAGTGACTTTAGGGGTCTCATATATTGGGAAACCCCGAAACGTGATACCATTTTAAAAACAGCACCCCTAAACATATTGAAAACTGCTGTCAGGTAGTTTATTAACCCTTCAGGTGCTTTACAGGAATTAATGCAAAGTGGCATGACAGAAATGAAAATGTGTAATTTTACCACCTAAATGTCACTAACTTCTGAACAGATAACTACAGCCGTCAGACTCTAAGGCCACTATTTGGTCATGAATTGCCATCGCAAACATCAGGACAACAAAATCATGATCTGAGGGCACCAATTGGGATAAAGAAGAAGCCCCCACACTCTGTTAACCATTTATAATGATGTAGTCACTATTGACAGCAGCATCTAAGGGGTTAAACAGATTTAGAAGGTGCAAATACTGATCGTGGCTGATACAGCAAGTTGTCAGCTATAGTGTACAACCGACAGCTACTGGATTGTCATCTGTATGGGGAAGCTATTCTCTTATATCTCAGGTCAGTTAAAAGACGTATTGGCGGTCATTAAGGGGTTAAATAACTGGTTGTCCTGCTTCTTCTGACCTAGATCTGACATTGCATGCTCTTGGCTGTTTGGCATATGAGAGAGTAGAATGTGGGAAAGAAATCCAAGTTTTCAAGGCCAGATTATTCAGGCTGTAAGAAAGAGGAGGAGAGCACAAAAAAGACGGTTTACGTGGAAAACGATGACACAGGTTGTATATAAAGAGAGATTAGCGAATCTTTCAATGTTCGATTCAGATTATGATCGCCGAATTTGCAATATTAGCAGAACATTAATTCGTAGAATATTGACCAAACATTACCGAACGCCATTGATCTCAATGGGAGGTAAAAACAAACGTATGCACAAAACCTTATAATGGCCCCAAATGCTGCCAAAACACATCAAATGAGGACCAGACGCCAGGAAAGTGGCCTCAATTCACCCACAGTACAAATTGCAGTATGGCACTGCATCAATCAGCCAGGCATGAGATATTGGGGTCTGCAACAGCATTTACAGCTTTCAATTTAACGTCACAGGAAGACGAGGTGAGTGAGGGATTGGTGAAAGCCTTCTTTGCTGGGAGCTCTGATACCACATGCAGAACCTCTACTTGCTTTCCTGCAGAGCCACACTTAGGTGACACAAATATTAGTTTTGTAGACTACCATTGTCAGAAAAGTTTAAGGATAGTAACAAGGGTTGTTGAGTCCAAGGAAGTGGAGGCCTGGCGGTCTCGGAGGCCTACTGCTACAGGTAACACGCATGAAGGAGACCCAACTAGGAGTGTTCATATTTCCAAAAATTAGTTGCAGACACCACAAAAGTGGCATCAATTTCACCACAGTATAAATAGTATAATATGGACCCTCAGTTCTTCCACTACACCCAATCCAGCAGATGGACACCCAACCATGAGTGTTCACATTTTAAAAAATAAGAGCCTGACACCACCGAAGTGAACTAACTGTCATGAGAATAGAAATAGTATATTTGGGACTGAGACATCTTCCACTACAGCTAATCCAGCAGATGTAGACCAACCATGACTGTTCACATTTCCACAAATTTGTTTTAACAGCAGCAGCAACAGCCACAGCAGGCACAGAAGCCACACTAAAGATGCCAAAGAGTGCAGGTGCTTGACATTAATGCATCACACTAAAAAATGCAATATCACCTAGTCTGTACAGTCTGTGATTAGGGTGCAAAAGTCCTTGGAGATCCATGACTTGTTCATGTTAATAAAAGTTAGGCGGTCAACACTTTCAGGGGACAGCCGGCTGCACTTTTCCGTCTGGACACCACCAGCAGCACTGAACAGCACTGAAGACACATTCTGAGAGAACGATGGCTGCCGGCACAATAAAACCTCCAAGTCGTGTGAGCTCAGAGCCCTCATCCATTTTGGAAGACCAAAATGAGAAAGGGTCCAAAACCTGCCTGATGGTATTTATATTCATTTCTAGATACTCCTGCACCTTTCTCTCCATTCGTTCACTATGTGTAAGACTTAGACTTTGCTGTGCTGGTGCATGAGTTGGTCTAAAATAAGTGTCAAAGGACTCACAGAAATTGCTTCTTCCACTTTCGCCACTTCTGCTGCTACTGCTTCTAATGTTTTAGCATTGACAATTTGATGTGCCGGAGGTTGGAAGTCTAGAGCTGCGATGTGAATTGTGTACTTCACTGCTGTTTTGGGGAAAAGCTCTAATAAGGTTGTGTAAAAGTGTGTTTCGATATTACAGCATTCGCGGATCACTTTCCAGGGGGGAAATCATCTGGCAAATTTGGTTATATAAAGTGGATCTAACAGAGTGGCAACCTAGTAGTCAGCATTTTTCCTAATAATAACTATATGGGGATCATGTTGCAGATAGTGCAGCAAGAAGGCACTCATATGTCGGGCTCTACCATGAGGTCCAAACCCATGCTGTGCTGGTGGCTGGGTAACAATGAGGCTCTTTCCTTCATCCCCTCCCACCAACCATGAACAACAGAGAGGGGAGGATTATCCTCTTCATCTGACAGTTGCTCTCCCATCATCTCTTCCTCATCCATTTGTTAATCAGATCTTGCACCTTCGATAAGAATTTGTCAGTTTTCACCTGCACCTTACATCGCAGTAATCCACCCTCCCTTGACACCTGTCTGTGTGATAACAGTCTTGAACTTAGAGACAATATTATTCCTTCCACATCCTCCTATGCTTCATCCTCTTCTTCTGGGACCACAATCTCATCCTGCAGGCTATTCAAAGTCTGCTCCAGCATATAGATGACCAGAATAGTGATGGTGATGACGGCATCATCAGCGCTATCCATCTTAGTAGTCATTTTGAAACTGTGCAGAAGAAAACAGAGGACCTTAATCTATGTAAATTTTGTAAACCTGATATGCGCCACACCTGTATTGCATTAGCCCAGGTTATACGACATAAAATACTGCGCCAGGGCTTGTTGCTGCTGTCACAGTCGCTGTAACATGTGCTGAGTGGAATTCCACCATGTTGGCACATTGCATATCAACCGGTTAACTGGCATGGACAAAGAACTTTGTATTGATGCAAGTCGGTGAGCAGAGGGGAATGGATGGCAGAAATAACCACACAGCTTATGTGCTTTCTGGAGCAGCTCACCCAGGCCTGGATAGTGGTGGAGAAAACACTGTACCACCAGGTTGAAGATGTGAGTCATGCAAGGCACATGTGTCAACTTGACTCAATGTAGGGCTGCCACCAGGTTCACACTGTTATCGGACACAAGCTTCCCTGGTGAAGAGCCATTGATCAAACTCAGCCTGGAGAGCTGTCCACAATTCATCAGCTCTATGACTGCGATCTACAAAGCATATCAATTTTAACACTGCCTGGTTGCGGTGAGCCCTGGCTGAGCAGTATGGAGGTGGTGGCGTTTTGCTCTGCACTGTTGTAACACATGTCTTGTTAAGGAAGAGTTTAAGGGTGCAGATGGAGGCCCTAGAGGAGATAGAAGAGGCAGAAGCAGTTGCGGAAGTGTTAAATATAGAGGTTTGTCCTGCAAGCCTTGTGGATTTCAAGACTTGTGGAGCAGCGCCTATTCCCACAGCCACCAGAGTCACCCAGTTCCCAGTCAGTAAGATGTAACGCCCTTGGCCATGCTTATTCCTTCAAGTGTCTGTGGTGAAATGGACCCTGGCAGACAGAGATTTAGTCAAGAAATTGGTGAAGTTGTCTGCGACATGCTGGTGTAGTGCAGGTGCAGCTTTCTTAGAAAAGTAATGGCAACTGGGCAATTGGTACTGGTGTACTGTGATAGCCATCAGCTTTCGGAATCTGTCTGCACCTACCTGGCGGAAAGACAACATCTCCGTAGCCAACAGATTGGAGATGGTGGAGTTCAACCTCTTAGCTTTGTCATGTGTAGGAGGAAACAATCTTTTATGTAACCACAACTATGGAACCGAGGGCTGGCTGCAGTGCTGAGAGATGGCAGAGTACGGTGAACTGGACAAACTGCTGGACGGTGAGAGAGGTGCAGGTGAAGATGTTACTGTGGGTTGAGAAACTTGTGGTGTGCTTATTCTCTGAGATCAGTCAAAAACAGCAGGCATGTCCGCTTTCGTTACAGCTGACAGCGGACTCTCAGTCAGCGTGACTGGAGTGGGTAAAGAACCTGAAGTTCTGCAGTCGAAGACATGCATCTCAATAGTTGGTATGGTAACAGAGGAGGAGGAAGAAGCACCAGATGCGATTGATGGGGCAGCTGATGGTAGTTGAAGTCTGCTGGTCCGCATTTTTTGTGCAGTGGGATTCCCACAGTAAAGCATTTTGATTGAGCATGTGAAGGTTCATACATGAGGTAGTTAAATTATTGCACTTTTTACCTCGACTCAAACTTTTTTGCAAAGTTGGCAGATTACGTGAGTTGGCTCATCCTTTGCGGTGTCCAGAAAGGCCCAGTAACCCTTGCCACACCTGCGAGCTGCAGACCCGTGGATGCTGCTGGTCTCAGGCACAGTTTTGGCTGAGGATGCATTGCTCATCGTGGCGGCATCACTATGTGTTTGCATGGTACGGCGCAACGTTACCTCATTGTCTTCCTCCTCAGATGATCTACTCAGCTTTGTGCCTCTATTTTGACACCCACTGGGATCTAATACCTCATCATTATCATCCTCTGTGTTATCACATTTCCCACCCTTGGAGTCACCCTCCTCTTCTTCTTGTTGTGACTAGGGTTGAGCGAAACGGATCGGTCATTTTCATAAATCGGCGACTTTTAGGCAAAGTCGGGTTTCATGAAACCCGAACCGATCCTACAGTGGGATCGGCCATGCGGTACACGATCAGAGCGCCAAAGTCGCGTTTCATATGACGCTGTCACTGCCGTTTTTCATCCAATGAAGGAGGACGCAGAGTGTGGGCAGCGTGATGACATAGGTCTCGGTCCCCACCATCTTTGAGAAGGGCATGGCAGTGATTGGCTTGCTGTCTGTGGCGTCACAGGGGGTATAAAGGGGCGTGCACGCCAACCGCCATCTTACTTCTGCCGATCTGAGCATAGGGAGAGGTGTTGCTGCAGTTAGTCAGAAGCAGGGACAGAGTTAGGGAGGAAATATAAACCCCCAAACCGCTTGTGCTGAAGCGATTTTCACTGTCCCACACCACCTTTTTGTGCAGGGACAGTGGAGGTCGTACTTTAGTGCAGCAGCTGCATAGCTGTGTGCATGGTGCTGTGCAAACCAACTGTTTTTTAAAAGCAAAATTCCTGTTGCTCCTTTCTGCACAGTTACCTATCTTGTTTATTTGTCCATATTTTTGTGTTAAGCAGTCCTTTTTATTGCTGCCATACTTGTCCTGAGCTCATTGTAGGGAGCTTGTTATTTTTTTTATTTTATTTTTTTTTAAATAATAATTCCAGCCACTTTCTGGCACATTCATAGTGTTGTGTTATACCACTGGGCCAGAGTTGTGGTTCTGTGTCTCCCCCCCCCAAAAAAAAAAGGGAGATTAAAATTCGCACACAGTGTATATTCTGCTGTACTGCTAGTGTGTCGTATATATCAGGCAGCCACTCTCTGCCACGTTCATAGTTTACTGTTATACCACTGGGCCAGAGTTGTGCTTCTGTGTCTCCCCCCAAAAAAAAGGGAGATTAAAATTCGCACACAGTGTATATTCTGCTGTACTGTTAGTGTGTCATATATATCAGGCAGCCACTTTCTGGCACGTTCATAGTTTACTGTTATACCACTGGGCCAGAGTTGTGGTTCTGTGTCTCCCCCCCAAAAAAGGGAGATTAAAATTCGCACACAGTGTATATTCTGCTGTACTGCTAGTGTGCCGTATAGATCAGGCAGCCACTTTCTGGCACGTTCATAGTTTACTGTTATACCACAGGGCCAGAGTTAGGGTTCAGTGTCTCCCCCCAAAAGTGAGATAGTAATTCTCACACAGTTTATATTCTGCTGTACTGCTAGTGTGTCGTATATCAGGCAGCCACTTTCTGGCACGTTCATAGTTTACTGTTATACCACTGGGCCAGAGTTGTGTTTCTGTGTCTCCCCCCCCCAAAAAAAAGGGAGATTAAAATTCGCACACAGTGTATATTCTGCTGTACTGCTAGTGTGTCGTATATATCAGGCAGCCACTTTCTGGCACGTTCATAGTTTACTGTTATACCACTGGGCCAGAGTTGTGGTTCTGTGTCTCCCCCCCAAAAAAAGGGAGATTAAAATTCGCACACAGTGTATATTCTGCTGTACTGCTAGTGTGTCATATATATCAGGCAGCCACTTTCTGCCACGTTCATAGTCTACTGTTATACCACAGGGCCAGAGTTAGGGTTCAGTGTCTCCCCCCAAAAGTGAGATAGTAATTCTCACACAGTTTATATTCTGCTGTACTGCTAGTGTGTCGTATATCAGGCAGCCACTTTCTGCCACGTTCATAGTGTTGTGTTATCCCACAGGGCCAGAGTTAGGGTTCAGTGTCTCCCCCCCAAAAATGGAGATTCAAATTCTCACACAGTGTATATTCAGCTGTACTGCTAGTGTGTCGTATATCAGGCAGCCACTTTCTGGCACGTTCATAGTTTACTGTTATACCACTGGGCCAGAGTTGTGGTTCTGTGTCTCCCCCCCAAAAAAGGGAGATTAAAATTCGCACACAGTGTATATTCTGCTGTACTGCTAGTGTGTCGTATATATCAGGCAGCCACTTTCTGGCACGTTCATAGTTTACTGTTATACCACTGGGCCAGAGTTGTGGTTCTGTGTCTCCCCCCCCCAAAAAAAAAAAGGAAATTAAAATTTGCACACAGTGTATATTCTGCTGTACTGCTAGTGTGTCATATATATCAGGCAGCCACTTTCTGCCACGTTCATAGTTTACCGTTATACCACTGGGCCAGAGTTGTGTTTCTGTGTCTCCCCCCCAAAAAAGGGAGATTAAAATTCGCACACGGTGTACCGTATATTCTGCTGTACTGCTAGTGTATCGTATATATTAGGCAGCCACTTTCTGGCACGTTCATAGTTTACTGTTATACCACTGGGCCAGAGTTGTGGTTCTGTGTCTCCCCCCAAAAAAAAAGGGAGATTAAAAAAAGGATGCTCTATGCAATTATAAATAGGTTCTAGGGGTACACGGGCAGCAGTGGTGTGGTCAGTGGAGGCCTAGTGGAAGGAGTGACCGCAGAAAGGCATCGAAGGCCTAAAATAATAACACATGGCTGTAGGCAATTTTAAATTGGTTCCAGGGGTACACGGGCAGCAGTGGCCTGGTCAGTGTAGTAGTAGTAGAAAGAACGGACCGCAGACAGGCATCGAAGGCCTAAAATATAAAAATTGGGCTGGCTGTAGGCAATTTTAAATTGGTTCCAGGGGTACACGGGCAGCAGTGGTGTGGTCAGTGGAGGCATATTGTAAGGAGTGACCGCAGACAGGCATCGAAGGCCTAAAATAATAACACATGGCTGTAGGCAATTTTAAATTGGTTCCAGGGGTACACGGGCAGCAGTGGTGTGGTCAGTTGAGGCCTAGTGGAAGGAGTGACCGCAGACAGACATCGAAGGCCTAAAATAAAAAAATTGGGCTGGCTGTAGGCAATTTTAAATTGGTTCCAGGGGTACACGGGCAGCAGTGGTGTGGTCAGTGGAGGCCTAGTGGAAGGAGTGACCGCAGACAGGCATCGAAGGCCTAAAATAAAAAAATTGGGCTGGCTGTAGGCAATTTTAAATTGGTTCCAGGGGTACACGGGCAGCAGTGGTGTGGTCAGTGGAGGCCTAGTGGAAGGAGTGACCGCAGACAGGCATCGAAGGCCTAAAATAAAAAAAATGGGCTGGCTGTAGGCAATTTTAAATTGGTTCCAGGGGTACACGGGCAGCAGTGGCCTGGTCAGTGTAGTAGTAGTAGAAAGAACGGACCGCAGACAGGCATCGAAGGCCTAAAATAAAAAAATTGGGCTGGCTGTAGGCAATTTTAAATTGGTTCCAGGGGTACACGGGCAGCAGTGGTGTGGTCAGTGGAGGCCTAGTGGAAGGAGTGACCGCAGACAGGCATCGAAGGCCTAAAATAAAAAAATTGGGCTTGCTGTAGGCAATTTTAAATTGGTTCCAGGGGTACACGGGCAGCAGTGGCCTGGTCAGTGTAGTAGTAGTAGAAAGAACGGACCGCAGACAGGCATCGAAGGCCTAAAATAAAAAAATTGTGCTGGCTGTAGGCAATTTTAAATTGGTTCCAGGGGTACACGGGCAGCAGTGGTGTGGTCAGTGGAGGCCTAGTGGAAGGAGTGACCGCAGACAGGCATCGAAGGCCTAAAATAATAACACATGGCTGTAGGCAATTTTAAATTGGTTCCAGGGGTACACGGGCAGCAGTGGCCTGGTCAGTGTAGTAGTAGTAGAAAGAACGGACCGCAGACAGGCATCGAAGGCCTAAAATAAAAAAATTGGGCTGGCTGTAGGCAATTTTAAATTGGTTCCAGGGGTACACGGGCAGCAGTGGTGTGGTCAGTGGAGGCATAGTGGAAGGAGTGACCGCAGACAAGCTTCGAAGGCCTAACATAACAAAAATGTCAATACAACGGTATTGTCAGTGGCAGGCGTTGAAGGATGTCAGCGCATAGACTAAATATTGGTGGAGCTGTGAGATAATTTTGCAAGTGGTAGAGCACTGTTTGAGCTGGGGGGGGGAACTGTCTTGTGGCCGGCGGTACAGGCCCAGGGCCCCTCATATTACAACGGTGTGTCTGACGTTGGGTGCGCACCACCACCGCCAGAGACACTTTATTGTACTAGGAGGGACCCAGTGGCAGTGCCGTCGACCAAAAGCGGGCACACCCACCTGTTCAGACAAACAGCACTCTCACGGGTGCTGGCGCCAAGTGGCGATACCACGGCCCCGTGTGGGGACTTTGGCCATTTAGGGAGGTGTTAACATGTCGGATGCTGGACAATCAGGCGCAGAAAATTACGAGATTGGAAAAGGCATTCAGAATAGTCCACAGGCAAGACCTTTTCATAGGAAAGCTAGGTGTCAGCCGGGCAAGGTGGGGCAAAAGATTTCGAAATCCAGTTGTGGTTCATTTTAATGAAGGTTAGATCATCTACATTTTGGGTAGCCAGACGAGTCCTTTTTTCTGTTAGTATTGAACCTGCAACACTGAATACTCTTTCTGATAGGACACTAGCTGCCGGGCAAGCAAGCTCCTGCAATGCATATTCTGCCAATTCTGGCCAGGTGTCTAATTTTGATGCCCAGTAATCAAATGGGAATGACGGTTGAGGGAGAACATCGATAAGGGATGAAAAATAGTTTGTAACCATACTGGACAAATGTTGTCTTCTGTCACTTTGAATTGATGCTGCAGTACCTGTCCTGTCTGCGGTCATAGCAAAATCACTCCACAACCTGGTCAGAAAACCCCTCTGGCCAACGCCACTTCTGATTTCTGCCCCTCTAACTCCTCTGGTCTGCTGGCCCCTGCAGCTCGTGTGAGAACGATCACGGGCGCTGTGTGCAGGGAATGCCAGAAGCAAACGGTCAACAAGAGTTGATTGTTTGGTTGCTAATATTAGTTCCAAGTTCTCATGTGGCATTATATTTTGCAATTTGCCTTTATAGCGAGGATCAAGGAGGCAGGCCAACCAGTAATCGTCAACGTTCATCATTTTAGTTATGCGTGTGTCCCTTTTGAGGATACGTAAGGCATAATCCGCCATGTGGGCCAAAGTTCCAGTTCTCAAATCTGCGGTTGTGCTTGGTTGAGGGGCAGTTTCAGGCAAATCCATGTCACTTGTGTCCCTCCAAAAACCAGAACGCGGCCTTGTCGCGCCACCAATTTCCAGTGGCCCCGGAAAAGCTTCCTCATTAAAAATATAATCATCCCCATCATCCTCCTCGTCCTCCTCCTCCTCTTCGCCCGCTAACTCGTCCTGTACACTGCCCTGGCCAGACAATGGCTGACTGTCATCAAGGCTTTCCTCTTCCTCAGCTGCAGACGCCTGATCCTTTATGTGCGTCAAACTTTGCATCAGCAGACGCATTAGGGGTATGCTCATGCTTATTATGGCATTGTCTGCACTAACCAGCCGTGTGCATTCCTCAAAACACTGAAGGACTTGACACATGTCTTGAATCTTCGACCACTGCACACCTGACAACTCCATGTCTGCCATCCTACTGCCTGCCCGTGTATGTGTATCCTCCCACAAAAACATAACAGCCCGCCTCTGTTCGCACAGTCTCTGAAGCATGTGCAGTGTTGAGTTCCACCTTGTTGCAACGTCTATGATTAGGCGATGCTGGGGAAGGTTCAAAGAACGCTGATAGGTCTGCATACGGCTGGAGTGTACGGGCGAACGGCGGATATGTGAGCAAAGTCCACGCACTTTGAGGAGCAGGTCGGATAACCCCGGATAACTTTTCAGGAAGCACTGCACCACCAGGTTTAAGGTGTGAGCCAGGCAAGGAATGTGTTTCAGTTGGGAAAAGGAGATGGCAGCCATGAAATTCCTTCCATTATCACTCACTACCTTGCCTGCCTCAAGATCTACAGTGCCCAGCCACGACTGCGTTTCTTTCTGCAAGAACTCGGACAGAACTTCCGCGGTGTGTCTGTTGTTGCCCAAACACTTCATAGCCAATACAGCCTGCTGACGTTTGCCAGTAGCTGCCCCATAATGGGAGACTTGGTGTGCAACAGTGGCAGCTGCGGATGGAGTGGTTGTGCGACTGCGGTCTGTGGACGAGCTCTCGCTTCTGCAGGAGGACGAAGAGGAGGAGGACGGGGTGCGAATGGCTACAGCCAACTGTTTCCTAGACCGTGGGCTAGGCAGAACTGTCCCAAACTTGCTGTCCCCTGTGGACCCTGCATCCACAACATTCACCCAGTGTGCCGTGATGGACACGTAACGTCCCTGGCCATGCCTACTGGTCCATGCATCTGTTGTCATGTGCACCTTTGTGCTCACAGATTGCCTGAGTGCATGGACGATGTGCTCTTTAACATGCTGGTGGAGGGCTGGGATGGCTTTTCTGGAAAAAAAGTGTCGACTGGGTAGCTCGTAGCGTGGTATAGCGTAGTCCATCAGGGATTTGAAAGCTTCGCTTTCAACTAACCGGTAGGGCATCATCTCTAACGAGATTAGTCTAGCTATGTGGGCGTTCAAACCCTGTGTACGCGGATGCGAGGCTAAGTACTTCCTTTTTCTAACCATAGTCTCATGTAGGGTGAGCTGGACTGGAGAGCTGGAGATCGTGGAACTAGCGGGGGTGCCGGTGGACATGGCAGACTGAGAGACGGTGGGAGATGGTATTGTTGCCGCCGGTGCCCTAGATGCAGTGTTTCCTACTACGAAACTGGTGATTCCCTGACCCTGACGGCTTTGGCCTGGCAAAGAAACCTGCACAGATACTGCAGGTGGTGCGGAAAATGGTGGCCCTACACTGCCGGAAGGGATGTTGCGTTGCTGACTAGCTTCATTGGCCGAGGGTGCTACAACCTTAAGGGACGTTTGGTAGTTAGTCCAGGCTTGCAAATGCATGGTGGTTAAATGTCTATGCATGCAACTAGTATTGAGACTTTTCAGATTCTGACCTCTGCTTAAGGTAGTTGAACATTTTTGACAGATGACTTTGCGCTGATCAATTGGATGTTGTTTAAAAAAATGCCAGACTGCACTCTTTCTAGCATCGGATACCTTTTCAGGCATTGCAGACTGAGCTTTAACCGGATGGCCACACTGTCCTCCAACAGGTTTTGGCTTTGCCATGCGTTTTGGGCAAGATACGGGCCCGGCAGATGGAACCTGTTGCGATGTTGATGCCTGCTGCCGCCCCTCCTCCTCCGCTTCAGAACTGCTGCCGCCTGCACCCTGTTCCCCCAATGGCTGCCAATCGGGGTCAAGAACTGGGTCATCTATTACCTCTTCTTGTAGCTCGTGTGCAACTTCGTCTGTGTCACCGTGTCGGTTGGTGGTATAGCGTTCGTGATGGGGCAACATAGTCTCATCAGGGTCTGATTCTTGATCATTACCCTGCGAGGGCAATGTTGTGGTCTGAGTCAAAGCACCAGCATAGTAGACTGGCTGTGGCTGTGCATCAGTGCACTCCATGTCAGATTCAACTTGTAATGGGCATGGACTGTTAACTGCTTCACTTTCTAAGCCAGGGACGGTATGTGTAAAGAGCTCCATGGAGTAACCCGTTGTGTCGCCTGCTGCATTCTTCTCTGTTGTTTTTGCTGAAGAGGACAAGGAAGCGACTTGTCCCTGACCGTGAACATCCACTAACGACGCGCTGCTTTGACATTTACCAGTTTCACGAGAGGAGGCAAAAGAGCTAGAGGCTGAGTCAGCAAGATAAGCCAAAACTTGCTCTTGCTGCTCCGGCTTTAAAAGCGGTTTTCCTACTCCCAGAAAAGGGAGCGTTCGAGGCCTTGTGTAGCCAGACGACGAACCTGGCTCCACAGCTCCAGACTTAGGTGCAATATTTTTTTTCCCACGACCAGCTGATGCTCCACCACTACCACTACCCTCATTACCAGCTGACAATGAACGCCCCCGGCCACGACCTCTTCCACCAGACTTCCTCATTGTTTTAAAAACGTAACCAAACTAACGGTATTTGTTGCTGTCACACAACTTACACGGTGAGCTATAACTTCAGTATGATTTAGCTACCCCTTTACAGGTGAGTGAGACCACAACGAAAATCAGGCACAATGTTACACACTCTGTTGTTGGTGGCAACAAATGAGAGAGATGCCACACACGCAGGACTGTCACTGAAGCACAAATGTAAATATTAATCTCCCACTGATTTGATTTTTTTTTTTTTTCAGGGAGACTTTAGGAAAAAAAAATAATAGAATAAAATGATTTTTTCAGGAAGAATTTAGAAACCAAATAAAATAAAATGATTTTTTCAGGGAGAATTTAGAAAACAAATAAAACAAAAAAAGGCTTTCTATGGCCCACTGAGTGAGAGATGACGCACACAGGAGTCAGGAGTGGCACACAAGCCCAGAGGCCAATATTTATCTCCCACTGATTGATGTAGTGATTTTTTCAGGTAGATTTTGGAACCCAAATCAAGCTAAAAAAATAATAGGCTTTCTATGGCCCACAATTGGAGAGAGAGAGAGAGATGGCACACCCAGGAGTCAAGACTGGCACACAAGCAGAAAGGGCAATATTAATCTCCCACTGATTTGATTTTTTTTTTTTTTTCAGGGAGACTTTAGGAAAAAAAAATAATAGAATAAAATGATTTTTTCAGGAAGAATTTAGAAACCAAATAAAATAAAATGATTTTTTCAGGGAGAATTTAGAAAACAAATAAAACAAAAAAAGGCTTTCTATGGCCCACTGAGTGAGAGATGACGCACACAGGAGTCAGGAGTGGCACACAAGCCCAGAGGCCAATATTTATCTCCCACTGATTGATGTAGTGATTTTTTCAGGTAGATTTTGGAACCCAAATCAAGCTAAAAAAATAATAGGCTTTCTATGGCCCACAATTGGAGAGAGAGAGAGAGATGGCACACCCAGGAGTCAAGACTGGCACACAAGCAGAAAGGGCAATATTAATCTCCCACTGATTTGATTTTTTTTTTTTTTCAGGGAGACTTTAGGAAAAAAAAATAATAGAATAAAATGATTTTTTCAGGAAGAATTTAGAAACCAAATAAAATAAAATGATTTTTTCAGGGAGAATTTAGAAAACAAATAAAACAAAAAAAGGCTTTCTATGGCCCACTGAGTGAGAGATGACGCACACAGGAGTCAGGAGTGGCACACAAGCCCAGAGGCCAATATTGTTCTCCCAATGATTGATGTAGTGAATTTTTCAGGTAGATTTTGGAACCCAAATCAAGCTAAAAAAATAATAGGCTTTCTATGGCCCACAATTGGAGAGAGAGAGAGAGAGATGGCACACCCAGGAGTCAAGACTGGCACACAAGCAGAAAGGGCAATATTAATCTCCCACTGATTTGATTTTTTTTTTTCCAGGGAGACTTTAGAAAAAAAAAAATAATAAAAAAAAAATGATTTTTTCAGGAAGAATTTAGAAACCAAATAAAATAAAAATGATTTTTTCAGGGAGAATTTATAAAACAAATAAAACAAAAAATAGGCTTTCTATGGCCCACTGAGTGAGAGATGACGCACACAGGAGTCAGGAGTGGCACACAAGCCCAGAGGCCAATATTTATCTCCCACTGATTGATTTATTGATTTTTTCAGGTAGAATTTAGAACCCAAATCAACCAAAAACATAAATAGGCTTTCTATGGCCCACTATTTGTGAGAGAGATGGCACGCTCAGGACTGGCACACAAGCCCAGAGGCCAATATTAATCTCCCACTTTTTTTTTTTTGTTCCAGGGAAAATTTATAAACCCAATAAAAAAAATAATAAATAGGCTTTCTATGGCCCACTATCTGAGAGAGAGAGATGGCACGCTTAGGACTGGCACACAAGCCCAAAGGCCAATATTAATCTCCATTTTTTTTTTCAGGGAGAATTTATAAAACCAAAAAAAAAAAAAAAAATAGGCTTTCTATGGTCCACTATTTGTGAGAGAGATGGCACGCTCAGGACTGGCACACAAGCCCAGAGGCCAATATTAATCTCCCACTTTTTTTTTTTTTTGATCCAGGGAAAATTTATAAACCCAATAAAAAAAATAATAAATAGGCTTTCTATGGCCCACTATCTGAGAGAGAGAGATGGCACGCTTAGGACTGGCACACAAGCCCAAAGGCCAATATTAATCTCCAACTGATTGATTTATTGATTTTTTCAGGTAGAATTTAGAACCCAAATAAAACAAAAAAAAAAAATAGGCTTTCTATGGCCCACTGAGTGAGTGATGATGCACACAGGAGTCAGGAGTGGCATACAAGCCCTGAGGCCAATATTTTTCTCCCACTGATTGATGTAGTGATTTTTTCAGGTAGATTTTAGAACCCAAATCAAGCAAAAAAATAAATAGGCTTTCTATGGCCCACAATTGGAGAGAGAGAGAGAGAGATGGCACACCCAGGAGTCAAGACTGGCACACAAGCAGAAAGGGCAATATTAATCTCCCACTGATTTGATTTTTTTTTTTCCAGGGAGACTTTAGAAAAAAAAAAATAATAAAAAAAAAATGATTTTTTCAGGAAGAATTTAGAAACCAAATAAAATAAAAATGATTTTTTCAGGGAGAATTTATAAAACAAATAAAACAAAAAATAGGCTTTCTATGGCCCACTGAGTGAGAGATAACGCACACAGGAGTCAGGAGTGGCACACAAGCCCAGAGGCCAATATTTATCTCCCACTGATTGATTTATTGATTTTTTCAGGTAGAATTTAGAACCCAAATCAACCAAAAACATAAATAGGCTTTCTATGGCCCACTATTTGTGAGAGAGATGGCACGCTCAGGACTGGCACACAAGCCCAGAGGCCAATATTAATATCCCACTTTTTTTTTTTTGTTCCAGGGAAAATTTATAAACCCAATAAAAAAAATAATAAATAGGCTTTCTATGGCCCACTATCTGAGAGAGAGAGATGGCACGCTTAGGACTGGCACACAAGCCCAAAGGCCAATATTAATCTCCCTTTTTTTTTTCAGGGAGAATTTATAAAACCAAAAAAAAATAAATAAATAGGCTTTCTATGGCCCACTATTTGTGAGAGAGATGGCACGCTCAGGACTGGCACACAAGCCCAGAGGCCAATATTAATCTCCCACTTTTTTTTTTTTGTTCCAGGGAAAATTTATAAACCCAATAAAAAAAATAATAAATAGGCTTTCTATGGCCCACTATCTGAGAGAGAGAGATGGCACGCTTAGGACTGGCACACAAGCCCAAAGGCCAATATTAATCTCCGTTTTTTTTTTCAGGGAGAATTTATAAAACCAAAAAAAAAAAAAAAATAGGCTTTCTATGGTCCACTATTTGTGAGAGAGATGGCACGCTCAGGACTGGCACACAAGCCCAGAGGCCAATATTAATCTCCCACTTTTTTTTTTTTTTTGATCCAGGGAAAATTTATAAACCCAATAAAAAAAATAATAAATAGGCTTTCTATGGCCCACTATCTGAGAGAGAGAGATGGCACGCTTAGGACTGGCACACAAGCCCAAAGGCCAATATTAATCTCCAACTGATTGATTTATTGATTTTTTCAGGTAGAATTTAGAACCCAAATAAAACAAAAAAAAAAAAATAGGCTTTCTATGGCCCACTGAGTGAGTGATGATGCACACAGGAGTCAGGAGTGGCATACAAGCCCTGAGGCCAATATTTTTCTCCCACTGATTGATGTAGTGATTTTTTCAGGTAGATTTTAGAACCCAAATCAAGCAAAAAAATAAATAGGCTTTCTATGGCCCACAATTGGAGAGAGAGAGAGAGAGATGGCACACCCAGGAGTCAAGACTGGCACACAAGCAGAAAGGGCAATATTAATCTCCCACTGATTTGATTTTTTTTTTTCCAGGGAGACTTTAGAAAAAAAAAAATAATAAAAAAAAAATGATTTTTTCAGGAAGAATTTAGAAACCAAATAAAATAAAAATGATTTTTTCAGGGAGAATTTATAAAACAAATAAAACAAAAAATAGGCTTTCTATGGCCCACTGAGTGAGAGATGACGCACACAGGAGTCAGGAGTGGCACACAAGCCCAGAGGCCAATATTTATCTCCCACTGATTGATTTATTGATTTTTTCAGGTAGAATTTAGAACCCAAATCAACCAAAAACATAAATAGGCTTTCTATGGCCCACTATTTGTGAGAGAGATGGCACGCTCAGGACTGGCACACAAGCCCAGAGGCCAATATTAATCTCCCACTTTTTTTTTTTTGTTCCAGGGAAAATTTATAAACCCAATAAAAAAAATAATAAATAGGCTTTCTATGGCCCACTATCTGAGAGAGAGAGATGGCACGCTTAGGACTGGCACACAAGCCCAAAGGCCAATATTAATCTCCCTTTTTTTTTTCAGGGAGAATTTATAAAACCAAAAAAAAATAAATAAATAGGCTTTCTATGGCCCACTATTTGTGAGAGAGATGGCACGCTCAGGACTGGCACACAAGCCCAGAGGCCAATATTAATCTCCCACTTTTTTTTTTTTGTTCCAGGGAAAATTTATAAACCCAATAAAAAAAATAATAAATAGGCTTTCTATGGCCCACTATCTGAGAGAGAGAGATGGCACGCTTAGGACTGGCACACAAGCCCAAAGGCCAATATTAATCTCCGTTTTTTTTTTCAGGGAGAATTTATAAAACCAAAAAAAAAAAAAAAAATAGGCTTTCTATGGTCCACTATTTGTGAGAGAGATGGCACGCTCAGGACTGGCACACAAGCCCAGAGGCCAATATTAATCTCCCACTTTTTTTTTTTTTTTGATCCAGGGAAAATTTATAAACCCAATAAAAAAAATAATAAATAGGCTTTCTATGGCCCACTATCTGAGAGAGAGAGATGGCACGCTTAGGACTGGCACACAAGCCCAAAGGCCAATATTAATCTCCAACTGATTGATTTATTGATTTTTTCAGGTAGAATTTAGAACCCAAATAAAACAAAAAAAAAAAAATAGGCTTTCTATGGCCCACTGAGTGAGTGATGATGCACACAGGAGTCAGGAGTGGCATACAAGCCCTGAGGCCAATATTTTTCTCCCACTGATTAATGTAGTGATTTTTTCAGGTAGATTTTAGAACCCAAATCAAGCAAAAAAATAAATAGGCTTTCTATGGCCCACTGACTGAGAGATGGCACACACAGGAGTCAAGAGTGGCACACAAGCCCTGAGGCCAATATTTTTCTCCCACTGATTGATGTAGTGATTTTTTCAGGTAGATTTTATAACCCAAATCAAGCAAAAAAATAAATAGGCTTTCTATGGCCCACTGAGTGAGAGATGGCACACACAGGGATGGCACTCTAGCAGAAATGTCAATCTTAATCTCCCACAAAAAAAAAAAAAAACAGGGAGTGTCCAACAATTACTATCTCCCTGCAGTAATCTCAGCCAGGTATGGCAGGCAGCAATAAGGAGTGGACTGATGCACAAATTAAATAAAAAGTGTGGACAAACAAAAAAGATAGCTGTGCAGAAAGGAAGGAACAAGAGGATTTGTGCTTTGAAAAAAGCAGTTGGTTTGCACAGCGGCGTACACACAGCAATGCAGCTATCAGGGAGCCTTCTAGGGCAGCCCAATGAGCTACAGCGCTGAGGTGGAAAAAAAAAAATGTAGCTTCCACTGTCCCTGCACACCGAAGGTGGTGTTGGGCAGTGGAAATCGCTACAGCACAAGCGGTTTTGTGGTTAATGGACCCTGCCTAACGCTATCCCTGCTTCTGACGAAGCGGCAGCAACCTCTCCCTAAGCTCAGATCAGCAGCAGTAACATGGCGGTCGGCGGGAACGCCCCTTTATAGCCCCTGTGACGCCGCAGACAGCAAGCCAATCACTGCAATGCCCTTCTCTAAGATGGTGGGGACCAGGACCTATGTCATCACGCTGCCCACACTCTGCGTTTACCTTCATTGGCTGAGAAATGGCGCTTTTCGCGTCATTGAAACGCGACTTTGGCGCGAAAGTCGCGTACCGCATGGCCGACCCCGCACAGGGGTCGGATCGGGTTTCATGAAACCCGACTTTGCCAAAAGTCGGCGACTTTTGAAAATGAACGACCCGTTTCGCTCAACCCTATTGCTGACTACCTTCACTCCGAGCAGGTGAAGCAACGGTACGGGAGGTTTCATAGTTAGTCCAGGCTTGCAAGTGCATGGTGGTTAAATGTCTAAGCATGCACGTTGTATTTAAATTTTGAAGATTCTTCTCTCTGCTAAAGGTCTTGGAGCATTTCTTACAGATAACTTTTGACTGATCATTCTGATCTTGGTGAAAAATTTGCTACGCCACATTCTTCCTACTATCGAAAACCTTTTCAGGCATTGTGCGCTGTGCTACTTTCACCGAATGACCACGCTCTCCTAACACTGTTTTTGTTTTTTGCAAACATTTTTGGCCTGATACGGGCCTGCCAGATGACAGCTGTTGCAATGTAGATGGCTGATGCGAATCATCCTCCTCCGCTTCTAAGCTAGTGGCAGCGGCACCCTCTTCCCCAAATGGCTGCCAATCTGGGTCAACAACTGGGTCATCTATCACCTCCTCCTCAATGTCATGTGCACCTTCCTCAGTGTCACCGTGTAAGGTGCTATAGCGTTCGGGACAGGGCACCATAGTCTCATCAGGGTCACATTCTGGCTCAGTAAACTGCGAGGGCAATGTAGTGATCACAGTCAATAGAACAGCATCACAATCTAGCTGTGGCTGTGCATCAGTGCACTCCATGTCCTATTCTTCTTGTAATTGGCAGTGTACAATTTCCCTTTCGAACCCAGGCACGGTATGTGTAAAGAGCTTCATGGAGTAACCTGTAGTGTCGCCTGCTGCATCCTTCACTTTTGGTTTGGGAGAAGGACACAAGGAAACGTCTTTTTCCTGACCGGGAGCATCCACTGACGACTGACTGCTCTTACATTTAGAACTTTGGGAAGAGGAGGCGAAAGAGCTAGAGGGTGAGTCAGCAAGGAAAGACAACACTTTTTCCTGCTTCTCCAGCTTTAAAAGCTGTTTTCCTACTCCCAGGTAAGGGAGCCTTCGAGGCCTTGTATAGCCAGACGTTGACGCAGGCTGAACACCTCCAGCCTTAGGTGCTACTGTGCTTTTGCCACTACCATGAGATGCAACACCACCAGCACCATCAGTACCAGCTGGCAACCCCCGCCCACGGCCTCTTCCACCAGACTTCCTCATTTTTTGGGGGAGACACTGAACCACAACTCATATTACACTGTCGTAATATGAGGGGCCCTGTGCCAGTACCGCCGCCCACGAGAGAGTGTCCCCCCCCCCCAGATTGAACTGTGCTCTACCACTTGCAATACTACCTCTCCTAGCTCCACCACTGTGTAGTCTGTGCGGGTAAAACCTGAAATGGCACTGCCAATACGAATTATTTGAAATGATAGATGATAGTTAAAATATACAGGGGCCCTGGACTCCATTTAATACTTTGCACCTACTACCACTGTCTTTATTATTTGGGCGTAATAACGGTGTCTGCCGCTGCATCTTTTTTTTCCTTCACTGAACAAAGCTGAACTTCAACTTTTGTCCCGTTTTAAATATTAAACTGCATTTGCCGTACTTGTTGGGTTGGGGCCTACTAACGGTGTCTGCCGCTCTTTGGTGTTCTCCTGGTTTATTTTTCTTGCGCTTCAATCTTCAGGCTTTCGTTTAAATATTTTTTATATTAAACTGCATTTGGCCTACTTGTTGGGTTGGGCCTAGTAACATTGTCTGCTGCCGCCTCTTGTTTTCCTCTACTAAACAAAGCTGAGCTTGAAGCTTCAGGCTTTCAGCCTGTAACAACAATATGAAACTACATTTGGCCTAGTTCTTGGTTTGGGCCTAGTAACATTGTCTGCTGCTGCCTCTTGTTTTCCTCTACTACACAAAGCTGAGCTTCAATCTTCAAGCTTTCGGCCTATATTTAGAATATGAAACTGCATTTGGCCAATTTTTTGGTTGGGCCTACTAACGGTGCCTGCCGCTGATTGTTGTTCTCCTCCACTGAACAAACCAATGCCACCTGTTTACTCCTGTGGCCAATTTTTAACAGCTTTTAGCCTACTTTTTTTTATTTTGGGCCTATATCTGTGTTTCCTCCTCATTCCTGCCCATTGCCCAGCCACTGCTAGATGAGTCTGCTGGTACATTGACACAGACCACTACATTCCCCTTGCACTCTACACAGCCTGAATCTGACCCTGCTGAAACTCAGGTTCCCCTTCCCGCATACTATATCACCTTACATGGGGACAAAGAGGAAGGTGCAGATGAAAGTGCAGGTTCATTCAACAGGAGGGGGGGCATACTCATTGGCGACGTCACTGGCACAGGGCCCCTCATAGTACGCAAAAGTGTCTCTGCCGGTGGGAGGCGCCCCCGCCATCAATCACAACGCCATACTTTGAGGGGCCCTGTGCCAGTGGCAATGCGAACGAGTGTGCCCCGCCTGCTTGCTCAGGATCACAGCACTTGCAAAGTTGAAATACTTACCTCTCCCTGCTCCACCACCGTGACGTATTCCACATTTCCTGGGCCCAAGAAAAAAGTGAGCCAGCCCTCCCCCCCCACAACTTTAACCAAATGACCCCCAATTTTCAATACCTAACTATTATTATAAGGTTAATTAAGATTGACAAGCTTAAGTAACAAGAATTGATGTTTTTGACATTAAAATGGGCTCCGTAGGTGTTTTTCTGTCCTCCACTCACTGCCGACTTTTATTCCCCATTGACTTGCATTGGGTTTTGTGTTTCAGTCGGCCCCCCGACTTTTCGCAATGATCGGCTGATTTCACCCGACCCGACTTTTGACAGTCCGTGTGAGCCTCAGATATCTGAGTCTCATCAGGATCACCTCCTGCCAGGGGTTAACGTCTGATGACAAGGGCCTGGATGCTGTTCGAACCCTACTTCATCCTGCCCAAGATCCAAGCTAAAAAAAAAAATGGCATTGGTGCAGATTTCCTCCTTTTGACTCTGTGAAGCTTTTGAGTACACTTCTGATGACCATGGCGTAGAATGTGTGATCAGCTCTTCAGACTCACCCATTTGTGGTTCTGTATAGTCAGTTGTATGGTTGGAGAGTTGAGATGCGAGGGAAGCAAGGGGAATTTGGGTGTCACCTCTCTGGACTGTACTGGGTGTGATTTTGAGATAGAGGAAGAGAGGCCACTTGAAGCTGTGCTTGCCATCTCCTCGAGTACATGCTCTTTCCAGGCATCATCGACAGGCGTACAGCTGTGCATCTGCCACAGAAAGGTAGTGGTGCAGCCTGTCCAGTAAGAAAAGTTGTCAGTTGTCTTTGCATAGGACTTGACGTCGTTTCACTAGTGATTTCACAAACATTACCACCTACCCCGCGTACACCTTGAACACCAAGCCTAATTCCCCTTCCACCACGGCCTCACTTTTTCCCAGCGATGTTGATCAGATAGTGTGGTAGGAGCACAGTATTAGCAATGAAAAATTAGATTTTAAACTCTGCACCACAGATGCAAACAGCTGAATTTCGGTGACTGTAAATACCAAGTTGAAATATGGTGTGCTGTATCGTGTTAGTCACAAAAAAAGAAATGTTTGAGTGTGGATGAGGCCTGTATGGCAAAAACGTTATGCTACAAGCAATTTCAAAGTCAGGTCCCCTATTGTGTGACACTAGGCCCAGAAGAATTTTCTTGTGGCCTATGTATCAGGCCTATATAACACACTAGATGCTACAAAAAGTTTAAAGTTAGGTCCCTTACTGTATGATGCTAAGAACAGAAGAATTTTTTGTGGCCTCTGGACCAGACCTCTTTAACACACTAGATGCTGCGAACTATTTTAAAGTCAGGTCCCCTACTGTATGACACTAGGAACAGAAGAATTTTTTGTGGCTTCTGAATCAGGCCTCTGCAACTTAATTTCAACCCAACAAAATAACAAAGTGTGATAAAGTGGATTGTGTAACTTTTTGCAATTGAAAAATTATAATTTTTTTTAATGTGCCTTTGGTCTGCAGACAGGTTCATGTCACCGCCACAAAATAACAAGGGATACAACAGGCTGTTTCACATTCAGCTAAAAAAATATTAATAAGGCCGGGGTCACACTAGCATAGAATACAGACAACTGCTATGCGATATAACAACACATAGCACTCGGACCACTGTTAATCTACTTGTATTCGATGTGCGTGTAAAATCACCACTGCAAGCCTATGGGTGTGAGCTTGCGACAAATACGCACACATTTTTCTCATTTCAGCCAATTAAGCCATTAAATTCTATGGGGAAAAGCACTGTGAGATGTAAAGCCATACGCATGTCATACAGATGTCATACGGATGCATAGGTGCAAGAAAATTGCATCATCGCATTGTAAACGCATTGCACACGGATGACCATATGGAGAACACTCGTGCGAATCTCGGCAGTGAGACTCGGACTGATTATTTTCATACGTTA
Organism: Ranitomeya imitator; assembly: GCF_032444005.1. Lineage (NCBI taxonomy): Eukaryota > Metazoa > Chordata > Amphibia > Anura > Dendrobatidae > Ranitomeya > Ranitomeya imitator. Next base: position 410,979,020 of record NC_091282.1, on the reverse strand, counting down.
GGTGTGAAACAGCCTTAGAATGCTATACTCATGCATGTAGCACAAAGGAGCAGTGCACAACACACTTGTAGAACTTGTGCCCTGCTGGCTTTGTCTGTGGACCTCAGCAATGGCAAAAAAAGTGCTGGAAGGTAAATTTAACAGCCACACTGGACACTAGCTAGCTACACTATCTTGCTGGGGTCACACTTACCATATGAAAAACCGTTCCGAGTCTCCCTGAGGAGAGGCACACGAGTGTTCTCAGTATGGTCATCCGTGTGTAATGTATTTGCAATGAGATGATGCGATTTTCTCACACCTATGCAACTGTATGACATCCATATGGCATCCGTATGACATGTGTATGGCTTTACACTTCTCCTTGCTTTTCCCCGTGGAATTTAATGGCTCAATGGGCTGAAATGAGGAAAATGTGTGCGTATTTGTCGCAAGCTACACTGATGGTCTGTTTGGTGTCTGAGTTTTTCTCGCACCCATAGGCTTGCATTGGCGAGTCTCGGACAATAAATGCGTAAAATCGCAGCATGCTACGATTTTACACACACGTCGAATATGCCTGAGAAAAAAATATGATGTTGTGAGCTGCCCCATAGATTGACAGTGGTCTGAATGCTATGCGATGTTATCTCGCATAGCGGTCGTCCATATTGTACGCTAGTATGACCCCGGGATCTGACTGATATACAACCTCCTAGCTAACTAGCTAAAATCTGGGATACAGCAAGCTTTTTCACATTTAGCTAGTGAAAAAATATTAATTAGGCCGGAGTCACAGTAAACGCATTAAAAAAAATCAGTCATAGTCTCCCTGCCAAGAGTCGCACAAGTGTCATGCGAGTATAATCCGATTTTTCACAACTAGCATCCGCTTTACATTCTAATGCAGTGCGATTGCTATCCAATTGCAATGCGATTTTAACATGAGCTTTCACATACAGCAATTCCCTGTCATTTATACATCATTTTCAAAGGAGATATTAGTCAAAACACATATATATATTATATATTAGATTGAGTAAGAGCCGGCAATTCATCTGCACAGTACAGTAAAATCACAGCGTGACAGGATAGAATAGATAGAATAGATATAAACACATAGAATACATACAGTGGGTGCGGAGAGTATTCAGAACCCTTTAAATTTTTCACTCTTTGTTTCATTACAGCCATTTGATAAATTAAAAAAGGTCTTTTTTTCGCATTAATGTACACTCTGCACCCCATCTTGACTGAAAATAACAGAAATATAGACATTTTTGCAAATGTAATAAAAAAGAAAAACTGAAATATCATATGGTCATAAGTATTCAGACACTTTGCTCAGACACTCATATTTAAGTCACATGCTGTCCATTTCCCTGTGATCCTCCTTAAGATGGTTGTGTTTAATTAAACTGATAGGACTTAATTTGGAAAGGCACACACCTGTCTATATAAGACCTCACAGCTCACAGTGCATGTCAGACCAAATGAGAATCATGAGGTTAAAGGAACTGGCCAAGGAGTTCAGAGACAATATTGTGCCAAGGCACAGATCTGGCCAATATATGTCTTATATTCTAAGTTATTCAAAGTAGCCACCTTTTGCTTTGATGACTGCTTTGCACACTCTTGGCATTCTCTTGATGAGCTTCAAGAGGTAGTCACCGGAAATGGTCTTCCAACAATCTTGAAGGAGTTCCCAGAGATGCTTAGCACTTGTTGGCCCTTTTGCCTTCACTCTGCGGTCCAGCTCACCCCAAACCATCTCGATTGGGTTCAGGTCTGGTGACTGTGGAGGCATTGTCATCTGGCGTAGCACCCCATCACTCTACTTCTTGGTCAAATAGCCCTTACACAGCCTGGAGGTGTGTTTAGGGTCATTGTCCTGTTGAAAAATAAATGATGGTCCAACTAAACGCAAACCGGATGGAATAACATGCCACTGCAAGATGCTGTAGGAGCCATGCTGGTTCAGTATGCCTTCATTTTTCAATAAATCCCCAACAGTGTCACCAGCAAAGCACCCCCACACCATCACACCTCCTCCTTCAGGCTTCATGGTGGCAACCAGGCATGAAGAGTCCATCCGTTCACCTTTTTGCTTTGCACAAAGACATGGTGGTTGAACCAAAGATCTCAAATTTGGACTCATCAGACCAAAGCACAGATTTCCACTGGTCTAATGTCCATTCCTTGTGTTCGTTAGCCCAAACAAGTCTCTTCTGCTTGTTGCCTGTCCTTAGCAGTGGTTTCCTAGCAGCTATTTTACTATGAAGGCCTGCTGCACAAAGTATCCTCTTATGGGCTCCTTCTCACTTGTGAGAAATACGTCTGAGTCTCGCAGGTTAAAACACTGCTCTGAAGCCTGCACTCCAGAGCGGAGCATGTGGCCGCACAGCAATACATGGAGTTGCAAGCTCCACTCTGGAGTGCAGATGCCAGAGCAGGGTTTTAACCTGTGAGACTCGGACGTATTTCTCGCAAGTGAGAAGGAGCCCTAACAGTTGTTGTAGAGATGTGTCTGCTGCTAGAACTCTGTGTGGCATTCACCTGGTCTCTAATCTGAGCTGCTGTTAACCTGCGATTTCTGAGGCTGGTGACTCGGATGAACTTATCCTCAGAAGCAGAGATGACTCTTGGTCTTCCTTTCCTGGGGCAGTGCTCATGTGAGCCAGTTTCTTTGTAGCGCTTGATGGTTTTTGCTACTGCACTTGGGGACACTTTCAAAATTTTCCCAATTTTTCGGACTGACTGACCTTCATTTCTTAAAGTAATAATGGCCACTCGTTTTTTTTACTTAGCTGCTTTTTTCTTGCCATAATACAAATTCTTACAGTCTATTCAGTAGGACTATCAGCTGTGTATCCAACAGACTTCTGCACATCACAAGTGATGGTCCCAACCCCATTTATAAGGCAAGAAATCCAACTTATTAAGCCTGACAGGGCACACCTGTGAAATGAAAACTATTCCCGGTGACTACCTTTTGAGGCTGATTAAGAAAATGCAAAGAGTGTGCAAACCAGTCATCAAAGCAAAAGGTGGCTATTTTGAAGAATCTATAATATAATATAATATAATATATTTTCAGTTGTTTCACACTTTTTTGTTAAGTATGTAATTCCACATGTGTTATTTCATAGTTTTGATGCCTTCAGTGTGAATGTACAATTTTCACTGACATGAAAATACAGAAAAATCCTTAAATGAGAAGGTGTGTCCAAACCTTTGGTCTGTACTGTATGTGTAGAGAAAACCAGGCACTGCTCATACAATCCCAACAGTCAAACAAGGTGGTGGCAGCATCATGCTATGGGGGTGTTTTCCAGCTGCAGGGACAGGACAACTGGTTGTCATTGAAGGAAACATGAATCCAGCCAAGTACAGAGATATCCTTGATGAAAACCACTTCCATAGTGCTCTGGACCTCAGACTTGGCCGAGGGTTCACCTCCCAACAGCACAATGACCCTAAGCTCACAGCTAAAATAAGAAAGGTGTGGCTTCACAACAATGTTGTGACCATTCTTGACTGGCCCAGCCAGAGCCCTGACTTAAACCTATTTGAGCATCTGTGGAGAGACTTGAAAATGGCTGTCCACCAGTGATCACGATCCAACCTGATGGAACTGGACAAGATCTGCAAGGAAGAATGGTGGCAGAGGATCCCCAAATCCAGGTGTTAACAACTTGTTGCCTCATTCCCAAAAAGACTCATGGCTGTACTAGCTCAAAAGGGTTTTTCTACTCAATACTGAGCAAAGGGTCTGAATACTTATGACCAAGTAATATTTCAGTTTTTCTTTTTTAATAAAAAAATAAAAATTTGCAAAAATTACTACATTTCTGTTTTTTTCAGTCAAATTGGGGTGCAGAGTGTACATTAATGAGAAAAAACTTTTTTGAATTTACCAAATGGCTGGAATGAAACAAAGAGTGAAAAATTTAAAGCGGTCTGGATACTTTCCGTACCAACTGTATGTACAGTGCCTTGCGAAAGTATTCGGCTCCCTGGAACTTTTCAACCTTTTCCCAGAAATGCTTCAAACATAAAGATACCAAATATAAATTTTTGGTGAAGAATCAGCGGAACATAATTGTGAAGTTGAACAAAATGTATTGGTTATTTTAAATTTTTGTGGAAATTCAAAAACTGGAAAGTGGGGCGTGCAATGTTGTTTGGCCCCTTTAACTTAATACTTTGTTGCGCCACCTTTTGCTGTGATTACAGCTGCAAGTCATTTGGGGTATGTCTCTATCAATTTTGTACATCGAGAGACTGAAATTCTTGCCCATTCTTCCTTGGCAAACAGCTCGAGCTCAGTGAGGTTTGATGGAGATCATTTGTGAACAGCAGTTTTCAGCTCTTTCCACAGATTCTTGATTGGATTGAGGTCTGGACTTTTACTTTGCCATTCTAACACCTGGGAACATTTATTTGTGAACCATTCCATTGTTGATTTTACTTTATGTTTGGCATCATTGTCTTGTTGGAAAGCAAATCCCCGTCCCAGTCTCAGGTCTTTTGGAGACTCCAACAGGTTTTCTTCAAAAATGGTCATGTATTTGGCTCCATCCATCTTCCAATTAATTTTAACTATCTTCCCTGTCCCTGCTGAAGAAAAGCAGGCCCAAACCATGATGCTGCCACCACCATGTTTGACAGTGGGGATGGTGTGTTTAGGGTGATGAGCTGTGTTACCTTTACGCCAAATATATCGTTTGGCATTGTTGCCAACAAGTTTTATTTTGGTTTCATCTGACCAGAGCACCTTCTTCTTCTGTTTGGTGTGTCTCCAAGGTGGCTTGTTGCAAACTTTAAACAACACTTTTATGGATATCTTTGAGAAATGGCTTTCTTCTTGCCACTCTTCCATAAAAGCCAGATTTGTGCAGTGTATGACTGATTGTTGTCCTATGGACAGACTGTCCCACCTCAGGAGTAGATCTCTGCAGTTCATCCAGAGTGATCATGGGCCTCTTGGCTGCATCTCTGATCAGTCTTCTTGTTTGAGATGAAAGTTTAGAGGGATGGCCAGGTCTTGGTAGATTTGCAGTGGTATGATACTCCTTCCATTTCAATATGATTGCTTGCACAGTGCTCCTTGGGATGTTTAAAGTTTTGGAAATCATTTTGTATCCAAATCTTGCTTTAAACGTCTCCACAACAGTATTATGGACCTGCCTGTTGTGTTCCGTGGTCTTCATGATGCTCTCTGTGCTTTAAACAGAACCCTGAGACAATCACAGAGCAGGTTCATTTATATGGAGACTTGATTACACACAGGTGGATTATATTTATCATCTTTAGGCATTTAGGACAACATTGGATCATTCAGAGATTCACAATGAATTTTTGGAGTGAGTTTGCTGCACTGAAAGTAAAGGGGACGAATAATATTGCACGCCCCACTTTTCAGTTTTTGAATTTCCACAAAAATTTAAAATAACCAATACATTTTGTTCAACTTCACAATTGTGTTCCACTGGTTGTTGATTCTTCACCAAAAATTTACATTTGGTATCTTTATGTTTGAAGCATGATATGTGGGAAAAGGTTGAAAAGTTCCAGGCAGCCGAATACTTTTGCAAGGCACTGTATGTATATATCTACAGTTATATGAAAAAGTTTGGGCACCCCTATTAATCTTAAGCTTAATGTTTTATAAAAATAGTTTTTTTTTGCAACAGCTATTTCAGTTTCATATATCTAATAACTGTTGGACACAGTAATGTTTCTGCTTTGAAATGAGGTTTATTGTACTAACAGAAAATGTGCAATCTGCATTCAAACAAAATTTGACAGGTGCATAAGTATGGGCACCCCACCAGAAAAGTGACATTAATATTTAGTAGATCCTCCTTTTGCAAAAATAACAGCCTCTAGTCGCTTCCTGTAGCTTTTAATGAGTTCCTGGATCCTGGATGAAGGTATGTTTGACCATTCCTCTTTACAAAACAATTCCAGTTCAGTTAAGTTTGATGGTCGCCGAGCATGGACAGCCCTCTTCAAATGATCCCACAGATGTTCAATGATATTCAGGTCTGGGGACTGGGATGGCCATTCCAGAACAGTGTAATTGTTCCTCTGCATGAATGCCTGAGTAGATTTGGAGCGGTGTTTTGGATCATTGTCTTGCTGAAAGATCCATCCCCTGCGTAAATTCAACTTTGTCACTGATTCATGAACATTATTGTCAAGAATCTGCTGATAGTGAGAGGAATCCATGCGTCCCTCAACTTTAACAAGATTCCCGGTGCCGGCATTGGCCACACAGCCCCAAAGCATGATGGAACCTCCACCAAATTTTAGTGTGGGTAGCAAGTGTTTTTCTTGGAATGCTGTGTTTTTTGGCCGCCATGCAAAATGCCTTTTTGTATGACCAAACAACTCAATCTTGGTTTCATCAGTCCACAGGACCATCTTCCAATATGAAATTGGCTTCTCCAAATGTGCTTTTGCATACCTCAGCCGACTCTGTTTGTGGCGTGCTTGCAGAAATGGCTTCTTTCGCATCACTCTCCCATACAGCTTCTCCTTGTGCAAAGTGCATTGTATAGTTGACCGATGCACAGTGACACCATCTGCAGCAAGTTGATGCTGCAGCTCTCTGGAGGTGGTCTGAGGATTGTCCTTGACTGATCTAACCATTATGCTTCTCTGCCTTTCTAATGTTTTTCTTGGCCTGCCACTTCTGGCCTTAACAAGAACTGTACCTGTGTTCTTCCATTTCCTTACTATGTTCCTCACAATGGAAATTGACAGGTTAAATCTCTGAGACAGCTTTTTGTATCCTTCCCCTGAACAACTATGTTGAATAATTTTTGTTTTCAGATCATTAGACAGTTGTTTTGAGGAGCCCATGATGCCACTCTTCAGAGGAGATTCAAATAGGAGAACAACTTGCAAGTGGCCACTTTAAGTAGCTTTTCTCATGATTGCATACACCTGGCTATGAAGTTCAAAGCTCAATGAGGTTAGAAAACCAAAAAAGTGCTTTAGTAAGTCAGTAAAAAGTAGGTAGGAGTATTTAAAACAAGAAAATGATAACGGTGCCCATACTTATGCACCTGTCAAATTTTGTTTCAATGCAGATTGCACATTTTCTGTTAGTACTATAAACCTCATTTCAAGGCAGAAACATTACTGTGTTCAACAGTTATTAGATATATGAAACTGAAATAGCTGTTCCAAAAAAAACAATTTTTATAAAACATTAAGCTTAAGATTAATAGGGGTGCCCAAACTTTTTCATATAACTGTATATATATTACATATATAGATAGATAGAAGAAAAGCCGGCAATTCAAGTGTTGTGTATTGTAAAATCACTGCAGAAGATGACAGTATAGAAGATATGGATTACATACAGTAAATACAAATAGAATAGGTAGATATATAGATGCCTGTGACAAATACAATTAGTACAGCGTGTGCAACTTACTGTACCTGTATTTAATTAGTAAAAGAATATTTTTCAGGAAAAAAATAGTGTGGACTCCGGAGCTAATTTCGTAACCAGCAGATGAAAAACTGATGGCTGGGGGCCGATATTTATAGCCTTGGAAGGGGGAAATACCAATGGAGCTTCCCAGGCTATTGATATCAGCTCACAGCTGTATAATTAACCTTTCCTGGCTACTAAAATGGGGACCACCCCAAAAAAAGACATGGGGTCCCCCTATAATTAATAACCAGCAAAGGCTATGCAGACAGCTGCGGGCTGATATTAATAGCCTAGGATGGGGCCATGGATACTGCCCCCCCCCCCAGGCTAAAAGCATCAGCTCTCAGCCACCCCAGAAATGGTGCATCTCTAAGATGTGCCAATTCTGGCACTTAGCCTCGCTCTTCCCACTTGTCCTGTAGAGGTGACAAGTGCGGTGATAGTTGGGAGGTTGATGTCTCCATCAGGTGACATCCAGCCACGAGATTAGTAATGGAGAAGCATCAATAAGACGGCCCCATTACTATCCCCATAGTCACATTGTAAGAAAACATAGACACCCAGAAAAAAAGTCCTTTAATTGAAAGAAAGATAGACTCCTAATAATCTTAATTCGCCTATTCCCTCAATGCCCTCATCATATGCAAAATAGATTAAAAAAAAACACTATACATCACCATTCAACAGAGATGCTTTTAATCTATTTCTCCCACAACGAGTCAAGATCTACAACATATAGATTGCAACCATGCAGCCTGTCATCCAGCAGACACACTGAGCATTGTGTGCTTAGTGTCTCTATGGGAAATTGTATTCCCTGTCTGAAGGCACCATGAGCGTGAGAAAGTTCTCCTGCTCACAGTGCCGTCAGACAGGAAGAGAAGTTCACGGTGAATTAATTCACTTCACCTATGTGACGTCGGCGCTAAAATCCCTAGCTAAAATCTTGCTGCTAACAGTCTCAGCCTCAGGAGCAGCCTCTCTGTGCTGTTACAGTATCAAAATGGTGCTAAAATGAGATGTCCAGTATTTATATGGAGAGGGACATGTGATTTCAGCAGCCATTGACACAAGTCATTGTGTCAGGACACTGTGGGTGTTTCCTGCGCCCTGATTGCCTAGCTGCAATGTGCACACATAAAGTGAGGGAATAAAATGACTGTTTACAAGAACACCGTGCCTCTGACCTCCTCAAACCCCTTCCCCTCATCAAACACATGCCAAATGCTCATGACACACCATCATTATCGTTGCTAAAGTGCTGAAAATATTTATGTGGCAACGCAAATATTTTCCTTCACTTTTACAGAATGTTACCAATTTTTTCCGATATTATAAAATTTTGCTGTGTTTCTGATCACGAATATGTTTGGCGATCGTTTTTCGAACAAATACGCTCATCACTATATATAAAATGTACAATGAATTAAGAATGTCCAGTACAGAAATTTCAGGGTGAAGAACGAGTAATCACACACACTCCTCAAGTTAAGAGAATGGGTGAAATGCAACACCGATATAGCTTTTCCAAACTTGGAATTATTCAGTTTGCACAACCAAAGGATTAAGCATGATCTTATTCGAATGTACAAATATATGAATCCACAATTAAGAGATCTGTCTAAAAATAATTTTACACCGAGGCCTGCAACAATGACAAGGAGTATACTTTATGACTAGAAGAAAGATTTATTCATTATTATAGATGCACATTCTGTACTGTACAGACTGTAATACTATAGAACTCTTTGCCACAACATGTCGCAGTGGTCAATTCACTAAAAACTTCAAGGAGGGCCTTGAATCAATTCTTGGAAAATATAATATTACAGGTAATGAGTAATGGACTCTGTAATGATTCATTGATCCAGGGAACTGGTCTGGGGCAAATATAAATTTGGAAAACTATTTTCCCTTAATATAGGACAATTAGCATCTTTCTCATGGCTTCCTCTTGACCACCATGTTATGTCATAGGTTCAACTTCAAGGACCTTATGTTTTCTTTTAATATTAACCTATGATGTATAGGTACTGTTGTGATAGGCAATTCAGTATCACAATGGACATAGCGGTCAGAGCACATACAGTGATCTGAAAATAACCCAAAATAATAGAACGAGCTCTGAGACGTGGGAACTCTGCAGACCGCAATCCCTAATCCTCTCCAAACAACACTAGAGGCAGCCGTGGATTGCGCCTAACTCTGCCTATGCAACTCGGCACAGCCTGAGAAACTAACTAGCCTGAAGATAGAAAATAAGCCTACCTTGCCTCAGAGAAATACCCCAAAGGAAAAGGCAGCCCCCCACATATAATGACTGTGAGTTAAGATGAAAAGACAAACGTAGGGATGAAATAGATTCAGCAAAGTGAGGCCCGACTTTCTTAACAGAGCGAGGATAGGAAAGATAACTTTGCGGTCTACACAAAACCCTAAAGAAAACCACGCAAAGGGGGCAAAAAGACCCTCCGTACCGAACTAACGGCACGGAGGTACACCCTTTGCGTCCCAGAGCTTCCAGCAAAACAATTAGACAAGCTGGACAGAAAAAATAGCAAACAAATAGCAAAGAAGATCTTAGCTATGCAGAGCAGCAGGCCACAGGAATGATCCAGGGAAAAACAAGTCCAACACTGGAACATTGACAGGAAGCATGGACCAAAGCATTAGGTGGAGTTAAGTAGAGAAGCACCTAACGACCTCACCAGATCACCTGAGGGAGGAAACTCAGAAGCCGCAGTACCACTTTCCTCCACAAACGGAAGCTCCCAGAGAGAATCAGCCGAAGTACCACTTGTGACCACAGGAGGGAGCTCTGCCACAGAATTCACAACAGTACCCCCCCCTTGAGGAGGGGTCACCGAACCCTCACCAGAGCCCCCAGGCCGACCAGGATGAGCCACATGAAAGGCACGAACAAGATCGGGAGCATGGACATCAGAGGCAAAAACCCAAGAATTATCTTCCTGAGCATAACCCTTCCATTTAACCAGATACTGGAGTTTCCGTCTTGAAACACGAGAATCCAAAATCTTCTCCACAATATACTCCAATTCCCCCTCCACCAAAACCGGGGCAGGAGGGTCAACAGATGGAACCATAGGTGCCACGTATCTCCGCAACAATGACCTATGGAATACGTTATGTATGGAAAAAGAATCTGGGAGGGTCAGGCGAAAAGACACAGGATTAAGAACCTCAGAAATCCTATATGGACCAATAAAACGAGGTTTAAACTTAGGAGAGGAAACCTTCATAGGAATATGACAAGAAGATAACCAAACCAGATCCCCAACACGAAGTCGGGGACCCACACGGCGTCTGCGATTAGCGAAACGTTGAGCCTTCTCCTGGGACAAGGTCAAATTGTCCACTACATGAGTCCAAATCTGCTGCAACCTGTCCACCACAGTATCAACACCAGGACAGTCCGAAGACTCAACCTGTCCTGAAGAGAAACGAGGATGGAACCCAGAATTGCAGAAAAATGGCGAAACCAAGGTAGCCGAGCTGGCCCGATTATTAAGGGCGAACTCAGCCAAAGGCAAAAAGGACACCCAGTCATCCTGATCGGCAGAAACAAAGCATCTCAGATAGGTTTCCAAGGTCTGATTGGTTCGTTCGGTCTGGCCATTAGTCTGAGGATGGAAAGCCGAGGAAAAAGACAAGTCAATGGCCATCCTACCACAAAAGGCTCGCCAAAACCTCGAAACAAACTGGGAACCTCTGTCAGAAACGATATTCTCTGGAATGCCATGCAAACGAACCACATGCTGGAAGAACAATGGCACCAAATCAGAGGAGGAAGGCAATTTAGACAAGGGTACCAAATGGACCATCTTAGAAAAGCGATCACAGACCACCCAAATGACTGACATCTTTTGAGAAACGGGAAGATCTGAAATAAAATCCATAGAGATATGTGTCCAAGGCCTCTTCGGGACCGGCAAGGGCAAAAGCAACCCACTGGCACGAGAACAGCGGGGCTTAGCCCGAGCACAAATCCCACAGGACTGCACAAACGTACGCACATCCCGCGACAGAGATGGCCACCAAAAGGATCTAGCCACTAACTCTCTGGTACCAAAGATTCCAGGATGACCAGCCAACAAAGAACAATGAACCTCAGAGATAACTTTATTCGTCCACCTATCAGGGACAAACAGTTTCTCCGCTGAACAACGATCAGGTTTATTAGCCTGAAATTTTTGCAGCACCCGCCGCAAATCAGGGGAGATGGCAGACACAATTACTCCTTCCTTGAGGATACCCGCCGGCTCAGATAAACCCGGAGAGTCGGGCACAAAACTCCTAGACAGAGCATCTGCCTTCACATTTTTAGAGCCCGGAAGGTACGAAATCACAAAATCAAAACGGGCAAAAAACAGCGACCAACGAGCCTGTCTAGGATTCAAACGCTTAGCAGACTCGAGATAAGTCAAGTTCTTATGATCAGTCAATACCACCACGCGATGCTTAGCTCCTTCAAGCCAATGACACCACTCCTCGAATGCCCACTTCATGGCCAGCAACTCTCGGTTGCCCACATCATAATTTCGCTCAGCAGGCGAAAACTTCCTGGAAAAAAAAGCGCATGGTTTCATCACTGAGCAATCAGAACCTCTCTGCGACAAAACAGCCCCTGCTCCAATCTCAGAAGCATCAACCTCGACCTGGAACGGAAGAGAAACATCTGGTTGACACAACACAGGGGCAGAAGAAAAACGACGCTTCAACTCTTGAAAAGCTTCCACAGCAGCAGAAGACCAATTGACCAAATCAGCACCCTTCTTGGTCAAATCGGTCAATCGTTTGGCAATACTAGAAAAATTGCAGATGAAGCGACGATAAAAATTAGCAAAGCCCAGGAACTTTTGCAGACTTTTCAGAGATGTCGGCTGAGTCCAATCATGGATGGCTGGGACCTTAACAGGATCCATCTCGATAGTAGAAGGGGAAAAGATGAACCCCAAAAATGAAACCTTCTGCACACCAAAGAGACACTTTGATCCCTTCACAAACAAATAATTAGCACGCAGGACCTGAAAAACCGTTCTGACATGCTTCACATGAGACTCTCAATCATCCGAGAAGATCAAAATGTCATCCAAGTACACAATCAGGAATTTATCCAGGTACTCTCGGAAGATGTCATGCATAAAGGACTGAAACACTGATGGAGCATTGGCAAGTCCGAATGGCATCACTAGATACTCAAAATGACCCTCGGGCGTATTAAATGCAGTTTTCCATTCATCGCCTTGCCTGATTCGCACCAGATTATATGCACCACGAAGATCTATCTTGGTGAACCAACTAGCCCCCTTAATCCGAGCAAACAAATCAGATAACAATGGCAAAGGGTACTGAAATTTAACAGTGATCTTATTAAGAAGGCGGTAATCTATACAAGGTCTCAGCGAACCATCCTTCTTGGCTACAAAAAAGAACCCTGCTCCTAATGGTGACGATGACGGGCGAATATGCCCCTTCTCCAGGGATTCCTTCACATAACTGCGCATAGCGGTGTGCTCAGGCACGGATAAATTAAACAGTCGACCTTTTGGGAATTTACTACCAGGAATCAAATTGATAGCACAATCACAATCCCTATGCGGAGGTAGGGCATCGGACTTGGGCTCATCAAATACATCCCGGTAATCAGACAGAAATGGAACATCACCATGTACCCCCTGACAACCCCAGCTGGACACCGACATGGATTTCCAATCCAATACTGGATTATGGGCTTGTAGCCATGGCAACCCCAACACGACCACATCATGCAGATTATGCAACACCAGAAAGCGAATAACCTCCTGATGTGCAGGAGCCATGCACCTGGTCAGCTGGGTCCAGTATTGAGGCTTATTCTTGGCCAAAGGCGTAGCATCAATTCCTCTCAATGGAATAGGACACTGCAAGGGCTCCAAGAAAAACCCACAACGCTAAGCATATTCCAAGTCCATCAAATTCAGGGCAGCGCCTGAATCCACAAACGCCATGACAGAATACGATGACAAAGAGCAGATCAAGGTAACGGACAGAAGAAATTTTGACTATACTGTACCAATGGTGGCAGACCTAGCAAACCGCTTAGTGCACTTTGGACAATCAGAGATAGCATGAGTGGAATCACCACAGTAGAAACACAGCCCGTTCAGACGTCTGTGTTCTTGCCGCTGAACTCTGGTCATAGTCCTATCGCACTGCATAGGCTCAGGTTTAATCTCAGGTAATACCGCCAAATGGTGCACAGATTTACGCTCACGCAAGCGTCGACCGATCTGAATGGCCAAAGACATAGACTCATTCAAACCAGCAGGCATAGGAAATCCCACCATGACATCCTTAAGGGCTTCAGAGAAACCCTTTCTGAATATAGCTGCCAGCGCAGATTCATTCCATTGAGTGAGCACGGACCACTTTCTAAATTTCTGGCAATATTCCTCTATCTCATCCTGAGCCTGACAAAGAGCCAGCAAATTTTTTTCAGCCTGATCCACTGAATTAGGCTCATCGTACAGCAATCCAAGCGCCAGGAAAAACGCATCGATATTACTTAATGCAGGATCTCCTGACGCAAGAGAAAATGCCCAGTCCTGAGGGTCGCCACGCAAAAAAGAAATGACGATCCTAACCTGTTGAACTGGGTCACCAGAGGAGCGAGGTTTCAAAGCCAGAAATAGTTTACAATTATTTTTGAAACTCAGAAATTTAGTTCTATCTCCAAAAAACAAATCTGGAATAGGAATTCTCGGTTCTAACAAAGAATTCTGAACCACAAAATCTTGAATATTTTGAACTCTTGCCGTGAGCTGATCCACACATGAAGACAGACCTTTAATGTCCATTGCTACACCTGTGTCCTGAACCACCCAAATGTCTAGGGGAAAAAAAAGGCAAAACACAGTGCAAAGAAAAAAAAATGGTCTCAGAACTTCTTTTTTCCCTCTATTGAGAATCATTAGCACTTTTGGCTTCCTGTACTGTTGTGATAGGCAATTCAGTATCACAATGGACATAGCGGTCAGAGCACATACAGTGATCTGAAAATAACCCAAAATAATAGAACGAGCTCTGAGACGTGGGAACCCTGCAGACCGCAATCCCTAATCCTCTCCAAACAACACTAGAGGCAGCCGTGGATTGCGCCTAACTCTGCCTATGCAACTCGGCACAGCCTGAGAAACTAACTAGCCTGAAGATAGAAAATAAGCCTACCTTGCCTCAGAGAAATACCCCAAAGGAAAACGCAGCCCCCCACATATAATGACTGTGAGTTAAGATGAAAAGACAAACGTAGGGATGAAATAGATTCAGCAAAGTGAGGCCCGACTTTCTTAACAGAGCAAGGATAGGAAAGATAACTTTGCGGTCTACACAAAACCCTAAAGAAAACCACGCAAAGGGGCAAAAAGACCCTCCATACCGAACTAACGGCACGGAGGTACACCCTTTGCGTCCCAGAGCTTCCAGCAAAACAATTAGACAAGCTGGACAGAAAAAATAGCAAACAAATAGCAAAGAAGAACTTAGCTATGCAGAGCAGCAGGCCACAGGAATGATCCAGGGAAAAACAAGTCCAACACTGGAACATTGACAGGAAGCATGGACCAAAGCATTAGGTGGAGTTAAGTAGAGAAGCACATAACGACCTCACCAGATCACCTGAGGGAGGAAACTCAAAAGCCGCAGTACCACTTTCCTCCACAAACGGAAGCTCCCAGAGAGAATCAGCCGAAGTACCACTTGTGACCACTGGAGGGAGCTCTGCCACAGAATTCACAACAAGGTACGTCATAGATGTATATGCCACTTCGATGTGAGCTCTCGTGCAGAGCCAGCATTTCTTCTGGCACATGACAGCTGATTTGATCTCTGACAGCGGCATTTAAAATGCAAATCACACCCATGGCTGGTGTTAATAGGATACAATGATTTCTGTTACGTAGTAGGGATGAAGTCAGAAGATCCCACTTGAAGTCTCTGAAAACAACTATTGCAGTAAAAAGCAGAAAAAAGTTTTTAAAAAACATAACCTTCCTCTAGTGTTAGGGTCGTGA
Source organism: Ranitomeya imitator (assembly GCF_032444005.1). Lineage (NCBI taxonomy): Eukaryota > Metazoa > Chordata > Amphibia > Anura > Dendrobatidae > Ranitomeya > Ranitomeya imitator. The sequence continues at coordinate 410,963,519 of NC_091282.1, read as the reverse complement.
CCGACCCGTTTTAGGTTTTAAATGCATACAAATTCTACATACATTTGTTTATTGCATCAAGACTTTTTGACTTTTTCAGGAACTTATTGTTAAACAAAATACAATAAAATAAAACTATTTTACTAAATTGTAAAATGCTCTTATTAAAATTATAACCTTTGTGTTGTTGGGGTCAATTTCGACCCAGGTCTAATATAAGAGTAAAAAAAACAATAATAAGTCCCAAAACTGAACTCATAAACACAATATAAACCTACAGCCCACAGCCAGCTCTACCTCCAACAACTTGAGCTAGGGACATGTCCAGGCATGTATGGCTAAATCAGCTTAGTTGGTACTTTGCAGAGTATAGTTTATATTATTCTCTTGAGGTTCATTTGAAAATATTTTTATATTGAAAATGAAGGGTATGCTCTCAAATGAAAATATTAAAATCAATCCTTCCATGGATGAGAAACCCTAACAAGGTAACTAAGAGGTAAGAAAAAAATTGGACCATAAATAACTGTTTTTAGGGTATCCTAGGGGTGATTTAAGACACGGGTCAAAACCGAAAGAAAGAGTAACAGAAAGATAACACTAGAGGAAGGTTAAAACATATAAAAGTTCAAATCACCCCCCTTTTGCCACATTCAAAATAAAATAATAGAAAACACATATTTGGTATCGCTGTTTTAAGAAAAGTCCAATCTATCAAAATATAAAAAGAATTAATCTGATTGGTAAATGACGACGCAACGAGAAAAAATCAAAAGCCAGAATAAAGTTTTTTGATTGCAGCAAGATTGTAATAAAATGCGATAACAGATGATAAAAACATTATATGTAGCTCAAAATGGTATTAATAAAATCAGTTTGGGGCGCAATAAAAGACCATAATCCAGCCCAAGATCCTGAAAAATGGAGATGCTTTGGGTCTCGAAAAATGGGACAAATTTTTTTTGCACATTGTAATAAAGTCCTTACTTAGAGCTGGAAGAGCCTGGAAAAATATGTAGACAATCCTCTTATCAAGCTGAGACTGAAGTTTATTCAGTGATTCGAAGCTGAATAATTTCATGGAAAGTCAGTGGGACAAAGAATGCAGGCAAGAACTGGAGTCCAGACAAAGTAACGCTGGGACATCTGGCGATGGTCTTTCCATAGTCTGGCGATGGTCTGGCCATGGTTTGGCCTGGCAGCAGACAGGCGAAGTTATGGCCCCGAACAACAGTAACAGTGGCTTTTTATATATGGTTTAGACAAAGAAAGCACATTGCAGCAAAAAGGACATATACATGATAACATCATACTGCGAAGAAAAACATATATTAAGGACAAAGCATACAATTGTTAAGTGTAATGACTTTAAGGCTCTTTTCCCCAAACTCCATTCGAACTCGTAAATCTACATGTTCCTCTGCACATATTGACAATTGCATATGTCTGTTCTCCAATATCAATACAACAAATACACTTATTTATTGCCACATGTTATCATTTTTCTATTATCTCATTGCCCTGCAGCTGATCCAGTTAACCTGTGTGTATGTACACTATACCTGCTAATGGCTATGATCTCATCTGGTGTCTCCAATCTGTCTAGGTCTTCCATAAATACATATTATTAACTTTTTAGAAGCAAAGTCAGTTGTTTTCTAACTTTGCACAAGATGGCTGCTAGAGCCAACATGGCTATTCAGTATGTTGTGGCTGACCATTCTCTTACACACAAACCTGGGATTTTTTTTTCACCACATAAATAAAAAAAAAACTTGTACATGTTTGGTATCTGTAAACTCATAATGACCTGGATAATCATAATCATGGCAGGTCAGTTTTAGCATTTAATGAACATGGTAAAAAAAAGAAAAGCAATTCTGGAATTGCACTTTTTTTGCAATTTCACTGCACTTGGAATTTTTGTTTTCGTTTTCCAGTACACTATATGGTAAAATGGTAAACTCAATGGTGTAGTTCAAAAATACAACCCGTCCTGCAAAAAAACTGAAAAATAAAAAGTTATGCCTCTGGGAAGAAGGGAAGAAAAAGCAAAAACACTAAAAAGGAAAATCCCATGGTCATGAGGGGGTTAAAACTCTGAAACTATAAGACTTTTAATAGTTTTCAAATTGGTCCTACAGTTATTTACAGCATACAGCCATTTGACTGTCTCATCTCTTAGATAAAAGAAGAGTAGCATGGTTCACACTTGAATTTTAAACAAATACATTTATCTCAATTGGCACTTTTTTATTAATTAATCATTGCCATAATTTATCAATTATGAACTTCATGAAGGGAATAATCATAATAGAGCTAATATACAATACTGTGCTGCAAAAAAAAATACTGGGATTAAATTGAAGTAATGGCCAACCCCTTTAATGATGTAAATACATTTTGGAAGTACCTTGTGCCACCACCAGAAGTGTATTCTATTTTGGAGTACATTTCAGGCAAAATTTAGGATTGACTTAAAATAAACACTTGGACTTAGCCATAATCCATTCATCCATTTTGGCAAATCTATTGGGAAAACTCAAACAATTTACCAATTTTTGCTCAATTTTAATTTGTAAAAAAATGTAGTGACTTTTTACTGTCTCTGCTGTAAACATTTTAATGAATTGTCTTCTTCATATTCCCATTTAATTTTCCCCTTTAAATGACTATCAAAATAATTCATAAACTCAACAGTGCTATTTTATTACTACTAAATAGTGTTGAGCGATACCGTCCGATATTTGAAAGTATCGGTATCGGATGGTATCGGCCGATATCCGAAAAATATCGGATATCGCCGATACCGATATCCGATACCAATACAAGTCAATGGGACACAAATATCGGAAGGTATCCTCTATGGTTCCCAGGGTCTGAAGGAGAGGAAACTCTCCTTCAGGCCCTGGGATCCATATTCATGTGTAAAATAAAGAATAAAAATAAAAACTATTGATATACTTACCCTCGGACGCGCCCTGGTTGTCACCGCTGCAACCGCCATGCTTCCCTTTCTAAGAATGAGCGCGTTAAGGACCTTCGATGACGTCGCGGCTTGTGATTGGTCGCTGAGCGGTCACATGACCGCTCAGCGACCAATCACAAGCCGCGACATCATCGAAAGTCCTTAACGCGCTCATTCTTAGGAACAGAAGCATGACGGTTGCAGCGGTGACAACCAGGGCGCGTCCGAGGGTAAGTATATCAATATTTTTTATTTTTATTCTTTATTTTACACATGAATATGGATCCCAGGGCCTGAATTCCGATACTGCAAATATCGGCTGATACCCGATACTTGCGGTATCGGAATGCTCAACACTACTACTGAATCATTAATAACAACATACTGCAATATAGGGGCACTGCAATTGTTTGCACATATGAACATTATTATACCACATACACCAATTATATTTTTATAACAAATACAATAATCACACATATTATTGTAACCATTTGCCCAACATTTGTGCCACCTAAACTGCTTTACTCACAAAAAAATTTGATGATGTGCTGTGCTATTTGACTCCAAGACATTAACAATAGAGTAACATAGTAACATAGTAACATAGTTAGTAAGGCCGAAAAAAAGACATTTGTCCATCCAGTTCAGCCTATATTCCATCATAATAAATCCCCAGATCTACGTCCTTCTACAGAACCTAATTGTATGATACAATATTGTTCTGCTCCAGGAAGACATCCAGGCCTCTCTTGAACCCCTCGACTGAGTTCGCCATCACCACCTCCTCAGGCAAGCAATTCCAGATTCTCACTGCCCTAACAGTAAAGAATCCTCTTCTATGTTGGTGGAAAAACCTTCTCTCCTCCAGACGCAAAGAATGCCCCCTTGTGCCCGTCACCTTCCTTGGTATAAACAGATCCTCAGCGAGATATTTGTATTGTCCCCTTATATTCTTATACATGGTTATTAGATCGCCCCTCAGTCGTCTTTTTTCTAGACTAAATAATCCTAATTTCGCTAATCTATCTGGGTATTGTAGTTCTCCCATCCCCTTTATTAATTTTGTTGCCCTCCTTTGTACTCTCTCTAGTTCCATTATATCCTTCCTGAGCACCGGTGCCCAAAACTGGACACAGTACTCCATGTGCGGTCTAACTAGGGATTTGTACAGAGGCAGTATAATGCTCTCATCATGTGTATCCAGACCTCTTTTAATGCACCCCATGATCCTGTTTGCCTTGGCAGCTGCTGCCTGGCACTGGCTGCTCCAGGTAAGTTTATCATTACCTAGGATCCCCAAGTCCTTCTCCCTGTCAGATTTACCCAGTGGTTTCCCATTCAGTGTGTAATGGTGACATTGATTCCTTCTTCCCATGTGTATAACCTTACATTTATCATTGTTAAACCTCATCTGCCACCTTTCAGCCCAAGTTTCCAACTTATCCAGATCCATCTGTAGCAGAATACTATCTTCTCTTGTATTAACTGCTTTACATAGTTTTGTATCATCTGCAAATATCGATATTTTACTGTGTAAACCTTCTACCAGATCATTAATGAATATGTTGAAGAGAACAGGTCCCAATACTGACCCCTGCGGTACCCCACTGGTCACAGCGACCCAGTTAGAGACTATACCATTTATAACCACCCTCTGCTTTCTATCACTAAGCCAGTTACTAACCCATTTACACACAATTTCCCCCAGACCAAGCATTCTCATTTTGTGTACCAACCTCTTGTGCGGCACGGTATCAAACGCTTTGGAAAAATCGAGATATACCACGTCCAATGACTCACCGTGGTCCAGCCTATAGCTTACCTCTTCATAAAAACTGATTAGATTGGTTTGACAGGAGCGATTTCTCATAAACCCATGCTGATATGGAGTTAAACAGTTATTCTCATTGAGATAATCCAGAATAAAATCCCTCAGAAACCCTTCAAATATTTTACCAACAATAGAGGTTAGACTTACTGGCCTATAATTTCCAGGTTCACTTTTAGAGCCCTTTTTGAATATTGGCACCACATTTGCTATGCGCCAATCCTGCGGAACAGACCCCGTCACTATAGAGTCCCTAAAAATAAGAAATAATGGTTTATCTATTACATTACTTAGTTCTCTTAGTACTCGTGGGTGTATGCCATCCGGACCCGGAGATTTATCTATTTTAATCTTATTTAGCCGGTTTCGCACCTCTTCTTGGGTTAGATTGGTGACCCTTAATATAGGGTTTTCAGAAGGTGTTTAATATGTTTGCTTTTTCCTCGTCATCTACAACCATTCTTTCCTCACTTTTTTTTAAGGGGCCTACATTTTCAGTTTTTATTCTTTTACTATTGATATAGTTGAAGAACAGTTTGGGATTAGTTTTACTCTCCTTAGCAATGTGCTTCTCTGTTTCCTTTTTGGCAGCTTTAATTAGTTTTTTAGATAAAGTATTTTTCTCCCTATAGTTTTTTAGAGCTTCAATGGTGCCATCCTGCTTTAGTAGTGCAAATGCTTTCTTTTTACTGTTAATTGCCTGTCTTACTTCTTTGTTTAGCCACATTGGGTTTTTCCTATTTCTAGTCCTTTTATTCCCACAAGAGTTGAGAAGATTAACACGCGAAGGATTGATTTCGGGTTGAATTTCCTGAAATTTGCCGATTACGCAAATTCAAACACTTTGCAGTTCGATCTGCAGGGATTGTACCCCCAAAAAAAGTATCATCAAGCGTGCAGCACAGTCTTTGTCATAATGCCATACAGTGATAGCATTACATGGTATAGTAAATCAGGGAGAATTCAAAGTTAGTATAATAGATGGTGGTAGGCCAAGGTGTGCCATTTTCTGCTTGTACGGTGTTAGGATAGGCAGTCTTGTGCACAATTCATTGCACCTAGGGATAGAAATTAAAGTAATGTAAAATTCTCACCTTTACACGTTGTGAGTATGCACAACACATATAGTAAGTATGATAGGACGGCTGCAGATGGCACTGGACCCGCGAAGGATCGTCAAGAAATTCTGGATAGGATATTCAAGATTCCGACAATTCCGCACTCTTCCAAAATCAGGCAAGGGAATCACAGAGTTCAGAAGAGTTGCATACTTTATTCAGGGCTATAAAACCACGCATTTCATGGATGTCCTGTCGACTTCCTAAGGTACATAGCCAATACTAACCACATGGTATTACTCACATATATAGGGTGGGCTGGACCTAGAAAAAATGGGCGTCAAACACACCTGGCCCCCTGAACGTTGCAGTTATACTTAAAATACAAACATAAATTTGTTGCACATCTATACAACAGTGATTAAAAATGCAATTTGTTAGCATAAAAATATATGTGACATTAAAATGTAAGATTTTTCTGCAAATAAAATTGAAAAGAAAGGAAATAAAATGTCTTCTAAGATTAAAAAACCTTTTCTCAGACCAGGATTAGAACCTACCATCCTTGGAAATATTGTGGAAGTGAAAGGACCTGGGGCACAGACCTCTGAGATATTCTGTTGATTGACCCTTGAAGCTTAAATATTTTTTGAATACCTAAAGAACCATCAATATTAGTAATATAAAAATCAATTAAAATGTATATTGAATAAAATTCATTTATAAAAACATATACAAGAATAAAAATAAAAATTAAATATAAAAATTAAAATTTGTGGTTTATTTATTATAAAAAGAAAATGTGAATAAATTATTGAATACATTAATTATGATAAAAGGATGAGTGAATGACGGATAATTCTACATAATCTTTAATAATGTGATACAAAAGATATGTATATGTGAATAAACATACACAATGTGAATGAATTTTAGTGAAGACCTTATTTAATGAAAATATTTTTTTTCAAACTTTTTGTATGCGTTTTGCTTTATCTACTATATACAGTTATATGAAAAAGTTTGGGCACTCCTATTAATCTTAAGCTTAATGTTTTATAAAAATTGTTTTTTTTTACAACAGCTATTTCAGTTTCATATATCTAATAACTGTTGGACACAGTAGTGTTTCTGCCTTGAAATGAGGTTTATTGTACTAACAGAAAATGTGCAATCTGCATTCAAACAAAATTTGACAGGTGCATAAGTATGGGCACCCCACCAGAAAAGTGACATTAATATTTATTTATTTTGCAAAAATAACAGCCTCCAGTCGCTTCCTGCACACAGGCGCCAGGACTACAAGGGGCCCTCGGAAGGTGAGTATATGTTTATTTTTTATTTTAAGTCTTTTTTAACCACGCATATAGTGCCCACATTGCTATATACTACGTGGGCTGTGTTACATACTGCGTAGGCTGTGTTATATACTACATCTCTATGATATATACTATGTCGCTGGGCAATATACAACGTGACTGTCCAATATACTACGTGGCTATGTTATATACTACTTGACTCTGCTATATACTACGTGGCTCTGATATATATTACGTGGCTGAATAATATACTACGTGCCTGTGCAATACACTACGTGGCTATGTTATATACTATGTGGCTGTGTTATATACTACGTAGCTCTGCTATATACTGCGTACGCTGTGTTACATGCTACGTAGCTCTGTTTATATACTACGTCAGTTGTGTTATATACTATGTCACTGTGCAATATAGTACGTAGCCTGTGCTATATACTACCTACATATTCTAGAATACCCGATACGTTAGAATCGGGCGACTATCTAGTTTATTATAAAAGCATTAAAGAACACTATAGAAATACTTCTGATATTTCATTCAGCCCCTGTAGTTTCAGGGTGCTGAGTTCGTGGATCCGGTGCCATCTGCAGCCATCCCATCATACTTACTATATGTGTTGTGCATACTCACAACATGTAAAGGTGAGAATTTTACCTTACATTAAACTGATTGTTATTTTGGTAACTGTGTAATTGCGCCCCTCTCTTCACCCTTTCTAGCACATTGCCAACTGAGCTAGGGACAGTTCAATTCGGTTATCATGATTGACATCATGTCTTGGGAGCAGCATCAACAGTTTGTTACCTATCAGTCACTAGGGAATATTTCAACCATCGTTTGACATCTCGGGAAAGGCTTACAATGCAAGATATCGGCATTTCCACTACCCGATCAGATGATTTTTCCACGGATAACATGACAGCATTTAATGAAGAAGATACCAATACTATGAAAAATGTATTTCATGAACTTGAAGAAGCTCTCAAGGATGAGCTATGTCTTGAACTTAATATCCGTTTTCTTTCCATCTATATAGGGGAGAAATTATGCCCCGGGGTTTAAGGTTAAGGTACCGTCACACTAAGCGACGCTGCAGCGATACCAACAACGATGTCGATCACTGCAGCGTTGCTGTTTGGTCGCTGGAGAGCTGTCACACAGACAGCTCTCCAGCGACCAACGATCCCAAAGTCCCCGGGTAACCAGGGTAAACATCGGGTTACTAAGCGCAGGGCCGCACTTAGTAACCCGATGTTTACCCTGGTTACCGTTGTAAATGTAAAAAAAACACTACATACTTACATTCCCGGTGTCTGGTCATGTCCCTCGCCTTCAGCTTCCTGCACTGACTGAGCGCTGACCGTAAAGTACAGCGGTGACGTCACCGCTGCATAGCGTGCTTTACGGCCGGCCGGCGCTCACCAGTCAGTGCGGGAAGCTGACGGCGGGGGACATGACCAGACACCGGGAATGTAAGTATGTAGTGTTTGTTTTTTTACATTTACAACGATAACCAGGGTAAACATCGGGTTACTAAGTGCGGCCCTGCGCTTAGTAACCCGATATTTACCCTGGTTACCAGTGAAGACATCGCTGGATCAGCGTCACACACTCCGATTCAGCGATGTCAGCGGGAGATCCAGCGACGAAATAAAGTTCTGGACTTTCCTCAGCGACCAACGATCTCCCAGCAGGGGCCTGATCGTTGGTCGCTGTCACACAGAACGATTTCGTTAACGATATCGTTGCTACGTCACAAAAACCAACGATATCATTAACGATATCGTTCAGTGTGACGGTACCTCTAGTCCTGCCCTCACCTTTTCCTGAGGATTCTCTGTTTTGTATTGAATGGTTTAATATTCTCAATTCCTGCATGAAAAATCTATTGAAATGTTGTCACAAAAAGAGGTCGCATTTATGTTTCCTGACCACTAACAAAATTTTTGACATTGCTAGAAATTTAATGCCACTTGATAGCCATCCCTTATTCAGTAAAATTAATAATAGCATTACAACAATTATATTAAAAAATGAACATGAAACCATTATGAAAAAAGCCAAAAAACTACACAGGGACAGAGATGACTATAAAAAGTCTGAAAATATGTCATTTTTAAAAAAAAAAATCTGTGGTAGCTCCACCAACTAAACATACTGCTCCTTCTTCCTTCCCTATAAGGGTACCGTCACACAGTGCAATTTTGATCGCTACGACGGCACGATTCGTGACGTTCGAGCGATATAGTTACGAGATCGCAGTGTCTGACACGCTCCTGCGATCAGGGACCCCGCTGAGAATCGTACGTCGTAGCAGATCGTTTGAAACTTTCTTTCGTCGTCTAGTGTCCCGCTGTGGCGGCATGATTGCATTTGCATAGTGTAACATATATCGTATACGATGTGCGCATAGTAACCAACGGCTTCTACATCGCACATACGTCATGAAATTATCGCTCCAGCGTCGTAGATTGCAAAGTGTGACAGCAGTCTACGACGCTGGAGCGATATTGTTACGACGCTGGAGCGTCACGGATCGTACCGTCGTAGCGATGAAAATTGCACTGTGTGACGGTGAGGAAGACAGTGTGTGACAAAGGAAGAGTAAATTTCAAACCACAAGTAAATACTCTGATCAGTCTCAAGATAGTGATCCCTCCACTGCTGTGAGCAGTAGTTCTACAATGGAAACAGTCTCTATTCCTTCTGCCCAATCCTCCCAAATACTGGCAAATACTCCATCATCTCAGGTGAATCATGTTTTCTCACCTGATCCTATTTTTTCTCAGGATAGAGATTGCTCCACTGCTGGGAGCAGTAGTACTGCAGTGAAAATACCCTCTATTCTTTCCACTCAATCCTCCCAGAAACCAGTAATCACTCCACAACCCCGGGTGAATCTTGTTTCTTCACCTGAACCCCTTTTCTCTCAGGACAGAGATCGTTGTACTGCTGGGAGTAGTAGTACCACAGTGTAAACAGTCTCTGTCCATTCTACCCAATCCTCCCAGAAACCAGCAATTACTTTAGTATCTCAAGTGAATCTTGTCTCTTCACCTGAATCCCCTCTTTCCATTAATGTTCCTAGGACTATGAGCAATTCCAAACTCACTCCAAGCACTGTGTCCTCCTCACTTAGTAATACATCTGTTTTATGTGCACTCACATCCACAGAACCATCCATCGTATTAAATCCACTGACAGCCTATCAAACTTTAATAAATCTAAAAAAAAATCTAGAAAAAATCCAGGAACAGATACATTTAATTCAAGAGGAGAAAAGTACCTAAGTATCTCACTGCTACCAATAACCTAATCATTGTTGATTCTTTTCAAACACAAATACCCACTGACATAAGTGATTTATTAAATTTATCCCAGCACTGCACTCCTATGACTTTCACCCCTTCATTATCAGATAATCAGGTTTCTTCGGTTGGTAAAAATAGCAGTGCTTTATTATCAACCAAAATTTTGGTTGATAATACCGGAGCTGGTAACACCACCAGTATAACTAATTTTTTACCCCAGGTTGTGGTCCCAGAACAAGAAATTTTAGACCAATTTTTCAACAAAATAGGGAAAAGAAAAAGTCCCGCAGAGGAGGAAGCAAACATAAAAAGAACCAGACACAAAGAACGGATCAACCCATAGAGAAGACAAATGCATTAAATTTATCCTCCCACTCACTAAACAATGATGACATATCACTTTTATCTAAAGGGTTATCATTTTGTCCAACATTTAAAGTTAAGGATTTTGATATTTTTCTGGACCTTCAGTGCTTCATGAGAAAAATGACTTTAAAGTATATAACGTTCGTGGTGCTACAAGATATGTGGTGTCTGATGGAAAATGTTCTAGTAACGTCAGATGATGTAAAATTAGCTGTCCGCATAATGTTAGCACAGGCCAAACAGTGACCGCACTGAAAACAGCCGGGCACTGGGCCTCTAGTCCCAAAAGGGTTACTCACAGGGGGGACGTAGTGACTCCGAACCAGCATGTTATTGAGATTGGGGGACGTCCTAGCTGTCATAGAGGGAAAATCGCCCAGGACGGCCCAATACAGAATGAAGCTGTAGCATCGGGGAAGTAGGGACTGCACCGCGCCAGGAGCAGGTGAGTATAACGGGGAGTGGAGCGCTGCACTGCGCGATATTCACCTGCTCCTCGTTCCGGGTGCCGCTCCGTCTTCAGCGTCTTCTGCCGTGACACTCAGGTCAGAGGGCGCAGTGACATGGTTAGTGCACACCCTCTGCCTCAACGTCAGTGCAGAAGACGCTGAAGATGGAGCGGCACCAGAACGAAGTCAGGTGAATATTGAAAGTGCCAGGGGCCTGAGCGACGGAGAGGCGAGTATCTGATTTTAATTTTTTTTTATCGCAACAACATCAAATGGGGCAAGTGTCTGTATGGAGCATCTTATGGGGCATAATCAACGTTTGTGCAGCACTATATGGGGCAAGTGTCTGTATGTGGCCGCAATCAACGTTTGTGCAGCATTATATGGGGCAAATATCTTTATGGAGCATCTCATGGGGCCATAATCAATGTTTGTGCAGCATTATGTGGGGCAAATATCTTTATGGAGCACCTATGGGGCCATAATCAACGTTTGTGCAGCATTATATGGCGCAAATATCTTTATTGAGCCTCTTATGGGGCCATAATTAACGTTTGTGAAGCATTATATGGGGCAAGTGTCTGTATGGAGCATCTTATTGGGCCATAATCAAGGTTTGTGCATCATTATATTGGGCAAATGTGTCTATGGAGCATCTTATGGGCCATTATTAACCTTTATGCAGGATTATATGGGGCATATTTTAATATGGCGCATCTTATGGGGCCCATCATAAACTTTATGGAGCATTATATTGGGCTCCTGATTCAGTGTGGATATTCAAAAACACTTAACCTACTGATGTCTCAATTAATTTTACTTTTATTGGTATCTATTTTTACTTTTGACATTTACCGGTAGCTGCTGCATTTCCCACTCTAGGTTTATACTCGAGTCATTAAGTTTTCCAAGTTTTTTGTGGCAAAATTAGGGGGTCGGCTTATACTCAGGTCGGCTTATACTCGAGTATATATGGTAATTAATTTATTCAATAATTTATTCAGTTTCTTTTTTATAATAAATCACACATTTTTATTTTTATTTTTCATTTTAATTTTAATTTTTGCATACATTTTTTATCAATGAATTTTATTCAATATACATTTTAATTGATTTTTATATTAATAATATTGATGGTCCTTTAGGTATTCAAAAAAATGTTAAGCTTCAAGGGTCAATCAACAGAATATCTCAGAGGTCTGTGCCCCGAGGTCCTTTCACTTCCACAATGTTTCCAAGAATGGTAGGGTCTAATCCTGGTCTGAAAAAAGTTTTTTTAATCTTAGCAGACTTTTTATTTCCTTTCTTTTCAGTTTTACTTGCAGCTAAATCTTACATTTCAATGTCATATATATTTTTATGCTAACAAATTGCATTTTTAATCACTGTTATATAGATATGCAACAAATTTATGTTTGTATTTTAAATGTAACTGCAGCGTTCAGGGGGCCAGGTGTGTTTGAGGCCCATTTTTTTTATGTCCAGCCCACCCTATATATGTGAGTAATACCATGTGGTTAGTATTAGCTATGTATCTGAGGAAGTGGACAGGATGTCCATGAAATGCATAGTTTTATAGCCCTGAATAAAGTATGCAACTCTTCTGAACTCTGTGATTTCCTTGCCTGATTTTGGAGGAGCACGGAATTGTCGGAATCTTGAATATCCTATCCAGAATTTCATTAGTACTGAAGTAGATTAAAAATGGAAGTGGTAGTCTCTAACCCAAAGAATCAAGTGACTTAAAGAGAAGTGCTGTACTTGTAATATACACTGCTCAAAAAAATAAAGGGAACACTTAAACAACAGAATATATCTCCAAGTAATTCAAACTTCTGTGAAATCAAACTGTCCACTTAGGAGGCAACACTGATTGCCAATCAATTTCACATGCTGATGTGCAAATGGAATAGACGATAGATGGAAATCATTGACAATTATCAAGGCACACAAAATAAGGGAGTGGTTCTGCAGGTGGTGACCACATACTACATCTCAGTACCAATGCTTTCTGGCTGATGTTTTGGTCACTTTTGAATGTTGGTTGTGCTTTCACACTCGTTGTAGCATGAGACGGGCTCTACAACCCAAATAAGTGGCTCAGGAAGTGCAGGTCATTCAGGATGGCACATAAATGCGAACTGTGGCAAGAAGGTTTGCTTTGTCTGTCCAGAGGCTGGAGGCGCTACCAGGAGACAGGCCAGTACACCAGGAGATGTGGAGTGGGCCGTAGGAGGGCTACAACCCAGCAGCAGGGCCGCTATCTCAGCCTTTGTGCAAGAAGGAATAGGAGAGCACTGCCAGAGCCCTGCAAAATGACCTCCAGCAAGCCACAAATATGCATGTGTCTGCAGAAACAGTTAAAAACCGACTCCGTGAGGATGGCCTTAGTGCCCGAAGTCCACAGATGGGGGTTGTGCCCAACACCATGCAGGACGCTTGGCATTTGCCACAGAACCCCAGGATTGGCAAATTCGCCACTGGCACCCTGTGCTCTTCAGAGATGAAAACAGGTTCACACTCAGCACATGTGACAGACGTGACAGAGTCTGGAGACGTCATGGAGAGCAATCTGCTGCATGCAACATCCTTCATCATGACTGGCTTGGCAGTGGGTTTGTAATGGGTGGGGTGGCATTTCTTTGGAGGGCCAAACTGCTCTCCATGTGTTCGGGAGAGGTAGACTGACTGCCATTAGGTACTGAGACGAGATCCTCAGACCCCTTGTGAGACCATATGCTGGTGCAGTTGGCCCTGGGTTCCTCCTAATGCAGAACAATGCCAGACCTCATGTGGCTGGAGTGTGTCAGCAGTTCCTGCAAGATGAAGGCATTGAAGCTCTGGATTTGTCCACCCATTCCCCAGACCTGAATCCGGTTGAACACATCTGGGCCATCATGTCTCGCACCATCCACCAATGTCACATTGTACCACAGACTGTCCAGGAGTTGGTGGATGCTTTAGTCCAGGTCTGGGAGGAGATCCCTCAGGAAACCATCCTCTGCCTCATCTGGAACATGCCCAGGCATTGTAGGGAGATCATACAGGCACGTGGAGGCCACACACACTACTGAGCATTATTTCCTTGTCTTGAGGCATTTCCACAGAAGTTGGATCAGCCTGTAACTTCATTTTCCACTTTGATTTTGAGCATCATTCCTACTCCAGACCTCCGTGGGATATTAGTTGTGATTTATTTTGATCATTTTTAGGTTTTATTATTCTCAACACATTACACTATGTAATGAATAAAGATATACAACTGGAATATTTCATTCAGTGATATCTAGGATGTGGGATTTTAGTGTTCCCTTGCTCTGGCACAAAATTAAGAAATTGTCTGATTTTTCTCTTTATTCAGTAGGTATATTTTTGTGTAATATATACATTTTTCATTTATTCTATAAACTTCTGACAGCATGGCTCTGAATTACAAGCAATTAATTTTATATTTTTTTTCTGAAAAGGAGATGTGGTCAAAATGACAAAAGAACAATGCTTTCAGACTTCAAATAATGCAAAGAAAACAAGTTCATAATTATTTATTCAGAAATCAATATTTTGTGGAATAACCATGAATTTTAATTACAGCTTTCATGCGTCTTGGCATGCTTTCCACCAGTCTTTCACACTGCTTATGGCGCAAATATTTAAGCAGTTCTTCTTTGTTTGATGGCTTGTGAGTGACTATCCATCATCCTCTTGATTACATTCCAGAGGTTTTCAATGGGGTTCAGGTCTGGAGATTAGGCTGCCCATGACAGGGTTTTCATGTGGCGGTCTCTTAATTTTTGCCAGAGCTGTATATATATATATATATATATATATATATATATATATATACATTTATTTATATATATAATATAAGGCTGGGAGCGTCACTCTGTCCGAAGCCTTTATAGACTGCACAAGCGCAAGCGCCGGCGCAGTCTGGACCCCACAGAGTGACGCAGCCCAGGAGATCGCGGTATGCGTAAGCACTGAACGCACACCGCGATCTCCAACGGAGAAGCAGGGACGTGCCAGGATGGTGAGTATGCTATATTCACCTGTCCCGTTCCAGCGCTGCACGCTGCTCCATCTTTCGGGTCCTCTGCCTGTGACATTCACAGTTCAGACGGCGCGATGACGCGCTTAATGTGCGCCGCCCTCTGACTGAACAGTCACAGCCAGAGGACCCGGAACACGGAGCAGCGCGCAGCGCTGGATCAGGGCCAGGTGAATATAGCAAGTGTCGGGGGCCTGAGCTGGCGGCGATACCGACACCTGACCCCCACAGCGCACCGGTGTCCCCGCCTGCTCAGGCCCCCCAACACTCGGCGCCCAGCGACGATAGGTGAGTATGTTATTTTTTTATATATCGCAGCAGCATACAGGGCATATACTATGGAGCATCTTATGGGGGCCATAAACCTTTATGGAGCAGCATAAGGGGCATATACTATGGATCATCTTATGGGGGCCATAAACCTTTATGGAGCAGCATACGGGGCATATACTATGGAGCATCTTATGGGGGCCATCAACCATAATGCAGCAGCATACGGGGCATATACTATGGAGCATCTTATGGGGGGCATCAACCATAAAGGAGCAGCATATGAGGCATATACTATGGAGCATCTTATGGGGGCCATCAACCATAATGCAGCAGCATACGGGGCATATACTATGGAGCATCTTATGGGGGCCATCAACCATAATGGAGCAGTGTACGGGGCATATACTATGGAGCATCTTATGGGGGCCATCAACCATAATGCAGCAGCATATGAGGCATATACTATGGAGCATCTTATGGGGGCCATCAACCATAATGCAGCAGCATATGAGGCATATACTATGGAGCATCTTATGGGGGGCATCAACCATAATGCAGCAGCATATGAGGCATATATTATGGAGCATCTTATGGGGGCCATCAACCATAATGGAGCAGCATATGAGGCATATACTATGGAGCATCTTATGGGGCTATCAACATTTATGGAGCAGCGTATGGGGCATATAGATGGGAGCAGCAAATTACAGAAGGGTGGCGCAGGATGGGAGCAGCACATGACAGAATAGGGCAGCACATGACAGAACGGGGATGCAGGATGGCAGCAGCACATGACAGAATGGGGGTGCAGGATGGAAGCAGCACATGACAGAACGGGGGCGCAGGATGGGAGCAGCACATGTGAGAATGGGGGCGCAGGATGGCAACAGCACATGTCAGAATGGGGGCACAGGATGGGAGCAGCACATGACAGAATGGGGGTGCAGGATGGGTGCAGCACATGACAGGATGGGGGCGCAGGATGGAGCAGCTCATGACAGGATGGGGACGCAGGATGGAGCAGCTCATGACAGGATGGGGACGCAGGATGGAGCAGCACATACCAGGATGGAGACCATATACCAACATAACTGCTCGCCACCCGGGCGTAGAATGGGTTCAATAGCTCAATAGCTAGTATATATATATATATATATATATATATATATATATATATATACATATCTTGACAAAATATACAAAATATATAGATATGGGGTGTAGAAATGATTTAATTATTTTTCATGGGCAGTTATCCCATTATATAGACTAGAAACAATAAAAATCATAAATATGGATTATTTTAGTAATTTTATACAATATGCTTTTAAATCATGTTTATTAATTATTTAAGAATGCTAATACATTTTATCTATGTGAGTCTCTAGTATACCATAAAAGAAATACCGTATATACTCGAATATAAGCCGACCCGAGTATAAGCTGACCCCCCTAATTTTGCCACAAAAAACTGGGAAAACTTATTGACTCGAGTATAAGCCTAGGGTGGGAAATGCAGCAGCTACCGGTGAATTTCAAAAATAAAAATAGATGCTCCATACCATTCATTATTGCCCCATAAGATGCTCCATATAAAGCTGTGCCACATATAATGCTCCATACTGTTCATTATTGCCCCATAGATGTGCCATATAAAGCTGTGCCATATAGTGCTCTGCGCCGTTCATTATTGCCCCATAGCTGTGCCATATAGTGCTCTGCACCGTTCATTATTGCCCCATAGCTGTGCCATATAGTGCTCTGTGCCGTTCATTATTGCCCCATAGCTGCCATATAGTGCTCTGCACCGTTCAGTATTGCCCCATAGCTGTGCCATATAGTGCTCTGCACCGTTCATTATTGCCCCATAGCTGTGCCATATAGTGCTCTGCACCGTTCATTCTTGCCCCATAGCTGCCATATAGTGCTCTGCGACGTTCAGTATTGCCCCATAGCAGCCATATAATGCTCTGCGCCGTTCAGTATTGCCCCATAGCTGTGCCATAGAAAGCTGTGCCATTGCTGCTGCTGCTGCTGCTGCAATAAAAAAAAAACGCCATACTCACCTCTCTTGCTTGCAGCTCCCAGCGTCCCGTCTCAGCGTCTCTCTGCACTGACTGATCAGGCAGAGGGCGCCGCGCACACTATATGCGTCATCGCGCCCTCTGACCTGCACAGTCAGAGCGGAGAGGCGCCGGGAAGATGGAGCGGCGCCCAGCGTGTGGAACGCGGACAGGTGAATATGACATACTTACCTGCTCCCGGCGTCCCGCTCCCTCTGCCTGTCACACGCTCTTCGGTGCCGCAGCCTCTTCCTCTATCAGCGGTCACCGGCACTGCTGATTAGAGAAATGAATATGCGGCTCCACCCCTATGGGAGGTGGAGCCGCGTATTCATTTCTCTAATGAGCGGTCCCATGTGACCGCTGAAGAGGAGAAGAACTGCAGCACCCGAAGACCGTGGGACGGCAGGGGGAGCATCAGGACCGCCGGGACTAGGTAAGTATACCTCAGCGCCCTCTCACCCGCCGACCCTGCCGCCCACCGTGACTCGAGTATAAGCCGAGAGGGGCACTTTCAGCCCAAAATTTTGGGCTGAAAATCTTGGCTTATACTCGAGTATATACGGTATTTTTGAAATCACTTTTAAGAAATATAAAGCATATAGTGAAATTAATAAAAACAGTCTAAAGGAAACATTTAGAAGACATCAGTTCTGTCTTTTAAGATCTATCATATTTAGGGGCCTGCTAATATATCTTGCAGAATCTGAAGCTGTGTTTCAGTGATTTGCTATAGTAACACAATTTATTGGATTAGATATATTTGATTCAAATATATGCAGAGGTTAAGCCTAGCTCTCAACTGTGGTAGTCTAATTTAATGATATGGATAATGTAATTCTATAAAACTATGTATGAATGAGAACCAAAGACAGAAATAATTACACATTCTATTTTGACATATTAAGGCATGAATCTTTTTAGTGATGATTCAGCAGAAATAGAATATGAATATAGTGAATACAGTCACAAATTGAAGTTTTCTCTGTCAGCATGTTTTTGTTATGTAATCTGAGAGCAGTATGATGTGGGGCAAAGATCCTGAATGCAGTGATGTGTCATTTACTGAGCTGTTTTGTGTGTTTTCTATGAAATATCTGCTTTCTCTGCTACAGGTGTAGCAATTCTCTGAATTCTGAGCTTTGGACATCCTCATCCACACCACTGATTGGCTGCTTTCTGTTTACACTGTGCATAGGCAGAAAGCTGCTAATCAGTTGCTGGTCTGAGTAACACAGTGTAGTAGGACTAAAAGGCATAAGACAAGACTCTGATCAAAGTTGTGAGGTGATAGGTGAATATGCCGCTGGCCGTCACCCGCCATTAACCATTTGCATGACACTAACTTTCTATTTACAGCTGCTGTTCTGTTTCAATAAAAATTTATATGGCACTGAAAGGACATTAAAAACACTAGTTGCCCACAGTACTAACCACCGGCCACAGGGGCAACTAGGGTTGAGCGAAACGGGTCGTTCATTTTCAAAAGTCGCCGACTTTTGGCAAAGTCGGGTTTCATGAAACCCGATCCGACCCCTGTGCGGGGTCGGCCATGCGGTACGCGACTTTCGCGCCAAAGTCGCGTTTCAATGACGCGAAAAGCGCCATTTCTCAGCCAATGAAGGTAAACGCAGAGTGTGGGCAGCGTGATGACATAGGTCCTGGTCCCCACCATCTTAGAGAAGGGCATTGCAGTGATTGGCTTGCTGTCTGCGGCGTCACAGGGGCTATAAAGGGGCGTTCCCGCCGACCGCCATGTTACTGCTGCTGATCTGAGCTTAGGGAGAGGTTGCTGCCGCTTCGTCAGAAGCAGGGATAGCGTTAGGCAGGGTCCATTAACCACCAAACCGCTTGTGCTGTAGCGATTTCCACTGCCCAACACCACCTTCGGTGTGCAGGGACAGTGGAAGCTTCCTTTTTTTTTTTTTTTCCCCTCAGCGCTGTAGCTCATTGGGCTGCCCTAGAAGGCTCCCTGATAGCTGCATTGCTGTGTGTACGCCGCTGTGCAAACCAACTGCTTTTTTCAAAGCACAAATCCTCTTGTTCCTTCCTTTCTGCACAGCTATCTTTTTTGTTTGTCCACACTTTTTATTTAATTTGTGCATCAGTCCACACCTTATTGCTGCCAGCCATACCTGGCTGAGATTACTGCAGGGAGATAGTAATTGTTGGACACTCCCTGTGTTATTTTCTTTCTTTTTTTCTGGGAGATTAAGATTGACATTTCTGCTAGAGTGCCATCCCTGTGTGTGCCATCTCTCACTCAGTGGGCCATAGAAAGCCTATTTATTTTTTTGCTTGATTTGGGTTATAAAATCTACCTGAAAAAATCACTACATCAATCAGTGGGAGAAAAATATTGGCCTCAGGGCTTGTGTGCCACTCTTGACTCCTGTGTGCATCATCACTCACTCAGTGGGCCATAGAAAGCCTATTTATTTTTTTGCTTGATTTTGGTTCTAAAATCTACCTGAAAAAATCACTACATCAATCAGTGGGAAAAAAAATATTGGCCTCAGGGCTTGTGTGCCACTCCTGACTCCTGTGTGCATCATCACTCACTCAGTGGGCCATAGAAAGCCCATTTCTTTTTTTTTTTGCTTTATTTGGGTTCTAAATTCAACCTGAAAAAATCAATAAATCAATCAGTGGGAGATTAATATTGGCCTTTGGGCTTGTGTGCCAGTCCTAAGCGTGCCATCTCTCTCTCTCAGATAGTGGGCCATAGAAAGCCTATTTATTATTTTTTTTATTGGGTTTATAAATTTTCCCTGGAACAAAAAAAAAAAAGTGGGAGATTAATATTGGCCTCTGGGCTTGTGTGCCAGTCCTGAGCGTGCCATCTCTCTCACAAATAGTGGGCCATAGAAAGCCTATTTATTTTTTTTTTTTTTGGTTTTATAAATTCTCCCTGAAAAAAAAGGGAGATTAATATTGGCCGTTGGGCTTGTGTGCCAGTCCTAAGCGTGCCATCTCTCTCTCTCAGATAGTGGGCCATAGAAAGCCTATTTATTTATTTTTTTATTGGGTTTATAAATTTTCCCTGGAACAAAAAAAAAAAAGTGGGAGATTAATATTGGCCTCTGGGCTTGTGTGCCAGTCCTGAGCGTGCCATCTCTCTCACAAATAGTGGGCCATAGAAAGCCTATTTATTTTTTTTTTTTTTGGTTTTATAAATTCTCCCTGAAAAAAAAAAGGGAGATTAATATTGGCCTTTGGGCTTGTGTGCCAGTCCTAAGCGTGCCATCTCTCTCTCTCAGATAGTGGGCCATAGAAAGCCTATTTTTTTTTTTTTATTGGGTTTATAAATTTTCCCTGAAAAAAAATAAAAAGTGGGAGATTAATATTGGCCTCTGGGCTTGTGTGCCAGTCCTGAGCGTGCCATCTCTCCCACAAATAGTGGGCCATAGAAAGCCTATTTATGTTTTTGGTTGATTTGGGTTCTAAATTCTACCTGAAAAAATCAATAAATCAATCAGTGGGAGATAAATATTGGCCTCTGGGCTTGTGTGCCACTCCTGACTCCTGTGTGTGTCATCTCTCACTCAGTGGGCCATAGAAAACCTTTTTTTGTTTTATTTGTTTTCTAAATTCTCCCTGAAAAAAATCATTTTATTTTATTTGGTTTCTAAATTCTTCCTGAAAAAATCATTTTTTTCTATTTTTTTTTTTTCCTAAAGTCTCCCTGAAAAAAAAACAAAAAACAAATCAGTGGGAGATTAATATTGCCCTTTCTGCTTGTGTGCCAGTCTTGACTCCTGGGTGTGCCATTTCTCTCTCTCTCTCTCTCCAATTGTGGGCCATAGAAAGCCTATTATTTTTTTAGCTTGATTTGGGTTCCAAAATCTACCTGAAAAAATCACTACATCAATCAGTGGGAGATAAATATTGGCCTCTGGGCTTGTGTGCCACTCCTGACTCCTGTGTGCGTCATCTCTCACTCAGTGGGCCATAGAAAGCCTTTTTTTGTTTTATTTGTTTTCTAAATTCTCCCTGAAAAAATCATTTTATTTTATTTGGTTTCTAAATTCTTCCTGAAAAAATCATTTTATTCTATTATTTTTTTTTTCCTAAAGTCTCCCTGAAAAAAAAAAAAAAAACTAATCAGTGGGAGATTAATATTGCCCTTTCTGCTTGTGTGCCAGTCTTGACTCCTGGGTGTGCCATCTCTCTCTCTCTCTCTCTCCAATTGTGGGTCATAGAAAGCCTATTATTTTTTTAGCTTGATTTGGGTTCCAAAATCTACCTGAAAAAATCACTACATCAATCAGTGGGAGATAAATATTGGCCTCTGGGCTTGTGTGCCACTCCTGACTCCTGTGTGCGTCATCTCTCACTCAGTGGGCCATAGAAAGCCTTTTTTTGTTTTATTTGTTTTCTAAATTCTCCCTGAAAAAATCATTTTATTTTATTTGGTTTCTAAATTCTTCCTGAAAAAATCATTTTATTCTATTATTTTTTTTCCTAAAGTCTCCCTGAAAAACAAACAAAATACAAATCAGTGGTAGATTAATATTGCCCTTTCTGCTTGTGTGCCAGTCTTGACTCCTGGGTGTGCCATCTCTCTCTCTCTCTCTCCAATTGTGGGCCATAGAAAGCCTATTATTTTTTTAGCTTGATTTGGGTTCCAAAATCTACCTGAAAAAATCACTACATCAATCAGTGGGAGATAAATATTGGCCTCTGGGCTTGTGTGCCACTCCTGACTCCTGTGTGCATCATCTCTCACTCAGTGGGCCATAGAAAGCCTTTTTTTGTTTTATTTGTTTTCTAAATTCTCCCTGAAAAAATCATTTTATTTTATTTGGTTTCTAAATTCTTCCTGAAAAAATCATTTTATTCTAATTTTTTTTTTCCTAAAGTCTCCCTGAAAAAAAAAAAAAAACAAATCAGTGGGAGATTAATATTGCCCTTTCTGCTTGTGTGCCAGTCTTGACTCCTGGGTGTGCCATCTCTCTCTCTCTCTCTCTCCAATTGTGGGCCATAGAAAGCCTAATATTTTTTTAGCTTGATTTGGGTTCCAAAATCTACCTGAAAAAATCACTACATCAATCAGTGGGAGATAAATATTGGCCTCTGGGCTTGTGTGCCACTCCTGACTCCTGTGTGCGTCATCTCTCACTCAGTGGGCCATAGAAAGCCTTTTTTGTTTTATTTGTTTTCTAAATTCTCCCTGAAAAAATCATTTAATTTTATTTGGTTTCTAAATTCTTCCTGAAAAAATCATTTTATTCTATTATTTTTTTTTCCTAAAGTCTCCCTGAAAAAAAAAAAAAAAACAAATCAGTGGGAGATTAATATTGCCCTTTCTGCTTGTGTGCCAGTCTTGACTCCTGGGTGTGCCATCTCTCTCTCTCTCTCTCCAATTGTGGGCCATAGAAAGCCTATTATTTTTTTAGCTTGATTTGGGTTCCAAAATCTACCTGAAAAAATCACTACATCAATCAGTCGGAGATAAATATTGGCCTCTGGGCTTGTGTGCCACTCCTGACTCCTGTGTGCGTCATCTCTCACTCAGTGGGCCATAGAAAGCCTTTTTTTGTTTTATTTGTTTTCTAAAATCTCCCTGAAAAAATCATTTTATTTTATTTGGTTTCTAAATTCTTCCGGAAAAAATCATTTTATTCTATTATTTTTTTTTCCTAAAGTCTCCCTGAAAAAAAAACAAAAAACAAATCAGTGGGAGATTAATATTTACATTTGTGCTTCAGTGACAGTCCTGCGTGTGTGGCATCTCTCTCATTTGTTGCCACCAACAACAGAGTGTGTAACATTGTGCCTGATTTTCGTTGTGGTCTCACTCACCTGTAAAGGGGTAGCTAAATCATACTGAAGTTATAGCTCACCATGTAAGTTGTGTGACAGCAACAAATACCGTTAGTTTGTTTACGTTTTTAAAACAATGAGGAAGTCTGGTGGAAGAGGTCGTGGCCGGGGGCGTTCATTGTCAGCTGGTAATGAGGGTAGTGGTAGTGGTGGAGCATCAGCTGGTCGTGGGAAAAAAAATATTGCACCTAAGTCTGGAGCTGTGGAGCCAGGTTCGTCGTCTGGCTACACAAGGCCTCGAACGCTCCCTTTTCTGGGAGTAGGAAAACCGCTTTTAAAGCCGGAGCAGCAAAAGCAAGTTTTGGCTTATCTTGCTGACTCAGCCTCTAGCTCTTTTGCCTCCTCTCGTGAAACTGGTAAATGTCAAAGCAGCGCGTCGTTAGTGGATGTTCACGGTCAGGGACAAGTCGCTTCCTTGTCCTCTTCAGCAAAAACAACAACAGAGAAGAATGCAGCAGGCGACACAACGGGTTACTCCATGGAGCTCTTTACACATACCGTCCCTGGCTTAGAAAGTGAAGCAGTTAACAGTCCATGCCCATTACAAGTTGAATCTGACATGGAGTGCACTGATGCACAGCCACAGCCAGACTACTATGCTGGTCCTTTGACTCAGACCACAACATTGCCCTCGCAGGGTAATGATCAAGAATCAGACCCTGATGAGACTATGTTGCCCCATCACGAACGCTATACCACCGACCGACACGGTGACACAGACGAAGTTGCACACGAGCTACAAGAAGAGGTAATAGATGACCCAGTTCTTGACCCCGATTGGCAGCCATTGGGGGAACAGGGTGCAGGCGGCAGCAGTTCTGAAGCGGAGGAGGAGGGGCCGCAGCAGGCATCAATATCGCAACAGGTTCCATCTGCCGGGCCCGTATCTTGCCCAAAACGCGTGGCAAAGCCAAAACCTGTTGGAGGACAGCGTGGCCATCCGGTTAAAGCTCAGTCTGCAATGCCTGAAAAGGTATCCGATGCTAGAAAGAGTGCAGTCTGGCATTTTTTTAAACAACATCCAATTGATCAGCGCAAAGTCATCTGTCAAAAATGTTCAACTACCTTAAGCAGAGGACAGAATCTGAAAAGTCTCAATACAAGTTGCATGCATAGACATTTAACCACCATGCATTTGCAAGCCTGGACTAACTACCAAACGTCCCTTAAGGTTGTAGCACCCTCGGCCAATGAAGCTAGTCAGCAACGCAACATCCCTTCCGGCAGTGTAGGGCCACCATTTTCCGCACCACCTGCAGTATCTGTGCAGGTTTCTTTGCCAGGCCAAAGCAGTCAGGGTCAGGGAATCACCAGTTTCGTAGTAGGAAACACTGCATCTAGGGCACCGGCGGCAACAATACCATCTCCCACCGTCTCTCAGTCTGCCATGTCCACCGGCACCCCCGCTAGTTCCACGATCTCCAGCTCTCCAGTCCAGCTCACCCTACATGAGACTATGGTTAGAAAAAGGAAGTACTTAGCCTCGCATCCGCGTACACAGGGTTTGAACGCCCACATAACTAGACTAATCTCGTTAGAGATGATGCCCTACCGGTTAGTTGAAAGCGAAGCTTTCAAAGCCCTGATGGACTACGCTGTACCACGCTACGAGCTACCCAGTCGACACTTTTTTTCCAGAAAAGCCATCCCAGCCCTCCACCAGCATGTTAAAGAGCGCATCGTCCATGCACTCAGGCAATCTGTGAGCACAAAGGTGCACCTGACAACAGATGCATGGACCAGTAGGCATGGCCAGGGACGTTACGTGTCCATCACGGCACACTGGGTGAATGTTGTGGATGCAGGGTCCACAGGGGACAGCAAGTTTGGTACAGTTCTGCCTAGCCCACGGTCTAGGAAACAGTTGGCTGTAGCCGTTCGCACCCCCTCCTCCTCCTCTTCGTCCTCCTGCAGAAGCGAGAGCTCGTCCACAGACCGCAGTCGCACAACCACTCCATCCGCAGCTGCCACTGTTGCACACCAGGTCTCCCATTATGGGGCAGCTACTGGCAAACGTCAGCAGGCTGTATTGGCTATGAAGTGTTTGGGCGACAACAGACACACCGCAAAAGTTCTGTCCGAGTTCTTGCAGAAAGAAACGCAGTCGTGGCTGGGCACTGTAGATCTTGAGGCAGGCAAGGTAGTGAGTGATAACGGAAGGAATTTCATGGCTGCCATCTCCCTTTCCCAACTGAAACACATTCCTTGCCTGGCTCACACCTTAAACCTGGTGGTGCAGTGCTTCCTGAAAAGTTATCCGGGGTTATCCGACCTGCTCCTCAAAGTGCGTGGACTTTGCTCACATATCCGCCGTTCGCCCGTACACTCCAGCCGTATGCAGACCTATCAGCGTTCTTTGAACCTTCCCCAGCATCGCCTAATCATAGACGTTGCAACAAGGTGGAACTCAACACTGCACATGCTTCAGAGACAGAGGCGGGCTGTTATGTTTTTGTGGGAGGATACACATACACGGGCAGGCAGTAGGATGGCAGACATGGAGTTGTCAGGTGTGCAGTGGTCGAAGATTCAAGACATGTGTCAAGTCCTTCAGTGTTTTGAGGAATGCACACGGCTGGTTAGTGCAGACAACGCCATAATAAGCATGAGCATCCCCCTAATGCGTCTGCTGATGCAAAGTTTGACGCACATAAAGGATGAGGCGTCTGCAGCTGAGGAAGAGGAAAGCCTTGATGACAGTCAGCCATTGTCTGGCCAGGGCAGTGTACAGGACGAGTTAGCGGGCGAAGAGGAGGAGGAGGACGAGGAGGATGATGGGGATGATTATATTTTTAATGAGGAAGCTTTTCCGGGGCCACTGGAAATTGGTGGCGCGGCAAGGCCGGGTTCTGGTTTTTGGAGGGACACAAGTGACGTGGATTTGCCTGAAACTGCCCCTCAACCAAGCACAACCGCAGATTTGAGAACTGGAACTTTGGCCCACATGGCGGATTATGCCTTACGTATCCTCAAAAGGGACACACGCATAACTAAAATGATGAACGATGACGATTACTGGTTGGCCTGCCTCCTTGATCCTCGCTATAAAGGCAAATTGCAAAATATAATGCCACATGAGAACTTGGAACTAATATTAGCAACCAAACAATCAACTCTTGTTGACCGTTTGCTTCTGGCATTCCCTGCACACAGCGCCCGTGATCGTTCTCACACGAGCTGCAGGGGCCAGCAGACCAGAGGAGTTAGAGGGGCTGAAATCAGAAGTGGCGTTGGCCAGAGGGGTTTTCTGACCAGGTTGTGGAGTGATTTTGCTATGACCGCAGACAGGACAGGTACTGCAGCATCAATTCAAAGTGACAGGAGACAACATTTGTCCAGTATGGTTACAAACTATTTTTCATCACTTATCGATGTTCTCCCTCAACCGTCATTCCCATTTGACTACTGGGCATCAAAATTAGACACCTGGCCAGAATTGGCAGAATATGCATTGCAGGAGCTCGCTTGCCCGGCAGCTAGTGTCCTATCAGAAAGAGTATTGAGTGCTGCAGGTTCAATACTAACAGAAAAAAGGACTCGTCTGGCTACCCAAAATGTAGATGATCTAACCTTCATTAAAATGAACCACAACTGGATTTCGAAATCTTTTGCCCCACCTTGCCCGGCTGACACCTAGCTTTCCTATGAAAAGGTCTTGCCTGTGGACTATTCTGAATGCCTTTTCCAATCTCGTAATTTTCTGCACCTGATTGTCCAGCATACGACATGTTTACACCTCACTAAATGGCCAAACTCCCCACACGGGGCCGTGGTATCGACACTTGGCGACAGCACCCGTGAGAGTGCTGTTTGTCTGAAGAGGTGGGTGTGCCCGCTTTTGGTCGACGGCACTGCCACTGGGTCCCTCCTAGTACAATAAAGTGTCTGTGGCGGTGGTGGTGCGCACCCAACGTCAGACACACCGTTGTAATATGAGGGGCCCTGGGCCTGTACCGCCGGCCACAAGACAGTTCCCCCCCCAGCTCAAACAGTGCTCTACCACTTGCAAAATTATCTCACAGCTCCACCAATGTTTAGTCTATGCGCTGACATCCTTCAATGCCTGCCACTGACAATACCATTGTGTTGACATTTTTGTTATGTTAGGCCTTCGAAGCCTGTCTGCGGTCACTCCTTCCACTATGCCTCCACTGACCACACCACTGCTGCCCGTGTACCCCTGGAACCAATTTAAAATTGCCTACAGCCATGTGTTATTATTTTAGGCCTTCAATGCCTGTCTGCGGTCACTCCTTACAATATGCCTCCACTGACCACACCACTGCTGCCCGTGTACCCCTGGAACCAATTTAAAATTGCCTACAGCCAGCCCAATTTTTTTATTTTAGGCCTTCGATGCCTGTCTGCGGTCCGTTCTTTCTACTACTACTACACTGACCAGGCCACTGCTGCCCGTGTACCCCTGGAACCAATTTAAAATTGCCTACAGCCAGCCCAATTTTTTTATTTTAGGCCTTCGATGCCTGTTTGCGGTCACTCCTTCCACTAGGCCTCCACTGACCACACCACTGCTGCCCGTGTACCCCTGGAACCAATTTAAAATTGCCTACAGCCATGTGTTATTATTTTAGGCCTTCGATGCCTGTCTGCGGTCACTCCTTACAATATGCCTCCACTGACCACACCACTGCTGCCCGTGTACCCCTGGAACCAATTTAAAATTGCCTACAGCCAGCCCAATTTTTTTATTTTAGGCCTTCGATGCCTGTTTGTGGTCACTCCTTCCACTAGGCCTCCACTGACCACACCACTGCAGCCCGTGTACCCCTGGAACCAATTTAAAATTGCCTACAGCCATGTGTTATTATTTTAGGCCTTCGATGCCTGTCTGCGGTCACTCCTTACAATATGCCTCCACTGACACATCACTGCTGCCCGTGTACCCCTGGAACCAATTTAAAATTGCCTACAGCCAGCCCAATTTTTTTATTTTAGGCCTTCGATGCCTGTCTGCAGTCCGTTCTTTCTACTACTACTACACTGACCAGGCCACTGCTGCCCGTGTACCCCTGGAACCAATTTAAAATTGCCTACAGCCATGTGTTATTATTTTAGGCCTTCGATGCCTGTCTGCGGTCACTCCTTCCACTAGGCCTCCACTGACCACACCACTGCTGCCCGTGTACCCCTGGAACCAATTTAAAATTGCCTACAGCCATGTGTTATTATTTTAGGCCTTCGATGCCTGTCTGCGGTCACTCCTTACAATATGCCTCCACTGACCACACCACTGCTGCCCGTGTACCCCTGGAACCAATTTAAAATTGCCTACAGCCAGCCCAATTTTTTTATTTTAGGCCTTCGATGCCTGTCTGCGGTCACTCCTTCCACTAGGCCTCCACTGACCACACCACTGCTGCCCGTGTACCCCTGGAACCAATTTAAAATTGCCTACAGCCATGTGTTATTATTTTAGGCCTTCGATGCCTGTCTGTGGTCACTCCTTCCACTAGGCCTCCACTGACCACACCACTGCTGCCCGTGTACCCCTGGAACCAATTTAAAATTGCCTACAGCCATGTGTTATTATTTTAGGCCTTCGATGCCTGTCTGCGGTCACTCCTTCCACTAGGCCTCCACTGACCACACCACTGCTGCCCGTGTTCCCCTGGAACCAATTTAAAATTGCCAACAGCAATGTGTTATTATGTTAGGGCTTCGATGCCTGTTTGCGGTCACTCCTTCCAATAGTTCTCCACTGACCAGACCAATGCTGGCCGTGTACCCCTGGAACCCAGCTGAAAGTGCATGTAGCCTCCTTTTTTCCTTTGTTTTATATTTAGAAAGCCCAGATGAACTACGCTGTGCAACGGTTCAAGCTACCCAGTCGACATTTCTTTTTCGAGAAAAGCCATCCCAGCCCTCCACCGGCATGAAAAAGTCTGCATTGTCATAGCACTCAGGCAATCAAACAGTAGAAAGGTGCACCTGACAAGAGACGCATGGACCAGTAGGCATGTCCACAAAAAGTTACGTGTCCATTACGGCGCACTGGGTTAATGTGTTGGATGCATGGTCCACAGGGGACAGCCTACAAAGTCTGTCTGCAGTCCCTAATTCCAATTTTCCTCCGCTGACCACACCACTGCTGCCCGTGTACCCCTGGAACCAATTTTACAGTGTCTACAGCCTAACTTTTGTTATGTTAGGCCTACTACGCCTGTCTGCGGTCCCTCCTTCCAATACTCGTCCACTGACCACACCACTGCTGCCCGTGGACCCCTGGAACCTATTTTTAATTGCATAGAGCATCCTTTTTTTAATAATAGGCGTACAAAGTCTGTCTGCGGTCCACTATTGAAATTGTCCTCCACTGCCCAGAGCACTGCTGCTTGTGTACCCCTGTAACTTTTTTAAGCTGCAGTGAGCCACATTTTTGGGTTAAGTCCTACTACCTGTGTCTGTCTGCGCCACTCAATTCAGCTGTGTTCCTTTGAAAAAAGCTGAGCGTCAATAGTCTTGTTTTCAGCCTCTAGGAATTTTAAAACTGCATTGGGGGTACAACTTTGGTAGGGCCTACTAACGGTGGCTGCCTCCCCAAGGTGTGCCCCAGGTTTCCTCGCCATTAGTGTTGAGCGATACCGTCCGATACTTGAAAGTATCGGTATCGGATAGTATCGGCCGATACCCGAAAAATATTGGATATCGCCGATACCGATATCCGATACCAATACAAGTCAATGGGACATCAAGTATCGGAAGGTATTCTCATGGTTCCCAGGGTCTGAAGGAGAGGAAACTCTCCTTCAGGCCCTGGGATCCATAGGTATGTGTAAAATAAAGAATTAAAATAAAAAATATTGATATACTCACCTCTCCGGCGGCCCCTGGACTTCACACTGCTAACCGGGAGGCTTCTTTGTTTAAAAAGCGCGCCTTTCGGAGCTGTGAATGACGTCCCGGCTTCTGATTGGTCGCGTGCCGCCCATGTGACCGGCACGCGACCAATCAGAGGCCGCGACGTCATTCGCAGGTCCTCAATTCCTATAATTAGCAGTTTTGTGAATGAGAATGACGTCGCGGCTTCTGATTGGCCGCGTGCCGGTCACATGGGCGGCACGCGACCAATCACAAGCCGGGACGTCATTCACCGGTCCGAAAGGCGCGCTTTTTAAACAAAGAAGCCTCCCGGATAGCAGCGTGAAGTCCAGGGGCCGCCGGAGAGGTGAGCATATCAATATTTTTTATTTTAATTCTTTATTTATCACAAAAATATCGGATCTCGGTATCGGAATTCCGATACCGCAAATATCGGCCGATACCCGATACTTGCGGTATCGGAATGCTCAACACTACTCGCCATTGCTTCGATCTTAATGCTCTCGTTTAGTAGTTGTTGGAAACTACACTGCATTAGGCCTACAAATTGGGTATGGGGTGTAGAGACGGTGTGTTCCACTCCAAGGTGTTCTCCAGGTTGCCTTTCCTGAGCTTCGATCTTCCGGCTCTCATTTAGTAGTTCTTGGAAACTACACTGCATTAGGCCTACACATTTGGTATGGGGTGTAGAGATGGTGTGTTCCACTCCAAGGTGTTCTCCAGGTTGCCTTTCCTGAGCTTCGATCTTCCGGCTCTCGTTTAGTAGTTGTTGGAAACTACACTGCATTAGGCCTACAAATTGGGTATGGGGTGTAGAGAGATGGTGTGTTCCAACCCAAGGTGTTCTCCAGGTTGCCTTTCCTGAATTCGATCTTCCGGCTCTCGTTTAGTAGTTCTTGGAAACTACACTGCATTAGGCCTACAAATTGGGTATGGGGTGTAGAGAGATGGTGTGTTCCACTCCAAGGTGTTCTCCAGGTTGCCTTTCCTGAGCTTCGATCTTCTGGCTCTCGTTTAGTAGTTGTTGGAAACTACACTGCATTAGGCCTACAAATTGGGTATGGGGTGTAGAGAGATGGTGTGTTCCACTCCAAGGTGTTCTCCAGGTTGCCTTTCCTGAGCTTCGATCTTCCGGCTCTCGTTTAGTAGTTCTTGGAAACTACACTGCATTAGGCCTACAAATTGGGTATGGGGTGTAGAGAGATGGTGTGTTCCACTCCAAGGTGTTCTCCAGGTTGCCTTTCCTGAGCTTCGATCTTCCGGCTCTCGTTTAGTAGTTGTTGGAAACTACACTGCATTAGGCCTACTAATTGGGTATGGGGTGTAGAGAGATGGTGTGTTCCACTCCAAGGTGTTCTCCAGGTTGCCTTTCCTGACCTTCGATCTTCCGGCTCTCGTTTAGTAGTTGTTGGAAACTACACTGCATTAGGCCTACAAATTGGGTATGGGGTGTAGAGAGATGGTGTGTTCCACTCCAAGGTGTTCTCCAGGTTGCCTTTCCTGAGCTTCGATCTTCCGGCTCTCGTTTAGTAGTTGTTGGAAACTACGCTGCATTAGGCCTACAAATTGGGTATGGGGTGTAGAGAGATGGTGTGTTCCACTCCAAGGTGTTCTCCAGGTTGCATTTCCTGAGCTTCGATCTTCCGGCTCTCGTTTAGTAGTTGTTGGAAACTACACTGCATTAGGCCTACAAATTGGGTATGGGGTGTAGAGAGATGGTGCGTTCCACTCCAAGGTGTTCTCCAGGTTGCCTTTCCTGACCTTCGATCTTCCGGCTCTCGTTTAGTAGTTGTTGGAAACTATACTGCATTAGGCCTACAAATTGGGTATGGGGTGTAGAGAGATGGTGTGTTCCATTCCAAGGTGTTCTCCAGGTTGCCTTTCCTGAGCTTCGATCTTCAGGCTCTCGTTTAGTAGTTGTTGGAAACTACGCTGCATTAGGCCTACAAATTGGGTATGGGGTGCAGAGAGATGGTGTGTTCCACTCCAAGGTGTTCTCCAGGTTGCCTTTCCTGAGCTTCGATCTTCCGGCTCTCGTTTCGTAGTTGTTGGAAACTACACTGCATTTGGCCTACAAATTGGGTATGGGGTGTAGAGAGATGGTGTGTTCCACTCCAAGGTGTTCTCCAGGTTGCCTTTCCTGAGCTTCGATCTTCCGGCTCTCATTTAGTAGTTCTTGGAAACTACACTGCATTAGGCCTACACATTTGGTATGGGGTGTAGAGAGATGGTGTGTTCCACTCCAAGGTGTTCTCCAGGTTGCCTTTCCTGAGCTTCGATCTTCCGGCTCTCATTTAGTAGTTCTTGGAAACTACACTGCATTAGGCCTACACATTTGGTATGGGGTGTAGAGACGGTGTGTTCCACTCCAAGGTGTTCTCCAGGTTGCCTTTCCTGAGCTTCGATCTTCCGGCTCTCGTTTAGTAGTTGTTGGAAACTACACTGCATTAGGCCTACAAATTGGGTATGGGGTGTAGAGAGATGGTGTGTTCCACTCCAAGGTGTTCTCCAGGTTGCCTTTCCTGAGCTTCGATCTTCCGGCTCTCGTTTAGTAGTTCTTGGAAACTACACTGCATTAGGCCTACAAATTGGGTATGGGGTGTAGAGAGATGGTGTGTTCCACTCCAAGGTGTTCTCCAGGTTGCCTTTCCTGAGCTTCGATCTTCCGGCTCTCGTTTAGTAGTTGTTGGAAACTACACTGCATTAGGCCTACAAATTGGGTATGGGGTGTAGAGAGATGGTGTGTTCCACTCCAAGGTGTTCTCCAGGTTGCCTTTCCTGAGCTTCGATCTTCCGGCTCTCGTTTAGTAGTTGTTGGAAACTACGCTGCATTAGGCCTACAAATTGGGTATGGGGTGTAGAGAGATGGTGTGTTCCACTCCAAGGTGTTCTCCAGGTTGCCTTTCCTGAGCTTCGATCTTCCGGCTCTCGTTTAGTAGTTGTTGGAAACTACACTGCATTAGGCCTACAAATTGGGTATGGGGTGTAGAGAGATGGTGTGTTCCACTCCAAGGTGTTCTCCAGGTTGCCTTTCCTGAGCTTCGATCTTCCGGCTCTCATTTAGTAGTTCTTGGAAACTACACTGCATTAGGCCTACACATTTGGTATGGGGTGTAGAGACGGTGTGTTCCACTCCAAGGTGTTCTCCAGGTTGCCTTTCCTGAGCTTCGATCTTCCGGCTCTCATTTAGTAGTTCTTGTTAACTACACTGCATTAGGCCTACACATTTGGTATGGGGTGTAGAGACGGTGTGTTCCACTCCAAGGTGTTCTCCAGGTTGCCTTTCCTGAGCTTCGATCTTCCGGCTCTCGTTTAGTAGTTGTTGGAAACTACGCTGCATTAGGCCTACAAATTGGGTATGGGGTGTAGAGAGATGGTGTGTTCCATTCCAAGGTGTTCTCCAGGTTGCCTTTCCTGAGCTTCGATCTTCAGGCTCTCGTTTAGTAGTTGTTGGAAACTACGCTGCATTAGGCCTACAAATTGGGTATGGGGTGTAGAGAGATGGTGTGTTCCACTCCAAGGTGTTCTCCAGGTTGCCTTTCCTGAGCTTCGATCTTCCGGCTCTCGTTTAGTAGTTGTTGGAGACTACACTGCATTAGGCCTACAAATTGGGTATGGGGTGTAGAGAGATGGTGTGTTCCACTCCAAGGTGTTCTCCAGGTTGCCTTTCCTGAGCTTCGATCTTCCGGCTCTCATTTAGTAGTTCTTGGAAACTACACTACATTAGGCCTACACATTTGGTATGGGGTGTAGAGAGATGGTGTGTTCCACTCCAAGGTGTTCTCCAGGTTGCCTTTCCTGAGCTTCGATCTTCCGGCTCTCATTTAGTAGTTCTTGGAAACTACACTGCATTAGGCCTACACATTTGGTATGGGGTGTAGAGACGGTGTGTTCCACTCCAAGGTGTTCTCCAGGTTGCCTTTCCTGAGCTTCGATCTTCCGGCTCTCGTTTAGTAGTTGTTGGAAACTACACTGCATTAGGCCTACAAATTGGGTATGGGGTGTAGAGAGATGGTGTGTTCCACTCCAAGGTGTTCTCCAGGTTGCCTTTCCTGAGCTTCGATCTTCCGGCTCTCGTTTAGTAGTTCTTGGAAACTACACTGCATTAGGCCTACAAATTGGGTATGGGGTGTAGAGAGATGGTGTGTTCCACTCCAAGGTGTTCTCCAGGTTGCCTTTCCTGAGCTTCGATCTTCCGGCTCTCGTTTAGTAGTTGTTGGAAACTACACTGCATTAGGCCTACAAATTGGGTATGGGGTGTAGAGAGATGGTGTGTTCCACTCCAAGGTATTCTCCAGGTTGCCTTTCCTGAGCTTCGATCTTCCGGCTCTCGTTTAGTAGTTGTTGGAAACTACGCTGCATTAGGCCTACAAATTGGGTATGGGGTGTAGAGAGATGGTGTGTTCCACTCCAAGGTGTTCTCCAGGTTGCCTTTCCTGAGCTTCGATCTTCCGGCTCTCGTTTAGTAGTTGTTGGAAACTACACTGCATTAGGCCTACAAATTGGGTATGGGGTGTAGAGAGATGGTGTGTTCCACTCCAAGGTGTTCTCCAGGTTGCCTTTCCTGAGCTTCGATCTTCCGGCTCTCATTTAGTAGTTCTTGGAAACTACACTGCATTAGGCCTACACATTTGGTATGGGGTGTAGAGACGGTGTGTTCCACTCCAAGGTGTTCTCCAGGCTGCCTTTCCTGAGCTTCGATCTTCTGGCTCTCATTTAGTAGTTCTTGGAAACTACACTGCATTAGGCCTACACATTTGGTATGGGGTGTAGAGACGGTGTGTTCCACTCCAAGGTGTTCTCCAGGTTGCCTTTCCTGAGCTTCGATCTTCCGGCTCTCGTTTAGTAGTTGTTGGAAACTACACTGCATTAGGCCTACAAATTGGGTATGGGGTGTAGAGAGATGGTGTGTTCCACTCCAAGGTGTTCTCCAGGTTGCCTTTCCTCAGCTTCGATCTTCCGGCTCTCGTTTAGTAGTTCTTGGAAACTACACTGCATTAGGCCTACAAATTGGGTATGGGGTGTAGAGAGATGGTGTGTTCCACTCCAAGGTGTTCTCCAGGTTGCCTTTCCTGAGCTTCGATCTTCCGGCTCTCGTTTAGTAGTTGTTGGAAACTACACTGCATTAGGCCTACAAATTGGGTATGGGGTGTAGAGAGATGGTGTGTTCCACTCCAAGGTGTTCTCCAGGCTGCCTTTCCTGAGCTTCGATCTTCTGGCTCTCATTTAGTAGTTCTTGGAAACTACACTGCATTAGGCCTACACATTTGGTATGGGGTGTAGAGAGATGGTGTGTTCCACTCCAAGGTGTTCCCCAGGTTTCCTCGCCAATGCTTCGATCTTTATGCTCTCGTTTAGTAGTTCTTGGAAACTACACTGCATTAGGCCTACAAATTGGGTATGGGGTGTAGAGAGATGGTGTGTTCCACTCCAAGGTGTTCTCCAGGTTGCCTTTCCTGAGCTTCGATCTTCCGGCTCTCGTTTAGTAGTTGTTGGAAACTACGCTGCATTAGGCCTACAAATTGGGTATGGGGTGTAGAGAGATGGTGTGTTCCACTCCAAGGTGTTCTCCAGGTTGCCTTTCCTGAACTTCGATCTTCCGGCTCTCGTTTAGTAGTTGTTGGAAACTACACTGCATTAGGCCTACAAATTGGGTATGGGGTGTAGAGAGATGGTGTGTTCCACTCCAAGGTGTTCTCCAGGTTGCCTTTCCTGAGCTTCGATCTTCCAGCTCTCATTTAGTAGTTCTTGGAAACTACACTGCATTAGGCCTACACATTTGGTATGGGGTGTAGAGACGGTGTGTTCCACTCCAAGGTGTTCTCCAGGTTGCCTTTCCTGAGCTTCGATCTTCCGGCTCTCATTTAGTAGTTCTTGGAAACTACACTGCATTAGGCCTACACATTTGGTATGGGGTGTAGAGACGGTGTGTTCCACTCCAAGGTGTTCTCCAGGTTGCCTTTCCTGAGCTTCGATCTTCCGGCTCTCGTTTAGTAGTTGTTGGAAACTACACTGCATTAGGCCTACAAATTGGGTATGGGGTGTAGAGAGATGGTGTGTTCCACTCCAAGGTGTTCTCCAGGTTGCCTTTCCTGAGCTTCGATCTTCCGCCTCTCGTTTAGTAGTTCTTGGAAACTACACTGCACTAGGCCTACAAATTGGGTATGGGGTGTAGAGAGATGGTGTGTTCCACTCCAAGGTGTTCCCCAGGTTTCCTCGCCAATGCTTCGATCTTTATGCTCTCGTTTAGTAGTTCTTGGAAACTACACTGCATTAGGCCTACAAATTGGGTATGGGGTGTAGAGAGATGGTGTGTTCCACTCCAAAGTGTTCTCCAGGTTGCCTTTCCTGAGCTTCGATCTTCCGGCTCTCGTTTAGTAGTTGTTGGAAACTACGCTGCATTAGGCCTACAAATTGGGTATGGGGTGTAGAGAGATGGTGTGTTCCACTCCAAGGTGTTCTCCAGGTTGCCTTTCCTGAACTTCGATCTTCCGGCTCTCGTTTAGTAGTTGTTGGAAACTACACTGCATTAGGCCTACAAATTGGGTATGGGGTGTAGAGAGATGGTGTGTTCCACTCCAAGGTGTTCTCCAGGTTGCCTTTCCTGAGCTTCGATCTTCCAGCTCTCATTTAGTAGTTCTTGGAAACTACACTGCATTAGGCCTACACATTTGGTATGGGGTGTAGAGACGGTGTGTTCCACTCCAAGGTGTTCTCCAGGTTGCCTTTCCTGAGCTTCGATCTTCCGGCTCTCATTTAGTAGTTCTTGGAAACTACACTGCATTAGGCCTACACATTTGGTATGGGGTGTAGAGACGGTGTGTTCCACTCCAAGGTGTTCTCCAGGTTGCCTTTCCTGAGCTTCGATCTTCCGGCTCTCGTTTAGTAGTTGTTGGAAACTACACTGCATTAGGCCTACAAATTGGGTATGGGGTGTAGAGAGATGGTGTGTTCCACTCCAAGGTGTTCTCCAGGTTGCCTTTCCTGAGCTTCGATCTTCCGGCTCTCGTTTAGTAGTTCTTGGAAACTACACTGCATTAGGCCTACAAATTGGGTATGGGGTGTAGAGAGATGGTGTGTTCCACTCCAAGGTGTTCTCCAGGTTGCCTTTCCTGAGCTTCGATCTTCCGGCTCTCGTTTAGTAGTTGTTGGAAACTACACTGCATTAGGCCTACATATTGGGTATGGGGTGTAGAGAGATGGTGTGTTCCACTCCAAGGTGTTCTCCAGGTTGCCTTTCCTGAGCTTCGATCTTCCGGCTCTCGTTTAGTAGTTGTTGGAATCTACTCTGCATTAGGCCTACAAATTGGGTATGGGGAGTAGAGAGATGGTGTGTTCCACTCCAAGGTGTTCTCCAGGTTGCCTTTCCTGAGCTTCGATCTTCCGGCTGTCATTTAGTAGTTCTTGGAAACTACACTGCATTAGGCCTACACATTTGGTATGGGGTGTAGAGACGGTGTGTTCCACTCCAAGGTGTTCTCCAGGTTGCCTTTCCTGAGCTTCGATCTTCCGGCTCTCATTTTGTAGTTCTTGGAAATTACACTGCATTAGGCCTACACATTTGGTATGGGGTGTAGAGACGGTGTGTTCCACTCCAAGGTGTTCTCCAGGTTGCCTTTCCTGAGCTTCGATCTTCCGGCTCTCGTTTAGTAGTTGTTGGAAACTACACTGCATTAGGCCTACAAATTGGGTATGGGGTGTAGAGAGATGGTGTGTTCCACTCCAAGGTGTTCTCCAGGTTGCCTTTCCTCAGCTTCGATCTTCCGGCTCTCGTTTAGTAGTTCTTGGAAACTACACTGCATTAGGCCTACAAATTGGGTATGGGGTGTAGAGAGATGGTGTGTTCCACTCCAAGGTGTTCTCCAGGTTGCCTTTCCTGAGCATCGATCTTCCGGCTCTCGTTTAGTAGTTGTTGGAAACTACACTGCATTAGGCCTACAAATTGGGTATGGGGTGTAGAGAGATGGTGTGTTCCACTCCAAGGTGTTCTCCAGGTTGCCTTTCCTGAGCTTCGATCTTCCGCCTCTCGTTTAGTAGTTCTTGGAAACTACACTGCACTAGGCCTACAAATTGGGTATGGGGTGTAGAGAGATGGTGTGTTCCACTCCAAGGTGTTCCCCAGGTTTCCTCGCCAATGCTTCGATCTTCATGCTCTCGTTTAGTAATTCTTGGAAACTACACTGCATTAGGCCTACAAATTGGGTATGGGGTGTAGAGAGATGGTGTGTTCCACTCCAAGGTGTTCTCCAGGTTGCCTTTCCTGAGCTTCGATCTTCCGGCTCTCATTTAGTAGTTGTTGGAAACTACGCTGCATTAGGCCTACAAATTGGGTATGGGGTGTAGAGAGATGGTGTGTTCCACTCCAAGGTGTTCTCCAGGTTGCCTTTCCTGAGCTTCGATCTTCCGGCTCTCGTTTAGTAGCTGTTGGAAACTACACTGCATTAGGCCTACAAATTGGGTATGGGGTGTAGAGAGATGGTGTGTTCCACTCCAAGGTGTTCTCCAGGTTGCTTTTCCTGAGCTTCGATCTTCCGGCTCTCATTTAGTAGTTCTTGGAAACTACACTGCATTAGGCCTACACATTTGGTATGGGGTGTAGAGACGGTGTGTTCCACTCCAAGGTGTTCTCCAGGTTGCCTTTCCTGAGCTTCGATCTTCCGGCTCTCATTTAGTAGTTCTTGTAAACTACACTGCATTAGGCCTACACATTTGGTATGGGGTGTAGAGACGGTGTGTTCCACTCCAAGGTGTTCTCCAGGTTGCCTTTCCTGAGCTTCGATCTTCCGGCTCTCGATTAGTAGTTGTTGGAAACTACACTGCATTAGGCCTACAAATTGGGTATGGGGTGTAGAGAGATGGTGTGTTCCACTCCAAGGTGTTCTCCAGGTTGCCTTTCCTGAGCTTCGATCTTCCGGCTCTCGTTTAGTAGTTCTTGGAAACTACACTGCATTAGGCCTACAAATTGGGTATGGGGTGTAGAGAGATGGTGTGTTCCACTCCAAGGTGTTCTCCAGGTTGCCTTTCCTGAGCTTCGATCTTCCGACTCTCGTTTAGTAGTTGTTGGAAACTACAGTGCATTAGGCCTACAAATTGGGTATGGGGTGTAGAGAGATGGTGTGTTCCACTCCAAGGTGTTCTCCAGGTTGCCTTTCCTGAGCTTCGATCTTCCGGCTCTCGTTTAGTAGTTCTTGGAAACTACACTGCATTAGGCCTACAAATTGGGTATGGGGTGTAGAGAGATGGTGTGTTCCACTCCAAGGTGTTCCCCAGGTTTCCTCGCCAATGCTTCGATCTTCATGCTCTCGTTTAGTAGTTCTTGGAAACTACACTGCATTAGGCCTACAAATTGGGTATGGGGTGTAGAGAGATGGTGTGTTCCACTCCAAGGTGTTCTCCAGGTTGCCTTTCCTGAGCTTCGATCTTCCGGCTCTCGTTTAGTAGTTGTTGGAAACTACGCTGCATTAGGCCTACAAATTGGGTATGGGGTGTAGAGAGATGGTGTGTTACACTCCAAGGTGTTCTCCAGGTTGCCTTTCCTAAGCTTCGATCTTCAGGCTCTCGTTTAGTAGTGCTTGGAAACTACACTGCATTAGGCCTACACATTTGGTATGGGGTGTAGAGACGGTGTGTTCCACTCCAAGGTGTTCTCCAGGTTGCCTTTCCTGAGCTTCGATCTTCCGGCTCTCGTTTAGTAGTATTTGGAAACTACACTGCATTAGGCCTACAAATTGGGTATGGGGTGCAGAGAGATGGTGTGTTCCACTCCAAGGTGTTCTCCAGGTTGCCTTTCCTCAGCTTCGATCTTCCGGCTCTCGTTTAGTAGTTCTTGGAAACTACACTGCATTAGGCCTACAAATTGGGTATGGGGTGTAGAGAGATGGTGTGTTCCACTCCAAGGTGTTCTCCAGGTTGCCTTTCCTGAGCTTCGATCTTCCGGCTCTCGTTTAGTAGTTGTTGGAAACTACACTGCATTTGGCCTACAAATTGGGTATGGGGTGTAGAGAGATGGTGTGTTCCACTCCAAGGTGTTCTCCAGGTTGCCTTTCCTGAGCTTCGATCTTCCGCCTCTCATTTAGTAGTTCTTGGAAACTACACTGCATTAGGCCTACACATTTGGTATGGGGTGTAGAGACGGTGTGTTCCACTCCAAGGTGTTCTCCAGGTTGCCTTTCCTGAGCTTCGATCTTCCGGCTCTCGTTTAGTAGTTGTTGGAAACTACACTGCATTAGGCCTACAAATTGGGTATGGGGTGTAGAGAGATGGTGTGTTCCACTCCAAGGTGTTCTCCAGGTCGCCTTTCCTGAGCTTCGATCTTCCGGCTCTCGTTTAGTAGTTGTTGGAAACTACACTGCATTAGGCCTACAAATTGGGTATGGGGTGTAGAGAGATGGTGTGTTCCACTCCAAGGTGTTCTCCAGGTTGCCTTTCCTGAGCTTCGATCTTCCGACTCTCGTTTAGTAGTTCTTGGAAACTACACTGCATTAGGCCTACAAATTGGGTATGGGGTGTAGAGAGATGGTGTGTTCCACTCCAAGGTGTTCCCCAGGTTTCCTCGCCAATGCTTCGATCTTCATGCTCTCGTTTAGTAGTTCTTGGAAACTACACTGCATTAGGCCTACAAATTGGGTATGGGGTCTAGAGAGATGGTGTGTTCCACTCCAAGGTGTTCTCCAGGTTGCCTTTCCTGAGCTTCGATCTTCCGGCTCTCGTTTAGTAGTTGTTGGAAACTACGCTGCATTAGGCCTACAAATTGGGTATGGGGTGTAGACAGATGGTGTGTTACACTCCAAAGTGTTCTCCAGGTTGCCTTTCCTGAACTTCGATCTTCAGGCTCTCGTTTAGTAGTTGTTGGAAACTACGCTGCATTAGGCCTACAAATTGGGTATGGGGTGTAGAGAGATGGTGTGTTCCACTCCAAGGTGTTCTCCAGGTTGCCTTTCCTGAGCTTCGATCTTCCGGCTCTCGTTTAGTAGTTGTTGGAAACTACACTGCATTAGGCCTACAAATTGGGTATGGGGTGTAGAGAGATGGTGTGTTCCACTCCAAGGTGTTCTCCAGGTTGCCTTTCCTGAGCTTCGATCTTCCGGCTCTCATTTAGTAGTTCTTGGAAACTACACTGCATTAGGCCTACACATTTGGTATGGGGTGTAGAGAGATGGTGTGTTCCACTCCAAGGTGTTCTCCAGGTTGCCTTTCCTGAGCTTCGATCTTCCGGCTCTCATTTAGTAGTTCTTGGAAACTACACTGCATTAGGCCTACACATTTGGTATGAGGTGTAGAGACGGTGTGTTCCACTCCAAGGTGTTCTCCAGGTTGCCTTTCCTGAGCTTCGATCTTCCGGCTCTCGTTTAGTAGTTGTTGGAAACTACACTGCATTAGGCCTACAAATTGGGTATGGGGTGTAGAGAGATGGTGTGTTCCACTCCAAGGTGTTCTCCAGGTTGCCTTTCCTCAGCTTCGATCTTCCGGCTCTAGTTTAGTAGTTCTTGGAAACTACACTGCATTAGGCCTACAAATTGGGTATGGGGTGTAGAGAGATGCTGTGTTCCACTCCAAGGTGTTCTCCAGGTTGCCTTTCCTGAGCTTCGATCTTCCGGCTCTCGTTTAGTAGTTGTTATAAACTACACTGCATTAGGCCAACAAATTGGGTATGGGGTTTAGAGAGATGGTGTGTTCCACTCCAAGGTATTCTCCAGGTTGCCTTTCCTGAGCTTCGATCTTCCGGCTCTCGTTTAGTAGTTGTTGGAAACTACGCTGCATTAGGCCTACAAATTGGGTATGGGGTGTAGAGAGATGGTGTGTTCCACTCCA
The DNA here is from genome assembly GCF_032444005.1 of Ranitomeya imitator. Taxonomy (NCBI): domain Eukaryota; kingdom Metazoa; phylum Chordata; class Amphibia; order Anura; family Dendrobatidae; genus Ranitomeya; species Ranitomeya imitator. The sequence continues at coordinate 410,921,376 of NC_091282.1, read as the reverse complement.
AGGTATTCTCCAGGTTGCCTTTCCTGAGCTTCGATCTTCCGGCTCTCGTTTAGTAGTTGTTGGAAACTACACTGCATTAGGCCTACAAATTGGGTATGGGGTGTAGAGAGATGGTGTGTTCCACTCCAAGGTGTTCTCCAGGTTGCCTTTCCTGAGCTTCGATCTTCCGGCTGTCATTTAGTAGTTCTTGGAAACTACACTGCATTAGGCCTACACATTTGGTATGGGGTGTAGAGACGGTGTGTTCCACTCCAAGGTGTTCTCCAGGTTGCCTTTCCTGAGCTTCGATCTTCCGGCTCTCATTTAGTATTTCTTGGAAACTACACTGCATTAGGCCTACACATTTGGTATGGGGTGTAGAGACGGTGTGTTCCACTCCAAGGTGTTCTCCAGGTTGCCTTTCCTGAGCTTCGATCTTCCGGCTCTCGTTTAGTAGTTGTTGGAAACTACACTGCATTAGGCCTACAAATTGGGTATGGGGTGTAGAGAGATGGTGTGTTCCACTCCAAGGTGTTCTCCAGGTTGCCTTTCCTGAGCTTCGATCTTCCGGCTCTCATTTAGTAGTTCTTGGAAACTACACTGCATTAGGCCTACACATTTGGTATGGGGTGTAGAGACGGTGTGTTCCACTCCAAGGTGTTCTCCAGGTTGCCTTTCCTGAGCTTCGATCTTCCGGCTCTCGTTTAGTAGTTGTTGGAAACTACACTGCATTAGGCCTACAAATTGGGTATGGGGTGTAGAGAGATGGTGTGTTCCACTCCAAGGTGTTCTCCAGGTTGCCTTTCCTCAGCTTCGATCTTCCGGCTCTCGTTTAGTAGTTCTTGGAAACTACACTGCATTAGGCCTACAAATTGGGTATGGGGTGTAGAGAGATGGTGTGTTCCACTCCAAGGTGTTCTCCAGGTCGCCTTTCCTGAGCTTCGATCTTCCGGCTCTCGTTTAGTAGTTCTTGGAAACTACACTGCATTAGGCCTACAAATTGGGTATGGGGTGTAGAGAGATGGTGTGTTCCACTCCAAGGTGTTCCCCAGGTTTCCTCGCCAATGCTTCGATCTTCATGCTCTCGTTTAGTAGTTCTTGGAAACTACACTGCATTAGGCCTACAAATTGGGTATGGGGTCTAGAGAGATGGTGTGTTCCACTCCAAGGTGTTCTCCAGGTTGCCTTTCCTGAGCTTCGATCTTCCGGCTCTCGTTTAGTAGTTGTTGGAAACTACGCTGCATTAGGCCTACAAATTGGGTATGGGGTGTAGAGAGATGGTGTGTTACACTCCAAGGTGTTCTCCAGGTTGCCTTTCCTGAACTTCGATCTTCAGGCTCTCGTTTAGTAGTTGTTGGAAACTACGCTGCATTAGGCCTACAAATTGGGTATGGGGTGTAGAGAGATGGTGTGTTCCACTCCAAGGTGTTCTCCAGGTTGCCTTTCCTGAGCTTCGATCTTCCGGCTCCCGTTTAGTAGTTGTTGGAAACTACACTGCATTAGGCCTACAAATTGGGTATGGGGTGTAGAGAGATGGTGTGTTCCACTCCAAGGTGTTCTCCAGGTTGCCTTTCCTGAGCTTCGATCTTCCGGCTCTCATTTAGTAGTTCTTGGAAACTACACTGCATTAGGCCTACACATTTGGTATGGGGTGTAGAGAGATGGTGTGTTCCACTCCAAGGTGTTCTCCAGGTTGCCTTAACTGAGCTTCGATCTTCCGGCTCTCATTTAGTAGTTCTTGGAAACTACACTGCATTAGGCCTACACATTTGGTATGGGGTGTAGAGACGGTGTGTTCCACTCCAAGGTGTTCTCCAGGTTGCCTTTCCTGAGCTTCGATCTTCCGGCTCTCGTTTAGTAGTTGTTGGAAACTACACTGCATTAGGCCTACAAATTGGGTATGGGGTGTAGAGAGATGGTGTGTTCCACTCCAAGGTGTTCTCCAGGTTGCCTTTCCTCAGCTTCGATCTTCCGGCTCTCGTTTAGTAGTTGTTGGAAACTACACTGCATTAGGCCTACAAATTGGGTATGGGGTGTAGAGAGATGGTGTGTTCCACTCCAAGGTGTTCTCCAGGTTGCCTTTCCTCAGCTTCGATCTTCCGGCTCTCGTTTAGTAGTTCTTGGAAACTACACTGCATTAGGCCTACAAATTGGGTATGGGGTGTAGAGAGATGGTGTGTTCCACTCCAAGGTGTTCTCCAGGTCGCCTTTCCTGAGCTTCGATCTTCCGGCTCTCGTTTAGTAGTTCTTGGAAACTACACTGCATTAGGCCTACAAATTGGGTATGGGGTGTAGAGAGATGGTGTGTTCCACTCCAAGGTGTTCCCCAGGTTTCCTCGCCAATGCTTCGATCTTCATGCTCTCGTTTAGTAGTTCTTGGAAACTACACTGCATTAGGCCTACAAATTGGGTATGGGGTCTAGAGAGATGGTGTGTTCCACTCCAAGGTGTTCTCCAGGTTGCCTTTCCTGAGCTTCGATCTTCCGGCTCTCGTTTAGTAGTTGTTGGAAACTACGCTGCATTAGGCCTACAAATTGGGTATGGGGTGTAGAGAGATGGTGTGTTACACTCCAAGGTGTTCTCCAGGTTGCCTTTCCTGAACTTCGATCTTCAGGCTCTCGTTTAGTAGTTGTTGGAAACTACGCTGCATTAGGCCTACAAATTGGGTATGGGGTGTAGAGAGATGGTGTGTTCCACTCCAAGGTGTTCTCCAGGTTGCCTTTCCTGAGCTTCGATCTTCCGGCTCTCGTTTAGTAGTTGTTGGAAACTACACTGCATTAGGCCTACAAATTGGGTATGGGGTGTAGAGAGATGGTGTGTTCCACTCCAAGGTGTTCTCCAGGTTGCCTTTCCTGAGCTTCGATCTTCCGGCTCTCATTTAGTAGTTCTTGGAAACTACACTGCATTAGGCCTACACATTTGGTATGGGGTGTAGAGAGATGGTGTGTTCCACTCCAAGGTGTTCTCCAGGTTGCCTTTCCTGAGCTTCGATCTTCCGGCTCTCATTTAGTAGTTCTTGGAAACTACACTGCATTAGGCCTACACATTTGGTATGGGGTGTAGAGACGGTGTGTTCCACTCCAAGGTGTTCTCCAGGTTGCCTTTCCTGAGCTTCGATCTTCCGGCTCTCGTTTAGTAGTTCTTGGAAACTACACTGCATTAGGCCTACAAATTCGGTATGGGGTGTAGAGAGATGGTGTGTTCCACTCCAAGGTGTTCTCCAGGTTGCCTTTCCTCAGCTTCGATCTTCCGGCTCTCGTTTAGTAGTTCTTGGAAACTACACTGCATTAGGCCTACAAATTGGGTATGGGGTGTAGAGAGATGCTGTGTTCCACTCCAAGGTATTCTCCAGGTTGCCTTTCCTGAGCTTCGATCTTCCGTCTCTCGTTTAGTAGTTGTTGGAAACTACACTGCATTAGGCCAACAATTTGGGTATGGGGTTTAGAGAGATGGTGTGTTCCACTCCAAGGTATTCTCCAGGTTGCCTTTCCTGAGCTTCGATCTTCCGGCTCTCGTTTAGTAGTTGTTGGAAACTACGCTGCATTAGGCCTACAAATTGGGTATGGGGTGTAGAGAGATGGTGTGTTCCACTCCAAGGTATTCTCCAGGTTGCCTTTCCTGAGCTTCGATCTTCCGGCTCTCGTTTAGTAGTTGTTGGAAACTACACTGCATTAGGCCTACAAATTGGGTATGGGGTGTAGAGAGATGGTGTGTTCCACTCCAAGGTGTTCTCCAGGTTGCCTTTCCTGAGCTTCGATCTTCCGGCTCTCATTTAGTAGTTCTTGGAAACTACACTGCATTAGGCCTACACATTTGGTATGGGGTGTAGAGATGGTGTGTTCCACTCCAAGGTGTTCTCCAGGTTGCCTTTCCTGAGCTTCGATCTTCCGGCTCTCATTTAGTATTTCTTGGAAACTACACTGCATTAGGCCTACACATTTGGTATGGGGTGTAGAGACGGTGTGTTCCACTCCAAGGTGTTCTCCAGGTTGCCTTTCCTGAGCTTCGATCTTCCGGCTCTCGTTTAGTAGTTGTTGGAAACTACACTGCATTAGGCCTACAAATTGTGTATGGGGTGTAGAGAGATGGTGTGTTCCACTCCAAGGTGTTCTCCAGGTTGCCTTTCCTCAGGTTCGATGTTCGGCTCTCGTTTAGTAGTTCTTGGAAACTACACTGCATTAGGCCTACAAATTGGGTATGGGGTGTAGAGAGATGGTGTGTTCCACTCCAAGGTGTTCTCCAGGTTGCCTTTCCTGAGCTTCGATCTTCCGGCTCTCGTTTAGTAGTTGTTGGAAACTACACTGCATTAGGCCTACAAATTGGGTATGGGGTGTAGAGAGATGGTGTGTTCCACTCCAAGGTATTCTCCAGCTTGCCTTTCCTGAGCTTCGATCTTCCGGCTCTCGTTTAGTAGTTGTTGGAAACTACGCTGCATTAGGCCTACAAATTGGGTATGGGGTGTAGAGAGATGGTGTGTTCCACTCCAAGGTGTTCTCCAGGTTGCCTTTCCTGAGCTTCGATCTTCCGGCTCTCGTTTAGTAGTTGTTGGAAACTACACTGCATTAGGCCTACAAATTGGGTATGGGGTGTAGAGAGATGGTGTGTTCCACTCCAAGGTGTTCTCCAGGTTGCCTTTCCTGAGCTTGGATCTTCCGGCTCTCATTTAGTAGTTCTTGGAAACTACACTGCATTAGGCCTACACATTTGGTATGGGGTGTAGAGACGGTGTGTTCCACTCCAAGGTGTTCTCCAGGTTGCCTTTCCTGAGCTTCGATCTTCCGGCTCTCATTTAGTAGTTCTTGGAAATTACACTGCATTAGGCCTACACATTTGGTATGGGGCGTAGAGACGGTGTGTTCCACTCCAAGGTGTTCTCCAGGTTGCCTTTCCTGAGCTTCGATCTTCCGGCTCTCGTTTAGTAGTTGTTGGAAACTACACTGCATTAGGCCTACAAATTGGGTATGGGGTGTAGAGAGATGGTGTGTTCCACTCCAAGGTGTTCTCCAGGTTGCCTTTCCTGAGCTTCGATCTTCCGGCTCTCGTTTAGTAGTTCTTGGAAACTACACTGCATTAGGCCTACAAATTGGGTATGGGGTGTAGAGAGATGGTGTGTTCCACTCCAAGGTGTTCTCCAGGTTGCCTTTCCTGAGCATCGATCTTCCGGCTCTTGTTTAGTAGTTGTTGGAAACTACACTGCATTAGGCCTACAAATTGGGTATGGGGTGTAGAGAGATGGTGTGTTCCACTCCAAGGTGTTCTCCAGGTTGCCTTTCCTGAGCTTCGATCTTCCGGCTCTCGTTTAGTAGTTCTTGGAAACTACACTGCACTAGGCCTACAAATTGGGTATGGGGTGTAGAGAGATGGTGTGTTCCACTCCAAGGTGTTCCCCAGGTTTCCTCGCCAATGCTTCGATCTTCATGCTCTCGTTTAGTAGTTGTTGGAAACTACACTGCATTAGGCCTACAAATTGGGTATGGGGTGTAGAGAGATGGTGTGTTCCACTCCAAGGTGTTCTCCAGGTAGCCTTTCCTGAGCTTCGATCTTCCGGCTCTCGTTTAGTAGTTGTTGGAAACTACACTGCATTAGGCCTACAAATTGGGTATGGGGTGTAGAGAGATGGTGTGTTCCACTCCAAGGTGTTCTCCAGGTTGCCTTTCCTGAGCTTCGATCTTCCGGCTCTCATTTAGTAGTTCTTGGAAACTACACTGCATTAGGCCTACACATTTGGTATGGGGTGTAGAGACGGTGTGTTCCACTCCAAGGTGTTCTCCAGGTTGCCTTTCCTGAGCTTCGATCTTCCGGCTCTCATTTAGTAGTTCTTGGAAACTACACTGCATTAGGCCTACACATTTGGTATGGGGTGTAGAGACGGTGTGTTCCACTCCAAGGTGTTCTCCAGGTTGCCTTTCCTGAGCTTCGATCTTCCGGCTCTCGTTTAGTAGTTGTTGGAAACTACACTGCATTAGGCCTACAAATTGGGTATGGGGTGTAGAGAGATGGTGTGTTCCACTCCAAGGTGTTCTCCAGGTTGCCTTTCCTGAGCTTCGATCTTCCGGCTCTCGTTTAGTAGTTCTTGGAAACTACACTGCATTAGGCCTACAAATTGGGTATGGGGTGTAGAGAGATGGTGTGTTCCACTCCAAGGTGTTCTCCAGGTTGCCTTTCCTGAGCTTCGATCTTCCGGCTCTCATTTAGTAGTTCTTGGAAACTACACTGCATTAGGCCTACACATTTGGTATGGGGTGTAGAGACGGTGTGTTCCACTCCAAGGTGTTCTCCAGGTTGCCTTTCCTGAGCTTCGATCTTCCGGCTCTCATTTAGTAGTTCTTGGAAACTACACTGCATTAGGCCTACACATTTGGTATGGGGTGTAGAGACGGTGTGTTCCACTCCAAGGTGTTCTCCAGGTTGCCTTTCCTGAGCTTCGATCTTCCGGCTCTCGTTTAGTAGTTGTTGGAAACTACACTGCATTAGGCCTACAAATTGGGTATGGGGTGTAGAGAGATGGTGTGTTCCACTCCAAGGTGTTCTCCAGGTTGCCTTTCCTGAGCTTCGATCTTCCGGCTCTCGTTTAGTAGTTCTTGGAAACTACACTGCATTAGGCCTACAAATTGGGTATGGGGTGTAGAGAGATGGTGTGTTCCACTCCAAGGTGTTCTCCAGGTTGCCTTTCCTGAGCTTCGATCTTCCGGCTCTCGTTTAGTAGTTGTTGGAAACTACACTGCATTAGGCCTACAAATTGGGTATGGGGTGTAGAGAGATGGTGTGTTCCACTCCAAGGTATTCTCCAGGTTGCCTTTCCTGAGCTTCGATCTTCCGGCTCTCGTTTAGTAGTTGTTGGAAACTACGCTGCATTAGGCCTACAAATTGGGTATGGGGTGTAGAGAGATGGTGTGTTCCACTCCAAGGTGTTCTCCAGGTTGCCTTTCCTGAGCTTCGATCTTCCGGCTCTCGTTTAGTAGTTGTTGGAAACTACACTGCATTAGGCCTACAAATTGGGTATGGGGTGTAGAGAGATGGTGTGTTCCACTCCAAGGTGTTCTCCAGGTTGCCTTTCCTGAGCTTGGATCTTCCGGCTCTCATTTAGTAGTTCTTGGAAACTACACTGCATTAGGCCTACACATTTGGTATGGGGTGTAGAGACGGTGTGTTCCACTCCAAGGTGTTCTCCAGGTTGCCTTTCCTGAGCTTCGATCTTCCGGCTCTCATTTAGTAGTTCTTGGAAATTACACTGCATTAGGCCTACACATTTGGTATGGGGTGTAGAGACGGTGTGTTCCACTCCAAGGTGTTCTCCAGGTTGCCTTTCCTGAGCTTCGATCTTCCGGCTCTCGTTTAGTAGTTGTTGGAAACTACACTGCATTAGGCCTACAAATTGGGTATGGGGTGTAGAGAGATGGTGTGTTCCACTCCAAGGTGTTCTCCAGGTTGCCTTTCCTCAGCTTCGATCTTCCGGCTCTCGTTTAGTAGTTCTTGGAAACTACACTGCATTAGGCCTACAAATTGGGTATGGGGTGTAGAGAGATGGTGTGTTCCACTCCAAGGTGTTCTCCAGGTTGCCTTTCCTGAGCATCGATCTTCCGGCTCTTGTTTAGTAGTTGTTGGAAACTACACTGCATTAGGCCTACAAATTGGGTATGGGGTGTAGAGAGATGGTGTGTTCCACTCCAAGGTGTTCTCCAGGTTGCCTTTCCTGAGCTTCGATCTTCCGGCTCTCGTTTAGTAGTTCTTGGAAACTACACTGCACTAGGCCTACAAATTGGGTATGGGGTGTAGAGAGATGGTGTGTTCCACTCCAAGGTGTTCCCCAGGTTTCCTCGCCAATGCTTCGATCTTCATGCTCTCGTTTAGTAGTTCTTGGAAACTACACTGCATTAGGCCTACAAATTGGGTATGGGGTGTAGAGAGATGGTGTGTTCCACTCCAAGGTGTTCTCCAGGTTGCCTTTCCTGAGCTTCGATCTTCCGGCTCTCGTTTAGTAGTTGTTGGAAACTACACTGCATTAGGCCTACAAATTGGGTATGGGGTGTAGAGAGATGGTGTGTTCCACTCCAAGGTGTTCTCCAGGTTGCCTTTCCTGAGCTTCGATCTTCCGGCTCTCATTTAGTAGTTCTTGGAAACTACACTGCATTAGGCCTACACATTTGGTATGGGGTGTAGAGACGGTGTGTTCCACTCCAAGGTGTTCTCCAGGTTGCCTTTCCTGAGCTTCGATCTTCCGGCTCTCATTTAGTAGTTCTTGGAAACTACACTGCATTAGGCCTACACATTTGGTATGGGGTGTAGAGACGGTGTGTTCCACTCCAAGGTGTTCTCCAGGTTGCCTTTCCTGAGCTTCGATCTTCCGGCTCTCGTTTAGTAGTTGTTGGAAACTACACTGCATTAGGCCTACAAATTGGGTATGGGGTGTAGAGAGATGGTGTGTTCCACTCCAAGGTGTTCTCCAGGTTGCCTTTCCTGAGCTTCGATCTTCCGGCTCTCGTTTAGTAGTTCTTGGAAACTACACTGCATTAGGCCTACAAATTGGGTATGGGGTGTAGAGAGATGGTGTGTTCCACTCCAAGGTGTTCTCCAGGTTGCCTTTCCTGAGCTTCGATCTTCCGGCTCTCGTTTAGTAGTTCTTGGAAACTACACTGCATTAGGCCTACAAATTGGGTATGGGGTGTAGAGAGATGGTGTGTTCCACTCCAAGGTGTTCTCCAGGTTGCCTTTCCTGAGCATCGATCTTCCGGCTCTTGTTTAGTAGTTGTTGGAAACTACACTGCATTAGGCCTACAAATTGGGTATGGGGTGTAGAGAGATGGTGTGTTCCACTCCAAGGTGTTCTCCAGGTTGCCTTTCCTGAGCTTCGATCTTCCGCCTCTCGTTTAGTAGTTCTTGGAAACTACACTGCACTAGGCCTACAAATTGGGTATGGGGTGTAGAGAGATGGTGTGTTCCACTCCAAGGTGTTCCCCAGGTTTCCTCGCCAATGCTTCGATCTTCATGCTCTCGTTTAGTAGTTCTTGGAAACTACACTGCATTAGGCCTACAAATTGGGTATGGGGTGTAGAGAGATGGTGTGTTCCACTCCAAGGTGTTCTCCAGGTTGCCTTTCCTGAGCTTCGATCTTCCGGCTCTCGTTTAGTAGTTGTTGGAAACTACGCTGCATTAGGCCTACAAATTGGGTATGGGGTGTAGAGAGATGGTGTGTTCCACTCCAAGGTGTTCTCCAGGTTGCCTTTCCTGAGCTTCGATCTTCCGGCTCTCGTTTAGTAGTTGTTGGAAACTACACTGCATTAGGCCTACAAATTGGGTATGGGGTGTAGAGAGATGGTGTGTTCCACTCCAAGGTGTTCTCCAGGTTGCCTTTCCTGAGCTTCGATCTTCCGGCTCTCATTTAGTAGTTCTTGGAAACTACACTGCATTAGGCCTACACATTTGGTATGGGGTGTAGAGACGGTGTGTTCCACTCCAAGGTGTTCTCCAGGTTGCCTTTCCTGAGCTTCGATCTTCCGGCTCTCATTTAGTAGTTCTTGGAAACTACACTGCATTAGGCCTACACATTTGGTATGGGGTGTAGAGACGGTGTGTTCCACTCCAAGGTGTTCTCCAGGTTGCCTTTCCTGAGCTTCGATCTTCCGGCTCTCGTTTAGTAGTTGTTGGAAACTACACTGCATTAGGCCTACAAATTGGGTATGGGGTGTAGAGAGATGGTGTGTTCCACTCCAAGGTGTTCTCCAGGTTGCCTTTCCTGAGCTTCGATCTTCCGGCTCTCGTTTAGTAGTTCTTGGAAACTACACTGCATTAGGCCTACAAATTGGGTATGGGGTGTAGAGAGATGGTGTGTTCCACTCCAAGGTGTTCTCCAGGTTGCCTTTCCTGAGCTTCGATCTTCCGGCTCTCGTTTAGTAGTTGTTGGAAACTACACTGCATTAGGCCTACAAATTGGGTATGGGGTGTAGAGAGATGGTGTGTTCCACTCCAAGGTGTTCTCCAGGTTGCCTTTCCTGAGCTTCGATCTTCCGGCTCTCGTTTAGTAGTTCTTGGAAACTACACTGCATTAGGCCTACAAATTGGGTATGGGGTGTAGAGAGATGGTGTGTTCCACTCCAAGGTGTTCCCCAGGTTTCCTCGCCAATGCTTCGATCTTCATGCTCTCGTTTAGTAGTTCTTGGAAACTACACTGCATTAGGCCTACAAATTGGGTATGGGGTGTAGAGAGATGGTGTGTTCCACTCCAAGGTGTTCTCCAGGTTGCCTTTCCTGAGCTTCGATCTTCCGGCTCTCGTTTAGTAGTTGTTGGAAACTACGCTGCATTAGGCCTACAAATTGGGTATGGGGTGTAGAGAGATGGTGTGTTACACTCCAAGGTGTTCTCCAGGTTGCCTTTCCTGAACTTCTATCTTCAGGCTCTCATTAAATTGTGGTTAAACGGAACAACTGCATTTGGCGTACTAGTTGGTTTGGGGCCTACTATCGGTGTCTGCCACTCCTTGCTGTTCTCCTGGTTTCCTGTCCTGAAATTCCATTTTCAGGCTCTCGTTAAGTAGTTGTTAATGTTAGACTGCATTTGGCCTACTAGTTGGGTTGGGGCCTACTATCGGTGTCTGCCACTCCTTGCTGTTCTCCTCAACTGAACAAAGCTGGGCCGCCTGTTTACTACGGTTGCCAATTTTGAACTGCATGTCGACTACTTACTGATTTGGGCCTACTCTCTGTGTCAGCCTCTCATTCCAGTTGTCCTCCACTGCAATGCCCCCTGGTTAGTCCTGTGTTACCAATTTTGAACTGCATTTAGCCCACTTTATTCTTTGGGCCTATATCTGTGTTTCCTCCTCATCCTGCCCATTGCCCAGCCAGTGATAGATGAGTCTGCTGGTACATTGACCCATAACGCAAAATTCCCCGTGCACGCTACACAGCAAGATTGTGACCCTGCTGAAAGTCAGGTTCCTCTTCCCGCATACCATACCACCTTACACGGGGACAAAGAGGAAGGTGCAGATGAAAGTGCAGGTTCCTTCATCAGGTGGGGGGAGGAATACTAGTTGGCGACGTCACTGGCACAGGGCCTCTCATAGTACGCAAAAGTGTTGCTGCCGGTGGGAGGCGCCCCCGCCGTGCAAACACACCGCTGTACTTTGAGGGGCCCTGTGCCAGTGCCAATGCCAACGAGTGGGCCCCCCCTGCTTGCTCAGGATCACAGCACTTGCAAAGTTGAAATACTTACCTCTCCCTGCTCCACTGCCGTGACGTGGTCCAGATTTACTGGGCCCACTAATTACTTGAACCAGCCCTACCCCCCACAACTTTAGCCAAATGACCCCCAATTTCAAATGCCTTCCAATTATTATAAGGTAAATTACGATTGACAAGCTTCTTTAACAAGAATGGATGTTTTTGCCATTAAAATGGGCAGTGTAGGTGTTTTCCTGGCCTCCACTCACTGCCGACTATGCTCCCCCATTGACTTGCATTGGGTTTCGTGTTTCGGGCGATACCCGACTTTTCGCGATAATCGGCCGATTCCACTCGACTCGACTTCTAAGATAGTCGGGTTTCGCGAAACACGGCTCGACTCTAAAAAGGTTAAGGTCGCTCAACCCTAGGGGCAACTATTTCTCCTGTTACTTCTCTATTGACTCTTGTTGGAATTTATATACTGGTGTTTCTCACTAAATCAGAATATCATCAAAAAGTTAATTCATTTCAGTTCTTCAATATCAAATGTGAAACTCATATATTATATAGAGTCATTTCAAAAAGAGTGATTTATTTTAAGTGTTTATTTCTGTTAATGTTGATGATTATGGCTTACAGCCAATGAAAACCCAAAAGTCATTATCTCAGTAAATTAGAATAACTAACAAAAAACATTTTCAAAGGCTTCCTAAGCATTTAAAAATGTCCCTTAGTCTGTTTCAGTAGGCTCCACAACCATGGGAACATGTTGCAATTCTGTGTGGTCGCCGCACATGTCAAATCACCGCATGCGGATGCATCTGCATGCAAAGCATGTCCCTGCATACTAAATGTTAAAAATAGGTATGCAGGGAAGCACAGTATGCATACAGAAGTAGGCGGCACGTAGATGGAGCTTCAGGGGGAAAAAAGTATTTAGTCAGACAGCCACCAATTGTGCAAGTTCTCCCACTTAAAAAGATGAGAGAGGTCTGTAATTGACATCATAGATAGACCACAACTATAAGTCAAAATGAGAAAACTAATCCAGAAAATCACCTTGTCTGATTCAGCAATTTTATTTTGCAAATTATGGTGGAAAACAAGTATTTGGTCACCTAAAAACATGCAAGATTTCTGGCTCTCACAGACCTGTAACTTCTTTAAGAGGCTCCTCTGTCCTTCACTCATTACCTGTAGTAATGGCACCTGTTTGACCTTGTTATCAGTGTAAAAGACACCTGTCCGCAACCTCAAACAGTCACACTCCAAAATCCACTATGGTGAAGAACAAAGAGCTGTCGAAGGACACCAAAAACCAAATTGTAGCCCTGCACCAGGCTGGGAAGACAGAATCTGCAATAGGCAAACAGCTTGGTGTAATGAAATCAACTGTAGGAGAAATAATAAATAAAGGAAAACATAAAAGACCACTGATAATCTTCCTCGATCTGGGGCTTCAAGCAAGATTTCACCCCATGGGGTCAAAATGATCACAAGAACGGTGAGCAAAAATCCCAGAATCACACTGGGGCACATGTGAGATTTGCATCATTCTTTTTATTTGTCAAAAATCAATACTCCCATTGCCCTCAAAAACTGCTATACAAGCACAATTGGAAATTCCACTTGACAAAGAAGGGTATCAACATCAATCTCAGACATTGCACACTTCACTAATCCTGTTGCGCTTCTCTATAGCCTACTCCTATTTTATCCTTGCCTATTGTGTTGCTTTATTTACATTAGAATAACTAACAAAAAACATTTTCAAAGGCTTCCTAAGCATTTAAAAATGTCCCTTAGTCTGTTTCAGTAGGCTCCACAACCATGGGAACATGTTGCAATTCTGTGTGGTCGCCGCACATGTCAAATCACCGCATGCGGATGCATCTGCATGCAAAGCATGTCCCTGCATACTAAATGTTAAAAATAGGTACGCAGGGAAGCACAGTATGCATACAGAAGTAGGCGGCACGTAGATGGAGCTTCAGGGGGAAAAAAGTATTTAGTCAGACAGCCACCAATTGTGCAAGTTCTCCCACTTAAAAAGATGAGAGAGGTCTGTAATTGACATCATAGATAGACCACAACTATAAGTCAAAATGAGAAAACTAATCCAGAAAATCACCTTGTCTGATTCAGCAATTTTATTTTGCAAATTATGGTGGAAAACAAGTATTTGGTCACCTAAAAACATGCAAGATTTCTGGCTCTCACAGACCTGTAACTTCTTTAAGAGGCTCCTCTGTCCTTCACTCATTACCTGTAGTAATGTGTTATGGCTGGCAATCAGGCAACACAGCGTGCAGTAATCAGCGCACATACAGAGATCTGGCAATAACCAAAAACAATAGGACGAGCTCTGAGACGTGGAATCTCTGTAGACTGCAGTACCTGATCTATCCTCACACAACTATAAGCAGCAGTGGATTGCGCCTATAACTACCTATGCAACTCGGCACTGCCTGAGGAGCTGACTAGCCTGAAGATAGAAATACAAGCCTGACTTACCTCAGAGAAATACCCCAAAGGAATAGGCAGCCCCCCACATATAATGACTGTTAGCAAGATGAAAAGACAAACGTAGGAATGAAATAGATTCAGCAAAGTGAGGCCCGATATTCTAGACAGAGCGAGGATAGCAAAGAGAACTATGCAGTCTACAAAAAACCCTAAAACGAAAACCACGCAAAGGGGCAAAAAGACCCACCGTGCCGAACTAACAGCACGGCGGTGCACCCCTTTGCTTCTCAGAGCTTCCAGCAAAAGATAATAGCAAGCTGGACAGAAAAAACAGAAAACAAACTAGAAGCACTTATCTAGCAGAGCAGCAGGCCAAAGGAAAGATGCAGTAGCTCAGATCCAACACTGGAACATTGACAAGGAGCAAGGAAGACAGACTCAGGTGGAGCTAAATAGCAAGGCAGCCAACGAGCTCACCAAAACACCTGAGGGAGGAAGCCCAGAGACTGCAATACCACTTGTGACCACAGAAGTGAACTCAGCCACAGAATTCACAACAGTACCCCCCCCTTGAGGAGGGGTCACCGAACCCTCACCAGAACCCCCAGGCCGACCAGGATGAGCCACATGAAAGGCACGAACAAGATCTGGGGCATGGACATCAGAGGCAAAAACCCAGGAATTATCTTCCTGAGCATAACCCTTCCATTTGACCAGATACTGGAGTTTCCGTCTAGAGACACGAGAATCCAAAATCTTCTCCACAATATACTCCAATTCCCCCTCCACCAAAACAGGGGCAGGAGGCTCCACAGATGGAACCATAGGTGCCACGTATCTCCTCAACAACGACCTATGGAAAACATTATGTATGGAAAAGGAGTCTGGGAGGGTCAGACGAAAAGACACCGGATTGAGAATCTCAGAAATCCTATACGGACCAATAAAACGAGGTTTAAATTTAGGAGAGGAAACCTTCATAGGAATATGACGAGAAGATAACCAAACCAGATCCCCAACACGAAGTCGGGGTCCCACACGGCGTCTGCGATTAGCGAAAAGCTGAGCCTTCTCCTGGGACAAGGTCAAATTGTCCACTACCTGAGTCCAGATCTGCTGCAACCTGTCCACCACAGAATCTACACCAGGACAGTCCGAAGACTCAACCTGTCCTGAAGAGAAACGAGGATGGAACCCAGAATTGCAGAAAAAAGGAGAGACCAAGGTAGCCGAGCTGGCCCGATTATTAAGGGCGAACTCAGCCAACGGCAAAAATGACACCCAATCATCCTGGTCAGCGGAAACAAAACATCTCAGATATGTTTCCAAGGTCTGATTGGTTCGTTCGGTCTGGCCATTAGTCTGAGGATGGAAGGCCGAGGAGAAAGATAGGTCAATGCCCATCCTACCACAAAAGGCTCGCCAGAACCTCGAGACAAACTGGGAACCTCTGTCAGAAACAATATTCTCAGGAATGCCATGTAAACGAACCACATGCTGGAAGAACAAAGGCACCAAATCAGAGGAGGAAGGCAATTTAACCAAGGGCACCAGATGGACCATTTTAGAAAAGCGATCACAGACCACCCAAATGACCGACATTTTTTGAGAAACGGGAAGGTCAGAAATGAAATCCATCGAAATATGTGTCCAAGGCCTCTTCGGGACCGGCAAGGGCAAAAGCAACCCACTGGCACGTGAACAGCAGGGTTTAGCCCTAGCACAAATTCCATAGGACTGCGCAAAAGCACGCACATCCCGTGACAGAGACGGCCACCAGAAGGATCTAGCAACCAACTCCCTGGTACCAAAGATTCCTGGATGACCGGCCAGCACCGAACAATGAAGTTCAGAGATAACTTTACTAGTCCACCTATCAGGGACGAACAGTTTTTCGGCCGGACAACGATCAGGTTTATTAGCCTGAAATTTCTGCAACACTCTCCGCAAATCAGGGGAGATGGCAGACACAATGACTCCTTCCTTGAGGATACTCGCCGGCTCAGATAACCCCGGAGAGTCGGGCACAAAACTCCTAGACAGAGCATCCGCCTTCACATTTTTAGAGCCCGGAAGGTATGAAATCACAAAATCAAAACGAGCAAAAAATAACGACCAACGGGCCTGTCTAGGATTCAAGCGCTTGGCAGACTCAAGATAAGTAAGGTTCTTATGATCAGTCAAAACCACCACGCGATGCTTAGCACCCTCAAGCCAATGACGCCACTCCTCGAATGCCCACTTCATGGCCAGCAACTCTCGGTTGCCCACATCATAATTACGCTCAGCAGCAGAAAATTTCCTGGAAAAGAAAGCACATGGTTTGAACACTGAGCAACCAGAACCTCTCTGTGACAAAACCGCCCCTGCACCAATCTCAGAAGCATCAACCTCGACCTGGAACGGAAGAGAAACATCAGGTTGACACAACACAGGGGCACAGCAAAAACGACGCTTCAACTCCTGAAAAGCTTCCACGGCAGCAGAAGACCAATTAACCAAATCAGCACCCTTCTTGGTCAAATCGGTCAATGGTCTGGCAATGCTAGAAAAATTACAGATGAAGCGACGATAAAAATTAGCAAAGCCCAGGAATTTCTGCAGACTTTTTAGAGATGTCGGCTGAGTCCAATCCTGGATGGCCTGAACCTTAACCGGATCCATCTCGATAGTAGAAGGGGAAAAGATGAACCCCAAAAATGAAACTTTCTGCACACCGAAGAGACACTTTGATCCCTTCACGAACAAGGAATTAGCACGCAGTACCTGGAAAACCATTCTGACTTGCTTCACATGAGACTCCCAATCATCAGAGAAGATCAAAATGTCATCCAAGTAAACAATCAAGAATTTATCCAGATACTCACGGAAAATGTCATGCATAAAAGACTGAAAAACAGATGAAGCATTGGCAAGTCCGAACGGCATCACCAGATACTCAAAATGACCCTCGGGCGTATTAAATGCCGTTTTCCATTCATCTCCCTGCCTGATTCTCACCAGATTATACGCACCACGAAGATCAATCTTAGTAAACCAACTAGCCCCCTTAATCCGAGCAAACAAGTCAGAAATCAATGGCAAGGGATACTGAAACTTAACAGTGATCTTATTAAGAAGGCGGTAATCAATACACGGTCTTAGCGAACCATCCTTCTTGGCTACAAAAAAGAACCCTGCTCCCAATGGTGACGACGATGGGCGAATATGTCCCTTCTCCAGGGACTCCTTCACATAACTGCGCATAGCGGTGTGTTCAGGTACGGACAAATTAAATAAACGACCCTTAGGGAATTTACTACCAGGAATCAAATCGATAGCACAATCACAATTCCTATGCGGAGGTAGGGCATCAGACCTGGACTCCTCAAATACATCCCGAAAGTCCGACAAGAACTCTGGGATGTCAGAAGGAATGGATGACGAAATAGACAAAAATGGAACATCACCATGTACTCCCTGACAACCCCAGCTGGTCACCGACATAGAGTTCCAATCCAATACTGGATTATGGGTTTGTAGCCATGGCAACCCCAACACGACCACATCATGCAAATTATGCAGTACCAGAAAGCGAATAACCTCCTGATGTGCAGGAGCCATGCACATGGTCAGCTGGGCCCAGTACTGAGGCTTATTCTTGGCCAAAGGTGTAGCATCAATTCCTCTCAACGGAATAGGACACCGCAAAGGCTCCAAGAAAAATCCACAACGTTTAGCATAATCCAAATCCATCAGATTCAGGGCAGCGCCTGAATCCACAAACGCCATGACAGAATACGATGACAAAGAGCACATTAAGGTAATGGACAAAAGGAATTTGGACTGTACAGTACCAATAACGGCAGAGCTATCGAACCGCCTAGTGCGTTTAGGACAATTAGAAATAGCATGAGTAGAATCACCACAATAGAAACACAGTCTGTTCAGACGTCTGTGTTCTTGCCGTTCTACTTTAGTCATAGTCCTGTCGCACTGCATAGGCTCAGGTTTACTCTCAGACAATACCGCCAGATGGTGCACAGATTTACGCTCGCGCAAGCGACGACCGATCTGAATGGCCAAGGACATAGACTCATTCAAACCAGCAGGCATAGGAAATCCCACCATTACATCCTTAAGAGCTTCAGAGAGACCCTTTCTGAACAAAGCCGCTAGTGCAGATTCATTCCACAGAGTGAGTACTGACCACTTTCTAAATTTCTGACAATATACTTCTACATCATCCTGACCCTGGCATAAAGCCAGCAGATTTTTCTCAGCCTGATCCACTGAATTAGGCTCATCGTAAAGCAATCCCAGCGCCTGGAAAAATGCATCAACATTACTCAATGCAGAATCTCCTGGTGCAAGAGAAAACGCCCAGTCCTGTGGGTCGCCGCGCAAAAAAGAAATAATAATCAAAACCTGTTGAATAGGATTACCAGAAGAATGAGGTTTCAAGGCCAAAAATAGCTTACAATTATTTCTGAAGCTCAGGAACTTAGTTCTGTCACCAAAAAACAAATCAGGAATCGGAATTCTTGGTTCTAGCATCGATTTCTGATCAATAGTATCTTGAATCTTTTGTACATTTACAACGAGATTATCCATTGAGGAGCACAGAGCCTGAATATCCATGTCCACAGCTGTGTCCTGAAGCACTCTAATGTCTAGGGGAAAAAAAAGACTGAAGACAGAGCTAAGAAAAAAAAATGATGTCAGGATTTCTTTTTTCCCTCTATTGGAATCATTGGTGAGGCTCCTTGTACTGTTATGGCTGGCAATCAGGCAACACAGCGTGCAGTAATCAGCGCACATACAGAGATCTGGCAATAACCAAAAACAATAGGACGAGCTCTGAGACGTGGAATCTCTGTAGACTGCAGTACCTGATCTATCCTCACACAACTATAAGCAGCAGTGGATTGCGCCTATAACTACCTATGCAACTCGGCACTGCCTGAGGAGCTGACTAGCCTGAAGATAGAAATACAAGCCTGACTTACCTCAGAGAAATACCCCAAAGGAATAGGCAGCCCCCCACATATAATGACTGTTAGCAAGATGAAAAGACAAACGTAGGAATGAAATAGATTCAGCAAAGTGAGGCCCGATATTCTAGACAGAGCGAGGATAGCAAAGAGAACTATGCAGTCTACAAAAAACCCTAAAACGAAAACCACGCAAAGGGGCAAAAAGACCCACCGTGCCGAACTAACAGCACGGCGGTGCACCCCTTTGCTTCTCAGAGCTTCCAGCAAAAGATAATAGCAAGCTGGACAGAAAAAACAGAAAACAAACTAGAAGCACTTATCTAGCAGAGCAGCAGGCCAAAGGAAAGATGCAGTAGCTCAGATCCAACACTGGAACATTGACAAGGAGCAAGGAAGACAGACTCAGGTGGAGCTAAATAGCAAGGCAGCCAACGAGCTCACCAAAACACCTGAGGGAGGAAGCCCAGAGACTGCAATACCACTTGTGACCACAGAAGTGAACTCAGCCACAGAATTCACAACAGTAATGGCACCTGTTTGACCTTGTTATCAGTGTAAAAGACACCTGTCCGCAACCTCAAACAGTCACACTCCAAAATCCACTATGGTGAAGAACAAAGAGCTGTCGAAGGACACCAAAAACCAAATTGTAGCCCTGCACCAGGCTGGGAAGACTGAATCTGCAATAGGCAAGCAGCTTGGTGTAATGAAATCAACTGTAGGAGAAATAATAAATAAAGGAAAACATAAAAGACCACTGATAATCTTCCTCGATCTGGGGCTTCAAGCAAGATTTCACCCCATGGGGTCAAAATGATCACAAGAACGGTGAGCAAAAATCCCAGAATCACACTGGGGCACATGTGAGATTTGCATCATTCTTTTTATTTGTCAAAAATCAATACTCCCATTGCCCTCAAAAACTGCTATACAAGCACAATTGGAAATTCCACTTGACAAAGAAGGGTATCAACATCAATCTCAGACATTGCACACTTCACTAATCCTGTTGCGCTTCTCTATAGCCTACTCCTATTTTATCCTTGCCTATTGTGTTGCTTTATTTACATTACAATATTATTGTATTAACCCCTTAGCGACCGCCGATATGCCTTTTAACGGCGGCCGCTAAGGGTACTTAAACCACAGCGCCGTTAATTAAGGGAAAAAGTAAATAGCGCCCCCCAGAGTCGGATTTTCTCCGGGGTCTCGGCTGCCGGGGGTAGCCGAGACCCCAGAGAACATGATTCGGGGGGGTTTGTACCGACCCCGCATTTGCGATCGCCGGTAATTAACCGTTTACCGGCAATCGAAAAAAAAAAAACGCGATTTCTTTTTAATTTCTCTGTCCTCCGATGTGATCGCACATCAGAGAACAGAGAAAAGGGGTCCCCGATCGCCCCCAATACTCACCTATCTCCCCCGGTGCTCCTCGTGGCTCCCGGTGGGCGCTGCCATCTTCAAAATGGCGGGCGCATGCACAGTGCGCCCGCCGGCCGGCCCCGGGAGAATCTTTGAGGTCTCGGCTACCGGGGGGGTAATTAACTGTTTACCGGCGACCGCAAAAAAAAAAAAAAAAAAGCAAAGTGTAATTCTCTGTCCTCTGATGTGATCGCACACCAGAGGACAGAGAAATAGGGGGATTCGGGGACCCTATCATACTCACCGGTGTCCCTGGGTCCTCCTGCTGCTCCTCCTGGCTGCCGGGGAAAAGAAAATGGCGGGCGCATGCGCAGTGCGCCCGCCATCTGTCTCCATCTGCCAGCCGGCAGGAGAAGAGCAGTTGGGGCTAAAATTAGGGTTAGGGTTAGGGCTAGGGTTAGGGCTAGGGTTAGGGTTAGGGCTAGGGTGAGGGCTGGGGTTAGGGTTAGGGTCAGGGTTAGGGCTAGGGTTAGGGCTAGGGTTAGGGCTAGGGTTAGGGTTAGGGCTAGGGTTAGGCTAGGGTTAGGGCTAGGGTTAGGGCTAGGATTAGGGTTAGGGCTAGGATTAGGGATAGGGTTAGGGTTAGGGCTAAATTTAGGGTTAGGGTTGGGGCTAAATTTAGGGTTAGGGTTGGGGCTAAATTTAGGGTTAGGGTTGGCGCTAAATTTAGGGTTAGGCTTCTTTCACACTTACGTCGGTACGGGGCCGTCGCAATGCATCGGCCCGACATACCGACGCACGTTGTGAAAATTGTGCACAACGTGGGCAGTGGATGTAGTTTTTCAACGCATCCGCTGCCCAATCTATGTCCTGGGGAGGAGGGGGCAGAGATACGGCCACGCATGCGCGGTCAGAAATGGCGGATGCGACGTACAAAAAAACGTTACATTGAACGTTTTTTTGTGCTGACGGTCCGCCAAAACACTGATCCAGTGCACGACGGACGCGACGTGTGGCCATCCGTCACGATCCGTCGGCAATACAAGTCTATGGGCAAAAAACGCATCCTGCGGGTACATTTGCAGGATCCGTTTCTTGTCCAAAACGACGGATTGTGACGGATGCCAAACGACGCAAGTGTGAAAGTAGCCTTAGGGCTAGGGTTAGGGTTGGGGCTAAAGTTAGGGCTAGGGTTGGGGCTAAAGTTAGGGTTAGAGTTGGGATTAGGGTTAGGGTTTGGATTAGGGTTAGGGTTGGCATTAGGGTTACGCTTGGGATTAGTGTTAGGTTTGGGATTAGGGTTAAGGTTAGGGTTGTGATTAGGGGTGTATTGGGATTAGGGTTAGGTTTGAGGTTAGGGTTGAGATTAGGATTAGAGGTGTGTTGGATTTAGGGTTTTGATTAGGGTTATGGTTAGGGTTGACATTAGGGTTGTTTTGGGGTAAGGGTTGTGATTATCGTTAAGGTTAGTGATTAGGATTATGGATCGGGTTGGGATTAGGGTCAGGGGTGTGTTGGGGTTAGGGTTGGAGCTAGAATTGGGGGGTTTCCACTGTTTGGGAACATCAGGGGGTCTCCAAACACGACAGCCAATTTTGCGCTCAAAAAGACAAATGGTGCTCCCTCCCTTCTGAGCTCTGCCGTGCGCCCAAACAGTGGGTTACCCCCACATATGGGGCATCAGCGTACTCGGGATAAATTGGACAACAACTTCTGGGGTCCAATTTCTCCTGTTACCCTTGTGAAATAAAAACTTGGGGGCTACAAAATCTTTTTTGTGGAAAAAAAATATTTTTTATTTTTATGACTCTGCATTATAAACTTCTGTGAAGCACTTGGGCATTCAAAGTTCTCACCACACATCTATATAAGTTCCTTGGGGGGTCTAGTTTCCAAAACGGGGTCACTTGTGGAGGGTTACTACTGTTTAGGTACATCAGGGGCTCTGCAAACGCAACATAACGCCCACAGGCCATTCTATCTAAGTCTGCATTCCAAAACGGCGCTCCTTCCCTTCCGAGCTCTGCCGTGTGCCCAAACAGTGGTTTACCCCCACATATGGGGCATCAGCGTACTCAGGATAAATTGAACAACAACTTTAGTGGTCCAATTTCTCCTGTTACCCTTGTGAAAATAAAAACTTGGGGGCTACAATATCTTTTTTGTGGAAAAAAAATATTTTTTATTTTCACGACTCTGCATTCTAAACTTCTGTGAAGCACTTGGGCATTCAAAGTTCTCACCACACATCTAGATAAGTTCCTTGGGGGGTCTAGTTTCCAAAATGGGGTCACTTGTGGAGGGTTTCTACTGGTTAGGTACATCAGGGGCTCTGCAAACGCAACATAACGCCCGCAGACCATTCAATCAAAGTCTGCATTCCAAAACGGCGCTCCTTCTTTCCGAGCTCTGCCGTGCTCCCAAACAGTGGTTTACCCCCACATATGGGGTACCATCATACTCAGGACAAATTGGACAACAACTTTTGTGGTCCAATTTCTCTTGTTACCCTTGTGAAAATAAAAACTTGGGGGCTAAAAAATATTTTTTGTGGAAAAAAAAATATTTTTTATTTGCACGACTCTGCATTCTAAACTTCTGTGAAGCACTTGGGCATTCAAAGTTCTCAACACACATCTAGATAAGTTCCATTGGGGGTCTAGTTTCCAAAATGGGGTCACTTGTGGGGGATTTCTACTGTTTAGGCACATCAGGGGCTCTCCAAACGCGACATGGCGTCCAATCTCAATTCCAGCCAATTCTACATTGAAAAAGTGAAACAGCACTCCTTCTCTTCCAAGCTCTGCGGTGCGCACAAACAGTGGTTTACCCCCACATATTGGGTATCGACGTACTCAGGAGAAATTGCACAACAACTTTTGTGGTCTAATTTCTCCTGCTACCCTTGTGAAAATAAAAATTTGGGGGCAAAAAAATCATTTTTGTAGAAAAAATGTGATTTTTCATTTTCACGGCTCTACGTTATAAACTTCTGTGAAGCACATGGGGGTTCAAAGTGCTCACCACACATCTAGATAAGTTCCTTAAGGGGACTAGTTTCCAAAATGGTGTCACTTGTGGGGGGTTTCCACTGTTTAGGCACACCAGGGGCTCTGCAAACACAACATGGCGTCCGATCTCAATTCCAGACAATTCTACATTGAAAAAGTAAAACGGCACTCCTTCCCTTCCAAGCTCTGCGGTGCGCCCAAACAGTGGTTTACCCTCACATATGGGGTATCAACGTATTCAGGAGAAATTGCACAACAACTTTTGTGGTCTAATTTCTCCTGTTACCCTTGTGAAAATAAGAATTTGTGGGCGAAAAGGTCATTTTTGTGTAAATAAAAGCGATTTTTTATTTTCACGGCTCTACGTTATAAACTTCCGTGAAGCTCTTGGAGGTTCAAAGTGCTCACCACACATCTAGATAAGTTCCTTAAGGGATCTAGTTTCCAAAATGGTGTCACTTGTGGGAGGTGTCCACTGTTTAGGCACATCAGGGGCTCTCTAAACGTGACATGGCGTCCGATCTCAATTCCAGACAATTCTACATTGAAAAAGTCAAACGGCGCTCCTTCACTTCCAAGCTCAGCGGTGCGCCCAAACAGTGGTTTACCCCCACATATGGGGTATTGGCGTATTCAGGAAAAATTGCATAACAAAATTTATGGTTACATTTCTGTTTCTACACATGTGAAAATAAAAAAATGGTTCTGAATTAAGATGTTTGCAAAAAAAAGTTAAATGTTCATTTTTTCCTTGCACATTGTTTCAGTTCCTGTGAAGCACGTAAAGGGTTAATAAACTTCTTGAATGTGGCTTTGAGAACCTTGAGGGGTGTAGTTTTTAGAATGGTGTCACACTTGGGTATTTTCTATCATATAGACCCCTCAAAATGACTTCAAATGTGATGTGGTCCCTAAAAAAAAAATGGTGTTGTAAAAATGAGAAATTGCTGGTCAACTTTTAACCCTTATAACTCCCTAACAAAAAAAAAATTTGGTTCCAAAATTGTGCTGATGTAAAGTAGACATGTGGGAAAT
Organism: Ranitomeya imitator; assembly: GCF_032444005.1. Taxonomy (NCBI): domain Eukaryota; kingdom Metazoa; phylum Chordata; class Amphibia; order Anura; family Dendrobatidae; genus Ranitomeya; species Ranitomeya imitator. The sequence continues at coordinate 410,897,384 of NC_091282.1, read as the reverse complement.
GTTATTTATTAACTATTTTTCATGACATATCTCTCTGATTTAAGGGCATAAAAATACAAAGTTTGAAAATTGCAAAATTTTAAAAAATTTCGTCATATTTCCGTTTTTTTCATAAATAATCGCAAGTAATATCGAAGAAATGTTACCACTAACATGAAGTACAATATGTCACGAAAAAACATTCTCAGAATCAGTGGGATCCGTTGAAGCGTTCCAGAGTTATAATCTCATAAAGTGACAGTGGTCAGAATTGTAAAAATTGGCTCGGTCATTAAGTACCAAATTGGCTCTGTCACTAAGGGGTTAAAAGATCCCTGTTACATAGTGTGTTCATATTGAATGCGAAGTACAGTGGGGAAAAGAAGTAGTTAGCCACCAAATGTACAAGTTGTCCCACTTAAAAAGATGAGAGGCCTGTAATTGACATCACAAGTAGACCACAACTATGAGATTCAAAATGAGAAAACAAATCCAGAAATCACCTTGTCTGATTTGGCAAGATTTATTTAGCAAATAATGCTTTGCAAAAGTCGTAGTGCATTTATTCCCATGTGTAGAAAAATAAGAAAAAATATACTGCAGCAGGATAAAAATGGCAAAGTAACGTTTTGACCCTACTCAGGGTCTTTCTCAAACCTCACTGAAAGATAAATATACAAACAAAATTAGTGTTCTGTACAGAATTTAACATGTTTAAACAACATAAACGTTATTACATACAAATATACAGACAAATACCGTATTTTTCAGACTATAAGTCGCACCCCAAATTTTCAGAAGTAAAATAGGGAAAAAAAATAATGTGTGAAATGGGGTTCCGTCTTACAGTCCGAATTCAGCTTATCAGGGAAGGGATTGGCACAGGTGGAGGAGTGGTCACAGGGGTCATTCAGTAGTCTATACTGGTTCGGTGGCCTCCAGAAAATCACATCCCAAGCGGGTGCGGTGGTGGTGGCTCTGTGCTGGGGCAGGGGCTCTGTGGAGGGGCAGGAGCTATGTACTGGGGCTCTTTGCTGGGGTTGGGGCTCTGTGCTGAGGCTCTATGCTAGAGCAAGGGCTCTGTGCTGGGGCTCTGTGCTGGGGCAGGGGCTATGTGCTGGGGCAGGGTCTCTGTGCTGGGGCTTTGTGCTGGGGCAGGGGCTCTGTGCTGAGGCAGGAGCTCTGTACTGGGGCAGGGGCTCTGTGCTGGGGCTCTGTGTTGGGGCTCTGTGCTGGGGCAGGGGCTCTCTGCTGTGGATCTGTGCTTGGGAAGGGCTCTGTGCTGGGGCTCTGTGCTGGGGCAGAGGCTCTGTGCAGGGGCAAGGGCTCTGTGCTGGGGTTCTGTGCTGGGGCAGGGGCTCTGTTCTGGGGCAGAGGCTCTGTGCTGGGGCAGGGGCTCTGTGGAGGGGCAGGGGCTATGTACTGGGGCTCTTTGCTGGGGTTGGGGCTCTGTGCTGAGGCTCTATGCTAGGGCAAGGGCTCTGTGCTGGGGCTCTGTGCTGGGGCAGGGGCTATGTGCTGGGGCAGGGTCTCTGTGCTGGGGCTTTGTGCTGGGGCAGGGGCTCTGTGCTGAGGCAGGAGCTCTGTACTGGGGCTCTGTGCTGGGGCAGGGGCTCTGTGCTGGGGCTCTGTGTTGGGGCAGGGGCTCTCTGCTGTGGATCTGTGCTTGGCAGGGGCTCTGTGCTGGGGCAGGGGCTCTGTGCAGGGGCAAAGGCTCTGTGCTGGGGTTCTGTGCTGGGGCAGGGGCTCTGTTCTGGGGCAGAGGCTCTGTGCTGGGGCAGGAGGGCTGTGCTCTGGGCAGTAGCAGCGGCTCTCTGTGCTCTGTGGGGGGCTCCGCCAGCATTTTGTCAAAGCCTAAAGGCCCCGGCAAATCCATTGCTGCCATGTTGTGGTGGCCTCCGGGAACATGGCCACCGGACCAGGGGCAGCGCATTCTCAGATTTAAATCTAGGCAACAAGATCTCATCCCAAAATCTTGTTTCCCGAGATCTCAGGACGAGATCTAAATCTGAGCATGTGCCGCCCTCGGCCTGGTGGCGAATCATCCCGGAGGCCATGTTCTCTGAGGCCACCGCAACATGGCAGCAACGGATATGCAGGGGCCTCTGGGGCTTTGACAAAATGCTGGCGGAGCCCCCCCACGGAGAGCCGCTGACAATGCCCCAGAGCACAGCCCGCCACTACCACACCACAGAGCCCCGCCACACCACCACAGCTGCACCAGCCAGGGAAGGGAGGCTGCATTCGAACCGCCAATGCTGCTACTGTCACAGGATATATAAGTATATTGTAACCATAAGACGCACCCCCATTTTCCCCAAAAAATTTTTGGGAAAAAGTGTATCTTATGGTCTGAAAAATACGGTAAAAAATTTAAATTCCCAAGAAAGACTTTATATGTGGAAGAATGATATCGGCCAGATCCAGACTATGGCCCATTGTAGGCAAGACATGTACAGTAGTATAATGCAAATTAGGGTAAAGAACAAATGCATAGATGAATATAAATCAGAAAAGATCTAAGTTATTAAACAGTGGTGGATAGTGTGAGCCTTAATAACAAGGTATATGGACAAAGACCAGTAAATGACCAACCTGAAGTGTTGTGTAGGAAAAAGTGAGCAAGGTCCCTTTAAGGGCTGTGGGAAGAAAGTAATATGTTAAGATATATATAAAGAAAAAGATCCAGTAGCGGGTGCATGTAGATCCTCTGTTACTGACCTCCGTTTGGTAGAGGGGTAAGATATCCTGCTTCTATGCTGGTGTCTGCCAATCTACATTGGTGGCAGTGGTTCTTATATACTGTGTAGTCACAATGAGGCTTTGACTGTCAGAACGAGGTGTAGAGAGTGGTGTTCACGCTGCTGTTATCGCGCATGCACAATGCAGAGAATGAAGGTGAGGCTTAGAGTATTGCGTGTCAAGGCTTCTAAACAGAAGGATAACTCAAAAAATATTTCACGGATCCGTACATTCCTAAACCAAGAATCTGCAAAAACCCTAGTCCATACCCTCATCATCTCCCGCCTCGACTACTGTAACCTCCTGCTCTGTGGCCTTCCCTCTAACACTCTTGCACCCCTCCAATCTATTCTAAACTCTGCTGCCTGACTAATCCACCTGTCCCCCCGCTATTCCACGGCCTCTCCCCTCTGTCAATCCCTGCACTGGCTCCCCATCACCCAGAGACTCCAGTACAAAAGCCTAACCATGACATACAAAGCCATCCACAACCTGTCTCCTCCATACATCTGTGACCTCGTCTCCCGGTACTCTCCTGCACGCAACTCTCGCCTACCATTGAAACCTTCAAAAAGAACCTGAAGACCTACCTCTTCCAACAAGCCTACAACCTGCATTAACCACCGATTGACCAAACCGCTGCACGACCAGCTCTACCCTCACCTACTGTATCCTCACCCATCCCTTGTAGATTGTGAGCCCTCGTGGGCAGGGTCCTCTCTCCTATACCAGTTGAGACTTGTATTGATCAAGATTATTGTACTTGTTTTATTATGTATACCCCTCCTCACATGTAAAGCGCCATGGAATAAATGGCGCTATAATAATAAATAATAACAATAATATCTTACCCCTCTACCAAACGGAGGTCAGTACCAGAGGATCTACATGCACCCTCTACTGGATCTTTTTCTTTTTTATATCTTAACAAATTCCTTTCTTCCCATAGCCCTTAAAGGGGCCTTGCCTACTTTTTCCTACACAGCACCTCAGGTTGGTCATTTACTGGTCTTTGTCCATATACCTTGGTATTAAGGTCGCACTATCCACCACTACGGTTGAGCGACTTTTGTTTTTATAGGATCGGGTCGGATTTCACGAAACCCGACTTTTTCAAAAGTCGGGTCGAGTGAAATCGGCTGATCCTATAGAAAAGTCGGGGTTGGCCGAATCACGAAACCCAATGCATGCATTGGGTTTCTAATGGTTCCCAGGGTCTGAAGGAGAGGAAACTCTCCTTCGGGCCCTGGGATCCATATTAATGTGTAATTAATGAGACTGAGCGCCTGAAGGGCCTTCGATGATGTCGCGTGTTATGATTAGGCAATTCAGTACCACAGTGAACATAGAGGTCAGAGCACATACAGTGATCTGACAATAATCCAAAAACATAGAACGAGCTCTGAGACGTGGGAACTCTGTTGACCGCAATCCCTAATCCTCTCCAACAACACTAGAGGCAGCCGTGGATTGCGCCTAACGCTACCTATGCAACTCGGCACAGCCTGAGAAACTAGCTAGCCTGAAGATAGAAAATAAGCATACCTTGCCTCAGAGAAATACCCCAAAGGAAAAGGCAGCCCCCCACATATAATGACTGTGAGTAAGATGAAAAGACAAACGTAGAGATGAAATAGATTTAGCAAGGTGAGGCCCGACTTTCTGAACAGAGCGAGGATAGGAAAGGTAACTTTGCGGTCAACACAAAACCCTAAAAACCACGCAAAGGGGCAAAAAGACCCTCCGTACCGAACTAACGGCACGGAGGTACACCCTCTGCGTCCCAGAGCTTCCAGCAAACAAATAGATAAGCTGGACAGTAGAAAAGCAAACAAAATAGCAAAGGAAAACTTAGCTATGCAGAGCAGCAGGCCACAGGAACGATCCAGGAGGAAAACAAGTCCAATACTGGAACATTGACAGGAAGCCAGGATCAAAGCACTAGGTGGAGTTAAGTAGAGCAGCACCTAACGACCTCACCACATCACCTGAGGGAGGAAACTCAGAAGCCGCAGTACCACTTCCCTCCACCAACGGAAGCTCACAGAGAGAATCAGCCGAAGTACCACTTGTGACCACAGGAGGGAGCTCTGCCACAGAATTCACAACAGTACCCCCCCTTGAGGAGGGGTCACCGAACCCTCACCAGAGCCCCCAGGCCGACCAGGATGAGCCACATGAAAGGCACGAACAAGATCGGGAGCATGGACATCAGAGGCAAAGACCCAGGAATTATCTTCCTGAGCATAACCCTTCCACTTAACCAGATACTGGAGTTTCCGTCTTGAAACACGAGAATCCAAAATCTTCTCCACAATATACTCCAACTCCCCCTCCACCAAAACCGGGGCAGGAGGGTCAACAGATGGAACCATAGGTGCCACGTATCTCCGCAACAATGACCTATGGAATACGTTATGTATGGAAAAAGAATCTGGAAGGGTCAGACGAAAAGACACAGGATTAAGAACCTCAGAAATCCTATACGGACCAATGAAACGAGGTTTAAACTTAGGAGAGGAAACCTTCATAGGAATATGACGAGAAGATAACCAAACCAGATCCCCAACACGAAGTCGGGGACCCACACAGCGTCTGCGATTAGCAAAACGTTGAGCCTTCTCCTGGGACAAGGTCAAATTGTCCACTACCTGAGTCCAAATCTGCTGCAACCTGTCCACCACAGTATCCACACCAGGACAGTCCGAAGACTCAACCTGTCCTGACGAGAAATAAGGATGGAACCCAGAGTTGCAGAAAAATGGCGAAACCAAGGTAGCCGAGCTAGCCCGATTATTAAGGGCGAACTCAGCCAAAGGCAAAAAGGACACCCAGTCATCCTGATCAGCAGAAACAAAACATCTCAGATATGTTTCCAAGGTCTGATTGGTTCGTTCGGTCTGGCCATTAGTCTGAGGATGGAAAGCCGAGGAAAAAGACAAGTCAATGCCCATCCTACCACAAAAAGCTCGCCAAAACCTCGAAACAAACTGGGAACCTCTGTCAGAAACGATATTCTCTGGAATGCCATGTAAACGAACCACATGCTGGAAGAACAATGGCACCAAATCAGAGGAGGAAGGCAATTTAGACAAGGGTACCAAATGGACCATCTTAGAAAAGCGATCACAGACCACCCAAATGACTGACATCTTTTGAGAAACGGGAAGATCTGAAATAAAATCCATAGAGATATGTGTCCAAGGCCTCTTCGGGACTGGCAAGGGCAAAAGCAACCCACTGGCACGAGAACAGCAGGGCTTAGCCCGACCACAAATCCCACAGGACTGCACAAAAGTACGCACATCCCGCGACAGAGATGGCCACCAAAAGGATCTAGCCACTAACTCTCTGGTACCAAAGATTCCAGGATGACCAGCCAAGACCGAACAATGAACCTCAGAGATAACTTTATTCGTCCACCTATCAGGGACAAACAGTTTCTCCACTGGACAACGATCAGGTTTATTAGCCTGAAATTTTTGCAGCGCTCGCCGCAAATCAGGGGAGATGGCAGACACAATTACTCCCTCTTTGAGGATACCCGCCGGCTCAGATACACCCGGAGAGTCGGGCACAAAACTCCTAGACAGAGCATCCGCCTTCACATTTTTAGAGCCCGCAAGGTATGAAATCACAAAGTCAAAACGGGCAAAAAACAACGACCAACGAGCCTGTCTAGGATTCAACCGCTTGGCGGACTTTAGATAAGTCAAGTTCTTATGATCAGTCAAGACCACCACGCGATGCTTAGCTCCTTCAAGCCAATGACGCCACTCCTCGAATGCCCACTTCATGGCCAGCAACTCTCGGTTACCCACATCATAATTTCGCTCAGCAGGCGAAAACTTCCTGGAAAAGAAGGCGCACGGTTTCATCACTGAGCAATCAGAACCTCTCTGCGACAAAACAGCCCCTGCTCCAATCTCAGAAGCATCAACCTCGACCTGGAACGGAAGCGAAACATCTGGTTGACACAACACAGGGGCAGAAGAAAAACGACGCTTCAACTCTTGAAAAGCTTCCACAGCAGCAGAAGACCAATTGACCACATCAGCACCCTTCTTGGTCAAATCGGTCAATGGTTTAGCAATACTAGAAAAATTGCAGATGAAGCGACGATAAAAATTAGCAAAGCCCAGGAACTTTTGCAGACTTTTCAGAAATGTCGGCTGAGTCCAATCATGGATGGCTTGGACCTTAACAGGATCCATCTCGATAGTAGAAGGGGAAAAGATGAACCTCAAAAATGAAACCTTCTGCACACCAAAGAGACACTTTGATCCCTTCACAAACAAAGAATTAGCACGCAGGACCTGAAAAACCGTTCTGACCTGCTTCACATGAGACTCCCAATCATCCGAGAAGATCAAAATGTCATCCAAGTACACAATCAGGAATTTATCCAGGTACTCTCGGAAGATGTCATGCATAAAGGACTGAAACACTGATGGAGCATTGGCAAGTCCGAATGGCATTACTAGATACTCAAAATGACCCTCGGGCGTATCAAATGCAGTTTTCCATTCATCGCCTCGCTTAATTCGCACAAAATTATACGCACCACGAAGATCTATCTTGGTGAACCAACTAGCCCCCTTAATCCGAGCAAACAAATCAGATAACAACGGCAAGGGGTACTGAAATTTAACCGTGATCTTATTTAGAAGGCGGTAATCTATACAAGGTCTCAGCGAACCATCCTTCTTGGCTACAAAAAAGAACCCTGCTCCTAATGGCGACGATGACCGGCGAATATGCCCCTTCTCCAGGGACTCCTTCACATAACTGCGCATAGCGGCGTGCTCAGGCACAGATAAATTAAACAATCGGCCTTTTGGGAACTTACTACCAGGAATCAAATTGATAGCACAATCACAATCCCTATGCGGAGGTAGGGCATCGGACTTGGGCTCATCAAATACATCCCGGTAATCAGACAAGAACTCTGGAACCTCAGAAGGGGTGGATGACGAAATTGACAGAAATTGAACATCACCATGTACCCCCTGACAACCCCAGCTGGACACCGACATGGATTTCCAATCTAATACTGGATTATGGACTTGTAGCCATGGCAACCCCAACACGACCACATCATGCAGATTATGCAACACCAGAAAGCGAATAACCTCCTGATGTGCAGGAGCCATGCACATGGTCAGCTGGGTCCAGTACTGAGGCTTATTCTTGGCCAAAGGCGTAGCATCAATTCCTCTCAATGGAATAGGACACTGCAAGGGCTCCAAGAAAAACCCACAATGCTTAGCATACTCCAAGTCCATCAAATTCAGGGCAGCGCCTGAATCCACAAATGCCATGACAGAATACGATGACAAAGAGCAGATCAAGGTAACGGACAGAAGAAATTTTGACTGTACTGTACCAATGGTGGCAAACCTAGCGAACCGCTTAGTGCGCTTAGGACAATCAGAGATAGCATGAGTGGAATCACCACAGTAGAAACACAGCCCATTCAGACGTCTGTGTTCTTGCCGTTCAACTCTGGTCAAAGTCCTATCGCACTGCATAGGCTCAGGTTTAAGCTCAGGTAATACCGCCAAATGGTGCACAGATTTACGCTCACGCAAGCGTCGACCAATCTGAATGGCCAAAGACATAGACTCATTCAAACCAGCAGGCATAGGAAATCCCACCATGACATCCTTAAGGGCTTCAGAGAGACCCTTTCTGAACATAGCTGCCAGCGCAGATTCATTCCATTGAGTGAACACGGACCACTTTCTAAATTTCTGACAATATAACTCTATCTCATCCTGACCCTGACAAAGAGCCAGCAAATTTTTTTCTGCCTGATCCACAGAATTAGGCTCATCGTACAGCAATCCGAGCGCCAGGAAAAACGCATCGATATTACTTAATGCAGGATCTCCTGGCGCAAGAGAAAATGCCCAGTCCTGAGGGTCGCCACGCAAAAAAGAAATAATGATCAAAACCTGTTGAACTGGATCACCAGAGGAGCGAGATTTCAAGGCCAGAAATAGTTTACAATTATTTTTGAAACTCAGAAACTTAGTTCTAACACCAAAAAACAAATCAGGAATAGGAATTCTTGGTTCTAACATAGATTTCTGATCAATAGTGTCTTGAATCTTTTGTACTTTTGCCGAGAGCTGATTCACACATGAAGACAGACTTCTAATGTCCATTGCTACACCTGTGTCCTGAAACACCCAAATGTCTAGGGGAAAAAAAAGGCACACAGTGCAGAGAAAAAAAAATGGTCTCAGAATTTCTTTTTTCCCTCTATTGAGAATCATTAGTACTTTGGCTTCCTGTACTGTTATGATTAGGCAATTCAGTACCACAGTGAACATAGAGGTCAGAGCACATACAGTGATCTGACAATAATCCAAAAACATAGAACGAGCTCTGAGACGTGGGAACTCTGTTGACCGCAATCCCTAATCCTCTCCAACAACACTAGAGGCAGCCGTGGATTGCGCCTAACGCTACCTATGCAACTCGGCACAGCCTGAGAAACTAGCTAGCCTGAAGATAGAAAATAAGCCTACCTTGCCTCAGAGAAATACCCCAAAGGAAAAGGCAGCCCCCCACATATAATGACTGTGAGTAAGATGAAAAGACAAACGTAGAGATGAAATAGATTTAGCAAGGTGAGGCCCGACTTTCTGAACAGAGCGAGGATAGGAAAGGTAACTTTGCGGTCAACACAAAACCCTAAAAACCAAGCAAAGGGGGCAAATAGACCCTCCGTACCGAACTAACGGCACGGAGGTACACCCTCTGCGTCCCAGAGCTTCCAGCAAACAAATAGATAAGCTGGACAGAAGAAAAGCAAACAAAATAGCAAAGGAAAACTTAGCTATGCAGAGCAGCAGGCCACAGGAACGATCCAGGAGGAAAACAAGTCCAATACTGGAACATTGACAGGAAGCCAGGATCAAAGCACTAGGTGGAGTTAAGTAGAGCAGCACCTAACGACCTCACCACATCACCTGAGGGAGGAAACTCAGAAGTCGCAGTACCACTTCCCTCCACCAACGGAAGCTCACAGAGAGAATCAGCCGAAGTACCACTTGTGACCACAGGAGGGTGCTCTGCCACAGAATTCACAACAGTCGCGGCTTGTGATTGGTCGCGTGAGCGGTCACATGGGCGTCACGTGACTAATCACAAGCCGCAACGTCATCTAAGGTGCTTCAAGCGCTGATTCTTAGGAAGGAAGGCTGCGGGTTAGAACCAGGGCGTGTCCGAGGGTGAGTATATACCTATTAGGAATATACTCACCCTCGGACGTGCCCTGGTTCTAACCCGCAGCCTTCCTTCCTAAGAATCAGCGCTTGAAGGACCTTAGATGACGTCGCGGCTTGTGATTGGTCGCGTGACGCCCATGTGACCGCTCACGCGACCAATCACAAGCCGCGACGTCATCGAAGGCCCTTCAGGCGCTCATTCTTAGGAAGGAAGGCTCCCGGTTACAACCAGGGCGCGTCCCAGGGTAAGTATTTCAATATTTTTTATTTTGATTCTTTATTTTACACATTAATATGAATTCCGATACCGATTCCCGATATCTTAAACATATCGGGAATCGGTATCGGAATTCCGATTCCAGTTCAGAAGATCGCCGACCTCATGGCCGACCCCACACAGGGGTCGGGTCGGGTTTCATGAAACCCGACTTTGCCAAAAGTCGGCGACTTCTGAACCTGACCGACCCGTTTCGCTCAACCCTATCCACCACCGTTTATTAACTTAGATCTTTTCTGATTTATATTTATCTATGCATTTGTTCTTTACCCTAATTTGTATTATACTACAATGTCTAGCCTACAATAGGCCATCGTCTGGATCTGGCCGATATCATTCTTCTACATGTAATGTCTTTCTTGGGAATTTACATTTAACTATTTGTCCGTATATTTGTATATAGGAACTTTTAGGTTGTTTAACCATGTTAAATTCTGTACAGAACACTAATTTTGTTTGTATATTTCTTTTTCTGTGAGGTTTGAGAAAGACCCTGAGTAGGGTCAAAACGTTACTTTGCCATTTTTATCCTGCTGTACTATATTTTTTCTTGTTTTTCTACATATATGAATAAATGCACTACTACTTTTGCAAAACAAAATTTGTTTGAGTGCGGCTGCTTTCTTTTACCTGGAATATTTTTGGGTTCACCCCAAGTACAGCCTGCACCGCCCAGTGAGCTGAGTGCGCTTCTTTTTCTTCATCCATCTATTTTGCAAATCATGGCGGAAAATAAGTATTCGGTCACCTAAAAACATGCAAGACTTCTGACCTGTAACTTCTTCTTTAAGAGGCTCCTCTGTCCTCCACTCATTACCTGTAGTAATGGCACCTGTTTGAACTTGTTATCACTATAAAGACACGTGTGAAGCAGCTGCTGATTAGCCTCAGGGATCGCGTGACGTAGCAATGTTATGCAATCACCAGGAGAGCCAGTACCGACACCACTGGAATGACGCCGGCATTGGAGGTGAGTATAGGTGTTATTATTTTATGCGGGCAACAACACGGATTGTGAACAGGTGATGCAAATGGTGGGAAACCTCTTTTGCCTTCAGATCCTCTATAACATCTCTAGTAACTTTATTTACATTGTAATTTGGCTGTGGACAATATCTCAAGTTATGCAAATTCCTTCATTGTGCATAAGATGAGGTTCTAGCAATGAATATACCAAAAGAGATGTCTCTATGCAAAAATCTAAAAATTGCCTTCTCAGCGAGTGCAGCGGTGCATCAATGTAATTTAGCAATTTTTTCACTATTCCACACTATAAATGTTTTTTGTGCCATGTTTACTACATAATGATAAAAGTGAAGAAGCAATACAATGCTAAAACACAGTTAGCCAGTGCTGTTAGTATATAAAAGGAATACAATACATCAGGTTTAATCTGCACTTTCCCAGAGAGTTTGTGCCAAGTTTGTATGGTAATATGTGGCAGTATTTACATTTTAACAAAACTCATGTTGTCTTTTATATGTAATTTGAAGATTATTATTGATGTAACAGGGATCTTTTAATACAATAATATTGTAATGTAAATAAAGCAACACAATTGGCAAGGATAAAATAGAAGTAGGATATAGAGAAGCGGAACAGGGTTAGTGAAGTGTGCAATGTCTGAGATTGATGTTGATACCCTTCATTGTCAAGTGAAATGCCAATAGTGCTTGTATAGCATTTTGTGAGGGCAATGGGAGTATTGATTTCTGAGCAATAATAAAGAATGAAGCAAATCTCTCAGGTATAAAAATATTGGCAGCTGTTACAAAGAATTGACTCACAAAGGCATGAGTACAGCTTCTATCTCAGAACAAATAATTCAGGTTTCAGAAGAATCTGAAGAGCAGCCAGGCATGTTGGTAGGGCACATCCCCAGCTATTAATTTACCTCCAGCTTTCACAGGCTTTTCATTCGATCAACCAATTGGTCTGTGAAGAGCAGGGACAAAATTGATTTCTTAAGACTCCTTGAAAGAAAATATTACATGTAATAAGCACTGTAATGAAAATTAAAGTACCTGAAATCATATACATTATGATTCCATGTGGCATGATATATTTATACATATATATATATATATATATATATATATATATATATATATATGTATGTATGTATATATATATACATATCTCTATCTCAACATTGTAATTGCAAACCGAAAAATAGAAAAATTGTGGAATTATGAAGATCACAGGATTGACAGATATATTAATGATATACAAATGATGAAAAAATGATATAATTTTAAAAACATCTTGATTTTGGGTTGAAAATCGCAGAATTACATGCCCTGGAATTCTATTTATAAGGTTGTTAACTGTTGTTGAAGGAATGTTCTACCATACTCTGAATTCACAACTCATCAAGATCTGCAGTTTGCAGCTCAATTTGTAATTGCCGACCCATGACTTTCCAGATGTGCCTGATGAGAAACAAGTTCAGAGATGCTGCAGGCCATGGAGCATGTTTAGGCCATGCAGGCTGCCCACAATATTTGGTCTGGCATCATGTTAAAAATCAGCTCATAAAACACTTTCAAAATTCCCTAGGCCTCATCATGGCACTGCTTACATGGTCTCCAGACCAATATTCAGCAATCATGTCATCCAAGTCAAAGACGAGACTCATGGCTGAAGTGGATAGTCTCCCATTCCAGCCAACATTGCCATTAAGCTCTGTGCCATGATAACCTCTCAGAGCCGTAAATACTGAATTTGAACTAATCCCCACACACAAAATCCAACCGAACTCTCGTCATCGACATCAGGGATACTAAAAATCTTCACTGTGATTTACTATCACTGATGCCGACAAAGAAAGGTGGGTGGGATTATAGGTCTGGGGAGCAGTGCATATTAATTTTGCTTGACTAGCAGGCGCGTGGCTGTGAATTCTCCAGTAGTTACAGCAAGAAAACAGAGGAAGCTACAGCAATAAAACTTACATATTCTGAAAGGGCTGCCCAAGCCCTATTTCAGCATACCATTAATATCATCCTAAAAAAATCACCTGACAGTTTCCCTTTAAACTGATTTAGCTGTGGAACTAGCAATATAGACATTTCTAAAATGTATCCCAAGAGCTGTTTTTCAACACAAAGACAACAGGATGTATGTAATTTTTACTACTGTGACCAGTCTGCATGATTTAAGACAATCATTAACAACCACATTGATAGCATAGATAGCATATATATAGAATGCTATCAAGGAGATTGTTAATGATTTTCTTAACCCCTTCACAACCTTCGCCGTACTAGTACGGCGGAGTTCGGATCCCCTGCTTTGAGGTGGGCTCCAGCGATGAGCCCACCTCAAAGCCGGGACATGTCAGCTGTTTTAAACAGCTGACAAGTGCCTGCAATAGCGGCGGGTGAAATCGCGATTCACCCGCCGCTATTAACTAGTTAAATGCCACTCTCAAATACTGACAGTGGCATTTAACTGGCGCTTCCAGCCATCGGACCAGAAATGAGCGCATCGCTGACCCCCGTTACATGATCGGGGATCCTTGAGACCTCTGTGGTTGCTGATGCCGGCTTGCTGTGAGCACCTGTGGTCGGCGCACATAGCAAGCCTGTAATTCAGTTACATAGGAGCGATCTGATGATCACTGCTATGTAGCAGAACCGATCAGGCTATGGCAGCTTCTATCCTCCCACGAAGGCTATTGAACATGGCAAAAGTTAAAAAAAAAAAAGTTTAAAAAATATGAAAAAAATAAAAAAGATATAAAAGTTTTAATCACCCCATTTCACACCATTCAAAATCAAACAATAAAAAAATCAAACCTACACATATTTGGTATCGCCGCGTTCAGAATCGCACAATCTATCAATAAAAAAAAATATTAACCTGATCGCTAAACAGCGTAGCGAGAAAAAAATTTGAAATGCCAGAACGTATCTGCACCAAAATGGTATCATTAAAAACGTCTGCTCGGCACGCCAAAAATAAGCCCTCACCTGACCCCAGATCACGAAAATTGGAGATGCTACGGGTATTGGAAAATTGCACTTTTTTTTTTTAATTTAGCAAAGTTTGGAGTTTTTTTTACCACTTAGATAAAAGGTAACCTAGACATGTTTGGTGTCTATGAACTCATAAAGACCTGGAGAATCAAAATGGCAGGTCAGTTTTAGCATTTAGTGAACCTAGCAAAAGAAACCAAACAAAAAACAAGTGTGGGATTGCACTTTTTTTTGCAATTTCACCGCACTTGGAATTTTTTTCCCGTTTTCTAGTACATGACATGCTAAAACCAATGATGTCGTTCAAAAGTGCAGCTTGTCCCGCAAAAAACAAGCCCTCACTTGGCAATATTGATGGAAAATTAGAAAAGTTATGGCTCTGGGAAGGAGGGGAGCGAAAAACGAGAACGCAAAAATGGAAAAGGGCAAGGTCTTGAAGGGGTTAAAAATGTTCTTCTATGCTAAATGCACTTTGACGCAAAGCTCTTGAGGATCCACTGCTGACAGCAATTGCTGACCAATTTTTTCCCAGATGTGTTTGATGGGATACAAGTCTGGAGATACTGAAGGTCAAAGTAGCACATTTAGGCCACGCAGATTGGTCACAGTACTACAAATGACATGTGTTGTTGTGTTGAAAAACAGCTCTTGGGACACTGTTCAGAAATGGCTATACCGCTATACAGTTGTGTGAAAAAGTGTTTGCTCCCTTCTTGATTTTCTATTTTTTTTTACGTTTGTCCCACTTAAATGTTTCAGATCACCAAACAAATTTAAGTATTAGACAAAGATAAAACAAGTAAACACAAAATAGGGATAAAGAAATCCAAACTTGTATGGCACTGTGTGAAAAAGTGATTGCCCCAAATCTAATAATTGGTTGGGCCACCCTTAGCAGCAACAACTGCAATCAAGCGTTTGCGATAGCTGGCAATGAGGCTTTTACAATGCTCTGGAGGAATTTTGACCACTTATATTTGCAGAATTGCTGTAATTCAGCCACATTAGAGGGTTTCCAAACTTGAGCCGCCTTTGTAAGGTCATTCCACAGCATCTCAATTAAGGTCAGGACTTTGACTAAGCCACTCCAAATTCTTAATTTTGTTTTTCTTATGCCATTCAGAGGTGGACTTGCTGGTGTGTTTTGAATCATTGTCCTACTGCATAACCAAAGTATGCTTCAGCTTGACGTCATAAACAGATAGCCAGAAATTCTCCTTCAGGATTTTTTGGGAGACAGCAGAATTCATGGTTCCATTTATGATAGCAAGTCCTCCAGGTTCTGACACAGCAAAACAGCCCCAGACCATTACACTAGAACCACAATATTTTACTGTTGGTATGATGTTCCTTTTCTGAAATGTTGTGTTACTTCTGTGCCAGATGTAAAAGGACATACACCTTCAAAGAAGATCAACTTTTGTCTCATCAGTGCACAGAGTATTCTTCCAAAAGTCTTGGAGACCATCAAGATGTTTTCTGGCAAAACTGAGATGAGGCTTTATATTCATATTGCTCAGCAGTGGTTTTCATCTTGGAACTCTGCCATGCAGGCCATTTTCACTCAGTTTCTTTCTTATGATGCAGTCATGAACACTGACCATAACTGAGGCATGTAACATAGTAACATAGTAACATAGTTAGTAAGGCCGAAAAAAGACATTTGTCCATCCAGTTCAGCCTATATTCCATCATAATAAATCCCCAGATCTACGTCCTTCTACAGAACCTAATTGTATGATACAATATTGTTCTGCTCCAGGAAGACATCCAGGCCTCTCTTGAACCCCTCGACTGAGTTCGCCATCACCACCTCCTCAGGCAAGCAATTCCAGATTCTCACTGCCCTAACAGTAAAGAATCCTCTTCTATGTTGGTGGAAAAACCTTCTCTCCTCCAGACGCAAAGAATGCCCCCTTGTGCCCGTCACCTTCCTTGGTATAAACAGATCCTCAGCGAGATATTTGTATTGTCCCCTTATATTCTTATACATGGTTATTAGATCGCCCCTCAGTCGTCTTTTTTCTAGACTAAATAATCCTAATTTCGCTAATCTATCTGGGTATTGTAGTTCTCCCATCCCCTTTATTAATTTTGTTGCCCTCCTTTGTACTCTCTCTAGTTCCATTATATCCTTGTGAGGTGTGCCATTCTTTGGATGTTGCAGTGAGGTCTTTTGTGACCTCTTGAATGAGTAGTTGCTGCGTGCTTGGGGTAATTTTGGTCGGCCGGCCACTTCTATGAAGTTTCACCACTGTCCCATGCTTTTGCCATTTGTGAATAATGGCTCTCAGTGTGGCTCACTGGAGTCCCAAAGCTTTAGAAATGGCTTTATAACCTTTTCCAGATTCAATTATTTTGTTGCTCATTTGTTCCAGAATTTCTTTGAATTGTGGCATGAATTCTAGCTTTTGAGGACCTTTTCACTTGTCAGGCAGGTTCTTTTTAAGTGATTTCTTGATTGAGAACAGGTGTAGCAGTAATCAGGCGTGGGTGTGGCTAGGGAATTTTAATTCAGCTTCCCAAAGATGTGATAAACCACAGTAATTTATGTTTTAAAGGGAGCAATCAATTTTTCACACAAGGCCCTGTATTTGAGGTGAGGAATACTCTCATCATCGGCTCCTGCCTTCACAGTTATTAGTGGCAGCAGGTGTAAGCTGATGAGAATAATAGTCCCAAAATCTGCTGCCTGCTGTCATTGTTCTCAGTTGAATACAACTCATTCTCTCATGCTGATCGCTGGCAGAGCAGGGGAGAAGAGCGAGGCTAAGTGCCAGAATTGGAGCATCTTATATATGTGCCAGTGAGAAGAGCGAGGCTAAGTGCCAGAATTGGTGCATCTTATAGATGTGCCTTTTCTGGGGCGGCTGAGAGCTGATGTTTATAGCCTGGGGAGGCCAAATAATTATAAGGGGACCCTATGTCATTTTTTTGGGGGGTCCCCATTTAAATAGCAAGTAAAGACTAAGTATACAGCTGTGAGCTGATATTAATAGCCTTGGAAGCTCCATGGGTATTACCCCCTTCCCAGGCTATTAAAATCTTCCCCCAGCTGTCAGCATACCCTCTGCTGGTTAAAAAAAAATTATGCAGGAGTCCATACCATTTTTTCTGAAAGATAATCTTTTAATAATTAAATACATGTACAGTAAGCTGCCTACACTGTACTAATTGGTCCTAATGACCCCTCATACACCCGTTGGCCACATGACAGCTGACGTCATGCAAGGTCCTGCTGGCTGATTGCAGTGCCGTGGACCTCGACCACGAGCTGATCTTGCTCGTTCACCGCCGGGAAGGAGGCCCATGGAGCATGTGTCATTGGCCGGGACAACACTCCTGAAGAAATATCTTCTTATATGCTCCAACTACCATCTTCACAGTGGAACCTCGTGTTTTGGACTACAGCACCAGTTTGAGAGAGGTAACCTCAGTATCATGCACTTTTCGCAGGTTAACTTGCAAACCCATCAACTTGGGGAACTGTGTGCATCAATTATTCAAGCAGGATATTTTCTGGACTGATCTTACTATATTTTCAGGACAATACTTGGACCAATGTGTTTTTATATATTCTTATCATGATATTTTAAATCCATTGGTAATTTGACCTAGATTTTAATTGTACTTCTAATAAATATGTATTTTTTACTTTTATTGCTAGAAAGGGTATTTTTAGCGCAAACTTTACAGTATAAAATATAATTGTATATGTCACTGACATCTATATATGTTTCTATTCTATGTGTATATACTGTATGTAATCCATCTATTCTATCCAGATGTGATTTTACAGTAAGTGGCTACTGAATTGACATTTTTTCTTCTATCTATTTATATACTGTATGCAATATAAATATACATATATACTGTATATATACATATACACATATATATATATATATATATATATATATATGTATGTGTCACTGACATCTACAGTATATATCTATCTATTCTATGTGTACATACTGTATGTAAACTGTCTATTCTATTCTGTCAGGTCCCGCTGTGATTTTACTGTATGCGGCTGCTGAATTGCCAGTTTTTCCTCTAGCTATCTATCTATCTTCTACTTTAAAATACTTTAGTGGCAACGCAATTATTTTCCGGCACTTTTACTGAGTTTTACCAACTTTTTCCAATTTTCAGAAAAAATGCTCATGTTCCTTATTACGAATCTGAATGTGCCATATTCATGCAGAATTTATGCTTGGCGATCATTTTATGAACATATTCACTCATCTCTAGTCATCAAAGAGATGGGTTGAATTGAGTATTCAATGTAATCAAATTCTGTAGCTGGTGGTCTACATGCACCATAAAGGCAAAAAAGTCTAAAAGAAACAGATAACAAATAGTGATGGGTGAATACTAAAATGCTCATATGCTCAGTAAACAAATGAGTAGGATGGACTCTTGGACAGGTTCAACTCAAGTACCAAGCATAATAGAAGTCAATTGGAAACGCGCATTTTTCAGGAAGGCGCTAACAGGAAATGGATGGAAGCAGAGCTCAAATAGAATGGGAACAGCATAGAAAAGATGCCTGGATACATCTCTGACTTCCAAGTCACTGCTAGGAACAATGTTGTCAGAGTATTACTCCATTTTTATGGACTGACAAAATATAGCCGGGTCATTTATCACCATATTTCCCTGTCACCTAGGACTAGGGAAGATGACATAGTAGAGGGGGAATAAAAATAAACTCACTGGTAGTCATCAGCAAATGTAATTTTAACATTTTACTAACTTATTTGAGCATGTAGTGTGTTCGACATGGTCAGGCACATCCTGTTTAATTTATGAAGGAGGGACTGTGAAACTCACAAACCCTATGCGAACAATGTAAGAAATGATAAAAATGAAAAGGAAGACGTGACTCCAATACACCATGTATTAGACATAAAGTAGGGCCTCATACACATTCTGTTAAAATTATTAGGTAGTGGAACTCTGAAACTCACAAAGCTAGAACTGTCAAAAATTAGAAGGAAGGACTGCAAAACACACTGGAATTCACATACAGGATGGCCTCAGAAAACATTTTTTTTCCATTTCTAACCCCTTTACCCCCAAAGGTGGCTTGCACGATAATGACGGGGCCAATTTTTGCAATTCTGACCACTGTCCATTTATGAGGTTATGAGGTTACGAGGGCGATCCAAAAGTAATGATAATCAATACTAAACACAATGAATATAGTCAAAAAATTTTTTTATTTTTTACATAGTCTCCTAACAAGTCTATACATTTAGCCCATCTCTTTTCTAAACTTAGAATTCCCTTCGAAAAAAATTCTTGATTTTGACCCTCAAAAAAATCCCCAACAGCAGTTATCACGTCACTATTGTCATCAAATTTCTTGCCCCGGAGGTGTTCCTTGAGACGAGGAAAGAGAAAGAAGTCACTGGGGGCTAGATCTGGCCAATAGGGGGGGTGTTCCACCAGTTCAAAGCCCGCTTCTTGAATGGTAGCCATAGCAACTGCAGCTTTGTGAGCCGGCGCGTTATCTTGGTGAAACAGCACTCCAGCCCACAGTTTGCCGCGCCTTTTCTCCTTGATAGCCTCCCGCAATCTTCTTATTTGTTCTGCGTAGTAGGAGCCCGTAATAGTGGCTCCCTTCTCCAAATAGTCCACCATAATAATTCCTTCAGTGTCTCAAAAAACGGACACCATAACCTTCCCTGCTGAGCTTGACACTTTGAATTTCTTCGGCGTCAGTTCGTCGGCTCGTTTCCACGTCATCGATTGTTTAGTCTCGTATAGCTCTGGAACGCTTGCATGGATCCCAGCGATTCTGACAATGTTTTATCATGACATATTGTACTTCATGTTAGTGGTAAAATTTCCTTGACATTACTTGAGTATATTTGTGAAAAAAAACGGAAATTTGGCGAACATTTAGAAAATTTTGCAATTTTCCAACTTTGAATTTTCATGACCTTAAATCACAGAGATATGGCACACAAAATACTTAATAAGTAACATTTTCCACATGTCTACTTTACATCCTCACAATTTTGGAGACAATTTTTTTTGTTAGGGAGTTATAAGGGTTAAAAGTTGACCAGCAATTTCTCATTTTTACAACACCATTTTTTTTAGGGACCACATCACATTTGAAGTCACTTTGAGGGGTCTCTATGATAGAAAATACCCAAGTGTGACACCATTCTAAAAACTGCATCCCTCAAGGTGCTCAAAACCACATTCAAGAAGATTATTAACCCTTCAGGTGTTTCACAGAAATTTTTGGAATGTTTAAAAAAATGAACATTTAACTTTTTTTCACAAAAAAATTTACTTTAGATCCAATTTGTTTTATTTTACCAAGGGTAATAGGAGAAATTTGACCCCAAAATTTGTTGTACAATTTGTCCTGAGTACGCTGATATCCCATATGTGGGAGAAAACTACTGTTTGGGTGCTCAAAACCACATTCAAGAAGATTATTAACTCTTCAGGTGTTTCACAGAAATTTTTGGAATGTTTAAAAAAATGAACATTTAACTTTTTTTCACAAAAAGATTTACTTCAGATCCAATTTGTTTTATTTTACCAAGTGTAATAAGAGAAATTGGACCCCAAAATTTGTTGTACAATTTGTCCTGAGTACGCTGATATCCCATATGTGGGAGAAAACTACTATTTGGGTGCATTGCAGAGCTCGGAAGGGAAGAAGTGGCGTTTTGGAATGCAGACTTTAATGGAATGGTCTGCGGGCTTCACGTTGTGTTTGCAGAGCCCCTGATGTACCTAAACAGTAGAAACCCCCACAAGTGACCCCATATTGGAAATTAAAGTTTATAACGCAGAGCCGTGAAAATAAAAAAATCTTTTTTTTCACAAAAATGATTTTGCAGCCCCCAGTTTTGTATCTTTCCAATGGTAACAGGAGAAATTGGACCCCAAAAGTTGCTGTCCAATTTGTCCTGAGTACGCTGATACCTCATTTGTGGGGGTAAACCACTGTTTGTGCGTACAGCAGAGCTCGGAAGGGAAGGAGCACTGTTTTACTTTTTCACCGCAAAATTGTGTGGATTGAGATCGGAAGTCATGTTGCATTTGCAGAGCCACTGGTGTGCCTAAACAGTGGAAACCTCCCAATTCTAACTCCAACCCTAACCCCAACACATCCCTAACCCTAATCCCAACCCTAGCCACACCCCTAACCCCAACACACCCCTAACCCCAACACACCCCTAACCCTAATCCCAACCCTAACCACACCCCTAACCCAAACACATCCCTAACCCTAATCCCAACCCCAACACACCCCTAATCCTAATCCCTATCCTAACCATACCCTTAACCTTGACACTCCCCTAACCCAGCCATAAATGTAATCCTAACACCAACTCTAGCCCCAACCCCAACTTTAGTCCCAACCCTAACTTTAGCCCCAACCCTAACCCTAAGGGGAAAATGGAAATAAATACATTTTTTTATTTTATTATTTTTCCTTAACTAAGGCGGTGATAATGGGGGGTTTGATTTACTATTTATAGTGGGTTTTTACAGCGGGTTTTTATGTTTGGGAGCTGTCACACACTAAAAGAGGCTCTCTATTGCAAAAAATATTTTTTGTGTTACCACATTCTGAGAGCTATAATTTTTCCATATTTTGGTCCACAGAGTCATGTGAGGTCTTGCTTTTTGCGGGATGAGTTGACGTTTTTATTGGTACCATGTTCATGCACATCACTTTTTTAATCGCTTTTTATTTCGATTTTTGTTAGGTAGAATAAACAAAAACCAGCAATTTGTGAATTTCTTTGGTGGGGGGGGCGATTATACCATTCTGCATTTGGTAAAATTGATAAAGCAGTTTAATTCTTTGGGTCAATACGATTACAGCGATACCTCATTTATATCCTTTTTTATGTTTTGGCGCTTTTATACAATAAAAACTATTTTATAGAAAAAATAATTATTTTTGCATCGCTTTATTCTGAGGTCTATAACTTTTTTATTTTTTTGCTGATGATGCTGTATGGTGGCTGATTTTTTGCGGGACAAGATGATATTTTTGGTGGTACCGTGTTTGTTTATATCCGTTTTTTTGATCGCTTGTTATTCCACTTTTTGTTTGGCGGTATGATGATAAAGCATTGCTTTTTGCCTAGTTTTTTTTTTACGGTGTTCACTGAATGGGTTAACTAGTTGGACACTTTTATAGGTCGGGTCGTTACAGATATGTGTACTTTTATAGTTTTTTTATTTACATAAAGAAATGTATTTATTGGAACAATATTTCTTTTTCGTGTTTTAGGATTTTTTTTTTACACATGTAAATATTTTTTTTTTACTTTGTCCCAGGGTGGAACATCACTGTATAGTGTCAGATCGCTGATCTGACACTTTGCACAGCACTGTGTCATATCAGCGATCTCACATGCAGTGCTGCAGGCTTGCCGGCGGCTGCTTTCAGCAGGAGCTTGCAAGCCACGTCCGTGCAGGACCAGATATCTGTTCTAAGTAAGAGGTCGTCTTTTAGTCCCTGTACAAACACTGACTGGTTTCAATTGTAGGTAGATTTGGAAAGATTTTTTAGAACAATTAAAATTAAGGAATGGTTTTCTGACACAAATGTGTCCAAAAAAACTAGTACGAGCTTGATTTAAAGAAAGTGGGATTGAGAAACAACAGTAATTTTGTCCCCCCTAGTAATTCGACAGTAATTGATGCATTTATAAAAGCTACAAAAATAGATAGAGAAGAACTGAAGGGTAAAGCTAGGGATGGTTATAGAAGCCCTAATGTTACTAAGAAATAACATTTTGGATTACAGGAACTTGTCCATTATGACCAAATTGTAATCAAACCAACGGATAAGGGGGGAGCTGTCGTCATGGACAATTCTAAATATATCTTGCAAATAAATTGACAACTTAGCGATGAGGATGTATATTTATAATTGGATGGAAATCTGAAATTTAAAATAAAAGAGATGAAAGATTGTCTACAAAAAGCATTAGGCATTATAGATCAGGACCTATATGACTACCTATTGGTAGAGACCCCTAGGACCCCAGTATTGTATATTATCCCTAAAATCTATGAATCCCTGGAAAATCCACCTGGGTGTCCGATAGTGTCTGGGGTGGATTCAGTGTTCAGTAAAATAGGGACATTTCTGGATAAGATTCTGAATCCAATAGCTAAAAATTTGAAATCATACATCCAAGACCCTGCGGACTTTCTAAACAAGTTGGAAACAATACGTTTGGATCGGGAAGTAATATTGGCTTCTTTTGATGTGATTTCCCTTTACACATCAATAGACCACGATTGTGGCATATGAGCGGTAGAGAAAAAGTTGAATTTAGAGAATTTATCAGTAGAGGGGAAGGAATTCATACTAAAAATGTTAAATATAATTCTAAGACCAAATTACTTTCTATTTGGGGACAATTTATATTTACAACATCAGGGTACTGCCATGGGGGCCAATATGGCCCCTGCGTATGCTAATTTAGTCATGGTTGACTTGAAAGAGGACCTTGTCTATGTGTCCAACCACTTTCAGCATGTGCTGGTGTGGTAGAGATACATAGATGATGTCTTCCTCTTACAGACGGACACCCAGGAGGAATTGGAGAACTTTCATGTATATTTAAATTAAATAGATCAAACAATCAAGTTTACGCTAGTGTCATCTAAAATAGACATACAGTTTCTGGATGTTTTCATTAGACAAAATGATGGCAAACTAACTACAACATTGTTTGCCACACAAACAGACAGAAATAATATATTGATGTACAACAGTAAACATCCACGCAGTATGGTAAAATCAATACCCTGAGCCAACTACTAGGAGTGGGATGGATAGTTAAAGGGACAGGAGAAGTGAATGGGGTCATGCAGTCCTTGGTCAAAAAATTCATGAATAGGGGGGTACCCTAGGAATTTATTGGATGAAACTAGAAATGGTCACTTGGTAAAATAGTCATTGGCCCTTTAAAGATATCTTGTCAGGTCTCCCTAACGGGGAGGGAGAGGAAAGGTTGCTTCCTGTGTCTAGTGTGTATGAATTGTACTCTCATGATAAAAGGTACAACTTTGGAACATCCAGGTACTTATAAGATTTATACAATAAAACATTATCTGACGTGTCACTCCGACTATGTTATCTTCCTTCTCCAATGTCCCTGTAACCTGTGGTATATCGGTGAGACCACCTGTGATTTCAAAACCTGAATAAATTACCACCGATATGAAATTAGGAAAAAGAGGTTGGATCTTCCAGTCTCTAAACATTTTGTTGAATTTAAACATACAAAGAAACAACTGAGGTTCAGAATAATAGACACAATCTCCATTCAAAGAAAAGGGTTTAACAGGGTACCTTCCTGAAGAAGAGGGAACTCAAATGGATATATGAGTGGAATACCCTCAAACCAATGGGACTCAATGTAGATTTTAAAATTCATTCTATTACCTAACCGTGACTAAGATGCCTCCAGGTGAAACTCTTTATCATTATTAGTATATATAGGGACTGTAATGAGTATTAGAAATAATTTTCCTGTTGCTTTTTAAAGTAATTTTTTTTTAAATGCTAATATATGTGCATTTATTTTTGCAGATACGCCACTGTATTCACAAATCACCATCACATTATATTCTAATCCAGGGGAATACATAGCTGTATGGAGAACCAATGATTACTGTTTATATGTAATTATTCCCATTTTTTTGTAAAAGGAGTTTTTATATCATTGTAATGCATGGGACTGTTGGCCAATAAACTGGGCATAAATATCAGCTAACAATTTAAAATAAAACCTTTTTGTCACAAATGAAAGATGAGATATATCCTATTTCATATGCAAAACCCATTGTGAATATACTTGCGACCACTGACCAGGGCTTTAATATAGGCATTAAATATGCAGGCACATTGCAGAAGGGCCAACTGACCACATTCAAAATGGCATGGAAGTTTCCCCTGAATATGTAGACATGCTGGGGACATGTCATGGCAGTTGTGAAGCACCGCCTCTTGGTAGGCTGATGATATGCTCTACATAGGAAGCTCTATGTGTTATTGTGCTCCACCTAAGATGGTGCTGAGATGTCTGGAGTGTGCAAGAGCACATACGCACACAAAATATGCCACACACCTTTTGGATTGGCCGGCGGCTTATGACAGAGTAATGACGCGCTGATGCATGCATAGTTCGTAGTAAGGAACGCTGGACATGTCCTCCATGTGTGAGAGTTGAAAATCCCAAATGGGGTGAGCTATATTCACAAATTATGTACACAGCTGCACTTATATCACTATTGGCAATTAATATGTATTGAATTGTTATACACGAATATATAAGGCACTTTATGCACTAAAGCACCTTTTAATGACCAACTTGGCATTTTGTCATCAACAAAATTGTATAAATGTTATGGAATATGTTTTTACTGCATTATAAATTTTAATTGTCTAAAATTAATAATTGCTGAATAATCTTAATATATACTTACCTGGTAATGTCTTCACATCCTGTTCTGTCCAGATGTGTCCGGATCCCAGAATTCCAAGTGGCGGAAGTTCACCGACCACCATATTGGGACACCCAAGTGATGAGTGTCTCAATATGGAAACTGCTGGTGGTGTCAGCTTCTTGCGCGGTACCACCAGCAGAACACTGTCGCACCACACACACACACTGTATACATCGTATGCACCACACACAAACACACACTGTATGTGCCGTACGCACCACACACACACATTGTATACACCGTACTCACCACACACACACGCACACCCACACTGTATACTCTGTGTGCAGCCTCTTGTGCGGTACCACCAGCGGAACACTGTCGCAAACACACTGCCGCCGGGATTAGCCGAATGATTCACTGACTGCTGCCATCTTTGTACAGGAGGAGCACATGCACAGCTTTAATGTGACCGCCGCTATCTGTCTGCACAAAGATGGCAGCTGTCTGATTTACTGCACCAGTGCAAATTCCAGGCATGCGCAGTAAATAATTCGGATGATCCTGGCAGCAGATGTGCATGTGTCTACAGGCAAAGGAAGCTGGTCACATTAAAGGGGTTTTCCCAAGAATGAAAGTTTATTTTAAAAATTGTCTGTGACTGACCGTGTATGGAGAACACCACATCTGCTGGACAGGGGAGGAAGCAAAAGACAATAATGATATTACAGAAGGGGATCACAAAGGATTCATTTAGTCAGGTAAAATATTTCACTGAATGTTTTTAAACAATATGCTGTAATTTCAGTATTGTCTTTTGCTTCCTCCCCTGTGCAGGAGCTGTGGTATGTTCTGTACATGGTCAGACACAATTTTTAAAATGAACTTTCGTTCATAGGAGAACCCCTTTAAAAAGCAAATATCAATGCCAACATGGCTCCTCCTAAAAAGTACGTCAATGACAATGAAAGGAAAGCAGCAAAGGCACAACGTCGAAGATAACAATGGGCAGATGAGACCTTTGAAGAGCAAAAGCATCGCTGGTGCAAAAACAATGCATAAAAGCATAGGCATCAAGCACATGAGTCCCCTGATGCAAAAGAACACAGCACAGGAAGGAGAAAGATAGCAGACAAGGGGGATAGCACATGGGGTAGACAGGTCAAAGAAGAGAGCACAGATGGGAGAAGTCAGCACATGGGGAAAGAGAGAGCGGATATGTGGGTGAGTACATAGGGGGAGAGATTCTCAATGCTGCAGAGTCTGCCCCCATCGTGATATTACCGCCCTCCCGATGCGATAGCATCAAGCCTCCATCTAGTCTCTATATATACTCACATATGTGTTAAACTCACTGCTTGAGAAAGACTAAGTATGAGCCAAAATGTCTCTGTGCTATGCTGGTTTGAATAAAGTCCACTTTTTTTCACTTTGAATTCTATGGATTGCTGCCTTCTTTTTTTTACATTTATCTGGATTTGGGCAAGTATTGCTTACAATGCTGAGGAGGCCTGAGCACCTGCTAGTTAGTATATGTGCTGTTCCAGTTTTTTACAATACATCTAAAAATTTATAGAGAGGGCGGCATGATCACACTGTAAAAAATTAGACCGAGGGCCGCACCATGACCCTGTAAAAATTTGGAGCAAGGACCACATGATGACCCTGTAAATATTTGTAACGAGGTCCTCATGAAGACCCTGTAAATATTTGTAGCAAGGGCCACATGATCACCCTGTAAAAATATGGAGTGAAGGCTGCATAATGGCCCTGTTGATATTGTAGATGAGGAGGAAGAGGAGGAAAAGAAAAAGAAGAAGTCATGAATTGTTAACCCTTTTTTGAGTGGGTAGGGATGCATGGAAATAAACAAAAAAAGGAAAATTTCAATTGGCTTTATGTCCTGCTGCTGTCATTCAGTGAGGTTGAGAAGTCTGGGCCAATGCAGGCCTTGTTGATTTTGATAAGAGTCAGCCGGTCAGCATTTTCACTTGACAGGCAGATGCGCTTATCAGTCAATATGCCCCAGGCGGCACAAAACCCAATCAGACATAACACTAGTGACAGGGCAGGCCAGCACCTCTAAGGCATATAGGATCTCTTTATCCAACATTTCCAGCTTGGATACCGAATAGTTGTACAGAATCATGGAGGACATTGGTACGGTCAGCAAGGTACTCCTTCATCATCTTCGAAAACTTTTCCCTTTTCCCTTCTTGTCAGACTACCCACGCATCAGGGCCTGGGCGCAGGGAGGGTCTAATGAAACTGTCCCTGACCTTTGATAGTGTTCCACTTCCTCTGTTGGATATGGTGTGCCTCCGTTCCTAAGAATTGCAGAGAGTGAAGGACCTTAGATGACGTCGCGATAAGGTGATCGGTCACCTGACCGCTCACGTGACCGTGACGTCATCGAAAGTCCTTCACTCTCTGCATTCTTAGGAACGGAGGCAGACGCTTGCAGCGGTGACAGCCAGGGTTCGTCGGAGGGGTGAGTATATCCATATTTTTTATTTTTATTCTTTATTTTTTACATGAATATGGATCCCAGGGCCTGAAGGAGAGTCTCCTCTCCTCCAGACCCTGAGAACCATACGCATGAAGATGACTGGGAACTTATAGGAACTTCCAATTCCGATTTTCGATATCGCAAAAATATCAGAACTCGGTATCGGAATTCGGATACAGCAAATATCGGCAGATACCTGATATTTGCAGTATCGGAATGCTCACCACTAGTCAGTGGGTAAGTGGCTGGGTTTTTTCATTTGCATTCCATGGCCTGAGGTAGGGACATCTGATTACAACTTTAGGACAAGAAATTGGAAGTGGTTGTTATTGGTGCTTGAAAAAGTGCAACAACAGGTGAAGGGTCAGAGACATCTGTGCCTGCATCGTGGACAGGGTATTGGCAATCACATAGCACAGGTTAAGAGGCAGTGAAATCACCCACAGACTCTGATTGTGGATCAAGGCATTCAGCCATCCTTGTTGGGTGGCTTGATGACGTGTATGAGCAGGCTGGGGGCGGTCAGGCTGGAAGTGATCAGGGACATGATGATCTTGTTATGGCACAACTTGCAAATGACCATTCTTTTGTCATCAGCACTTTCTTTCATAAAGCGCCAGACTGGGGAACATCTAACTCTTGGACTGGGAACTTTTTGCATGTGGGAACTCTGGGGTACAGTTGCCCACCTTCTCCCTCTGGCCACCACACTACCTCTTGTCACGATCTTGTATG
This sequence comes from Ranitomeya imitator, assembly GCF_032444005.1. Classification (NCBI taxonomy): domain Eukaryota; kingdom Metazoa; phylum Chordata; class Amphibia; order Anura; family Dendrobatidae; genus Ranitomeya; species Ranitomeya imitator. The sequence continues at coordinate 410,868,467 of NC_091282.1, read as the reverse complement.
AAATATAATATGATGTTGTAGCTTTGCCCTTCAGCCCATGCTGGGGGCTAAAACCCCCCCTTCTCTCTCTGGTTCTCTTTGCTTCTTTGTGTCGGAATGTATGGTAGGAGAGGGTTTTATTGCCCTGGCCATAAATTCCAGGCTCGAAGCAAATTACTTGTCCCCTCCCATCTATACTAGCTAGGACTGGTATAGAAGTCTCCAAAATCCATGAGGGTCTTTGTTCTAATATGATAAGATTCTGGGCCACCGACTTGGGCTAAGAGAATAATAAATACATATTGCTAACGTCCATCGGCGCATCTATCCATCACTGTAAGCAGGAGTCTCCAAGTCCAACAGGGACAGAGTATGGATTTCTCTGGAATGGAGTGTCCCTACTAGCCTGAATTTAGTATCTATAGAGAGCAAATCCTAATACAAGATGAATGCTGGGTGTGTTATGATCCTGACATGTTCTGTAGCGGAGATACAGGCATTAGACAAACTTGTGTTAAATCTAGTAAGACTGAAGAGATAGGAGGGTCTGGGTAAGCCAGCCCTGTTGGTGATGTCACAGGCTGCAGTTTATATGTTTCTGACAGACCCCCAGCAGTTTTTTTTTTACCTGGGAAGCCCTGACTGCTAGCCTGATGCATTGTGACATATGGAAACTAGCCTGGTTGCCTGCAATGCTCTGAACACATGTAAGTGTTGATTTCTCATTTAAACCCTGTTATTTTTATAATTACCTTGTACATATTTTCAATTGTCTCATATTGTAACATCTTTATATAACGGTTTATAAACACTGCCTTAAACATTTGATGGAGTATAATATATAATACTGGATTTGTTCTTCCTGCTCTAAAATGTACCCTAAGTCTTCTGAAGGGAATTACGCTATTGTTTTGGGTTAGCTTTGGACCCAATTAATCAAAGCTGGTGGCAGCATATCTTTGTACAGTGGCTTTGGGAGTCAATGTAGCGACTGCGGCATTGATAATTATTGTTCCTGCCTGAGTGGGAGTAGTTAATTGTGTCGCTGCAGCATGCCCAATAGCCAGTGCAAAGCAGGCAGACTTTCTGGCGACTAAATACCCTAGGTACAGTACCTAATCTGATGTGAGAGTAAGGGGTCGCCAGAGAGCGGCAAGTTTCAAGTGGAACTGTAAGTGGGATATACATAAATCCCTGCAGTTCGTGGTATAATGAAGAGCAGTGGGATACCTAAAATAAGCCCCTGCTGTAAACTAAGAGGTCAATAGCCTTGTGTGTGTTTTTTCATCACATTGTGGAGTGGAGGGATAACTAAGATAAGCCCCTCTGCACATGTGATAGCCGTCTGTTGGCCTAAAGTCACCCCGACCCGTGACGTGGGGGTGACGGTCACGGTGTGAATCGTGACACCTCTTCCTGCCTGTTTCAGTGCTGCAGACAGCTCCCCCTCTGAGCTGCTTTCCTCACTCTGCATGGCACTTTCCCAGGTTGGGTCAGTGACTTCATCATCCACCACTTTGTCTTCCACTTCCGCACTCTGGTCCTTCTGAATTGTTGACTTATAAAATCACTTATGGGCAACAGGGTCTCATCATCATCTACTTTTTAAGACACTAATTGATGTACTCCACCGTCATCTTCTTTTGACTGTGGCTACTCAAATACTTTGGCAGCACTACACAAAAGCTCCTCATGCACCTCTTGAAACGTACAAGTCGAGAGGCCAGAATGAATAAATGGAAATGTAAAGCGCTCCTTGGAGTTTCTGAATGCTGGATCACTTGTTTTCTGGGACTCACCGTGGAGGGAGGAAGAAAAATCAGGGTGAGGATTATGAGGTCCAGATTCTTGGCTAGTGAGACTGGACTGTGTGGAAGACAGAGTGGTGCTTTTAAATATACTGGAAGCATTATCTGCTATCCAACCAAGCACCTGTTCATACTATTCTTGCTTCAAGAGTGGTGTCCCGAGTCCCTATGCATTCTGGGACAGGAAGCTAGGTCTATTGCATTAGCATCTTTGTTGTGCAACTGCACCAGGCACAGTTTGTTCCAGACCTACGGCCTCATCCTCTACCTGCTCCATTATCAACACGTCCATTTCCCTGTACCTTACCACACACCTTGCACATTTTATATTAGGAAGTTTGGGATCGTTAAGTTTGAGTGAACTTTAGTCCACAGTTTGGTTCAGGTACCAGAACTATATCTGAACTTGAACCTGAACAGGAACCCATAGAAATCAATGATGAGCTGAATTTTGCAGCTGGAAACTCTTCTCTCTCTCCTCCCTCCTTCACAATCTTTAAAAACTACCCTGTGCATCAAAGACTGGGTGCTGGGAAGGTCTAATGAAACTGTCCCAGACCTTTGACAGTGTTCTCCTGCCTCTCTTGGATAAGGTATGTGTATCCCTCATCTCTCCCTGGTTACTCAATGATCTATGACCACCAGCAAAATCAAATGAGAATTTTTTTTACTTATTGTTCAACTAGGGCCTCCTGGTATTGCACTATTTTACAAGCCCTCTTCATCACAGGAAGAAGAGATGGAACGTATGGATGAGCATACTCGTGGAAGTTCAGGTACGACAGAACTTTAGTCTAAAGTTCAGTTTGGGTACCAAATCCATACCCGAACTTGCATCTGAACCTGAACCCCATAGAATCAATCAATAATGAAACAAACTTTGCAGCTGGAAAGTCTCTCTGTCTCTCTTTTTCCCCCCTCCCCCAAACTGTAAAATGGACACTAGCTGCTGAACTTTGAGGTGTCTAAGAGTCTCTAGTGAGGAAATATAATTTTTTTTAATGTGTTTGTTTGCCACAAATATTTTGCTCAACATGATGTCCAAAGTGCAGGTGGAAAAATATTTTAGCTGGAAATAAAAATGATAGTCTGATGCTAGAAAAATGGATGTGATGCAGCAAAAATCGATGCGATGTTGCAAAAGTTGATAGGGTGTGTGGGTGATTGTGACCTGATTGTCAATACATTGATTGATTATTACAGTTGAAGATGGGAAAATTAGTTCTGCTAAATGTTTAAGTGTATCATCAGAAATATGCCACAAATAGTCCAGGAATCGGCCAGACGGTAAGACTAATCACTGTATTCTAATTTTACTTGCTTCTCCTTTCTTCCCCTGCTATTTAACCATACTCACATTTGCCCTCACTATTTTCACTTCACTAATCCTCACCTCTATCCTTCTCACACTCTGAGAAACTATCGCAATCCCTCTCACTTAAAACCTGTGCAACTGACTCCCACCCCCCTGCTTCCTCTATCTGGGGCACTTTGGAATGACCGCTCTGTCTGCAACAAGCTCCACGTGATCCACAATCTCTTTACTTCCCGCAACCTTTCCTTCCTGTCCCTCACTGAGACCTGGCTGACGCCACCTGACACTGCCTCACTTGCTCCACTGAGTTACGGTGGCCTCCACTTTATCCACACTCCTCGCTCTGGCAACAGACATGGCGGAGGAGTGGGTTTCCTTTTTTCTAAAAACTGCTACTTCAACCCTATCCGACCCCCACCCTCCCTTAACCTCTCTTCTTTCGAGGTTCACTCTGTCTGTATCTACTCTCCCTCTAATCTCCAAATGGCTGTCATATACCGACCACCGGGCTCAGCCACTGCCTTCATTGACCAATTTTCCACCTGGCTTCTTCACTTTCTCTCTGCTGACATCCCCACCATCATAATGGGTGACTTTAATATCGCTACTGACACCTGCCAACCAGCAGCCTCCAAGCTCCTTGCCCTTACCTCATCCTTTGGACTTATTCAGTGGTCCTCCACAGTCACCCACACAGACAGACATACGCTAGACCTCATCTTCACCCACCTCTCTTATCTAATCTCACAACCTCTCCCTTCCCCTTATCTGACCACCATCTACTCAACTTCTCTTCCTTGTCCTCCTCTGCTGCCCGCCATGTCCAGCCAGTACCACATCCTCGCAGAAACCTTGCACACCTAGACATTCACAGACTCTCAGACTCTCTTCTACCCGTCCTCCATATCTTCACTCCACGACATGGACAGTGCCACTGCTTTCTATAACTCCACCATCACATAAGCCATATACTCAGACAAATCAATTGGCAACCCTGGCATAATCGCCATAATCGCTATCTTCTGGTACTTTCCCCTCTGCCTTCAAACATGCCACCATCACACCCATCCTCAAAAAAGCTAACCTTGACCCAACCGCTATGCCCAGCTATCGCCCCATATCACTGCTCCCATTTGCTTCCAAACTCCTTGAGCAGCATGTCCATGGTCAACTTTCCTCCCACCTCTCATCTAAGGGTACCGTCACACTATACGATTTACCTACGATCACGACCAGCGATATGACCTGGTCGTGATCGTAGGTAAATCGTAGTGTGGTCGCTGGGGAGCTGTCACACAGACCGCTCTCCAGCGACCAAGATGCCGAGGTCCCTGGGTAACCAGGGTAAACATCGGGTAACTAAGCGCAGGACCGCGCTTAGTTACCCGATGTTTACCCTGGTTACAAGCGTTAAACTAAAAAAAAACAAACAGCACATACTTACATTCTGGTGTCCGTCAGGTCCCTTGCAGTCTCTGCTTCCCGTACTCACTGACTGCCGGCCGTAAAGTGAAAGTGAAAGCACAGCCGCTGTGCTCTGCTTTCACTTTACGGCCGGCAGTCACAGTGCTGGAAGCAGACTGCAAGGGACCTGACGGACACCAGAATGTAAGTATGTGCTGTTTGTTTTTTTTTAGTTTAACGCTTGTAACCAGGGTAAACATCGGGTAACTAAGCGCGGTCCTGCGCTTAGTTACCCGATGTTTACCCTGGTTACAAGCGAACGCATCGCTAGATCGCATCGCTAGATCGCTAGATCGGTGTCACACACACCGATCTAGCGATGACAGCGGGAGATCCAGCGATGAAAGAAAGTTCTAAACGATCTGCTACGACGTACGATTCTCAGCAGGATCCCTGATCGCTGCTGCGTGTCAGACACAGCGATATCGTAACGATATCGCTGGAACGTCACGAATCGTACCGTCGTAGCGATCGAAATGTTATAGTGTGACGGTACCCTAACTCTCTCCTTGACAACCTCCAATCTGGCTTCCGCCCCCACCACTCCACCAAAACTCCTCTGACCAAAATTACTAATGACTTACAGCCAAAGCTAACAGACAGTTCTCCATCCTCCTCCTTCTTGATCTGTCCTCTGCTTTCGACACAGTTGACCACCTGCTACTGCTACAGATTCTTTCTTCCCTCGGCATCAATGACCTTGCCCTGTCCTGGATTGCCTCATACCTTTCCAACCGCACATTTAGCGTTTCCCACTCACACACTACCTCCTCACCCCGCCCCCTCTCTGTTGGAGTCCCTCAAGGCTCTGTCCTAGGGCCTCTACTTTTTTCAATCTATACCCTTGGCCTAGGGCAACTCATAAAGTCCCATGGCTTCCAGTACCACCTATATGCGGACGACACTCAGATCTACCTCTCTGGCTCAGATGTCGCCTCTCTTCTATCCAGAATCCCGGAATGTATGTCAGACATATCCTCCTTCTTCAACTCTCGCTTCCTAAAACTCAATGTAGACAAAACCAAACTCATCATCTTTCCCCCATCTCGCGTATCCCCCCTACCTGAACTGTCTATTATAGTAAACGGCATCACACGCTCTCCCGCAACTAATATCCGCTGCCTCGGGGTAACTCTCGATTCGGCCATGTCCTTCAAATCGCACGTCCAAACCCTTGCCACCTCCTGTCGCCTCCAACTCAAAAATATTGCCAGAATCCATCCCTTCCTCAGCACGCAATCTACTAAAACTCTTGTGCATGCCCTCATCATCTTCCACCTCGATTACTGCAACACCCTCTTCTGTGGCCTCCCCGCTAACTCCCTTGCACCACTCCAGTCTGTCCTCAACTCTGCTGCTCGGCTAATCCACCTCTCTCTTCGCTACTCCCCTGCTTCACCCCTCTGCAAATCCCTCCACTGGCTCCCAATTCTGCAACGAATTCAGTTCAAACTACTAAGGCTGCCGTCACACTAGCAGTATTTGGTCAGTATTTAACATCAGTATTTGCAAGTCAAAACCAGGAGTGGGACAACTAGAGAAAAAGTATAATAGAAACACATGCACCACTTCTGCATTTATCACCCACTCCTGGTTTTGGCTTACAAATACTGATGTAAAATACTGACCAAATACTGCTAGTGTGACGGCAGCCTAACACTGATCTACAAAACCATCCACAACCTGTCCCCTCCCTATATCTCTGAACTAATCTCCCACTATCTTCCCTCATGTAATCTTCGATCCTCCCAAGACCTCCTTCTCTCCTCCACACTTATTCATTCCTCACACAACCGCCTCCAAGATTTCTACCGAATATCCCCCATCCTCTGGAATTCCATGCCTCAACACATCCGATTATCCACCACCCTCGGATCCTTCAGACGGAACCTGAAAACCCATCTCTTCAGGAAAGCCTACAGCCTGCAATAACCATTCTGCCGCCTCACCAACCGCCCGAGCTGCCACCACGTCACCGACCACCTGATCTGCCGACATGTCACCGACCACCCCAGCTGCCGCCATGTCACCGACCACCCGAGCTGCTGCCACGACCACCCGAGCTGCTGCCACGACCACCCGAGCTGCCGCCTCACCACCACCAGGGATGCAGCACACCAACCTCTTGTCTCTTCCCCACTATCCTGAAGAATGTAAGTCCGCAAGGACAGGGTCCTCTCCCCTCTGTACCAGTCTGTCACTGTAAATTTGTTTACTGTTAACGATATCAATAATCCTGTATGTAACCCCTTTTCACATGTACAGCACCGTGGAATTAATGGTGCTATATAAAATAATAATAATAATAATAATAATAATAATAAATGAGCAGAAAGTTGGAAAAAATGGCAATGGAAAGGAAGTGTAGAACTAGATGTTAATAGCTAGATATATGATTGCATATGATTCATAAACTATAAAAATATACAGTGGGGCAAAAAAGTATTTAGTCAGTCAGCAATAGTGCAAGTTCCACCACTTAAAAAGATGAGAGGCGTCTGTAATTTACATCATAGGTAGACCTCAACTATGGGAGACAATCTGAGAAAAAAAAATCCAGAAAATCACATTGTCTTTTTTTTAACATTTTATTTGCATATTATGGTGGAAAATAAGTATTTGGTCAGAAACAAAATTTCATCTCAATACTTTGTAATATATCCTTTGTTGGCAATGACAGAGGTCAAACGTTTTCTGTAAGTCTTCACAAGGTTGCCACACACTGTTGTTGGTATGTTGGCCCATTCCTCCATGCAGATCTCCTCTAGAGCAGTGATGTTTTTGGCTTTTCGCTTGGCAACACAGACTTTCAACTCCCTCCAAAGGTTTTCTATAGGGTTGAGATCTGGAGACTGGCTAGGCCACTCCAGGACCTTGAAATGCTTCTTACGAAGCCACTCCTTTGTTGCCCTGGCAGTGTGCTTTGGATCATTGTCATGTTGAAAGACCCATCCACGTTTCATCTTCAATGCCCTTGCTGATGGAAGGAGGTTTGCACTCAAAATCTCACGATACATGGCCCCATTCATTCTTTCATGTACCCGGATCAGTCGTCCTGGCCCCTTTGCAGAGAAACAGCCCCAAAGCATGATGTTTCCACCACCATGCTTTACAGTAGGTATGGTGTTTGATGGATGCAACTCAGTATTCTTTTTCCTTCAAACACGACAAGTTGTTTTTCTACCAAACAGTTCCAGTTTGGTTTCATCAGACCATAGGACATTCTCCCAAAACTCCTCTGGATCATCCAAATGCTCTCTAGCAAACTTCAGACGGGCCCGGACATGTACTGGCTTAAGCAGTGGGACACGTCTGGCACTGCAGGATCTGAGTCCATGGTGGCGTAGTGTGTTACTTATGGTAGGCCTTGTTACATTGGTCCCAGCTCTCTGCAGTTCATTCACTAGGTCCCCCCGCGTGGTTCTGGGATTTTTGCTCACCGTTCTTGTGATCATTCTGACCCCACGGGGTGGGATTTTGCGTGGAGCCCCAGATCGAGGGAGATTAACAGTGGTCTTGTATGTCTTCCATTTTCTAATTATTGCTCCCACTGTTGATTTCTTCACTCCAAGCTGGTTGGCTATTGCAGATTCAGTCTTCCCAGCCTGGTGCAGGGCTACAATTTTGTTTCTGGTGTCCTTTGACAGCTCTTTGGTCTTCACCATAGTGGAGTTTGGAGTCAGACTGTTTGAGGGTGTGCACAGGTGTCTTTTTATACTGATAACAAGTTTAAACAGGTGCCATTACTACAGGTAATGAGTGGAGGAAAGAGGAGACTCTTAAAGAAGAAGTTACAGGTCTGTGAGAGCCAGAAATCTTGATTGTTTGTTTCTGACCAAATACTTATTTTCCACCATAATATGCAAAAAAAATGTTAAAAAAACAGACAATGGGATTTTCTGGATTTTTTTTTCTCAGTTTGTCTCCCATAGTTGAGGTCTACCTATGATGTAAATTACAGACGCCTCTCATCTTTTTAAGTGGTGGAACTTGCACTATTGCTGACTGACTAAATACTTTTTTGCCCCACTGTATATGAATATGTAAATATAGAAATGCATAGGTTAATGTTAATGATGAGCGAACGTGTTCGTCACTACTTGTTACTTGGTCGAGCATCAGTGTGCTCGAGATGCTAGTTACTCGGCGAGTATTATTTGAATGCTCAAGCTGGAGCTTGAGTCCCCACTCTGAAAGTTTGCCATTTTTTAGACAGCCAATTAATATGTCTGGATTGCCTGACAGTAACCAACTTGGTTGTGGCATTACTGTGATTAGCTGGCCGCATAGTGTCATCTATATAGTTTGGACTGTTACGTAACACCAGACTATGTAATAGTACATGGATTTTATTTGAAGTCTTATATACAATCAAAATGTATCAGAAAGCACCTAAAATTGTATGAATGATTAATTGAATCCAGACAAATTTTTAACACTTTCTTTGAATCTTATATACCAACAAAATGTACCCCAGAGCACGTAATAATTTACAGGTGAGCAATATAATACCCAAAAAGTTTTAACACTTTTTTGGAGGGTTAAATGCCACTGTAATGTACACCAGAGGACATAATACCATATGGATGAATAGTACTGAAAACTGTTTCAACTCTATCAAAGCAACTTGGGCTTCCATAACACCTCAACAGCGCCACAGGCTGATCGCCTCCATGCCACACCACATTGATACAGTAATTGATGCAAAAGGAGCCCTGACCAAGTATTGAGTGCATTTACTGAACAAACATTTCAGAAGGCCAACATTTTGGTTTTTAAAATATTTTTTTAAGCTGGTGTTATAAAGTATTCTTATTTAATGAGATAATGACTTTTGGGTTTTCATTGGCTGTAAACCATGATCATCAACATTAACAGAAATAAACACTTGAAATAGGTAACTATATGAGTTTCACTTTTTGTATTGAAGAACTGAAATAAATTCACTTTTTGATTATATTCTAATTTTGTGAAAAGCACCTGTAATATTATATAGTCTCTGGTACATTTTGGGGTTACATAACAGTTCAAAAAAGTGTTGAAACATTTTTCTATATTCAACTACTCATCCATATACTATTATGCGGTCTGTGGAACATTTCTGTGTTATATAACACTCCAAAAAAGCCTTTAAACTTTTTTATACTCAATTACTCATGCATATACTATTACATGGTCTGTGGAACATGCCAGTGTTACATAGCAGTCCAAAAAAGCTTTGAAACATTTTTCAGTATTGAATAACTCAACCATATGCTATTAGACAGTCTGTGGTACATTTTGGTGTTACCTACAGTGGGTACGGAAAGTATTCAGACCCCTTTAAATTTTTCACTGTTTGTTTAGTTGCAGCCATTTGATAAATTCAACGGAAAAAGACAGACGTAGTAAATTTTGCAAATTTATTAAAAAAGAATAACTGAAATATCACAATGTCATTAGTATCCAAACCCTTTGCTCAGTATTGAGTAGAAGCACCCTTTTGAGCTAGTACAGACATGAGTCTTCTTTGGAATGATTCAACAAGTTTTTCACACCTAGATTTGGGGATCCTCTACCATTCTTTCTTGCAGATCCTCTCCAGTTCTATCAGGTTGGATGGTGAAGGTTGGTGGACAGCCATTTTCAGGTCTCTCCAGAGATGCTCAATTGGGTTTAGGTCAGAACTCTGGCTGGGTCAGACAAAAATGGTCACAGAATTGTTCTGAAACCACTCCTTTGTTATTTTAGCTGTGTGTTTAGGGCCATTGTCCTGATGGAAGATGAACCTTTGGTCAAGTCTGAGATTCAGAGCACTCTGTAAGAGGTTTTCATTCAGGATATCTCTGTACTTGGCCGCATTCATGTTGGCTGGAGTATCAGGTCTAGGAAGACTTCTGTTGCTCTCAAACGTCTTCCATTTAAGGATTATGGAGGCCACTGAGCTGTTAGGAATTTTGAGTTCTGCAGAAATTCTGTTGTTACCTTGGCCAGATCTGTACCTTGTGACAATTATGTCTCTGAGCTCCTTGACTAGTTCCTTTGACCTCATGATTCTCATTTGGTCTGACATGCACTGTGAGCTGTGAGGTCTTATATAGACAGGTGTGTGCCTTTCCAAATCAAGTGCAATAAGTTTAATTAAACACAGCTGGCCTCCAAAGAAGGAGTAGAACCATCTCAAGGAAGAGCACAAGGAAATGGACAGCATGTAACTTAAATATGAGTGTCTGAACAAAGGGTCTGAATACTTATGATAATGTGATATTTCAGTTTTTCTTTTTTATAAAATTTGAATAAAAGTCTGCATTTCAGTTTTTTTCAGTCAAGATGGTGTGCAGAGTGTACATTAATGTGAAAAAATAACTTTTTTGAATTTACCAAATGGCTGCAATGAATCAAAGAGTGAAAAATTTAAAGGGGTTCGAATACATTCCGTACCCACTGTAGAAGTCCAAAAAAGCTTTGAAATAGTTTTCGGTGCTCAATTGTTCACACTTGAAATAGATCACTCTGTTTGTAATGACTCTTTATAATATATGAGTTTCACTTTTTGTATTGAAGAACTGAAATAAGTTAACTTTTTGATATTTTAATTTTTTGAGAAGCACCACTAAATGAATAGACAAATTTTTAAGCGCTTTTTTGAGTCTTATAAACCACTGAAATGTAATCCCTGCCTCGAGGCTGTATTCAGCCAATTTCTCATCCCTACAACTCTCCCTCCCTTACCAGGCTAAAGGTACCTTCACACATAACGATTTCATTAACGATATCATTGCTTTTTGTGACGTAGCAATGATATCGTTAACGAAATCGTTATGCGTTACAGCGACCAACGATCAGGCCCCTGCTGGGAGATCATTGGTCGCTGGGAATGATCAGGACCTTTTTTTTGGTCGCTGGTCACCCGCTGTCATCGCTGGATCGGCGTCAAACACAAACAGTACATACTTTCATTCCGGTGTCTGTCACGTCCCCCGGAGTCAGCTTCCCTGCACTGACTGTCAGCGCCGGCCAGCCGTAAAGCAGAGCACAGCGGTGATGTCACCGCTGTGCACTGCTTTACGGCCGTCCGGCGCTGACACAGTGCAGGGAAGCTGACACTGGGGGACGTGACAGACACCGGAATGTAAGTATGTACTGTTTGGTTTTTTTTAACTTTTACAATGGTAACCAGGGTAAACATCGGGTTACTAAGCGCAGCCCTGCGCTTAGTAACCCGATGTTTACCCTGGTTACCCGGGGACTTCGGCATCGTTGGTCGCTGGAGAGCTGTCTGTGTGACAGCTCTCCAGCGACCACACAACGACCTAAACAGCGACGCTGCAGCGATCGGCATCGTTGTCTATATCGCTGCAGCGTCGCTAAATGTGACGGTACCTTTAATGTAGATTCTATCTGATACAAACAACAAAGCACAAGATTAGCCCTTAGAAGATTTATTAGTGTGATGTTTAGCTTCAACACCAGTATCAACACTACAGGACTCTGATTCGTTAAACTGTGTGCATGCATGCCTGGACAAGCACTCTCTTCCTCCAATGACAACTGTCACAGAGCTGTGCGATGGCGTCAGTGTGCCGAGCCAGGCAGCGATTGCCATTTTATAACCCCTGATGAATTCACACAACCAACCAATCACGGTAATGCCACTACCAAGATTGTTATGGCATTACAGTGATGCGCAGACAATCCCTACATGCTTATTGGCTTTGTGACAGGCGCTAAACATGCAGGGTGCAGATTTGAATTTGAAATCAAGCACCAGCTAATGCTCGCCAAGTAATCTGAGTATCCAGATACTCAAGTGATATCTGAGTATCACAAAGCACGTTCACTCATCCCTTGTTAAGGTTGGTGGAACGCACCGAGTATATATATATATATATATATATATATATATATAGGTGCGTTCGCAACCCGGGGTCCACCGTGCAGGAGAGGAACCTGCTGCTGGCAAATGGCGGTATAAGCGAACTCTGTTAACTCCACAGAGTCGCTAGAAATAAGATGCTGTGCCCTGTTAGCGTCACAGGGGAACTCAGCTAACTGCTGAGCTGATGGCAGTCAGTGGTCACGCACCCAGAAAAGCACACAAACACTCCTCACCGGAGGTGCCGGTATTCTAGGGGCTTATTCCAGCCAGGTCCCTGAATACTCACATACAGGCACGACCATAAATAACAAGTTCATGACATGAGGTGATACTAGAGCATGGCCGTGCGGCCATGCAAACCTTTTGTAGCTGCAGCAGCTTCAGGACCTTCCTAGGGAACCAGGGAACCAGTGGAAGTTGCTACAGTATCTGAGCAACTTCAGGACCTCCTAGAGGACCAATGATAGCTGCTGCAGTACCTGAGCATGTGACCCCTGACCTCCAATGAGAGGTTTTACCTTGGGCTGGCTCACTGTGTGCAAAGCAGGACTTAGTCCCAGAAAAGCCTGCTCACCGCTGACAAGTGCAGGCTACAACCGCAGAGCCTGGAAAGGCAGTAGTAACCCTTTGCACAGTATCAGACTGAGTGAGATGCTGGGACCGACGTCTCCACTGAGCAGGCTCCACTGTGGCTGATGTAGAATGGGAGACCGCAGCAGACATGGCTCGAGATTCCCCTTGTGCGGCGGTGGGAACTCGATTCCTAACATCCTTAGTCTTCATCTTATGAAACAAGCAAGTTTAGGGCCTCTAAGAGTGGCTGGAGTACAGTTTCTTTCACATACTATTGGAGGAAATATAATATACAGTTCTGGTAATGCTACACTGATGGAAGGATCTCGATAAGTTGGCTCCTAGTGGTGATACACTAGGAGTTTGGCCCCACCATTCCCTATTGTTCCTTATTGCAGGGGGTAGGTCGGACAAAGTTTGTGGCTTGAGAGACACATGGAACTGGTTCTGAATGGAACTGCATAGGAAAACTAGTATGCAGGAGAGCACTTATTCAGCCATGCACAGAAATACAAACACTTATACTCCTTGACATGCTATCAATCAGGTTATTAATGTTTGTCAGAGGAATGTCCTGCCATTAATGCAGATAGGCACTCAAATCATCAAGATCTGCAGCTGACAACTCCATTTTTCAACTGATGATTAATAACTTTTTAAATGTGCTCGATGAGAGACAGGTTTGGAGATGCTGAAAGCCATGTTAGCATGTTTAGGTCATGAAGGTTGCTCACAGTAGCATTAGCATCATGTGGTCTGGCATAGTAATGTTGAATAATGGACATTACGTACCAAGCCTAAGGCATAAAGCAGTGTCTACACAATCAATAGGCATTAGGATGACATTGGGCTACGAGCCAAACTCTTAGCTACAGGTGCTCCTTTTCAATGAAGGGTGAAGCCATGGATGTTCCAGTCTGGCAGGATCAGCTGAAAATTTAAAAACATTTAGTTTGGGCACCAGAACAGTACCCAAACCTGGACCCCTTTCAGATCAATGGGGGACCTGAACATCCGTTGTTTGCCTTGGGTTCTGATTGGTGGTGCAGAAGATCCCTGAATACAGTGCTCATAGAAATGAGGATGAGGTATGTATTTCTGAGGGAGTGCAGGGTGCAGACGCAGGATTCTGTGGCCATAACTGACATACATGGGAGGTTGTATTGTAATGAGGACAGGAGGTAGGGATTTCTTCTAGGCACCACATGCGAAGGAGCCTGGAAGAAAATATTAGCATAAAGCCAGAATACAAAATTTCTCCCCAACAAGACTATTAATATGAGGCATACAGGTAGGAATAGTTTAACATTTCTATTACCTGTATGCCCATATTAGTAGGTTATATACGTACGGGGGTGACAGATTCCCATTAAGATTGAAAGACAGAAAGATTAAACTTGATGTGCTTGTTTTTTTTTTTCAAACTCTGAATCATGGGTGCCTCAATAAACTAGAAGAGTTATATCTAACAGTACACCAAATGTATCAATCATTGTGCAACACTTTGATAACTTTGACATAAGAAAAGGGAATGTAGCTTACCTGTAACTAGCAAATACATTTTTTTCTAGGGACGTAATCACTATACAACATTAAAATGGCCATAGCCTTGTGAGATTAACCAAAAACCTCTCCTAGAATGTTAAAACGCTTGGTGACTGTGAGCATGTGTAATTTGAAGCTCCACTCTTACCTTCAACTGTAGGAAGATGTGTGTCCACTGGAAGGTCTGATTTAATACTAGGGTACTGAGGTAAGAAGAGGCTGCTCACACTGCTGCCCACCCTGTCTTTCTTAACCAGTACTGTCCATATGTACTTCCAGTTGGCACACTTGGGATAGCTGAGTTCGCGTCAAGAAATGGCATCCCACTTGCAAATATTTATAGTAAGACAGACACTCACGTATGTTGAAAGAGTTTCCCAAAATTTACCAGTTGAAATGCATCATTTTTTATTTACTGACCATCAGGTGGAATACATTCTGGAAAACTATTTTAACTTAACCCCTTAATGACCGCCAATATGCCTTATAACTGCTGCAGTTAAAGGTACTTAAACCACATCATAGTTAATTAATGGTGCTGAAGAATAAGGGTAAGCACCCCCATAGTTGGAATTTCTCTAGGGTCACAGCTACCGGGGGTAGCCGAGACCCCAGAGAACATGATTCGGGTCAGTTTTTACCAACCCCGGTGTTGCGGTGTTCAAGACAGGAAACCAGGAGAACAGCAAGGAGCGGCAGACACCGTTAGTAGGCTGTTATGAAAGGCAATTCAGTAACACAATGTACATAGCGATCAGAGCACATACAGTGATCTGACAATAACCCAAAATAATAGAACGAGCTCTGAGACGTGGAAACTCTGTAGACCACAATTCCTGATCTTCTCCAAACACAACTAGAGGCAGCTGTGGATTGCGCCTAACGCTCCCTATGCAACTCGGCACAGCCTGAGAAACTAACTAGCCTGAAGATAGAAAAATAAGCCTACCTTGCCTCAGAGAAATACCCCAAAGGAAAAGGCAACCCCCCACATATAATGACTGTGAGTAAGATGAAAAGACAAACGTAGGGATGAAATAGATTCAGCAAAGTGAGGCCCGATATTCTAAACAGAACGAGGATAGGAAAGATAACTTTGCGGTCTACACAAAACCCTAAAGAAAACCACGCAAAGGGGGCAAAAAGACCCTCCGTACCGAACTAACGGCACGGAGGTACACCCTTTGCGTCCCAGAGCTTCCAGCAAAACAAATAGACAAGCTGGACAGAAAAAATAGCAACAAATAGCAGAGAAGCACTTAGCTATGCAGAGCAGCAGGCCACAGGAATGATCCAGAGAAACACACGTCCAACACTGGAACATTGACAGGAAGCATGGATCAAAGCATCAGGTGGAGTTAAGTAGAGAAGCAGCTAACGACCTCACCAGATCACCTGAGGGAGGAAACTCAGAAGCTGCAGTACCACTTTCCTCCACAAACGGAAGCTCCCAGACAGAATCAGCCGAAGTACCACTTGTGACCACAGGAGTGAACTCTGCCACAGAATTCACAACAGTACCCCCCCCCTTGAGGAGGGGTCACCGAACCCTCACCAGAGCCCTCAGGCCGACCAGGATGAGCCACATGAAAGGTACGAACAAGATCGGGAGCATGGACATCAGAGGCAAAAACCCAGGAATTATCTTCCTGAGCATAACCCTTCCATTTAACCAGATACTGGAGTTTCCGTCTTGAAACACGAGAATCCAAAATCTTCTCCACAATATACTCCAATTCCCCCTCCACCAAAACCGGGGCAGGAGGCTCAACAGATGGAACCATAGGTGCCACGTATCTCCGCAATAATGACCTATGGAATACGTTATGTATGGAAAAAGAATCTGGAAGGGTCAGACGAAAAGACACAGGATTAAGAACCTCAGAAATCCTATACGGACCAATAAAACGAGGTTTAAACTTAGGAGAGGAAACCTTCATAGGAATATGACGAGAAGATAACCAAACCAGATCCCCAACACGAAGTCGGGGACCCACACGGCGTCTGCGATTAGCGAAAAGTTGAGCCTTCTCCTCGGACAAGGTCAAATTGTCCACTACCTGAGTCCAAATCTGCTGCAACCTGTCCACCACAGTATCCACACCAGGACAGTCCGAAGACTCAACCTGTCCTGAAGAGAAACGAGGATGGAACCCAGAATTGCAGAAAAACGGCGAAACCAAGGTAGCCGAGCTGGCCCGATTATTAAGGGCGAACTCAGCCAAAGGCAGAAAGGACACCCAGTCATCCTGATCAGCAGAAACAAAGCATCTCAGATATGTTTCCAAGGTCTGATTGGTTCGTTCGGTCTGGCCATTAGTCTGAGGATGGAAAGCCGAGGAAAAAGACAAGTCAATGCCCATCCTACCACAAAAGGCTCGCCAAAACCTCGAAACAAACTGGGAACCTCTGTCAGAAACAATATTCTCTGGAATGCCATGCAAACGAACCACATGCTGGAAGAACAAAGGCACCAAATCAGAGGAGGAAGGCAATTTAGACAAAGGTACCAGATGGACCATCTTAGAAAAGCGATCACAGACCACCCAAATGACTGACATCTTTTGAGAAACGGGAAGGTCAGAAATAAAATCCATAGAGATATGTGTCCAAGGCCTCTTCGGGACCGGCAAGGGCAAAAGCAACCCACTGGCACGAGAACAGCAGGGCTTAGCCCGAGCACAAATCCCACAGGACTGCACAAAAGTACGCACATCCCGCGACAGAGAGGGCCACCAAAAGGATCTAGCCACTAACTCTCTGGTACCAAAGATTCCAGGATGACCAGCCAACACCGAACAATGAAGTTCAGAGATAACTCTATTCATCCACCTATCAGGGACAAACAGTTTCTCCGCTGGGCAACGATCAGGTTTATTAGCACCCGCCGCAAATCAGGGGAGATGGCAGACACAATTACTCCTTCCTTGAGGATACCCGCCGGCTCAGATAAACCCGGAGAGTCGGGCACAAAACTCCTAGACAGAGCATCCGCTTTCACATTTTTAGAGCCCGGAAGGTACGAAATCACAAAGTCAAAACGGGCAAAAAACAACGACCAATGAGCTTGTCTAGGATTCAAGCGCTTGGCAGACTCGAGATAAGTCAAGTTCTTATGATCAGTCAATACCACCGCGCGATGCTTAGCTCCTTCAAGCCAATGATGCCACTCCTCGAATGCCCACTTCATGGCCAGCAACTCTCGGTTGCCCACATCATAATTTCGCTCAGCAGGCGAAAACTTCCTGGAAAAGAAAGCGCATGGTTTCATCACTGAGCAACCAGAACCTCTCTGTGACAAAACAGCCCCTGCTCCAATCTCAGAAGCATCAACCTCGACCTGGAACGGAAGAGAAACATCTGGTTGACACAACACAGGGGTAGAAGAAAAACGACGCTTCAACTCTTGAAAAGCTTCCACAGCAGCAGAAGACCAATTGACCAAATCAGCACCCTTCTTGGTCAAATCGGTCAATGGTTTGGCAACACTAGAAAAATTGCAGATGAAGCGACGATAAAAATTAGCAAAGCCCAGGAACTTTTGCAGACTTTTCAGAGATGTCGGCTGAGTCCAATCATGGATGGCTTGGACCTTAACCGGATCCATCTCGATAGTAGAAGGGGAAAAGATGAACCCCAAAAATGAAACCTTCTGAACACCAAAGAGACACTTTGATCCCTTCACAAACAAAGAATTAGCACGCAGGACCTGAAAAACCGTTCTGACCTGCTTCACATGAGACTCCCAATCATCCGAGAAGATCAAAATGTCATCCAAGTACACAATCAGGAATTTGTCCAGGTACTCACGGAAGATGTCATGCATAAAGGATTGAAACACTGATGGAGCATTGGCAAATCCGAACGGCATCACTAGATACTCAAAATGACCCTCGGGCGTATTAAATGCAGTTTTCCATTCATCGCCTTGCCTGATTCTCACCAGATTATACGCACCACGAAGATCTATCTTAGTGAACCAACTAGCCCCCTTAATCCGAGCAAACAAATCAGATAACAATGGCAAGGGGTACTGAAATTTAACAGTGATCTTATTAACAAGGCGGTAATCTATACACGGTCTCAGCGAACCATCCTTCTTGGCTACAAAAAAGAACCCTGCTCCTAATGGCGATGATGACGGGCGAATATGCTCCTTCTCCAGGGATTCCTTCACATAACTGCGCATAGCGGTGTGCTCAGGCACGGATAAATTAAACAGTCGACCTTTTGGGAATTTACTACCAGGAATCAAATTGATAGCACAATCACAATCCCTATGCGGAGGCAGGGCATCGGACTTGGGCTCATCAAATACATCCCGGTAATCAGACAAGAACTCTGGAACCTCAGAAGGGGTGGATGACGAAATTGACAGAAATGGAACATCACCATGTACCCCCTGACAACCCCAGCTGGACACCAACATGGAATTCCAATCCAATACTGGATTATGGGCTTGTAGCCATGGCAACCCCAACACGACCACATCATGCAGATTATGCAACACCAGAAAGCGAATAACCTCCTGATGTGCAGGAGCCATGCACATGGTCAGCTGGGTCCAGTATTGAGGCTTATTCTTGGCCAAAGGTGTAGCATCAATTCCTCTCAATGGAATAGGACACTGCAAGGGCTCCAATAAAAATCCACAACGTTTAGCATAATCCAAGTCCATCAAATTCAGGGCAGCGCCTGAATCCACAAACGCCATGACAGAATACGACGACAAGGAGCATATCAAGGTAACGGACAGAAGAAATTTTGACTGTACAGTACCAATGGCGGCAGACCTAGCGAACCGCTTAGTGCGCTTAGGACAATCAGAGATAGCATGAGTGGAATCACCACAGTAGAAACACAGCCCATTCAGACGTCTGTGTTCTTGCCGTTCAACTCTGGTCATAGTCCTATCGCACTGCATAGGCTCAGGTTTACCTCAGGTAATACCGCCAAATGGTACACAGATTTACGCTCACGCAAGCGTCGACCGATCTGAATGGCCAAAGACATAGACTCATTCAAACCAGCGGGCATAGGAAATCCCACCATGACATCCTTAATGGCTTCAGAGAGACCCTTTCTGAAAATGGCTGCAAGCGCAGATTCATTCCATTGAGTGAGCACGGACCATTTTCTAAATTTCTGGCAATATAGCTCTATCTCATCCTGAGCCTGACCAAGAGCCAGCAAATTTTTTTCTGCCTGATCTACTGAATTAGGCTCATCGTACAGCAATCCAAGCGCCAGGAAAAACGCATCGATATCACTCAATGCAGGATCTCCTGACGCAAGAGAAAATGCCCAGTCCTGAGGGTCGCCACGCAAAAAAGAAATGACGATCCTAACCTGTTGCGCTGAGTCACCAGAGGAGCGAGATTTCAAAGCCAGAAACAGTTTACAATTATTCTTGAAACTCAGAAATTTAGTTCTATCTCCAAAAAACAAATCTGGAATAGGAATTCTCGGTTCTAACAAAGAATTCTGAACCACAAAATTTTGAATATCTTGAACTCTTGCCGTGAGCTGATCTACATATGAAGAAAGACCTTTAATGTCCATTGTAACACCTGTGTCCTGAACCACCCAAATGTCTAGGGGAAAAAAAAGACAAATCACAGTGCAAAGGAAAAAAAAATGGTCTCAGAACTTCTTTTTTCCCTCTATTGAGAATCATTAGTACTTTTGGCTTCCTGTACTGTTATGAAAGGCAATTCAGTAACACAATGTACATAGCGATCAGAGCACATACAGTGATCTGACAATAACCCAAAATAATAGAACGAGCTCTGAGACGTGGAAACTCTGTAGACCGCAATTCCTGATCCTCTCCAAACACAACTAGAGGCAGCTGTGGATTGCGCCTAATGCTCCCTATGCAACTCGGCACAGCCTGAGAAACTAACTAGCCTGAAGATAGAAAAATAAGCCTACCTTGCCTCAGGGAAATACCCCAAAGCAAAAAGGCAGCCCCCCACATATAATGACTGTGAGTAAGATGAAAAGACAAACGAAGGGATGAAATAGATTCAGCAAAGTGAGGCCCGATATTCTAGACAGAACGAGGATAGGAAAGATAACTTTGCGGTCTACACAAAACCCTAAAGAAAACCACGCAAAGGGGGCAAAAAGACCCTCCGTACCGAACTAACGGCACGGAGGTACACCCTTTGCGTCCCAGAGCTTCCAGCAAAACAATAGACAAGCTGGACAGAAAAAATAGCAACAAATAGCAGAGAAGCACTTAGCTATGCAGAGCAGCAGGCCACAGGAATGATCCAGAGAAACACAAGTCCAACACTGGAACATTGACAGGAAGCATGGATCAAAGCATCAGGTAGAGTTAAGTAGAGAAGCAGCTAACGACCTCACCAGATCACCTGAGGGAGGAAACTCAGAAGCTGCAGTACCACTTTCCTCCACAAACAGAAGCTCCCAGAGAGAATCAGCCGAAGTACCACTTGTGACCACAGGAGTAAACTCTGCCACAGAATTCACAACAGTAGGCCCCAACCCAACTAGTAAGCCAAATGCAGTTGTTCCATTTAACAACTATTTAACATGAGCCTGAAGATAGAAGCTCAGGAAAGGCAACCAGGAGAACACCTTGGAGCGGCAGACACTGTTAGTAGGCCCCAACCAAACTAGTAGCCCCACTGCAGTTGTTAACCCCTTTCTGACATCAGACGTACTATCCCGTCGAGGTGGGGTGGGCCCCTATGACCACCGATGGGATAGTACGTCATATGCGATCGGCAGCGCTCACGGGGGGAGCGCCACCGATCGCGGACGGGTGTCAGCTGTTTATCGCAGCTGACATCCGGCACTATGTGCCAGGAGCAGTCACGGACCGCCCCCGGCACATTAACCCCTGGCACACCGCGATCAAAGATGATCGCGATGTGCCGGCGATATAGGGAAGCTTCCCACAGGGAGGGGGCTCCCTGCGGGCTTCCCTGAGCCCCCCGCAGCAACGCGATGTGATCACGTTGCTGCAAGGGTCTTACCTCCCTCCCTGCCTGCTCCAGGCCCGGATCCAAGTTAGCCGTGGATCCGGGTCCTGCAGGGAGGGAGGTGGCTTCACAGAGCCTGTTCAGAGCAGGCACTGTGAATGCTGCACTGCTCTAAGTGAGATCAGTGATCTGACAGAGTGCTATGCAAACTGTCAGATCATTGATCTGTGATGTCCCCCCCGGGACAAAATAAAAAAGTAAAAAAAAAAATTTCCAAATGTGTACAAAAAAAATAAAAAATATTCCTAAATAATGAAAAAAATATATATTATTCCCATAAATACATTTCTTCATCTAAATAAAAAAAAAAACAATAAAAGTACACATATGTAGTATCGCCGCGTCCGTAACGACCAAACCTATAAAACTGACCCCACTAGTTAACCCCTTCAGTAAACACCGTAAGAAAAAAAAAAAAAACGATGCAAAAAACGCTTTATTATCATACTGCCGAACAAAAAGTGGAATAACACGCGATCAAAAGGACAGATATAAATAGCCATGGTACCGCTTAAAACGTCATCTTGTCCCGCAAAAAACGAGCCGCCATGCAGCATCATCAGCAAAAAAATAAAAAAGTTATAGTCCTGAGAATATAGCGATGCCAAAATAATTATTTTTTCTGTAAAATAGTTTTTATTGTATAAAAGCGCCAAAACATAAAAAAAGATATAAATGAGGTGACGCTGTAATCGTACTGACCCGAAGAATAAAACTGCTTTATCAATTTTACCAAACGCGGAACGGTATAAAAGCCTCCCCCAAAAGAAATTCATGAATAGCTGGTTTTTGGTCATTCTTCCTCACAAAAATCAGAATAAAAAGCGATCAAAAAATGTCACGTGCCCAGAAATGTTACCAATAAAAACGTCAACTCGTCCCGCAAAAAACAGTATGTCACATGACTCTGTGGACCAAAATATGGAAAAATTATAGCTCTCAAAATGTGGTAACGCAAAAAATATTTTTTGCAATAAAAAGCGTCTTTCAGTGTGTGACGGCTGCCAATCATAAAAATCCGCTAAAAAACTCGCTATAAAAGTAAATCAAACCCCCCTTCACCACCCCCTTAGTTAGGGAAAAATTAAAAAAATGTATTTATTTCCATTTTCCCATTAGGGCTAGGGCTAGTGTTAGGGCTAGGGTTACTGTTAGGGCTAGGGTTAGGGCTAGGGTTAGGGCTAGGGTTAGGGTTAGGGCTAGGGTTAGGGTTAGGGCTAGGGTTAGGGCTAGGGTTAGGGCTAGGGTTAGGGTTAGGGCTAGGGTTAGGGCTAGGGTTAGGGTTAGGGCTAGGGTTAGGGCTAGGGCTAGGGTTAGGGCTAGGGTTAGGGCTAGGGTTAGGGTTGGGGCTAAAGTTAGGGTTTAGATTACATTTACAGTTGGGAATATAGTTGGGATTAGGGTTAGGGGTGTGTCAGGGTTAGAGGTGTGGTTAGGGTTACTGTTGGAATTAGGGTTAGGGGAGTGTTTGGATTAGGGTTTCAGTTATAATTGGGGGGTTTCCACTGTTTAGGCACATCAGGGCTCTCCAAACACGACATGGCGTCCGATCTCAATTCCAGCCAATTCTGCGTTGAAAAAGTAAAACAGTGCTCCTTCCCTTCCGAGCTCTCCCATGTGCCCAAACGGGTTTACCCCATTATATGGGGTATCAGCGTACTCAGGACAAATAGGACAACAACTTTTGGGGTCCAATTTCTCCTGTTACCTTTGGGAAAATACAAAACTGGGGGCTAAAAAATAATTTTTGGGGGAAAAAAAAGGATTTTTTATTTTCACGGCTCTGCGTTATAAACTGTAGTGAAACACTTGGGAGTTCAAAGTTCTCACAACACATCTAGATGAGTTCCCTGGGGGGTCTAGTTTCCAATATGGGGTCACTTGTGGGGGTTTTCTACTGTTTAGGTACATTAGGGGCTCTGCAAACGCAATGTGACGCCTGCAGACTATTCCATCTAAGTCTGAATTCCAAATGGCACTTCTTCCCTTTCGAGCCCTCCCATGTGCCCAAAGGTGGTTCCCCCCACATATGGGCTATCAGCGTACTCAGGACAAATTGGACAACAACTTTTGGGGTCGAATTTCTCCTCTTACCCTCGGGAAAATACAAAACTGGGGGCTAAAAAATAATTTTTTGGGGAAAGTTTTTTTTTTTATTTTCACGGCTCTGCGTTACAAACTGTAGTGAAACACTTGGGGATTCAAAGCTCTAACAACACATCTAGATGAGTTCCTTAGGGTGTCTAGTTTCCAAAATGGTGTTACTTGTGGGGGGGTTTCTACTGTTTAGGCACATTAGGGGCTCTGCAAACGCAATGTGACACCTGCAGACCATTCCATCTAAGTCTGCATTCCAAATGGAGCTCCTTTCCTTCCGAGCCCTCACATGCGCCCAAACAGTGGTTCCCCCCCACTTATGGGGTATCAGCGCACTCAGGACAAATTGGACAACAAATTTTGGGGTCCAATTTCTCCTGTTACCCTCGGGAAAATACAAAACTGGGGGCTAAAAAATAATTTTTGTGGGAAAAAATTTTTGTTTTATTTTTACGGCTCTGCATTATAAACTTCTGTGAAGCCCTTGGTGGGTCAAAGCGCTCACCACACATCTAGATAAGTTCCTTAGGGGGTCTACTTTCCAAAATAGTGTCACTTGTGTGGGGTTTCTACTGTTTAGGTACATTAGGGGCTCTGCAAACGCAATGTGACACCTGCAGACCAATCCAGCTAAGTCTGCATTCCAAATGGCGCTCCTTCCCTTCTGAGCCCTCCCATGCGCCCAAACAGTGGTTCCCCCCACATATTGTGTATAATCGCACTCAGGACAAATTGGGCCACAAATTTTGGGGTCCAATTTCTCCTGTTATCCTCGGGAAAATACAAAACTGGGGGCTAAAAAAATAATTTTTGTGGGAAAAAATTTTTGTTTTATTTTTACGGCTCTGCATTATAAACTTCTGTGAAGCCCTTGGTGGGTCAAAGTGCTCAAAACACATCTAGATAAGTTCCTTAGGGGGTCTACTTTCCAAAATGGTGTCACTTGTGGGGGGTTTCAATGTTTAGGCACATCAGTGGCTCTCTAAACGCAACATAGCGTCCCATCTCAATTCCTGTCAATTTTGCATTGAAAAGTCAAACGGCGCTCCTTCCCTTCCGAGCTCTCCCATGCGCCCAAACAGTGGTTTACCCCCACATATGGGGTATCAGCGTACTCAGGACAAATTGTACAACAACTTTTGGGGTCCAATTTCTTCTTTTACCCTTGGGAAAATAAAACATTGGGGGCAAAGAGATAATTTTTGTGAAAAAATATGATTTTTTATTTTTACGGTTCTGCATTATAAACTTCTGTGAAGCACTGTTAGGTCTCGAGTTCCCGCTTCTGCACAGGGGGAATCTCGAGCCATCTCCGCTGCGGTCTCCCATTCTTATCCAGCCGCAGTGGAGTCTGCTCAGCAGGGACATCGGTCCCAGCGTCTTGCTCAGTCTCACTCTGTACAGAGAGTTACTGCTGCTTCTTCAGCTTCTGCCATTAAAGCCAGTGCTGGTCAGCAGCGAGCGGACTTCTCTGGGACTAAGTCCTTGTCTGCACACACTGAGCATGCCCAGGGCAAGATCTCCCGTTGGAGATCGAGGGTCATGTGCTCAGGCTCTGCAGCACATTCCATTGGTCCTCTTGGCAGGTCTTGGAAGGGCAAAGTTTCTGTGGCCACTTCCTGTGCTGCAACTATATAAACTGCGCATGACCGCACGGCCATGCGCTAGTGTACAATTGTTAATGTGTGTATGTTGTGAGTGCAAGTCGTCCTTGGATACCCCTTCCCTATTGAATGCCTGTTCGCGGAAGGTGTATGGTTGCTATCTAGCGCCCGACTTATCCTACAGCACGAATCACACATTACAGCGTCCAGTTGCTGTGACCGCCAGTACGGCGCCGTGCACTTCCTCTGTGCTTTCCTTACCCAAGCCTGGGTGGTTAGTGGCGTTCGTCATTGCGGCACCGCATGCACTCTTGTGCCTTAAAATTGTTATTCAGTTTCCTTACACACCCAGTTGCGGTGTTGTGCCAGCAAGGGTCTAATCGGACTTCAATCCTAGTGGGGGTTGAGTTCGCTGACTACTTGCTCGCGCTCTATGTGCGGTACCGCGGTCCTGTGACGCAACAGGATCGCTTCCTTCACGCTGGGTGAAGTTTAACCCACGTGTGTATACTTATGAGTACCGCCTTATAGTCCGTCATTACTTGGCAGCAGGTTCCATCTCTGCACGGTGGACCCCGGGCTGCGAACGCACCATACTCTATCTGTCCTATTATTTGGTGCGTTCCGCTAGCCCTAACAAGCACTTGGTGGGTCAAAGTGCTCACCACACCTCTAGATAAGTTCCTTAGGGGGTCTACTTTCCAAAATGGTGTCACTTGTGGGGGGTTTCAATGTTTAGGCACATCAGGGGCTCTCCAAACACAACATGGCGTCCCATCTCAATTCCTGTCAATTTTGCATTGAAAAGTCAAACGGCACTCCTTCCCTTCCGAGCTCTCCCATGCGCCCAAACAGTGGTTTACCCACACATATGGGGTATCAGCGCACTCAGGACAAATTGTACAACAACTTTTGTGGTCCATTTTCTCCTGATACCCTTGGTAAAATAAAACAAATTGGAGCTGAAGTAAATTTTTTGTAAAAAAAAGTTAAATGTTCGTTTTTATTTAAACATTCCAAAAATTCCTGTGAAGCACCAGAAGGGTTAATAAACTTCTTGAATATGGTTTTGAGCACCAAGAGGGGTGCAGTTTTTAGAATGGTGTCACACTTGGGTATTTTCTATCATATAGACCCCTCAAAATGACTTCAAATGAGATGTGGTCCCTAAAAAAATGGTGTTGTAAAAATGAGAAATTGCTGGTCAACTTTTAACCCTTATAACTCCCTAACAAAAAAAAAATTTGGTTCCAAAATTGTGCTGATGTAAAGTAGACATGTGGGAAATATTACTTATTAAGTATTTTGTGTGACATATCTCTGTGATTTAATTGCATAAAAATTCAAAGTTGGAAAACTGCGAAATTTTCATAATTTTCACCAAATTTCCGTTTTTTTCACAAATAAACGCAGGTACTATCAAAGAATTTTTACCACTATCATGAAGTAAAATATGTCACAAGAAAACAAGGTCAGAATCACTGGGATCCATTGAAGCGTTCCAGAGTTATAACCTCATAAAAGGACAGTGGTCAGAATTGTAAAAATTGGCCCGGTCATTAACATGCAAACCACCCTTGGGAGTAAAGGGGTTAAATTCCGATAGGCTGAAAACTAATTTTTTTTAAAGAGGACAGCTGTATTGAGTGGAGCTGCCAGACACTGTTAGTAGGCCTTACACCACAAAGTTGGCTCGACGCAGGTTTAAAAAAGGTTACATGGGTACACGGTCTGCATTGGTGTGCTCAGTGGAGGACAATTGGAAGGAGGGACCGCAGACACACTTAGTAGGCCTAACATTTTAAAAAATAGGCTCAAAGCAGTTTGAATTATCTTGTAGTGGAACACAGGCAGTATTGGTGTGGTCAGCGGAGGACAATTTGAAGGAGGGACCGCAGACACACTTAGTAGGCCTAAAATTAAAAAAAATAGGCTCAAAGCACCTTCGATTATGTGGCAGGGGTACACAGGCAGCATTGGTGTGGTCAGCGGAGGACGATTGGAAGGAGTGTCTGACACAGTTAGTACTCCCAAAAAAAAATAGATGTTAATGTCTCGCAAAACAACAAAACCAAACAAAAAAAGGATGGCATACTTAGGTACAGGGGTGGGCTCTTCTGCTGAGTTTCAGACATAATAATTTGGCGCTAAGTATTTACTGGTGTCAATATAGGACACTGACCCTTACTATTTTAACTAGCATCATACATGTCAACAAATTGGTATTGTCAGTGCCAGGCATTGAAGGATGTCAGCGTATAGACTAAACATTGGTGGAGCTGTGAGAGATAATTTTGCAAGTGGTAGAGCACTGTTTGAGCTGGGGGGAAACTCTCTTGCGGCCGGCAGTACAGGCCCAGGGCCCCTCATGTTACAATGGTGTGTATGACGTTGGGTGCGCGCCACCACCGCCAGAGACACTTTATTGTACTATGAGGGACCCAGTGGCAGTGCCGTCGACCAAAAACGGGCACACCCACCTCTTCAGAAAAACGGCACTCTCACGGGTGCTTGCGCCAAGTGGCGAGACCATGGCCCTATGGGGGGAGTTAGCCCATTTAGGGAGGTGTAAACATGTCGTATGCTGGACAAACAGCTGCTGCAAATTAAGAGATTGGAACAGTCAGTAAGACCAGTCCACAAGCGAGACCTTTTTATAGGAAAGCTAGGTGTCAGCCGGGAAAGGTGGGGCAAAATAATTCGAAATCCAGGCGTGATTCATTTTAATGAAGGTTAGATCATCTCCATTTTGGGTAGTCAGACGAGTCCTTTTTTCGGTCAATATTGAACCAGCAGCACTGAATACTCTTTCTGATAGCACACTAGCTGCTGGGCAAGCAAGCTCCTGCAATGCATATTCTGCCAATTCAGGCCAGGTGTCTATTTTGGATGCCCAGTAATCAAATGGGAATGACGGTTGAGGGAGAACATCGATAAGGGATGAAAAATAGTTAGTAACCATACTGGACAAATGTTGTCTCCTGTCACTTTGAATTGATGCTGCAGTACCTGTCCTGTCTGTGGTCATTGCGAAATCACTCCACAACCTGGTCAGAAAACCCCTCTGTCCAACGCCACTTCTGATTTGTGCACCTCTAACACCTCTGCCTTGTTGCCCCCTGCAGCTCGTGTATGAACCATCACCGGCGCTGTGTGCTGGGAATGCCTGAATCAAACGGTCTACAAGAGTTGCTTGTTTGGTTGCTAATATTTGTTCGAGGTTCTCATGTGGCATGATATTTTGCAATTTGCCTTTATAGCGAGGATCAAGGAGGCAAGCCAACCAGTAATCATCATCGGTCATCATATTAATAATGCGTGGGATTCCCTTGTAAGGCATAATCCGCCATGTGGGCCAAAGTTCCAGTTGTTAAATCTGCGCTTGTGCTGGGTTGAGGGGCAGTTTCAGGCAAATCTATGTCACTTGTCTCCCTCAAAAAACCTGAACCCGGCCTTGCAACGCCACCAGTTTCTATTGGCCCCAGAGAAGCTTCCTCATTCAAAAAATACTCGTCCTCCTCCTCTTCGCCTGCTACCTCATCCTGTAGACTGCCCTGACCAGACAATGGCTGACTGTCATCAAGGCTTCCCTCTTCCTCGGCTGCAGACGCCTGCTCCTTTATGTGCGTCAAACTTTGCATCAGCAGACGCATTAGGGGGATGCTCATGCTTATTACGGCGTTGTCTGCACTAACCAGCTGTGTGCATTCCTCAAAACACTGAAGGACTTGACACAGGTCTTGTACCTTCGACCACTGCACGCCTGACAACTCCATGTCTGCCATCCAACTGCCTGCCAGTGTATGTGTATCCTCCCACAAATACATAACAGCACGCCTCTGTTCGCACAGTCTCTGAAGCATGTGCAGTGTGGAGTTCCACCTTGTTGCAACGTCGATGATTAAGCGATGCTGGGGAAGGTTCAAAAACCGCTGATGGTTATGAATACGGCTGAAGTGTACGGGCGAACGGCGGATATGCGAGCAAAGTCTGCGCACTTTGAGGAGCAGGTTGGGTAACCCCAGATAACTTTTCAGGAAGCACTGCACCACTAGGTTTAAGGTGTGAGCCAGGCAAGGAATGTGTTTCAGTCGTGAAAGGGCTATGGCAGCCATAAAATTCCTTCCGTTATCACTCACTCTCTTGCCTGCCTCAAGATGTACACTGCCCAGCCATGACTGAGTTTCTTGCTGCAAGAAGTCGGACAGAACTTCCGCGATGTGTCTGTTGTCACCCAAACACTTCATTGCCAATACAGCCTGCTGACGCTTGCCACTAGCTGTCCCATAATGGGACACCTCGTGTGCAACAGTGGCAGCTGCGGATGGAGTGCTCGTGTGACTGCGGTCTGTGGACAAGCTCTTGCTTCTGCAGGAGGATGAGGAGGAGTGGGGTGAACGCCTACAGCCAACTGTTTCCTAGACCGTGGGCTAGGCAGAACTGTCCCAATATTGCTGTCCCCTGTGGACCCTGCATCCACCACATTAACCCAGTGTGCCGTGATGGACACATAATGTCCCTGGCCATGCCTAATGGTCCATGCATCTGTTGTCAGGTGCACCTTTGTACTCACAGATTGCCTGAGTGCATGGACGATGCGTTCTTTTACATGCTGGTGGAGGGCTGGGATGGCTTTTGTGGAAAAGAAGTGTCGACTGGGTAGCTCGTAGCGTGGTACAGCGTAGTCCATCAGGGCTTTGAAAGCTTCGCTTTCAACTAACCGGTAGGGCGTCATCTCTAACGAGATTAGTCTAGCAATGTGGGCATTCAAACCCTGTGTACGCGGGTGCGAGGATGAGCATTTCCTTTTCCTAACGAGAGTCTCATGTAGGGTGAGCTGGACTGGAGAGCTGCAGATCGTGGAACTAGCGGGGGTGCCGGTGGACATGGCAGACTGAGAGAAGGTTGGAGATGGTATTCTTGCTGATGCCCTACATGCAGTGTTTCCTACCACGAACCTTGTGATTCCCTGACTGCTTTGGCCTGGCGACGAAACCTGCACATTTACTGCAGGTGGTGCGGGAAATGGTGGGCTTACAGTGAGGGAAGGGATGTAGCGTTGCTAACTAGCTTCATTGGCCGAGGGTGCTACAACCTTAAGGGACGTTTGGTAGTTAGTCCAGGCTTGCAAATGCATGGTGGTTAAATGTCTATGCATGCAACTTGTATTTAGACTTTTAAGATTCTGACCTCTGCTTAAGGTAGTTGAACATTTTTGACAGATGACTTTGCGCTGATCATTTGGATGTTGTTTAAACAAAAAATGCCAGACTGCACTCTTTCTACCATCGGATACCTTTTCAGGCATTGCAGACTGAGCTTCTTTAACCGGATGGCCACACTGTCCTACAACTGGTTTTGCCACGCGTTTTTGGCCAGATACGGGCCTGGCAGATGGAACCTGTTGCGATGTTGATGCCTGCTGCGGCTCCTCCTCCACCGCTTCAGAGCTACTGCCGCCTGCATCCTGTTCCTCCAATGGCTGCCAATCGGGGTCAACAACTGGGTCATCTATGACCTCCTCTTCTATCTCGTGTGCAACTTCGTCTGTGTCACCGTGTAAGCCGGTGGTATAGCGTTCGTGACGGGGCACCATAGTCTCATCAGGGTCTGATTCTGGATCAGTACACTGCGATGGCAATGTTCTGGTCTGAGTCAAAGGAACAGCATAGCAATCTGGCTGTGGCTGTGCATCTGTGCACTCCATGTCCGATTCAACTTGTAATGGGCATGGTCTGTTAACTATTTCACTTTCTAACCCAGGAACGGTATGTGTAAAGAGCTCCATGGAGTAACCCATTGTGTCGCCTGACACATCCTTCTCTGTTGTTCTTGGTGAAGATGACAAGGAAGCGACTTGTCCCTGACCGTGAACATCCACTAACGACGCGCTGCTTTTACATTTAGCAGCTTCAGAAGAGGAGGCGAAAGAGCTAGAGGCTGAGTCAGCAAGGAAAGCCAAAACTTGTTCTTGCTGCTCCAGCTTTAAAAGCGGTTTTCCTACTCCCAGAAAAGGGAGCGTTCGAGGCCTTGTGTAGCCAGACGACGAACCTGGCTCAACAACTCGAGACTTAGGTGCTATATTGCTTTTCCCATGACCACCTGATGCTCCACCACCACTACCATCATTACCAGCTGGCAATGACCGCCCACAGCCACGACCTCTTCCACCAGACTTCCTCATTGTTTGAAAAACGTAACAAAACTAATGGTATTTGTTACTGTAAAACCAGTTACAAGGTGAACTTAATCTTCTGCTGGATTTATATATCCCTTTATAGGTGGGTGAGACTGCAGGGAAAATCAGACCCAATGTATAACAGTACACAGCTTCAGTGGCAGACAGATATGCCACTAACAGGACTGATGCAGATGCAGACACTACCAATAAAAATCTCCCCCTTTTTATTTTTTCTGGGAGAATATTGAAGAAATGTGGCCCACTCTTATACAGTATATGTTCTGTGGCATAAAATGAAAGACAGATGCCACACACACGACTGGCACTGAGGCAGAATTGCCAATCTTAATCGCCCACTATTTTTTATTATTTATTAGAAAATTGGCAAGAAATCAGGCCCACTGTTAGACTGTATGTTTTCTGTGGCACAAAATTAGAGACAGATGCCACACACAGGACTGCCACTGATGCAGATTTGCCAATTTTAATCTGCACCTTTTTTTTTTTTTTCTTCAGGGAGACTAGTGAATAAATCTGGGCCACTGTATTAGAGGATATTTTCTGTGGCAGAAAGTGGCTTGAAGAGATATAACGAAAAAAAAAAGGGACTGTCCTACAATTACTATCTCCCTGCAGTAATCTCAGCAAAGTATGGCAGGCAGCAATAACAAGGAGTGGACTGCTGCACAAAACAGTCAAAAGTGTGGACAAACAAACAAGATAGCTGTGCAGAAAGGAAGGAGCAACAGGATTTGTGCTTTGAAAAAGCAGTTGGTTTGCACAGCGGCATACTAACAGCAATACAGCTATCAGGGAGCCTTCTAGGGCAGCCAATGAGCTACAGCGCTGAGGAAAAAAAAGTGTAGCCTCCACTGTCCCTGCAAACAAAAGGTGGTGTTGGACAGTGGAAATCGCTACAGCACAAGCGGTTTGGGGGTTAATGGACCCAGCCTAACGCTATCCCTGCTTCTGACGAAGCGGCAGCAACCTCTCCCTATGCTCAGATCAGCAGCAGTAAGATGGCGGTCGGCAGGAACGCCCCTTTATAGCCCCTGTGACACCGCAGAAAGCAAGCCAATCACTGGAATGCCCTTCTCTAAGGTGGTGGGGACTGAGACCTATGTCATCACGCTGCCCACACTCTGCGTCCACCTTCATTGGCTGAGAAATGGCGCTTTTCGCATCATTGAAACGCGACTTTGGCGTGAAAGTCGCGTAGCGCGTGGCCGACCCCACACAGGGATCGGGTCAGGTTTCATGAAACCCGACTTTGATAAAAGTCGTCGACTTATGAAAATGACCGATCCGTTTCACTCAACCCTAATGGGAATCTCTCACAAGGTTTTTAACACCAAATCTGAGAGCACCAGACCATGATTCCAGAAATGTGTCGCTTACTGGGCTACTTGCTGTAATTTGAATAAAACCACTGTTTTCTCAACAGGAGATTATCACTAGCGGACTACTAAGCCTACTGCCATGAAGTCCTCCATATTTATAAGTTTTCTATAACTCCACTGATTGGAAGCTTTCTGCCTTTGCACAGTGCACAACGAAAGCCGTCAATAAGTGGTATAGATGGGATCATACTTAGTTAAACATTCATAGAACAGGTAGATCTGCAGCAGGAAAAGCAGTGATAAAGCAGCCGAGTAAATGATATATTACAAAAATATTTAGAATTGAGAGTCCTCAGTGGTTGATACCTTTTAATGGCTAACCGAAAAGATGGTAACAAATTGCAAGCTTTCGAGACTACACAGGTCTCTTCATCAGGCAAAGACTAAAAGAAATTCTGAAGAATCACATATTTATGCACAACATAGTACAGAAAAAAAAAAGAAAAACCGTGGATAAGACAGGTGACATGAAGCAGAATTACCATGAGTGATAAACAGTTATGTCCATAAATATTGGGCCAGTTAATGTCACCTGTCTTATCCATGTTTTTTTTGTTTCTCTATGTTGTGCATAAATATGTGATTCTTCAGAATTTCTTTTAGGCCTGTCCCACACGTCGAGATAATTCCGGTACCGGAAAAATCGGTACCGGAGTTATCCGTGTCCGTGTGTCCGTGTGCTCACGTGGCACATCAGTGTGGTGCACGTGCGGCAGCCGTGTGCTGTCTGTGTGCCGACGGTACCACACGCACCGTGCGGGAGACAGCGCTAGAGTTAAGCGCTGTCCCCTACTTTGGGTGCTGTATCCAGAATTCATTCCTTCTTCCCAGCAGCGTTCGCTGGAGAGAAGGAATGAAAAATCATTTTTTTAAATTTTTTTGTGTTTAAAATAAAGTTCCCAGTAATATCCCCCCTCCCACCACCTGTGCGATGGGTGATTCCATATTTTTTTCCTCAGAATTGAGTGATTCCATAATTTTTCCCCTATGCTTGGCTAAAAAAGTAACCATTACTGACTACCACATTTTTTGTTCTTGATTTCTTTTAGTGTTTCTTAAAGCCAGAAAGTTGCCATTTGAAATGACTTTAGTTTTGTGCCATGTCTGTGATTTGCTTTTTTTCTACAAAATTTAACAACTGAATGAACATCCTCCAAGGCCGGTGATTCCACAATTTTTGCCAGGGGTTGTAGAAGGCCTGCGGATCTTCTCTGTCAAACATCCAGCAGAAGTTCCCCATCACAGTACCAAGGTTTTAAGGAAAGTAGTCCAAATTGGAAAATGAAAATTGTAACTTCAAATTTCAGCATGTTCTCCACAATGGACCTAGAAATTTATTCACAACTACTTAAGAATCAAAAGTCCTTTTCTCAAAACCTTTTATTTTTGTTTCGAACACGTGGTCCTTCATGAGTTTCCGAATATTTGGACCCACAAAAATGCCTTCCTTCAGTTCAGTTCAGAACTCAGCTCTGAGATCTCATCTCCCGAGATATTGGGGCAGAGATCTCCATCTGCACATGCGCCGCCCCGGTGGTCATTTTCCCGAAGTCCACCGCATAGGAAACCATGGAACTGCAGGGGGCTCTGGCCTTTAACAAAATGTTGGCAGAGCCCCCGCAGCAGCACTGAACACCCGCAGCTAGCAGGCTTTTTTTCCTTTAACCTAGAGCCTAAAAGTTCTGCAGAATGTTTAGGAAGGTCCAAGTCCCTGACAAAATGATTTAATTCAAGCTGTGAAAAAAGCTGTGGCTCGTTGGGACTAGTGTGAAAGTCTTTATCGGATTCCTGGTGTTCATGTTTTGAATCTTTTCAATCAGGTGTATCGTTATGTTTCTAAAGAGGTAACGAGACAGGTAATTCTGGACCATGAGGCACAGGGCGAATTGCTGACTGGAGGTCCTGGTATATAATTTCCTACTTATTTATAAGGTTAAATCATCACCATGATTTCCTGGTGACCTCCAGATGATAGACACACCAAAACGATAGCTCTCTTTCTTCCCTTTAGACCACTGTGGTAGTTCTTCTACACAAACAGAACACAATAAATCACTATATTCGTGACCACAAGTCAATAATGATGCCAAAGAATTGGTACTAAAATTAGTAATTTTATTGTTATAGCTTTAAAATAAATACTTGAAAGAGTTAAAATGAGAACAGTAGAAAAAGGTGCTGAATTCAATTGAAAAAAGGGAGGCGTCTCCCAAAGAAGCACAGCCAAATGCGCGTCGGGGCTAGGGAAGCCAGGAGATTAACACACGACCATTCAGGTACCATACCTTATTGCTTCATTTAGTGTCATATAGTCATTTAAATGGACGGTATTCATTAGATAAGGAGGGAGATCTTCCATCTAAGCATTATGCACATGATTATTCTATGACTATTATCACATCTCTAACACATAGGTGAACATTCACTCTTACACTGTGGATTGGTCATTTACCATAATTGTAGGCACACATGTTTTGTAGCCTTTAGATTGTACTTAATTGTGCACTGTATGTTTCACCTTAGGCTACTTTCACACATCAGGTTATCGCTGTCAGGCTCAATCCGGTTAAATTTTAAAAAAACGGATCCATTGAATGTTGCCACCAGATCCGTTTTTTTCCCCATAGACTTGTATTAGTGCCGGATTGCGCCAAATGACATTGAGTTTCGTCCGTTCGATCTGGAAAATCTGCCATTTCTGGAAAAAATGTCCATAAAGTTCATAAATTTTTTGTCTCTGGCGAAAAAGCCGTAAGCGCCGGATCCAGCGCTTCCGGCTGTTTGCTAGAATGGAAGCCTATGGGAGCCGGAAGGTGCTGGATCTGGAAAATGAAGGATTCCAGTGCCGGATTCCGTTTTTTTAAACTGAGCATGCTCCAAATTTTATTTTATCCAATAATCTAGATATGCTAGCCAGATCCGTCGAAAAAACGGATCCGTCGCATCAGTTTTTCACAATCTGCGCCGGATCTGGTTTTTCCAACATTCGCCAGATTGTGCCTGATGCAAAAAACCTGATGTGTGAAAGTAGCCTTATTGTGTTTTGAACACCTTGTATTGTTTGGCCGACATTTAATATTTAGTTTTTCCCATGGCACAATGGTCCCTTTTTTCAATTGAATTCAGCACCTTTTTCTACTGTTCTCATTTTAACTCTTTCAAGTATTTCTTTTAAAGCTATAACAATAAAATTATTAATTTTAGTACCAATTCTTTGGCATCATTATTGACTTGTGGTCGCAAATATAGTGATTTATTGTTTATTTAATGATACATTTGCCCTATGGTACAATATGGGTTCAATACATAAGGCATCTTACCTGTGATTAACAAACAGAACCCACGATATGCACAGAATAAACCATACTACTAATGACTCCAAAATCATACACCAAAGGTCACGCATAGAATGTTGCAAGAAAAGTCTAAGGAGTCAGTGTTTGTGAAAATTTTTTTACATGATGGATTTTTTGGGATATTTTTACTGAGTTCAAAGATCGAAAGTATATAAATATCACCTCTTACTTTTCAAGCAATTTTTACGTTTGCAGACCTGTGCATTTAAAGGTATTAAAAATGTCTAAAATGTTGGGTTTTTTTACCATTTCTGAAGAACCACGTTAAGCTTCCTTGGAATTTACAGCACACATAGGGCTTCTTGTAATTTTGCCATGGCATATGCATCTTAAACTAAAATTCATTCCCTGCATTAAAAAACAAAACAAAAGAATTATTCTTTTCTTAATCATCAAACAATTCATTGGTATCCTATGTGTCACTCCTCATTTTTAAACTATGATCAAAGTATTTTAGTCTATTATTTAGTTTGTAAATTGAAATTACTGTGGTAATATTTTAGGATTAGTGTGGATCATTTTCACAAGGGGAAAAAGTAACATCAAAAAGTTGAAGGATCTTTACTTATTGACTTATTTATTTGTTATCTGGGAAGATTGTTAACAAAGTTTCTATTTATTTGACACCAAAAATACACTTCAAAGTGTTGCAGCGTCTTCACAAAGTTTATGCTATTTGAACTACGTAACTGTTTATCTACTTTTATCTACTCCTCAAACTCATATGCCTTTAATTTTTATTGGCCATGTCAAAATGGGTGATAGATATCAGAATAAATATTTCAAGGGTATAAGCCAGATTGACTGTAAAACTAAACAGAATTATACATTAGCTTCTTCGATTTTTTATATTAGAACAGATGTGCTTCTCATAAAGGGAATTTCAGCATAGCTTCATTAGGGATTGTTAATGGGCTAAATTATACATAATATTGAATAAGCCACATAGGGGCTTAGTTAGAGTTGCTGATAGCATCACCCAGATTAATTATGTATTTGTAAGTGTTAATATTTCATTTATAGGATGAAAATATGCTTTTTGGAAAGATAACTTGAAAAATGATTGAATATGTTTTACTTGCTTGCACAACAGCAATATGCATGTTATAAATTTGCATAAAAAATAATTATGTATTTAAAATATTATAATGAAACTTGATCACACATGGACAGGTCAACAGTCATCATCTAACAATAGTAAAAACAATAATAATTATTATTATTTCTATTGTGCCAACATATTTTTCTGCACTTTACAAATCTGTCAGCACTTTAAAAATCAGCAATTACTTTGAAGGCAATGATTTTATTATATATCATATTATTTTAGATATACCTATAGAACAAATTACATGCTTAAAGGGGTTGTCTGGGACTTTTATATCGATAGCCTATCAACATCAACAGAATTGTGGCCTTAACTGGGTACTTCACATCCACCCCTTATTAGAATCAATTTACGCAGCACCTGGCCGTGGTAGGTATTCAGCTCAATTGCAACTCAACACATTCAATGACTGACGACAGCAGGAACAACTGATTGGCAGGAGCAGGCAGGCATTACACCCCCACCAATCAGATATTAATAACCAAAGGATAGGCCATCAATATGAAAGTCCTGAACAAGTCTTTTAAATGCTTGACTAGAACTTTTTCTCTACAGCCAGTTCCAGGCCACATATGGGTGAACATACTAGAGAGCTCTGAGGTTCACATCTATAATACATTGACCATAGCCGAATAATGGGCACTTAACCTTCTTGTACTTCTGATTTTATGCAAAGACATGGAAAGAACTTCTAGATGTGACACAAAGAGGGGATTTGACACACCACTGTCATGTAATCAAAACGGGAAACTCCTTCATGAACTCAGTCTGACATTCAATGCCCAAAGTGTCTGGAGGTGCTCAGCTAACCAGTCTGACATGGGTTAAAAGCAATATAAAAAAGAAATCTTTTGTATCCAATGAAAAAGAAAATTAGCAGCACACACCAATGTCCATGAAGAGTTTTTCTTTATTTCACATCTACCCTAAAATCATCTAAATGGCAGAGGGAGCGTAGAGAGGGGAGGGAGCAGGTGCAGTAGAGCAGACAATGGTTGTTTCGTGCTGGGGTGCGCTTCAACGGGTCTGAACAGGAAATGATGTGGATACCTTATTTAACTCTTACCAACAGAGACGTCATTTCATGGAATGTCGTAGCGAGGATAACAATCATCAACAGGTGCATCAATCCACACCATCAAAAAGGTACCAGAATACAATTTTGCAAAAAAACTTTAAAAAAACCCAGAGAGATATTTTTTATCATTTATTCCTATTGGTCCTTGTGTGTTTGTGTTGATAATCCATAGGGCTTCCCTTTTGTAATTGGAGCTTATGTTAATGGTCTAATGGCTTAACCTCTCCAAAACCTACAAACCTTTACTCCAGTATTTACTGTATTGATTTCTCTCACATGTTGTATAAATGTCGGTGCTAATTTTCCTGTATCAATCAAATGTGTATATTCCCTCAAACTAATGTATAAGTGCCTAATCATTTTACTCATATAAAAAAATCCACATGGACACAAAATCACATACACCACAAACTTTGTTTTACAGGTGATGAAATGTTTTATCTGGTGTGTAATCTGGCGATTCCCTAAAGATTGTCTGCTAAATGCTGATTACAGAAAGAGCGATGGTTGCATATAAAATTGGCTGTAGGTGTGGATTTTTCCAACCAATTTTTTTTTTTATTACTCAGGCAATTTTTGACCGGGGGCAGCACGGTAGCTCAGTGGTTAGCAGTGCAGCCTTGCAGCGCTGGAGTTCTGGGTTCAAATCCCACTAAGGACAACATCTGCAAGGAGTTTGTATGTTCTCCCCGTGTTTGCGTGGGTTTCCTCCAAGTACTCTAGTTTCCTCCCACATTCCAAGGACATACTGATAGGGAATTTAGACTGTGAGCCCCATCGGGGACAGTGATGATAATGTCTGTAATGAGCTGCAGAATATGTTGGCGCTATATAAAGAGCTTTTTATTATTATTATTATTATTATTCCCTCCCTCACGTATATGAAATAAGGGGATCTTCCAAATAGCAACACAGATCTACATCATTATTCAAAATATGCTAGTTTTTTGTGATAGCAGCACAAATAATCTTGTCCACCAGAGGGAACAATGATTTTTTTCTATTTTTGTTTTGCTTTTTTGTTATCCTTGTTGTTTTTGCAAAGAATGTCACCTTGATTAACATCAGTGACATTTTCCAAAGCAAATGTTGATTAGGGTACCCCTTCTCTAAAAATCTATTTTTATGTTCTTGTGCATGGATATGAAACAAAGTGTCATCATTATTGCTTTTTTTGAAGTGTAAAAACTGTATGTATGGAAGCTATCTTTTTTTATGGTGCCGATGTGTACTGTCAAAATGTTGCACTGTATTGGCAGCGGTCTTCTTTCTTAATATTTTCTGTATGTATACCTCTTTCTTTTATCTCCACATGTACATCTAAAACTCTAGTTGGACTCCTCCGAACTGGGATGTGAATGACATCTTCATGTGACTTATTGTATTTAAGTAAGAAACAAAAGCCTGAAATTCTTTATCTGTACCCGACCAAATGATGAAGATGTCATCTACATACCGGAAAAATCCTAATAAATTAAAGTATCGAGTCTTCATGTCTTATATGTATTGTTCTTCAAACTGCGCTAGGTGTAGGCATGCAAATGAGCATGGGACCAGGGTATCCATACCTGTCATCCAAAAACTTAAAGGCATTGTGTGTGAGAATATAACTTAACTCCCCATAAATAAACTCGCTACTACTTTCCATGTGATGAAATCTCTGCTGCCGTCATGTGCTCTTCTGCTCCTTTGGCCCTCCCCGTCTACCCGCTCCCTTAAGTAAGATTTTAAATAGCAAAAAACTTTTTAATGGCATTTTTGAGTGGTGCTAACTTTGTTTTTCACTAAAGGATTTTTATATTATGAATAAAGCATGTATTCTATGGTGACAGATATATCCAGTATGCAGGTAAGTCCAGAAATATTTGGACAGTGACACAAATGTTGGCATTTTACCTGTTTGCCAAAACATATTCAAGATACAGTTATAAAATCAATATGAACTTAAAGTTTAGACTCTCATATTTAATTTGTGGGTATTCACATCCTAATTGGAGTAAGGGTTTAGGAATTACATCTCTTTCATATGTAGTTGCCTCTTTTTTAAGGGACTAAAAGTAAATGGACAATTATTTCAAAGATCTTTAATGGGCTGCATCCTTTTCATGGTGAAGAAAACCCCTTCACAACAATCATCCACCAAATTCAAGAACACTCACTCACAGGAAGTAGGTGATTCAGATTCTAAGTCTACCACAAAAGAAGACTTCATGAGAGGAAATAAAGACAGTTCATCACAAGCAGCAAACCATTAATCAGCCTTAAAAATAGAAAGGCCAAATTAGACTTTCCTTAAAAAAAAATCGAAAGAAGCCAACTCAATTCTGGAAAAGCATTTTTTGGATAGATGAACTAATATCAACCTGTACCAGAATGATGGGAAAGAAGAATGTCTTGAGAAGGCTTGTAAGGGCTCATGATCCAAAGCACTCCACATTCTCTTTAAAACATTGAGGGGGAAGTGTGAAAGCATGGGCATGCAAGGCTTCCAACAAGACTGGGTCACTGGTGTTTATTGATGATGTGACTGAAGACATAAGCAGCTGGATGAATTCTGAATGGTACAGGGCTATACTTTCTGTTCAGATTCAACCAAATGCAGCAAGGTTGATTGGATGGCGAATCACAGTACAGATGGACCAAAACATAGTACGAAAGTAACCCAGGAGTTTTTAAAGCAAAGAAGTGTAATATTCCGCAATGGCTGAGTCAATCACCAGATCTCAACCCCATCGAGCATGCATTTCACATGCTTAAAACAAAGCTTAAGGCAGAAGGACTCACTGTTCAAGCAGCAATTGAAGCCAGGTGCAGTAAAGACCTGACAAAGCATC
The DNA here is from genome assembly GCF_032444005.1 of Ranitomeya imitator. Classification (NCBI taxonomy): domain Eukaryota; kingdom Metazoa; phylum Chordata; class Amphibia; order Anura; family Dendrobatidae; genus Ranitomeya; species Ranitomeya imitator. The sequence goes on along the minus strand of NC_091282.1, from coordinate 410,827,254 downwards.
ACAAAGGTTGAAATCCATCATTTGGTGACGCACATGGCTTTTCAAACATTATGCAATCATTGACTGCAAAGGATTCTCAACAAAGTAATAAAATGAACATTATATCTATGGTAAAGGTAATTTATCCAATTACTTTTGAGCCCCTCAAATTTTTGTTCAACCCCTTGAATTAAATAACTAAAATTCTACACTTAAACTGCATCCTAATTGTTTCATTTCATTTTTAATAAGACACAGTAGCATGGGGAGCCCAAATCATGATGATTTTGTCAATGCCCTAAATTTCTGAACTTAACTAACTTTTATCTGATTTCTTAAATTGAAACTTATAAATTTATTTTCCTTAATTGATAGTTGAATATTTTATTTAGAATATTTTAATATTTCTTATTCTGAAAATCTACATTGGATAATACCTAATTAAAGAAAAAACATAGTAAAGTTATAATTAATAGGCATATTACATAACTTTCCACTCAATAATATGGTTACTAATTAATTTAAAATATCTAATAATGACACTTCCTCTTTCGAAACTAATACCACAATTTAGAACTGGGATAATTCTCTACATTACTTCAGCAGAATATTAACTTTTAATGACACTTTTTTCGCCACTGCAGTTCTCAGTAGAGAATAAGAAATGCATTGAACAAAAGTCTCTGCAGCAAATATATGTTATTTCTTGAACTTAATCTTATAATATCCCTCCTACCTCTACTTAGGTGAGCACATACTCTTAACTTATTCAGTAATACATCAAAGAGTAGGTTTAATCTCTGATTGTAAAATATAACACATTTATAGCAATATTAAGCTGGATGTGTAAAACTCCATAAATACGACCAAGAATCTGATGAAGTGTAGTCAATTAAGTTTCTATAGAGACAAATATATATATAAATTACAAGGTATGAGCATAAGAAAGCTGTGCTAATCTTTTTTTTAAGTTTTTTTTTAATGTAATATGAGTTTATTAATCTCATGCAAAATCAAAGTATTGCTTTCCAGGCAGAATTTCGAGCCAGTAGTGTATTATAGTGCCATTATTATAGATACTATTACAAAATAAAATACCAAAAAGATATTTTGTTTTATCTTGAAGTCACTTAAAGGGCTGTTCTTATCTTCTTTTCTTCAGATGGACAGTGCATTCCTGAAAATTGGCTTTTCTTAAACTGTGTACTGTCCCATGCAGCTTACAGAGGCAGATTTTTCTCTATGGCATGGCAGACATGCAGGGATAGTGCTGGAGCTGTTCAAATCCATTGATCCGGTCAGCTTTGAAGCAGATAAAGCCATCTCTAGAGCTCAGTGCCCGCAAGTGACGCATGGTCCTTAATTAGGTAATAAACCACCACGCTGGCAACAAGCTGGGACACAATAGAATTAACAATCCCTCTTTTTCGAGAATTAAGAGGATATTTATTAAAAAATAAATATCTTACGTTATGAACACTTTGCAATTTCAACCATTTATGAATTTGAAAAACCTCTTTTATAAAAGAACTGAATAGTTGAAAATTTCAATGTCCACATTTGCAGACTTCCATCTTTTATTCAAATATAACAATTTAGGATTGGGGCAAAGTATGGTGGTGACTTCCCCTCCCTTCTCAATATGAATATCAAGGACCTGTTGAGTTACCTAAAAATTGTGTGCAAGTGTCCCTAGAGGAACTGATGTGTTTTGAAGGCAATTTGCATCTTGTTAATTGATAATATTTAAACTATTAACTATTTTATTTTTGAAAGCATTCATACTATGTACCATTTTGGGAAATTAGAACGGAATCTCTTGAGGAGAATCTTAAGGAGACCAAAAATGTGAAAAGTCCAATAGATATAAAGCCATAAGTTTTTATAGAAATAATTAAATGTATTCACACTCAAAAACAATTGAATAGCAAGGTTTCCTCATGGAAAACAAATCATAGTTAATACAGGTTTGGTCCTAAATGATGAATATGCAAATATTTTTAAATTCAGCATAATAAATTGTATTTCTCACCTGGCTCATATAGAGGTGCTACTCACAAAATTAGAATATCTTCTAAAAGTTAATTTATTTTAGTTCTTCAATGCAAAAAGTGAAACTCATATATTATTTAGAGTAATTAAAAACAAAGTGATCCATTTTAAATGTTTATTTCTGTTAATGTTGATGATTATGGCTTATAGCCAATGAAAACCCAGAAGTCAATATCTCAGTAAATTAGAATACTTTATAACACCAGCTTGAAAAATGGTTTTAAAATCCAAAATGTTGGCCTTCAGAAATGTAAGTTCAGTAAATGCACTAAATACTTGGTCGGGGTTCCTTTTGCATCAATTACAGGATTAATGTGGCTTGGCATGGAAGCGATCAGTCTGTGGCACTGTTGAGGTGTTATGGAAGCCCAGGTTGCATTGATAGCAGCCTTCAGCTTGTTTGCATTGTTTGGTCCGGTGTCTCTCATCTTCTTCTTGACAATATTCCATAGATTCTCAATGGGGTTAAAGTCAGGCGAGTTTGCTGGCAATCAAGTACAGTAATATTGTTGCTTTTAAACCAGGTACTGGTACTTTTGGCAGTGTGGACAGGTGCCAAGTAGTGCTGTAGAATGGAATTTCTATCTCCAGAAAGCTTGTCCGCAGAGGGAAGCATGAAGTGCTCTAAAATTTCATGGTAAATGGCTGAACTGACTTTGGTCTTGATAAAACACAGTGGACCTACACTAGCAGATGACATGGCTCCCCAAACCATCACTGATCGTGGAAACGTCACATTAGACCTCAAGCATCTTGGATTGTGCACTTCTCCACTCTTCCTCCAGACTCTGGGACCTTGAATTCCAAATGAAATGCAAAAATTACTTTCATCTGAAAACAACACCTTAGAAAACTGAGCAACAGTCCAGTTCCTTTTCTCCTTGGCCCAGGTAAGACGCTTCTGGCATTGTCTATTGGTCACTGGTGGCTTGAAACATGGAATGTGACACTTGTAACACATGTCCTGGATATGTCTGTGTGTGGTGGCTCTTGAAGCAACGACTCCAGCAACAGTCCACTCCTTATGAATCTCCCCCAAATTTTGAATGGCCTTTTCTTAACAAACATTTCAGTGCTTCTGTTATTTCGGTTGCATGTGCACCTTTTTCTACCACACTTTTTCCTTCCACTCAACTTTCCATTAATATGCTTGAATACAGCACTCTGGGGGGGGGCGTAGCTTGCTAGGGACTGGGAGCAGACCTGTGTTACAGGGGCTCCTGCTAAATCCCTAATTATTAGCGGCAATTATCATACATTTTGGGAAGAAACTGTGCAAAACTTTATTTAAAGTGTTCAAGGCCAGGACACAATATGAGGAAAACGACTTTGAAAAAGCCCCAAGCAGCACAAGGACATATGGATCGCAGCCGTGGCCTTGCCGCAGATAGGAAGCTGCACTCATCGGTGCGATCAAGTTCCGGAACATTTCCAGCCACAGGAGGACGCCTGGACAACCCCCCGTCCACAGCAACTCCCACACCGAAATCCGCAGGACCCACAGGCATCCCCACAAGAACCGTAGCTGTCGACATTTGTGGGCCCAAAGCCACGGCCTCGCCTGAGATGGTGAGGCCGAGAAGCAGGAGAGGGGAGATGACCCCGCCCATAGACCCGCCCATGACTCCGCCCGTGATATGCGGCGGTGCCGCTCCCAGAGGACAGAGCCGCAGCCCGATGATGGAGGGGACAGCGGGTGAGTCCGCGCCACAAACAGCTCATGCTGTGGGACCCCCGAGACCCTCCGATCACCGCTCCAGAGCTGACCCGACTTCCGGGATCAAACCCGGAGCCAAGGCAATACGAGCGCTGAGAGGGCTGGGGAGAGGAGGCGGGGACGAACCCCCGCTCATAACTCCGCCCACAACTAGCGGCGGCAACGCTCCCAGAGTGAAGAGGACGGCCACAGCAGCAGGGAGAACCTCAGGTGAGCTCTCATCATGAGCGACACCTTCCATAAGGACCCCTAGACTTTCTGCCACAGCCCCCAAGGCCGGTACTACATCTAAAAGCATAACAGCAGCTGCATTCATGCCGGAGAGGAGGGGGAGCAGAGGTAGGGAGGAAACCCCGCCCACAGCTCCACACTCAACATACAGGGATACAAGGAAGCAGGCTGCCAGCCGAGCACTACAGTATGGTGCCCCAGAACTTGTGCCCTGCCCTAGTCCCCAGATGACAGTTACTACTGTGTCTGTGACAAGTCAAACTGCAAGCCGCACACTAAGATTTGATGCTCCCACATTTACACCGCAGCGCAGACCCCAGACGAGGGGAAAACATCAGGCCACAGGTCCTGTGGTGACACCAATTGAACTGGAGGGTGCGCCACAGGAAAATCGCCACTCACAGGCTACCCCACAACAGGGAGATGGCAGTTATGACAACAAGGGGGAGGGAAGCTCCACCTCAGAAATTCCATACCCTTTCCTTGGTACAGAGGGAACGACTGATGCAGAGGGACCCCCCACTGAACTAGCAATGGACAATATGCTTAAAAACTTCTGTGACATCATTAATAAAAAAATGGAAGAAGGTTCACTAATATTAGATAAATATATATTCTCTCTCAACACTTTAAACACAAGATCATCACATACGGAGAAGGCGTCTGAGTCCTATGTGAGAGACGCACTGACTTCCATTGCGGAAAGCCTTGGTTCCTCCTCATCAGTATCATCCTCGAGGTCATCCCAATGTAGCTACTCTTCACCTACATGTGACTTGTACGCTTCCTCTGTATACTCCTCAATCAGTAGTATGGCGGATTACTCACCTGAGGATATGGATCTCCCCTTTTCGAATAGTTCGCTGACTCCTCCTGTTTCCGCAATTTTTCTAGAAAATCTACAAAAAGATATTGCCTCAATAAAGTGTAACCTGGCGAGTCTCAAGGACCATAAGCGGAGGAACAACGTAAAAATCAGGGGAGTTCCGGAGTCTGTTAAACCCCCCCACCTAAAAAGCTATATTTACAAAATGATCTCCAAATTTATTCCTGATGTCAACGAACCTAGCATTATTGAAAGAGCCAACCGAATCAAAAGACCTGTGTCCCTCCCACCAGACGTGCCAAGAGACATCATTGTCTCCTTTTTCCCAGCCTGGGTTAGAGATAAAATATTTAACCTCTCCTCCGAAAAAAACTTCCTACTCTTCCCATATGGCCACCTAACATTTTTCAGAGACTTGTCCAAGGACACTTTGAAAAAGCGACGGGACTTTTCATCAATTACTCGGGAGCTCCGGAGGTTCTCACTTTGCCTATTCATGGTCACCGTCCTCTACTCTTTTGATAAAACTCTTGTCCGGAACTGTACATATCGCAACCCCTTCAGAGGGTTTATCCTTCCTGCTACGGCATGGTCTGAAATCTTACAGATTCAACAATGGTCCTACCTGAATTACAGTTCTAGTTTGCACATAGTAACACCTTTTTCTACTCTTAGGGGTTATAGATGTGCCTCTTCCCAATAATTAGCTTTGACAATGAGCCAGATATTTTTGCTGCCCACATAGTCGCAGGGTCACCCGAAGGTGTTCCCGGACATAGTAAGCTACCATATAACTTACTGTAAGCCTAAGTTCAAAACAGGCCTTTGCATTCTATTTCATACTAATTACCCAATATAGCTTCAGATATTCACATAGCGAACCTGTACAAAGTATTACTTACGTCACTTTAACAACTTACTGAGTTATTTCATCTCCATTATGTTTATATTGACCTACTATGTAATCGCCTGTTTCCCCTATTGCTATAGGGACTTATTTTCCTCACCTCCATACCCCACCCCCTCCCCTCTGTCCCCTCCTATCCTATCCTTCCTGGTTAAGAGTTAAAATCCTAATAAAATTTTTTGGAAAGAATACAGCACTCTGTGAAAAGTCAGCATCTTTAGCAATGACCTTTTGTGGCTTACTCTCCTTGTGAAGTGTGTCAAAGACTGCCTTCTGGACATCGGTTAAGTCTGCAGTCTTTCCCATGATTGTGGAGCCTACTGAAACAGACTAAGAGACCTTTTTAAATGCTTAGGAAGCCTTTGCAGGTGTTTTTTGTTAATTATTCTAATTAACTGAGATAATGACTTTTGGGTTTTCATTGGCTTAATTATTCTAATTAACTGAGATAATGACTTTTGGGTTTTCATTGGCTGTAAGCCATACTCATCAACATTAACCCTTTAACCCCCAGAGCTCTATTGTTTTTACGTTTTCGTTTTTCGCTTGCTTCTTTCCTGGAGCCATAACTTTTTTATTTTTTAGTCAATATGGTGATGTGGGGGCTTATTTTTTGCAGGATGAGTTGTACTTTTAAACAACACCATTAGTTTTACCATGTTGTGTATTTCCGGTGGGATGGCCGGAAGAACTTGTTAAATGCTGCTGTCAGAGTTTGACAATGGCATTGAACTAATTAATAGGCGATTCCACCCGCACCTATTGGGGGTTCAAAACAGCTGGCATGTCTCTGTTTTGATGCGGGCTCACCACCGGAGCCCACATCAAAGTGGGAGGATAATGCCATCAGACATTCTGTTCTGTCCGATGGCAGTAAGGGGTTTACAGGATTAAACACTTCAAATAGATTACCGTATATACTTGAGTATAAGCCGACCCGAGTATAAGCCGACCCCCCTAATTTTGCCACAAAAAACTGGGAAAACTTATTGACTCGAGTATAAGCCTAGGGTAGAAAATGCAGCAGCTACTGGTAAATTTCAAAAATAAAAATAGATGCTCTATACCGTTCATTATTGCCCCATAAGATGCTCCATATAAAGCTGTGCCATATATAATGCTCCATACTGTTCATTATTGCCCCATAGATGTGCCATAGAAAGATCTGCCATATAGTGCTCTGCACCGTTCATTATTGCCCCATAGCTGCCATATAGTGCTGTGTGCCGTTCAGTACTGCCCCATAGCTGCCATATAGTCCTGTGTGCCGTTCAGTACTGCCCCATAGCTGCCATATAGTGCTGTGTATCATTCAGTACTGCCCCATAGCTGCCATATAGTGCTGTGTGCCGTTCAGTACTGCCCCATAGGTGCCATATAGTGCTGTGTGCCGTTCAGTACTGCCCCATAGCTGCCATATAGTGCTGTGTGCCGTTCAGTACTGCCCCATAGCTGCCATATACTCCTGTGTGCCGTTCAGTACTGCCCCATAGCTGTGCCATAGAAAGCTCTGCCATTGCTGCTGCTGCTGCAATAAAAAAAAAAAAGCCATTCTCACCTCTCTTGCTTGCAGCTCCCAGCATCCGGTCCCGGCGTCTCTGTGCACTGACTGATCAGGCAGTGGGCGCCGTGCACACTATATGCGTCATCGCGCCCTCTGACCTGAACAGTCAGAGCGGAGCGACGCCGGGAAGATAGAGCGACGCCCGGCGGCTGGAACGCGGACAGGTGAATATTACATACTTACCTAGTCCCAGCGATCCTGACGCTCCCTCTGCCTGTCACAGCTGGTCTTCGGTGCCGCAGCCTCTTTCTCTATCAGCGGTCACCGGCACCGCTGATTAGAGAAATGAATACGCGGCTCCACCCCTATGAGAGGTGGAGCCGCCTATTCATTTTTCTAATGAGCGGTCCCACATGACCGCTGAAGAGGGGAAGAAGCTGCAGCACAGAAGACCGTGGGATGGCAGGGGGAGCGTCAGGATCGCCAGGACTAGGTAAGTATACCTCAGCGCCCTCTCCCCCTGACCCTCCAACCCCACCGTTACCGTGACTCGAGTATAAGCCGAGAGGGGCACTTTCAGCCCAAAATTTTGGGCTGAAAATCTCGGCTTATACTCGAGTATATACGGTACTCTGTTTGTATCAACTCTATATAATATATGAGTTTTGCTTTTTGTATTGAAGTACAGAAATTATATTAACTATTTGATGATATTCTAATTTTCTTAGAACCACCTGTATATATATATATATATATATATATATGTATACACTGCTGAAAAAATAAGGGGAACACAAAAATCCAACATCCTAGATATCACTTAATGAAATATTCCAGTAGTAAATCTTTATTCATTACATAGTGGAATGTGTTGAGAACAATAAAACCTAAAAATGATCAACGTAAATCACAACTAATATCCCACGAAGGTCTGGAGTTGGAATGATGAAGTTACAGGCTGATCCAACTTCTGTGGAAATGCCTCAAGACAAGGAAATGATGCTCAGTAGTGTGTGTGGCATCCACGTGCCTGTATGACCTCCCTACAATGCCTGGGCATCCTCCTGATGAGGCGGTGGATAGTCTCCTGAGGGTTATCCTTCTTGACCTGGACTAAAGGATCCACCAACTCCTGGACAGCCTGTGGTGCAACGTGACGTTGGTGGATGGTGTGAGACATGATGTCCCAGATGTGTTCAATCGGATTCAGGTCTGGGCAATGGGCGAGCTAGTCCATAGCTTCAATGCCTTTATCTTGCCGGAAATGCGGACACACTCCAGCCACATGAGGTCTGGCATTGTCCTACATTAGGCGGAATCCAGGGCCAACCACACCAGCATATGGTCTCACAATGGGTCTGAGGATCTCATCTCTGTACCTAATGGCAGTCAGGCTACCTCTTGCGAGCACATAGAGGGCTGTGCGGCCCTCCAAAGAAATGCCACCCTACACCATTACTGACCAACTGCCAAACCGGTCATGCTCAAGGATGTTGCAGGCAGCAGATCGCTCTCCACGGTATCTCCAGACTCTGTCACATCTGTCACATGTGCTCAGTGTGAACCTGCTTTCATCTGTGAAGAGCACAGAGCGCCAGTGGCGAATTTGCTAATCCTGGTGGTCTGTGGCAAATCCCAAGTGTCCTGCACGGTGTTGGGCTGTGAGCACAACCCCCATCTGTGGACGTTGTGCACTCAGACCATCCTCATGGAGTCGGTTTCCAACTGTTTGTGCAGAGACATGCACATTTGTGGCCTGCTGGAGGTCATTTTGCAGGGCTCTGGCAGTGATCCTCCTATTCCTCCTTGCACAAAGGCTGTGGTAGTGGTCCTGCTGCTGGGTTGCTGCCCTCCAACGGCCCCCTCAATGTCTCCTGGTGTACTGGCCTGTCTCCTGGTAGTGCCTCCAACCTCTGGACACTATGCTGACAGACACAGCTCGCATTTATGTGCCATCCTGGATGAGCTGCACTACCCGAGCCACTTGTGTGGTTTGTAGAGTCCGACTCATGCTACCATGAGTGTGAAAGCACAACCAACATTCAAAAGTGACCAAAACATCAGCCAGAAATTATTGGTACTGAGATGTGGTATGTGGTCCCCACCTGCAGAACCACTCCTTAATTGAGTGTGGCTTCATAAATGCCAATAATTTCCATCTGTTGTCTATTCCATTTTCACAACAGCATGTGAAATCGATTGTCAAACAGTGTTGCTTCCTAAGTGGACAGTTTGATTTCTTAGAAGTTTGATTTACTTGGAGTTATATTCTGTTGTTTAAGTGTTCCCTTTATTTTTTTGAGCAGTGTGTGTATATATATATATATATATATATATATATATATACATATATATATATATATATATATATACAGTATATATAAGGATCCCTGCTCCCTGTTCTAGAATTTATTTTTTTGTTAGCCAGCCTTATTAGTCTCAAATTCCAGTATTTTATACTTTTTATATCACAGTCAATCAATATTTTTAAGACTGTGCAAAAACATGTTTTTGGTACATAGTGTGAAGAGCAGAACAAAAATGATTACCTCAATGAACAAAAATAAAAAAAAAGAATTTGTGATAAATATTGACCTGTCCATTCAAGGACATTTTAGCTATAGTATGAAATCCTGTTTTTCTTGTCTGTGGAATTGCCTTTGTACTGTTTGTTGTGAAACTGCCGCCCACGAAACTGTTTTCTTTTCTTTTCTTTCTTTCCTGTTTTGTCTCTTTGTTTAAACATGCAAAACTTGTATAACCACTAAACCTACTGAAACAGCTATATAAAGAAGGGATAGCACTTTGAAGGCAGGCGTGCTTCAGAGACTTCCCAGTGATACACTATACAAGACGTGTCTTGTGTATTATTTCTGGTGATTCCCCACTTCCAAAGGCTGCTCCGACTGAGTGTGATCCCGACATTTCCTGGCGCCCGAACAGGGACCCGAGGTCTGTGTATTCCTTCAAGAACACCGGCAGAATACGAACGAAAAGAGAATCTGGGATAATGGACGGCAGATGAACAAAAACCTGGCCAGGTAAGAGACACTGTTAGATCTCTTATATCTGCCCTGCACTCTCCGTAAGATTTTCTGTGTCGTGTTCTTTAGCGGGTAGTTCTAGTAGAGGAGGATACCTATAGCTCGGGTTCTTGAACTATTTAGGAATTGATCACCTCACGGAGTACGGCATTGAATGAGAGTGAATGTGAATAGAAGGTGTGTGGAAGTTGGGAATAGCCCTATAAGCCGCCCAGGGGGTTGAAACAGAAGAAGTGACTGTCCCACTGGGCAACGTGGTTGCATCCTTTCGGGGAGACCTCCGCGCCTATGTTCAATCTCTGATCCTGTCTTTGACAAAAACCTGGTGACGGATAAGTGTATGATAGTATGAGCCCAGGACAGATAAATTAGCCTGGGACAAGAATACGTTGTATGTGATAGTATAAGCCCAGGACAGATAAATTAGCCTGGGACAAGATACGTTGTATGTTCTTTTTCTTTTTCTGTCTGGTTGCATTTGTGTTGTTTGCTATAGGTGTAGGAATCAGGATTTTCTTACATCAACACAGTTTAAACATCCTAGCTCCTTAGGAAGAAGGTAACGAGGTATTCTCATACCCAAACGCCACCTAGGGCAAGAAAAAGACATCCTAGCTCCTTAGGAAGAAGGTAACGAGGTATTCTCATACCCAAACGCCACCTAGGGCAAGAAAGCTCAGGATAAGAAAATGGGGAATAAGCAAACAAAGTCGGAACCAGAAGAATTAGATATCTATACTATCATAAAGGAGAGAAGTGGTGAAGATGCCACTAAGGGGCTGAAAAAGATTTTTAGTAAGTTTGGAGTTACTAGGGCAGAAGCTTTTAGTAGAAAACTATGGGAAGGAATTCAGGAAAGGAAAAAAGGCATAATCAGAGACAAGAAATGGATAGATCAGATCCAAGCATTGATTGATGTCTCTAGGGTAGCAGAAAATGAGGGATGGACATATAATCAACAGAGTAAAAAGTGGTGTATTAGACCCACAGGCTGTGGAGAAAAACAAAATGTGGAATCTAAAAATACCCCACCCCCATACCTTAACCCACATGCCCCATCTTTTCTCCAAACACCACCTCAAAGTTTAGCCGGACCAGGAGGATGGGTATGTCCGCACTGTGGACAACAAAATCCAGACTGGAGAAATGATTGCCTAGCCTGTGGTACACCTAGACATGGCGCTGTACTTGCCCCTGTTAGGGTAGTACCAAGACCCTTTAGGGAACCTGGTGCTGACGGAGTAATGGGAACTAGATATCACCAAACTCGACAATATTTCCCTTGGTCCCCCGCTGAAGGCATGTCTCTCTTGCATAACGCACCAGATCCCACCCAGTGTCCAGTTAGATTTGCACAATATATACAGCAAATTATGCAGACTCACGCTGGAGTTTGGGCAGATGGAGAAGAATTATGTAGAATGAAAATGACTCCTGGACTTTTCCAGGAGCTATTAGCGAATCTACAGGTACATAGGCCCCAAGCAGGAGATGGTGCCTTACAAACGATAGAATCAGGTACACAATTTGTAGATCACTTAATGGTTTTCATGAGGGAGAGACAGAGGCAGAGAGGAACAACGGGAGTGGTGGCTCAGAAATCTGGACAATCAGTAGACGAATATTATCTAAGTGTAGAAAATAATTTCAGAGATGAAGGCATGGATCTAACCGCTCCAGGAATGATGAGGTTAGTTACAAAAACCTTTATAGATGGATTGTCTCCAAAAGTGAAGGAAAAGCTTAAGGCCGCAACCCCTGATTGGAGAGCCTTGGAAGACCCACACCTGGCTAGACAGAAAGCTGTAGGGATAGAAATGGACTTAAGAGAAAATTCTAAGCCAGTAAGAATTGCACAGGCTAATACTGGCTCTGCTAATCAAAAGTTTACTTGTCATTACTGTAAGAAGCCAGGACATTTCCAAAGGGAATGTAGGAAGAGAAAAGCAGATATAGATTCAGGAACCTTTGTACCCAAAAATAGGATAAATAACCCAGTGCCTGATCAAACAGACAGCTTAGAATGACTGAAAGTTATGCAGGTCTCTCTTCCTTCTAGAAGACCAATAATACAAGTTGAAGTTGAGGGTAAAAATGTACCTTTTCTGATAGATACGGGAGCAACATCCTCCATTTTAAATCAGGACTTTTTACCATATCCTGACAATATATCCTCAAAGGTTACATATGCAGAAGGGTATGATGGTAAAATTCAGGTGTTGCCCTTTACAAAACCTTTAAATGTGAGCTTTGGCCCTAAAACTTTTGTATCCAAATTTTTATTTGCTAAAGGTGCACCTACCTGCTTGTTGGGTACTGATGTCTTAAGTAAAATGCATGCAAACATCCATTTTAGAGAAGATGGCACAGTTATGCTGACCATCCCTGAAGATGCAGAAACTCTGGAACCATATGTTAGAATACAGGCAATGGAGGATTTTCCCGAAATTTACACTCAACAAGCAAAAATTGACTTGTCTCGGGTTCCTGACAGCCTATGGGCAAAAGGAGACACTGATGTAGGATTTTTATCAGTAGCTCCTATACTGTTAGAAACTGCCCCGGGAACCATATTACCTCAGCTTAGGCAATACCCCATCAGCGCCCAGCAAGAACAGGCGATTTCTCAACAAATTCAGGATTATGTGTTACAAGGTGTTTTGGTAGAAATCAGGTCACCCGCCAATACACCCTTATATCCTGTTAAAAAGAAAGTGTCCTCCAAAGAAACTATGGTGAAATATCGCATGGTGCACGACTTACGGGAAATCAATAAGGTTTTGGCACCGGTCACCCCTGTGGTACCGAATCCTCATACCTTACTGTCTCAAATTCCCAGCACTGCTGCATATTTTACGGTAATTGACTTATCAAACGCATTTTTTTCTGTGCCACTACATAAGAACTGTTGGCATTTGTTTGCCTTTACATTCAAGGGTAAACAATTAGCATGGACAAGATTGCCACAAGGTATGGTACACTCACCAACTTTGTACTCTGAAGCAATGCAGACCGTGCTAAAAAATTTCATCCCAGAACCAGGAGTAGTCATTCTACAGTATGTAGATGACTTACTTATTTGTTGCCCTGATGAGCAGACGGCAGTTACCTCAACTGTTAATTTCTTAATTTTCCTAGCGCAAGAAGGCTGTAAAGTAAATAGACAGAAACTCCAGGCTTGTCAACAAACAGTCGTGTTTTTAGGTCACTGCATATCACAGGGCATCAGACACCTCACACCTCAACGTACGGAAGCCATACGTAACATGCTTGAACCCAGGAATCACAAACAGCTGCGTGCTTTCCTAGGTATTGTTTCACACTGTAGACAGTGGATCATACATGCAAGTCAACTCATGCAGCCTTTATATGACTGTATTGCCAACACACCATATTCACTCAGTGAAGAGGCTAAACAGTCATTTTCCTCTTTGAAAACAGCACTGGTATCAGCTCTGGCTTTGGGACTCCCAGACTACACTAAACCTTTTCAATTGATGGCAGCTGAGATATCCTCACATGCTACAGGGGTGCTCACACAAAAACATGGAAACAAACAGAGACCTGTGGCATACATATCAGCTCATCTGGACCCTGTAGCTAGAGCTGCACCTTCTTGTGTAAGAGTAGTAGCCGCAATTTCACTGTTATTAGATAAAGCTTCTGAGATTGTTCTTGATCACCCACTTCTAGTTCAGACCACTCATGATGTACATGGCATTCTTAACCAGGTCCAACCTAAACATATTTCAATGGCCAGACACCTCCGTCTCCAATGTTCCCTACTACTGCCGCCCAACATTTCCTTTGCCAGGATTCAGACTCTTAATCTCGCATCTTTGCTCCCTTTAGAGTCTGAGGGGGGTACCATACCTGAGGAAACTGCAACTGCACTCTCCAACTCCTTTGACCCATCAAAGTCAATGCATGATTGTGTACAATTAATGGAACAAGAGACTCAGGGCTTATGTAATGTACGTGACAAGCCACTCTATAATGCTACATTTGAACTTTTCATAGATGGCAGTAGATATGCAGATATGAATGGACAATTTCATACAGGTTATGCGGTAGTAACTCAGCATGAAGTGCTGAAAGCAGAACCTCTCCCTGCTAATCAGTCTGCACAAGAAGCAGAACTTACGGCATTAGTTGAAGCTCTAAAAATAGCCAAAGATCAGACAGCAAACATATACACTGATTCTAGATATGCACATGGCATTATTTTCGATTTTGGCGTAATATGGAGAGCCAGAGGTTATATGACTGCTTCAGGCCAACCTGTTAAACATGCCTCCCTCATTAGACAGATTCTGGAGGCAGCACAAGAAACTAAAGAAATAGCGGTGATAAAGGTAGCTGCACATGTGAGACTCGACACCGAGGAAGCCAGGGGTAACGATAAAGCCGATAAGGCAGCAAAACAGGCAGCACGTAAACCCTTACATCATGCCCACACACTAGATAGCTCTGAAGATGATGAGGAAAGATTGAAGGAAGCTCAGAAACAGGTAGACGACGAAGAACGAGGGCAGTGGCAGAAAAAAGGGGAAGAAGATCAGCAAGGATTATGGAAAAAAGGAACTTTGTTGTGTTTACCCAGAGCCTGGTACCCCGCAGTGGCAAGTGACCTCCACCTACCCACGCATGTGTCGGCAAATGGTATGACGCTCAAGGTAAAAGAAAGGTGGTTGGCTCCAGGCTTTGGTAATTTTGCTCGGAACATGTGTGCTGCATGCGCTATATGCCTGGCACACAATCCAGGTCAGGCCATTAAAACCCCAACCAAGCATCATGTAAGACCACTGTATCCCTTTCAAAGACTCCAGATCGACTACATCCAACTTCCTAGGTACAATGGATACGAATATGTGCTTGTGTGTGTGGACATGTTCTCAGGGTGGCCAGAGGCTTATCCAGTTCGTAAAGCCTCAGCAAAAACTACTGCCATTAAAATAGCACATGAACTGATACCCCGTTACGGCATGCCTGAGGTGATCGAGTCAGATAGGGGTACCCATTTTACTGGGGAAATATTCCAGAATGTTATGAAAATGTTGGGAGTAGAAAACCAGTTTCACACTCCATATCATCCACAGAGTTCAGGTAAAGTGGAAAGATTAAATGGGACAATAAAATTAAAAATCCAGAAGGCCATGGCAGAAACAGGAAAGCCTTGGACCGAGTGTCTACCACTTGCCCTGTATTCCATCCGAAACACCCCAAGGGGGAAGGCTAAGCTGTCACCACATGAGATTCTTTTTGGTAGAGCAGCAAATTTGGGTTGTTATTTTCCACAACAACTGATGTTGAATACTGAGACTTTAACTGCTTATGTACAAGAATTACAAAAACGTTTAACTAAAGTGCATTCGCAAGTTTTTGCTTCCCTTCCAGATCCAGAAAATCTCGAAGGAGGCCACAAGTTGGAACCTGGTGATCAAGTCTACGTGAAAAGAAACACCAGAAAGACTCTGGAACCGAGATTTGACGGACCTTTCCAAGTCCTGTTAACAACTCCAACAGCAGTCAAGCTTGAAGGAAAGGCATCATGGATACATGCAAGCCATTGCAAAAAAGCAGTATAAGACTCATGATATTGATGTTAATAATGTTAACCTCAACAGAATGCATGTATGTGGGAATCCCGCAGCCGGGTACTGTAGCCCCTTGGGACAAAAACCCTCTTGGTGTATGCTTCAGAATGTATCTAGTTTTGTGGATTTGGCTCACAGATTGGTATTGCAGCACTCAGCTTTGTGGGATCTGCCTGAGGGTACATTTTGGATATGCGGAGAAGGAGCATATAAATGGCTTCCCGTAGGTATAAAGGGTACTTGTACATTAGGACGCCTAACCCCGGCTACTTTCATAATTTCAAATAAACAAGTGAATATGCAAGCCGTGCCCAAGCACACACTGTATAAAAGAGCTGCAGATAACTCACCACGTCCCTCGGGGAGGCCGCATATAGTACAAATGGGAATTCCCAATAAAATTGCTAGTACCATTTTTATTTATCCTATGTTAACACAAATGTGGGATAAATTAGTTAGAGCCACGGATTATCTAGATGATCAGATTTGGGATATATTGGACATATTAAATACTAGTATAGCTGTACAGAATCAGCTTATAATAGTCACTAACCAACATACCCTGGTATTGGATTACCTAACTGCCTCACAAGGGGGTATGTGTCAAATCATCGGACCCACCTGCTGTCATTATATAGACCCGAATAGTACTATGAGTATGAGATTTAAATTAAAAGACGTACAACGACTCAGGGATCAGTATGACAAAGACAATGACCAAAATAAGGATAGCTGGTGGTCAGATACCTTTTCTTTTCTTAACCCGGCCAATTGGTTCAGAGGGATCGGTGGGTGGGTTACCGGGATTATGCAAAGCCTAATACATACAGTTATGGTTATTGTAATTATATATGTATTATTCAAGGTTGTACTCAAGGGTATCTCGGTATGCACAAATAAATTTTGTGTAATGGATGCGAGAATATAAAGTTTTTTTTTGTAATATCACAAAAAGAATGACTAAAATGATCGACAAGGTTTTGAATGGAATATGTCAAAGGGGGGATTGTGAAGAGCAGAACAAAAATGATTACCTCAATGAACAAAAATAAAAAAAAAGAATTTGTGATAAATATTGACCTGTCCATTCAAGGACATTTTAGCTATAGTATGAAATCCTGTTTTTCTTGTCTGTGGAATTGCCTTTGTACTGTTTGTTGTGAAACTGCCGCCCACGAAACTGTTTTCTTTTCTTTTCTTTCTTTCCTGTTTTGTCTCTTTGTTTAAACATGCAAAACTTGTATAACCACTAAACCTACTGAAACAGCTATATAAAGAAGGGATAGCACTTTGAAGGCAGGCGTGCTTCAGAGACTTCCCAGTGATACACTATACAAGACGTGTCTTGTGTATTATTTCTGGTGATTCACCACTTCCAAAAGCTGCTCCGACTGAGTGTGATCCCGACAATAGTAAATAATATCATCATGATCTGGGTAACAAGGGGGATACATGAGTTACATTGAGTTACATTGATGTAATTTGTATAAGAGACAGCATTCTTCTGTGAATAATCAGAAAAGTGACTTTCTCACAAGTGTGCATCCTTTTCTCCTAGTGCTTGTTATTTCAGGGCCTAATCTCTTAAATCAGCCTCAATGGTTGTAACAACCCTGCTGGCAACACTGCATGGCCTCCAGTTCCCCACCTGCCGTACACTTAAGGTACCTTCACACATAACGATATCGTTAAGGATATCGTTGCAACGTCGCGCTTTTTGTGACATAGCAACGATCCCGCTAACGATATCTTTATGTGTGACAGCGACCAACGATCAGGCCCCTGCTGGGAGATCGTTGGTCACTGGGGAATGATCAGGACCTTTTTTTGGTCGCTGATCACCTGCTGTCATGGCTAGATCGGCGTGTGTGACGCCGATCTAGCGATGTGTTCACCTGTAACCAGGGTAAACATCGGGTTAATAAGTGCAGGGCCACGCTTAGTAACCCAATATTTACCCTGGTTACCATTGTAAAAGTAAAGAAAAAAAACACTACATACTCACATTCCGGCGTCTGTCACGTCCCTCGCCGTCAGCTTCCCTGCACTGTGTCAGTGCTGGCCGGCTGTAAAGCAGAGCACAGCGGTGACATCAGCGCTCTGCTTTATGGCCAGCGCTTACACAGTGCAGGGAAGGTGACGCCGGGGGACTTGACAGACATCGGAATGTGAGTATGTAGTGTTTTTTTTTTTTTTTACTTTTACAATGGTAACCAGGGTAAATATCGGGTTACTAAGCGCGGCCCTGCACTTAGTAACCCGATGTCTACCCTGGTTACCCGGGGACTTCGGCATCGTTGAAGACAGTTTCAACGATGCTGAAGTTGTTCCCCTGATCGTTGGTCGCTGGAGAGAGCTGTCTGTGTGACAGCTCCCCAGCGATCACGCAACGACTTACCAACGATAACGGCCAGGTCGTATCGCTGGTCGTGATCGTTGGTAAATCGTTTAGTGCAACGGTACCTTTAGTCACTGCTCCAGGCCATGCTGTGAGTTCTGTCTGCTGCTGGCTCCATGTTGTTTTACCTCATGTCTCCTGTCTGCTGTTTGCATACTTCCTGGCTGTGTGCATAGGGTGTCGCTGTTGGCCCTTCCTGAGTCTTATGGAGATGTGTGCACCTTCCTAAATTGTCCCCAGCCAATTGCCATGAGGCCTCATGTACTAAAGACTTCCCCACCCCTAGGGTGGGGCCTGAGCAACATTCTCTTTCAGTCAGTGCTTTGTTCCTGAGTTGCCAGGTCCTGTCCTGTCTCTGCCTTCTCTGAGGCTGCATACCCAGTCTTGTTTGTTACTTTGCTTTGTATGTTTTGTTTCCACCTCCCTGAGGGCTGCATACTCAGGCCTGTGTCCTTGCCCATTATCTGTTCCCGTGTCCGTTCTTGTCTGTACTGTGCCTACTCTTGTATCTTATCCCGTTCCTATACCTGACCTAGTCTAAACTCAGTCCTATACCTGCATCTACTTGTAAACTTGTATTTAGCCTTCCCTGCCCTGCTGGGTGTATCCTTGTGCTCCACTTTCTGTGTTTACTTCTGCTCTGCTCCCTGCACCCTGCGGCTTTGCTCTGCTTTGCTCTCGGTTCCACTCCTTGCAGCTTCATTCTGCTCTCGGCTCCGCTCGTGCACCCAGCTCCACTCACTTGCAGTTCCGTCGTGCTCTTGCTCTGCGGTTCCATCCTGTTCTTGATCAGCGCTCTGCAATTCCGTCTTGCTCTCGCTGCGTGCCTTGCAGTTCTGCCTTGCTTCGCTCCTTGCGGTTCTGCACTGCTTCACTCCTTGCGGTTCTGCCCTGCTCTGCTACTTGCGGTTCAGCCCTGCTCAGCTCCTTGCGGTACTGCTCTGCTCTCATTCCGCATCTTGCGTGTCTTTGTCCTGCAGTCTGAACAGGTCCCTACCTGTTCCCATATATCTCATACCTGTCCGTGTTCCTGTCCTCCCTGATTCTGTCCCTTATCCTCCAGTGTGAACAGGTCCCTACCTGTTTCCATATACTACGCATCCCTATCTATGTTCCTGTCTTACCTGTACCAGTTCCAGTCCCGTTACCAGTGGCCGCTGTCTCAGCCATGCCCACCTGTCTGCCAAGGTCTCAGCTGTGCCCGCCTGTCTGCCAGTGTCTCAGCTGTGCCCGCCTGTCTGCCAGTGTCTCAGCTGTGACCACCTGTCTGCCAGTGTCTCAGCCGTGCCTGCCTGCCAGCCAGTGTCTCAGCCGTGCCGGCCTGCCTGTCAGTGTTCCGTTCCCCAGTGGGATCAGCAGCCACAGCCAGACTCCACCCTGGAGTGGTACCTGGCAGCTACCTGTCGCACAAGCCTGACCTCAGCATCAGAGGCTCCGGTGAACACCAAGGAAGCTGCTTAGTCACACCACTTCCAGGGAAGTTCGGTTTGTGGCACAGTGGGGCCACACCCCCGCACACTCGCACCAACCAGTTTGGGAGCAAGCGTTACACTGGTGATCTGGCATATCTGACTTTGAGTCAGAACAAAAACAGCTACAACAGTTTTGGTGCCCTAACGTGAGACCGTGGTAACCAGCCTATTTGGATGCTGTATGTGGGAGTTTCCTGATAGATTGGAAATTCAAATTCTAGCTGCAGCAAGGTAAAAAGTTTTATTCTTACATTGTGTTTTGGCGCTTGTAAGCTCTCTGGATCTCTCCATATCTCTGGGTAAAGGCTGCAAACACAGTTCAAGAACAATGACTGTTGACTAAACTGCTGTGAACACAGCATCAGTGGCCAGAGGAAACCTCAATGACATCACTGAAACTGTCCTCTCAGCAGCTTATTCACCAGTGTTTTTCAGTCTGGGTGGTCATCTTTAATTAATCCCCCAGACATGGATTATGATGTGGAACAGAAAGACAGACAGGTATGGTATCTTGTTGTTTTTTTTTGTTTTGTTTTATTACAGGAGATCAAGGGTTTCGGTGGAAATAGGCATTAGCCTAACTGTATTTGTTATTTTTAAATACAAT
Source organism: Ranitomeya imitator (assembly GCF_032444005.1). Taxonomy (NCBI): domain Eukaryota; kingdom Metazoa; phylum Chordata; class Amphibia; order Anura; family Dendrobatidae; genus Ranitomeya; species Ranitomeya imitator. The sequence continues at coordinate 410,806,920 of NC_091282.1, read as the reverse complement.
GGAAAACTGTGTTTAGTCTTATTACTAATAAAAGACTTTATTCTGGCTGTGTCTTTATTTACAATGCAGCTATAGGATTAGTAATGAATAAGTATCTTATAGACACCTCTCCTTTAGTAATCCATGAGCTTGATGTCACCTGACAATACAAAGGTGACATCAACCCCACAAATATTAACCCCACTTTCCACCTCTACAGGGAAAGTGGGAAGAGCAGGGCAAAGGGCCAGAATTGGTGCATCTAACAGATGTGCCTTTCCTGGGCAGCTGAGGGCTGCTAGTTTTAGGCGGGGGGGGGGGGGGGGGTCAATATCCATGGCCCCTTACCAGCATGAGAATACCAGCTCCCAGCTTTCTGCTTTAGCAAGGCTGGTTGTTAAAAATGGGGGACCTCAGACTGTTTTTTTTCATTATTTAGTTAAATAATTAAAAAATACGGCATCGGGACCCCTCTATTCTTGATAAACAACCTTGCTGAAGCTGACAGCTGAGGGTTGCAGCCACAGCTGTGAGTTTTGGCTGGCTGGTTATCAAAGATACAAGGGAACCCAGGCAAGTTTTTTATTTATTTATTTATATTTGTAGCACAGGTGGTGACTGTTGAATACCCCCATCAGCCGCTGCTGTCATTGTTTTTAGTGGAAACAGGTGTCGGAATGATGGGAGTAAGGCCGGTGTCACACCACCGTAGAATAAGGGCGAGCGCTATTGCGAGAAAACATCGCATAGCACTCGAACCAGTGTCAATCTCAAAGTCATAAGGATCGTCATGTGACATTATGGATTATCTTCTCTGTGGACAGGTGAGGAACATTGCAGTTTATTATTTTATTTTTGTTGCAGGAGACATTGGCTTCAGTGGATGTTAGGAGTCGAGTTTCCTCTGCTGCACGGGGGGAATCTCGATCCGTCTCCGCTGCGGTCTTCCATTCTCCAACAGCCGCAGTGGAGTCTGCTCAGCAGGGACGTCGCTCCCGGTGTCTTGCTCGCTCTCACTCTGTGCAGAGAGTTACTGCTGCTTCTTCAGCTCCTGCCATTAAAGTCAGTGCTGGTCAGCGGCGAGCGGACTTCCCTGGGACTAAGTCCTTGTTTGCGCACACTGAGCATGCCCAGAGCAAAATCTCCTGTTGTAGATCGAGGGTCATGTGCTCTGGCTCTGCAGCGCATTCCATTGGTCCTCTTGGCAGGTCTTGGAAGGGCAAAGTTTCTGTGGCCACTTCCTGTCCTGCAATTATATAAACTGCGCATGACCGCACGGCCATGCGCTAGTGTACAATTGAATACGTGTGTTTGTTGTGAGTGCAAGTCGTTCATTAAATACCCCTACCCTATTGTATGACTGTTCGCGTATGGAGTATGGCTGCTATCTAGCGCCCGACAAATCACTCAACGTGGCACACACGTATCAGCGTCTATTGCTGTGACCGCCAGTGCGGCACCACGCGCCAGTAGTGCGCTTCCTGACCCACGTCTGGGTGCTTAGTGGTGCCTGCCAGCACGGCACAGTTCGCACTTCGGTGCTCTAAATATAAGAGTTGCCTAACACACCCTGTTGCGGTGTTGTGCCAGCAAGGGTCTAATCGGACTTCAATCCTAGTTGGGGTTAAGTTCGCTGACTGCTTGCTCGCCTTCTATGTGCGGTACCGCGACCCTGTGACGCAACAGGATCACTTCCTTCACGTTGGGTGAAGTTTAACCCACGCGAGTATACTTATGAGTACCGCCATATAGTCCGTCATTACTCAGCAGCAGGTTCCATCTCTGCACGGTGGACCCCGGGCTACGAACGCACCGTACACTATCAGTCTTATTATTTGGTGCGTTCCGCTAGCCCTAACATTACACTAGCGCCAGGGTCTGGCTAGTGATGACGGACAAACAGCAATCCCTGCGGTATATACAGCAGCTGGAGGGTACGTTGGCGGCTCTCGAGAGCGCAACCTCAGCTGTGGATGTTACCGCAGTTGCTGTACAGGCTGCCAGCGTGGCTGCAGCAACTTTGTCCATTGCCACCCCTGTTCCGACATTTTCTCGCCTCCCGCTGCCAGAAAAATTTTCTGGTAATAGCAAATTTTGTAGGGGATTCGTGAGTCAGTGCTCTATTCATCTCGAGCTTCTGGCTGCACGTTTCCCCACAGAGCGGGCTAAGGTGGGATTTATTGTGTCTCTATTGTCGGACAGGGCGTTGGAATGGGCTACGCCGCTGTGGGAGCGTGGCGATCATGTGGTGCAGAGTGCTCCTCTGTTTTTGAGCACTTTAAAACAGGTCTTTTTAGGACCTCAAGTCACCCATGACACTGCGCTCCAACTGCTGGCATTAACTCAGGGTGAGTCCTTGGTCAGTCATTTTGCCGTCCAATTCCGCACTTTAGCATCTGAGCTGGAATGGTCGGATAAAGCTCTTATCCCCATATTTTGGAGGGGCTTGGCTGACCATGTAAAGGACGCTCTGGCCACTAGGGAGATTCCTGCCACACTGGAGGAGTTAATAACAGTCTCCACTCGAATTGACCTCCGTTTTAACGAGCGGAGGTTAGAGCGAGCCCAGTGTAGGCAGAGGTTTCGGCTGGCTCCTACTTTCGCCAAACCTCTGGAATCTCCGGTACTGGTTCCTGAGCCACATGAGGCCAGAGAAGTGTCACAAGCGGGACCTAAGTCCCGGACCGCTTGTGCACTCAGGGTCTGTCATGTTTGCCAGCAGTCTGGACATTTAGCCACCAGATGTCCTCAGCGGTTGAGGAAACGTCAGCGTCTAGTGGTTGTAGGTGGAGGTACACTAGACACGGCGACGTTTGCCTCTAAATTGTCCTTTAAGGGGACAATTACTATAGGCTCATTCTCCCACTCGGTAGAGCTCTGCGTGGATTCTGGAGCGGAGGGCAATTTTATGTCTTCTGCCTTCGCCCAACGCCACGCAATACCTCTGGTTATGCTAGCTCAACCTGTAACGGTACGAGTGGTGAATGGGTCGACTCTGCCCTCACAGATAACTCACCAGACCATCCCTTTTACTCTGTCCATGTCGCCATCTCATCAGGAGATTATTTCTCTGCTCGTCATTCCAGAGGGAATTGATGAGGTCCTGTTGGGAATACCTTGGCTACGGTACCACTCTCCTCATATCGAGTGGTCCTCAGGCAGAATTCTGGGATGGGGTGAATCTTGTGGGGGTAGGTGTCAGAGGGAGTGCGTTCAGGTAGCTACAACTGAGGTACCCGCAGATCTTTCCTCTCTCCCCAAGCAGTATTGGTCATATGCAGACGTATTCTCCAAAAAGGCAGCGGAGATCCTTCCGCCCCATCGCCCCTATGACTGTCCTATTGACCTCTTGCCTGGTGCTGAGCCTCCCCGGGGTCGAGTCTATCCGCTATCTCTCCCGGAGACGGAGGCAATGTCACAGTACATCCAGGAAAATCTGGCAAGAGGGTTCATCAGGAAGTCAGTGTCACCTGCTGGGGCAGGGTTCTTCTTCGTGCAGAAGAAGAGTGGGGAATTGCGTCCATGCATAGACTACAGGGGTCTTAACGCCATCACCGTTAAGAATAAATACCCTTTGCCTTTGATATCTGAACTGTTCGATAGGCTTCGGGGAGCAAGGGTATTTACTAAATTAGATCTGCGGGGTGCTTACAACCTGATTCGCATCCGTGAGGGGGACGAATGGAAGACGGCTTTTAACACCAGGGATGGGCACTATGAATATCTGGTGATGCCCTTTGGGCTCTGTAATGCCCCAGCCGTTTTCCAAGACTTTGTGAACGATATCTTCCGGGATATGCTCTCCACCTCGGTCGTAGTCTATCTGGATGATATTCTCATCTACTCTCCAGATATTGACTCCCACCGGAGAGATGTTTGCAAAGTCTTCGACCTCCTACGGGCAAACTCCCTCTATGCCAAGTTGGAGAAGTGTATGTTTGAGCAGGAGTCCTTACCTTTCCTAGGCTACATCATCTCAGCCCAGGGATTGGCTATGGATCCTGCCAAACTACAGGCTGTGATGGACTGGCAGGAACCCCATTCTCTTAAAGCGGTGCAGCGCTTTATGGGGTTCATCAATTATTATCGCCAGTTCATCCCGCATTTCTCAACTTTGGTAGCTCCCTTGGTTGCCCTCACCAAGAAGGGGGCGAATCCCAAATTGTGGTCTGAGGAGGTCTCCAAGGCTTTTATCTCTATAAAGTCACACTTCGCTAGTGCTCCCATTCTTCATCGCCCCGATGTTGATAAGCCATTTATCATGGAGGTGGATGCCTCTTCTGTTGGTGCTGGAGCAGTCCTCTTCCAAAAGGATGCTCAAGGTCAGAAGCATCCTTGCTTCTTTTTCTCCAAGACCTTCGCACCAGCAGAGAGGAATTATTCCATCGGGGACAGGGAGTTGCTTGCCATGAAGTTGGCTTTCTCGGAGTGGAGACATCTCTTGGAGAGAGCACGTTTTCCCTTCCAAGTCTTCACAGATCACAAAAATTTGGTGTATCTGCAGACAGCTCAGCGGTTGAATTCTCGCCAGGCCAGATGGTCCTTGTTCTTCTCCCAGTTTCATTTCACCCTCCATTTCCTTTCTGGGGAGAAGAACATTCGGGCCGACGCTCTCTCTCGCTCAGTTGTGTCATCTGCGGAGGAGGAGGAGGAGCCTCGGCTTATTGTCCCCACCGAGAGTTTGAGAACCGTGGCCCCAGTTTCGCTGGAGTCTGTGCCCCCGGGCAAGACTTTTGTTCCATCTAGTTTGCGACCGGAGGTTCTCTCTTGGGCGCACTCGTCCAGGGTGGGTGGACATTTTGGTACTAAAAGGACATCAGAGTTACTGGCGAGGACATACTGGTGGCCGCATATGGCTCGTGATGTCGCGGAGTACGTTCGGGGGTGTGTCTCTTGCGCCAGGAACAAGACTCCTCGGCAACGGCCAGCTGGTTTGCTTTATCCTCTGCCCGTGGCTGACAGGCCCTGGGAGATGGTCGGGATGGACTTTGTGGTTGGCTTACCCAAGTCTCGTAATTGCACCATTATCTGGGTGATCACCGATCATTTTTCCAAAATGGTGCATTTGGTGCCTCTTCCACGGCTACCATCTGCACGGGCGTTGGCTGACTTGTTTATCAAGCATATCTTTCGCTTACACGGTATGCCAGACAAAATTGTTAGTGACCGGGGTCCCCAGTTTGCGTCTCGATTCTGGAGGGAGCTATGTCGTCTACTCAGTATTGAGTTAAATCTCTCTTCGGCATATCATCCCGAGACGAATGGGTTGGTAGAAAGGGCCAACCAGACCTTGGTCACATATCTGCGACATTTTGTTTCTGCCAGACAGGATGACTGGGCACCCTTGCTACCGTGGGCAGAGTTTGCACTTAACAATGCCGTAGCCGACTCCACCGGTCAGACTCCATTCCTCTTAAATTACGGCCAGCATCCGCGTGTTCCTGTGCCCATGCCTGTGTCTTCCGCTGATCCCAGGGTGGCAGACTGGGCTGTGGAGGCACGGGACATTTGGGATCGTATGCAGGATGCCATTCGGGCCTCCAAGGAGAGAATGAGGTCCTCCGCCGATGTTCATCGGCGCCCCGCTCCGACTTTTGCCCCTAGCGACTTGGTGTGGCTCTCCGCCCGTAACATCAGGCTGCGAGTTGAGTCCACTAAGTTTGCTCCTCGCTACTTGGGTCCCTTCAAGGTTCTCGAACAGGTTAATCCTGTGGTCTACCGCCTGGCTCTTCCTCCACGCTTGGGTATCACCGACACCTTTCATGTGTCCCTCTTGAAACCCGTATACATGTCCCGGTTTTCCGAGTCATCTGCTGGGACATCGGGTTCGTCTACGGACGATTACGAGGTGAACGCTATTTTGGGGTGCAAGGTGGTACGCGGCAAAAAGTTTTTTTTGGTGGATTGGAAGCGTTATGGTCCAGAGGACAGGTCTTGGGAGCCTGCTGAAAACATTCGGGCCCCACAGCTCATTGCTGCCTTCGAGCGTAGCGAGGCCCAAGGAGGGGGGGGCCCTAGGAGTGGGGGTAATGTTAGGAGTCAAGTTTCCTCTGCTGCACGGGGGGAATCTCGATCCGTCTCCGCTGCGGTCTCCCATTCTCCTCCAGCCGCAGTGGAGTTTGCTCAGCAGGGACGTCGCTCCCGGTGTCTTGCTCGCTCTCACTCTGTGCAGAGAGTTACTGCTGCTTCTTCAGCTCCTGCCATTAAAGTCAGTGCTGGTCAGCGGCGAGCGGACTTCCCTGGGACTAAGTCCTTGTTTGCGCACACTGAGCATGCCCAGAGCAAGATCTCCCGTTGGAGATCGAGGGTCATGTGCTCTGGCTCTGCAGCGCATTCCATTGGTCCTCTTGGCAGGTCTTGGAAGGGCAAAGTTTCTGTGGCCACTTCCTGTCCTGCAATTATATAAACTGCGTATGACCGCACGGCCATGCGCTAGTGTACAATTGAATACGTGTGTTTGTTGTGAGTGCAAGTCGTTCATTAAATACCCCTACCCTATTGTATGACTGTTCGCGTATGGAGTATGGCTGCTATCTAGCGCCCGACAAATCACTCAACATGTCACACACGTATCAGCGTCTATTGCTGTGACCGCCAGTGCGGCACCACGCGCCAGTAGTGCGCTTCCTGACCCACGTCTGGGTGCTTAGTGGTGCCTGCCAGCACGGCACAGTTCGCACTTCGGTGCTCTAAATATAAGAGTTGCCTAACACACCCTGTTGCGGTGTTGTGCCAGCAAGGGTCTAATCGGACTTCAATCCTAGTTGGGGTTAAGTTCGCTGACTGCTTGCTCGCCTTCTATGTGCGGTACCGCGACCCTGTGACGCAACAGGATCGCTTCCTTCACGTTGGGTGAAGTTTAACCCACGCGAGTATACTTATGAGTACCGCCATATAGTCCGTCATTACTCAGCAGCAGGTTCCATCTCTGCACGGTGGACCCCGGGCTACGAACGCACCGTACACTATCAGTCTTATTATTTGGTGCGTTCCGCTAGCCCTAACAGTGGATTAGGCATTCAGTGAGTATGGATTAAGATTAATTAAAGGAGTCTGTGTCATTATTTCAAATTAAGGACTCTTTTTTGGGTGTCTGTGTTTTTATACAATATCACTATGGGGTTACTAAGGATAGGTGTCTTATAGATGCCTCTCTATTACTAACCTGTGAGCTTGATGACCCCAGTTACCACCACTACAGAGCGAGTGGGAAGAGCAAGGCTAAGTGCCAGATTTGGTGCATCTTATATATGCATCTTTTCTGGGGCAGCTGAGCGCTAATATTTTTAGCCTGGGGGCAGTATCCATGGCCCCTTCCTAGGCTATTATTATCAGCCCTCAGCTGTCTGCCTAGCCTTTGCTGGTCAGATTTTTCATTACTAAGCCTAGAGCTAGGTATCAATGATAGCTGCTGACACCAGGCCCTACTCCCATTACTCTGATGCCACTGCATCAGCATGAAAAAGGCGGTGTTGAACCAAGAAATTACATCACAAATCATTTTATTTAAATATTTTTATTTAGCTCAATAAATCCTTCATTACTGTACAAAAACGCATGCAAAAACGCATACAAAAAAGACATACAAAATTGCACCAAAATACAGCAAAAACTTGTGTTTTTAGAAACCTTGCAGAAATTTCTGCAAGCAAATACTCAATGTGCTCACATAGCCTAAGGAGAGGAGTGTGGTTTGCACATGTTCATGATAAACCTGTTCCTAATGCAGATTGAGCTTTTTGTACATGGCTCCAGATACCACCAGGATGGGAGATGCTACACTGTATATGCAGTAATATCGTCCGATGAGGTAGTCCAAGTTGAACCACTCACTCCTTATATGTCAGTATTGCAGGAGGCAGAAATGAAGGCACTCGCTGAGGCGTGTAGAGCTGCTGCAGGTAATGTCGCTAACATTTATTATTATGACCCTATCTGGAGAAACTGAGCTTTTCTTACATCAGCTGGTAAGCCCATTAAAAATTCTGAGCTGGTGAAACAATTAATGGAGGAATTGATGTTACCAGTATAGGTTGGCATAATCAAGGTGAAAGCACAGGCAAAAGGTGGCTCCCAGCAGGTAGAGGGCAACAGAAGGGCGGACGAGCCTGCTAAAGTAGCAGCAAGGTGGTCTAGAAAGCGGAGGACAGTGGTGGGGAATCAGTAAATTCCATCCACGGTGATATTAGATGTCCTGAACTCCCTCCAGCAATATGCTTCCCCCTCAGAGAAGGAACAATGGAGAATGGAAGCTATGGGAGAAAAGGGATAAATTGTGTTTACCGAGCTCTCTGTTCCCAATGATGGCGTAAGCAACACATAGCCCCACTCATGCTTCAAAAAGTTACGTGTGTACAATGGTAAACGCTGTCTGGATGGCTTCTGCTTTCAGTTACGCAGCAGCAAGATATGTGCAGTCCTGCCTCATCTGTGCACAACAGAACCCAGGTAAATCAGTAAAAGTCCCTAAGAAAGCGAACCCAAGGCCTCTGTATCCATTCCAGAAACTGCAGATTGACTACATATAACAGACCAAGATAGGAGTGCATGAATATGTCCTAGAATATGTAGATCTCTTCTCTGGTCGGCAGGAATCATATCCGGTAAAATGTGCTAATGCTAAAATGACACTTAAACTAAAAAAATTCAAAAGTCCATGGCAGAGACAGGAAATAACTGGGCAGAGTGTTTGTCTCTTGCACTCTGTTCAGACACCCTCCAAATAGGACTTGCTCCTTTTGAAGTCCTGTTTTGTGAAGGCCCAAAGATACGTCTGTATTTCCCACATGTACTACAAATGCAACATGGTTCTATGACAGCCTTTGTCCAGGCCTTGCAAAAAAGACTTAAGGTACCGTCACATTTAGCGACGCTGCAGCGATCTAGACAACGATACCGATCACTGCAGCGTCGCTGTGTGGTCGCTGGAGATCTGTCACACAGACAGCTCTCCAGCGACCAACTATGCGAAGTCCCCTGGTAACCAGGGTAAACATCGGGTTACTAAGCGCAGGGCCGCGCTTAGTAACCGGATGTTTACCCTGGTTACCAGCGTAAACGTAAAAAAAAAAACACTACATACTTACATTCCGGTGTCTGTCTCCCGGCACTGTGCTTCTCTGCACTGTGAGTGCCAGCCAGAAAGCACAGCGGTGACGTCACCGCTGTAATCTGCTTTCCGGCCAGCCGGCGCTCACAGTGCAGAGAAGCACAGCGCCGGGGGACAGACACCGGAATGTAAGTATGTAGTGTTTTTTTTTTTACGTTTACGCTGGTAACCAGGGTAAACATCGGGTTACTAAGCGCGGCCCTGCGCTTAGTAACCCGATGTTTACCCTGGTTACCAGTGAAGACATCGCTGAATCGGCGACACACATGCCAATTCAGCGATGTCTGCGGGAGTCCAGCGACGAAATAAAGTTCTGGACTTTCTGCTCCGACCAACGATGGCACAGCAGGATCCTGATCACTGCTGCCTGTCAAACACAACAATATCGCTAGCCAGGATGCTGCAACGTCACGGATCGCTAGCGATATCGTTCATTGTGACGGTACCTTTAATGTGGTGCATAACATGTGTTCTCATCCATTCCAAATCCTAATCCCAGTGCAAACGTGCCTCAGTGGAATCGAGGTGATTGGGTGGTCATACGCAAACACATGGGAAGGAGCCTAGATCCATGGTTTGATGGCCTGTTTAAAGTCCAGCTGACCACATTCACCTCAGTCAAACTTGATGATAGGTCCACCTGGATCCACACCAGTCCCTGCAAAAAGTTTTTGCGACCATCAGGTTTTACAGAGGCAGTGTTGGTAAAAAGCTCTATATAAAGCCCTACTCCACAACTGCTCTAAGTCAGAATATGACAAGAACTGTACAAGTAATAAAAAAAGAACTGACAGTCCATCGTTACTTTACCCTTTCACCCTGTGCCTGTTTTCACTTTCATGACTGTGCCAAATTTTACAATTGTGATCAGTGTGACTTAATGAGGTAATAACTCTGGAACATTTCAGCGAATCCCATGATTCTAATATTCTAATTTTATGACATATTGTACTTCATGATAGTGGAAATATTTCTTTGTTGTGCTCTTAAACTAGAGAGTGATATCACACAAAATAGCTAATAACATTTTCCACATGTCTACATCAATACAATTTTGGAAACATATTTTTTTTGTTAGAAAGTTACAATGATTAAAAGTTGACCAGAGATTTGTCATTTTTACAAAAAAAATTCCAAATTTATTTTTTAGGGACCACATCACATTTGAAGTGACTTTGAGGGGCCTATTTGGCAGAAAATACCCAAAGTAACACCATTCTAAAAACTGCACCCCACAAGATGCTGAAAACCACATTCAAAAGTTTATTAACCCTTTAGGTACTGTAAGGGGTGTACCGGGACTGTGTCATTCTCTCCCTTCCTCTATGTAAATATTGCCTTTCTGTAAAAACTGTATATATATACATATATGTTTTGCTAATATATAACGATGAGACATAGGGAAAGCATAGTACCCTGTTTGGCCCACTAGATGGGGCACATGACGCCTTAGTATAGCCTTAGCATAGTAAGTAGTATAATTAGTTAACTGTAGGAGGGGTCAACTGGGGATAAGACAGGAACAGTTTCCTAGCCAGTTCAGAGGGGGCTATGGAGCCCATACAGCTCGGGTGGGCTTGAAGCCCGAGCTACCCAGTAGTCCCGTAACATTTAAGCAAAGGACCCAGCCATCCAGGACTCGGTGGGCAGAAGTGCAGATGAAGCAGCCGTGTGACAGCAGTGTGGAGCAGAAGCAGGAAAAGCAGTCTTAAACATTATGGGGACGCAGGTCGCTCATCATGTGGCAGATCTTCGCCTAGGCTGATGCCCTCAGATCTGGTGTGAAACAGAAAAGGAAATTCCCAATCATAGTGCGTCTGGACAGGGAGGACGCTGAAGGATGTAGAAAGAAGTGCAGGGAAAGTAGAGAATGTGGACTGTATAAAACTATATGCTGATGCTGTAACTGAAAAGGATGTGCTGGGAACAAAGGAAAGGAAAGTTTTACATTATAAGTTTGAAGTGGACTCCGTCTCTTTATATGCAACAATGCCAGCAGCCGAACTTCAGTCAGCCCGAATGGACCCTGATGGTGCGGAAGGCGAGGCAGAAGGTACGCTGCAGAAGGGACATTATATTCATGTGACGGGAGACAAGGGTGCATTAGAACACATACTCTCAGCCATAACTATGGCACTGATGCTCCATCACAGTACTTCATAGGAACTGAAGCAATATGGAAGGAAAAAATGAACATTTAACTTTTTTCAACAAAATATTATTTAGACCTCAAATTTTTAGGTTCACAAGGGTAACAGGAGAAAATGGACACAAAAAAAATGTTGAGCAATTTCTCCTGAGAACGTAGACATCCAATATTTTGGAGGAAAACACTGTTTGGGCACATAGTAGAGCTCAGACGGGAAGAGGCACCATTTGACTTTTTAAATGCAAAATTATCAGGAATAGAGAAGGGACACTGTGTAGTATTTAACTCCTTCACGACCTGTGACACATCATATGCGTCATGAAAGTTGGTGTCAATCCAACCTGTGACGCATATGCTGCATCACAGAATGATCGCATTACTGCAGATCGGATGAAAGGATTAACTCAAATTTCACCCGACCTGCAGGGACAGGGGGAGTGGTACTTCAGCCCAGGGTGAAATAATACAATTCAACCATGGCCGATGCTGCAATATTATCGGCCACAGCTGGAGACCCCGATCTGCCCCGCCACTGACTGACAGCGGCGATCTGCTGCCGCCATCAGTATTTCCTACCCCTCCATCCTGTCCTCTGCACCCTCCTCTCCCCTTGGCCCCCCCATCCTGCCCTCCACACCCCGCTGTCCAATCCCAACCCCCATACTTACTGAGTCCCAATGTCCTTCACGGTGTCCCTCCATCTTTTCCTATGGCCAAAATGGCGGGCGCATGCGCAGTGCGCTCACCGAATCTGCCAGCCGGCAGATTTATTCCAGGTACATCTTGATCACTGTGATAGAATCTATCACAGTGATCAAAATAAAAAAAATAGTAAATAAACTCCCTTTATCACACCCATAGGTAGGGAACATAATAAAACAAAGAAAATATATTTATTTTTATGACTAAGAGCAGAAAAATGCGGCAGCACTCACCCTGTAGTGGTCCAATGCTTTTATTCAAGACATGAGGATTTACAGCTTCACGGTCCGAGGGAGTGCAGGTGAACGGGAGGTGAGCAGGGAACGACGACGGCCGTTTCATGCTGATCAAGCGCTTCAACAGACCTGTTGAAGCGCTTGATCAGCGTGAAACGGCTGTCGTCGTTCCCTGCTCACCTCCCGTTCACCTGCACTCCCTCGGACCGTGAAGCTGTAAATCCTCATGTCTTGAATAAAAGCATTGGACCACTACAGGGTGAGTGCTGCCGCATTTTTCTGCTCTTAGTCATATGTACACAGTTGTCTTCCATGCGAGCACCCCCTGCACTGAAGGCTGATTGCTGTGAATCATCGCCGCTGATCTGCTGAAAGATAAGGCTGTGCAGCTCGACCTTTTTTTCTTTTTGTCTTGGATATTTATTTTTATATTTCCACAAGGGTTAGGGTTAGAATTAGGGTTAGGGTTGCAATTAGGGTTAGGGTTCGAATTAGGGTTAGGTTTAGAATTAAAGTTAGGGTTAGAATTAGGGTTAGGGTTGGGGTTAGGGTTAGAATTAGGCTATGTGCACATGGTGCGGATTGGGCTGCGGATCACCAGCGGATTCATAGCAGTTTTCCATCACGTCTACAGTACCATGTAAACCTATGGGCGGCATGGTGGTGCAGTGGTTAGCACTGCAGCCTTGCAGCGCTGGAGTCCTGGGTTCAAACCCTACCAAGGACAACATCTGCAAAGAGTTTGTATGTTCTCTCCGTGCTTGCGTGGGTTTCCTCCTGGCACTCCGGTTTCCTCCCACATTCCAAAGACATACTGATAGGGAATTTAGATTGTGAGCCCCATCGGGGACAGTGATGATAATGTGTGCAAAATGTAAAGCGCTGCGGAATATGTTAGCGTTATATAAAATAAAGATTATTATTATTATTATTATTAATAAAACCACATCCGCTGTGCCCATAGTGCAGAAAATACCGCTCGGTATTTTCCGCAGCATGTCAATTCTTTGTGAGGATTCCGCAGCGTTTTACACCTGTTCCTGTAATAGGAATCCGCAGGTGAAATCCGCACAAAAAACACTGGAAATCCGCAGTAAATCTGCACGTAAAACGCAGTGCATTTGACCTGCGGATTTTTCAAAAAACGATGCATAAAAATCCGCACACAAATCCGCAACATGGGCACGTAGCCTTAGGGTTAGGGTTGGAATTAGATTTAGAGTTGGAATTAAGGTTAGGGTTGGAATTAGAGTTAAGATCAGGGTTAGGGGTGTGTTGGGTTTAGGTTAGGCTTGTGGTTAGGGTTATGGTTAGGGTTGGGATTAGGGTTAGGGGTGTGTTTGTGTTAGGGTTGTGGTTATGATTGTGTTGGGGTTAGGGTTGTGATTAGGGTCATGGTTAGAGTTGGAGTTAGGGGTGTGTTGGGCTTAGTGTTTGAGTTAGAATTGAGGTATTTCCACTGTTTAGGCACATCTGGGGGTCTCCAAACGTGACATGGCACAACCATTGATTCCAGCCAATCTTGCGTTCAAAAAGTCAAATGTTCTCCCTCTCTTCCGAGCTCCGACGTGTGCCCAAACAGTGGTTTACCTCCACATACTCAGGACAAATTGGACAACAAATTTTGGTGCCTGATTTCTCCGGTTACCCTTGTGAAAACATTAAATTATGAGGCTAAAAAATCATTTTTGAGGAAAGAAAAATTATTTTTTATTTTTACTGCTCTGCTTTCTAAACTTCTGTGAAGCACTTGGGGGTTCAAAGTGCTCACCAAACATCAAGATAAGTTCCTTAGTGGGTCTCGTTTCCAAAATGGGGTCATGTGTGGGGGAGCTCCAATGTTTAAGCACACAGGGGCTCTCCAAACGTGACATGGTGTCCGCTAACGATTGGAGCTAATTTTTCATTCAAAAAGTCAAATGGTGCTCCTTCCTTTCCGAGCCTTGTCGTGTGCACAACAGTGGTTTACCCCACATGTGAGGTATCAGTGTACTCAGGAAAAATTGACCAACTAATTTTTGGATCCATTTTTTCCTGTTGCCCATGTGAAAATGGAAAAATTGAGGCTAAAACAAAATTTTTGTGAAAAAAAAGTACTTTTTCATTTTTACGGATCAATTTGTGAAGCACCTGGGGGTTTAAAGTGCTCACTATGCATCTAGATAATTTCCTTGGGGGGGTCTAGTTTCCAAGATGGGGTCACTTATGGGGGAGCTCAAATGTTTAGGCACACAGGTGCTCTCCAAACGTGACATGGTGTCCGCTACAAATTGGAGCCAATTTTTCATTGAAAAAGTCAAATGGCGCTCATTCCCTTCTGAGCCCTGTTGTGCGCCAAAACAGTTGTTCCCCCCCCCCACATATGGGGTATCGGCATACTCAGGACAAATTGGACAACAACTTTTTGGGTCCAGTTTCTCCTTTTATCCTTACACCACGCAATATGTACAAAAAATACAAAAAGAGGCTTTTATTGATACAACACACATATGTTAAAACATAACTAAAATGCAACACAGCAGAGAATCCGGTCCATTAAACATGATATCCACGTGACAATTAATAGATAATATAATCCCTAAACATAGCCTATACAACTATTGGCTATGTGTTGTATCAATAAAAGCCTCTTTTTGTATTTTTTGCACATATTGCGTGGTGTGCATTATTACAGTGGTGCTTTCTCTATATTACATGGTTCGGTTTTCACCATTGTTTGCACCTTGCTTTGATGTTGATTCATATCTATGTTACGGTAGTGCGCTTGGTGCCCCTTTTTGTCTCCTTTTACCCTTGGGAAAATAAAAACAAATTGTTGCTAAAAGATCATTTTTGGGACTATAAAGTTAAATGTTCATTTTTTCCTTCCATGTTGCTTCTGCTGCTGTGAAACACCTGAAGGGTTAATAAATTTCTTGAATGTGGTTTTGAGCACCTTGAGGGGTGCAGTTTTTAGAATGGTGTCACTTTTGGGTATTTTCAGCCATATAGACCCCTCAAACTGACTTCAACTGTGAGGTGGTCCTTAGCAAAAATGGTTTTGTAAATTTTGTTGTTGAGTTATTACCTCATAAAGGGACACTGGTCAGAATTGCAAAAAATAGCCAGGTCATTAAGGTCAAAATAGGCTGGGTCGTGGAGGGGTTAAAGAGCCCCTGATGTGCCTAAACAGTAAAAAATAAAGCACAAATGACTCCATTTTGGGAACTAGACCCCTCAAGGAACTTATCTACATGTGCAGTGAGCACATTGAACCCCCAGATGATTCCCACAATTTATAACATAGAGCCATAAAAATAAAAAATCACCTTGTTTACACAAAAATGATATTTTAGCCCAAATGTTTTTATTTTCACAAGGATAAAATATATATTTACTGTACATATATATATTTATACACAGTATATTTTGGTAGATAAGCTCACTCAGCTGTACAAGGAGGTAGACACGGGAGCACTGTATTTTTAAGATTTTCACTATTATATATGCAGCATAGACCATGATGTAGTAAAAATAAACATGGACCTTTGGGCAACAGCAGGAAAAACAAAACAAAGTGGTAACACAAAGCACAGCCCTTGTTTCAGCAGGGATCCTCCCTCTCGGGGTTAGCAAAACATGCAGTTCATGTTAGCACAAACAGGAACATTTGTCTGGAGTTGGTCTCTCCAGACACACAGAACACTGAAAGCCTCAGGAGGCTGACTACAGAGACATGGGGTTATCTGGAGGGAGGTTCAAAAGCATATTGGGACTGCTCAGATTCGCCAGAGACAGAAGGCCGATTGAAGAATTTTAATGAGTCCTTTTTTAAGATTTGGGATGAAGTTTGGTTGTCATCTAGGAACATTAAACTTAAAGTGCCTAGAGGTGGTCAATCCGGTGTCATTCAGATTAAAGCTTAATCCATTCCTTCAAGTCCCGGACATGCTCCATAAATCCCTATTAAAGGAGTTTGTCCCTTTGGTGTCGAGAGAAACCGCCAGATGGGCACTTACCAGCGGTTTCAGCAGTCCTGATAGTGAGAGCCCGGAGCCTCAGATGACCTGTGACAGCTGTACTCACAGCGTCCTGGAGCTGGGTAAGATCACAGCGAAACAGCGGAGCTGCAGTGAGCAGAGCGCCAGGTGGTGAATTTGCAGACAGAACCTGTGGCACGTGACCGCAGGTCAGGGGAAAAGGAGGCGGGACCTTGAGCACTGCTCCTGAAGATGAATGCAGGATGCTGCCGGGGCCGAGGAGAGGGGAGAGAGGGCTACCAGACACCAGGGAAATAGCGGAACACAGGAGGGAGACATAATCCAAGACAAGCCAAGGTCAGTGAACCAGAAACACAGTACACAAGGGGCAGGCTAATCAAGAATAGTCAGGGATGTAGCAGAAGTCAGAACACCGGAGAAGCAGACACACAGTACAGAATCAAAAGACAAAACCACAAAGGGGGACAGAACCGGGTTAAAACCATACAAGCAAGCTAGAACACAGGCACAAGGCATAGGCACACAGGGGTCGTCACTCTAAGCCAAGGGCAAAAGCATAACTGACAAAGCAGGTCCCAGAAAGAGGCTATTAAAAGCCTCAGAGAAACCAAAAGGAGGCTATCCGGATTTAACCCTAGGCACTCCAAACAGAATATATCCAGCAGACCATGACAGTACCCCATTCTCTACTTGAGGCCTCTGGACCCCCAGGTTTCTCAGGATGCCAAGCAAGGAAAGCTCCAACCAACCGGTCAGTATGCACCAATCTGGCAGGCACCCATGATCGATCCTCAGGCCCGTATCCCCTCCAATGTACCAGGTACTGCAACGATCTGAGAAATCGATGGGAGTCCACAATGTGTTGCACCTCAAACTCAATGTGTCCATCTACCAACACCAGAAAAGGAACCAAAACAGGATCTTTCACTACCAAACCCATGGGTTTTATCAGAGACCTATGGAACACATCATGAAGTTTCAAAAAGGGAGGAAGTCACAAACGATAAGCCACAGGATTAACTAACTCAAAGATTTCATAGGGACCGATAAATTTGGGGGCCAGTTTAGACAAAGGTACCTTAAGACTGATGTTTCGAGTAGAAAGCCACACCTTATTCCCGAGCTGTAACCGCTGGTCAAGATTTCTTTGCCTATCAGCAAAAAATGTATACTTCTCTTGGGCTTTGGAGATATTTCACTTGACCTCTGCCCACAGATTACTGATTAATTTGACACACACCCCACCCCCGTACAGCTAGAATCAAACCGTGAGATTTCCCCAGAGTGTGGGTTAAACCCATAATTGATAAAAAAATGGAGACCTACCAGTAGATTGATTCACCTGATGGTGAATTCCGCTAAAGGCAGAGCATCACACCAGTCATCTTGTACAACAGAGTTCAAACATCGAAGAATCTAGGGTTGAGCGACTTTTACTTTTATAGGATCGGGTCGGGTTTCACGGAACCCAACTTTCTCAAAAGTCGGGTCGAGTGAAATCGGCCGATCCTATAGAAAAGTCGGGGTCGGGGTCGGCCGAAACACGAAACCCAATGCAGTGCAATGGGATACTATGGTTCCCAGGGTCTGAAGGAGAGGAAGCTCTCCTTCAGGCCCTGGGACCCATATTTAGGTGTAAAATACAGAATTAAAATAAAAAATATTGCTATACTTACCCTCTGACGCGCCCTGGTACTAACCGGCAGCCTTCCTTCCTTAGAATCAGCACGTGAAGGACCTTAGATGACGTCGCGGCTTGTGATTGGTCGCGTGACCGCCCATGTGACCGCTCACGCGACCAATCACAAGCCGCGACGTCACCGAAGGTCTTTCAAGCGCTGATTCTTAGGAAGGAAGGCTGCCGGAACGAAGCAGGGCGAGTCCGAGGGTGAGTAAATTCCTATTAGGAATTCTTTATTTTACACTTAAATATGGATTCTGATACCGTTTTCCGATATTGCAAACATATCGGAACTCGGTATCGGAATTCCGATACCAGATTCAGAAGATTGCCGACCTCATGGCCGACCCCACACAGGGGTCGGGTCGGGTTTCATGAAACCCGACTTTGCCAAAAGTCGGCGACTTCTGAAAATGGCCGACCCATTTCGCTCAACCCTAGAAGAATCTGTTCGAGCGAATGATTGGAGTGCTCTGTTTGACCGTTACTTTCAGGATGATATGCTGAAGAGAAATACAAGAAAATCCCTAGCTTTTTGCAAAAAGCCAGCCAAAATTTAGCCACAAATTGCACCCCCATGTCGGACACCACATTCATAGGTACACCATGCAAACGCACAACATGGAGGAGAAAATATCTGGAGAGAGTTTCTGCTGAAGGCAAGGCTTCTATGGGCATAAAATAGGCCTATTTGGAAAATCTGTCCACAATAACCCATACCACCATATTACCTTGGGAAGGAAGGAGATTAGTAATGAAGTCCATGGACTGATGAGTCCATGGCATCTTTGGAACTGGTAAAGGAACCAATTCCCCGGCCTGCCAGCAATGAGAGCTTTTAGAACGGGCACAGACTCCACACGCAGACACATGTTTTTTATCATCAGACGTCATTATAGGCCACCAAAAAACCATTGCCACTGCTTCACGTGTGGCCGAAATACCTGGATGAGCACTTATTTTAGACTCATGAAATTCTTGCTGGAGCTGAGAGCGCAACTACTTGGGAACAAAATCATTTGTCTTCGGGTTTAGACCTTGGAGCTAAAGACTGGGCCCCCACAATCTCCCGCTTCAATTCTAATGAAACCTCAGCTATCACCACCCAGGTTGAAGAATAGAGGATGGTGGCCCGGGGGCGGACACTGGCTCAAAACTATGTGATAAAGAATCCACTTTAACATTTTTTGATCCAGGGCAAAAAGTGATAGAAAATTATAATCTAGAAAAAAAAAGCCACCAACAAGCCTGCCTGGGAGTTAACCATTTAGCGGACTCAATATACGCCAAATTCTTATGGTCAGTGATCACAATGATAGGATGAGCCACCCCTTAAAAAAAATGCCTCCATTCTTCAAATGCCAATTCAACAGCTAGGAGCTCCCTATTGCCCACATCGTAGTTCCTCTCGGATAAAGAGAACTTTGTGGAGAAGAAGGCACAGGGCATAAGGTTAGTCAAAGTAGCGGGCCCCTAGGATAACACTGCTCCCACCCCAAACTCTGAAGTATCTATTTCAACAACAAACGGCTTAGACAGGTCAGGTGGTACCAAAATTGGAAATGACAAAAAAAAGACTCGCACATCCAAACTAGTGTGAATAGGTGCATGCCAGGAGCAGCTACCTCCATACATAAATATACAAAAAAGGTTGCACTCTATCGTGCAAAAGCATGTCTAATCTGAAATATATGAAATATGAATAGCAAAATGGCTTTTGAACATTAGGAAAATATTTAAGAGACGCTTTGCACAGAATTTGATATAATCAAATAGTGTGAGCCCATGAACCGTCGTCAAGGTGGTCTCATAAAACTGATGGGTCCCTGAACCCCTGTCCAAATGTGAAAACTTACCGAAGGCCAATGTCTGTATGCCTGGGTGAATGTGGACACCTCTGTTCAGCAAAGCCTACATATGAGTTGGCCAGGACCAAGTGTGATGAGATGCAATTAACCCCTCTGTGACCTTGGACGTACTATCCCGTCGAGGTGCCCTGGGCCTATCTGACCCTTGACGGGATAGTACGTCCTGCCCTTTAATGCGATACCGCGACTTAAGTCGCGGTGATCGCATTAAAATTCCGACGCCATCTCACCTGGGGGGAGATGGCCTCGGCATCCAGGGCATTGTCGCCGCCCACCCGCCCTCTCGATCGCTGTGATTGGCTGTTCAATTCTGAACAGCCAATCACAGCCATTCTCATTGTTTCAGCCAATCGGAGCGGCTGAAACAATGAGGTCACAGGCTAGGATCGAGTACCGATGTACTCGATCCTAGGTCCGGTGCCTGGCAACGCCAGGCACCGGCAAGAACAGCCCGGATTGGCGCGATCGCCGATCGCATCGATCGCGCCAATCGCAGGGCACCGCGCGGTATTACCGCGCTGTGCCCTGCCGGAACCTGCGTGGATCGGTGCTCTAATAGCACCGATCCTAGGATAGGACACAGTGCAGGCCCAGCAGGGCCTGCAGGAGCCGATTGGCGCGATCGATGTCATCGTCGATCGCGCCAATCACAGGGCGCAGCGGCGATCACTCTGTGACCGCTCTGTGCCCTGCAGGTGACCTGGCTGTGACCTGCCTAGGATGGCGCGAACAGATCCGATCCTAGGCAGGTCACAGCCAGGTCACCAGGAAAGCTCTGATTGGTGGGATCGATGTTATGGTCGATCCCACCAATGACAGGTCACAGCAGCAGCATGACCGCTCTGTGACCTGTCTGTGTCACCTGCCTGACCTGTGTATGACCGCTCTGCAGGGTCCTCATTCTAGCTGAGGATTCCTACAGAGCGGTCATACTGCTGGATCTCCCTGCTGGATTTTGTGCCTGGATCTCCCTGCCGTGCTGGGTATTGTGGTGCCACAGCAGCCTGTAGCACCACAATCCCTGCTAAAGAAAGAAGACAACTAAACGTAAGTTTTATCCCTGATCCCTGCCCAATCCCCGTTCATCCACCCCAATCCCCGTTCATCCACCCCAATCCCCGTTCATCCACCCCAATCCCCCCTTCCCCCTCTTTTTACCCCCTCCACCCCCATTTGTGCCGCCTCCGTGCGCACATTTAGTAGCCGCCGAGCGTTGATTGGTGACGCAGTTCACCGATCAACGCTCGCGCTCGCTTTTTTTCCCTCGCCCCCGTTGCGCCAACTCCGTACACACATTCCGCAGCCGCCAAAGTTTGATAAGTGACGCAGTTCACTTATCAGAGTTTGTGCCTGCCGTTTTCCTTTTTTTTTTTTCACCCCCCTTTTGCGCCACCTGACTACAACCGTACGTTTTGATCACTGATCCCTGCCCAATCCCCACTTCCACCCCCATCTCCCTTCCCCCTCTTTTTACCCCCCTTTGCACCTCCTTCCGTGCGCCCATTTAACAGCCGCCGAACGTTGATTGGTGACGTAGTTCACCGATCAACGCTCGCGCTCGCTTTTTTCCCTCACCCCCGTTGCGCCAACTCCGTACACACATTCCGCAGCCGCCAAAGTTTGATAAGTGACGCAGTTCACTTATCAGAGTTTGTGCCTGCCGTTTTCCCTTTTTTTTTTTTTCACCCCCCTTTTGCGCCACCTGACTACAACCGTACGTTTTGATCACTGATCCCTGCCCAATCCCCACTTCCACCCCCATCTCCCTTCCCCCTCTTTTTACCCCCCTTTGCACCTCCTTCCGTGCGCCCATTTAACAGCCGCCGAACGTTGATTGGTGACGCAGTTCACCGATCAACGCTCGCGCTCGCTTTTTTTCCCTCACCCCCGTTGCGCCAACTCCGTACACACATTCCGCAGCCGCCAAAGTTTGATAAGTGACGCAGTTCACTTATCAGAGTTTGTGCCTGCCGTTTTCCTTTTTTTTTTTTCACCCCCCTTTTGCACCACCTGACTACAACCGTACGTTTTGATCACTGATCCCTGCCCAATCCCCACTTCCACCCCCATCTCCCTTCCCCCTCTTTTTACCCCCCTTTGCACCTCCTTCCGTGCGCCCATTTAACAGCCGCCGAACGTTGATTGGTGACGCAGTTCACCGATCAACGCTCGCGCTCGCTTTTTTTCCCTCACCCCCGTTGCGCCAACTCCGTACACACATTCCGCAGCCGCCAAAGTTTGATAAGTGACGCAGTTCACTTATCAGAGTTTGTGCCTGCCGTTTTCCTTTTTTTTTTTTCACCCCCCTTTTGCGCCACCTGACTACAACCGTACATTTTGATCACTGATCCCTGCCCAATCCCCACTTCCACCCCCATCTCCCTTCCCCCTCTTTTTACCCCCCTTTGCACCTCCTTCCGTGCGCCCATTTAACAGCCGCCGAGCGTTGATTGGTGACGCAGTTCACCGATCAACTCTCGCGCTCGCTTTTTTCCCTTCAGCCTTTTTGCGCAACCTCCGTACACACATCCCGCAGCCGCCAAACTTTGATAAGTGACGCAGTTCTCTTATCAGAGTTTGTGCCTGCCTTTTTTTTTTTTTTTACAGGTTTTTCTTCTCCTTTTAGCATTTTCTTTTCAGATAAGTTTGCACAAATCACTATCCCCCCACACATACACATACAGTTATCAATAAAGTGCACCCAATCACCATATTCACACAAAAATGTCCCGCTCGTCCCGTTCGTCCCAACAGCGCTATTCATTGGAGGAGGCATATGCTTTCCTTGCCTCCGACACTGATAGCGAGGGAGAGGATCCCACTTTTCTTCACTTTTCTGATTCTTCATCCTCTTCCTCCTCCTCCTCCTCTTCCTCCTCCTCCTCCTCTTCCTCCTCGGGTCCTGCGGAACCACCACGCAGACGCCCCAGGACAGAAGATGAGGCAGCCCCCACCACTCCTGAACCAGCGCTCCCCACTGCGGAACCCACATGGACCTCGCCCCCCGAAAATTACGAGCCACTGATTCCTGATTTTGTGGCAGAATCAGGAATCAAGTTTGACACCACGGGCCTCACAGAAACAGACTTTTTCAAAGTCTTTTTCTCTGAGGATTTTATTAACCTCATGGTGGAGCAAACTAATTTGTATGCTCGTCAATTTTTGGAGCAAAACCCCGGTACATCATTTTCCAACTGGTCTCCTGTAGACGCAGTTGAAATGATGCAGTTTTGGGGCCTGGTCCTCCACATGGGGATCGTGAAGAAGCCAGAAATGCGGCAATATTGGAGTGTAGATGTTTTATATAACACTCCAGTATTCCGAATGGCCATGGTTCGGAGACGTTTTGAGGCCATCCATAAATTCCTGCATTATTCCGATAATGCACAGTGTCCCGCACGAGATGACCCCAACTTTGACCGTCTGTTCAAAGTTCGGCCGGTCATCGAACACTTCAACAAAAAGTTTTCTGAAGTGTACGTGCCCAAAAGGGACATCTGCGTGGATGAGTCCTTGGTCCATTTTAAGGGGCGGCTCGGATTCCGTCAATACCTGCCCAACAAAAGGGCCAGGTACGGAATCAAACTCTACAAGCTGTGTGAGAGTGCCTCAGGGTACATCCACAGGTTTAGAGTGTATGAAGGGAAGGACAGCAGGATTGAACCCCCTGAGTGTCCTCCTGTCCTGGGAGTGAGTGGGAAGATCGTGTGGGATTTGGTGCACCCACTGCTGGATAAAGGTTATCACCTCTATACTGATAACTTTTATACCAGCATCCCACTCTACAAATCCCTCTCTGCGCGAGGTACCGCAGCCTGCGGTACTGTGCGCAAAAATCAGAGAGGCCTCCCAAAGACGCTACTTCGGCAGATGCTCAGAAAAGGTGAGAGCAAGGCCCAATGTAGCGACCACCTGCTGGTGGTCAAGTACAAGGACAAGAGGGATGTCCTTCTCTTGACCACCATACATGGTGATGGCAGAGCCCTCAGCACTGTACGGGGTACCTCTACACAGGTCTGCAAACCGGACTGTGTACTGGGCTACAACAAAAGCATGGGGGGGGTTGATCTCTCTGATCAACTCCTCCAACCATACAGTGCTTTGAGAAAGGCCAAGGTGTGGTACAAAAAGTTGGCCGTCCACATCGTACAAATGGCAATGCTCAACGCTTTCCTGCTGTTACGATGTGCACGCCACACCGATACGTCGTACCTTCAGTTCCAGGAGGTAGTGGTTAAGGCCCTGATATTTGGTACTCCGGAAGGAGAGGGCCCCAGTACTTCCGGAACTGAAGGTGCTCGTATCGTACCAGGCCAGCATTTTCCGGGGGTGGTCCCGCCAACCGGCAGAAAAGGTAAGCCGCAAAAAAGGTGCCGAGTGTGTTACAAAAGGGGAATACGCAAGGACACCATTTATCAATGCGACACCTGCCCCGAAAAACCTGGCCTGTGTATGAAGGATTGCTTCAGATTGTACCACACCTCCATGCACTACTTATTTACTTTACAAGAAAGCGTACATTAGTTCCAAAAAGGGGGCACATCTAGATAAGTTCCTTGGGGGGGGTCTAGGTTCCAAAATGATGTCACTTGTGGTTTTTTTTTACTGTTTAGGCACATCAGGGGCTCTGCAAACGGAACATGACGACCGCAGACAATTTCTGCATTCCAAAACGTCACAACTTCCCTTTCGAGCCCCAACGTGTGCCTAAACAGTTTTTTCTCACATATGGCGTACCAGCGTAATCAGGACAATTTGGACAACAACTTTTGATGTCCAATTTCTCCTGTTACCTTTGGGAAAATTAAAAATTGGGGACTAAAATATCATTTTTGTGGGAAAAAATAGGATTTTTTATTTTCACGCCTGGGCATTATAAACTTTAGTGAAGCACGTGGGGGTTCAAATTTCTCACCAAACACCTAGATAAGTTCCTTAGGGGGTACAGTTTCCAAAATGGGGTCACTTGTGGGGGGTTTCTACTGTTTAGTCACATCAGGGGCTCTGCAAATGGAACATGATGCCAGCAGAACATTCCATCAAAGTCTGCATTCCAAAACGTCACTACTTCCCTTTCGAGCCCCAACGTGTGCCCAAACAGTAGTTCCTCCCCACATATGGGGTATCAGCGTACTCAGGACAAATTGGACAACAACTTTTGGGGTCCAATTTCTCCTGGTACCCTTGGGAAAATTAAAAATTGGGGACTAAAATATCATTTTTGTGGGAAAAAATAGGATTTTTTATTTTCACACCTGGGCATTATAAAGTTTAGTGAAGCACGTGGGGGTTCAAAATTCTCACCACACAACTAGATAAGTTCCTTAGGGGGTACAGTTTCCAAAATGGGGTCACTTGTGGGGGGTTTCTACTGTTTAGTCACATCAGGGGCTCTGCAAATGGAACATGATGCCAGCAGAACATTCCATCAAAGTCTGCATTCCAAAACGTCACTACTTCCCTTTCGAGCCCCAACGTGTGCCCAAACAGTAGTTCCTCCCCACATATGGGGTATCAGCGTACTCAGGACAAATTGGACAACAACTTTTGGGGTCCAATTTCTCCTGGTACCCTTGGGAAAATTAAAAATTGGGGACTAAAATATCATTTTTGTGGGAAAAAATAGGATTTTTTATTTTCACACCTGGGCATTATAAAGTTTAGTGAAGCACGTGGGGGTTCAAAATTCTCACCACACAACTAGATAAGTTCCTTAGGGGGTACAGTTTCCAAAATGGGGTCACTTGTGGGGGGTTTCTACTGTTTAGTCACATCAGGGGCTCTGCAAATGGAACATGATGCCAGCAGAACATTCCATCAAAGTCTGCATTCCAAAACGTCACTACTTCCCTTTCGAGCCCCAACGTGTGCCCAAACAGTAGTTCCTCCCCACATATGGGGTATCAGCGTACTCAGGACAAATTGGACAACAACTTTTGGGGTCCAATTTCTCCTGGTACCCTTGGGAAAATTAAAAATTGGGGACTAAAATATCATTTTTGTAGGAAAAAATAGGATTTTTTATTTTCACGCCTGGGCATTATATACTTTAGTGAAGCACGTGGGGGTTCAAAATTCTCACCACACAACTAGATAAGTTCCTTAGAGGGTCTAGTTTCCAAAATGGGGTCACTTGTGGGGGGTTTCCACTGTTTAGGCACATCATGGGCTCTCCAAACGCGACATGGCGTCCGATCTCAATTCCAGCCAAAGTTAGCTTGAAAAAGTCAAACGGCGCTCCTTTCCTTCTGAGCCCTGCCATGCGCCCAAACAGTGGTTCCCCCCAAATATGGGGTATCAGCGTACTCAGGACAAATTGGACAACAACTTTTGGGGTCCAATTTCTCCTTTTACCCTTGAGAAAATAAAAAATTGGGGACTAAACGATCATGTTTGTGGAAAAAAATAGGAATTTTTTTTTTCACGCCAGGGCGTTATAAACTTTCGTGAAGCACTTGGGGGATAAAAGTGCTCATGACACATCTAGATAAGTTCCTTAGGGGGTCTAGTTTCCAAAATGGGGTCACTTGTGGGGGGTTTCCACTGTTTAGGCACATCAGGGGGTCGCCAAACGCGACATGGCGTCCGATCTCAATTCCAGCCAAAGTTAGCTTGAAAAAGTCAAACGGCGCTCCTTTCCTTCTGAGCCCTGCCATGCGCCCAAACAGTGGTCCCCCCCCACATATGGGGTATCAGCGTACTCAGGACAAATTGGACAACAACTTTTGGGGTCCAATTTCTCCTTTTACCCTTGAGAAAATAAAAAATTGGGGACTAAACGATCATGTTTGTGGAAAAAATAGGAATTTTTTTTTTCACGCCCGGGCGTTATAAACTTTCGTGAAGCACTTGGGGGATAAAAGTGCTCATGACACATCTAGATAAGTTCCTTAGGGGGTCTAGTTTCAAAAATGGGGTCATTTGTGGGGGGTTTCCACTGTTTAGGCACATCAGGGGGTCGCCAAACGCGACATGGCGTCCGATCTCAATTCCAGCCAAATTTAGCTTGAAAAAGTCAAACGGCGCTCCTTTCCTTCTGAGCCCTGCCATGCGCCCAAACAGTGGTCCCCCCCACATATGGGGTATCAGCGTACTCAGGACAAATTGGACAACAACTTTTGGGGTCCAATTTCTCCTTTTACCCTTGAGAAAATAAAAAATTGGGGACTAAACGATCATGTTTGTGGAAAAAATAGGAATTTTTTTTTTCACGCCCGGGCGTTATAAACTTTCGTGAAGCACTTGGGGGATAAAAGTGCTCATGACACATCTAGATAAGTTCCTTAGGGGGTCTAGTTTCCAAAATGGGGTCATTTGTGGGGGGTTTCCACTGTTTAGGCACATCAGGGGGTCGCCAAACGCGACATGGCGTCCGATCTCAATTCCAGCCAAATTTAGCTTGAAAAAGTCAAACGGCGCTCCTTTCCTTCTGAGCCCTGCCATGCGCCCACACAGTGGTCCCCCCCCACATATGGGGTATCAGCGTACTCAGGACAAATTGGACAACAACTTTTGGGGTCCAATTTCTCCTTTTACCCTTGAGAAAATAAAAAATTGGGGACTAAACGATCATGTTTGTGGAAAAAATAGGAATTTTTTTTTTCACGCCCGGGCGTTATAAACTTTCGTGAATAACTTGGGGGATAAAAGTGCTCATGACACATCTAGATAAGTTCCTTAGGGGGTCTAGTTTCCAAAATGGGGTCATTTGTGGGGGGTTTCCACTGTTTAGGCACATCAGGGGGTCGCCAAACGCGACATGGCGTCCGATCTCAATTCCAGCCAAAGTTAGCTTGAAAAAGTCAAACGGCGCTCCTTTCCTTCTGAGCCCTGCCATGCGCCCAAACAGTGGTCCCCCCCACATATGGGGTATCAGTGTACTCAGGACAAATTGGACAACAACTTTTGGGGTCCAATTTCTCCTTTTACCCTTGAGAAAATAAAAAATTGGGGACTAAACGATCATGTTTGTGGAAAAAATAGGATTTTTTTTTTTCACGCCCGGGCGTTATAAACTTTCGTGAAGCACTTGGGGGATAAAAGTGCTCATGACACATCTAGATAAGTTCCTTAGGGGGTCTAGTTTCCAAAATGGGGTCATTTGTGGGAGGTTTCCACTGCTTAGGCACATCAGGGGGTCGCCAAACGCGACATGGCGTCCGATCTCAATTCCAGCCAAATTTAGCTTGAAAAAGTCAAACGGCGCTCCTTTCCTTCTGAGCCCTGCCATGCGCCCAAACAGTGGTCCCCCCCACATATGGGGTATCAGCGTACTCAGGACAAATTGGACAACAACTTTTGGGGTCCAATTTCTCCTTTTACCCTTGAGAAAATAAAAAATTGGGGACTAAACGATCATGTTTGTGGAAAAAATAGGAATTTTTTTTTTCACGCCCGGGCGTTATAAACTTTCGTGAAGCACTTGGGGGATAAAAGTGCTCATGACACATCTAGATAAGTTCCTTAGGGGGTCTAGTTTCCAAAATGGGGTCATTTGTGGGAGGTTTCCACTGCTTAGGCACATCAGGGGGTCGCCAAACGCGACATGGCGTCCGATCTCAATTCCAGCCAAATTTAGCTTGAAAAAGTCAAACGGCGCTCCTTTCCTTCTGAGCCCTGCCATGCGCCCAAACAGTGGTCCCCCCCACATATGGGGTATCAGCGTACTCAGGACAAATTGGACAACAACTTTTGGGGTCCAATTTCTCCTTTTACCCTTGAGAAAATAAAAAATTGGGGACTAAACGATCATGTTTGTGGAAAAAATAGGAATTTTTTTTTTCACGCCCGGGCGTTATAAACTTTCGTGAAGCACTTGGGGGATAAAAGTGCTCATGACACATCTAGATAAGTTCCTTAGGGGGTCTAGTTTCCAAAATAGGGTCACTTGTGGGGGGTTTCCACTGTTTAGGCACATCAGGGGGTCGCCAAACGCGACATGGCGTCCGATCTCAATTCCAGCCAAATTTAGCTTGAAAAAGTCAAACGGCGCTCCTTTCCTTCTGAGCCCTGCCATGCGCCCAAAAAGTGGTTCCCCCTCACATGTGGGGTATCAGCGTACTCAGGATAAATTGGACAACAACTTTTGAGGTCCATTTTCTCTTTTTACCCTTGGGAAATTAAAAAGATTATTGCTGAAAGATCATTTTTGTGACTAAAAAGTAAAATGTTAATTTTTTCCTTCCATGTTGCTTCTGCTGCTGTGAATCACCTGAAGGGTTAATAAACTTCTTGAATGTGGTTTTGAGCACCTTGAGGGGTGCAGTTTTTAGAATGGTGTCGCTTTTGGGTATTTTCTGCCATATAGACCCTTCAAAATGACTTCAAATGTGAGGTGGTCCCTAAAAAAAATGGTTTTGTAAATTTGGTTGTAAAAATGAGAAATTGCTGGTCAAATTTTAACCCTTATAACTTCCTTGAAAAAAAAAAGTTTGTTTCAAAAATTGTGCTGATGTAAAGTAGACATGTGGGAAATGTTATTTATTAACTATATTGTGTCACATAACTCTCTGGTTTAACAGAATAAAAATTCAAAGTTGGAAAATTGTGAAATTTTCAAAATTTTCGCCAAATTTCCGTTTTTTTCACAAATAAACGCAAGTTATATCGAAGAAATTTTAGGACTATCATGAAGTACAATATGTTACAAGAAAACAATCTCAGAATCGCTAAGATCCGTTGAAGCGTTTCGGAGTTATAACCTCATAAAGGGACAGTGGTCAGAATTGTAAAAATTGGCCTGGTCATTAACGTGCAAACCACCCTTGGGGGTAAAGGGGTTAAAAACCACATGGTGATGGGAGGAGTGCTTAGTCAGTCAGCTACCATAGAAATGACAAAAAAAGACTCGCACATCCAAACTAGTGTGAATAGGTGCATACCAGGAGCAGCTACCTCCATACATAAATATACAAAAAAGGTTGCACTCTATCGTGCAAAAGCATGTCTAATCTGAAATATATGAAATATGAATAGCAAAATGGCTTTTGAACATTAGGAAAATATTTAAGAGACACTTTGCACAGAATTTGATATAATCAAATAGTGTGAGCCCATCAACCGTCGTCAAGGTGGTCTCATAAAACTGATGGGTCCCTGACCCCCCTGTCCAAATGTGAACACTTACCGAAGGCCAATGTCTGTATGCCTGGGTGAATGTGGACACCTCTGTTCAGCAAAGCCTACATATGAGTTGGCCAGGACCAAGTGTGATGAGATGCAATTAAAAACCACATTGTGATGGGAGGAGTGCGCAGTCAGTCAGCTAACATAGAAATGACAAAAAAAAACCTCGCACATCCAAACTAGTGTGAATAGGTGCATACCAGGAGCAGCTACCTCCATACATAAATATACAAAAAAGGTTGCACTCTATCGTGCAAAAGCATGTCTAATCTGAAATATATGAAATATGAATAGCAAAATGGCTTTTGAACATTAGGAAAATATTTAAGAGACGCTTTGCACAGAATTTGATATAATCAAATAGTGTGAGCCCATCAACCGTCGTCAAGGTCGTCTATGGTAGCTGACTGACTGCGCACTCCTCCCATCACCATGTGGTTTTTAATTGCATCTCATCACACTTGGTCCTGGCCAACTCATATGTAGGCTTTGCTGAACAGAGGTGTCCACATTCACCCAGGCATACAGACATTGGCCTTCGGTAAGTGTTCACATTTGGACAGGGGGGTCAGGGACCCATCAGTTTTATGAGACCACCTTGACGACGGTTGATGGGCTCACACTATTTGATTATATCAAATTCTGTGCAAAGCGTCTCTTAAATATTTTCCTAATGTTCAAAAGCCATTTTGCAATTCATATTTCATATATTTCAGATTAGACATGCTTTTGCACGATAGAGTGCAACCTTTTTTGTATATATATGTACCAAAATTGGGGCAGACATAAAACATTTTTTCAGAGTTAGAAAAGACCATTTAGCCGATGAAGACCAATTCTTCACATCCGCCCCCTTACATGTGAGGTCTGTGAGGGGCTTAACTATCTGCGAAAACCCTTTGATGAATGTGAGGTAATAGCTAGCAAATCCCAAGAAGCTCGAATCCTGAGGTTGGACCATTCTACTAGAGCTTGCACCTTCTTGGCATACATACGAAACCCTTCTGCTGATACAATAAGTCCAAGAAAAGATAACTCCTATACAAAGAACAAACATTTTTCAAGTTTGAAAAGCAGTTGATTCTCCCTGAGTCTCTGGAGCACCATTTTTAAATGAAGCAAATGGGAATGACAATCAGCAGAGCCAATTTCCATAGGCTCTGGAGCGGCACCAGTTCCCTTACCACTGGAGAATACAGAGGTATCATGCTACATTACCCCTCTTGCCTGTAATCTGCAATCCATGCGCACAGCTTGGGTCATTGCGACTCTAATGAGTCAGGCGGAAGATGAAGTGCCAGAGCATCCTTAAGGCGTTTGGACAAGCCTCTCCGGAACAAACCCCGCAGGGCGCCATCATCCCTGGAGACTTCCGCAGCCCAACGTCGGAATTCTGAGCAGAATCACTCAGCCGAGTGCATCCCCTGACACACACTCATTACCATGGCCTTCGCCAGACGCACTCTGTCTGGTTCATCATAAATATGCCCCAAAGCTTCAAAGAAAGCATCCACTGTCAATCTCTCAGAGGCCAAGGGAAGAAGGGGAAATAGCCAAGCTTGGGCGGCCCCTCTAAGTAAAGATATAACGTAACGACCCCCACTCTCTGAAACTCATCTCCCGAGGAATGGGGTCTAGGGAAAAAAAGTTTGCACAACTCTTTGAAGGCTATAAAATCTTTCTTGCTTCTTGAAAATGTATCAGGTAGTTTAACTGGGGTTTCATGGGACAGCAAGGCAACATCCCGACCCCCCTCTCCCAGGTAACCAGCAGAAACTGCCCCTTGCACAGTATCAGCAAGTTGTTGCTGGGCATGAGCCATGGTACGCTGCTCAACGTTTGGTTTCTGAAACATCTGAGTCAGGTATTGGACATGCTCAGACAATGCGTGCATGGGATCCATAACTTCCCCACGCCTCCCCGGAGAAGGAAAGTGATGAAAATACAATATAGGTCAGTTATAATGTCAGGAGAAACCACCAGATGGGCACTTACCAGTGGTTTCAGCAGTCTTAATAGTGAGAGTCTGGAGCCTCAGACGACCTGTGACAGCTGTACCAACAGCGTCTGGGAGCAAGATCACAGCGATACAGTGGGGCTGCAGTGAGCAGAGTGCCGGGTGGTGAGTATACAGATAGGACCTGTGGCACGTGACCACAGGTCAGGGGGAAAGGAGGCAGAGCCTCCCACGCTGCTCCTGAAGATGAGTGCGAGATGCTACTGGGACCCTTGGCCGAGGAGAGGGGAGTGGAGAGAGAGGGCTACCAGTCACCAGGGAAATAGCGGAACACAGGAGGGAGACATAATCTAAGACAAGCCGAGGTCAGTGAACCAGAAAGGCACACGCAGTACACAAGGGGCAGGCTAATCGAGAATAGTCAGGGACGTAGCAGGAGTCAGAACACCGGAGAAGCAGAATCAAAGTACAGTACAGAAGAGTACAGTACAGAATCAAAAGACAAAACCACAAAGGGGGACAGAATCCGGTTAAAACCATACAAGCAAGCTCGAACACAAGCACAAGGCAGAGGCACATAGGGGTCGTCACTAGTGTTGAGCATTCCGATACCGCAAGTATCGGGTATCGGCCGATACTTGCGGTATCGGAATTCCGATACCGAGATCCGATACTTTTGTGATATCGGGTATCGGTATCGGATCAATAGGGATGTGTAAAATAAAGAATTAAAATAAAAAATATTGATATGCTCACCTCTCCGGCGGCCCCTGGACATCATGCTGCTAACCGGGAGGCTTCTTTGTTTAAAATGCGCACCTTTAGGACCTGGGAATGACGTCCCGGGTTCTGATTGGTCGCGTGCCGCCCATGTGACCGGCACGCAACCAATCAGAAGCCGTGACGTCATTCGCAGGTCCTCAATTCCTAGAATTAGGAGTTTTTGTGAATGAGAATGACGTCGCGGCTTCTGATTGGTCGCGTGGCGGTCACATGGGCGGCACGCGACCAATCAGAAGCCGCGACGTCATTCTCATTCACAAAAACTCCTAATTCTAGGAATTGAGGACCTGCGAATGACGTCACGGCTTCTGATTGGTCGCGTGCCGGTCACATGGGCGGCACGCGACCAATCAGAACCCGGGACGTCATTCCCAGGTCCTAAAGGCGCGCATTTTAAACAAAGAAGCCTCCCGGTTAGCAGCATGATGTCCAGAGGCCGCCGGAGAGGTGAGCATATCTATATTTTTTATTTTAATTCTTTATTTTACACATCGCTATGGATCCCAGGGCCTGAAGGAGAGTTTCCTCTCCTTCAGACCCTGGGAACCATGAGAATACCTTCCGATACTTGATGTCCCATTGACTTGTATTGGTATCGGATATCGGTATCGGCGATATCCGATATTTTTCGGGTATCGGCCGATACTATCCGATACCGATACTTTCAAGTATCGGACGGTATCGCTCAACACTAGTCGTCACTCTAAGCCGAGGGCAAAAGTATAACCGACAAAGCAGGCCCCAGAAAGAGGCTATAAAAAGCCTCTGAGAAACCAAAAGGAGGCTATCTGGATTTAACCTTAGACACTCCAAATAGAATATATCCAGCCGACCATGACATTTGGCATTGTCTCCCTCATCCCCGTCTCCACCGGTTTTAGTCAGCAGTGGCTTGGAGTATGGAGTACAGAAGGTTGTGGATTCTCATAGGGTCAACAATTTCCTCCAATACCTTATCCACTGGAGGGGACATGGACCAGAGAAGAGATCCTGGGTCCCAGCTCAAAATGTGAAAGCCAATCAGTTAGTTAGGGCCTTCCATCTAAAATTTTCTTGAGAAGCCTGTGGGTCTGTTGGCCCCTCCTAGAAGTGGGGGTACTGTCAATATTAGTGTGTCTGAGATGCTGAAGCTGTCAGTGCTTTGACAGTTCAGTCATCCAGCCTGGTGCAGGGTTGTGCTGAGCTGTCAGTGTGTTGATTCCCAGTCCCAATCTGAGACTGGGAGGCGCTGGGCTGTCTCCAGCTGTTCATAGTCCCAGGTGATTGCCAGGCTTCGTAACTGGGCTGTTACTCCCAGAGCTCTGCCAGACGTACATTCAGCTTCTTTGTGGTTTGTCTCTCTGTGCCTTGCGATCTGTCTGCCTGACTATGAACCTCATTCTGAACATCCTTCTGTTTAATCTCTTCTGCTCTGATCCGCTATTATCCTGGTCTTCTGACCTCGGAACATTATGTCCCTTTTCCTTCTATTTATGACATACATTCCTGTCTTTTGACCTCGGACTCCTTGACTATCCCAACTAACGGCTTCGCCGTGAGAAGTGACTCAGTGTCACACTGATGAAGAGGTATAATCACCTCGAAAAACGTTGACAAAAAAACAACATCCATACCGCATCTGGTTTCTTATCCTATATTGGGTGTTATATCCACTTTCACCTCCAAGTTTGCTTATTTTTCAAGGGGACGGGGCTAGTAGCATAATTTAGATTAATGGCTGCTTTTTTTTATTTTTTTCCACTTTTGTATGTGTTCATTTTAATTTATTTTTAATTATTTCACATAGTGTGCCTCACATAAAGTGATAAACGATATTTGATGTAAAGTTCAACATTGAAATACGTTTTATATAATGTTTTCCCTTTTAACTGGGGCTGGTATATTATCCCCAGTTACAGTGGAAACGAAGCTTCCCAGCTGCATAGCAGAGATGACTGGGTCTCCTAGGAGACAGTAGCTTCTGCTCCCTCACTAGACCCCACTGGGTCAGGAGGAGGAAGCACTGTTAGTGCTTCTCATTACAATATACTTAGCATTTGTTCAGGGCTGTGTACACAGCGATTAGGAAGGCAAAGGAAATCAAGGAATATAGGCCAATCTGGATGAACAAATGTCTTTTTTTGGCCTTGCTAACTATGTTTTATGTTAGAGTCAGTATATATATATATATATATATATATATATATACAGTATATATATGCATGCTTTATGTAATTATGTTTACTGTATAGTATAATTACAAAGTGCTTGAAGTTTAATTCCTTGGGAATGAAAAGATGCTATTACTTTACACTAGAGGTCACCCCCGGTATGAAATTCACTTGTAGCATAATTTTTCTCTTGCTACTGTTACAATGCCAGAAATCTTTTTTACTTATTGAAAAGAGATTGGATTTTTATGAGCATAATACAATATGCTAAGAATCCTTGCAGCCAAGCAAGTGAGTCTGAATATAATAGCATTCAGAGCTTCCATTTGGCAGGAGTCAGTTCCGTATATTAATCACATGCACTGTGAAAACATTCATTACAAGATACCATCACAATAAATTTAAAGCATTCCTGTCAACATAATAGCTTGCTCTGAATTTCTGCTGTGATAGTACTCAGTGTCTTCTAACTGAAATCAAACTTTTTGCATTTATTTATACTGTATAAAAATATAGTTTAACTTCTGAGAGCAGTTGTGAATGTTCCACAAATTCAAAAAGAGGGTAACAAATGTTATAAGTACCTTAATATAATGCTAGTTGTGTTTACTGTGACTTTCTCCTGGCATTTTAATACTGTATCTAAAATATATTTTAATTTAAACTGAAATCTAAAAATATGAAAGGGAAAGAGAGAAATAATATGGAATTTTTTGGGGTGTTTGGGAACATAAAAATATGTGATTTATCCAAAAATAGCTCTTGTCCATGTCCTGTTTATGTTATTAGAATTCAGTTCTAAGTAAATGATGTAAAGTTGCAATATCAGACATGGCTTATATAGATTCTTGAAGATGTTTCTTATGGCCCTTAGAGAACTTTATACATTGTACAGTATGTGCCAGAATGGAAACCCGCAGCTCCTGCTGTTGCTGACTTTACAGGTTTATGCATTAAATAAATGGCTATTAATTTACTGTAAGGTAAATACAGTATATACTTGAGTGTAAGCCGAGCCGAGTATAAGCTGAGGCACTTAATTTTATCACAAAAACTGGGAAAACTTATTGTTTTGAGTATAAGCCTGGTATGCATTGTCCCATCATCCCTATCCTTGTCTGCATGGCCCCATCCCTATCCTTGTATGCATGGCTCCATCCCTATCCTTGTATGCATGGCCCCATCCCTATCTTGATATAATTGGCCCTCATCCCTATTCTTGTATGCATGGCCCCATCTCTATCCTTGTATGCATTGCCCCATTAATATCCTGGTTTGAGTGCCCCATCCCTATCCTTGTATGCATGGCCCCATTAATATCCTGGTTTGAGTGCCCCATCTCTATCCTTGTATGCATGGCCCCATCCCTATCCTTTAATGCATGGCCCCATCCCTATCTTTGTATGCATGGCTTCATCCCTATCTTTGTATGCATGGCTCCATCCCTATCTTGGTATAATTGGCCCTCATCCTTATTCTTGTATGCATGGCCCCATCAATATCCTGGTTTGAGTGCCCATCCCTATCCTTGTATGCATGGCCCCATTCCTAGCCTGGTATGATTGGCCCCATCCCTATCCTTGTATGCATGGCCCCATCCCTATCCTTGAATGCATGGCCCATCCCTATCCTTGTATGCATGGCCCCATTCCTAGCCTGGTATGATTGGCCCCATCCCTATCCTTGTATGCATGGCCCCATCCCTATCCTTGAATGCATGGCCCCATCCCTATCCTTGTGTGCATGGCACCGTCCCTATACTTGTATGCATGGCCTCATCCCTATCCTTGAATGCATGGCTACATCCCTGTCCTTGTCTGAATGGCCCCATCCCTATCCTGGTATGTATGGCTCCATCTTTATGCTTGAATGCAGAGCCCCATCCCTATCTTTGTATGCATGGCCCCATCCCTATCCTTGTATGCATGGCCCCATCCCTATCCTGGTGTGATTGCCCCCATCCCTATCCTTATATGCATGGTCTCATCCCTATCCTTGTATGCATGATCTCATCCCTATCCTTGAGTGCATGGCTCCATCCCTATCCTTGTATGCATGGCTCAATCCCTCTCCTTGAATGCATGGCTCAATCCCTATACTTGAATGCATGGCTCCATCCCTATCCTTGTATGCATGGCTCCATCCCTATCCTTGTATGCATTGCTCCATCCCTATCCTTAAATGCATGGCTCCTTCCCCAGCCTTGTATGCATGGCCAATCCCTATCCTTGTATGTATGGCTCCATCCGTGTATGCAGGGCTGTATTTGCCAATAGGCATTTGAGGGCACGTGCCTCGGGCGGGATGATGCGGTGGGTGGCACCTGAGCAAGTTTAATTTTTTATTTTTTTTCTTAAGTCTGGGGTCACCCCGCCCACGGAACGCCCACCCACCCACCCACCTCAGTCTTCTTGCTGCGGGGGGAGGGGGTCTCGGGCGAGTCACTGCTGAGGAGCGAGTGAGGAGAGGATGTCCAGCTGAAAGCCTGGAGGAATCTCTGTGCAGCGCTCAGAGTCAGGTAGTTGCGACAAAGGCTTTGATAGTTCTGTACAGTTCAATCCATTAATTTCAATGGGCATCATGTACGGCTTAATTTAACCTATGGTGGAGGGAAACCAAACACTTGCTGGAGGGTTTCCACACAGACCACAGAGGATCGATGAGCGCTCTCTCTGCTCCTAGCTGTGCTGCAGCCACACACCTCCCTCCTGTCACCCTGTGCTGCAGCCCACACCTCCCTCCTGTCACCCTGTGCTGCAACCCACACCTCCCTCCTGACTCCCGTTACCCTGTGCTGCAGCCCACACCTCCCTCCTGTCACCCTGTGCTGCAACCCACACCTCCCTCCTGACTCCTGTTACTCTGTGCTGCAGCCCACATCTCCTCCCATCACCCTGTGCTGCAGCCCACACCTCCGTCCCGTCACCCTGTGCTGCAGCCCACACCTCCTTCCCATCACGATGTGCTGCAGCCCCACACCTCCCTCCTGTCACCCTGTGCTGCAGCCCCACACCTCCCTCCCGTCACCCTGTGCTGCAGCCACAAGGTATTTGCTGTTCAAACCATGGACAGCTTGGATTACAGAGCGTGACTGCATAGTTGAAGCACAGTATGAAAAGCTAGCCAGGGAGAGATGTGACTAGTCCAGCGCTGCCCCCAGAGGACTTCCTCCCGCACTTGTCTTTAGTGGATAGACAGGTCTTTTCCTATGAATACACTGTAGAGACACCTACACTAATTAGAGTTGAGCGACTTTTACTTTTTTAGGATCAAGTCGGGTTTCGCGAAACCCGACTTTGTCAAAAGTCGGGTCCGGTGAAATCGGACGATTATTTCGAAAAGTCGGTGGCCGACCGAAACACGAAATCCAATGCAAGTCAATGGGGAATCAAAGTCGGCAGTGAGTGGAGGACTGGAAAACACCTACAGTGCCCATTTTAATCCCAAAAACATCAATTCTTATTTCTTAAGCTTGTCAATCTTAATTTACTTTATAATAATAGTTAGGCATTGAAAACAGGGGGTCATTTGGCTAAAGTTGTGGGGGGGTAGGGCTGGCTCAATATTTTCGTGGGCCCAGGAAACGCGGAATACGTCACGGCGCTGGAGCAGGGAGAGGTAAGTATTTCAACTTTGCAAGTGCTGCGATCCTCAGCAAGCAGGGGGGGCCCACTAGTTGGCACTGACACGGGGCCCCTCATAGTACGGTGGTGTGTTTGACGACGGGCAGCGCCTCCCACTGCCAGAGACACTTTTGCGTACTATGAGGGGCCATGTGCCAATGCTAACGAGTATGCCCCCCACCTGATGAAGGAACCTGCACTTTCATCTGCACCTTCCTCTTTGTCCCCTTGTAAGATGGTATAGTATGTGGGAAGGGGAACCTGACTTTCAGCAGGGTCAGATTCTGGCTGTGTAGAGTGCAAGGGGAATGTAGTGGTCTGGGTCAATGTACCTGCAGACTCATCTAGCAGTGGCTGGGCAATGGGCAGGATGAGGAGGAAGCACAGATATAGGCCCAAAATAAAAAAAGTAGGCTAAAAGCAGTTCAAAATTGGTAACAGGACTAAACAGGCGGCATTGCTTTGTTCGGTGGAGGTCAATTGTAACGAGTGGCGCAGACACAGTTAGTAGGCCCAAAATAAAAAAGAAGGCTAAATGCAGTTCAAAATTGGTAACAGGACTAAACAGGCGGTATAGCTTTGTTAAGTGGAGGACAATTGTAATGAGTGGCGCAGACACAGGTAGTAGGCCCAAAATACAAAAGTAGGCTAAATTCAGTTCAAAATTGGTAACAGGACTAAACAGGTGGCATAGCTTTGTTAAGTGGAGGACAATTGTAATGAGTGGTGCAGACACAGGTAGTAGGCCCAAAATACAAAAGTAGGCTAAAAGCAGTTCAAAATTGGTAAAAGGACTAAACAGGCGGCATAGCTAGGTACTGGGGTGGGCTCCTCTGCTGAGTAGCAGACAGTGGTAGTAGGCGCAAAGTATTAACTGGTCTAAATGGAGGCCAGGGCCCCTGTATATTTTATCTATCATCTATCATTTCAACAAATTTGTATTGGCAGTGCCATTGAAGGATTTAACAGCACAGACTACACAGTGGTGGAGCAGGGAGAGGTAAGTATTGCAAGTGGTAGAGCACTGTTCGAGCTGGGAGGGAACACTCTCTCGTGGGCGGCGGTATTGGCACAGGGCCCCTCATATTACGACGGTGTGTCTGATGTTGGTGTGCACCACCGTCAGAGACACTTCATTGTACTATGAGGGACCCTGTGCCAGTGCCGCCGCCCAAGAGTGGGCGCACCCACCTGTCCAGGCAAACGGAACTCACACTGGTGCTTGCGCCAGGTGGTGACCATGGCCCTGTGGGGGGAGTCAGCCCATTTAGGGAGGTATAAAAATGGCCTATGGTGGACATTCAGCAGCTGCAAATGGAGGAATTGGAGAAGTCAGTAAGAGGGGGTCCCATTTTAGGATACGCAAGGCATACTCAGCCATGTGGGCCAATGTTCCACGTGTCAATTCACTGCTTGTGCTGGGTTGAGGAGCACTTTCTTGCAAATCAACATCACTTGTGTCCCGCAAAAACCCTGTACCTGACCTTGCAACGCCACCAGTTTCTATTGCCCCCTGAGAAGCATCCTCCTCCCATAAAAATTCATCCCAATCATCCTCCTCCTCCTTTTCGTCTGTCACCTCATCCAGGAGAGTTCATTGAGCAAACAATGGCTGACTGTCATCAAGGCTTCCCTCCTCCTCGGCTGCAGACGCCAGCTCCTTAATTTGCATCAAACTTTGCATCAACAGACGCATTAGTGGGATGCTCATGCTTATGATGGCGTTGTCTGCACTTACCAGCCGTGTGCATTCCTCAAAACACTGAAGGACTTGACAGAGGTCTTGGAGCTTCAAACACTGCGCACCAGACAACTCCATGTCTGCCATTCATCTGCCTGCCCATGTATGTGTATCCTCCCACAAATTAATCACAGCACGCCTCTGTTCGCACAGCCTCTGAACCATGTGCAGTGTGTAGTTCCCCCTTGTTGCAACGTCGATTATTAGGTGGTGCTGGGGAAGATTCAGCGATCGCTGATGGTTCAGCATATGGCTGGAGTGTACAGGCAACCGGCGGATGTGCGAGCAAAGTCTTCGCACCTTCAGGAGCAGGGCTGGTAACTCCGGATAATTTTTGAGGAGGCACTGCACCACCAGTTTCAAGGTGTGAGCCAGGCAAGTTATGTGTTTCAGTTCTGAAAGGGCTATGGCAGCCATAAAATTCCTTCCGTTATCACTGACTACCTTACCTGCCTCAAGATGTACACTGCCCAGCCATGACTGAGTTTGTTGCTGCAAGTACTCGGCCAGTACTACCGCGGTGTGTCTGTTGTCACCCAAACACTTAATTTCTAACACACCCTGCTGACGCTTACCACTAGCTGTTCGATAATGGGACACCTCGCGTGCAACACTGGCAGCTGCGGATGGAGTGGTCGTGCGACTGCGCTCTGTGGATGAGCTTTCGCTTCTGGAGGAGGAGGAGGGGTGGCAAATGTCTACAGCCAACTGTTTCCTAGACCGTGGGCTAGGCAGAACTGTCCCACTATGGCTGTCCACTGTGGACCCTGCATCCACCACATTAACCCAGTGTGCCGTGATGGACATGTAACGTCCCTGGCCATGCCTACTGGTCCATGCATCTGTTGTGAGGTGCACCTTTCTACTGACTGATTGCCTCAGTGCATGGACAATGCGGTCTTTGACATGCTGGTGGAGGGCTGGGATGGCTTTTCTCGCAAAGAAGTGTCGACTGGGTAGGTCATAGCGTGGTACTACATAGGCCATCAGGGCTTTGAAAGCTTCGCATTCAACCAACCGGTAGGTCATCATCTCTAACGAGATTAGTCTAGCAATGTGGGCGTTCAAACCCTGTGTACGTGGATGAGAGGATGAGTACTTTCTTTTCCTAACGAGAGTATCTTGTAGGGTGAGCTGGACTGGAGAGGTGCATATGGTGGAACTAGCAGTGGTGGTGGTGGTGGACATGGCGGATTGAGAGAGGGTTGGTGATGGTATTCTCGATGTTGGCCTACATACAGTGTTTCCTACCAATAACCTTGTGATTCCCTGACTGCTTTGGCCTTGCGACGATACCTCCACATTTGCTGCTGGTGGTTTCCTAAAAGGTGGCCTTACAGTGAGGTAAGCAATGTAGCGTTGCTGACTACCTTCATTCTGAGCAGGTGCACCAACGGTACGGGACGTTTGGTAGTTAGTCCAGGCTTGCAATTGCATGCTGTTTAAATGTCTAAGCTGTTTCGGGGTTTTTGCCCCTCATAAGTGTGGAGTAGGAATCTGGCTATAAAGGCCAATCATCTGTGCCTTTATAGCCTTTTTACTAGGCACTGCTCCTAATAGCCAGATTCCTACTCCACACTGATGAGGGGCAAAAACCCCGAAACAGCTGTCTGTGGATGGATACCATGCTTGGCATAGGTGGCTTTCCTTCATAGGATGCTGCCCTTCCCGTGGTTGTTCCTTCCCGGGGAAAGGCCTGGCTATTCACTGCTTGCGTCGAGAAACACGTGATGGTGTCTCCGCAGCTTCTTTTCATGCATCTGCATATTTCCCATAAGGGATGGGGGCAGTGTTCTGGAATCACTGCGTTGAGAAACACGTGATGGTGTCTCCGCGGTGTTGGATGTTTTGGTCTCCCCGAGGCCAATCATCTGTGCCTTTAGAGGGCTTCAAGAGAGGCCTGGATGTCTTCCTGGAGCAGAACAATATTGTTTCATACAATTATAAGGTTCTGTAGAAGGACGTAGATCTGGGGATTTATTATGATGGAATATAGGCTGAACTGGATGGACAAATGTCTTTTTTCGGCCTTACTAACTATGTTACTATGTTATTTCTTACAGATAACTTTTGACTGATCATTCGGATCTTGGTTAAAAAATTCCCACACTGCACTCTTCCTACTATGGAATACCTTTTCAGGCATTGCACGCTGTGCTACTTTCACCGGATGGTCACGCTGTCCTAAAACTATTTTTGTTTTTGACAAACGTTTTTGGCCTGATATGGGCCTGCCAGATGAAAGCTGTTGCGATGTAGATGGCTGCTGCGGATCATCCTCCTCCACCTCAGAGCTACTGGCAGCGGCACCCTCTTCCCCCAATGGCTGCCAATCTGGGTCAACAACTGGGTCATCTATCACCTCCTCTTCAATGTCATGTGCACCTTCCTCTGTGTCACCGTGTAAGGTGCTATAGCGTTCGGGACGGGGCACCATAGTCTCATCAGGGTCAGATTCTGGCTCAGTACACTGTGAGGGCAATGTAGTGATCTGACTCAATGGAACAGCATTATAATCTAGCTGTGGCTGTGCATCAGTGCACTCCATGTCTGATTCATCTTGTAATGGGCAGTTAACAATTTCCCGTTCTAACCCAGGCACGGTATAAAGAGCTCCATGGAGTAACCTGTAATGTCGCCTGACACATCCTTCACTTTTGGTTTGGGTGAAGGACACAAGGAAACGTCTTTTTCCTGACCGAGAGCATCCACTGACGACTCGCTGCTTTTATATTTGGAACATTCTGAAGAGGAGGCGAAAGAGCTAGAGGCTGAGTCAGCAATGAAAGCCAAAACTTTTTCCTGCTGCTCCGGCTTTAAAAGCCGTTTTCCTACTCCCAGAAAAGGGAGCTTTCGAGGCCTTGTGTAGCCAGACGATGACGCTGGCTAAACACCTCCAGCCTTAGGTGCTATTGTGCTTTTGCCACTACCACCAGATGCACCACCACCTCCATCAGTACCAGCTGGCAACCACCGCCCACGGCCTCTTCCACGAGACTTCATCATTCATAAACCAAACTAACAGGACTGCATTAGATCCACTTTGTGAGAATTTGAATCTCCCCTTTTTTTGGAGACACTGACCCAAAACTCAGGCCCTGTGTATAAAACAATGCAATCTAAGTGGCAGAAAGTGGCTGGCTGACATACACCTAACTAACAGGACTGCAGTAGATCCACTTTGTGAGAATTTGAATCTCCCCTTTTTTGGGGGGAGACTGACCCAAAACTCAGGCCCGGTGTATAAAACAATGCAATCTAAGTGGCAGAAAGTGGCTGGAAGATATATGAAAAAATACAAGGACTGTAGTACAATTTTAATCTCCCTACAATGATCTCAGGAAAAGTATGGCAGCAATAAAAAAAAACTGCTGCACACAAAAGAGTGGACAAATAAACAAGAAACCTGTGCAGAAAGGAGTAACAGGATTTTTGCTTTTAACCCCTTCCCGACCTTTGACGCCACGTAGGCGTCATGAAAGTCGGTGCCAATCCGACCCATTACGCCTATGTGGCGTCATGGAAAGATCGCGTCCCTGCAGATCGGGTGAAAGGGTT
The DNA here is from genome assembly GCF_032444005.1 of Ranitomeya imitator. Classification (NCBI taxonomy): domain Eukaryota; kingdom Metazoa; phylum Chordata; class Amphibia; order Anura; family Dendrobatidae; genus Ranitomeya; species Ranitomeya imitator. The sequence goes on along the minus strand of NC_091282.1, from coordinate 410,763,279 downwards.
AACTCCAATTTCACCCGATCTGCAGGGACAGGGGGAGTGGTAGTTTAGCCCAGGGGGGGTGGCTTCATCCCCCGTGGCTACGATCGCTCTGATTGGCTGTTGAATGTGAAACTGCTAGTCAGAGCGATTTGTAATATTTCACCTAAAAACTGGTGAAATATTACAATCCAACCATGGCCGATGCTGCAATATCATCGGCCATGGCTGGAAACACTGGTGTGCCCCCCCCACCCCACCGATCGCCCCCCCAGTCCACCGATCCGTGGTCCGCTCTCCTCCGTCCTCCTGTCCGCTCCCTCCGTGCTCCTATGTCACCCACCCGTGCTCCGGCGCCCCCCCCCCCCGTGCCCCGATCTCCCCCCTTATACTTTCCGGGCCTCCCGGTATCCGTCCGTCCTCTCCCTGGGCGCCGCCATCTTCCAAAATGGCAGGCACATGCGCAGTGCGCCCGCCGAATCTGCCGACCGACAGATTCGTTCCATGTACATTTTGATCACTGTGATAAAACCTATCACAGTGATCAAAATAAAAAAAAAGTAAATGACCCCCCTCCTTTATCACCCCCATAGGTAGGGACAATAATAAAATAAAGAAAACATTTTTTTTCCACTAGTTAGAACTAGGGTTAGGGTTAGGGTTAGGGTTAGGAATGTGCACACGTATTCTGGTCCTCTGCGGGTTTTTCCGCAGCGGTTTTTATAAATCTGCAGTGCAAAACCGCTGCGGATTTATCGCGGATTTACTGCAGTTTTTCTGCGGATTTCACTGCTGTTTTCTATTGGAGCAGTTGTAAAACCACTGCGGAATCCGCAGAAAGAAATGAAATGTGAGGAATGTAAACCGCTGCGTTTCTGTGCAGTTTTTTCCGCAGCATGTGCGCAGCGTTTTTTGTAAACTCATGAGAAACTGCTGCGGACCCGCAGCGGCGGAAACGCTGTGGACCCTTAGAATTAGGCTATGTGCACACGGTGCGGATTTGGCTGCGAATCCACAGCGGATTTGGCTGCGGATCCGCAGCGGATTGGCCGCTGCGGATTCGTAGCAGTTTTCCATCAGCTTTACAGTTCCATGTAAACCTATGGAAAACCAAATCCGCTGTGCCCATGGTGCGGAAAATACCGCGCGGGAACGCTGTGTTGTATTTTCCGCAGCATGTCAATTCTTTGTGCGGATTCCGCAGCGTTTTACACCTGTTCCTCAATAGGAATCCGCAGGTGAAATCTGCACAAAAAACACTGGAAATCCACGGTAAATCTGCAGGTAAAATGCAGTGCCCTTTACCTGTGGATTTTTCAAAAATGGTGTGGAAAAATCTCACACGAATCCGCAACGTGGGCACATAGCCTTAGGGTTAGGGTTGGAATTAGAGTTAGGGTTGGAATTAGGGCTAGGGTTGGAAATAGGGTTAAGATTAGGCTTGTGGTTAGGGTTATGGTTAGGGGTGTGTTGGGGTTAGGGTTGTGGTTAGGGGTGTGTTGGGGTTAGGTTTTGGATTAGGGTTAGGATTATGGTTAGGGTTGGGATTAGGGTTAGGGGTGTGTTGGCGTTAGGGCTGTGGTTAGGGGTGTGTTGGGGTTAGGGTGGTGATTAGGGTTATGGCTAGAGTTGAGATTAGGGTTAGGGGTGTGTTGGGGTTTGTGTTGGAGTTAGAATTGAGGGGTTTCCACTGTTTAGGCATATCAGGGGTCTCCAAACGCAACATGGCGCCACCATTGATTCCAGCCAATCTTGCGTTCAAAAAGTCAAATGGTGCTCCCTCCCTTCCGAGCAACGACGTGCGCCAAAACAGTGGTTTACCTCCACATATGGGGTACCAACATACTCAGGACAAACTGGGCAACAACTATTGGGGTCCAATTTCCCCTGCTACCCTTGTGAAAATAAAAAACTGCTTGCTAAAACATCATTTTTGAGGAAAGAAAAATTATTTTTTTATTTTCACGGCTCTGCGTTATAAACTTCTGTGAAACACTTGGGGGTTCAAAGTGCTCACCACATATCTAGATAAGTTCCTTTGTGGGTCTAGTTTCCAAAATAGGGTTACTTGTGGGGGGGGTTTACGGTTTAGGCACATCAGGGGCTCTGCAAATGCAACGTGACGCCGGCAGACCATTCCATCAAAGTCTGCATTTCTAAACGCCACTACTTCCCTTCCGAGCCCCGACGTGTGCCCAATCAGTAGTTTACCCCCACATGTGGGGTATCAGCGTACTCAGAACAAACTGGGCAATAATTATTGGGGTCCAATTTCTCCTGTTACCCTTGTGAAAATAAAAAATTGCTTGCTAAAACATCATTTTTGAGGAAAGAAAAATGATTTTTTTTTATTTTCATGGCTCTGCGTTGTAAACTTCTGTGAAGCCCTTGGGGGTTCAAAGTGCTCACCACTATCTAGACAAGTTCCTTGGGGGGTCTAGTTTCCAAAATGGGGTCACTTGTGGGGGGTTTCTACTGTTTAGGCAAATCAGGGGCTCTGCAAATGCAACATGACGCCCGCAGACCATTCCATCAAAGTCTGCATTTCAAAGCATCACTACTTCCCTTCCGAGCCCCGACGTGTGCCCAAACAGTGGTTTACCCCCACATATGGGGTACCAGCAAACACAATGCAAACTGGGCAACAACTATTGGGGTCAAATTTCTCCAGTTACCCTTGCGAAAATAAAAAATTGCTTGCTAAAACATCATTTTGAGGAAAGAAAAATTATTTTTTTATTTTCACGGCTCTGCTTTGTAAACTTCTGTGAAGCCCTTGGGGGTTCAAAGTGCTCACCACATATCTAGATAAGTTCCTTGGGGGGTCTAGATTTAAAAATGGGGTCACTTGTGGGGGGTTTCTACTGTTTAGGCACATCAGTGGCTCTGCAAATGCAACATGACGCCCGCAGACCATTCCATCAAAGTCTGCATTTCAAAGCATCACTACTTCCCTTCCGAGCCCCGACGTGTGCCCAAACAGTGGTATACCCCCACATATGGGGTACCAGCAAACACAATGCAAACTGGGCAACAACTATTGGGGTCAAATTTCTCCTGTTACCCTTGCGAAAATAAAAAATTGCTTGCTAAAACATCATTTTGAGGAAAGAAAAATTATTTTTTTATTTTCACGGCTCTGCTTTGTAAACTTCTGTGAAGCCCTTGGGGGTTCAAAGTGCTCACCACATATCTAGATAAATTCCTTGGGGGGTCTAGATTTAAAAATGGGGTCACTTGTGGGGGGTTTCTACTGTTTAGGCACATCAGTGGCTCTGCAAATGCAACATGACGCCCGCAGACCATTCCATCAAAGTCTGCATTTCAAAGCATCACTACTTCCCTTCCGAGCCCCGACGTGTGCCCAAACAGTGGTTTATCCCCACATATGGGGTACCAGCAAACACAGTGCAAACTGGGCAACAACTATTGGGGTCAAATTTCTCCTGTTACCCTTGCGAAAATAAAAAATTGCTTGCTAAAACATCATTTTGAGGAAAGAAAAATTATTTTTTTATTTTCACGGCTCTGCTTTGTAAACTTCTGTGAAGCACTTGGGGGTTCAAAGTGCTCACCACATATCTAGATAAGTTCCTTGGGGGGTCTAGTTTTCAAAATGGGGTCACTTGTGGGGGGTTTCTTACTGTTTAGGCACATCAGTGGCTCTGCAAACATAACATGATGCCCGCAGACCATTCAATCAAAGTCTGCATTCAAGAACGTCACTACTTCCCTTCTGAGCCCCGACGTGTGCCCAAACAGTGGTTCCCCCCGCCACATATGGGGTATCAGCGTACTCAGGACAAACTGGACAACAACTTTTGGGGTCCAATTTCTCCTGTTACTCTTGTGAAAATAAAAAATTGCGGGCTAAAAAATATTTTTTGAGGAAGGATAAATTATTTTTTATTTTCACGGCTCTGCCTTATAAACATCTATGAAGCACTTGGGGGTTTAAAGTGGTCAGCGCACATCTAGGTTAGTTCCATGAGAGGTCTAGTTTCCAAAATGGGGTCACATGTGGGGGAGCTCAAATGTTTAGGCACACAGGGTCTCTCCAAACACCACATGGTGTCAGCTAACGATTGGAGCTAATTTTTCATTCAAAAAGTCAAATGGCGCTCCTTCCCTTTCAAGCCCGCCCGTGTGCCCAAACAGTGGTTTACCCCCACATGTGAGATATCGCTGTACTCAGGAGAAATTGCTCAATAAATTTTAGGATCCATTTTATCCTGTTGCTCATGTGGAAATGAACAAATTGAGGCCAAAATAAATTTTTTGTGAAAAAAAGTACTTTTTAATTGTTACGGATCAATTTGTGAAGCACCTGGGGGTTCAATGTGCTCACTATGCATCTAGATAAGTTCCTTGGGGGGTCTAGTTTCCAAAATGGGGTCACATGTGGGGGAGCTCAAATGTTTAGGCACACAGGGGCTCTCCAAACACAACCTGGTGTCCGCTAACGATTGGAGCTAATTTTTCATTCAAAAAGTCAAATGGAGCTCCTTCCCTTCCGAGCCCTGCCGTGTGCCCAAACAAAGGTTTACCCCCACATGTGATGTATCAGTGTACTCAGGAGAAATTGCCCAATAAATTTTAGGATCCACCTTACCTTGTTGCCCATGTGGAAATGAACAAATTGAGGCTAAAAGAAATTTTTTGTGAAAAGAAAGTACTTTTTCATTTTTACGGATCAATTTGTGAAGCACCTGGGGGCTCAAAGTGCTCGTTATGCATCTAGATAAGTTCCTTGGGGGGTCTAGTTTCCAAAATGGGGTCACATGTGGGGGAGCTCCAATGTTTAGGCATGCAGGGGTCTGCAAATGCGACATGGTGTCCGCTAACGATTGGAACTAATTTTTCATTCAAAAGTCAAATGGCGCTCCTTCCCTTCCGAGCCTTGCCGTGTGCACAAACAGTGGTTTGTGACCACATATGAGATATCGGTGTACTCAGGAGAAATTACCCAACACAGTTTAGGATCCATTTTATCCTGTTGCCCATGTGGAAATGAAAAAATTGAGGCTAAAAGAATTTTTTTGTGAAAAAAAAGTACTTTTTCATTTTTACGGATCAATTTGTGAAGCACCTGGCCATTCAAAGTGCTCACTATGCATCTATATAAGTTCCTTGGGGGGTCTAGTTTCCTAAGTGGGGTCACTTGTGGGGTTGCTCCAATGTTTAGGCACACAGGGGCTCTCCTAACGCGACATGGAGTCCACTAAAGATTGGAGCCAATTTTTCATTGAAAAAGTCAAATGGCACTCTTTCCCTTCCGAGCCCTGTCGTGCGCCCAAACAGTAGTTCCCCCCCACATATGGGGTATCGGCGTACTCAGGACAAATTGTACAATAACTTTTGGTGTCCAGTTTCTCTTTTAACTCTTGGGAAAATAAAAAAATTGTTGCTAAATATTATTTTTGTGACTAAAAAGCTAAATGTTCATTTTTTCCTTCCATGTTGCTTCTGCTGCTGTGAAGCACCTGAAGGGTTAATAAACTTCTTGAATGTGGTTTTGAGCACCTTGAGGGGTGCAGTTTTTAGAATGGTGTCACTTTTGGGTATTTTCAGCCATATAGACCCCTCAAACTGACTTCAAATGTGAGGTGTTCCCTAAAAAAATTGGTTTTGTAAATTTTGCTGTAAAAATGAGAAATCGCTGGTCAACTTTTAACCCTTACAACTTCCTAGCAAAAAAAAATGTTGTTTCCAAAATTGCGCTGATGTAAAGTAGACATGTGGGTAATGTTATTTATTAACTATTTTGTGTCACATAACTCTCTCGTTTAATAGAATAAAAATTCAAAATTTGAAAATTGTGAAATTTTCAAAATTTTAGCCAAATTTCCATTTTTTCACAAATAAACACAAAAATTATCGACCTAAATTTACCACTATCATGAAGCCCAATATGTCACGAAAAAATAATCTCAGAACCGCTAGGATTCGTCGAAGCGTTCCTGAGTTATTACCTCATAAAGGGACAGTGGTCAGAATTGCAAAAAATGGCCAGGTCATTAAGGTCAAAATAGGCTGGGTCATGAAGAGGTTAAAAAAGCAGTTGGTTTGCACAGCAGCGTGCAAACAGCAATGCAGCTATCAGGGAGCCTTATAAGGCAGCCTAATAAGCTACAGAGCTGATGCACAAAAATCTAGCCTCCATTGTCCCTGCAAAGAAAAGGTGGTGTTGGACAGTGGAAATCGCTACAGCACAAGCAGTTTGGGGGTTAATCTTCCCTCCCTAACTATATCCCTTCTTCTGATGAAGCTGCAGCAACCTCTCCCTATGCTACGATCGGCAGAAGTAAGATGGCGGTCGGCGTGCACGCCCCTTTATAGCCCCTGTGACGCCGCAGAAAGCAAGCCAATCACTGTCATGCCCTTCTCTAAGATGGTGAGGACCGAGACCTATGTCAGCATGCTGCCCACACTCTGCGTCCTCCTTCATGGGCTGAAAAATGGCGCTGAAAGCGTCATACAAAACGCGACTTTGGCGCGAAGATCGCCGACCTCATGGCCGGTCCCACACTACGATCAGGTCGGGTTTCATGAAACCCGACTTTGCCGAAAGTCGGCGATTTTTGAATTTGTCCGATCCGTTTCGCTCAACCCTCCTGATAATCATCTAGAGCAGACCTGGGCAAAGTGTGGCCCTCGGGCCGAACTGAGACAACCAGAGGGCTTTGAGGCCTTCGGCCACTTCCTCCCCCAATCAGCGTGTGAAACAGCTGACGCGATGATGTAATTTCATCGCGTCAGCTGTGTCCCGCCAGAGAGTCAGCGCACCGGAGGCAAAAGCAGGGCGCCTGGGAACGGGACCGAGGTGAGTATGTCGTATTTTTATTTTTGTTTCTTTTTCCATGGGTATGAATATGGAGGTGAACATGCAGATTCTATGGGAGTGAACATTGGGGATTTTATGGGGGTGACGTGCAGCACATGGGGATTCTATGGGGGTGATGTGCAGCACATGGGGATTCTATGGGGGTGATGGGCTGCACATGGGGATTCTATTGGGGTGATGTGCTGCACATGGGGATTCTATGGGGGTGATGTGCTGCACATGGGGATTCTATGGGGGTGATGTGCAGCACATGGGGATTCTATGGGGGTGATGTGCAGCACATGGGGATTCTATGGGGGTGATGTGCAGCACATGGGGATTCTATGGGGGTGATGTGCAGCACATGGGGATTCTATGGGGGTGAAGTGCTGCACATGGGGATTCTATGGGGGTGATGTGCAGCACATGGGGATTCTATGGGGGTGATGTGCTGCACATGGGGATTCTATGGGGGTGATGTGCTGCACATGGGGATTCTATAGGGGTGATGTGCAGCACATGGGGATTCTATGGGGGTGATGTGCTGCACATGGGGATTCTATGGGGGTGATGTGCAGCACATGGGGATTCTATGGGGGTGATGTGCTGCACATGGGGATTCTATGGGGGTGATGTGCTGCACATGGGGATTCTATAGGGGTGATGTGCTGCACATGGGGATTCTATAGGGGTGATGTGCAGCACATGGGGATTCTATGGGGGTGATGTGCTGCACATGGGGATTCTATGGGGGTGATGTGCAGCACATGGGGATTCTATGGGGGTGATGTGCTGCACATGGGGATTCTATGGGGGTGATGTGCTGCACATCACCCCCCATAGAATCCCCATGTGCTGCACATCACCCCCATAGAATCCCCATGTGCAGCACATCACCCCCGTAGAATCCCCATGTGCTGCTGTAAAAAGACCTTTCCCTTTTTACAACAGACCTCCCGGGGCCACGGACCGGGTCAGCCATCGTGACAGCCCCCTTGAGAACCGAAGGACCCGGTACTGAGTACCCCTAGCCCACGGGGGCACTCCATACTGTGTATGAGATTCACCAGATTCTCACATGACAACTAATGGAAGGGTTTGCTAAAACTACTTTCACATCAGTGATTTTCTCCATTCGCGGCAGATCCTGCAGTTTTTCGCATCTGACGCGTAACGTATCACTTACGGGCCGGCAACTCTGCGTTCAGCCTCATTCATTCCCTATGGGAGTTGCAGACATGTGTGGCACTTGAGGCTTTGCACTTGCGGTGAGACAAAAAAAATAGAAATCAATTTACACTCAAAATGTTGTTCACACTGGCCTGACTCATTAGGTGGCACTTCTGAAAAGTGGTATGTGACTCCTTGCACCCCGACACAAATCTTATTCCAGTCATAGACTAGAGTAAGAATTTTTAATTAACATGGACCTGTCAACATGAAAATACAGTCCAATCTGCAAGCACCATGTTATAGAGGAGTGATGGCGAACCTTTTAGAGATCGAGTGCCCTAACAGCAATCCAAACCCTCTTATTTATCGTAACGTGCCAACACGCAATTTAACCTGAATACTGCGGTTTTAGATTAGAAAAACAAGTTGTACATTAGAGTGAAATAGAGACTATAGCAAAGAGCTTGTAAGCGCTGCACTCCAAGCCTAAGATAGTAGCCACTGATTACAATGGAGGTCTGTTCTTGAGAATGGAGAGGATTTTTAATCAAAAGTAAAATTGCAAAGTTGTTTGTTTGTACAACCACTTTGCAATTGTAACCCTTTATCATGATGAGAATAAAACCCTTTCAAGGGAACCTGTCACCTGAATTTGGCGGGACCGGTTTTCAGTCATATGGGTGGAGTTTTCGGGTGTTTGATTCATCCTTTCCTTACCCGCTGGCTGCATGCTGGCCGCAATATTGGATTGAAGTTCATTCTCTGTTCTCCTTAGTACACGCCTGCGCAAGGCAATCTTGCCTTGCGCACGCACAGTATGCTTTGCCCAACTGCGGGCAAAGCCGAAAAGCATTAGTGCGCATGCGCCGGCGCACTATGTCCCGGAACTATTTTGCTGTGTGACTTCTCCCGTCTGTGCCCCTAATGGCATGCTGTGATAATCTAATGACTTTTGCATCAGGGGACTCATGTGCTTGACGCCTATGCTTATATACATTGTTTTTGTCCCAGCGATGCTGTTGCTCTTCAAGAATCTTCTTTGCCCATTGTTGTCTTCGATGTTGTGCCTTTGCTGCTTTCCTTTCGTTGTCAGTGGCGTACGTTTTAGGAGGAGCCATGTTGGCGATGATATTTGCATTTTAAAGGGGTTTTCCCATGAATAAAAATTCATTGAGGAGGATAATTTGCATATTCCAGGTGCCTTCTGGGAAAAGCAAAGAGTTTCCCTAAGCAAGAAGATCGTTGGGTACAGCCGGGACCAGCTGCTTGGAAAGCATCATCAAACCGCGCAAATTTTTGCCTGTAGGACATTAATGCAAGAGAGCTTGGCTGAGTAGATTACACAAGAAGGAAAACACACAGCAAGTCAGCAGGATCTAGGAGCAACATGGCAGATGTGACAACCTACATGGTGAGCTGCAGCATGTGCTACATGTTCACAGATCGACCAGAAGAAGAATCCAATTTCACCTGTCAGAAGTGTAGACTAGTGGCTCTTTTAGAAGAAAAGGTGCGGGGTCTGGAAGAAAGAATAGCAACTTTGAAACTCATCAAAGAAAATGAAGACTTCCTAGACAGAACAGAAGCATCTCTACTGGTCACAGAAGGTAAAAAAAGTGTCAGAGAACCTCCAAAAGCAGATGAGTGGAAGCATGTGACCAAAAGAAGCAAGAAGACCATGGAGAAATCACCAACCACACAACTGAAGAACCGATATCAAATCCTTGCAGAGAATGAAGATGGCACACCTAAGGATGAAGCAATACCAGCAAGCAAAAAAGAAAAGGGCACACAGCAACAAGTGACAGCAAAAAGTACAGCCAAGAAGCAATGAAGAGTGGTGGTGGGGGGAGACTCACTACTGAGAGGCACAGAAGCAGCCATCTGCAGACCGGACATAACCGCAAGAGAAGTATGCTGCCTTCCAGGTGCGATGATCAAGGATGTGACCGATAGGATACCAAAGCTTTTCAGCTCCAAGGACGTCCACCCATTTCTTCTGATACATGTTGGCACCAATGACACGGCAAGGAAGGACCTACGGACAATCTGCAAGGACTTTGAAGAGCTGGGGAAGAAAGTAAAGGAACTGGATGCACAGGTAGTTTTTTCTTCTATCCTTCCAGTAGACGGGCATGGCACCATGAGATGGAACAGGATCCTTGATGCGAACAACTGGCTAAGACGATGGTGCAGACAACAAGGATTCGGATTCCTGGACCATGGTGTGAATTACTTGTACGGTGGACTCCTCGCCAGAGACGGACTACACCTCAACAAACCTGGGAAACACACATTCGCCAGAAGACTTGCTACAGTCATCAGGAGGGCGTTAAACTAGAAGAGGGGATGGGAAGAAAAACATTAGACTCGAACAAAGAAGATCCAGGAAAACACACTCAGAAGGGAGGTAAGAACATTTCTAAAACAATCCACAGCGAGGAGATTGGAACAAAACAAAATCCTCTAAACTGCATGCTCGCAAACGCCAGAAGCCTGACAAACAAGATGGAAGAACTAGAAGCAGAAATATCTACAGGTAACTTTGACATATTGGGAATAACCGAGACATGGTTAGATGAAAGCTATGACTGGGCAGTTAACTTACAGGGTTACAGTCTGTTTAGAAAGGATCATAAAAATCGGAGAGGAGGAGGGGTTTGTCTCTATGTAAAGTCTTGTCTAAAGTCCACTTTAAGGGAGGATATTAGCGAAGGGAATGAGGATGTCGAGTCCATACGGGTCGAAATTCATGGAGGGAAAATGGTAACAAAATTCTCATTGGGGTCTGTTACAAACCCCCAAATATAACAGAAATCATGGAAAGTCTACTAAAGCAGATAGATGAAGCTGCAACCCATAATGAGGTCCTGGTTATGGGGGACTTTAACTACCCGGATATTAACTGGGAAACAGAAACCTGTGAAACCCATAAAGGCAACAGGTTTCTGCTAATAACCAAGAAAAATTATCTTTCACAATTGGTGCAGAATCCAACCAGAGGAGCAGCACTTTTAGACCTAATACTATCTAATAGACCTGACAGAATAACAAATCTGCAGGTGGTCGGGCATCTAGGAAATAGCGACCACAATATTGTACAGTTTCACCTGTCTTTCACTAGGGGGACTTGTCAGGGAGTCATAAAAACACTGAACTTTAGGAAGGCAAAGTTTGACCAGCTTAGAGATGCCCTTAATCTGGTAGACTGGGACAATATCCTCAGAAATAAGAATACAGATATTAAATGGAAAATGTTTAAGAACATCCTAAATAGGCACTGTAAGCGGTTTATACCTTGTGCGAATAAAAGGACTAGAAATAGGAAAACCCAATGTGGCTAACCAAAGAAGTAAAACAGGCAATTAACAGTAAAAAGAAAGCATTTGCACTACTAAAGCAGGATGGCACCATTGAAGCTCTAAAAAACTATAGGGAGAAAAATACTTTATCTAAAAAACTAATTAAAGCTGCCAAAAAGGAAACAGAGAAGCACATTGCTAAGGAGAGTAAAACTAATCCCAAACTGTTCTTCAACAATATCAATAGTAAAAGAATAAAAACTGAAAATGTAGGCCCCTTAAAAAATTGTGAGGAAAGAATGGTTGTAGATGACGAGGAAAAAGCTAACATATTAAACACCTTCTTCTCCACGGCATTCACAGCGGAAAATGAAATGCTAGGTGAAATCCCAAGCAACAATGAAAACCCTATATTAAGGGTCACCAATTTAACCCAAGAAGAGGTGCGAAACCGGCTAAATAAGATCAAAATAGATAAATCTCCAGGTCCGGATGGCATACACCCACGAGTACTAAGAGAACTAAGTAATGTAATAGATAAACCATTATTTCTTATTTTTAGGGACTCTATAGCGACGGGGTCTGTTCCACAGGACTGGCGCATAGCAAATGTGGTGTTAATATTCAAAAAGGTTAAGTAAATAAGGCAGCACACTGCAGCGCTAAAACATGTAAACTTGAAAACACGAAATTTGAACTGCATTACTGCACTAGAAATATGAAAAATGAGAGCTTTTAGCGCATAAAAATGGCCAATTTTATGTGTACCTGGTAGCCCCTTTACGGCATCTCTCTTATACCAGGTCCTAAACTTGCCTTACCTCGCTGAGAATAAACGTCTCCATCTGAATGGGTACATGTGAAAACCTCTTCCTAGACTAAAATTCTCTCTCTCTCTGTGGAGGGGTATTGGACCTGCTGTAATTAAAACACCTGAAGCTAGGAGGCGGAGTGCACGATCAGAAGGCTAAAGAATACATTTCAAAAACCTGGCCGGCACATCCAAACATAGACTAAGTGTGAACAGGTGCTGAACCTAGAGTCGCCAACTCGTATATAGTTAAGTAAATAAGGCAGCACACTGCAGCGCTAAAACATGTAAACTTGAAAACACGAAATTTGAACTGCATTACTGCACTAGAAATATGAAAAATGAGAGCTTTTAGTGCATAAAAATGGCCAATTTTTATGTGTACCTGGTAGCCCCTTTACGGCATCTATCTTATACCAGGTCCTAAACTTGCCTTACCTCGCTGAGAATAAACGTCTCCATCTGAATGGGTACATGTGAAAACCTCTTCCTAGACTAAAATTCTCTCTCTCTCTGTGGAGGGGTATTGGACCTGCTGTAATTAAAACACCTGAAGCTAGGAGGCGGAGTGCACGATCAGAAGGCTAAAGAATACATTTCAAAAACCTGACCAGCACATCCAAACATAGACTAAGTGTGAACAGGTGCTGAACCTAGAGTCGCCAACTCGTATATAGTTAAGTAAATAAGGCAGCACACTGCAGCGCTAAAACATGTAAACTTGAAAACACGAAATTTGAACTGCATTACTGCACTAGAAATATGAAAAATGAGAGCTTTTAGCGCATAAAAATGGCCAATTTTATATGTACCTGGTAGCCCCTTTACGGCATCTCTCTTATACCAGGTCCTAAACTTGCCTTACCTCGCTGAGAATAAACGTCTCCATCTGAATGGGTACATGTGAAAACCTCTTCCTAGACTAAAATTCTCTCTCTCTCTGTGGAGGGGTATTGGACCTGCTGTAATTAAAACACCTGAAGCTTGGAGGCGGAGTGCACGATCAGAAGGCTAAAGAATACATTTCAAAAACCTGACCGGCACATCCAAACATAGACTAAGTGTGAACAGGTGCTGAACCTAGAGTCGCCAACTCGTATATAGTTAAGTAAATAAGGCAGCACACTGCAGCGCTAAAACATGTAAACTTGAAAACACGAAATTTGAACTGCATTACTGCACTAGAAATATGAAAAATGAGAGCTTTTAGCGCATAAAAATGGCCAATTTTATGTGTACCTGGTAGCCCCTTTACGGCATCTCTCTTATACCAGGTCCTAAACTTGCCTTACCTCGCTGAGAATAAACGTCTCCATCTGAATGGGTACATGTGAAAACCTCTTCCTAGACTAAAATTCTCTCTCTCTCTGTGGAGGGGTATTGGACCTGCTGTAATTAAAACACCTGAAGCTAGGAGGCGGAGTGCACGATCAGAAGGCTAAAGAATACATTTCAAAAACCTGACCGGCACATCCAAACATAGACTAAGTGTGAACAGGTGCTGAACCTAGAGTCGCCAACTCGTATATAGTTAAGTAAATAAGGCAGCACACTGCAGCGCTAAAACATGTAAGCTTGAAAACACGAAATTTGAACTGCATTACTGCACTAGAAATATGAAAAATGAGAGCTTTTAGTGCATAAAAATGGCCAATTTTTATGTGTACCTGGTAGCCCCTTTATGGCATCTATCTTATACCAGGTCCTAAACTTGCCTTACCTCGCTGAGAATAAACGTCTCCATCTGAATGGGTACATGTGAAAACCTCTTCCTAGACTAAAATTCTCTCTCTCTCTGTGGAGGGGTATTGGACCTGCTGTAATTAAAACACCTGAAGCTAGGAGGCGGAGTGCACGATCAGAAGGCTAAAGAATACATTTCAAAAACCTGACCAGCACATCCAAACATAGACTAAGTGTGAACAGGTGCTGAACCTAGAGTCGCCAACTCGTATATAGTTAAGTAAATAAGGCAGCACACTGCAGCGCTAAAACATGTAAACTTGAAAACACGAAATTTGAACTGCATTACTGCACTAGAAATATGAAAAATGAGAGCTTTTAGCGCATAAAAATGGCCAATTTTATGTGTACCTGGTAGCCCCTTTACGGCATCTCTCTTATACCAGGTCCTAAACTTGCCTTACCTCACTGAGAATAAACGTCTCCATCTGAATGGGTACACGTGAAAACCTCTTCCTAGACTAAAATTCTCTCTCTCTCTGTGGAGGGGTATTGGACCTGCTGTAATTAAAACACCTGAAGCTAGGAGGCGGAGTGCACGATCAGAAGGCTAAAGAATACATTTCAAAAACCTGACCGGCACATCCAAACATAGACTAAGTGTGAACAGGTGCTGAACCTAGAGTCGCCAACTCGTATATAGTTAAGTAAATAAGGCAGCACACTGCAGCGCTAAAACATGTAAACTTGAAAACACGAAATTTGAACTGCATTACTGCACTAGAAATATGAAAAATGAGAGCTTTTAGCGCATAAAAATGGCCAATTTTATGTGTACCTGGTAGCCCCTTTACGGCATCTTAAAATGTAAAAATATTCAAAAAGGGCTCTAAAAGTGAACCTGGAAATTATAGGCCAGTAAGTCTAACCTCTATTGTTGGTAAAATATTTGAAGGGTTTCTGAGGGATGTTATTCTGGATTATCTCAATGAGAATAACTGTTTAACTGGATATCAGCATGGGTTTATGAGAAATCGCTCCTGTCAAACCAATCTAATCAGTTTTTATGAAGAGGTAAGCTATAGGCTGGACAACGGTGAGTCATTGGACGTGGTATATCTCGATTTTTCCAAAGCATTTGATACCGTGCCGCACAAGAGGTTGGTACACAAAATGAGAATGCTTGGTCTGGGGGAAAATGTGTGTAAATGGGTTAGTAACTGGCTTAGTGATAGAAAGCAGAGGGTGGTGATAAATGGTATAGTCTCTAACTGGGTCGCTGTGACCAGTGGGGTACCGCAGGCGTCGGTATTGGGATCTGTTCTCTTCAACATATTCATTAATGATCTGGTAGAAGGTTTACACAGTAAAATATCGATATTTGCAGATGATACAAAACTATTTAAAGCAGTTAATACAAGAGAAGATAGTATTCTGCTACAGATGGATCTGGATAAGTTTGAAACTTGGGCTGAAAGGTGGCAGATGAGGTTTAACAATGATAAATGTAAGGTTATACACATGGGAAGAAGGAATCAATATCACCATTACACACTGAACGGGAAACCACTGGGTAAATCTGACAGGGAGAAGGACTTGGGGATCCTAGTTAATGATAAACTTACCTGGAGCAGCCAGTGCCAGGCAGCAGCTGCCAAGGCAAACATGATCATGGGGTGCATTAAAAGAGGTCTGGATACACATGATGAGAGCATTATACTGCCTCTGTACAAATCCCTAGTTAGACCGCACAGGGAGTACTGTGTCCAGTTTTGGGCACCGGTGCTCAGGAAGGATATAATGGAACTAGAGAGAGTACAAAGGTGGGCAACAAAATTAATAAAGGGGATGGGAGAACTACAATACCTAGATAGATTAGCGAAATTAGGATTATTTAGTCTAGAAAAAAGACGACTGAGGGGCGATCTAATAACCATGTATAAGTATATAAGGGGACAATACAAATATCTCGCTGAGGATCTGTTTATACCAAGGAAGGTGACGGGCACAAGGGGGCATTCCTTGCGTCTGGAGGAGAGAAGGTTTTTCCACCAACATAGAAGAGGATTCTTTACTGTTAGAGCAGTGAGAATCTGGAGTTGCTTGCCTGAGGAGGTGGTGATGGCGAACTCAGTCGAGGGGTTCAAGAGAGGCCTGGATGTCTTCTTGGAGCAGAACAATATTGTATCATACAATTATTAGGTTCTGTAGAAGGACGTAAATCTGGGGATTTATTATGATGGAATATAGGCTGAACTGGATGGACAAATGTCTTTTTTCGGCCTTACTAACTATGTTACTATGTTACTATGTATTTTAAAAATTGTTTGTGTCTGACCGTGTACAGAACATACCACAGCTCCTGGGCAGTGGAAGAAGCAAAACACAATATGAACGTTACAGCAGGAGATCTCAGAGGATACATTTTGTGAGGTAAAATATTATTTAAAAACAGTCAGTGAAATATTTTACCTGCCAAAATGAATCTTCTGTGATCTCCTGCTGTAATGTTAGTATTGTCTTTTGCTTCCTCCCCTGCCAAAGAGATGTGGAATGCTCCGTACACGGTCAGACACAGACAATTTTTAAAATGAACTTTAGTTCATAGGAAAACCCCTTTAATGTGACCGGCTTCCTCTGCCTGTAGACACGTCGCACATCTGCTGCCGGGATTAGCAAAATGATTCACTGTGCCTGCACGGAATTTATGCAGGAGAAGTAAATCAGACCACCGCCATCTTTGTGCAGACAGATAGCAGCAGTTACATTAAAACTGCGCATGTGCTCCTCCTGTACAAAGATGGCGATGATCAGTGAATCATTCGGCTGATCCCGGTGGCGGTGTGTTCGCAACAGTGCTCCGCTGGTGGTACCATGCAAGAGACTGTGAACGGCGTAAACAGTGTGTGTGTGTGTGTGTGTGTGTGTGTGGTGCGTACGGCATATACAGTGTGTGTATGTGTGTGTGGTACATACAGCATATACATTGTGTGTTTATGTGTGTGTGTGTGTGGTGCATGTGGCGTATACAGTGTGTGTGTGTGTGTGTGTGTGTGTGGTGCGACAGTGTTCCGCTGGTGGTACCGCGCAAGAGGCTGGTACCACCAGCAGTTTCCATATTGAGACACCCATCATTTGGGTGTCCCAGATTGGCGGTCGGTGAACTTCCATCGCTTGGAATTCTGGGATCCGGAAACATCTGGACGGAGCAGGATGTGAAGACATTACAAGGTAAGTATATATTAAGACTAGAGGACAGGTCACTGAGGCATCAGTGACCTGTCAGAAGCCATACTCGTGAATAGCAAATCAAAGCACATGAAGACACCCCCACAGCCCCCTTCCGAAGCACAAGCATATCATTAACTCAAAACTGAAAATAAAGATTAAACAACCTCAAGACGGATTTTATCAACCCAGGTATCATTTTAATCGGTATAACAGCACCAACCTGACAGTGTCTATAGGTCACTGTGCACAATTCTGCTGACAGGTTCCCTTTAACCCCTTCATGACCCAGCCTATTTTGACCTTAAAGACCTTGTTTTTTGCAATTCTGACCAGTGTCCCTTTATGAGGTAATAACTCAGGAACGCTTCAACGGATCCTAGCGGTTCTGAGACTCCTTTTTCGTGACATATTGGGCTTCATGTTAGTGGTAAATTTAGGTCAATAAATTCTGCGTTTATTTGTGATAAAAACGGAAATTTGGCGAAAATTTTGAAAATTTCGCAATTTTCACATTTTGAATTTTTATTCTGTTAAACCAGAGAGTTATGTGACACAAAATAGTTAAAAAATAACATTTCCCACATGTTTACTTTACATTAGCACAATTTTGGAAACAAAATTTTTTTTTGCTAGGAAGTTATAAGGGTTAAAATTTGACCAGCGATTTCTCATTTTTACAACGAAATTTACAAAACCATTTTTTTTAGGGACCACCTCACATTTGAAGTCAGTTTGAGGGGTCTATATGGCTGAAAATACCCAAAATTGACACCATTCTAAAAACTGCACCCCTCAAGGTACTCAAAACCACATTCAAGAAGTTTATTAACCTTTCAGGTGCTTCACAGCAGCAGAAGCAACATGGACATTTAACTTTTTAGTCACAAAAATTATCTTTTAGCAACAATTTTTTTATTTTCCACAAAAACACTGAACTTTAGGAAGGCAAAGTTTGAACAGCTTAGAGATGCCCTTAATCTGGTAGACTGGGACAATATCCTCAGAAATAAGAATACAGATAATAAATGGAAAATGTTTAAGAACATCCTAAATAGGCAGTGTAAGCGGTTTATACCTTGTGGGAATAAAAGGACTAGAAATAGGAAAAACCCAATGTGGCTAAACAAAGAAGTAAGACAGGCAATTAACAGTAAAAAGAAAGCATTTGCACTACTAAAGCAGGATGGCACCATTGAAGCTCTAAAAAACTATAGGGAGAAAAATACTTTATCTAAAAAACTAATTAAAGCTGCCAAAAAGGAAACAGAGAAGCACATTGCTAAGGAGAGTAAAACTAATCCCAAACTGTTCTTCAACTATATCAATAGTAAAAGAATAAAAACTGAAAATGTAGGCCCCTTAAAAAATAGTGAGGAAAGAATGGTTGTAGATGACGAGGAAAAAGCTAACATATTAAACACCTTCTTCTCCACGGTATTCACGGTGGAAAATGAAATGCTAGGTGAAATCCCAAGAAACAATGAAAACCCTATATTAAGGGTCACCAATCTAACCCAAGAAGAGGTGCGAAACCGGCTAAATAAGATTAAAATAGATAAATCTCCGGGTCCGGATGGCATACACCCACGAGTACTAAGAGAACTAAGTAATGTAATAGATAAACCATTATTTCTTATTTTTAGTGACTCTATAGCGACAGGGTCTGTTCCGCAGGACTGGCGCATAGCAAATGTGGTGCAAATATTCAAAAAGGGCTCTAAAAGTGAACCTGGAAATTATAGGCCAGTAAG
Source organism: Ranitomeya imitator (assembly GCF_032444005.1). Lineage (NCBI taxonomy): Eukaryota > Metazoa > Chordata > Amphibia > Anura > Dendrobatidae > Ranitomeya > Ranitomeya imitator. The sequence goes on along the minus strand of NC_091282.1, from coordinate 410,744,529 downwards.
TCTAACCTCTATTGTTGGTAAAATATTTGAAGGGTTTCTGAGGGATGTTATTCTGGATTATCTCAATGAGAATAACTGTTTAACTCCATATCAGCATGGGTTTATGAGAAATCGCTCCTGTCAAACCAATCTAATCAGTTTTTATGAAGAGGTAAGCTATAGGCTGGACCACGGTGAGTCATTGGACCTGGTATATCTCGATTTTTCCAAAGCGTTTGATACCGTGCCGCACAAGAGGTTGGTACACAAAATGAGAATGCTTGGTCTGGGGGAAAATGTGTGTAAATGGGTTAGTAACTGGCTAAGTGATAGAAAGCAGAGGGTGGTTATAAATGGTATAGCCTCTAACTGGGTCGCTGTGACCAGTGGGGTACCGCAGGGGTCAGTATTGGGACCTGTTCTCTTCAACATATTCATTAATGATCTGGTAGAAGGTTTACACAGTAAAATATCGATATTTGCAGATGATACAAAACTATTTAAAGCAGTTAATACAAGAGAAGATAGTATTCTGCTACAGATGGATCTGGATAAGTTGGAAACTTGGGCTGAAAGGTGGCAGATGAGGTTTAACAATGATAAATGTAAGGTTATACACATGGGAAGAGGGAATCAATATCACCATTACACACTGAACGGGAAACCACTGGGTAAATCTGACAGGGAGAAGGACTTGGGGATCCTAGTTAATGATAAACTTACCTGGAGCAGCCAGTGCCAGGCAGCAGCTGCCAAGGCAAACAGGATCATGGGGTGCATTAAAAGAGGTCTGGATACACATGATGAGAGCATTATACTGCCTCTGTACAAATCCCTAGTTAGACCGCACATGGAGTACTGTGTCCAGTTTTGGGCACCGGTGCTCAGGAAGGATATAATGGAACTAGAGAGAGTACAAAGGAGGGCAACAAAATTAATAAAGGGGATGGGAGAACTACAATACCCAGATAGATTAGCGAAATTAGGATTATTTAGTCTAGAAAAAAGACGACTGAGGGGCGATCTAATAACCATGTATAAGTATATAAGGGGACAATACAAATATCTCGCTGAGGATCTGTTTATACCAAGGAAGGTGACGGGCACAAGGGGGCATTCTTTGCGTCTGGAGAAGAGAAGGTTTTTCCACCAACATAGAAGAGGATTCTTTACTGTTAGGGCAGTGAGAATCTGGAATTGCTTGCCTGAGGAGGTGGTGATGGCAAACTCAGTCGAGGGGTTCAAGAGAGGCCTGGATGTCTTCCTGGAGCAGAACAATATTGTATCATACAATTATTAGGTTCTGTAGAAGGACGTAGATCTGGGTATTTATTATGATGGAATATAGGCTGAACTGGATGGACAAATGTCTTTTTTCGGCCTTACTAACTATGTTACTATGTTACTATGTTAATGGTAAAAGTAGAAACTGAACCACGAAAAATGTTGTCCAATTTGTCCTGAGTATGCTGATACCTCATATGTGGGGGTAAACCACTGATTGGGTGCACGGCAGGGCTAGGAAGGGAAGGCGCGCCATTTGACTTTTTGAATGGAAAATTAGCTCCAATTGTTAGCGGACACCATGTCACGTTTGGAGAGCCCCTGTGTGCCTAAACATTGGAGCTCCCCCACAAATGACCCCATTTTGGAAACTAGACCCCCCAAGTAACTTATCTAGATGCATATTGAGCACTTTAAACCCCCAGATGCTTCACAGAAGTTTATAACGCAGAGCCATGAAAATAAAAAATAATTTTTCTTTCCTCAAAAATGATTTTTTCGCCTGGAATTTCCTATTTTGCCAAGGGTAATAGGAGAAATTGGACCCCAAATGTTGTTGTCCAGTTTGTTCTGAGTACGCTGATACCCCATATGTGGGGGTAAACCACTGTTTGGGCGCACGGCAGGGCTCGGAAGGGAAGGCACGCCATTTGGCTTTTTAAATGGAAAATTAGCTCCAATCATTAGTGGACACCATGTCATGTTTGGAGAGCCCCTGTGTGCCTAAACATTGGAGATCCCCCAGAAATGACCCCATTTTGGAAACTAGTCCACCAAAGGAACTAATCTAGATGTGTGGTGAGGACTTTGAACCCCCAAGTGCTTCACAGAAGTTTATAACGCAGAGCCATGAAAATAAAAAATAAAAATTATTTTCTCAAAAATGATCTTTTAGCCTGCAAGTTTTTTATTTTCCCAAGGGTATCAGGAGAAATTTGACCCCAAAAGTTGTTGTCCAGTTTCTCCTGAGTACGCTGATACCCCATATGTGGGGGTAAACCACTGTTTGGGCACATGCCGGGGCTCGGAAGTGAAGTAGTGACGTTTTGAAATGCAAACTTTGATGGAATGCTCTGTGGGCGTCACGTTGCGTTTGCATAGCCCCTGATGTGGCTTAACAGTAGAAACCCCCCACAAGTGACCCCATTTTGGAAACTAGACCCCGAAAGGAACTTTTCTAGATGTGTGGTGAGCACTTTGAACCCCCAAGTGCTTCACAGAAGTTTATAATGCAGAGCCGTGATAATAATAAATACGTTTTCTTTCCTCAAAACTAATTATTTAGCCCAGAATTTTTTAATTTTCCCAAGGGTAAGAGGAGAAATTTGACCCCAATATTTGTTGTCCAGTTTCTCCTGAGTACGGTGATACCCCATATGTGGGGGTAAACTACTGTTTGGGCACATGCCAGGGCTCGGAATTGAAGTAGTGACGTTTTAAAATGCAGACTTTGATGGAATGCTCTGCGGGCGTCACGTTGCGTTTGCAGAGCCCCTGATGTGGCTAAACAGTAGAAACCCCCCACAAGTGACCCCATGTTGGAAACTAGACCCCGAAAGGAACTTATCTAGATGTGTGGTGAGCACTTTGAACCCCCAAGTGCTTCATAGAAGTTTATAATGCAGAGCCGTGAAAATAATAAATACGTTTTCTTTCCTCAAAAATAATTATTTAGCCCAGAATTTTTTATTTTCCCAAGGGTTACAGGAGAAATTGGACCCCAAAAGTTGTTGTCCAGTTTCTCCTGAGTACGCTGATACCCCATGTGTGGAGGTAAACCACTGTTTGGGCACACGTCGGGGCTCAGAAGGGAAGTAGTGACTTTTGAAATGCAGACTTTGATGGAATGGTCTGCGGGTGTCACGTTGCGTTTGCAGAGCCCCTGGTGTGCCTAAACAGTAGAAACCCCCCACAAGTGACCCCATTTTAGAAACTAGACCCCCCAAGGAACTTATCTAGATATGTGGTGAGCACTTTGAATCCCCAAGTGCTTCACAGACGTTTACAACGCAGAGCCGTGAAAATAAAAAATCATTTTTCTTTCCTCAAAAATGATGTTTAGCAAGCATTTTTTTATTTTCACAAGGGTAACAGGAGAAATTGGACCCCAGTAATTGTTGCGCAGTTTATCCTGAGTATGCTGGTACCCCATATGTGGGGGTAAACCACTGTTTGGGCACACGTCAGGGCTCGGAATTGACTTTTTGAATACGAGATTGGCTGGAATCAATGGTGGCGCCATGTTGTGTTTGGAGACCCCTGATGTGCCTAAACAGTGGTAACCCCTCAATTCTACCTCCAACACTAACCCCAACACACCCCTAACTCTAATCCCAACTGTAGCCATAACCCTAATCACAACCCTAACCGCAACACATCCCTAACCACAACCCTAATTCCAACCCTAACCCTAAGGCTATGTGCCCACGTTGCGGATTCGTGTGAGATTTTTCAGCACCATTTTTGAAAAATCCGCGGGTAAAAGGCACTGCGTTTTACCTGCGGATTTTCCGCGGATTTCCAGTGTTTTTTGTGCAGATTTCACCTGCGGATTCCTATTGAGGAACAGGTGTAAAACGCTGCGGAATCCGCACAAAGAATTGACATGCTGTGGAAAATACAATGCAGCGTTTCCGCGCGGTATTTTCCGCACCATGGGCACAGCGGATTTGGTTTCCATATGTTTACATGGTACTGTAAACCTGATGGAACACTGCTGCGGATCCGCAGCCAAATCCGCACCGTGTGCACATAGCCTAATTCTAAAGGTATGTGCACACGCTGCGGAAAACGCTGCGGATCCGCTGCAGTTTCCCATGAGTTTACAGTTCAATGTAAACCTATGGGAAACAAAAATCGTTGTACACATGCTGCGGAAAAACTGCACGGAAACGCAGCGGTTTACATTCCGCAGCATGTCACTTCTTTGTGCGGATTCCGTAGCGGTTTTACAACTGCTCAAATAGAAAATCGCAGTTGTAAAACCGCAGTGAAATGCGCAGAAAAAACGCGGTAAATCCGCCATAAATCCGCAGCGGTTTAGCACTGCGGATTTATCAAATCCGCAGCGGAAAAATCCGCAGAGGACCAGAATACGTGTGCACATACCGAAACCCTAACCCTAGCCCTAACCCTAACCCTAGCCCTAACCCTACCCCTAACCCTACCCCCAGCCCTTACCCTAGCCCTAACCCTACCCCTACCCCTAACCCTACCCCTAACCCTACCCCTAACCCTAACCCTAGCCCTAACCCTAGCCCTAGCCCTAACCCTAACCCTAACCCTACCCCTAAAGCTAGCCCTAGCCCTAACCCTAATCCTACCCCTAACCCTAGCCCTAACCCTAACCCTACCCCTAACCCTATTCTAACAGTGGGAAAAAAAAATTCTTTATTTTTTTATTGTCCCTACCTATGGGGGTGACAAAGGGGGGGGGATCATTTATTATTTTTTTTATTTTGATCACTGAGATATAATCTATCTCAGTGATCAAAATGCACTTTGGAACGAATCTGCCGGCCGGAAGATGGCAGCGCCCGGGGAGAAGACGAACGGACCCCGGCAGGATCGGTAAGTATGATGGGGTGGAGGGGAGCACGGGGGGGGGGATCGGAGCACGGGAGGGGTGGAACAGAGCACGGGGGTGGTGGAACGGAGCACGGGGGGGTGGAACGGAGCACGGGGGTGGAACGGAGCATGGGGGGGTGGAACGGAGCACGGAGGGGGGTGGATCGGAGTGCAGGGGAAGTGATTGGAGCACGGGGAGGGTGATTGGAGCACGGGGGGAGCGGACAAAAGCACGGGGGGAGCGGAGCGCAGGACGGAGGGGAGCCGGAGCAGTGTACCGGACAGATGGGGCACATTAGTGTTTCCAGCCATGGCCGATGATATAGCAGCATCGGCCATGGCTGGATTGTAATATTTCACCAGTTATAATAGGTGAAATATTACAAATCGCTCTGATTGGCAGTTTCACTTTCAACAGCCAATCAGAGCGATCGTAGCCACGGGGGGTGAAGCCACTGCTCCTGGGCTAAACTACCACTCCCCCTGTCCCTGCAGGCCGGGTGAAATGGGAGTTAACCCTTTCACCCGATCTGCAGGGACGCGATCTTTCCATGACGCCACATAGGCGTCATGGGTCGGATTGGCACCGACTTTCATGACGCCTACGTGGCGTCAAAGGTCGGGAAGGGGTTAAGGGGTATAATTACTTTTGTTGGATGTAATTCTTCATTGCTAAGGGTACACACAGAGAACATTATTACTTATTAGTAGTGTTGAGCATTCCGATATCGCAAGTATCGGGTATCGGCCGATATTTGCGGTATCGGAATTCCGATACCGAATTCCGATATTTTTGCGATATAAAAAATATTGATATACTCACCCTCGGACGCGCCCTGGTTGAAACCGCTGTAACCGGCAGTCTCCCCTCCTAAGAATGAGTGAGTGAAGTACTTGCGATGACGTCGCGGCTTGTGATTGGTCGCGTGAGCGGTCACATGAGCGATGACGCGACCAATTACAAGCCGCTACTTCATCGAAGGTCCTTCACCCTGCATTCTTAGGAACAGAGGCTGCCGGTTACACCACTTATAGCCAGGGGCCGTCGGAGAGGTGAGTATATCGATATTTTTTTATTTTTATTCTTTATTTTTTACATGAATATGGATCCCAGGGCCTGAAGGAGAGTTTCCTCTCCTTCAGACCCTGGGAACCATTACAGGATACCTTCCGATATTTGCGTCCCATTGACTTGTATTGGTATCGGATATCGGTATCGGCGATATCCGATATTTTTCGGATATCGGCCGATACAATCCGATACCGATATTTTCAAATATTGGAAGGTATCGCTCAACACTACTTATTAGGAGACAATATTAAATATTAACTGGGCATCAGGAAGAAAAGAAATTAATCAAACAAGATATCAGAGAAACTATTGGGGACTTCCACAAGTCTTGAGAGAAATTTCTAAAATCGTGCTTTGCCGTGCCACGTTCAAATCCCATAGCAAATTGATGATGAATTCTAATAGTAGAAGAATGGGTTTCAATCAGATGCTGTCAGCTATAGAACATTAATGGAAAAAAATGAAAAAGCATGTGGGAGCAAGACACCTACAAACCTGACAGGGATACGTTAGTTCAGTCAGGAGAAATGGGCTAAAATTCCAGGAACTTATTGTGAGAAGCCTGTGAAAAGTTTCTTAAAATGTGTAACTCAATTTAGAAAATCTATGGGCAATGCTACCAAATTCTAACCCCAAATACAGTGGGGAAAAAAAGTATTTAGTCAGCGACCAATTTTGCAAGATCTCCCACTTAAAAAGATGAGAGAGGCCTGTAATTGACATCATAGGTAGACCACAACTATAACAGTCAAAATGAGAAAACAAATCCAGAAAAGCACCCTGTCTGATTTGGCAAGATTTATTTTGCAAAATATGGTGGAAATTAAGTATTTCGTCATTAACAAAAGGTAATCTCAATATTTTGTCCTTTGTTGGCAATGACAGTGGTCAAATGTTTTCTGTAAAAGTCTTCACAAGGTTGGCAGACACTGTTGGTGGTATGTTGTCCCATTCCTCCATGCAGATCTCCTCTAGAGCAGTGATGTTTTGGGCCTGTCACTGGGCAACACAGACTTTCCACTCCCTCCAAAGGTTTTCTATGGGGTTGAGATCTGGAGACTGGCTAGGCCACTCCATGACCTTCATATACTTCTTATGTTATCATTCTGAAACACCCATCCACATTTTATCTTCAGTGCCCTTGCTCAAGGAAGGAGATTTTCACTTAAAATCTCACACTACTTGGCCCCATTAATTCTTTAATCTGCACGGGTCAGTCGTCCTGAGTCACTTTGCTGAGAAAAAGCCTGAAAGCATGATGCTGTCACCCTAATGCTTCACAGTAGGTATGGTGTTCTTTGGATGCAATTCAGCATTCTGTTCCCTCCAAATATGACGAGTATTGTTTCAACCTAACAGTTCTACTTTGGTTTCATCAGACCATATCACATTCTCCCAATACTCTTCCAGATAATCCAAATGCTCTCTAGCAAACTTCAGATGGGCCCGGACATGTACTGGCTTAAGCAGGGGGACACATCTGGCACTGCAGGATCTGAGTCCCTGGTGATGTAGTGTGTTACTGATTGTAGCCTTTGTTACGGTTGCCCTAGCTCTATGCAGGTCATTCACTAGGTTCCCTCATATGGTTCTGGGATTTTTGCTCACCATTCTTGTGATCCCCACGGGGTGTAATCTTTCGTGGAACACCAGTTAGAGGGAGATTATCAGTGGTCTTGTATGGCTTCCATTTTCTTATTATTTCTCCCACAGTTGATTTCATTACACCAAGCTGGTTGGCTATTGCAGATTCAGTCTTCCCAGCCTGGTGCAAGGCTACAATTTTGTGTCTGGTGTCCTTCGACAGCTCTTTGGTCTTCACCATAGTGGAGTTTGGAGTCAGACTGTTTGAGGTTGTGGACATGTGTCTTTAATACTGATAACAAGTTCAAACAGGCGACATTACTACAGGTAATGAGTGGAGGACATAGGAGGATTTTAAAGAAGAAATTACAGGTCTGTGAGAGCCAGAAAGCTTGCATGTTTTAGATGACCAAATATTTATTTTCCACCGTATTTTGCAAAATAAATCTTGCCAAATCAGGCAAGGTGATTTTCTGGATTTGTTTTCTCATTTTGATCTTATAGTTGTGGGGGACAGGCACATCCAGGAGACGATCCTCTCCTTATACAGGTATTTGTGGCTCTGGTTATTGTATTATCTCTGCATTGCAGGACCATTTCCCGAATTTATTAGAGCACCTTGGAGCATCTACCTGTATTTGGTTACCTCTTTACCCAGTGTGGCTGTGCATATGCACTTGTTGTCTCACATCTAAATATACACGCCCATGTTAAAAACACTAGTACTACATGCACTTTACCTTTAGGCGGTTTCAGAGCATACCTTAATACAGTATATATCATTTTTTGCACATGCACTTTTCCTTACTGGGTCCCTTTTTAGATATACATGTTTTTTATATATACATCTCTTGTTTATCGCGTGTATATATGTGTATATTTATTTATTTATTTTTACATGTGCATTACTATTATTGATTATTCACCCACACTGGCGGGTCATGTTTATTTTGTGCAGCCACTTTCACATATATTTTGTTTAAATACTTTCGTCTCCTGGTTTTAGTGCTTTTCTTTTGGTTTCTTCCCTCCCTACCACATGGTGTATTCTACCCTTTAAATAAATATTTATTAATTGATTTGGGCTTGAGTTAGTTTTTTCTTCTTTCTTGCATAGTTGTGGTGTACCTATGATGTCAATTACAGGCCTCTCTTATCTTTTTAAGTGGGAGAACTTGCACAGTTGGTCACTGGCTAAATACTTTTTACCCCATTGTAAGTAATTTTGTGAGTAAGGGTACCGTCACACAGTGCAATTTTGATCGCTACGACGGCACGATTCGTGACGTTCGAGCGATATAGTTACGATATCGCAGTGTCTGACACGCTCCTGCGACCAGGGACCCCGCTGAGAATCGTACGTCGTAGCAGATCGTTTGAAACTTTCTTTCGTCGTCTAGTGTCCCGCTGTGGCGGCATGATCGCATGGTGTAACATATATCGTATACGATGTGCGCATAGTAACCAACGGCTTCTACATCGCACATACGTCATGAAATTATCGCTCCAGCGTCGTACATTGCAAAGTGTGACAGCAGTCTACGACGCTGGAGCAATATTGTTACGATGCTGGAGCGTCACGAATCGTGCCGTCGTAGCGATCAAAATTGCACTGTGTGACGGTACCCTAACTCTTGTATAATAGAGACCCGAACAGACACAACAGAAATAATCTGTAACTATGAATGTCAGGAATTTTAAAAAACAGAGTTTCAATTAACGTAACCAATGTATGTGTAAACTTATGACGTCAATAGTTTCGGTGGATGACGATTATATATCTTTGTACAAAAACATGTATATCTCTAAAATAGCTGTGCAACTTTTGTGTTTGTTTTAAAATCTTCAATACTGATTTATTACAAAGTCAAAGTTGAACTTAAAGCGATTTTCTAGCCTATAAAAAAAATGTGTTAACTTATAAACTGTGATACGCACACTGTCACAATTCCCTGTATGCCCCATGCAAGTAAGGCTGGTTTCACATCTGCGTTTAAAAATGCAGCGTTTTAAACGCAAATGCATTTGGTGAAAAAACGCATTTAAATGCGTTTAAACACTGCGTTTCTAGACGCATGCGTTTTTGCATGTGTCCAAACAAACGCGGCGTTTTGATGCGTTTACATGCGTTTTTTCCTGTGTTTGCGTTTTTGAAACGCATGATGAGAAGTGTGTGACAGCTGCCAATCATCAAAATCAACTAAAAAACCCACTATAAACAGAAATAGCTAGGGTTAGGGTTAGGATCCCTAGTAACCCTAGGGATCCTAACCCTAACCCTAACCCTAGGGATCCTAACCCTAACCTTAACCCTAGGGATCCTAACCCTAACCCTAACCCTAGGGATCCTAACCCTAACCCTAACTCTAGGTATCCTAACCCTAGCCCTAACCCTAACCCTAACCCTAGGGATCCTAACCCTAACCCTAACCCTAGGGACCCTAACCCTAACTCTAACCCTAAGGGATCCTAACCCTAACCCGTAGGGTTAGGGTTAGGGTTGGGGGGTGGCTTATCAGGGTGTATTCTTGTGTTTTTCTATTAAAACGCATGCGTTTAAAAACGCATGCAAATGCATGTGCTTAAAAACGCATGTGTTTACATAGACAGAAATACATTTTTTGCAGCAAAAAAACGCATGTGTTTTTTTGCGGCAAAAAAACGCCACTAGAAATTACTACATGTTGCATTTCTGCAACAAAATGCATGCATAGAAATGACGCATGCGTCATCAAAACGCGGCAAAACACATGCTAAAAAAACATGCATTTTTAATGTTAAGTATAGGAAAAAAAACGCATGTTTTTTTTGTGCTAAAACGCAGCGGCCCAAAGCGCAAATGTGAAACCAGCCTAAGCGATTTGCATTTTCTGCGCATTTGTTTTTGCCCGAAGTGTATTTTGTTAGCATTTTATTAACACCTCCTAAATCATTTCTTCATGAGTTTCCTGAAGCATTTTCTGTTAACCCCTTCCCGACCCATGACGCCACGTACGCGTCATGAAAGTCGGTGCCAATCCGACCCATGACGCCTATGTGGCGTCATGGAAAGATCGCGTCCCTGCAGATCGGGTGAAAGGGTTAACTCCCATTTCACCCGATCTGCAGGGACAGGGGGAGTGGTAGTTTAGCCCAGGGGGGGTGGCTTCATCCCCTCGTGGCTACGATCGCTCTGATTGGCTGTTGAAAGTGAAACTGCCAATCAGAGCGATTTGTAATATTTCACCTATAATAACTGGTGAAATATTACAATCCAGCCATGGCCGATGCTGCAATATCATCGGCCATGGCTGGAAACACTAATGTACCCCACCCCACCCCACCGATCGCCCCCCCAGCCCCCCGATCTGTCCGGTACACTGCTCCGGCTCCCCTCCGTCCTGTGCTCCGCTTCCCCCCGTGCTCGTGTCCGCTCCCCCGTTCTCCAATCACCCTCCCCGTGCTCCAATCACCCCCCCTGCACTCCGATCCACCCCCCTCCGTGCTCCGTTCCACCCCCCGTGCTCCGTTCCACCCCCGTGCTCCGTTCCACCTCCCCGTGCTCCGTTCCACCCCTCCAGTGCTCCGATTCACCCCCCCATGCTCCGATCCCCCCCCCCGTGCTCCCCCCACCCCATCATACTTACCGATCCTGCCGGGGTCCGTCCGTCTTCTCCCCGGGCGCCGCCATCTTCCAAAATGGCGGGCGCATGCGCAGTGCGCCCGCCGAATCTGCCGGCCGGCAGATTCGTTCCAAAGTGCATTTTGATCACTGAGATATAATCTATCTCAGTGATCAAAATAAAAAAAATAATAAATGACCCCCCCCTTTGTCACCCCCATAGGTAGGGACAATAAAAAAATAAAGAATTTTTTATTTCCACTGTTAGAATAGGGTTAGGGTTAGGGGTAGGGTTAGGGTTAGGGGTAGGGTTATGGGTAGTGTTAGGGGTAGGGTTAGGGGTAGGGTTAGGGCTAGGGGTAGGGTTAGGGCTAGGGTTAGGGGTAGGGGTAGGGTTAGGGCTAGGGTTAGGGGTAGGGGTAGGTTTAGGGCTAGGGTTAGGGCTAGGGTTAGGGTTTCGGTATGTGCACACGTATTCTGGTCCTCTGCGGATTTTTCCGCTGCGGATTTGATAAATCCGCAGTGCTAAACCGCTGCGGATTTATGGCAGATTTACCGCGTTTTTTCTGCGCATTTCACTGCGGTTTTACAACTGCGATTTTCTATTTGAGCAGTTGTAAAACCGCTGCGGAATCCGCACAAAGAAGTGACATGTTGCGGAATGTAAACCTGAATGTGTACAGCGATTTTTGTTTCCCATATGTTTACATTGAACTGTAAACTCATGGGAAACTGCTGCGGATCCGCAGCGTTTTCCGCAGCGTGTGAACATACCTTTAGAATTAGGCTATGTGCACACGGTGCGGATTTGGCTGCGGATCCGCAGTGGATTGGCCGCTGCGGATCCGCAGCAGTGTTCCATCAGGTTTACAGTACCATGTAAACATATGGAAAACCAAATCCGCTGTGCCCATGGTGCGGAAAATACCGCGCGGAAACGCTGCGTTGTATTTTCCGCAGCATGTCAATTCTTTGTGCGGATTCCGCAGCGTTTTACACCTGTTCCTCAATAGGAATCCGCAGGTGAAATCCGCACAAAAAACAGTGGAAATCCGCGGAATATCCGCAGGTAAAACGCAGTGCCTTTTACCCGCGGATTTTTCAAAAATGATGCTGAAAAATCTCACACGAATCCGCAACGTGGGCACATAGCCTTAGGGTTAGGTTGGAATTAGGGTTGTGGTTAGGGGTGTGTTGCGGTTAGGGTTGTGATTAGGGTTATGGCTACAGTTGGGATTAGGGTTAGGGGTGTGGGGGGGTTAGTGTTGGAGGTAGAATTGAGGGGTTACCACTGTTTAGGCACATCAGGGGTCTCCAAACGCAACATGGCGCCACCATTGATTCCAGCCAATCTCGTATTCAAAAAGTCAAATGGTGCTCCCTCAATTCCGAGCCCTGACGTGTGCCCAAACAGTGGTTTACCCCCACATATGGGGTACCAGCGTACTCAGGATAAACTGCGCAACAATTACTGGGGTCCAATTTCTCCTGTTACCCTTGTGAAAATAAAAAAATGCTTGCTAAAACATCATTTTTGAGGAAAGAAAAATGATTTATTATTTTCACGGCTCTACGTTGTAAACGTCTGTGAAGCACTTGGGGGTTCAAAGTGCTCACCACATATCTAGATAAGTTCCTCGGGGGGTCTAGTTTCTAAAATGGGGTCACTTGTGGGGGGTTTCTACTGTTTAGGTACACCAGGGGCTCTGCAAATGCAACGTGACGTCTGCAGACCATTCCATCAAAGTCTGCATTTCAAAAGTCACTACTTCCCTTCTGAGCCCCGACGTGTGCCCAAACAGTGGTTTACCTCCACACATGGGGTATCAGCGTACTCAGGAGAAACTGAACAACAACTTTTGGGGTCCAATTTCTCCTGTAACCATTGGGAAAATAAAAAAATTCTGGGCTAAATAATTATTTTTGAGGAAAGAAAACGTATTTATTATTTTCACGGCTCTGCATTATAAACTTCTGTGAAGCACTTGGGGGTTCAAAGTGCTCACCACACATCTAGATAAGTTCCTTTCGGGGTCTAGTTTCCAAAATTGGGTCACTTCACTTCCGAGCCCCGGCATGTGCCCAAACAGTGGTTTACCCCCACATATGGGGTATCAGCGTACTCAGGAGAAACTGGACAACAACTTTTGGGGTCAAATTTCTCCTGATACCCTTGGGAAAATAAAAAATTGCAGGCTAAAAGATCATTTTTGAGAAAATAAGTTTTTTTTTTTTATTTTCATGGCTCTGCGTTATAAACTTCTGTGAAGCACTTGGGGGTTCAATGTCCTCACCACACATCTAGATTAGTTCCTTTGGTGGACTAGTTTCCAAAATGGGGTCATTTCTGGGGGATCTCCAATGTTTAGGCACACAGGGGCTCTCCAAACGTGACATGATGTCCGCTAATGATTGGAGCTAATTTTCCATTTAAAAAGTCAAATGGCGTGCCTTCCCTTCCGAGCCCTGCCGTGCGCCCAAACAGTGGTTTACCCCCACATATGGGGTATCAGCGTACTCAGGACAAACTGGACAACAACATTTGGGGTCCAATTTCTCCTATTACCCTTGGCAAAATAGGAAATTCCAGGCTAAAAAATCATTTTTGAGGAAAGAAAAATTATTTTTTATTTTCATGGCTCTGCGTTATAAACTTCTGTGAAGCACCTGGGGGTTTAAAGTTCTCAATATGTGTTAGGACTGGCGGAACGCACCAAGACAGATGGTATAGATGCGTTCGCAGTCCGGGGTCCACCGTGCAGGTGAAAACCTGCTGCTAGCAATTAGCAGACTATATGGCGGTACACTAGAGTATACACGCGTGGGTTAACCTCACCCAGCATGAAAGAAGCTATCCTGTTAAGGCACAGGACCGCGGTACCGCACCTAAAGCGCGAGCAAGTAGTCAGCGAACTCAACCCCAACTGGGATTGAAGTCCGATTAGACCCTTGCTGGCGCAACACCGCAACTGGGTGTGAAATGAAACAGAAGAGCATGCAGTGCCGCACTGACGAACGCCACTAACCACCCAGGCTTGGGTAAGGAAAGCACAGAGGAAGTGCACGGCGCCGTACTGGCGGTCACAGCAACTGGACGCTATAATGTGTGACTAGTGCTGTAGGATAAGTCGGGCGCTAGGTAGCAGCCATACACCTTCCGCGAACAGTCATACTATAGGGTAGGGGTATCCAAGGACGACTTGCACTCACAACATACACACATTAGCAATTGTTTGACAATACTAGCGCATGGCCGTGCGGTCATGCGCAGTTTATATAGCAGCAGCACAGGAAGTGGCCACAGCACTTTTGCCCTTCTAGGACCTGCCAAGAGGACCAATGGAATGTGCTGCAGAGCCTGAGCACATGACCCTCGATCTCCAACGGGAGACCTTACGCTGGGCATGCTCAGTACGTGCAGACAAGGACTTAGTCCCAGAGAAGTCCGCTCGCTGCTGACCAGCACAGACTTTAATAGCAGAGACTGGAGAAGCAGCAGTAACTCTCAGAACAGAGTGAGAATGAGCAAGACGCTGGGACCGACGTCCTTGCTGAGCAGACTCCACTGCGGCTGGACAAGAATGGGAGACTGCAGCGGAGGTGGCTTGAGATTCCCCCTGTGCAGAAGCGGGAACTCGACCCCTAACATTACCCCCCCTCCTTGGACCTCGCTACGTTCGAAGGCAGCAATGAGCTGCGGAGCCCGAATGTGCTCAGCAGGCTCCCAGGACCTATCCTCAGGGCCGTAACCCTTCCAGTCCACCCAAAAAAAATTTTTGCCACGTACCACCTTGCACCCCAAGATAGCGTTCACCTCGAAATCGTCCGTAGACGAACCCGATGTCCCGGCAGATGACTCAGAAAACCGAGACATGTATACGGGCTTAAGGAGGGACACATGAAAGGTGTCGGTGATACCAAGGCGTGGAGGAAGGGCCAGACGGTAGACCACAGGATTAACCTGTTCGAGGACCTTGAAGGGACCCAAGTAGCGAGGAGCAAATTTAGTGGACTCAACTCGCAGCCTGATGTTACGGGCGGAGAGCCACACCAAGTCGGCAGGAGCAAAGGTCGGAGCGGGGCGCCGATGAGCATCGGCGGAGGACCTCATTCTCTCCTTAGAGGCCCGAATGGCATCCTGAGTGTGGTCCCAAATATCCCGTGCCTCCACAGCCCAGTCTGCCACCCTGGAGTCTGCGGAAGACACGGGCATAGGCACAGGTACCCGTGGATGCTGACCATAGTTGAGGAGGAATGGGGTTTGTCCAGTGGAGTCGGCTACGGCGTTGTTCAGCGCAAACTCTGCCCATGATAGCAAGGATGCCCAGTCATCCTGCCTGGCTGAAACAAAATGTCGCAGGTATGTGACCAAGGTCTGGTTGGCCCTCTCTACCAACCCATTCGTCTCGGGATGATAAGCGGAAGAGAGATTCAACTCAATACTGAGAAGACGACACAGCTCTCTCCAGAACCGAGACGCAAACTGGGGACCACGGTCACTGACAATTTTGTCAGGCATACCATGTAGGCGGAAGATGTGCTTAATGAACAACGCAGCCAAGGCCCGTGCAGAAGGTAACCGTGGTAGCGGCACCAAATGCACCATTTTCGAGAAATGATCGGTGATGACCCAAATGATGGTACAGCCGCGAGACTTGGGCAAACCCACGACAAAGTCCATCCTGACCATCTCCCAGGGCCTATCTGCCACCGGCAAGGGATAGAGCAACCCAGCTGGCCTTTGACGCGGAGATTTATTTTTGGCACAGGAGACACACGCCAGAATATAATCCCTGACATCCCGGACCATATGCGGCCACCAGTACGTCCTCGCCAGTAGCTCAGATGTCCTCTTTGTCCCAAAGTGTCCACCCACTCTGGACGAATGAGCCCAAGAGAGAACCTCCGGTCGCAAATTAATGGGCACAAAAGTCTTGCCCGGAGGCACAGACTCAAGCGAAACCGGTGTTACGGTTCTCAGGCTCTCAGAGGGAACAATAAGCCGAGGCTCCTCTTCCTCCTCTTCAGTTGACATAAGGGAGCGAGAGAGAGCATCAGCACGAATATTCTTCTCCCCGGCGAGAAAATGAAGAGAAAAGTGGAACCGGGAAAAGAACAAGGACCATCTGGCTTGGCGAGAATTTAGCCGCTGGGCTGTCTGTAAGTAGACCAAATTTTTGTGGTCAGTGTAAACCTGGAAGGGAAACCGCGCACCTTCCAGAAGATGTCTCCACTCTGAAAAGGCCAACTTCATTGCTAGCAGCTCCCTATCCCCGATGGAGTAGTTTCTCTCCGCTGGCGAGAAAGTCTTAGAGAAGAAGAAGCATGGATGCTTCCGACCTTGAGCATCCTTCTGGTAGAGGACTGCTCCAGCACCAACGGACGAGGCATCCACCTCCATTAAGAATGGCTTATCCACATCGGGACGATGTAAGATGGGAGCGCTAGCAAAGTGGGACTTAATAGAAGTGAAGGCCTTGGAGACCTCTTCCGACCAAAATTTAGGATTCGCTCCCTTCTTGGTGAGGGCTACCAAGGGAGCTACCAGAGTTGAGAAGTGGGGAATTAACTGGCGGTAATAGTTAATGAACCCCATAAAGCGCTGCACCGCTTTAAGAGTCCATCACAGCCTGTAGTTTGGCAGGATCCATAGCCAATCCCTGGGCGGAGATGATATAGCCCAGGAACGGCAAAGACTCCCGCTCAAACATACACTTCTCTAACTTAGCGTAAAGAGAGTTTGCCCGTAGGAGGTCGAAGACTCTGCCAACATCTCTCCGGTGGGAGTCAATATCTGGAGAAAAGATGAGAATAACATCCAGATAGACTACAACTGAGGTGGAAAGCATATCCCGGAAGATGTCGTTGACAAAGTCTTGAAAAACGGCTGGGGCATTACAGAGCCCGAAGGGCATCACCAGATACTCATAGTGCCCATGTCTGGTGTTAAACGCCGTTTTCCATTCGTCCCCCTCACGGATGCGAATCAGGTTGTAAGCACCCCGCAGATCTAATTTAGTAAATACCCTTGCTCCCCGAAGCCTATCGAAGAGCTCAGATATCAAGGGCAAAGGATACTTGTTCTTAACGGTGATAGCGTTAAGACCCCTGTAGTCTATGCATGGACGTAGCTCCCCATTCTTCTTCTGCACGAAGAAGAACCCTGCCCCAGCAGGTGACACTGACTTCCTGATAAACCCTCTTGCCAGATTCTCTTGAATGTACTGAGACATGGCCTCCGTCTCCGGGAGAGATAATGGATAAACTCGACCCCGGGGAGGCTCCGCACCAGACAAGAGATCGATAGGACAGTCATAGGGGCGATGGGGCGGAAGGGTCTCCGCCGCCTTCTTGGAGAACACATCTGCATAAGACCAATATTGCTTGGGGAGAGAGGATAGATCTGCGGATACCTCAGTAATAGCAACCTGAACGCACTCTCGGTGACACCTACCCCCACATGATTCACCCCATCCCAGAATTCTGCCTGAGGACCACTCGATGTGAGGAGAGTGGTACCGTAGCCAAGGTATCCCCAACAGGACCTCATCAATACCCTCAGGAATGACGAGCAGAGAAATAATCTCCTGATGGGATGGCGACAGGGACAGAGTAACAGGGATGGTCTGATGTGTTATCTGTGCGGGGAGTGTCGACCCATTCACCACTCGTACCGTTACTGGTTGAGATAGCATAACCAGGGGTATTGCGTGACGTTGGGTGAAGGCAGAAGACATAAAATTGCCCTCCGCCCCAGAATCCACGCAGAGGTCTACCGAGTGGGAGGATGAGCCAAAGGTAATTGTCCCCTTAAAGGACAATTTGGAGGCAAACGTCGCAGTGTCTAGTGCACCTCCACCTACTACCACTAGACGCTGACGTTTCCTCGACCGCTGATGACATCTGGTGGCAAGATGTCCTGACTGTTGGCAAACATGGCAACCCTGGAGTGCACGAGCGGTCTGGGACTTAGATTCCGCTCGTGACACCACCTTAGGTTCCTGGAACTCAGGAGCCTGGACTGGAGATTCCAAAGGTTTGGCGAAGGTGGGAGCCAGCCGAAACCTCTGCCTACACTGGGCTCGCTCTAACCTCCGCTCGTGAAAACGGAGGTCAATTGGAGTAGATACTGCTATTAACTCCTCCAGTGTGGCGGGAATCTCCCTAGTGGCCAGAGCATCCTTAACGTGGTCAGCCAGCCCCCTCCAAAATATAGGGATAATGGCTTTATCCGACCACTCCAGCTCAGATGCCAGAGTGCGGAAATGGACGGCAAAAAGGCTGACCAAGGACAAGCCCTGAGTCAGTGCCAACAGTTGGAGTGCCGTGTCATGGGTGACACGAGGTCCTAGAAAGACCTGTTTCAGAGTGCTCAGGAATAACGGAGCACTCTGCACCACATGATCCCCACGCTCTCACAGCGGCGTAGCCCACTGCAACGCCCTGTCCGACCATAAGGAAATTATAAAGCCCACCTTAGCCCGCTCTGTAGGGAAACGAGAGGCCAGAAGCTCGAGATGTATTGAGCACTGACTCACGAAACCCCTACAGGACTTACTGTCACCAGAAAATGTCTCTGGTAGCGGGAGGCGAGATAGCGTCGGTACAGGAGCGGCAGTGGACAAGGTAGCTGCAGCCACACTTGCAGCCTGAACAGCGACAGCAGTAACATCCACAGCTGAGGTTGAACGCTCAAGAGCCGCCAACCTTCCCTCCAGCTGCTGGATGTACCGCTGTAAACGCTGGTCGTCTGCCATTTTACTAGCCAGACCCTGGCGCTAGTATTCTGTTAGGACTGGCGGAACGCACCAAGACAGATGGTATAGATGCGTTCGCAGTCCGGGGTCCACCGTGCAGGTGAAAACCTGCTGCTAGCAATTAGCAGACTATATGGCGGTACACTAGAGTATACACGCGTGGGTTAACCTCACCCAGCGTGAAAGAAGCAATCCTGTTAAGGCACAGGACCGCGGTACCGCACCTAAAGCGCGAGCAAGTAGTCAGCGAACTCAACCCCAACTGGGATTGAAGTCCGATTAGACCCTTGCTGGCGCAACACCGCAACTGGGTGTGAAATGAAACAGAAGGGCATGCAGTGCCGCACTGACGAACGCCACTAACCACCCAGGCTTGGGTAAGGAAAGCACAGATGAAGTGCACGGCGCCGTACTGGCGGTCACAGCAACTGGACGCTATAATGTGTGACTAGTGCTGTAGGATAAGTCGGGCGCTAGGTAGCAGCCATACACCTTCCGCGAACAGTCATACTATAGGGTAGGAGTATCCAAGGACGACTTACACTCACAACATACACACATTAGCAATTGTTTGACAATACTAGCGCATGGCCGTGCGGTCATGCGCAGTTTATATAGCAGCAGCACAGGAAGTGGCCACAGCACTTTTGCCCTTCTAGGACCTGCCAAGAGGACCAATGGAATGTGCTGCAGAGCCTGAGCACATGACCCTCGATCTCCAACGGGAGACCTTACGCTGGGCATGCTCAGTACGTGCAGACAAGGACTTAGTCCCAGAGAAGTCCGCTCGCTGCTGACCAGCACAGACTTTAATAGCAGAGACTGGAGAAGCAGCAGTAACTCTCAGAACAGAGTGAGAATGAGCAAGACGCTGGGACCGACGTCCTTGCTGAGCAGACTCCACTGCGGCTGGACAAGAATGGGAGACAGCAGCGGAGGTGGCTCAAGATTCCCCCTGTGCAGAAGCGGGAACTCGACCCCTAACAATATGCATCTAGATAAGTTCCTTGGGGGGTCTAGTTTCCAAAATGGGGTCACTTGTGGGGGAGCTCCAATGTTTAGGCACACAGGGGCTCTCCAAACGCGACATGGTGTCCGCTAACAATTGGAGCTAATTTTCCATTCAAAAAGTCAAATGGCGCGCCTTCCCTTCCGAGCCCTGCCGAGTGCCCAAAAAGTGGTTTACCCCCACATATGAGGTATCGGCGTACTCGGGAGAAATTGCCCAACAAATTTTATGATCCATTTTATCCTATTGCCCATGTGATAATGAAAAAATTGAGGCGAAAATAATTTTTTGGGGAAAAAAAAGTACTTTTTCATTTTTACAGATCAATTTGTGAAGCACCTGAGGGTTTAAAGTGCTCACTAGGCATCTAAATATGTTCCTTGGGGGGTCTAGTTTCCAAAATGGGGTCATTTGTGGGGGAGCGCCAATGTTTAGGCACACAGGAGCTTTCCAAACGTGATATGGTGTCCGCTAACGATGGAGATAATTTTTCATTCAAAAAGTCAAATGGCGCTCCTTCCCTTCCGAGCCTTACCATGTGCCCAAACAGTGGTTTACCCCCACATATGAGGTATCAGTGTACTCAGGAGAAATTGCCCAACAAATTTTAGGATCCATTTTATCCTGTTGCCCATGTGAAAATGAAAAAATTGAGGCTAAAAAATTTTTTTGTGAAAAAAAAGTACTTTTTCATTTTTACAGATCAATTTGTGAAGCACCTGGGGTTTCAAAGTGCTCACTATGCATCTAGATAAGTTCCCTGGGGCGTCTAGTTTCCAAAATGGGGTCACTTGTGGGGGAGCTCCAATTTTTAGGCACACGGGGGCTCTCCAAACGTGACATGGTGTCCGCTAAAGAGTGGAGCCAATTTTTGATTCAAAAAGTCAAATGGCGCTCCTTCCCTTCCAAGCCCTGCCGTGCGCCCAAACAGTGGTTTACCCCCACATATGAGGTATCAGCGTACTTAGGACAAATTGGACAACAACTTACGTGGTTCAGTTTCTCCTTTGACCATTGGGAAAATAAAAAAATTGTTGCTAAAAGATAATTTTTGTGACTAAAAAGTTAAATGTTCATTTTTTCCTTCCATGTTGCTTCTGCTGCTGTGAAGCACCTGAAGGGTTAATAAACTTCTTGAATGTGGTTTTGAGTAGCTTGAGGGGTGCAGTTTTTAGAATGGTGTCATTTTTGGGTATTTTCAGCCATATAGACCCCTCAAACTGACTTCAAATGTGAGGTGGTCCCTAAAAAAATGGTTTTGTAAATTTCGTTGTAAAAATGAGAAATCGCTGGTCAAATTTTAACCCTTATAACTTCCTAGCAAAAAAAAATTTTTTTCCAAAATTGTGCTGATGTAAAGTATACATGTGGGAAATGTTATTTATTAACTACTTTGTGTCACATAACTCTCTGGTTTAACAGAATAAAAATTCAAAATGTGAAAATTGCGAAATTTTCAAAATTTTCGCCAAATTTCCGTTTTTATCACAAATAAACGCATAATTTATTGACCTAAATTTACCACTAACATGAAGCCCAATATGTCACGAAAAAACAGTCTCAGAACCGCTAGGATCCGTTGAAGCGTTCCTGAGTTATTGCCTCATAAAGGGACACTGGTCAGAATTGCAAAAAACAGCAAGGTCTTTAAGGTCAAAATAGGCTGGGTCATGAAGGGGTTAATGATTTGTTAACATTTTGTTTACTGTTTATGTATTTTTTATGAGCAATTTCTCAACATTTTTGAAAATCCATTAAGGATTTAATATCAAGCTAGTGTTTATGGGGTGAAACTGCCTCAAAATGTTTGCAAAATACTCATAAAGACACCACAGTGTTTTTGAACCTACCCATTGAGTTCGATAGGAAAAGTCTTTAAAGCATTTTTTTGAACAAAAGACACCTCCAGAATCTCTGAGTGCATATATCCTTAGTCTAGTACATGTGAAAAATATATTGAATGCCTTGACATTATTTTGCCACTAAAATTTTCATTTAGAATAACAAGATTTATAATGTTTTTTTCTTAAGGTACCTTCACACATAACAATTTCGTTAACGATATCATTGCAATGTCACACTTTTTGTGACGTAGCAACGATCCCGCTAACGATCTCGTTATGTGTGACAGCGACCAACGATCAGGCCCCTGCTGGGTGACGTCACCGCTGTGCTCTGCTTTACGGCCGGCGCTGACACAGTGAGTGCGGGAAGCTGACGGCGGTGGACATGACAGACATCGGAATATGAGTATGTAGTGTTTTTTTTTTTTTACTTTTTCAATGGTAACCAGGATAAATATCGGGTTACTAAGCGCGGCCCTGCACTTAGTAACTCGATGTTTACCCTGGTTACCCGGGGACTTCGGCATCGTTGAAGACAGTTTCAATGATGCCGAAGTTGTTCCCCTGATCGTTGGTCGCTGGAGAGAGCTGTCTGTGTGACAGCTCCCCAGCGACCACACAACGACTTACCAACAATCACGGCCAGGTCGTATCGCTGGTCGTGATCGTTGGTAAGTCGTTTAGTGTAACGGTACCTTTAGAGTTTAAAGAAGTTGTCCACTGCAGCGGATAGGCCATGAATATCTTACTAGTAGGGGAGCGACCACTGGCACCCTGACCAATCACCTGCAACCCGTAGCCAGAGGCAGCCAGAAGTTTTTGGTAGTTGCCGGAAAATACAGTAGCAGCTCCTTCATTTCTATAGTGGCCAATATATAGGGGTTGAACTATAGCACATGGCCATGGAAACCACTATAGACATGTTGAATCTGCTGTGTTCAGGCAGCATATACGTAAGTACTTCCACCAGGAAATAGTGGCCAACCCCTTTAAAAGATTAGGTAATTACGATGTTCTCTAATACCTTAGATGATCTGATGGTTAGAACGCTTATGAAAAAGTTAAACAAAATCAACTCATTATACAATACAAAGAGGTCTACATATTTATTGATTGCCTAATGGTATTCAAAGTTATAATTTGTAAATGAAGGAAAGGTTGGGAATGTCGGTGACTTAGTTGCAATACCAGATATCACCCACGAACAAAGATGGCATTTGTACAGGAAAATACTTTTTATTCTAGCCCCAGATAGTCCAGTTTAATGTCATAAAGGATATTATGTCAGGTTAGAAGAACTTTTTAATTCCGTTTAGTCAAATTCAATGATGTCACCATTGTGAATTTGTGGTAATCTCCTGTACATTATACAAATAAATTCTATGTTCCAACTTTTACTAAAAATTTAAGTGAAATACAATGCACTTGCATTTGCCAACATTGTGTGCACTCCTGAACGTACTTTTACATTACATTACCCATCCCTGGCCAACACATAATTGCATGCTCAAAAGCAATACACATCTGAAAAGCAAGTAAACCATAAAGAATTAGAATTATTGTCTATGTACCCCTGTATTATGATCCAAAACACAAATTGGCAAATAATATAATGATTCAAATGAGTGTAATTTCTCTCAGGTTCAAGTATCAGTTTGCTTGTTTTGCTACTGCTAATCACCTCTTGAACAAACAATTGCTTTATCTATGTGCTGTGCCTCATTTCACTTTCAAATTATGTGTGTGTTTCTCTCTAACAGCTTATTATGATCTATAATTAACAATTTTGCTGAAAGCAAAGGCTGTGTTGAAAGAGCCCACATGCTTACTGGAAAGTACTTGAAGCAGGAGGATTCTGATTTGGCAATACAAGTTACAACAAGAATTCATTATGTCCTTTCCAATTTTAGTCACTATTCATTGTTTATGGATGGTTAAAATCACATGAAATCTTGGGAACCTCCACACAAGGAAATGCTTTCAAGTAACTACAGCATTATGACCCACTGAGAGTAATGGCCTCACAAAAGATAATCAGGAGAATGTCCAAAATATGAACCAATCCAAAAGGAATAAAATCAATATTCTAGCAAGAATTTGAGTAAATCACATTTCTTGGATTGCCACAAGACCAAAAATAAATATCTACCATCTCACCATTAATGCGCCCATTAAACATAAATTATATCTTGCTAAAAGTGAGCAGGCCAGGTATGCAAGGCTACCAAGCAGAACACCTTGGACCTGTAAAAATAGTTTTACTAGCCGTTTTGTTCCCAGAGAATGAAACCGAAAAATGCTTTGCATTTTCATTTTTTGTTCCTCTTCTTCCCAGAGCCATCACTTTTTAATTTTTTTGTCAAAATGGCCATGTGAGGGCTCGTTTTTTGCAGAACAAGTTGTACTTTTGAACGACATCATTGGTTTTAACATATTGTGCACTGAAATATGGGGAAAAAATTCCAAGTGCTGTGAAATTGCAAATAAAAGTGCAATTCCACATTTTTTTTTGCTTTTTTGCTATGTTCATTAAATGCTAAAACTGACATGCCATTATAATTCTCCAAGTCATTACAAGTTCAAATGCATGTAGAAAAGCCGCGGAGACACCATCACGTGTTTCTCAATGCAAGCAATAAATAGCCAGGTCTTTCACCGGGAAGGAACAACCACAGGAAGGGCAGCTTCCAAAAAGGAAAACCACCAATGCCAAAACATGGTATCCATCCACAGACAGCTGTTTCGGGGTATTTGCCCCTCATCACATGTAGAAAAGCCGCGGAGACACCATCACGTGTTTCTCAATGCAAGAAATAAATAGCCAGGTCTTTCACCGGGAAGGAACAACCACGGGAAGGGCAGCTTCCAAAAAGGAAAACCACCTATGCCAAAACATGGTATCCATCCACATCCCGAAACAGCTGTCTGTGGATGGATACCATGTTATTGATGATATTGCAGAGTGCAGTTATGTGACATTAATGCATCACACTAAAAAACACTAGTCTGTACAATCTGCGATTGGGGTGCAAAAGTCCTTGGAGATCCATGACCTGTTCATCTTAATGAATTTTTAGGGAGTCTACATTTTCAGGGGCTGCGCTTATCCATAAGGACACCACCAGCAGCGCTGAAGACACGTTCTGAGAGAACGCTGGTTGCCAGGCACAATGAAACCTCCAAGACGCGTGAGGCAAGTTCAGGCCACTCATAAATTTTGTAAAGGGTCCAAATCCTCCCTGATGGCATTGATATTTAGTTCTCCATAGTCCTGCACCATCCTCTCCATTCGTTCACCACATGTAAGACTTGGACTCTGTTGTGCTGGTGCACTTGTTGGTCTAAAAAAGTTTCAAAGGACTCACAAATATTTCTTCCTCCACTCCCACCACTGCTGCTGCTGGTGCTAATGTTTTGGCAATGATTAATTGACGTGCCGGTGGTTGGAAGACTACAGCTGCGATGTGAACTGAGTGCTTCACTTTTGTCTTGGGGAAAAGCTCTCTTAGGGTTGTGTAAAAGCGTGTTTCGATACTCCAGCAATTGCGGGTCCCTTTCTAGAGCGGGAATCATCTGGCAGAATTTGGTTTTATAATGTAGATCTAATAAAGTGGCAATCCAGTAGTCAGAATTATTCCTAATCATAACTACTGTATATGGGGATCATGTTGCAGACAGTGCAGCAAGAAGGCACTCATATGTCGCGCACTACCATAAGGTCCATGCCGTTGCTGTGTTGGTGGCGGTGTAAGAATGAGGCTCATTTCCTCTGTCCCCTCCCACCAACCATGAACAACAGAGAGTGGAGGATTATCCTCTTCATCTGACAGTTGCCCGCCCATCATCTCCTTCTCCTCCATTTGTTTCTCGGATCTTGCACCTTCGATAACAGTTTGTCTGTTATCACCAGCCATACTCGATTGCAGTAATCCACCCTCTCTTGGCACCCGCCTGGCTTGAACTTAGAGACAATGTTACTCCTTCTGCATCCTACTCTGCTTCTTCCTCTTCTTCTGAGACCACAATCTCCTCCTGCAGGCTATTTAATAGTGATGCTGATGATGGCATCGTCAACGGTAGCCATTTTGAAACTGTGCACAAGGGTGCAGAGGTCCTTAATCTGTGCCCACTCTGTAAATGTGATTTGTGCCATATCTGTACTGCAGTGGCCTAGGCTATATCACTTGACATACTGCGTGAGGGCTCATTGCTGCTGCCACAGTCGCTGCAACATGTGGAAAGAGGAATTCCACCATGTATGCACATTGCATAACAACTTGTTAACTGGCATGGACAAAGACCTCTGTATTAATGCAAGTCGATGACCAAAGGGGTGTGAACAGCGGAAATGAGCTCATAGCTTACCTGTTTTCTGTAGCAGCTCACCCAGGCCAGGATAGTGGCAGAGAAAATGCTGTATCACCAGATGAGTATATGAGCCATGCAAGGCACGTGTGTGAGCTTGCCTCGCCGTAGGGCCGCCACCAGGTTTGCACCACTATAGCACACAGCGTTCCCTGAATGCAGGTTCAGTGGAGACAGCCATTGATCAAATTCAGCCTGAAGAACTGTCCACAACTCTTCCGCTGTATGACTGCAATCTCCAAGGCATATCAATTTTACTACTGCCTGATTGCGGAGAGCCCTGGCTGTGCAGTTCGGAGGTGGTGGGGATTTGCACGGCACTGTTGGAACACATGCCTCATTAAGGCAGAGGTTGAGGGTGCAGGTGGAGGCCCTAGAGAAGATACAGGAGGCAGAAGCAGTGGAGGAAGTATTAAATGTAGAGGTTTGACCTGCAAGCCTTGGGGATTCCAAAACTTGTGGAGCAGTGCCTGCCCCACAGCCACCAGAGTCACCCAGTGCACAGTCAGCGAGATATAACGCCTTTGGCTTTGCTTACTCTTCCAAGTGTCTGTGGTGAAAAGCACCCTGGCAGACAGAGATTTTGTCAAGGAATGGGTGATGCTGTCTGCGACATGCTGGTGCAACGCAGGCACAGTTTTCATAGAAAAGTAATGGCGGTTGGGTAATTAGTACTGGGGGACTGCGACGGCCATCAGCTTTCGGAAACCGTCTGTACCTACCAGGCAGAAAGGCAGCATTTCCGTGGCCAACAGACTGGAGATGGTGGAGTTCAACCTCTTAGCTTTATCACGCGTAGGAGGAAAAAGTCTTTTACGTGACCACAATTGTGGAACAGTGGGCTGGCTGCAGTACTGTGAGAGGGCGGTGTACGGTGAATTGGACAAACTGGTGGAGCTTGAGAGGTGAAGCCTGAGGTGTTACTGTGAATTGAGAAACTTGTGGTGTGATCGCTCTCTGAGAAAAGTCAAATTAGCAGGCATGTCCGCTTCCATTACAGCTGAAGGCAGCCTCTCAGTCAATGTGACTGTAGTGGGTAAAGAACCCGAAGTTCTGGAGTTAAAGACCTGCATCTCAATAGTTGGCACAGAAAGAGAGGAGGAAGAAGAAGCAGCAGATGCGATTGATGGGGCCGCGTGTTATGAACAGGTAATGCAGAATCACAATGGGAAAGAGAAGGAGATCCAGCTCAACGAAATAGTGAAAAATCCATAATTTATTTCACTCAAAATACAGTGAAAGGACAAAACATCAGCATACAGAAAAAATTATAAAAACAAGGTCAACGCGTTTCCGGTGACTAAGCACCCTTAATCACCAGAAACGCGTTGACCTTGTTTTTATAATTTTTTCTGTATGCTGATGTTTTGTCCTTTCACTGTATTTTGAGTGAAATAAATTATGGATTTTTCACTATTTCGTTGAGCTGGATCTCCTTCTCTTTCCTGTTCGTCCACGCCCTGACACAGCGGTTCCGTGCTCCGAGCTCCTGGGAATGTCGGTATGGTGAGCTGGATTTTGTTTTTCCAGAATCACAATGGACATTGAAGTTCAGAGCACACAAAGTGACCTGACAATTACCAAAAAACAAAGGACGAGCTCTGAGACGTGGGGACTCTGCTGACCGCAATCCCTAATCCTAACACACCACACTAGAGGTAGCCGTGGATTGCGCCTAACGCTCCCTATGCAACTCGGCACGGCCTGAGAAACTAGCTAGCCTGAAGATAGAAAATAAGCCTACCTTGCCTCAGAGAAATTCCCCAAAGGAAAAGGCAGCCCCCCACATATAATGACTGTGAGTAATATGAAAATACAAACACAGAGATGAAATAGATTTAGCAAAGTGAGGCCCGACTTACTGAATAGACCGAGGATAGGAAAGATAGCTTTGCGGTCAACACAAAAACCTACAAACAACCACGCAGAGGGGCAAAAAGACCCTCCGCACCGACTAACGGTACGGAGGTGCTCCCTCTGCTTCGCAGAGCTTCCAGCAAGCAAGAAAAACCAATATAGCAAGCTGGACAGAAAAAATAGCAAACAAAAATAACACAAGCAAAACTTAGCTTATGCAGGACAGGCCACAGGAACGATCCAGGAGGAAGCTAGACCAATACTAGAACATTGACTGGAGGCCAGGATCAAAGCACCAGGTGGAGTTAAATAGAGCAGCACCTAACGACTTAACCTCATCACCTGAGGAAGGAAACTCAGAAGCCGCAGTACCACTCTCATCCACCAAAGGAAGCTCATAGACAGAACCAGCCGAAGTACCACTCTCGACCACAGGAGGGAGCTTGGCCACAGAATTCACAACAGCGGCGGATGGTTGTTTTGTTCTGCTGTTCCACATTTTTGCACAGTGGGATGCAAATAGTAAAGCATGTTGAATGCGCATGTGAAGGTTCATATATGTAGTAGTCAACTTATTGCACTTTTTACCTCAACTCAGGTTTTTTTTTGCAAAGTTGGCAGATTGCGTAAGTTCGCTCATCCTTTCCAGTGTCAAAAAAGGCCCAGGCTAGTCAACCCTTGCCACCCCTGCGAGCTGCAGACCCGTGGATGCTGCTGGTCAGAGGCACTGTTGTGGCTGAGATTGCATCGCTCGTTGTGGCTGTATCACTACGTGTCTGTGACATACAGCGCAATGTAACCTCCTAGTCTCCCTCCTCAGATGACCTAGTCAGCTGTTTGCCTCTATGTTCACGCCTACTGGGATCTAACACCTCATCATGATCAAACTCTCTGTTATCATATTCCTTGCCATTGGAGTCACCCTCCTCCTTTTCTTGCCCTGACAGTATGGTACAGTCCGCGTGAGCCTCAGATATCTCAGTCTCATCAGCATCACCTCCCATCAGTGGTTAACATCTGATGATGAGGGTCAGGATGCTGCTCGGACCGTAATTCATCATGCCACGGATCCAAGCTAAAAAAAATTTGGGCATCAGTGCAGATCTCCTCCTTTTGACTCTGCAAAGCTTTTGAGTACACTTCTAATGAACATGACATAGAATATGTGAACAGCTCTTCAGACTCACCCATCTGTGGTTCCGTACAGTCAGTTGAATGGTTGGATAGTTGGGACGTGGGGGAAAGCAAGGGGAATTTTGGTGCCACATCAGTGGAATGTTCTGGGTGTGATGATGAGGTGGAGGAAAAGGAGGAGAGGTCTCTTGAAGCTGTACTTGCCATCCACTTGAGTACATGCTTGTTCTGGGCATCATCTATAAGCGTACCACTATGCATCTGCCAAAGAAAGGTAATGGTGTAGCCTGTCCAGTAACATAAGTTGTCACGTGTCTTTGCATAGGAAGTGACGTTGCTTCACTATTGCTTTCACAAACATTACCACCTACCCACGTACACCTTGGACACCAAGCCTAATTCCCCTTCCACCACTGCCCCGCTTTTTCCTAGTCATGTTGCTCAGATAGTGTGGTAGGAGCACAGTATTAGAAAAAAATCATAAGGAAAAAACAATTAAAAAATATTCTTTATTTTATTTCTACTAAAAAAACACCTGTAAGGTGATGAGTGCACAGCAACCATTGAAAACACACAGTGAACCTTAAAAAAACAACTATAGGACCCTAATTGATTCTGGATGATGCCCTGCCTAACTGCAGAGGTAGACACCCTAGGGGGATAGCGTTGTGGTGCCCCCCGCTCACCGGCGGCTGCCCCTAATGAGCCCCAGATGCACCGTAAAATTGCAATATGTCCCGCACCCTAAATATGGACCCACTATTCATTATAAATTTTTTTCTAAACTGATACCCTGGGATATAATTAATTGAAGCACTTTAGGAGCACAGAATTAGCAACAAAAAAAATTAGATTTTAAACTCTTCACTACCTCTGCAAGCAGCTCAATTTCCACAACAGTAAATTCAAAGTTGAAATATGGCATACTGTATCATATTAGCCACATAAAAAAGAACTGTTTGAGTGTGGATGAGGCCTGTATGACAAAGAGGTTATGCTACAAACAATTTTAAAGTCAGGTCCCTTACTATATGATGTTTACAACAGAAAACTATTTTGTGGCCTCTAGATCAGGCCTCTATAATACACTAGATACTGCAAACTATTTTAAAGTCAGGTTCCTTACTGTATGATGTTAATAACAGAAGATTTTTGGTGGCCTATGGATAAGGCCTCTATAACAATCTAGATGCTACAAACAATTTTAAAGCCAGGTCCGCTACTGTATGACGCAAGGAACAGAAGAATTGTTGTGGCCTCTAGATCAGGCATCTATAACACACTAGATGCTACAAACTATTTTAAAGTCATGTCGCTTACTGTATGATGCTAATAACAGAAGAAATTTTGGTGGCCTATGTATCAGGCCTCTATAACAGACTAGATTCTACAAACTTTTTTTAATTAATTATTTAAATAATTAAAAAATACGGCATTGTGACCCCCCATTTTTAACAATCAACCTTGCAAAAGCAGACAGCTGGGGGCTGGTATTCTCAGACTGGTAAAGGGCCATGGATATAGCCCCCACCCAGCCTAAAAATAGCATCCCACTGCTTCCCAAAAAAGGCACATCTATTACATGTGCAAATTCTGGCTCTTTGCCCAGCTCTTTCCACTTGCCCTGTAACGGTGGCAAGTGGGGTTTATATTTGTGGGGTTGATATCACCTTTGTATTGTTAGGTGACAGCAAGCCCACGGCTTAGTAATGGAGAGGCATCTATAAGACACCTATCCATTACTAATCTTATAGTTTTATGGTAGATAAAGACACAGCAATAATAAAGTCCTTCAGTTGAAATAAAGATACAGACATGCTGTCATTTTTAATTATTTATTTACAGCACAGCAGTGGCTGATGAATTCTCCCATCCGCTTCTCCTGCTCTCACATTTATTAGCAGTAGCAGGTGTCGGATGATGGATCAGCAGTCCCAACTAGTTTTGAGCGATACCTTCCAATATCCAAAAGTATCGGTATCGGATTGGATCGGCCGATATTCAAAAAATATTGGATATCGCCGATACCGATACCCGATACCAATGCAAGTTAATGGGACCAAAATATCGGAATTATAATAAACCCTTTCTTTCCTTGCAGGTTAATTCTACATGAAAGAAAACAACTAAGAATAATGTAGGATGTATTGGGGAGGTGGAGGAGACATTAAAGGCATAGAGGTTTAGACCAATCAAATGGAATAGCAGGAATTAATTTAAGATATATTGACTATGTTAAGATTTTTTATATTTTGTCAGATATTGATGTTTCACTAATTCGATGCTCTTTTTTACTTCTCTGACACTTTCTTCTTCATTATCCTGAGCAGCAGCATCTTTTACATCAACTTCTTCTTCACCTTATTCATCTTCTTCTTCACCTTCTTCCTATTATTCTATTCTTTTCTTCATATTCTGTTTTTTAAACTATTATTCTTCTTAATTTTCTACTTCTTCATCATATTCTTTTTTGTGACAGGCATTCCTGTAGTTGTTTTCTATAAATGTTTGAAGATTACTCCTTCCCTTCTGCCTGTCACAAAAGAGTTACAACAGGATTTGTCCACGTTCAGTTTGGCCTGCAGCAGCAGGCTTTTTCCAGGGGCACCATGAGGAGGAACGGACTCACCCCCATACACTGCTTAGTCTTCTTCTGCTTATAATTTAGATAATATCTTTTGCTCTGATGCTTAGTCTTATGCTTAATGTTCTTCTGCTCTTTATTCTGCAGCTTCTTGCTCTTCTGCTTCTCGGTCTTCAGGGTCGTCGTCTCCAGGGTCGTCGTCTCTGGGGTCGTCGTCATCTTCGGGGTGGTCTTCAGGGTCGTCGTCTCCAGGGTCATCATCTCAGGGGTCGTCGTCTCTGGGGCCGTCGTCATCTTAGGAGTGGTCTTCAGGGTCGTGGTCTTTAGGGTCTTGAACTTGAAATGTAGCAGAAGGTACAAGAAGGCTGAGGAAATGCTGAGAAGCAGCTGACGGTACTGCAACCCGGATGGCTACCCGAAGGTCCAAGAGCCATTGGAACTACCGAGGACCAGCTGACGGTACTGGAACCCAGTTACAAAGCAGGAGGTACCCGTGCCAGAAAGCACTACCAAGGACCACCTGATGTTGGTGGAACTCGGATACCCAGTCAGAGGCACCTAAGCCAAAGGCTCTGCCCGGAATCAGCTGATGGTACTGGAACCAGGAAGGGGAGCAGAAGGTATAAGAGCCAAATACACTGCTGAGAACCAGCTGACGGTACTGGAACCCGGATGGGTAGCCGAAGGTACAAGAGCCAATGGAGCTACTGAGGACCAGCTGACATTACTGGAACCCGGTTACTAAGCAGGATGTACCCGTGCCAGAAAGCACTACCAAGGACCACATGACATTGGTGGAACACGGATACCCAGAATGAGGCACCTAAGCCAAAGGCTCTGCCCGGAACCAGCTGATGGTACTAGAGCCAGGATGGGGAGCAGAAGGTACAAGAGCCAATAGAACAACCGAGGACCAGCTGACGTTACTGGAACCTGGTTACTAAGCAGGAGGTACCTGTGCCAGAAAGCACTACCAAGGACCACCTGACGTTGGTGGAACTCGGATACCCAGAAGGAGGCACCTAATCCAAAGGATCTGCCTGGAACCAGCTGACGGTACTGGAACCAGGGGGACCTATTCAAGATTGTCTTCCTAAGAACCAGCTAATGGTGCTGGAACTCAGATAGGCAGCAGAAGGTCCACAGGAAAAACAAAAGTTGCTAGGCCGCGAGCCGGCCTTGCTTACTGAAAATCCACAGTCCTAGAGGGGGAGCTTGTCCTATTGGCACTACGGAACCAGCCTTGATTGCCAGTTCTCACAGCCCACATAGGAAGCACCTAAACTGCAGGCACCATAAAGTTGGCTATCCTGACCTCAACCCGACAGGACAACGTATTGGAGGCCAAGTGGCCTTGACAATACCCGGAAACAGCTGGCGTGCTGTGTTATGGACCTGGTGGTTAGGAGCACCCGGAACGACCTGATGGTTAAACTCACACAGGACAAGCTCTGGGAAGTGGGAGCTCTGCTGACCGCAACCACTAATCCTATCACACAACTAGAAATAGCCGTGGAGCGTACCTAACTCTGCCTAGATGCCTCTTCACAGCCTAAGAGCTAACTAGCCCTAGAGATAGAAAATAAAGCCTACCTTGCCTCAGAGAAATTCCCCAAAGGAAAAGGCAGCCCCCCACATATATTGACTGTGAGTTAAGATGAAAGTCACAAACACAGAAATGAAACAGGTTTTAGCAAAGGGAGGCCAGACTTACTAAACAGACTGAGGATAGGAAAGGTATCTTTGCGGTCAGCACAAAAAACTACAAAAAGACCACGCAGAGTGTGCAAAAAGACCTCCGCACCGACTCACGGTGCGGAGGTGCCACTCTGCATCCCAGAGCTTCCAGCTAGCAAGGCAAAATCATGATAGCAAGCTGGACAAGAAAACAATGAACAAATAATTAACTAGCAGGGACTTAGCTTCTGCTGGAGTAGACAGGTCACCAGAAAGATCCAAGAGCGAACTGAACCAGTACAAGAACATTGACAGCTGGCATGGAGTAACGATCTGAGTGGAGTTAAATAGAGCAGCCAGCCAAAGAATAAACTACGTCACCTGTGGAAGGAACCTCAGAAGCAGCAGCTCCACTCACAGCCACCAGAGGGAGTCCATGGACAGAACTCGCAGAAGTACCATTCATGACCACAGGAGGGAGTTCGATAACAGAATTCACAACAGTGCTGGAACCGGGCTGGGCAGGAGGGAGTACCCGTGCCAAAGACACTTCTGAGTAGCAACTGGCGGTGTTGGAGCCCAGGGATTACATGACAAACAGAGTGTAGGCTGAGGCATAGTTGGAGCAAGATGAAAGGGAACCTTTAACCCCCCCAGGCATTAGCAACTAGACGAGCCACCTTGTGCAGCAGTAATGCTGCACAAGGAAAATGTGGCTCTTTAATTATGCTCCTTGCACACGCTGAACAAAACACTTATAAAATTTTGCCCCTCATACCGTGAAACCTTCCTGGAGGCAGGACTTTCCTTCTTAATGAGACGCAGAACAGCTGTCATTCCTACCCTCTTGGTGCAGGGCGCAGCCTCCTGAGCATTGTTTGTTTGTGTACCGGAGCCTGCGCTGTTATGTTATCCCTTAGCCATGCACAGTTAGCGCTGCCTGTCTTCTGACATCATTTGGTGTCAGGCTGACTGTGCCTGTGCGGTCGCGCTGCCCTAGTTCACGCTCCGCAGTGTCTTCTGATGTATTCACACTGCGGGGCTGGGATTCATGGCCTTGCGCAGTGCATATGTTCGCCTCTCACTCATCTCCTTCTGCCTTCTTCAGACTGTGCGGCGTCAGCTGATCCCTAGCCACATGCCACGGCCGTGACACCGCACAGACTGAAGAAGGCGGAAGGAGATGAGTGAGAGGTGAAGATATGCACTGCGCATGCCCATGAATCCCAGCCCCGCAGTGTGAATAAATAAGACACTGCGGGGCGTGATCTCGGGAAGGGCGGCCGCACAGGCGCAGTGAGCCTGACAACAAATGATGTCAGAAGACGGGCAGCGCTAACATGCCCAAGGGATAACATAACGCATAGCACAGGCTACGGTACACAAGCAAACAATGCTGGGGAGGCGGCGCCCGGCACCAAGAAGGTAGGAATGACTGCTGTGCTGCGTCTCATTAAGAAAGAAAGTCCCACCTCCGGGACGGTTTGAAGGTATGAGGGGACACATTTTATAAGTGTTAACTTCAGCACGTGCAAGGAGAATAACTAAAAGAGCCACCTGGTTCAAATGCAGCATTAGTGCTGCACAAGGTGGCTCTTCTAGTTACAAATTCCTGGCGGGGGACAGGTTCTGCAGTGTCAGCGTGGCGGTCGCAGGACACATTGCCGGATACACAGCTGGGGATCAGCTGACGTTACTAAACCCCAATAACAGAGGAGCAACTGTTGACTGTGCAGACAGCACTTCTGGGCAGCAACTAGCGATGTTGGAGCCCAGGAACAGCAGGAGGAGCAGGCTAGAGTTATTGCTGCACACACAGCAGGAGAGCAGCTGGTGTTACTGAACCCCAATAACACAGGAGCAAGTGTTTTTCTCTGTGCAGACAGCACTTCCAGGCAGCAACTGGCGGTGTTGGAGCCCAGGGACAACAGGAGGTGCAGGCTAAAGTTATTGCCGCACACACAGCAGGGGAACAGCTGGAGTTACTGAACCCCAATAACAGAGGAGCGACTGTTGACTGTGCACACAGCACTTCCGGGCAGCAACTGGCGGTGTTATAGCCCAGGGACAGCAGGAGGAGCAGGCTAGAGTTATTGCCGTACACACAGCAGGGGAACAGCTGGTGTTACTGAACCCCAATAACAGAAGAGCGACTGTTGTCTGTGCAGACCGCACTTCTGAGCAGCAACTGGCGGTGTTGGAGCCCAGGGACTGCAGGAGGAGCAGACTACAGTTTTTGCCACACACATAGCAGGGGAGCAGCTGGCGTTACTGAACCCCAATAACAGAAGAGCGACTGTTGTCTGTGAAGACAGCACTTCTGAGCAGCAACTGGCGGTGTTGGAGCCTGGGGACTGCAGGAGGAGCAGACTACAGTTTTTGCTGCACACAAAGCAGGGGAACAGCTGGCATTACTGAACCCCAATAACAGAGGAGCGACTGTTGACTGTGCAGACAGCACTTCCGGGCAGCAACTGACTGTGTTGTAGCCCAGGGACAGCAGGAGGAGCAGGCTAAAGTTATTGCCACACACAAAGCAGGGGAGCAGCTGGCGTTACTGAACCCCACTAACACAGGAGCAAGTGTTTTTCTCTGTGCAGACAGGACTTCCGGGCAGCAACTGGCAGTGTTGGAGCCCAGGGACAGCAGGAGGAGCAGGCTAGAGTTATTGCCGCACACACAGCAGGGGAACAGCTGGCGTTACTGAACCCCAATAACAGAGGAGCGACTGTTGACTGTTCAGACAGAACTTCCAAGCAGCAACTGGTGGTGTTTGAGCCCAGGGACAGCATGAGGAGCAGACTACAGTTATTGCCGCACACACAGCAGGGGAGCAGCTGGCGTTACTGAACCCCACTAACACAGGAGCGAGTGTTTTTCTCTGTGCAGACAGCACTTCCGGGCAGCAACTGGTGGTGTTGGAGCCCAGGGACAGTAGGAGGAGCAGAGTTTAGGCCGAAGCCTGCACTCGAGGCACTGTTGTAGTCTCAGCGTGATGGTCGCAGGACACATTGCCAGATACACAGCTGGGGATCAGCTGACGTTACTGAACCCCAATAACAGAGGAGCAACTGTTAACTGTGCAGACAGCACTTCCGGGCAGCAACTGGTGGTGTTGGAGCCCAGGGAATGCAGGAGAAGCAGAGTGTAGGCTGAGGCCTAATTGGAGCAAGTTGAAAGGGAACCTTTAACCCCCCCAGGCATTTGTAACTGAAAGAGCCACCTTGTGCAGCACTAATGCTGCAAAAGGAAAAGGTGCCTCTTTTAATTGTGCTCCTTGCAAACGCAGAACTAAACACTTATACAATGAGTCCCCTGATACCGTGAAACCGTCCTGGAGGTGGGACTTTCCTTCATAATGACACGCAGCACTGCCATCATTCCCACCCCATTGGCGCAGGGCGCCGCCTCCTCAGCATTGTTTGTCCCATAGCCTGTGCTTACGTTACACCTTGGCCATGCGCAGTTAGCGCTGCTGGTCTTCTGACATCATTTGGTGTCAGGCTGACTGTGCCTGTGCGGCCGAGCTGGCCGAGATCCCGCCTCGCAGTGTCTTCTGATTTAATCACACTGCGGACCTGGGATTCATGGGCATGCACAGTGTATATCTTCGCCTCTCACTCATCTCCTTCTGCCTTCTTCAGACTGTGAGAAAAATGTCATCTGCATAATAATTTGGAACATAGTGTAAATCAGAAGACACTGCGAGGCTGGATCTCGGTCAGCGCGACCGCACAGGTGCAGTCATCCTGACACCAAATGATGTCAGAAGACAGTCAGCGCTAACTGCGCATGCCCAAGGTTCTGGGACAGATTCAAACAACGCTGAGGAGGCGGCGTCCGGCGCCAAGGGGATAGGAATGATGGCTGTGTTGCGTCTCATTACGAAGGAAAGTTTCACCTCCGGGACGGTTTCACGGTATGAGGGGACACATTTTCTAAGTGTTAAGTTCTGCGTATGCAAGGAGCAGAACTAAAATAGCCACCTTTTCCTTGTGCAGCATTACTGCTGCACAAGGTTGCTCCTTCAGGAACAGATTCCCTTAAATTTCAGTTGTGTCAGCGTGGTGGTCGCAGGACACATTGCCAGATACACAGCAGGGGAGCAGCTGATGTTACTGAACCCCACTAACACAGGAGCGAGTGTTTTTCTCTGTGCAGATGGCACTTCTCAGCAGGAGCTGGCGGTGTTGGAGCCCAGGGAATGCGGGAGAAGCAGAGTGTAGGCTGAGGCCTGCACTCAAGGCAGTTTTATATCTGTTGTAGTGTCAGCGTGGCGGTCGCAGGACACATTGCCGGATACACAGCTGGGGATCAGCTGACGTTACTGAAACAAAATAACACAGCAGCAAGTGTTGACTGTGCATACGGCACTTCCGGGCAGCGACTGGCATTGTGGGAGCCCAGGGAATGCAGGAGAATCAGAGTGTAGGCCGAGGCCTGCACTCAAGGCAGTTTAATATCTGTTGTAGTCTCAGCGTGGCGGTCACAGGGCACATTGCCGGATACACAGCTGGGGATCAGCTGACGTTACTGAAACCCAATAACACAGCAGCAAGTGTTGACTGTGCAAATGGCACTTCCGGGCAGCGACTGGCATTGTTGGAGCCCAGGGAATGCAGGAGAAGCAAAGTGTAGGCTGAGGCATGCACTCGAGGCAGTTTAATATCTGTTGTAGTGTCAGCGTGGCGGTCGCAGGGCACATTGCCGGATACACAGCTGGGGATCAGCTGACGTTACTGAAACCCAATAACACAGCAGTAAGTGTTGACTGTGCAAACCGCACTTCCGAGCAGCATTTGGTGGTGTTGGAGCCCAAGGAATGCAGAGGAAGCAGAGTGTAGGCCGAGGCCTAATTGGAGCAAGTTGAAAGGGAACCTTTAACCCCCCCCAGGTGTTTGTAACTGAAAGAGCCACCCTGTGCAGCACTAATGCTGCAAAAAGGAAAGGTGGCTCTTTTAATTATCCTCCTTGCAAACACAGAACTAAACACTTATAAAATGTGTCCCCTGATACTGTGAAACCGTCCCGGAGGTGGGACTTTCCTTCGTAATGAGACGCAGCACAACCGTCATTCCCACCCCCTTGGCGCAGGGCGCCGCCTCCTCAGCGTTGTTTGAATCTGTCCCGGAGCCTGCGCTGTTATGTTACACCTTAGCCATGCGCATGTCCATGAATCCCAAGCCCGCAGTGTGAATAAATCAGAAGACACGGCAAATCGTGATTGCGGGCAGCACGGCCGCACAGGCGCAGTCATCCTGACACCAAATGATGTCAGAAGACGGGAAGCGCTAACTGCGCATGCCCAACGCTTAACATAACAGCACAGGCTCCGGTACAGAATCAAAGAACGCTGAGGAGGCGGTGCCCGGCGCCAAGGGGGTAGGAATGACGGCTGTGTTGCATCTCATTACGAAGGAAAGTCCCACCTCCGGGACTGCACTCACACAGAGACCGTGCAGACAGCCGTAATCAGTGCTGCAAGACCAAAAAAAGCTCCTCTATGTAATCCTATATATTGTTTTTCCACAATCTAGCTGGATACGGATGGAAAGCCACTAATAGGATGAATTTGACAAAATGTGCAGTAGGCTGCACTAATTGAGAAACAGACAATGGAAAGGTATGAGGCAGTGACGCACCCTGAGCTGACTACAACTGGCTGTGGCGGCAGAACAGACTACACAGTAAGCTGCACTCACACAGAGACCGTGTAGACAGCTGTAAACGTCGCTGCAAGGCCAAAAAAAGCTCCTCTATGTAATCCTACATATTGTTTTTCCACAATCTAGCTGGATACGGATGGAAAGCCACTAATAGGATAAATTTGAAAAAATGTGCAGCAGGCTGCACTAATAGAAAAATGGACAATGGAACGTTATGAGGCATTGACGCACCCTGAGCTGACTATAACCAGCAGTGGCTGCAGACCAGACTACAGAGTGAGCTGCTCTCACACAGACACCTTGCAGACCGCCGTGAACAGCGCTGCAAGGCAAAAACAAGGTTCTCACACAGCAGTTTCTAAATTAGCCTGGGTAAAGCACAATGAAGCAAATCGCTATCTCTAAACTGGCCCTCAGTCAGAACACAGCGTCCTGTCCCTAACTGAACTCTCAGCAGAGTGAACCCAAAATGGCAGCGGCGACTTTTATAGTGCATCATGACATAATTTCAGCAGCCAATCACAGCCATGCCAGTAGTTACATGCCTACCATGCAGAACAGGATGTGCCCACACTTCTAATCATTCCTCATTGGCTGAATTCTAGCTCTTTGAATTATGGGAACTTCCGATTCCGGTATTTGATATACTGAAAGTATCGGAACTCGGTATCGGAATTCCGATACCGCAAATATCGGCCTATACCCGATATTTGCGGTATCGGAATGCAAGTCAACACTAGTCCCAACAGCTGACACCAGTGGCCGGAGGTAAACTTTATACCTTCGATCACAGATGAGTGCTCACGCTGTCTTTTGACAGTGTGGGAACCACAGCTCTCTGACCAGTGGGAATGATTTCACCGCCAATCAGAAGCAATGTTTGCCATGCTGCCATGCACATGACAGTGCGGCAAACACATGGTGTTCAGGCAGATGAACCCAAACAGTAACACTGACTTCCTGGTGAAGTTCATGTTCTGTGTCTATTCCCGAACAGTAGGTGTTCGGTACGGGCGCCAAACTTTACAGTTAGGGTTTGACCATCTCCATTAATACCACAAGACTTTCTTGTGGCCTATGAATAAGGCCTCTATAAGACACTAGATGCTGCAAACCATTTTAAATTCATATCCCTTACTGTATGACGTTAATAACAGAAGAATTTTTGTGACCTCTAGATCAGGCCTCTACATCTTAATTTCAACCCAACCTAATTAGAAAGTGTGATTCGTTGGGTTGTATAACATTTTGCAACTGAAGAATTATAATTTTTTTCAATGTGCCTTAGGTCTGCAGACAGTTTCATATCACCACCACAAAATGACAATGTGGGATACAGCAGGTTGTTTCACATTTAGCAACAGAAAAAAATATAACTTTTTTTTAATGTGCCTTAGGTCTGCAGTCAGTTTTATATCACCACAGCACTAAATGACAAGGTGGGATACAGCAGGCTGTTTAATATTTTTTCACTATCAACATGTGAATTAGAATGCTATACTCATGCATGGATCACAATAGAAGCAGTGCACAACACGTGCCCTGCTGGCTTTCTTTGTGGAGCTCAGTAATGTCCAAAAAAATAATAATGCTGGAAGGTAAATTTAACAGCCACACTGGATAGTAGCTCGCTACACTATCTGACTGATATTTAACCACCTATCTAACTAGCTAAAATGTGGGATACAGCAGGCTTTTTCACATTTAGCTACTGAAAAAATATTATTTAGAATGCTAGATTTGTGCATGAAGCACTATAGAAGCTGTGCACAACACACTTGTAGGACATGTGCCCTTCTGGCTTTGTTTGTGGACCTTAGTAATGGCCCCCCAAAAAAAAAATTCTGGAAGGTAAATTTTACAGCCACACTGGATACTATCTAGCTACACTATCTGACTGATGCATTACTGCCTAACTAACTAAAATCTTGTTAACGGTGGAAGCATCAGGAGCAGCCTCTCTGCGCTGTTACAGTGTCAAAATGGCACTAAAACAAGATGTCCACAAGATGTGATTTCAGCAGCCAATGACAAAAGCCGTAATGTCAGGACATTGTGGGTTTTTCTTGCGCCCTGATTGGCTAGCCGCTATGTGCACACATTAAGTTAGGGAAAAAAAATTACTGCTGTGCATACAAGAACGCTGCACCTCTGAGCTATGCAAACCCCCTCCCCTCATAAAACACTTGCAAAACGCTCATGATACAACACCATTATCGTTGCTAAAGTACTGAAAATGTTTTTGTGGCAACGCAAATATTTTCCCGCAATTTTACCAAATGTTAGCGATTTTATAAAATTTTGCTCGGGTTTCCGATCACGAACAAGAAGTGGTGGACAAGTTTTTTAACTACAATATTTTAACTACTCTTAGGGCTAGTTTTACACATAATTTTCTTCTTGGTACGTTAAAAACAGACACATTTTTTGCCGGCGTACTGGATTCATTTTTGGTCCATCAGTTTTTACAATCTGTGTGATATTTATTTTTACGATACAGAAGAAAAAAATTAAACCTCTTCTTACCAAATACACTGTGAAAAATGGGCAACAATATAATGACACTAAGGGCAGTCCCACACATCCAGATAATTCGGGTACCGGAAAAATCGATACCGGAATTATCCGTGTCCGTGTGCCCCTGCGTTTCTGTGGCACATCAGTGTGGCACTCGTGCAGCACACGTGTGCCGCCCATGTGCCCACTGGGTACAACACGCACCGTGCAGGAGACAGCGCTAAAGTTTAGCGCTGTCCCCTACATCTGGTGCTGAAGCCCTATTCAGCAGCGTTTGCTGTAGAGAAGATATGAATATTCCTTTTTTTTTTGTTGTTTCTCATGTTTCAAATAAATGTGACCACTCATACAGTAGAAGATGCGGCCAGGACAGGAAGCAGCGCCAGCCAGCGAGGGAGCCGGGTGAGTATTTTAAGAACAGCGGGCGGGTGCACAAGGGTGGAAGGGGGGTGGGGACATGGACCTTTATTTTAAACATGAGAAACAACAAAAAAAAGGATTATTCATATCTTCTTTACAGCAAACGCTGCTGCAGAGAAGATATGAATCGCGGCTTCAGCACCATGTGGGGGGACAGTGCTTACTGTAGCGCTGTCTCCTGCATGGCACACGGACTGCACAAGGACAACGTCCGTGTGCGGTACGTGTTTTACATGGACCCATTGACTTTAGTGGGTCTGTGTAATCCGTGCGCTCCCACGAACACTGACATGTCTCCGTGTTTGGCACACGGAGACACGGTCCGCAAAAAATCAATGACATCTGCACAGATGCATTGATTTGAATGTGTCTACGTGTGTCAGTGGCTCCGGTACGTGAGGAAACTGTCACCTCACGTACCGGAGCCACTGACGTGTGAAACCGGCCTAAGATAACTTCTGAGAGCTATATGGTTTTCATTTTTTCATGGATTATTTCACTTCAACGGTCGACTTTGATCTGCATATCAGATCACTATAGTTTGTTTCTCCAATCAGTCCACAAAAAAAGGACATTTGAAAAGACACATTGGACTGCTAGCTATACATTAAAAAACAGATTGGACGCAAACTATAAAAAAAGAGGTGTGAAGCAGCACTAATGTTATTGCTATTAATAAAACAAAATCAATTCACATTAGTTAGAAGAGGATATGTCAATTAACATAATAATTTGTACATTTAAAGTAATTTCATTGCTTAAATTCTATAAGACATGCAAAATCAAACTTTTCCAATGAATATTTATTAACAAGTTAATCATTCTTGGGATAATGCCATTACTGAATCAATAGGTGATTTTTGGCAGCTTTTTAAGGAATACTGCAGACTAATTACAACTTTTCTTATTGACAAGCAATAAGATGCAAAGGTTGAATCGATCTGTTAGCCTGTAGCACTACATGGCAAAGCCGCAACAATAAAGAGATATCCCCAAAGGGAAGTGGAAAATGAATCAAACAGGAGGTAAGTTGTTAAATAATGCAGCTGGCCCTGGAGGTAATTAAAAAAGAATGAGATATGCAGGATTTGGTTTCTGTTGAACCCACTAATAAGATAAAATAGTTGATAAAAAAAAATCACAAAAATAAGGCAAGTATACCTTTCCCTCTTTTCCTTTTTAGAAATTATATGGAATAAGCAAGTAAAGGGTCATGGTGTATCCCATTACATATTTTACCCTTACATTAATCCCTTTAGGAAAAGCCTATTTATTTAATCCAAAGTAATTTTTAGCACACTACAAAACCAATTCATCCATATGGCTTATGACAGGTCACTGATTTTGGCACCATCAAAATGACGGTGGCGCCTACACATTAGCATCTATCGGCAAGCCGCATGATGCTACTGCGCAGGCGGCGTCCCTTTGATGAAGACAATTTTTGTTTTTTCTAGCGACATGGCGCCGGCAGCGACACCTGCGCAATAGCATCTATCATGTTCTGAATGATCCTACTGCTCCGGTGCGGCCATCGGTGCCATTTTGACAATATTTTTTTCTCAAAAACTTTATATGAGTAAATTAAATACAAATATGGATAGTATAGATTGTATCATGTCACAGCACAGGCACTGCCACCGGCGCTTGCATAATGAATGTAATTTTTTTTTTCAAACAATAAGATACACAGTATGTAAAATAGGGGCAGCTCACTGAGAGATCAGAAACCGGTCAGAAGCGATACAGATGAATATCTAAGCAGATCACCACATAAAGACTTCCGCCACAGGCCCGCCATGAAGCACGAAAATCTCATTTACTGAAAACTAAAGATAAAGATTAAACAACCACAAGAGGGATTTAATTTGGATCTTCACCTCTCGCTTCCTAAAACTCAATGTAGACAAAACCGAACTCATCATCTTTCCCCATCTCACATATCCCCCCTACCTGACCTATCTATTATGGTAAACGGCATCACGCTCTCTCCGCACCTGAAA
The DNA here is from genome assembly GCF_032444005.1 of Ranitomeya imitator. NCBI lineage: Eukaryota > Metazoa > Chordata > Amphibia > Anura > Dendrobatidae > Ranitomeya > Ranitomeya imitator. The sequence continues at coordinate 410,700,609 of NC_091282.1, read as the reverse complement.
TCCGCTGCCTCGGGGGAACTCTCGACTCTGCCCTGTCCTTCAAACCGCACGTCCCAACTCTTGCCACCTTTGTCGCCTCCAACTCAAAAATATTGCCAGAATCCATTCCTTCCTCAGCCCACAATCTACCAAAACTCTTGTGCATGTCCTCTTCATCTCCCGCCTCGACTACTGCAACACCCTCCTCTATGGCCTCCCCGCTAACTCTCTTGCACCACTCCAGTCTGTCCACAACTCTGCTGCCCGCCTAATCCACCTCTCTCCTCGCTACTCCCCTGCTTCTCCCCTCTGCAAATCCCTCCACTGGCTCCCAATTCCCCAACGAATCCAGTTTGAACTACTAATACTGATCTACAAAGCCATCCACAACCTGTCCCCTCCCTATATCTCTGAACTAATCTCCCAATATCTTCCCTCACGTAATCACCAATCCTCCCAAGACCTCCTACTTTCCTCTACACTTATTCGTTCCTCACACAACCGCCTCCAAGATTTCTCCCGAATATCCCCCATCCTCTGGAATTCCATGCCTCAACACGTCTGACTATCGACCTCCCTCGGCTCCTTCAGACGGAACCTGAAAACCCATCTATTTAAGAAAGCCTACAGCCTGCAATAACCATTCTGCTGCCTCGCCATCGCCAGAGCCGCTGCCTCGCCCCTACCTTCTGCCTCTTCCCCACTAACCCATAGAATGTAAGTCCACAAGGAGAGGGTCCTCTCCCCTCTGTACCAGTCTGTCACTGTAAATTTGTTTACTGTAAACAATATCTATAACTCCATGGTGTACAGCACCCCCTCTCCCCTCTGTACCAGTCTGTCACTGTAAATTTTTTTACTGTAATCAATATCTATAACTCCATGGTGTACAGCACCATGGAATTAATGGTGCTATATAAATAAATAATAATAATAATAATAATTAACCAAGGTATCATTTTAATCAGTATAACAGTGCTAACCTGACTCTGTAGGTTACTGTGCACAATCCTGCTGACAGGTTCCCTTTAAGTAGCCTGGCAATCACCTGGGACAATGAACACCTGGAGACAGCCAATGCCTCCCAGTCTCAGATCGGACAGCCGAGCTGTCAATCAAAATGCCAACAGCTCATCACTTCCCTGCACCATGCACCAGATTGGATGACTGAGCTGTCAGTAACTGCATCCCAGACACATTGAAGGGTGCAATCGTGAAAGTGCTTAACCCCTTCATGACCGGGGGATTTTTCGTTTTTCCGTGTTTGTTTTTCGCTCCCCTCCTTCCCAGAGTCATAACTTTTTTATTTTTACGTCAATTTGGCCATGTGACGGCTTATTTTTTGCGGGACGAGTTGTACTTTTGAACGACATCATTGGTTTTAGCATGTCGTGTACTACAAAACGGGAAAAAAATTCCAAGTGCGGTGAAATTGCAAAAAAAGTGCAATCCCACATTGGTTTTTTGTTTGGCTTTTTTGCTAGGTTCACTAAATGCTAAAAATGACCTGCCATTATGATTCTCCAGGTCAGTACGAGTTCATAGACACCTAACATCACTAGGTTATTTTTTATCTAAGTGGTGAAAAAAAATTCCAAACTTTGCTAAAAAAAAAAAAAAAAAAAAAAAAAAAAATTGCGCCATTTTCCAATACTCGTAGCGTCTCCATTTTTCTTGATCTGGAGTCGGTTGAGGGCTTATTTTTTGCGTGCCGAGATGACATTTTTAATGATAGCATTTCGGTGCAGATACGTTCTTTTGATCGCCCGTTATTGCATTTTAATGCAATGTCGCAGTGACCAAAAAAACGTAATTCTGGCGTTTCGAATTTTTTTCCCGCTACGCTGTTTAGCGATCAGGTTAATACTTTTTTTTAATTGATAGATCGGGCGATTCTGAGCACGGCGATACCAAATATGCGTAGATTTGATATTTTTTTTATTGATTTATTTTGATTGGGGCGAAAGGGGGGTGATTTAAACTTTTATGTTTTTTTTATTTTTTTCACATTTTTTGAAACTTTTTTTTTTAACTTTTGCCATGCTTCAATAGCCTCCATGGGAGGCTGGAAGCAGGCACAACGCGATCGGCTCTGCTACATAGCAGCGATCTGCTGATCGCTGCTATGTAGCAGAAATGGAGGTGTGCTGTGAGCACCGACCACAGGGGGGCGCTCACAGCCACCGGTCATCAGTAACCATAGAGGTCTCTAGGACCTCTATGGTTACCATCCAGATGCATCGCCGACCCCCGATCATGTGACGGGGGTCGGCGATGACGTCATTTCCGGCCGCCTGGCCGGAAGCGGTAGTTAAATGCCGCTGTCTGCGTTTGACAACGGCATTTAACTAGTTAATAGGTGCGGGCAGATCGCGATTCTGCCCGCGCCTATTACGGGCACATGTCAGCTGTTCAAAACAGCTGACATGTCCCGGCTTTGATGCGGGCTCACCGCGGAGCCCTGCATCAAAGCAGGGGAGCCGGCATCGGACGGTATAGTACGTCCGATGCCGGTAAGGGGTTAATGTGTTGCCATCATTTCCTTATATTCTTACCAGTGGTGAGGGTTTTATTTTTTCATTTACGCTATCCCATTCATTGTCATTTCCATATTTATTTATTTATTTATTTGACATATTGTACAACACTATAATTATCTTTTGAAAATAATTTGCCAATTATCCTCAACCCTTGCCAAAAAAGATGGAAAAAGAATTTATGTAGGTACATACAAGTACACAAAGCAAAATGTGGTAGCAGGCTCCTCAGTATAGTTGTGGTGTTTATGGTTGTCAAATTGAATTTGTAGTTAAATATTTATATTTCATAAGCATTTTATTTTCACAAAATTCAATCACTTTCCCAAAAATAACAAAATTAGAAATGCTAGGTAGGTTCATGTCTAAGAAGAAACAACACCTGCAACAGGGTTCTGTATTTGTCTGGTGCGTAACATTTTACTAGGAAAAGAACTGCATAAAAAATATCATAGTTAAATGTCTGGATTTTCCAAAAAACAGTTGCACAATAAGGCTGCCGTCACACTAGCAGTATTTGGTCAGTATTTTACATTAGTATTTGTAAGCCAAAACCAGGAGTGGAACAATCGGAGGAAAAGTATAATAGAAACATATGCACCACTTCTGTATTTATCACCCACTCCTGGTTTTTCAAATACTGATGTAAAATACTGACCAAATACTGCTAGTGTGATGGCAGCCTGAAACTGATTTCAGATTTTTTTTTCTGTAATTACAATTGTGCTGAGCTGCTGTTGCTTCCTAGTGCTTTATGAATGAAGAGAAGAAAATGTAACTTTAATTCAAATTCAGTAGGATAGATGATAACTCCATTATGTCACTGATAAATCACACAGTCTGCAACTGCTGCTAGAACCTCTCCTATTCCACTGTGCAGGCCTGTTCAATGCTTGTTTATTTAGGCTCAAGATTTATAATAATGTTTTTGTTACCAATTTTACCTTTTTTTTATTGGTAATTATTATTGTGGTCATATACTTTGATCTAACTTTAGCTGTTTTTTTTCCCACTAGATAGCAGCTGGACACCACAGCCCTCACTGGTTGAAGACATAGAGGTCTTTAAAACCCTCGCACTGTTAAGGTAAATCATCAGATCCATGGGAGTCCCCTCTGTAAAACTCCTTAAGTGCCCTAGTTGCTATTGACATTGCCATGTATGGGTTTTAGAGCTGGGATCAGTGGTAGCTTCAATACTGGCATTTGCAGTGCTATGTACATAAAGCTAGAAATTGCTGCTGAAGACAGGGGCACATCTCTTGTACCCATACAGTTTGGGAGACTTTCAAGTCTTATTTTTGTAAGAATGTCACTATTAGAATGCAATAGTACAGCCAAAAATGTGATGGGGATAGCCTATGATCATGGTATAGATTTAAACAAAGGACAGTTTCAGACAGTTAGATTTCCATTGAGTTCTATGTTAACTTAAGGCATACTCCCACAGACTTATGGAAGATTTAATAAATCTCATGAACACCACCAAATCCTGGAAAATAGTGTTTTTGAGATTCTTTGTGATAGATGTAATTGCAAAATCTATAAAGCACGGCGGCTCAGTGGTTAGCATTTCAGCCTTGCAGCGCTGGAGTCCCACCAAGGACAACATCTGCAAGGAGTTTGTATGTTCTCCCCATGATTGCTTGGGTTTCCTCAGGGTTCTCCTGTTTTCTCCCACATTCCAAAGACATACTGATAGGGAATTTTGATTGTGAGCCCCATCGGGGACAGCGATGATACTGTGTGCAAACTGTAAAGTGCTGCGGAATACGTTGGCGCTATATAAATAAAAAGATTATTATTATTATAAAGCCATCTCATAGGTATCAGAGTGAATATCGAAGTAATGCTAGCACTCTGTTAATCTCTATATGACCCTTGTGAAGAGGGGTCCCCTCCTGATGTGAACAGTTCATTAAAGTGGATTATCTGATAGATCTCAGACCAGGCACAGCAGACAGAAAAATTTGGTATTAGACAACAGATTTATGACCTGTAACCAGAAAGACAAGTAGACTGCTTGAGCTCAGGCTCCATTTTGAATATTGAGGGTTTTATGAATAGCATATATATGACAGATATAAGAGACATATTTTCAATGTTGTGGCGAAGAGGAGAACTTAACACATTGTCTTACATCACTGGGCGGTTGCAGCAGCATCTATGAATTAATATTGGTCACTTAGGAAACATGGCATGGATATTGTCCTCTATCTATAGAAAGATAAAATCATTTTAGGAAATATGGCATTAATATCTCCTGCATGGGATCTCCAGGGGCAAAGATATAGGAGATGTTGGGAATTTCATAATTTTATAAAGACCTAGACCTCTACCATGACCGGCCATGTTATAATTCACCGGAAGGGATGTATGTGGGCATGACTTGTGTTAATAAAGGCAAATACTGAACTATAATCATTGTCAGTCCTGGGAGATACATTTTGCTGTAGTTCTGTACCCCAAAAAAACTAAGAGCTCCCCTTCATAAGAGTCAAAGACAATCCTCTGACGTCAGGTTTAGTACATTTCTTCTTTTTATTTTATGTAATTGTATATACTATATTGTTCTGTCCATTTTGTAACATCTTTGTATATTGTTATAAATACTGACTACTTTTCAGATGAAATATATAAAATGTTACAGCTTTCTTCCTCTTGCTTTATAAACCACACTCCTGAAGACATAAGCTGTCTGTAACTGCATAAACGATTGATGGTGGCAGAAATAGTTTGTTATTGTGGAGTTTGGCAGTGACTGTACCAGGGAAAACATATACAGTATATTGCATGCATTGGAATCGGATGTGCCTATACTATACGTTCACTGTGAGTTCCCCACTAGCTGACCTAGTAGAGAAAACAGCCGCGGCCTCCTCTATCAACCATCAATCAATCGTTTGTAGGCGGCTGACTGTGTTCCCCTGACAAATTGTTGACAGCGGTGGGATCTGCATGACTCCACCCTGCTGTTCACCTGAAAAACAGTGACCAAATAAGCATTCAGAGAGTAAGGGTAGGCTGCTGAGCACTCAGTGAATGGTTCTGTTGCAGACCTAAAAATTACTTCCTTGCTCTTTAATATTGTTGCTTTTTATAATTGTTTTTGCTCATGATTACTAATTACAATATGATTCTATTCCCTATTATATCTATTGAACTGTTTATTGGGCCTTATTCTAATGTCCGCTTCTCTCATGCGTGTTCTAGCCTAGTTTTTCATTATAACCTATGGGGCTGTTCATGTTTGTCTGTTTTGGCAGATTGTGTCTACCCAAAAAAGTCATGGAGACAATTCCCTTTTTCATCCAGGTCATAGATCAAAATTATTCATACAAGTCCATGGATCTGACAAAAATCACTGCACAACTGCCATACATTGCCATATATTGCCACTGTCTGTTTGCTAGCCTTCTTTTCTGATCGCTTTCTACAACTGAACATGGACAAAACAGAATTCATCATCTTTCCCCCATCTCACTCTACCCCTCCACCAGACCTATCCATCAATGTCAATGTCTGCTCACTTTCTCCAGTCCCACACGCCCGGTGACTCGGGGTGATCCTCGACTCTGCCCTCTCTTTCAAGCCAGATATCGAAGCCCTTGCCTCCTCCTGCCGTCTCAAACTCAAAAATATTTCCCGGATCCGCGCATTCCTTGACCGCGACACCGCAAAAACACTAGTGAATGCCATTATCATCTCCCGCCTCGACTACTGCAACCTCCAACTCTCTGGACTCCCCTCTAGCACTCTGGCACCACTCCAATCCATCCTACACTCTGCTGCCTGACTAATCTATCTGTCTCCCCGCTATTCCCCAGCCTCTCCCCTATGTCAAGCCCTTCACTGGCTTCCTATCGCCCAGATACTCCAGTTCAAAACCCTCACAATGACATACAAAGCCATCCACAACCTGTCTCCTCCATTCATCTGTGACATGGTCTCCCGGTACCTACCTACACGCAACCTCCGATCCTCTCAAGACCTCCTTCTCTACTCCCCTCTCATCTCTTCTTCCCACAACCGCATCCAAGACTTCTCCCGTGCTTCCCCCATACTCTGGAACTCTCTACCCCAACACATCAGACTCTCTCCTACCATAGAAACCTTCAAAAAGAGCCTGAAGACTCACCTCTTCCGACAAGCCTACAGCCTGCAGTGATCCTGAACTTACTGAACCACCTCACAACCAGCTCTACCCTCTCCTAGTGTTTCATCACCCATCCCCTGCAGACTGTGAGCCCTCGCGGGCAGGGTCCTCCCTCCTTATGTACCAGTGTGCCTTGTTTTTTGCTCAAGTTTAATGTATTTGTCTATATTTGCCCCGTATTCACATGTAAAGCGCCATGGAATAAATGGCGCTATAAAAATGTATAATAATAATATATGTGCTGTCCATAATTAACATTGCAATGAATAGTAGATGCTTTGCAATATATTTATTTATTTTCATACAAGCAAATCACTGATAAAACCTTAAAAAATATTTAGAATTGAGAGTCCTCAGTGGTTGATACCTTTTAATGGCTAACTGAAAAGATGGTAACAAATTGCAAGCTTTCGAGACTACACAGGCCTCTTCATCAGTCATAGACTAATAGAAATTTTGAAGAATCACATATTTATGCACAACACAGCACAGAAAAATGCCATAGATAAGACAGGTGACGTGAAGCAGAATTACCATTATGTGAGTGATAAACAGTTATGTCCATAAATATTGGAACAGTTCATAGATAAGGATTGTGAATGTTTTATTGTCCACTGATTGGGGTCTGGTTCTATGTTATGATGACCCCAAAGGTCTGAGGAAACCTAAAACACTGATTAAACACTGCCGAAAATCAAACAAAAAAAAAGTGATGAATCTCAAATGGCTTTTTGCAGACTAGAAAAATCATTGATGTCTGAATGTGGCCTTGTATAAGCAAATGCATTGGTACGAGGTTTTTTTTAGTATAGTGAATACTTGACAGTAATATCAATGCAGGTTCCAGAATAGGACTCTGCACTCCTGCTAAACAGTTGATGTAAAAGGCCTTTTGATTGTTTACTGGTAGGGATCCATGGTTTTAGCATGTGCGCCTAGCTTTACACCTCATTAAAGCTTAGGCCTGTTTCAACCACCATGAAACATAGACCATTCGTGCATTGGAAGACCTGGCCCAGCATATGTAAGTCAATTAGCTCATGTTGGGAGACCTAGCAGTTGGGGTGGGTCTATCGATGCGAGAATGGTCCGCATTTCATGAATAGGTGAAACCGTTCTTACTCTCATTGACATAGGTGGAACTGAGCATAAGCTACTAAGTATGGAGGTGTGTGATGGGGAGCACAGTGGTCGCATCACACAGATGATTGACAGGAGTGTATAGAATGGACTCCAATTTAAAGGTCTTCAATAAAATTTACATTTTGAACAGCCTTAACAGTGTTTTTGTGGTGTTTTACATTGCTGTTGAAGCGTTTTTTTTTATTGCATTTGTTTGTTATGTTCAATCTCTTTAAATTAGACAGTAAATGCATGAATGATATAACATACATTACTTCAATACATGACATACCTCCCTATTTTACTGCAAGGGCTGGATAGAACTATTGAATTTTTAATAGACTATGCATAACAAATATAGCCAGTACCTAAAAACTGCATAAATTACATAATTGGTATTCACACTGCCTCTCCGAGGAATCAATACACTACCACAGCGTGTAACAGTCTGTTGTTTAATACACATAAAGAAAAGAGAAATTCTCCTATTAAAATGACTTATCCCGGCTATTTACCAAAGGCAGTGATTTAGCAATAGCAAGGTCTATGTGGTGCCGTTGAATGTAGATGATAATACTTCTTGTCCTTGTCGGCCTATTTCATTGCTCCTATCAGTTACTGCTGCTGCAAGGTCCCGTGGGTACATTAGCAGTCATCCCAGGAAGTGTGTTTAAGTAATGGACATAATGTTCACATTTGCTAGACCAGCCTTCCCCCTAATCATGAATTATTCTTCCCCAAGGCTCAATTGGAACATTACTTTAGAAGCAGAAGATTTAATCCTTTTCAGATGATTGGAGGGAATGATTACAGTATTATTTTCTTGTTCAGGCTGTCGCCAGTGAAGGTGCCTTTTTCTGTCCCCTTCTTTAATAGGCAGCAATCTTTATTTCCCTAGAGGGATATGGCAATGAATGTGAAATAGGATAAATCACCAAGAATGCAAGGTGCTGAGCCATAGATCAACGCTGGTTACTTAATTAGTTTAGCCCTCACGTTCCTCATCCTTGTGATGAAACACCTTGTAATACGCTTGTCACATTCAAATAAAGAACTTGTCTGCATATAGCATTTTTCCATGTATTATACATTTTGCCCAAACCTTTCCTTCTCGGTGTGCTTGATAGAATCAATAAAGTAAGCAGCATACAGTTATTGTCTGTCTGGGACTTTACAGATTAGGCTGTAACTGAAAGGGATTAGATTTTGTATCCACAGTCCCAAGGGAAAAATTGTGAAGCGACGGCATTTATATTAGGCAAATGTGATTAACATATTTGCAAATATTTTGACATATTAAAAAAGGAAATTATTTTTTTTGCTGTTTGCTACAACACGTAAAATCATTTTGTGTTTTTTACACCCTCTAGAAAGTAAAAATGCTACCTAGATGGCAATAATGCCCTTGCCTGCATTCTAGAAAGCAAAACGACTGTCCTTTTTGCTCCCTAGAAAGTAACGGTTAATATATCCTTAGCAGCCGCTTATAAAGTTACAATGTCCTGATTGACCCTTAAAAAGTAATACTGCCTTTTCATTGCCCTTTATAAAAATTATAAAGCCCCAATAGCCATATTTTACAGTAATAATGGTCTGGTGCCCCTTATAAAATAATAAGGCCCTTACAGTGTCCCATAAAAAGTAATAATGTCTATTAAAGGGAATCTATCATCCCAAAAATCGTATATGAGCTGCGGCCACCAGCATCAGGGGCTTATCTACAGCATTCGGTAATGCTGTAGATAAGCCCCCGATGTAACCTGAAAGATGAGAGTGCAGTGCGCAGGCGCCGGCCTCTCTGATCTCAAGAGGGCAGACAAAGTACACCTGCGCAGGAGCCGCGGCAAAAAGACAAGAAGAGGACGTCATCGTATGAAGAAGGAAGGCGTTGGACCGGACCGCGACGCCCATCAGATCCGCAATGCAGCGTGACCGCCCCTGGGTGAGTATAATATAACCTTTATTTCTCATCTTTCAGGTTACATCGGGCCTTATCTACAGCATTACAGAATGCTGTAGATAAGCCCCTGAAGCTGGTGGCCGCAGCTCATATACGATTTTCAGAGCAACAGACTTCCTTTAAATATTCCCTTTAAAGTGATATTATCTACTGAATACCCCCTTAACAATCAATAGTTCCCCAAGTGCCTCTTTACAATTATTAATGCCCCTTGAGCACACCAGCAAAAAACGTAATAATGCAAGTTAGAGTAAGGTGAATCCGAACAGTAAAGTTTGGCGTCCGTACTGAACACCTAGTGTTCGGGCACAGACTCTGAACATGGACTTCTCCAGGCAGTCAGTGTTACTGTTTGTGTTCAGCACCCCAAACATCAGGCGTTTATCATGCTGTCATCTGGGTGACAGCATGAGAAATACCAACGGTTCTGATCGGCAGTAAGATCATTACTGCCGGTTCAAGAGCTGAAGTTCCCACTCTGTCAAATGACACTGTGAGCCAGCAGCTGTAACCGGCAGTAAAAAGGTTAACTCTTTTTACACGCATCGGCTGAAGAGAGAGTACTACTTCAATCAGTCTACGCCTCCTATCATTGATAACATCAAGAGCAGGTACCACCGATGGGAGTATTCATCAGCAAGCACCTGTGTTGTAAATAAATAAATACATTTTTTTAAAATTACGTGAGCTCTCTTCTATTTTTGTTAACCAGCACTAGCAAAACTGACAGCTGCAGGCTGAAACCCTCAGCCGTCAGCTTTATCATGGCTGGTTATCAAGAATATAGAAGTGCCATGCCATTTTTTTTCAATTATTTAAAAAATGGCAAGGGATCCTCCCCATTTGTGACAACCAGCCAAACTAAAGCAAACAGCTGGGAGCTGGTATTCTCAGACTGGTAAGGGGCCATGGATATTGACTCAGCCAGCTTAAAAATAGCAGCCCTCAGCTGCCCTAGAAAAAGAGCATTTATTAGATGTACCAATTCTGGCTCTTTGCCCGGCTCTTCCACCTGCTCTTTGGTGGCAATTAGGATAATGGTTGTTGGGTTGATGTCAGATGATTTATGGCAGCTGACATCAACCTCACAGGTTAGTAATGGAGATGCATCAATAAGATGCCCCTTTTGGTAAACTTATAGTTTTATTATATTATATTATAAAAAAGATGCAACCATAATAACATATTTTAATTGAAAGAAACAGACACCTTTATTTGAAATAAAAAAAAAGAGGCACCTTACACCTATTCCATTGAAGCTCTTGTCCCCTGTAAAATACAAAAATAATAAGCAACCATAATACTTGCCTTATGCCTAATCCATTCATGCCCTTGTCCCCTGTAAAAAAACAAAAATAATAAACAACCATATCCCTCACCTGTCTGAAGTGAAGATTAGCAATACTGTCACATCCGTAATCTATCTCTGCAATCACTGGTACATACCCCTATGATGTCACCACTCGTCAATGAAGGAGCAGTACTGGTTTTCAGCCTGGACGGTCACGTCATGGCAGCTTCCAGGTTGTAAACCAGATATCGCAGACCTCGATTAAGGCATGAGATAGTATTGCTAATCTTCACTTCAGATAGGTGAGGGATATGGTTGTTTATTTATTTTTATTTTTTTACAAAGGACAAGTGCTTCAATGTATTAAGCGTAAAGTGAGTAAAATGGTTGTTTATTATTTTCTGTCTTTTACAGTGGAGAATGGCTTCAATCGATTAGGTGTAAGGTGAGTATTATAGTTGCTTATTATTTTTTGCCTTTTACAGGGGACAAGGGCTTTGACAGAATAGGCATATGGTGGGTATAACTTTTTTATTTTTAAATAAATGTGTAAAACAGGATGTTGGTTTTTAATTTCAAATAAAGTATTTTATTCATACTGTATGTTTATTTCCAAACTTACTATGGGGTTAGTAACGAGTGAATCTGTCATTAATAGTCTTGGAACCTTTAGGGATATTGCCCTCCTTCTCAGAATATTAACATCAGCCCTCAGCCCTTAGCATTCCTTCTGCTACTTATGAAAATTTCAAGGGACACCAACTCATTTTTTCTAATTTTTTTGTAATTTGTTAACAAGACCAGTAATGTCATATCATAGCAACTATTTCTCTTATTTTGCAAGTGCCAAGCCGGATTGATGAATGCCCGCGATTCCAGCATTCGGCACTCCAGCATTTAACAGTCCTGCACTGGAGCTATTGTGAGTACCAGTAGCAGTGAACTCTGAAGCCATCGGGTCTTCTGGCAGCTGCGAGTTCCAGAAGCCTCATGTTAAACTTTGAGGGACATTTTAAGGTAACTGAAGTGTCCAACTGCTGGAACACCTGCAGGCTGTAGACTACTGTTAATATTCTGGGAAGGAGGGCATTATCCCTAAAGGCTACTAATATCAGCCAACAGCTGTTTAGCTAGCCTTTACTGGTTAATTTATGTGGTGACTAGTGTTGAGCATTCCGATACCGCAAGTATCGGGTATCGGCCGATATTTGCGGTATCGGAATTCCGATACTGAATTCCGATACTTCCCGCGTATCGGATACCGGAATCGGAAGTTCCCAGAATTCAAATTGAACGCAGCAGCCAATGAGGAATGAATGAAAGTGTGGGCACATCCTGTTTAGCATGGTGGGCATGTAAGTACTGGCAAGGCTTGGATTGGCTGCTGAAATGATGTCACTCTGCACTATAAAAAAGCGCTGCCGCCATTTTGCGCTCACTCTGCTGTGATTTCAGTTAGGGACAGGACGCTGTGTTCTAACTGAGGGCCAGTTGAGCTAGCTAATTGCTTTATTTTCCTTTCCAAAGGCTAATTTAGCAAAACGCTGTGTGTTCTTCACTGTTCACCTTGCTCTTGCCTTGCAGCGCTGTTTTAACAGCGTTCTGCAAGGTCTCTGTGTGTGTGTGTGTGCAGCTCACTCTGTAGTCTGTGTGCAGCCATATACCCGGTTGTATTCAGCTCAGGGGGGGTTCACACTGCCTCACACAGTTGTTCTTTTTTGCTCTTAGTGCAGCCTGCTGCACATTTTTTCTCAAATTTCCTATTAGTGTTTTTCCACCAGTCTCCAGCTCTATTGTGGAAAAACACTACATAGGATAACCTAGAGGGGGTTTTTTGGGCCTTGCAGCGCCGTTTACGGCTGTCTGCACGGTCTCCGTGTGAGCCCAGCTCGCCCTGTAGTCTGTGTGCAGCCATAGCCGGTTGGATTCAGCTCAGGGTTCGTTACTGGCTCATACCTTGAGAAAAATTTTCCTTTTTTTCAAATAGTGCAGCCTGTTTAAAATTTGAAAAAAAAAATTCCTATTAGTGTCTTTCCACTCGTATCCAGCTAAATAGTGGAAAAACACTATATAGGATAACCTAGAGGAGGGTTTTTTGGCCTTGCAGCGCCGTTTACGGCTGTCTGCACGGTCTCCGTGTGAGCCCAGCTCGCCCTGTAGTCTGTGTGCAGCCATAGCCGGTTGGATTCAGCTCAGGGTTCGTTACTGGCTCATACCTTGAGAAAAATTTTCCTTTTTTTCAAATAGTGCAGCCTGTTTAAAATTTTAAAAAAAAAATTCCTATTAGTGTCTTTCCACTCGTATCCAGCTAAATAGTGGAAAAACACTATATAGGATAACCTAGAGGAGGGTTTTTTGGCCTTGCAGCGCCGTTTACGGCTGTCTGCACGGTCTCCGTGTGAGCCCAGCTCGCCCTGTAGTCTGTGTGCAGCCATAGCCGGTTGGATTCAGCTCAGGGTTCGTTACTGGCTCATACCTTGAGAAAAATTTTCCTTTTTTTCAAATAGTGCAGCCTGTTTAAAATTTGAAAAAAAAAATTCCTATTAGTGTCTTTCCACTCGTATCCAGCTAAATAGTGGAAAAACACTATATAGGATAACCTAGAGGAGGGTTTTTTGGCCTTGCAGCGCCGTTTACGGCTGTCTGCACGGTCTCCGTGTGAGCCCAGCTCGCCCTGTAGTCTGTGTGCAGCCATAGCCGGTTGGATTCAGCTCAGGGTGCGTTACTGCCTCATACCTTGAAAAACAATTTCCTTTTTTTCAAATAGTGCAGCCAGTTTAAAATTTGAAAAAAAAAATTCCTATTAGTGTCTTTCCACTTGTATCCAGCTAAATAGTGGAAAAACACTATATAGGATAACCTAGAGGAGGGTTTCTTGGCCTTGCAGCGCCGTTTACGGCTGTCTGCACGGTCTCCGTGTGATTTAAACTAGCTCTGTAGCCCGATCTGCACCAAAAAAAAGGTTAAGTTCACCAAACACAACTTACACTTGTGTAGGCCACATTTGAAAAATAATAAAGTTTAGTCCACAATTTACAACATTAGTGTTTCTTACACCTGTTAGGAGGAGCATTACAGGAATAAGCACACTAAGGCCTTAGTACTTTTCTGCTTATCTTTATCTGTCAACCAAGATGAAGAGGGCAGGGAGTAAGGCACGTGGGCGTGGGCGCGGAGCAGGGAGAGGAGCAGGGAGAGGACGTGGTGATTCTGTGCCTGCTGCGGGCGCCGGTGACTCGTCGTCACTCAGTTTCAGCAGGGAACAGTCCTTCATGCGCAGCTTTGTCGGAGAGCGCCGTGCACCGCTGCTGCGTGAAGACCAAATTGAAGCCGTTGTCGGGTGGATGGCAGCTAACGCCTCGGCATCGACTTCAGTTAGTGCCACATCCTCTCAGGCACAGAGCACTGGAGAGCAGCCATCTGTCTCTTCACCACCTGCCAAATTGGCCAGGCAGTCAGAGAGCCCAGGACAGGAGCCGTCTCTACTTCTGTTCTCTGAATCTCTTGGCTTGGAAACAGGGGGCCAGCCAAGCAGCATTGGAGAAATGGAAGAAGAGGCAGTGTGCAGTGATGCCCAACACCTTTTTCTCTCTGACTCTGAAGAGGCAGGTGGGCCAGTGCCTCCGGTGACCACAGCGCAGTACGCATCTGATGATGAAACTCAGGTGCCGCTTTCTCGTGCGTACTGTGCTGCTGAGACTACCCAGGAGGAGCAGTTGGTGGCAGAGGGTAGTGGAGATGATGAGGTCCTTGACCCATCGTGGCGTGAGGAACAGGAAGGTGGTGGGAGCAGCTCAGAGGAAGAGCTTCCTCTTACGGGCCAAAGAGGGAGAGGGAGGGGGAAGACTGCGGAGCCTGTAGCCTCCACTTTGGCACCCGTTAGGAGCCTGTCTCTTTCCAAAGCCAAAAAGGGCGCTCCCAAGACTTGCAGTGCCTGGTCCTTTTTTGACACAGTTGCAGATGACATTTGTTTTGTCAAATGCAAGCTGTGTCATCATAAAGTAAAAAGAGGGAAAAATGTCAGCAACCTCAATACCACAAATATGTGGAAACATGTGCGGACCAGGCACGCGGTGGAGTTACAGAAACACACTGAAGATGTAGGCCAACCAACAGCGGCAGCTACCACCTCTTCAGCTCGTGTTGCCTCTTCCTCCAGCTCACGCACAGCTGGTTTGGCTTCCTCCCAGAGACCTTGTGTAATTCCACCCACAGCACCACCTTCCCAGTCATCCTCACACTCCCAGTCTACTCTACAGCCATCGGTAGTACAGGCATGGGAGAAAAGGCGGGCATTCTCGGCCAACCACCCCCGAGCACAGGCTCTGAATGCAGGCATTGCCAAACTGTTGTCCCTGGAAATGCTCTCGTTCAGGCTGGTGGAGACTGACAGCTTCCGTGACTTGATGGCATTGGCAGTCCCACAGTACAAGGTGCCCAGCCGCTTTTACTTCAGCAGGCAGGCTGTCCCTGCCCTGCACAGGCATGTTGAGGCAAACATAAAACATGCGCTACTGAACGCCGTCAGTAGCAAGGTCCACCTCACCACCGATGCGTGGACCAGTCAGCATGGACAGGGGCGATATGTTTCCCTCACTGCCCATTGGGTTAATGTTGTTGAGCCAGGTACAGATCGTGCGAGTGGCGCAGGACGTGTCCTGCCCACTCCAAGGATTGCAGGAATCCAGTCTGTACGCATCGACTCCTCCTCTTACACCAGTTCCTCTGATTCCTCTCTGCAGGATCCGTCACAGTCCACCCCCACATGGACCCGTGAACGTTTACCTATGACCGACATGAGCACAGCCGTGGCCAAACGTCAGCAGGCCGTCTTGAAACTAGTTTCATTGGGGCATCGAAGCCACACAGCGCAGGAGCTCTGGAATGCCATCAAGCAGGAGAGCGATGTGTGGTTACTGCCAGCGAATCTCCAGCCAGGCATGGTAGTGTGTGACAATGGCCGAAATCTGGTGGCAGCTTTGGCCCTTGGCAACCTCACTCACATCCCATGTCTGGCACATGTGCTCAATTTGGTTGTGCAGAGTTTTCTGAGGGACTATCCGGATCTTGATGCCCTGCTGCACAAGGTCCGCCTAGAGTGTGCTCACTTGCGGCGTTCCAGCTTGGCCAGATCCCGCATTGCTGCTCTGCAGCGCCGATTCCGCCTTCCGGAACACCGCATCATATGTGACCTACCTACCCGGTGGAATTCCACGTTACATATGTTGGAGCGGTTGTGTGAGCAGCAGCAAGCAGTTATGGAGTACCAGCTGCATCAGGCGCAAAGAAGTCGCAGTCAGCGCCGATCAGACTTCACAACCACAGAGTGGGCCACTATGAAGGACGTCTGCCAGGTTTTGCGTCCTTTTGATTATTCCACGCGGATGGCAAGTGCAGATGATGCACTAGTCAGCATGACTGTCCCCCTTATCTGCCTGCTTCAGCAAACTTTGCAAGGGTTAAGGGATGATGTGGTGGAAGAGGTGGAGGATGAGGAGTCACCTTTTCCATCAGCTTCTGGAGAGTCAGCGCCACGTGGTTCCTCACAAAGGGGTACGCAGGGGCCAATTTGTGAGGAGGATGAGGAGGAGTCAATGGAGGAGGAAGAGCTCCGTCCAGAGGAGGGAGCGACACAATTGTCCAGTGGTCAGTGTGTACAGCGAGGGTGGGGTGATGACGAGCGGGCAGAGATCATGTCTCAAGCAGGGGACAGCGTTTCTGGGCCGGTTGGCACTCTGCAGCACATGGTGGATTTCATGCTGCAGTGCCTGAGAAACGACCGCCGCATCGACCACATTCTCAACATGCCTGATTATTGGGTGTTCACCCTCCTCGATCCTCGCTACCGGGACAACGTCCAAAACCTCA
This sequence comes from Ranitomeya imitator, assembly GCF_032444005.1. Lineage (NCBI taxonomy): Eukaryota > Metazoa > Chordata > Amphibia > Anura > Dendrobatidae > Ranitomeya > Ranitomeya imitator. The sequence continues at coordinate 410,683,697 of NC_091282.1, read as the reverse complement.
TCCCTGCGTTGACCCGGGAGCGTAAATTGCGGGAGTACCACGACACACTGGTGAATTCCATCATCTTCTCCTGTCCAACTGAGAGGAGTGCTGCTAGTGCTTTACAAAGCAGCTCAGTGCGTCGAGGCAGTGGGGGAGGCTCTGCCCAAAGAGGGAGCAGAAGCAGTGCCTCTGCCCAAGGCAAGCCCAGTATGGCACAACTCTGGCACACTTTTGTGTGCCCGCCCCAAATGTCTACACCATCACCGGCGGCTCCAGTCAGCAGGAGGCAACGGTTCCGTCAGATGGTGACAGACTACATGGCTTGCCCTCTTACTGTACTCCCAGACGGCTCTTCCCCGTTCAAGTTTTGGGTCTCTAAGCTGGATACATGGCCAGAGCTAAGCCAGTATGCATTGGAGGTGCTGGCTTGCCCTGCGGCTAGTGTCTTATCGGAACGTGTCTTTAGTGCCGCAGGTGGTGTACTAACAGACCGTCGCATGCGACTATCCTCCGATAACGTTGACCGGCTTACTTTCCTGAAAATGAACCAGGCCTGGATCTCGCAGGAATTTGCCACTCCTCTGCCTGATTAAGTAATTGGGTGTCATCCAGGTCTCCTGCTGTGTTCATCTTTCTACCACCTGAACTGCTATTCCTGGGCTCCAACACCGCCAGTTGCGGCTCAGAAGTGCAGGCTGCACAGTAAAAACATACGACCCAGTGTTATTGGGTTTCAGTAACGTCAGCTGATCCCCAGCTGTGTAGCCGGCAATGTGTCCTGCGACCGCCACGCTGGCACAACAACCTAAATGTAAGGGAACCTGTCCCCCCCCCCCCCCCCGTCGTTTGTTACTGAAAGAGCCATCTTGTGCAGCAGTAATGCTGCACAAGGAAAAGGTAGCTCTTTTTTTTTAGCTCTTTGCACACGCAGAACTTAACACTTATAAAATGTGTTCACTGATACCGTTATACCGTCCCGGAGCTGGGACTTTCCTTCGTAATGTGACGCAGCACAGCCGTCATTCCTACCCCCTTGGTGCCATGCGCTGCCTCCTCAGCGTTGTTTTAAGCTGTCACGGAGCCTGCGCTGTTCTGTTATCCCTTGGGCATGCCCTATTTGCGCTGCCTGTCTTCTGACATAATTTGGTGTCAGGCTGGCTGCGCCTGTGCGGCCGCGGTGCCCGAGATCCCGCCTCGCAGTGTCTTCTGATTGAGTCACACTGCGGGCCTGGGATCCATGGGCATGCGCAGTGCATATCTTCCCCTCGGGCTCTCGCTCATTTCCCTCCGCCTTCTTTAGACTGTGCGCCGTCAGCTGATCCCTAGCATGCCACGGCCGTGACACCGCACAGTCTGAAGAAGAGGGAAGGAGGGGAGTGAGAGTCGAGGTTATGCACTGTGCATGCCCATGGTTCCAAGGCCCGCAGTGGGATTACGTTAGATGAGACTGCGAGGTGGGATCTGGAGCAGCGTGGACGCACAGGCACTGACAGCCTGACACCAAATTATGTCAGAAGACAGGCAGCGCTAATTGGGCATGGCCAAGGGCTAACAGAACAGCGCAGGCTCCGTGGCAGCTTAAAACAACGCTGAGGAGGCAGCGCACGGCATCAAGGGGATAGGAATGACAGCTGTGCTGTGTCCCATTACGAAGGAAATTCGCACCTCCGGAACGGTTTAACGGTATAAAGGGACACATTTTTAGTGTTTACTTCGGTGTTTGCAAGGAGCATAATTAAAAGAGCAACCTTTTCCTTTTGCATCCTTAGTGCTGCACAACATGGCTCTTTCAGCTACAAACGTCTTGGGGGGGGGGGTTAAAGGTTTCCTTTCAACTTGCTCCAATCAGGCTTCGGCCTACACTCTGTTCCTCTGCTCCTCCTGCTGTCCCTGGGCTCTAACACCGCCAGTTGGTGCCTGGAAGTGCTGTGTGCACAGTCAACAGTCGCTCCTCTGTTATTGGGGTTCAGTAACGTCAGCTGATCCCCAGCTGTGTGTGCGGCAATACCTCCAATCTGCTCCTCCTGCTGTCCCTGGGCTCTAACACCGCCAGTTGGTGCCTGGAAGTGCTGTGTGCACAGTCAACAGTCGCTCCTCTGTTATTGGGGTTCAGTAACGTCAGCTGATCCCCAGCTGTGTATCCGGCAACGTGTCATGCGACCGCCACGCTGGCACAACTAAAATGTAAGGGGACCTGTCCCCCCCCCCCCTAGGCGTTTGTTACTGAAAGAGCCACCATGTGCAGCACTAATACTGCACAAGGGAAAGGTCGCTCTTGAAATTATGCTCCTTGCAAACGCTGAACTACACACTCATGTAATGTGTCCCCTCACACCGTCCAACCGTCCCGGAGGTGGGACTTTCCTTTGTAATGTGACACAGCACAGCCGTCATTGCTACCCCCTTGGCACCGTGCGCTGCCTCCTTAGCGTTGTTTGATTCCGTCATGGACCCTGCGCTGTTATGTTATCCCTTGGCCATGCACAGTTTGCGCTGCCCGTCCTCTGACATCATTTGTTGTCGTCCTGGCTGCGCCTGTGCGTCCACGCTGCCCGAAATCACACCTCGCAGTGTCGTCTAATGTGATCCCACAGTGGGCCTGGTATCCATGGCCATGCGCAGTGCATATACTAGCCTCTCACTCCCCTTCTTCACGCTTCTTCAGACTAGGCGGCGTCAGCTGATCCCTAATAGCATGCCACGGCCGTGACGCCGCACAGTCTGAAGAAGCAGGAAGGAGGTGAGTGAGAGGCGATGATATGCACTGCGCATGCCCATGGATCCCTGGCCCGCAGTGGGACTACATTAGATGACACTGCAAGGTTGGATCTCGGGCAGCTTGGACGCACAGGCACTGCCAGCCTGACACCTACATGATGTCAGAAGACGGGCACCGCTAACTGTGCATGGCCAAGGGATAACATTACAGTGCGGGCTCCGTGACAGAACCAAACAACGTTGAGGAGGTGGTGCCCGGCACCAAGGGGGTTGGAATGACGGCTGTGCTGTGTCACATTACAAAGGAAAGTCCCACTTCCGGGATGGTTTGACGGTGTGAGGGGACACATTATATGAGTGTGTACTTCAGCGTTTGCAAGGAGCATAATTTTCGGAGCCACCATTTTCCATGTGCAGTATTACTGCTGTACAAGATGGCTCTTTCAGCAACAAATGCCTGGGGGGGGGGGTTAAAGGTTCCCTTTCAACTTGCTCCACTGCAGGCTTCGGCCTACACTCTGCTCCTCTTTGATTCCCTGGGTTTCAACACTGTCAGTTGCCACCTGGAAGTGTTGTCTACACAGAAAAAAACACTAGGTGATGTGTCAGTGGGGTTCAGCACCGCCAGCTGTTCCCCTGCTGTGTAGTCGGCAACGTGTCCAGCACAAGCCACGCTGGCACAACAGAACAAGCCACGCAGTGTGATTTTTTGAAAACACACTGTGGGTCTGGGATTCATGTCCATCGCTAACCGCAACGGCCGACATGAAATGAGGTCAGAAGACAGGAAGCGCTCACAGCGCATGGCCAAGGGATCACAATAGCGCAGACTCCTGTACAGCAAATAACAACGCTCAGGAATCTGCGCCCAGTACCTAGGTGCAAATTTTGACACCTGTGCTGCGTCTCGTTAAAAAGACAAGTCACGCCTCCACAACTGTTTGACAGTATAATGGGCTAAATAGTGTACGTGTTTTAGTCAGCGTGTGCAAGGAGCAAAACAAATAGAGCAACCTTTTACTTGTGCAGCATTAATGCTGCACAAGGTGTGGCTCTTGTACCTTGCAACACCTGAGGGGGGGGTTAAAGGTAACCTTTGAAATTGGTTCAACTAGGCTTCGGCCTACACTCTGCTCCTCTACTCCTCCTGCTGACCCTGGGCTCAAACACCGCTAGTTTTTGCCCGGAAATGCTAGCTGCACAGAGAAAAACACCAGCCAATGTGTTAGTGGGGTTCAGCACCGCCAGCTGTTCCCCTGCTGTGTAGTCGGCAACGTGTCCAGCACAAGCCACGCTGGCACAACAGAACAAAAGCTGCCACCAGTGCAGGCTTCGGCCTACACTTTGCTCCTCTCCTCCTCCTGCTGACCCTGGGCTCAAACAACGCCAGTTTCTGCCCGGACATGCTAGCTGCACAGAGAAAAACACCAGCCAATGTGTTAGTGGGGTTCAGCACCGCCTGCTGTTCCCCCGCTGTGTAGCCGGCATCGTGTCCAGCACAAGCCACGCTGGCACAACCGACCAAAAGCTGCCACCAGTGCAGGCTTCGGCCTACACTTTGCTCCTCTCCTCCTCCTCCTGCTGACCCTGGGCTCTAACACCGCTAGTTTTTGCCCGGACATGCAATCTGCACAGAGAAAAACACCAGTCAATGTGTCAGTGGGGTTCAGCAACGCCAGCTGTTCCCCTGCTGTGTAGCTTGCAACGTGACCTGCAAACGCCACGCAGGCACATGAACTGAAATTGAAGGGAGCCTGCCCCCCACCCACAGGTGTTTCTATGTATATCAGCCACCTTGTACAGCAGTACTGCTGCATTTGTACAAGGTGGCTGACTTTTTCTCCTTGCCCACGTGGAACTCAACACGTACAAAATGTGTCTCATTACAGACCATTACAATGTCCCTGAGGTGTGACTTTCCTTTGTAATGACACGCAGCACCACCCTTGTTAGCGCTGCCCGTCTTTTGACATCATTGGTTAGCTGGCTGCGCCTGTGCATCTCCCCTGCTCGAAACAACGGCCCTCGGTGTCTTATTTTTTTGGACAGCGAGGGTGTGATTGATGGGCATGTGCAGTGCATATGTTTGCCTGTGTTCACTCATCTCCTTCCGCCTTCTTCAGACTGTGCGGCCTCCTGGCCGTGGTAGGCGATAAGGGATCAGCTGAGGCCGCCCAGTCTGGAGCAGGTGTAAGGACATGTGTAAGCGGCAAACCTATTTACTGCACAAGGCCACGAATCCCAGCCACGCAGTGTGATTTTTTGAAAACACACTGTGGGTCTGGGATTCATGTCCATCGCTAACCGCAACGGCCGACATGAAATGAGGTCAGAAGACAGGAAGCGCTCACAGCGCATGGCCAAGGGATCACAATAGCGCAGACTCCTGTACAGCAAATAACAACGCTCAGGAATCTGCGCCCAGTACCTAGGTGCAAATTTTGACACCTGTGCTGCGTCTCGTTAAAAAGACAAGTCACGCCTCCACAACTGTTTGACAGTATAATGGGCTAAATAGTGTACGTGTTTTAGTCAGCGTGTGCAAGGAGCAAAACAAATAGAGCAACCTTTCACTTGTGCAGCATTAATGCTGCACAAGGTGTGGCTCTTGTACCTTGCAACACCTGAGGGGGGGGTTAAAGGTAACCTTTGAAATTGGTTCAACTAGGCTTCGGCCTACACTCTGCTCCTCTACTCCTCCTGCTGACCCTGGGCTCAAACACCGCTAGTTTTTGCCAGGAAATGCTAGCTGCACAGAGAAAAACACCAGCCAATGTGTTAGTGGGGTTCAGCACCGCCAGCTGTTCCCCTGCTGTGTAGTCGGCAACGTGTCCAGCACAAGCCACGCTGGCACAACAGAACAAAAGCTGCCACCAGTGCAGGCTTCGGCCTACACTTTGCTCCTCTCCTCCTCCTGCTGACCCTGGGCTCTAACAACGCCAGTTTCTGCCCGGACATGCTAGCTGCACAGAGAAAAACACCAGCCAATGTGTTAGTGGGGTTCAGCACCGCCTGCTGTTCCCCCGCTGTGTAGCCGGCATCGTGTCCAGCACAAGCCACGCTGGCACAACCGACCAAAAGCTGCCACCAGTGCAGGCTTCGGCCTACACTTTGCTCCTCTCCTCCTCCTGCTGACCCTGGGCTCTAACAACGCCAGTTTCTGCCCGGACATGCTAGCTGCACAGAGAAAAACACCAGCCAATGTGTTAGTGGGGTTCAGCACCGCCTGCTGTTCCCCCGCTGTGTAGCCGGCATCGTGTCCAGCACAAGCCACGCTGGCACAACCGACCAAAAGCTGCCACCAGTGCAGGCTTCGGCCTACACTTTGCTCCTCTCCTCCTCCTCCTGCTGACCCTGGGCTCTAACACCGCTAGTTTTTGCCCGGACATGCAATCTGCACAGAGAAAAACACCAGTCAATGTGTCAGTGGGGTTCAGCAACGCCAGCTGTTCCCCTGCTGTGTAGCTTGCAACGTGACCTGCAAACGCCACGCAGGCACATGAACTGAAATTGAAGGGAGCCTGCCCCCCACCCACAGGTGTTTCTATGTATATCAGCCACCTTGTACAGCAGTACTGCTGCATTTGTACAAGGTGGCTGACTTTTTCTCCTTGCCCACGTGGAACTCAACACGTACAAAATGTGTCTCATTACAGACCATTACAATGTCCCTGAGGTGTGACTTTCCTTTTTAATGACACGCAGCACCCCCATTGTTAGCGCTGCCCGTCTCCTGACATCATTGGTTGGCTGGCTGTGCCTGTGCGTCCCCCCTGCCCGACACAACGCCCCCCGTTGTCTCATATATTTTGACTGCGAGGGTGTGATTGATGGGCACGAGCAGTGCATATGTTCCCCTGTTTTCACTCCCCTCCTTCCGCCTTCTTCTGACTGTGCGGCCTCATGGCCGCGGCATGCGATAAGGGATCAGCTGAGGCCGCCCAGTCTGAAGCAGGTGTAAGGACATGTGTGAGCGGCGAACATATTTACTGCACAAGGCCACGAATCCCAGCACCGCAGTGTGACTTTAGGAAAAGCCACTGTGGGTCTGGGATTTATGGCCATCGTTAACCGCACCGGCCAACATGAAATGAGGTCATGAGACGGCCTGCACTAACAGGGTATTGCCAAGGGATAACACAAGAGCGCAGTTTCCTGTACTGCAAATAACAACGGTAAGGAATCTGCGCACAGCACCTAGGTGTAAATTTGTACACCTGTGCTGCGTCTCCTTAAAAAGACTAGTAGTCACGCCTCCACTACTGTTTGACAGTATAATGGGCTAAATAGTGTACGTGTTTAATTCAGCGTGTGCAAGGAGCAAAATTAAATAGAGCAACCTTTGACTTGTGCATCATTAATGCTGTTCAAGGTGTGGCTCTTGTACCTTGCAACACCTGAGGGGGGGGGTTAAAGGTAACCTTTGAAATTGGTTCAACTAGGCTTCGGCCTACACTCTGCTCCTCTACTCCTCCTGCTGACCCTGGGCTCAAACACCGCTAGTTTTTGCCCGGAACGGCTAGCTGCACAGAGAAAAACACCAGCCAATGTGTTAGTGGGGTTCAGCAACGCCAGCTGTTCCCCTGCTGTGTAGTCGGCAACGTGTCCAGCACAAGCCACGCTGGCACAACTGACCAAAAGCTGCCACCAGTGCAGGCTTCGGCCTACACTTTGCTCCTCTCCTCCTCCTGCTGACCCTGGGCTCAAACAACGCCAGTTTCTGCCCGGACATGCTAGCTGCACAGAGATAAACACCAGCCAATGTGTTAGTGGGGTTCAGCACCGCCAGCTGTTCCCCTGCTGTGTAGCTGGCAACGTGTCCTGCAAACGCCACGCAGGCACATGAACTGAAATTGAAGGGAGCCTGCCCCCCACCCCCCCAGGTGTTTCTATGTATAACAGCCACCTTGTACAGCAGTACTGCTGCATTTGTACAAGGTGGCTGACTTTTTCTCCTTGCACACGTGGAACTCAACAAGTACAAAATGTGTCTCATTACAGACCATTACAATGTCCCTGAGGTGTGACTTTCCTTTTTAATGACACGCAGCACCCCCATTGTTAGCGCTGCCCGTCTCCTGACATCATTGGTTGGCTGGCTGTGCCTGTGCGTCCCCCTGCCCGACACAACGCCCCCCGTTGTCTCATATATTTTGACTGCGAGGGTGTGATTGATGGGCACGAGCAGTGCATATGTTCCCCTGTCTTCACTCCCCTCCTTCCGCCTTCTTCTGACTGTGCGGCCTCATGGCCGCGGCATGCGATAAGGGATCAGCTGAGGCCGCCCAGTCTGAAGCAGGTGTAAGGACATGTGTGAGCGGCGAACATATTTACTGCACAAGGCCACGAATCCCAGCACCGCAGTGTGACTTTATGAAAAGCCACTGTGGGTCTGGGATTTATGGCCATCGTTAACCGCAGCGGCCAACATGAAATGAGGTCATGAGACGGCCTGCACTAACAGGGTATTGCCAAGGGATAACACAAGAGCGCAGTTTCCTGTACTGCAAATAACAACGGTAAGGAATCTGCGCACAGCACCTAGGTGTAAATTTGTACACCTGTGCTGCGTCTCCTTAAAAAGACTAGTAGTCACGCCTCCACTACTGTTTGACAGTATAATGGGCTAAATAGTGTACGTGTTTAATTCAGCGTGTGCAAGGAGCAAAATTAAATAGAGCAACCTTTGACTTGTGCATCATTAATGCTGTTCAAGGTGTGGCTCTTGTACCTTGCAACACCTGAGGGGGGGGGTTAAAGGTAACCTTTGAAATTGGTTCAACTAGGCTTCGGCCTACACTCTGCTCCTCTACTCCTCCTGCTGACCCTGGGCTCAAACACCGCTAGTTTTTGCCCGGAACGGCTAGCTGCACAGAGAAAAACACCAGCCAATGTGTTAGTGGGGTTCAGCAACGCCAGCTGTTCCCCTGCTGTGTAGTCGGCAACGTGTCCAGCACAAGCCACGCTGGCACAACTGACCAAAAGCTGCCACCAGTGCAGGCTTCGGCCTACACTTTGCTCCTCTCCTCCTCCTGCTGACCCTGGGCTCAAACAACGCCAGTTTCTGCCCGGACATGCTAGCTGCACAGAGATAAACACCAGCCAATGTGTTAGTGGGGTTCAGCACCGCCAGCTGTTCCCCTGCTGTGTAGCTGGCAACGTGTCCTGCAAACGCCACGCAGGCACATGAACTGAAATTGAAGGGAGCCTGCCCCCCACCCCCCCAGGTGTTTCTATGTATAACAGCCACCTTGTACAGCAGTACTGCTGCATTTGTACAAGGTGGCTGACTTTTTCTCCTTGCACACGTGGAACTCAACAAGTACAAAATGTGTCTCATTACAGACCATTACAATGTCCCTGAGGTGTGACTTTCCTTTTTAATGACACGCAGCACCCCCATTGTTAGCGCTGCCCGTCTCCTGACATCATTGGTTGGCTGGCTGTGCCTGTGCGTCCCCCTGCCCGACACAACGCCCCCCGTTGTCTCATATATTTTGACTGCGAGGGTGTGATTGATGGGCACGAGCAGTGCATATGTTCCCCTGTCTTCACTCCCCTCCTTCCGCCTTCTTCTGACTGTGCGGCCTCATGGCCGCGGCATGCGATAAGGGATCAGCTGAGGCCGCCCAGTCTGAAGCAGGTGTAAGGACATGTGTGAGCGGCGAACATATTTACTGCACAAGGCCACGAATCCCAGCACCGCAGTGTGACTTTATGAAAAGCCACTGTGGGTCTGGGATTTATGGCCATCGTTAACCGCAGCGGCCAACATGAAATGAGGTCATGAGACGGCCTGCACTAACAGGGTATTGCCAAGGGATAACACAAGAGCGCAGTTTCCTGTACTGCAAATAACAACGGTAAGGAATCTGCGCACAGCACCTAGGTGTAAATTTGTACACCTGTGCTGCGTCTCCTTAAAAAGACTAGTAGTCACGCCTCCACTACTGTTTGACAGTATAATGGGCTAAATAGTGTACGTGTTTAATTCAGCGTGTGCAAGGAGCAAAATTAAATAGAGCAACCTTTGACTTGTGCATCATTAATGCTGTTCAAGGTGTGGCTCTTGTACCTTGCAACACCTGAGGGGGGGGGTTAAAGGTAACCTTTGAAATTGGTTCAACTAGGCTTCGGCCTACACTCTGCTCCTCTACTCCTCCTGCTGACCCTGGGCTCAAACACCGCTAGTTTTTGCCCGGAAATGCTAGCTGCACAGAGAAAAACACCAGCCAATGTGTTAGTGGGGTTCAGCACCGCCAGCTGTTCCCCCGCTGTGTAGCCGGCATCGTGTCCAGCACAAGCCACGCTGGCACAACCGACCAAAAGCTGCCACCAGTGCAGGCTTCGGCCTACACTTTGCTCCTCTCCTCCTCCTCCTGCTGACCCTGGGCTCTAACACCGCTAGTTTTTGCCCGGACATGCAATCTGCACAGAGAAAAACACCAGTCAATGTGTCAGTGGGGTTCAGCAACGCCAGCTGTTCCCCTGCTGTGTAGCTTGCAACGTGACCTGCAAACGCCACGCAGGCACATGAACTGAAATTGAAGGGAGCCTGCCCCCCACCCACAGGTGTTTCTATGTATAACAGCCACCTTGTACAGCAGTACTGCTGCATTTGTACAAGGTGGCTGACTTTTTCTCCTTGCCCACGTGGAACTCAACACGTAGAAAATGTTTCTCATTAGAGACCATTACAATGTCCCTGAGGTGTGACTTTCCTTTGTAATGACACGCAGCACCACCCTTGTTAGCGCTGCCCGTCTTTTGACATCATTGGTTAGCTGGCTGCGCCTGTGCATCTCCCCTGCTCGAAACAACGCCCCTCGGTGTCTTATTTTTTTGGACAGCGAGGGTGTGATTGATGGGCATGTGCAGTGCATATGTTTGCCTGTGTTCACTCATCTCCTTCCGCCTTCTTCAGACTGGGTGTCCTCATGGCCTCGGCAGGCGATAAGGGATCAGATGAGGCCGTCCAGTCTGAAGCAGGTGTAAGGACATGTGTGAGCGGCAAACATATTTACTGCACCAGGGCACGAATCCCAGCACCGCAGTGTGATTTTTTAAAAACACACTGTGGGTCTGGGATTCATGTCCATCGCTAACCGCAACGGCCAACATGAAATGAGGTCATAAGACAGGAAGCGCTCACAGCGCATGGCCAAAGGATCACAAGAGCGCAGACTCCTGTACAGCAACTAACAACGCTCAGGAAGCTGCGCCCATGCAAAAAGGTGTTGTTTTCGACACCTGTGCTGCTTTTCTTTAAAAAGACAAGTCACGCCTCCACTACTGTTAAACAGTATAATGGGCTAAATAGTCTACGTGTTGCATTCAGCTTGTGCAAGTAGACAAATTAATAGAGCAACCTTTTACTTGTGCAGCATTAATGCTGCAGAAGGAGTGGCTCTTGTTCTTTGTAACACCTGAGGGGGGGTTAAAGGTAACCTTTGAAATTGGTTCAACTAGGCTTCGGCCTACACTCTGCTCCTCTCCTCCTCCTGCTGACCCTGGGCTCTAACAACGCTAGTTTTTGCCCGGAAATGCTAGCTGCACAGAGAAAAACACCAGCCAATGTGTTAGTGGGGTTCAGCAACGCCAGCTGTTCCCCCGCTGTGTAGCCGGCATCGTGTCCAGCACAAGCCACGCTGGCACAACCGACCAAAAGCTGCCACCAGTGCAGGCTTCGGCCTACACTTTGCTCCTCTCCTCCTCCTCCTGCTGACCCTGGGCTCAAACACCGCTAGTTTTTGCCCGGAAATGCTAGCTGCACAGAGAAAAACACCAGCCAATGTGTTAGTGGGGTTCAGCACCGCCAGCTGTTCCCCTGCTGTGCAGCTTGCAACGTGACCTGCAAACGCCACGCAGGCACATGAACTGAAATTGAAGGGAGCCTGGCCCCCACCCCCAGGTGTTTCTATGTATAACAGCCACCTTGTACAGCAGTACTGCTGCATTTGTACAAGGTGGCTGATGTTTTCTCCTTGCCCACGTGGAACTCAACACGTACAAAATGTGTCTCTTTGAGACCATTCCACTGTCCCTGAGGTGTGACTTTCCTTTCTAATGATACGCAGCACCCCCCTTGGTAGCGCTTCCCGTCTTCTGACATCATTGGTTGGCTACTTGCGCCTGTTCGTCCGCCCTGCCTGAATAAAATGCTCCTCGTTGTCTTAATTATTTTGACTGCGAGGGTGTGATTGATGGGCACGAGCAGTGCATATCTTCGCCTGTCTTAACTCATCTCCTTCAGCCTTCTTCAGACTGTGCAGCCTCATGGCCGCGGCATGCGAGAAGGGATCAGCAGAGGCCGCCCAGTCTGAAGCAGGTGTAAGGACGTGTGTGAGCGGCCAAAATATTTACTGCTCAAGGCCACGAATCCCAGCACCGCAGTGTGGCTTTATGAAAAGACACTGTGGGTCTGGGATTTATGGCCATCGTTAACCGCACCGGCCAACATGAAATGATGTCATAAGATGGGCAGCGCTAACAGGGCATTGCCAAGGGATAACACAAGAGCGCAGACTCCTGTACAGCAAATAACAACGCTCAGGAAGCTGCTCCAAGCACCAAGGCGTTATTTTGGACACCTGTGCTGCGTCTCATCAAAAAACCAAGTCACGCATCCACTACAGTTTGACTGTAGAATGGGGTAAATTGTGTATGTCTTTCATTCAGCGTGTGCAAGTAGACAAATTAATAGAGCAACCTTTCACTTGTGCAGCATTAATACTGCACAAGGTGTGTCTCTTGTACTTTGTAACACCTGAGGGGGGGGTTAAAGGTTTCCTTTGAAATTGGTTCAACTAAGCTTCGGCCTACACTCTGCTCCTCTCCTCCTCCTCCTGCTTCAACACGGGCTCTAACATCGCTAGTTTTTGCCCGCAAGTGCTAGCTGCACAGAGAAAAACACACGCCATTGTGTTAGTGGGGTTCAGCAACGCCAGCTGTTCCCCCAGTGTGTAGCCGGCAAAGTGTCCTGCAAACGCAACGCAGACACAAAGCTGCCTCCAGTGCAGGCTTCGGCCTACACTCATCTCCCCCTGCTTACCCTTTGCTCCAACACCGCTAGTTGGGGCTCTAGGAAGACAATCTTTAATAGGCAAGGCAACGCATCCGTGTTCCAGCACCGCCAGCTGGTTCTCGGCAGTGTTCTTGTCACAGGTACTCCCTCGTGCCAAGCCTGGTTTCAGCACCGTCAGCTGTTTCCGGGTTGTGTCAACTTCACTGAGACGCCTATGCTTGCCCCGTCGTGGTGCGGTCGAGTTAGCCAACTCCAGGGTGCCTCCAGTTTAGGAGCTTCCTATGTGGGCTGCGTGAACTGGTAGTCAAGGCTGGTTCTGTAGTGCCAGTAGGCCCAGCTCCCCCTGTAGGACTGTTGGGGTTCGGTAACTGCGGCTGCCTCGCGGCCTAGCTGTTCTCTCCTCTCCTGTGGACCTTCGGGTCCACCACCTGGTTCCAGCACCGTCAGCTGGTTCCGGGCCGAGCCTTTGGCTTAGGTGCCTCCTCCTGGGTATCCGAGTTCCGCCAACGCCAGGCGGTCCTTGGTAGTGCTTTTAAGCGCGGGCACCTACAGCTTAGTAACCGGGTTCCAGCACCGTCAGCTGGTCCTCGGTCGTGCCATTGGCTCTTGCACACTGGGGCAACGCATCCGGGTTCCAGCACCGCCAGCTGGTTCTCGGCAGTGTTCTTGTCACAGGTACTCCCTCGTGCCAAGCCTGGTTTCAGCACCGTCAGCTGTTTCCGGGTTGTGTCAAGCTCACTGAGACACCTATGCTTGCCTCGTCGTGGTGCGGTCGGGTTAGCCAACTCCAGGGTGCCTCCAGTTTAGGAGCTTCCTATGTGGGCTGCGTGAACTGGTAGTCAAGGCTGGTTCTGTAGTGCCAGTAGGCCCAGCTCCCCCTGTAGGACTGTTGGGGTTCGGTAACTGCGGCTGCCTCGCGGCCTAGCTGTTCTCTCCTCTCCTGTGGACCTTCGGGTCCACCACCTGGTTCCAGCACCGTCAGCTGGTTCCGGGCCGAGCCTTTGGCTTAGGTGCCTCCTCCTGGGTATCCGAGTTCCGCCAACGCCAGGCGGTCCTTGGTAGTGCTTTTAAGCGCGGGCACCTACAGCTTAGTAACCGGGTTCCAGCACCGTCAGCTGGTCCTCGGTCGTGCCATTGGCTCTTGCACACTGGGGCAACGCATCCGGGTTCCAGCACCGCCAGCTGGTTCTCGGCAGTGTTCTTGTCACAGGTACTCCCTCGTGCCAAGCCTGGTTTCAGCACCGTCAGCTGTTTCCGGGTTGTGTCAAGCTCACTGAGACACCTATGCTTGCCTCGTCGTGGTGCGGTCGGGTTAGCCAACTCCAGGGTGCCTCCAGTTTAGGAGCTTCCTATGTGGGCTGCGTGAACTGGTAGTCAAGGCTGGTTCTGTAGTGCCAGTAGGCCCAGCTCCCCCTGTAGGACTGTTGGGGTTCGGTAACTGCGGCTGCCTCGCGGCCTAGCTGTTCTCTCCTCTCCTGTGGGCCTTGGGGTCCACCACCTGGTTCCAGCACCGTCAGCTGGTTCCGGGCCGAGCCTTTGGCTTAGGTGCCTCCTCCTGGGTATCCGAGTTCCGCCAACGCCAGGCGGTCCTTGGTAGTGCTTTTAAGCGCGGGCACCTACAGCTTAGTAACCGGGTTCCAGCACCGTCAGCTGGTCCTCGGTCGTGCCATTGGCTCTTGCACACTGGGGCAACGCATCCGGGTTCCAGCACCGCCAGCTGGTTCTCGGCAGTGTTCTTGTCACAGGTACTCCCTCGTGCCAAGCCTGGTTTCAGCACCGTCAGCTGTTTCCGGGTTGTGTCAACTTCACTGAGACGCCTATGCTTGCCCCGTCGTGGTGCGGTCGAGTTAGCCAACTCCAGGGTGCCTCCAGTTTAGGAGCTTCCTATGTGGGCTGCGTGAACTGGTAGTCAAGGCTGGTTATGTAGTGCCAGTAGGCCCAGCTCCCCCTGTAGGACTGTTGGGGTTCGGTAACTGCGGCTGCCTCGCGGCCTAGCTGTTCTCTCCTCTCCTGTGGGCCTTCGGGTCCACCACCTGGTTCCAGCACCGTCAGCTGGTTCTCGGCAGTGTCTTTTGCTCTTGTACCTTCTGCTCCCCATCCTGGTTCCAGTACCGTCAGCTGGTTCCGGGCAGAGCCTTTGGCTTAGGTGCCTCCTTCTGGGTATCCAAGTTCCACCAACGTCAGGTGGTCCTTGGTAGTGCTTTCAGGCACGGGTACCTCCTGCTTAGTAACCGGGTTCCAGTAACGTCAGCTGGTCCTCGGTAGTTCCATTGGCTCTTGGACCTTCGGCTACCCATCCGGGTTCCAGTACCGTCAGCTGGTTCTCGGCAGTGTCTTTTGCTCTTGTACCTTCTGCTCCCCATCCTGGTTCCAGTAACGTCAGCTGGTTCCGGGCAGAGCCTTTGGCTTAGGTGCCTCCTTCTGGGTATCCGAGTTCCGTCAACGTCAGGCGGTCCTTGGTAGTGCTTTTTAGCACGGGTACCTCCTGCTTAGTAACCGGGTTCCAGTAACGTCAGCTGGTCCTCGGTAGTTCCATAGGCTCTTGAACCTTCGGGTAGCCATCCGAGTTCCAGTTCCATCAGCTGGTTCTTGGCATTTTCTCAGCCTTCTTGTACCTTCTGCTACATTTCCAAGTTGAAGACCCTAACGTCGACGACCCGGAAGACCACCACGATGACGACGACACGGAAGACCACCCCGATGACGACGACGACGACGGCGGAGACGACGACGGCGGAGATGACGACACTGGAGACGACGACCCTGGAGACGACAACATGGAAGACCGAGAAGCAGAAGAACAAGAGGCTGCAGAACAAAGAGCAGAAGAACATTAAGCATAAGACTTAATATCAGAGCAAAAGATATTATCTAAATTATATGCAGAAGAAGACTAAGCAGTGTATGGGGGTGAGTCCGTTCCTCCTCGTGGTGCCCCTGGATAAAGCCTGATGCTGCAGGCCAAACTGAACGCGGACAAATGTAACTTTTGTGACTGGCAGAACGGAAGGTGTAATCTTCAAACTTTTATAGATAACAACTACGGGAATGCCTGTCACAAATGAGAATATGATGAAGAAGTAGAATAGGAAGAATAATAACAGTGGAATAAAAAGAATATGTAGAATAAGAAGAATAATAATAGTTGAATAAAATGAATATGAAGAATGTAATAAAAAAAAAAAAATAGGTAGAAGATGAAGAAGAAGATGAATAAGGTGAAGAAGTTGATGTCAAAGATGCTGATGATGATGAAGATGAAAGTGTGGGAAAAGAAAAAAAAAAAGAAAAAAAAGAAGGGGAAGGGCGTGGAATAGTGAAACATCAATATCTGACAAAATAAAAAAAAAATTTACATAGTCAATATCTTTGTCACTCCGAACGTCTTAAAAAAAAAACAAAAAACATGCTATTCTATTTGATTGGGATAAACCTCTATGACTTTAATGTCTCCGCCACCTCCCCAAATACATCCGGCATTATTCTTAGTTGTTTTCCTTCATGTAGAATGAACCTACAAGGAAAGAAAGGGTTTATTTTAATTCCGATATTTTGGTCCCATTGACTTGCATTGGGATCGGGTATCGGTATCGGCGATATCCGATATTTTTTGAATATCGGCCGATCCAAACCGATACCGATACTTTCCGATATCGGAAGGTATCGCTCAACACTAGTGGTGACCCCAGAAAAAAAATGATGTAGGGTTCATGCATAATTTCAAACCAGCAAAGGCTAAACAGACAGCTGTGGACTAATATTAACAGCTAAGGAATGGGCCAGGGAAACTGTCCCTTCTCCAAAGCTAAGAACATCAGCTCTCAATTGCCCCAGAAATGGTGCATCAATAAAATGCAAATCTGGTGCTTAGCTTGGCTGTTTCCACTTGTGACAAGTGGGGTGATACTTTTGTATTGTCAGGTGACATCAAGCCCAGAGGTTAGTAATGGAGAGATGTCTTTTCTGGGGTGGCTGCAGGCTTCTTTTAGGCTGGGGGGCCAATATCCATGGCCCATTACCATCCTGAGAATATCATCCCCAACTGTCTGCATTAGCATGGCTTGTGATCAAAAATAGTAGAGACCCATGTCCAATTTAAAAAAAATTTATTTATTTATGACACCTGCGTCAACTGATGAATGCTCCCATCACCGACGCCTGTTCTCGCTGTTTTCAGTAATAGCAGGTGTAGGCTAATTGGAGTAGTACTCTCTCTTCATTTGAAGCCTGTTATCAGAATGCAACCTTTTTACCGCTGGTAAAAGGGAAAAAAATCTTTTCAAAATGTTGTAGGCCTCCATTTCACAGACATACAGTGTAACTGTGTGAATAATTCTGTGATCTCTAAAAGTGAGCAATAGCTTTTGAAAAACTTTGTAGGCCTACATTTCTCAAACACACAGTGCTATGTAGTCTGTGAACATTTCAGTGATCTGTAAAACGGCTAAAAGGCTTTTTAAAATGTTGTAGGCCTCCATTTCTCAAACATACAGTGTCACATGGTCTGTAATCTCTAAAAGTGAATAAAAGCTTTTAAAAATTTTGTAGACCTAAATTTCTCAAACATGTAGTGTTACATGGTCTGCAAACATTTCTATGATCTCTAAAACTGGGAAAATGCATTGAAACATTTTTCTGGATTGAATTTGATTGTCATTCATATACTTTTGCATTTTTTCTGTTACATTACCGTGGTGTAAACTCAAGGATACCGCTTTGTTTGCTGCAGGTGACCAATTTTTTTCTTTTATTAAAAATAAACTAAAATAAAATAAAGAGTCCTAGCAATTATAAAATGCAAAAGGAGTGTAGGATGGGGAAGTGGAAGATCTGATGATGGTGCACGCAGATGCTGAGGACATGGGACAGGTGCGACTACGCCTGTTGCTG
Organism: Ranitomeya imitator; assembly: GCF_032444005.1. Classification (NCBI taxonomy): domain Eukaryota; kingdom Metazoa; phylum Chordata; class Amphibia; order Anura; family Dendrobatidae; genus Ranitomeya; species Ranitomeya imitator. The sequence continues at coordinate 410,666,083 of NC_091282.1, read as the reverse complement.
AAGCACAAGAAACATGCCCATCCACAATACATAGGATCCTGTCCTACTTTGCAGGAAGGCACAATACACCACTCATGAAGCCAGAGCAGTGTGAACAGGTGGTCGGTTGGATAGCAGATAATGCTTTCAGCAAGCTTGGCAGCACCACACAGCCTTTGGCACTGTCCAGCCACACCAGCCTAAAGTTTGGATTACTTAATCCTCACCCTGATCCTCCTTCCTCCCTCCATGTTAAGTCCCAAGAGAACAGTGATCCCACACTGTTTGTACTCGCCGGTAGTATGAGTCCCATGGATACATTTGTGGGGGCCAGGAATGGGACCCGCCGGTCACCTGGTGTCAAGCCAGGTGTTAGGTGTCGAGTTCCCGCAGCTGCACAGGGGGAAAGTCGAACCATGTTCTTTGTGGTCTCCCATTCTTCCTCAACCAGTGGAGTCTGCTCAGCAGAGACGTTGGTCCCAGCATCTGGCTAAAGCTGATACTGTGCATCTGGTTACAGCTGCCTCCCCAGGTTAAGCTTTTGTCACCAGCAAAAGGCTCGCATGGCCACTCGGCCCTGCGCAAGTATAAACCTGACTAAATGTGTGAGTGCTGTGTGTTTGAGACTGGTGAAAGCTCTTCAATGATCGCCATCCCCTTGGTTGTTGTTTGGACATTAAGGTGAGTGGAGCAAACAATCAGCACCACATCTAGGCAGCACAGCCATGTTATTACCACTGGTCAGTGTAGGGTGGGAATTCCTGCTTGGACTCAGCATCAGTCCTCAGGCGTGGGCTCAAAAGCCACCGAGGGTCAGAGCAAGTCCAATCACCAGTGTAGTGGGGGTGAATCATAGGGATCCCACTAGCATCTACCAGCTGCAACCTGTGACTTCGAACAGGGAACAGCGTACCTTTAGCAACTCTGTGAAGCAACAGAGTTTGCTTCCGTTCACACCGGGTGAAGTTTAACCCACGTGTGCACTAGCATTCATCCGCCATCTTGTTCTGCCATTACTTAGCAGCAGGTTCCATTTCTGCACGGTGGACCCCGGGCTGCGAACGCACCTTATATCTCCCTTAATATTATTTGGTGCGTTCCGCCAGCCCAGGTTGTGATTATCCGGTCAACTGGCCTTGTACCTCAATGGACTGTCATCTTCTTACGTTGGTCAATAACTCCTGGGGAAGTTGGCCCTGGAAGCTATGAAGTCACAGCTGCTCTTTTCCTGATGAGTCAGTGGAAGACTTCAATTTTGCACCATCTTGGGTGTTTTGCTGGGACTGTTCTATGTGTTATTTGCCTGTTTTGTGGTTCAAAAAAGTATTGGCACACTGTTTTACCCTTACCCTGTGTTGTCTTCCACCAGAGGAAGTGATGTTATGTCTGGAAGCAATAAAGGAGATCACCTTACCAGGTATCACAAACCACACAACACACTTCACACTCCAGTCCACCAGGGGGAGTTATGCTCCTATCTAGTAGGGCACTCCTCACAATTAGGTAAAACTAGTGGTCTGGATAGGAAGTTAGACAGAAACTGACTGGCTTCACCCAGGCAGCACCTGTCAGGCAGACAGGGGAAAGGAGGAACATCAAACAGCTGCAGACAGAGAGGTCCCTGACAGGAGTGGGATCCTGTCAGAGGCCTAGATAGAGGGTTATGGAGCTGTGCCTGCCCCGACGTGCGGTAGCATCCTAAGAAAGGACAGAAAGAGAATTGTGTTGCTGAGAGTGAGAAATGAAGTCATAGCACAAGGAGAGGAATCAAGTTCTGCCCTGCAATAGGCTGCCTCCCTCTGAGGCGCAGAAGCCGGTAGCCAGAACACCGAGGGAGTAAGGAACTCTATGCTTTACTTCAGAGACTGGCAGGACAGGCACGTTGGCAACTTGTGGGGGCTGGGGCGTGCTAGAGTCCCTGTAAAAAGCCTCAGGCCATCAGTCATATGGGTTGTTCCTATCCATCTAGGGGACAGAGAGAAAGACTTAACATCTACAATAGTTGTGAGGACCTCACCGAGAAGCTCAGCAGGGAGGGATTACAACACTCAGGCGCTAGAGGAAGGCTACTGATTTCCACCTGGATAAGGGGACTCCGGATTTGCCTTCAGACCGGCCAGACCCTGCCTACCCTGTGATCCGGTGCTCTAGACTGAGGACGCTGAAACCTTCAGTAAAGGTAAAGAGACTGCAACCTTGTGTCCTCGTTCTTCACTGCGCCTTTCACCAGCCAACATTTACACTCTGGGAAGCCCTGGGAATACACTTCACCTGTGGGAAGGTATACCATCTAGCTGCCATAACATCACCCCAGCGGACCCCTAAGCAGCATCGGTCACCCTGACCGAATACCACAGGTGGCATCACGAACATTTCCCCTTTAAAGACCTTTCCCCCTTTTATCAATGGACGTCCCCTAGGGCCACGGACCGGGTCAGCCACAGTGACATCCCCGCTGAGAACAGAAGGGCCTGGATCTGAGTACCCCATTGCCCTACACGGGGGGGCGAGCCACAACAAGCACTCGAGCATGTTAGTGCTTGCCTATCCCTAGTGAATAGTACAAATATAGGTAAAAAGTTATTCTTATGAAAGATAATTCTAATAAAGAATTTTTAGACATACTTCAACTTTTGAAACGGCCAGACTATCTGAAAACTGCAAAGTTACCTTAGCAATCTTATCATGCTCACAGAGTATCATGCGTGGATCTGAGTTATTTGCATGAAACCCTCTGTTATAGCATGGCTACCACTCAGCATGCAGGAATGCCTGACCATGTCAGATAGTCAAGTCTGGTAAGTAGAAATGTGTTGTTAGAACCATTGCGAATCAATTTTGTTCAAATTATCTGGGATCTGCAATTTTCAGGAAAAATCACATACCGTAATTTTCAATTTGATTCACAAGGATAGGAGAAAAAAGACCAGCACCATTTCACAGACTGCTGAAGAGCAGCCAGAGAGGGAGCCATGATGTCAAACATTGCTGCAAGGACTTCTCCATTATTCCTAGCAGCTATCAAATAATTATCTGGTGCAGCCAATCAGAGGGGACTATCCCAGATCCTATAAAAGATAAGGGCTGACTAAGCATTGACTATTTTTGAATTTTACAGAAGTTAAATGGAATTTGTCACCCACTGCGATGTTTTAAGCTATTAATATGGGCATACTGTTAGTAGACTGGTTAAAGTAGTCTTACCTGTATGCCTCATAGCTAAGGTCTTGATGTTGAGATGTTGAAAAATGCACTTTTAATGTTTTATGTTAATGATTTCTTCCAGGCTGCATTCTAAAAAATGGGAAATAAATTTCAAGTGCTATGAAATTGCAAAAAAAGTGCAATTATACAACGTTTTTTTTTTTGTTTTTTTTAGCATGTTAACCAAATGCTAAAACTGACCAGCCATTATGATTCTCCAGGTCATTACGAGTTCACAGACACCAAACATGTCTAGGTTATTTTTATATTTAAGTGGTGAAAAAAAATCCAAAGTTTGTTTAAAAAAAATTGCACATTTTCCGAGACCCCTAGCTTGTCCATTTTTCGTGATCTCAGGTTGAATGAGAGATTATTTTTTGCATGCTGAGCTGACATTTTTATTGATATCATTTTGGTGCAGATACGATCTTTTGTTTGCCCGCTATTGCATTTTAATGCAATGTTGCTGCGACCAAAAAAAAGTAATTCTGGCATTTAGACTTTTTTTCTCGCTACACGGTTTAGCGATCAAATTAATCCTTTTTTTTTATTGACAGATCGGGCGATTCTGAACTCGGTGATACCAAATATGTGTATGTTTATTTTAAATGGGGCGAAAGTGGGGTGAATTAAACTTTTATATTTTTTTAATTTTTGAAATATTTTTAAAACACTTTTTTTAAAACTTTTGGCATGCTTCAATAGTCTCCATAGGAGACTAGAAGCTTCCATATCTCGATTGGCTATGCTACACACAGGCGATGATCAGATCACCTGTATGTAGCAGAATTGCTGACTTGCTATGAGCACAGATCAGTGGTGCTCATAGCAATCTGGCACTGATAACCATAAAGGTCTCCAGGAGACATTTGGTTGTCATGCCAACTCACCGTTGACTCGCGGTCAAGTGACGGGGGTCACCAATGGGCGGATTTCCAACACGATGGCCGGAAGCTTGTGTAAAATGTCGTTGTCAGAGTTTGACAGCGGCATTTAACAAGTTAATTGCTTCGGGTGGATTGCGATTCCACCCTCGGCTGTACCGGGCACATGTCATCAGCTGTTCAAAGCAGCTGTATTGGGAAAGATGTGGGCTCACCGACAGAGCCAACATCAAAGGGAGGGAAGTGACCTGCATGGCACTAGTCGCAAAGGGGTTAAGTACAAAATTTAACAATAAAATATGTGACATGAAATTCTTACAAGAGATGCAATTAAAAATTAAGCAAACCAAATGGTCTGTTCTTTTAAAAAATCAACAATGTGTAAATAATACTAATGCTGACACAAATGATGTACCTATCATCATCACGCAATATAATGCCAATAAGAAGATCCTTAACCTCTTCACAACGTTGGCATTTTCAATTTTTGCATTTTCGTTTTTTGCTCCCCTTCATCCCAGAGCCATAACTTTTTGATTTTTCAATCAATATGGCCATGAGAGGGCTTTTTTTTTTTGCAAGATGAGTTGTACTTTTGAACACCATTGATTTTACCATATAATGCACTGGAAAATAGGAAAAAAAAAAACTCCAAGTGCGATGACATAGCAAAAAAGTTTTTTAATTTTTATTTTTTTTACCATGTTCACTAATTGCTAAAACTGCCCTGCCATTATGATTTTCCAGGTCATTAAGTGTTTGAAGATAGCAAACATGTGTAAGTTCTTTTTCATATAACCCCTTTACAAGCTGTGACATATAGGTATGTCCCCTGTTTAATGTAGGCTCCGGCGCTGAGCCTGAGTCTTTTCCAGCACATGACACCTGACTTCATCAGCTGACATGTGCCCCTAACACCCACAGCTGTAATTACGCTAAATGTCGCTGTCAATCTCCGACAGCAGCATTTAACATAGACTCGCCGTTAGCACGTCATAAGACCCCCCATCGGCGCCCCTGTCACATGATCGGGGGGCGCTGATGAGTTGACATGACAACCCGAGGTCTGCGGGAGACCCCAGTGGTTGTCATTGCTAGGGTTGAGCGACCTTGACCTTTTTAGAGTCGAGCCGTGTTTCGCGAAACCCGACTATCTTAGAAGTCGAGTCGAGTGGAATCGGCCGATTATCGCGAAAAGTCGGGTATCGCCCGAAACACGAAACCCAATGCAAGTCAATGGGGGAGCATAGTCGGCAGTGAGTGGAGGCCAGGAAAACACCTACACTGCCCATTTTAATGGCAAAAACATCCATTCTTGTTAAAAAAGCTTGTCAATCGTAATTTACCTTATAATAATTGGAAGGCATTTGAAATTGGGGGTCATTTGGCTAAAGTTGTGGGGGGTAGGGCTGGTTCAAGTAATAGTGGGCCCAGTAAATCTGGACCACGTCACGGCAGTGGAGCAGGGAGAGGTAAGTATTTCAACTTTGCAAGTGCTGTGATCCTGAGCAAGCAGGGGGGGCCCACTCGTTGGCATTGGCACTGGCACAGGGCCCCTCAAAGTACAGCGGTGTGTTTGCACGGCGGGGGCGCCTCCCACCGGCAGCAACACTTTTGCGTACTATGAGAGGCCCTGTGCCAGTGACGTCGCCAACTAGTATTCCTCCCCCCACCTGATGAAGGAACCTGCACTTTCATCTGCACCTTCCTCTTTGTCCCCGTGTAAGGTGGTATGGTATGCGGGAAGAGGAACCTGACTTTCAGCAGGGTCATAATCTTGCTGTGTAGCGTGCACGGGGAATTTTGCGTTATGGGTCAATGTACCAGCAGACTCATCTATCACTGGCTGGGCAATGGGCAGGATGAGGAGGAAACACAGATATAGGCCCAAAGAATAAAGTTGGCTAAATGCAGTTCAAAATTGGTAACACAGGACTAACCAGGGGGCATTGCAGTGGAGGACAACTGGAATGAGAGGCTGACACAGAGAGTAGGCCCAAATCAGTAAGTAGTCGAAATGCAGTTCAAAATTGGCAACCGTAGTAAACAGGCGGCACAGCTTTGTTCAGTTGAGGAGAACAGCAAGGAGTGGCAGACACCGATAGTAGGCCCCAACCCAACTAGTAGGCCAAATGCAGTCTAACATTAACAACTACTTAACGAGAGCCTGAAAATGGAATTTCAGGACAGGAAACCAGGAGAACAGCAAGGAGTGGCAGACACCGATAGTAGGCCCCAAACCAACTAGTACGCCAAATGCAGTTGTTCCGTTTAACCACAATTTAATGAGAGCCTGAAGATAGAAGTTCAGGAAAGGCAACCTGGAGAACACCTTGGAGTGGAACACACCATCTCTCTACACCCCATACCCAATTTGTAGGCCTAATGCAGTGTAGTTTCCAAGAACTACTAAACGAGAGCCGGAAGATCGAAGCTCAGGAAAGGCAACCTGGAGAACACCTTGGAGTGGAACACACCATCTCTCTACACCCCATACCCAATTTGTAGGCCTAATGCAGCGTAGTTTCCAACAACTACTAAACGAGAGCATGAAGATCGAAGCATTGGCGAGGAAACCTGGGGAACACCTTGGAGTGGAACACACCATCTCTCTACACCCCATACCCAATTTGTAGGCCTAATGCAGCGTAGTTTCCAACAACTACTAAACGAGAGCCGGAAGATCGAAGCTCAGGAAAGGCAACCTGGAGAACACCTTGGAGTGGAACACACCATCTCTCTACACCCCATACCCAATTTGTAGGCCTAATGCAGTGAAGTTTCCAAGAACTACTAAACGAGAGCCGGAAGATCGAAGCTCAGGAAAGGCAACCTAGAGAACACCTTGGAGTGGAACACACCATCTCTCTACACCCCATACCCAATTTGTAGGCCTAATGCAGTGTAGTTTCCAAGAACTACTAAACGAGAGCCGGAAGATCGAAGCTCAGGAAAGGCAACCTGGAGAACACCTTGGAGTGGAACACACCATCTCTCTACACCCCATACCCAATTTGTAGGCCTAATGCAGCGTAGTTTCCAACAACTACTAAACGAGAGCATGAAGATCGAAGCATTGGCGAGGAAACCTGGGGAACACCTTGGAGTGGAACACACCATCTCTCTACACCCCATACCCAATTTGTAGGCCTAATGCAGTGTAGTTTCCAAGAACTACTAAACGAGAGCCGGAAGATCGAAGCTCAGGAAAGGCAACCTGGAGAACACCTTGGAGTGGAACACACCATCTCTCTACACCCCATACCCAATTTGTAGGCCTAATGCAGTGTAGTTTCCAAGAACTACTAAACGAGAGCCGGAAGATCGAAGCTCAGGAAAGGCAACCTGGAGAACACCTTGGAGTGGAACACACCATCTCTCTACACCCCATACCCAATTTGTAGGCCTAATGCAGTGTAGTTTCCAAGAACTACTAAATGAGAGCCAGAAGATCGAAGCTCAGGAAAGGCAACCTGGAGAACACCTTGGAGTGGAACACACCATCTCTCTACACCCCATACCCAATTTGTAGGCCTAATGCAGCGTAGTTTCCAAGAACTACTAAACGAGAGCCGGAAGATCGAAGCTCAGGAAAGGCAACCTGGAGAACACCTTGGAGTGGAACACACCATCTCTCTACACCCCATACCCAATATGTAGGCCTAATGCAGCGTAGTTTCCAACAACTACTAAATGAGAGCATGAAGATCGAAGCATTGGCGAGGAAACCTGGGGAACACCTTGGAGTGGAACACACCATCTCTCTACACCCCATACCCAATTTGTAGGCCTAATGCAGCGTAGTTTCCAACAACTACTAAACGAGAGCCGGAAGATCGAAGCTCAGGAAAGGCAACCTGGAGAACACCTTGGAGTGGAACACACCATCTCTCTACACCCCATACCCAATTTGTAGGCCTAATGCAGTGTAGTTTCCAAGAACTACTAAACGAGAGCCGGAAGATCGAAGCTCAGGAAAGGCAACCTGGAGAACACCTTGGAGTGGAACACACCATCTCTCTACACCCCATACCCAATTTGTAGGCCTAATGCAGTGTAGTTTCCAAGAACTACTAAACGAGAGTCGGAAGATCGAAGCTCAGGAAAGGCAACCTGGAGAACACCTTGGAGTGGAACACACCATCTCTCTACACCCCATACCCAATTTGTAGGCCTAATGCAGTGTAGTTTCCAAGAACTACTAAACGAGAGCCGGAAGATCGAAGCTCAGGAAAGGCAACCTGGAGAACACCTTGGAGTGGAACACACCATCTCTCTACACCCCATACCCAATTTGTAGGCCTAATGCAGTGTAGTTTCCAAGAACTACTAAACGAGAGCCGGAAGATCGAAGCTCAGGAAAGGCAACCTGGAGAACACCTTGGAGTGGAACACACCATCTCTCTACACCCCATACCCAATTTGGAGGCCTACTGCAGTGTAGTTTCCAAGAACTACTAAACGAGAGCCGGAAGATCGGAGCTCAGGAAAGGCAACCTGGAGAACACCTTGGAGTGGAACACACCATCTCTCTACACCCCATACCCAATTTGTAGGCCTAATGCAGTGTAGTTTCCAAGAACTACTAAACGAGAGCCGGAAGATCGGAGCTCAGGAAAGGCAACCTGGAGAACACCTTGGAGTGGAACACACCATCTCTCTACACCCCATACCCAATTTGTAGGCCTAATGCAGTGTAGTTTCCAAGAACTACTAAACGAGAGCCGGAAGATCGGAGCTCAGGAAAGGTAACCTGGAGAACACCTTGGAGTGGAACACACCATCTCTCTACACCCCATACCCAATTTGTAGGCCTAATGCAGTGTAGTTTCCAACAACTACTAAACGAGAGCATTAAGATCGAAGCAATGGCGAGGAAACCTGGGGCACACCTTGGGGAGGCAGACACCGTTAGTAGGCCCTACCAAAGTTGTACCCCCAATGCAGTTTTAAAATTCCTAGAGGCTGAAAACAAGCCTATTGACGCTCAGCTTTTTTCAAAGGAACACAGCTGAATTGAGTGGCGCAGACAGACACAGGTAGTAGGACTTAACCCAAAATGTGGCTCACTGCAGCTTAAAAAAGTTACAGGGGTACACAAGCAGCAGTGCTCTGGGCAGTGGAGGACAATTTCAATAGTGGACCGCAGACAGACTTTGTACGCCTACTATTAAAAAAAGGATGCTCAATGCAATTAAAAATAGGTTCCAGGGGTCCACGGGCAGCAGTGGTGTGGTCAGTGGACGAGTATTGGAAGGAGGGACCGCAGACAGGCGTAGTAGGCCTAACATAACAAAATTAGGCTGTAGACGCTGTAAAATTGGTTCCAGGGGTACACGGGCAGCAGTGGTGTGGTCAGCGGAGGAAAATTGGAATTAGGGACTGCAGACAGACTTTGTAGGCTGTCCCCTGTGGACCATGCATCCAACACATTAACCCATTGCGCTGTAATGGACACGTAACTTTTTGTGGACATGCCTACTGGTCCATGCGTCTCTTGTCAGGTGCACCTTTCTACTGTTTGATTGCCTGAGTGCTATGACAATGCAGACTTTTCCATGCCGGTGGAGGGCTGGGATGGCTTTTCTCGCAAAAGAAATGTCGACTGGGTAGCTTGAACCGTTGCACAGCGTAGTTCATCTGGGCTTTCTAAATATAAAACAAAGAAAAAAAGGAGGCTACATGCACTTTCAGCTGGGTTCCAGGGGTACACGGCCAGCATTGGTCTGGTCAGTGGAGAACTATTGGAAGGAGTGACCGCAAACAGGCATCGAAGGCCTATCATAATAACACATTGCTGTTGGCAATTTTAAATTGGTTCCAGGGGAACACGGGCAGCAGTGGCCTGGTCAGTGTAGTCGTAGTAGAAAGAACGGACCGCAGACAGGCATCGAAGGCCTAAAATAAAAAAATTGGGCTGGCTGTAGGCAATTTTAAATTGGTTCCAGGGGTATACGGGCAGCAGTGGTGTGGTCAGTGGAGGCCTAGTGGAAGGAGTGACCGCAGACAGGCATCGAAGGCCTAACAATAATAACACATTGCTGTTGGCAATTTTAAATTGGTTCCAGGGAAACACGGGCAGCAGTGGCCTGGTCAGTGTAGTAGTAGTAGAAAGAACGGACCGCAGACAGGCATCGAAGGCCTAAAATAAAAAAATTGGGCTGGCTGTAGGCAATTTTAAATTGGTTCCAGGGGTACACGGGCAGCAGTGGTGTGGTCAGTGGAGGCATATTGTAAGGAGTGACCGCAGACAAGCATCGAAGGCCTAAAATAATAACACATGGCTGTAGGCAATTTTAAATTGGTTCCAGGGGTACACGGGCAGCAGTGGTGTGGTCAGTGGAGGCCTAGTGGAAGGAGTGACCGCAGACAGGCCTCGAAGGCCTAAAATAAAAAAATTGGGCTGGCTGTAGGCAATTTTAAATTGGTTCCAGGGGTACACGGGCAGCAGTGGCCTGGTCAGTGTAGTAGTAGTAGAAAGAACGGACCGCAGACAGGCATCAAAGGCCTAAAATAAAAAAATTGGGCTGGCTGTAGGCAATTTTAAATTGGTTCCAGGGGTACACGGGCAGCAGTGGTGTGGTCAGTGGAGGCCTAGTGGAAGGAGTGACCGCAGACAGGCCTCGAAGGCCTAAAATAAAAAAATTGGGCTGACTGTAGGCAATTTTAAATTGGTTCCAGGGGTACACGGGCAGCAGTGGTGTGGTCAGTGGAGGCATAGTGGAAGGAGTGACCGCAGACAGGCATCGAAGGCCTAAAATAATAACACATGGCTGTAGGCAATTTTAAATTGGTTCCAGGGGTACACGGGCAGCAGTGGCCTGGTCAGTGTAGTAGTAGTAGAAAGAATGGACCGCAGACAGGCATCGAAGGCCTAAAATAAAAAAATTGGGCTGGCTGTAGGCAATTTTAAATTGGTTCCAGGGGTACACGGGCAGCAGTGGTGTGATCAGTGGAGGCCTAGTGGAAGGAGTGACCGCAGACAGGCATCGAAGGCCTAAAATAATAACACATGGCTGTGGGCAATTTTAAATTGGTTCCAGGGGTACACGGGCAGCAGTGGTGTGGTCAGTGGAGGCCTAGTGGAAGGAGTGACTGCAGACAGGCCTCGAAGGCCTAAAATAAAAAAATTGGGCTGGCTGTAGGCAATTTTAAATTGGTTCCAGGGGTACACGGGCAGCAGTGGCCTGATCAGTGTAGTAGTAGTAGAAAGAACGGACCGCAGACAGGCATCAAAGGCCTAAAATAAAAAAATTGGGCTGGCTGTAGGCAATTTTAAATTGGTTCCAGGGGTACACGGGCAGCAGTGGTGTGGTCAGTGGAGGCATAGTGGAAGGAGTGACCGCAGACAGGCATCGAAGGCCTAAAATAATAACACATGGCTGTAGGCAATTTTAAATTGGTTCCAGGGGTACACGGGCAGCAGTGGTGTGGTCAGTGGAGGCCTAGTGGAAGGAGTGACCGCAGACAGGCATCGAAGGCCTAAAATAATAACACATGGCTGTAGGCAATTTTAAATTGAGCAGCAGTGGTGTGGTCAGTGGAGGCCTAGTGGAAGGAGTGACCGCAGACAGGCATCGAAGGCCTAAAATAATAACATATGGCTGTAGGCAATTTTAAATTGGTTCCAGGGGTACACGGGCAGCAGTGGTGTGGTCAGTGTAGTAGTAGAAAGAATGGACCGCAGACAGGCATCGAAGGCCTAAAATAAAAAAATTGGGCTGGCTGTAGGCAATTTTAAATTGGTTCCAGGGGTACACGGGCAGCAGTGGTGTGGTCAGTGGAGGCCTAGTGGAAGGAGTGACCGCAGACAGGCATCGAAGGCCTAAAATAATAACACATGGCTGTAGGCAATTTTAAATTGGTTCCAGGGGTACACGGGCAGCAGTGGTGTGGTCAGTGGAGGCCTAGTGGAAGGAGTGACCGCAGACAGGCCTCGAAGGCCTAAAATAAAAAAATTGGGTTGGCTGTAGGCAATTTTAAATTGGTTCCAGGGGTACACGGGCAGCAGTGGCCTGGTCAGTGTAGTAGTAGTAGAAAGAACGGACCGCAGACAGGCATCAAAGGCCTAAAATAAAAAAATTGGGCTGGCTGTAGGCAATTTTAAATTGGTTCCAGGGGTACACGGGCAGCAGTGGTGTGGTCAGTGGAGGCATAGTGGAAGGAGTGACCGCAGACAGGCATCGAAGGCCTAAAATAATAACACATGGCTGTAGGCAATTTTAAATTGGTTCCAGGGGTACACGGGCAGCAGTGGTGTGGTCAGTGGAGGCCTAGTCGAAGGAGTGACCGCAGACAGGCATCGAAGGCCTAAAATAATAACACATGGCTGTAGGCAATTTTAAATTGGTTCCAGGGGTACACGGGCAGCAGTGGTGTGGTCAGTGGAGGCCTAGTGGAAGGAGTGACCGCAGACAGGCCTCGAAGGCCTAAAATAAAAAAATTGGGCTGGCTGTAGGCAATTTTAAATTGGTTCCAGGGGTACACGGGCAGCAGTGGCCTGGTCAGTGTAGTAGTAGTAGAAAGAACGGACCGCAGACAGGCATCAAAGGCCTAAAATAAAAAAATTGGGCTGGCTGTAGGCAATTTTAAATTGGTTCCAGGGGTACACGGGCAGCAGTGGTGTGGTCAGTGGAGGCATAGTGGAAGGAGTGACCGCAGACAGGCTTCGAAGGCCTAACATAACAAAAATGTCAATACAATGGTATTGTCAGTGGCAGGCATTGAAGGATGTCAGCGCATAGACTAAACATTGGTGGAGCTGTGAGATAATTTTGCATGTGGTAGAGCACTGTTTGAGCTGGGGGGGGAACTGTCTTGTGGCCGGCGGTACAGGCCCAGGGCCCCTCATATTACAACGGTGTGTCTGACGTTGGGTGCGCACCACCACCGCCAGAGACACTTTATTGTACTAGGAGGGACCCAGTGGCAGTGCCGTCGACCAAAAGCGGGCACACCCACCTCTTCAGACAAACAGCACTCTCACGGGTGATGTCGCCAAGTGTCGATACCACGGCCCCGTGTGGGGAGTTTGGCCATTTAGTGAGGTGTAAACATGTCGTATGCTGGACAATCAAGTGCAGAAAATTACGAGATTGGAAAAGGCATTCAGAATAGTCCACAGGCAAGACCTTTTCATAGGAAAGCTAGGTGTCAGCCGGGCAAGGTGGGGCAAAAGATTTCGAAATCCAGTTGTGGTTCATTTTAATGAAGGTTAGATCATCTACATTTTGGGTAGCCAGACGAGTCCTTTTTTCTGTTAGTATTGAACCTGCAGCACTGAATACTCTTTCTGATAGGACACTAGCTGCCGGGCAAGCAAGCTCCTGCAATGCATATTCTGCCAATTCTGGCCAGGTGTCTAATTTGGATGCCCAGTAATCAAATGGGAATGACGGTTGAGGGAGAACATCGATAAGGGATGAAAAATAGTTTGTAACCATACTGGACAAATGTTGTCTCCTGTCACTTTGAATTGATGCTGCAGTACCTGTCCTGTCTGCGGTCATAGCAAAATCACTCCATAACCTGGTCAGAAAACTCCTCTGGCCAACGCCACTTCTGATTTCTGCCCCTCTAACTCCTCTGGTCTGCTGGCCCCTGCAGCTCGTGTGAGAACGATCACGGGCGCTGTGTGCAGGGAATGCCAGAAGCAAACGGTCAACAAGAGTTGATTGTTTGGTTGCTAATATTAGTTCCAAGTTCTCATGTGGCATTATATTTTGCAATTTGCCTTTATAGCGAGGATCAAGGAGGCAGGCCAACCAGTAATTGTCATCGTTCATCATTTTAGTTATGCGTGTGTCCCTTTTGAGGATACGTAAGGCATAATCCGCCATGTGGGCCAAAGTTCCAGTTCTCAAATCTGCGGTTGTGCTTGGTTGAGGGGCAGTTTCAGGCAAATCCACGTCACTTGTGTCCCTCCAAAAACCAGAACCCGGCCTTGCCGCGCCACCAATTTCCAGTGGCCCCGGAAAAGCTTCCTCATTAAAAATATAATCATCCCCATCATCCTCCTCGTCCTCCTCCTCCTCTTCGCCCGCTAACTCGTCCTGTACACTGCCCTGGCCAGACAATGGCTGACTGTCATCAAGGCTTTCCTCTTCCTCAGCTGCAGACGCCTGATCCTTTATGTGCGTCAAACTTTGCATCAGCAGACGCATTAGGGGGATGCTCATGCTTATTATGGCGTTGTCTGCACTAACCAGCCGTGTGCATTCCTCAAAACACTGAAGGACTTGACACATGTCTTGAATCTTCGACCACTGCACACCTGACAACTCCATGTCTGCCATCCTACTGCCTGCCCGTGTATGTGTATCCTCCCACAAAAACATAACAGCCCGCCTCTGTTCGCACTGTCTCTGAAGCATGTGCAGTGTTGAGTTCCACCTTGTTGCAACGTCTATGATTAGGCGATGCTGGGGAAGGTTCAAAGAACGCTGATAGGTCTGCATACGGCTGGAGTGTACGGGCGAACGGCGGATATGTGAGCAAAGTCCACGCACTTTGAGGAGCAGTTCGGATAACCCCGGATAACTTTTCAGGAAGCACTGCACCACCAGGTTTAAGGTGTGAGCCAGGCAAGGAATGTGTTTCAGTTGGGAAAGGGAGATGGCAGCCATGAAATTCCTTCCGTTATCACTCACTACCTTGCCTGCCTCAAGATCTACAGTGCCCAGCCACGACTGCGTTTCTTTCTGCAAGAACTCGGACAGAACTTCCGCGGTGTGTCTGTTGTCGCCCAAACACTTCATAGCCAATACAGCCTGCTGACGCTTGCCAGTAGCTGCCCCATAATGGGAGACCTGGTGTGCAACAGTGGCAGCTGCGGATGGAGTGGTTGTGCGACTGCGGTCTGTGGACGAGCTCTCGCTTCTGCAGGAGGACGAATAGGAGGAGGAGGGGGTGCGAACGGCTACAGCCAACTGTTTCCTAGACCGTGGGCTAGGCAGAACTGTCCCAAACTTGCTGTCCCCTGTGGACCCTGCATCCACAACATTCACCCAGTGTGCCGTGATGGACACGTAACGTCCCTGGCCATGCCTACTGGTCCATGCATCTGTTGTCAGGTGCACCTTTGTGCTCACAGATTGCCTGAGTGCATGGACGATGCGCTCTTTAACATGCTGGTGGAGGGCTGGGATGGCTTTTCTGGAAAAAAAGTGTCAACTGGGTAGCTCGTAGCGTGGTACAGCGTAGTCCATCAGGGCTTTGAAAGCTTCGCTTTCAACTAACCGGTAGGGCATCATCTCTAACGAGATTAGTCTAGCTATGTGGGCGTTCAAACCCTGTGTACGCGGATGCGAGGCTAAGTACTTCCTTTTTCTAACCATAGTCTCATGTAGGGTGAGCTGGACTGGAGAGCTGGAGATCGTGGAACTAGCGGGGGTGCCGGTGGACATGGCAGACTGAGAGACGGTGGGAGATGGTATTGTTGCCGCCGGTGCCCTAGATGCAGTGTTTCCTACTACGAAACTGGTGATTCCCTGACCCTGACTGCTTTGGCCTGGCAAAGAAACCTGCACAGATACTGCAGGTGGTGCGGAAAATGGTGGCCCTACACTGCCGGAAGGGATGTTGCGTTGCTGACTAGCTTCATTGGCCGAGGGTGCTACAACCTTAAGGGACGTTTGGTAGTTAGTCCAGGCTTGCAAATGCATGGTGGTTAAATGTCTATGCATGCAACTTGTATTGAGACTTTTCAGATTCTGTCCTCTGCTTAAGGTAGTTGAACATTTTTGACAGATGACTTTGCGCTGATCAATTGGATGTTGTTTAAAAAAATGCCAGACTGCACTCTTTCTAGCATCGGATACCTTTTCAGGCATTGCAGACTGAGCTTTAACCGGATGGCCACGCTGTCCTCCAACAGGTTTTGGCTTTGCCACGCGTTTTGGGCAAGATACGGGCCCGGCAGATGGAACCTGTTGCGATGTTGATGCCTGCTGCGGCCCCTCCTCCTCCGCTTCAGAACTGCTGCCGCCTGCACCCTGTTCCCCCAATGGCTGCCAATCGGGGTCAAGAACTGGGTCATCTATTACCTCTTCTTGTAGCTCGTGTGCAACTTCGTCTGTGTCACCGTGTCGGTCGGTGGTATAGCGTTCGTGATGGGGCAACATAGTCTCATCAGGGTCTGATTCTTGATCATTACCCTGCGAGGGCAATGTTGTGGTCTGAGTCAAAAGACCAGCATAGTAGTCTGGCTGTGGCTGTGCATCAGTGCACTCCATGTCAGATTCAACTTGTAATGGGCATGGACTGTTAACTGCTTCACTTTCTAAGCCAGGGACGGTATGTGTAAAGAGCTCCATGGAGTAACCCGTTGTGTTGCCTGCTGCATTCTTCTCTGTTGTTGTTTTTGCTGAAGAGGACAAGGAAGCGACTTGTCCCTGACCGTGAACATCCACTAACGACGCGCTGCTTTGACATTTACCAGTTTCACGAGAGGAGGCAAAAGAGCTAGAGGCTGAGTCAGCAAGATAAGCCAAAACTTGCTCTTGCTGCTCCGGCTTTAAAAGCGGTTTTCCTACTCCCAGAAAAGGGAGCGTTCGAGGCCTTGTGTAGCCAGACGACGAACCTGGCTCCACAGCTCCAGACTTAGGTGCAATATTTTTTTTCCCACGACCAGCTGATGCTCCACCACTACCACTACCCTCATTACCAGCTGACAATGAACGCCCCCGGCCACGACCTCTTCCACCAGACTTCCTCATTGTTTTAAAAACGTAAACAAACTAACGGTATTTGTTGCTGTCACACAACTTACACGGTGAGCTATAACTTCAGTATGATTTAGCTACCCCTTTACAGGTGAGTGAGACCACAATGAAAATCAGGCACAATGTTACACACTCTGTTGTTGGTGGCAACAAATGAGAGAGATGCCACACACGCTGGACTGTCACTGAAGCACAAATGTAAATATTAATCTCCCACTGATTTTTTTTTTTTTTTTTTTTCAGGGAGACTTTAGGAAAAAAAAATAATTGAATACAATGATTTTTTTCAGGAAGAATTTAGAAACCAAATAAAATAAAATGATTTTTTCAGGGAGAATTTAGAAAACAAATAAAACAAAAAAAGACTTTCTATGGCCCACTGAGTGATAGAGGATGCACAAAGGAGTCAGGAGTGGCACACAAGCCCAGAGGCCAATATTTATCTCCCACTGATTGATGTAGTGATTTTTTCAGGTAGATTTTGGAACCCAAATCAAGCTAAAAAAATAATAGGCTTTCTATGGCCCACAATTGGAGAGAGAGAGAGAGATGGCACACCCAGGAGTCAAGATTGGCACACAAGCAGAAAGGGCAATATTAATCTCCCACTGATTTTTTTTTTTTTTTTTTTTTCAGGGAGACTTTAGGAAAAAAAAATAATAGAATAAAATGATTTTTTCAGGAAGAATTTAGAAACCAAATAAAATAAAATGATTTTTTCAGGGAGAATTTAGAAAACAAATAAAACAAAAAAAGGCTTTCTATGGCCCACTGAGTGAGAGATCACGCACACAGGAGTCAGGAGTGGCACACAAGCCCAGAGGCCAATATTTATCTCCCACTGATTGATGTAGTGATTTTTTCAGGTAGATTTTGGAACCCAAATCAAGCTAAAAAAATAATAGGCTTTCTATGGCCCACAATTGGAGAGAGAGAGAGAGATGGCACACCCAGGAGTCAAGACTGGCACACAAGCAGAAAGGGCAATATTAATCTCCCACTGATTTTTTTTTTTTTTTTTTTTTTTCAGGGAGACTTTAGGAAAAAAAAATAATAGAATAAAATGATTTTTTCAGGAAGAATTTAGAAACCAAATAAAATAAAATGATTTTTTCAGGGAGAATTTAGAAAACAAAAAAAACAAAAAAAGGCTTTCTATGGCCCACTGAGTGAGAGATGACGCACACAAGAGTCAGGAGTGGCACACAAGCCCAGAGGCCAATATTTATCTCCCACTGATTGATGTAGTGATTTTTTCAGGTAGATTTTGGAACCCAAATCAAGCTAAAAAAATAATAGGCTTTCTATGGCCCACAATTGGAGAGAGAGAGAGAGATGGCACACCCAGGAGCCAAGACTGGCACACAAGCAGAAAGGGCAATATTAATCTCCCACTGATTTTTTTTTTTTTTTTTTTCAGGGAGACTTTAGGAAAAAAAAATAATAGAATACAATGATTTTTTTCAGGAAGAATTTAGAAACCAAATAAAATAAAATGATTTTTTCAGGGAGAATTTAGAAAACAAATAAAACAAAAAAAGGCTTTCTATGGCCCACTGAGTGATAGAGGATGCACAAAGGAGTCAGGAGTGGCACACAAGCCCAGAGGCCAATATTTATCTCCCACTGATTGATGTAGTGATTTTTTCAGGTAGATTTTGGAACCCAAATCAAGCTAAAAAAATAATAGGCTTTCTATGGCCCACAATTGGAGAGAGAGAGAGATGGCACACCCAGGAGTCAAGACTGGCACACAAGCAGAAAGGGCAATATTAATCTCCCACTGATTTTTTTTTTTTTTTTTTTTCAGGGAGACTTTAGGAAAAAAAAAAATAGAATAAAATGATTTTTTCAGGAAGAATTTAGAAACCAAATAAAATAAAATGATTTTTTCAGGGAGAATTTAGAAAACAAATAAAACAAAAAAAGGCTTTCTATGGCCCACTGAGTGAGAGATCACGCACACAGGAGTCAGGAGTGGCACACAAGCCCAGAGGCCAATATTTATCTCCCACTGATTGATGTAGTGATTTTTTCAGGTAGATTTTGGAACCCAAATCAAGCTAAAAAAATAATAGGCTTTCTATGGCCCACAATTGGAGAGAGAGAGAAAGATGGCACACCCAGGAGTCAAGACTGGCACACAAGCAGAAAGGGCAATATTAATCTCCCACTGATTTTTTTTTTTTTTTTTTTTTTCAGGGAGACTTTAGGAAAAAAAAATAATAGAATAAAATGATTTTTTCAGGAAGAATTTAGAAACCAAATAAAATAAAATGATTTTTTCAGGGAGAATTTAGAAAACAAATAAAACAAAAAAAAGGCTTTCTATGGCCCACTGAGTGAGAGATGACGCACACAGGAGTCAGGAGTGGCACACAAGCCCAGAGGCCAATATTTATCTCCCACTGATTGATGTAGTGATTTTTTCAGGTAGATTTTGGAACCCAAATCAAGCTAAAAAAATAATAGGCTTTCTATGGCCCACAATTGGAGAGAGAGAGAGACATGGCACACCCAGGAGTCAAGACTGGCACACAAGCAGAAAGGGCAATATTAATCTCCCACTGTTTTTTTTTTTTTTTTTTTTTTTATCAGGGAGACTTTAGGTAAAAAAAATAATAGAATACAATGATTTTTTCAGGAAGAATTTAGAAACCAAATAAAATAAAGTGATTTTTTCAGGGAGAATTTAGAAAACAAATAAAACAAAAAAAGGCTTTCTATGGCCCACTGAGTGAGAGATGACGCACACAGGAGTCAGGAGTGGCACACAAGCCCAGAGGCCAATATTTATCTCCCACTGATTGATGTAGTGATTTTTTCAGGTAGATTTTGGAACCCAAATCAAGCTAAAAAAATAATAGGCTTTCTATGGCCCACAATTGGAGAGAGAGAGAGAGATGGCACACCCAGGAGTCAAGACTGGCACACAAGCAGAAAGGGCAATATTAATCTCCCACTGATTTTTTTTTTTTTTTTTTTTTCAGGGAGACTTTAGGAAAAAAAAATAATAGAATAAAATGATTTTTTTCAGGAAGAATTTAGAAACCAAATAAAATAAAATGATTTTTTCAGGGAGAATTTAGAAAACAAATAAAACAAAAAAAGGCTTTCTATGGCCCACTGAGTGAGAGATGACGCACACAGGAGTCAGGAGTGGCACACAAGCCCAGAGGCCAATATTTATCTCCCACTGATTGATTTATTGATTTTTTCAGGTAGAATTTAAAACCCAAATCAACCAAAAACATAAATAGGCTTTCTATGGCCCACTATTTGTGAGAGAGATGGCATGCTCAGGACTGGCACACAAGCCCAAAGGCCAATATTAATCTCCCACTTTTTTTTTTTTTTCAGGGAAAATGTATAAACCCAATAAAAAAATAAATAAATAGGCTTTCTATGGCCCACTATCTGAGAGAGAGAGATGGCACGCTTAGGACTGGCACACAAGCCCAAAGGCCAATATTAATCTCCCTTTTTTTTTTCAGGGAGAATTTATAAAACCAAAAAAAAAAAAATAAATAGGCTTTCTATGGCCCACTATTTGTGAGAGAGATGGCACGCTCAGGACTGGCACACAAGCCCAGAGGCCAATATTAATCTCCCACTTTTTTTTTTTTTGTTCCAGGGAAAATTTATAAACCCAATAAAAAAAATAATAAATAGGCTTTCTATGGCCCACTATGTGAAAGAGAGAGATGGCACGCTTAGGACTGGCACACAAGCCCAAAGGCCAATATTAATCTCCCACTGATTGATTTATTGATTTTTTCAGGTAGAATTTAGAACCCAAATAAAGCAAAAAAAAAAAAATGGGCTTTCTATGGCCCACTGAGTGAGTGATGATGCACACAGGAGTCAGGAGTGGCACACAAGCCCTGAGGCCAATATTTTTCTCCCACTGATTGATGTAGTGATTTTTTCAGGTAGATTTTATAACCCAAATCAAGCAAAAAAATAAATAGGCTTTCTATGGCCCACTGAGTGAGAGATGGCACACACAGGGATGGCACTCTAGCAGAATTGTCAATCTTAATCTCCCACAAAAAAAAAAAACAGGGAGTGTCCAACAATTACTATCTCCCTGCAGTAATCTCAGCCAGGTATGGCAGGCAGCAATAAGGAGTGGACTGATGCACAAATTAAATAAAAAGTGTGGACAAACAAAAAAGATAGCTGTGCAGAAAGGAAGGAACAAGAGGATTTGTGCTTTGAAAAAAGCAGTTGGTTTGCACAGCGGCGTACACACAGCAATGCAGCTATCAGGGAGCCTTCTAGGGCAGCCCAATGAGCTACAGCGCTGAGGGGAAAAAAAAAATGTAGCTTCCACTGTCCCTGCACACCGAAGGTGGTGTTGGGCAGTGGAAATCGCTACAGCACAAGCGGTTTGGTGGTTAATGGACCCTGCCTAACGCTATCCCTGCTTCTGACGAAGCGGCAGCAACCTCTCCCTAAGCTCAGATCAGCAGCAGTAACATGGCGGTCGGCGGGAACGCCCCTTTATAGCCCCTGTGACGCCGCAGACAGCAAGCCAATCACTGCAATGCCCTTCTCTAAGATGGTGGGGACCAGGACCTATGTCATCACGCTGCCCACACTCTGCGTTTACCTTCATTGGCTGAGAAATGGCGCTTTTCGCGTCATTGAAACGCGACTTTGGCGCGAAAGTCGCGTACCGCATGGCCGACCCCGCACAGGGGTCGGATCGGGTTTCATGAAACCCGACTTTGCCAAAAGTCGGCGACTTTTGAAAATGAACGACCCGTTTCGCTCAACCCTAGTCATTGCCACTCTGGACTGTGACTGTAGTTCATAGCAGATGAGCATTTCTGCATAGCACAGGCTATCAGAATATTGCAGCTTCAAGTCTCCTGTGGAGATTATTAAGGCAAGTAAAATGTAGAAAAAAATGCTTTCACAATTTTTTTACAAAAAATAACACCCACCTTTGCCCCATTCAAAATAAAGCAATAAAAATGTTTAAAAAATACATGTTTGGCATCGTCACTTTCAGAAATGCCCAATCGATCAAAATATAAAAAGAATTAATCTGATTGGTAAACGGTGTAACGAGAAAAAAAGTCAAAATGCCTAATTTTGTTTATTTGGTCGATAAAATGCAAAAACTGAAGATCAAAACATTATATCTACCTCAAAATAGTAGCAGTAAAAATATCAGGTCGGCACACAAAAAATAAGCCCTCACCCAGACCTGGATTACAAATAATAGAAACATTACAGTTCTCTGAAAATGGCGGCATTTGTTTTTTTATCATTATTTTTTTCCACCGCTTAAATAAAAAAAGAACCTATACAAGTTTGGTATCAACAAACTGGTAATGACCTGGAGAATCATAATGGCAGGTCAGTTTTAGCATTTAGTGAATATGAAAAACCAAAGACAGAAACATAATGATTAACCCCTTAGTGACAGAGCCAATTTTTACAATTCTTACCACTGTCATTTTATGAAGTTATAGCTCTAGAACATTTTAATATATCCCACTGATTCTGAGATTGCTTTTCAAAACATATTCTACTTCATGTTACTGTTAAAATTTCTTCGATATGACTTGCGTTTATTTATGAAAATAGCAACAATTTTGCAATTTTTAAGCATTTAATTTTTTGTACCCTTAAATTAGAGTGGTGTCACACAAAATAGTTAATAAATAACATTTCCCACATGTCACCTTTACATCAGAACAATTTTAGAAGCATAATTTTATTTTATTAGGACGTTATAAGGGTTAAAAGTTGACCAGCTAATTCTCATTTTTCCGTCAAAATTTACAAAACCATTTTTTTAGGGACCACTTCACGTTTTAAGTGAGTTTAGGTGTCAATATAACAGAAAATACCCAAAAGTGACACTATTCAAAAAACTGCACCCCTCAAGATGCGCAAAACTACATTCAAGAAGTTTATTAACCCTCCAGGTGCTTCACAAGAACTAAAACAATGTGGAAGGAACAAATGAACATTTTACTTTTTTCACAAAAAATTTACTTTGGAACCAAACTTTTTTAGGGTATCAAGAGAAAATGGATCACAATATTTGTTGTGCAATTTGTCCTGACTCTGAGTATGCTGATGATATGAGGATGAAAGCCACTGTTTTGGCACATGACAGGGCTCAGAAAGGAGGGAGCACCGTTTGACTTTTTGAATACAAAATTGTCTGGAATCAATGGCGGGTGCCATGTCACTTTAAGAGACCCCTTGATGTACCCAAAAAGTGGAAAAATCCCAATTCTAATTCCAGCCGTAACACAGCCCTAACCCCAACATTCCCTTAACCCTTGTCCCAACCCTAACCACAACCATAACCCCAACACAACCATAACTCTAACCCCAACATAACCCTAACCATAACCCTAGCCCCAACCCTAACCATAGCTCCAGCCCCTAACCTAACCCTAGTCCAACCCAAGCTCTAACCCTAGCCCCAACCCTAACTCTAGCCCAACACAAACCCTAGCCCTAACCCCAACCCTAACTCTAGATCTATCCCCAACCCTAGCCCAACCCTAACTGCAAAGAATGTAAAAAATACATTTTTACCTAACTAGAGAGGTGACAAAGATGATTTTGATTTACAATTTTTTTCATTTTAATCACTATGATAGGGTCTATCACAGTGATCAAAATGACCCAATAGGAAAAATCTCCTACTGTTGCCAGGTGCCGGCTGGTAGATTACGGGGGGCACACTGCTCATGCGCCCACCATTTTCTTCAGGCAAAATTACACTGAGGGATGGAGCAGGAGGGTCCAGGGATGCCGGAGATACCGGGGGGGGGGGTTCGGAGGACACCATTTCTCTCTCCTCTGGTATGCTAGATCATATCAGAGGAGAGAGAAATGAATGGAAAATCATACTTTTCTTTGTGCGATCATCACTATTCGGTGAATAACTGCGATCACAACACTGGGGATGGTAAAAGCCAACCCAAATCATGTTCTCCAGATTCTCAGCTACCCCCAGTAGCCATGACCCAGGAGGTTTTCCGACACTGAGTGGCACTATACACTTACACTTATTTCTCAGTTCCATTAAAAAGTGGCGCTGAGGAATAAGATCCCTTAACTGCTGCTGTTAAAAGGCATATCGGTGGTCGTTAAGAGGTTAAATACCCTGGAGTAAATAAATAAATAGCCTAGTGCACAAAAATGATATATACGGTATTTAGTTAACATGTTTGACTGTGTGTCCATTAGTTGGGCTCAATCCGCCACAGCCCTTATCTACATGTCACTTGACAAACGGTAAGGTTTTTAATATTAGAGTAAGGACTGTCCCAGTTACGGTCGCTGTGATGAGGCAGGATTGCTGTCACATTTTTTAAATAAAAAAATATGATAACTAAATACTGTATATTATTATTTTTATGTGCTATGCTATTTAGTTATTTACTGGAGGGTATTTAATGATTATGTTTCTGTCTTTTGGTTTCTTGGGTTTTTTTTCCTGTCTGTCTGCATCATATGCATATAACTGTATGACCTGCATTTCCTCTGAGCTGGGCATTATTGATGTGGTATCCTTTGACTGTGTGCCCATAAGTTGGGCTTACTTTGACTCAGCTTTTATCTACATGTATATGGATGATAGTAAAAGGCAGTTTAGTAGTGGAGCGCTATGAGGTAGACCCAGAGAGGGGAGAGGGAAGAAAAGGTGCAGAGTCCCCCACAGCTTCCAGCCGAACACCTCCAGTGGAGGACACGATAGCAGGGAAAATGAAGATCGGTCTCAGAAGCGCAGAAAGAAGACTCGAACACCAGGTTGTATTTGAACAACAATGCGTTTCAACGGATAACACCATCTTCATCAGGTGGGCAGTACCTGATGAAAACTGCCCACCTGATGAAGACGGTGTTATCCGTTGAACGCGTTGTGATTCAAATACAACCTGGTGTTCGAGTCTTCTTTCTGCGCTCCTGAGACCAAACTTCATTTTCCCTTTTATCTACATGTATGTCACTTGATAAATAGTAAGGTTTTTAATATTAGGCCGGGGTCACACTTGCGAGTGTGATGTGAGAAACTCATGCGAGTCTCTTGTATAAATACTCACCACTGCTGCCGGCACTTAGGACTGGTGTGTGCGGCTGCATGTATTTCTATGCAGCTGAATTCTCCATTCCCGAGTGCCGGCGGCAGTGCCAGGTATTGATGCGAGAGACTCACGTGAGTTTCTCGCATCACTCTCGCAAGTGTGACACCAGCCTTAGAGTTAGGACTGTCCCAATTACGGTTAACTAAATAACATTTATGCTATTTTTTTTATTGCAGGGTATTAAATCATGATGTTTTTGTCTTTCAATTTTCGATTTCGATTTTCTGTTAAGGGGCTGGTGTAAATGGGCGCTTACATGCTGCATGTGTGGCGCCCCTGGGGTCCAGTCACCACAGAGATACTGCACATCACCCAGAGGTGTGGTATCCCACTCTCAGGTAAGGAGGGAGCACTACCCAGGATGCTAACACTCACATCCAACACACACCAGTTTAGTCAAGGTACCTGGGCGTACCCTTAGGGGGGAAGGCCTCATCCCAGGCTGGATAGAAATGGGTGTTGGGGTGTGGGCGGGGTAGGTAGAGTAGGGGAGGAGCTAATTATGAGGGAAAGTGAGGAGTTGGAGAAAGGATATGGAGTAGACATGGGGGTCTGCAGCTCCTGACAGGCTGAAGGAAGAAAGAAAGCAAGAAGCTGCCAGGAAGCAAGAAAGCGTCTCAGGTGCATGAGAAGTGCTGGAGCCACCCATGGAGCCTGCATCCAGATGTGGAGGGACCAAGTCGCAGTAAGGGGACTGGCCCCAACTTAGTGAGAAACTACAAGTCTAGCTAAGAAACCAGAGGCTGTGGCTTTTGCAAGAAGCACAGCCACATCCACTCATACTTCACCAAAAAGGTAGCCATAGAGAATTTAAGGGACTGAGAGAACATCGCCCAACCAGGTTCAAGGGTGCTGGCTTGGGACACTGAGGGAAAGGCGCTGGGCAGGAGAAGAGGAGAGCCAGCGTAGAGAGATGGCTAGAGGAAGGCTTAAGAAAGGAGTCCTGGAAGGTTGCATCCCAAACTATCTGGGAGTTTGCTGGACCAGGACCCGGGGGACATAGCACACCTGGCTGGGTGCCATAAACAACTTCAAGTAAAAGTCTAGAAACTGCACCTTGCTGTGTCCTTTGCGTTATTCCAATAGCACCTGCCCGGCATAGCCACCACCACCATCTTATATCTCTACACTACTTCTGCCCTGGGGTTAGCTCTACCCGTGGAGAGCTGCACCAACTCTGCTGCATCACCATCTGCCCCAGAGGACCTGAACTGCAGCACCTGCCACCATCTCATTGTCGAACACCATGGGTGGCGTCACGAACATTTTCCCTTTTCCACATAAACTTTATTCCCAGTTCCCATATTTCATTTACCACAAAAACAACGGTATATTATTGGACGCCCGGGACCACGGGTGTTGTGAATTCTGTGGTCAAGCTCCCTCCTGTGGTCATGAGTAGTACTTCGGCTGGTTCTGTCTATGAGCTTCCTCTGGTGGATGTGAGTGGGGCTGCGGCTTCTGAGTTTCCTTCCTCAGGTGACGAGGTTAAGTCGTTAGGTGCTGCTCTATTTAACTCCACCTAGTTCTTTGTTCCTGGCCTCCAGTCAATGTTCCAGTATTGGTCTTGCTTTCTCCTGGATCGTTCTTGTGGCCTGTCTGCCCTGCATAAGCTAAGTTTTGCTTGTGTTACTTTTGTTTGCTATATTTTCTGTCCAGCTTGCTATATTGGTTTTTTTTGCTTGCTGGAAGCTCTGAGACGCAGAGGGAGCACCTCCGTACCGTTAGTCGATGCGGAGGGTCTTTTTGCGTCCTCTGCGTGGTTGTTTGTAGGTTTTTGTGCTGACTGCAAAGCTATCTTTCCTATCCTCGGTCTATTCAGTAAGTCGGGCCTCACTTTGCTAAAATCTATTTCATCTCTGTGTTTGTATTTTCATCTTAACTCACAGTCATTATATGTGGGGGGCTGCCTTTTCCTTTGGGGAATTTCTCTGAGGCAAGGTAGGCATATTTTTCTGTCTTCAGGGCTAGCTAGTTTCTCAGGCTGTGCCGAGTTGCATAGGGAGCGTTAGGCGCAATCCACGGCTACCTCTAGTGTGGTATGATAGGATTAGGGATTGCGGTCAGCAGAGTTCCCACATCTCAGAGCTCGTCCTATGTTAGTAACTATCAGGTCACTTTGTGTGCTCTTAACCACTAGGTCCATTGTGGTTCTGAATCACCTGTTCATAAC
This sequence comes from Ranitomeya imitator, assembly GCF_032444005.1. Classification (NCBI taxonomy): domain Eukaryota; kingdom Metazoa; phylum Chordata; class Amphibia; order Anura; family Dendrobatidae; genus Ranitomeya; species Ranitomeya imitator. The sequence goes on along the minus strand of NC_091282.1, from coordinate 410,638,995 downwards.
AGTACTGGAGGCCGAAAGTACTAATGCTTCTCAATAGAGGGAAAAGAGAAGTTCTGAGACCATTTTTTTTTCTCTGTACTGTGTTTTGTCTTTCTTTTCCCCTATACATTTGGGTGGTTCAGGACACAGGTGTAGTGATGGACATTAAAGATCTGTCTTCTTGTGTGGATCATCTCACTGCAAGAGTACAAAATATTCAAGACTTTGTGGTTCAGAATTCTATGTTAGAGCCAAGAATTCCTATTTCTGATTTGTTTTCTGGAGATAGAGCTAAGTTTCTGAGTTTTAAGAATAATTGTATACTGTTTCTGGCTTTGAAACCCCGCTCCTCTGGTGACCCAGTTCAACAAGTTAAGATCATTATTTCTTTATTACGTGGCGACCCTCAAGACTGGGCATTTTCCCTTGCGCCAGGAGATCCTGCATTATGTAATATTGATGCGTTTTTTCTGGCGCTCGGATTGCTGTATGATGAACCTAATTCAGTGTATCAGGCAGAGAAAAATTTGCTGGCTCTGTCTCATGGTCTGGATGAGGTAGAGATATATTGTCAGAAGTTTAGTAAGTGGTCTGTGCTCACTCAATGGACTGAATGTGCGCTGGCAGCAATTTTCAGTAAAGGTCTCTCTGAAGCCCTTAAGGATGTCATGGTGGGATTTCCTATGCCTGCTGGTCTGAATGAGTCTATGTCTTTGGCCATTCAGATCGGTCGACGCTTGCGTGAGCGTGAAACTGTGCACCATTTGGCGGTATTATCTGAGCATGGACCTGAGCCTATGCAGTGCGATAGGACTTTGACCAGAGCTGAACGGCAAGAACACAGACGTCAGAATGGGCTGTGTTTTTACTGTGGTGATTCCACTCATGCTATCTCCGATTGTCCTAAGCGCACTAAGCGGTTCGCTAGGTCTGCCACCATTGGTACGGTACAGTCGAAATTTCTTTTGTCCGTTACTTTGATCTGCTCTTTGTCATCCTATTCTGTCATGGCATTTGTGGATTCAGGCGCTGCCCTGAATTTGATGGACTTGGAGTATGCTAGGCGCTGTGGGTTTTTCTTGGAGCCCTTGCAGTATCCTATTCCATTGAGAGGAATTGATGCTACGCCTTTGGCCAAGAATAAGCCTCAGTACTGGACCCAGCTGACCATGTGCATGGCTCCTGCGCATCAGGAGGATATTCGCTTTTTGGTGTTGCATAATCTGCATGATGTGGTCGTGTTGGGGTTGCCATGGCTACAAGTCCATAACCCAGTATTGGATTGGAAATCAATGTCTGTGTCCAGCTGGGGTTGTCAGGGGGTACATGGTGATGTTCCTTTTATGTCTATTTCATCATCCACCCCTTCTGAGGTCCCAGAGTTCTTGTCAGATTACCGGGATGTATTTGATGAGCCCAAGTCCAGTGCCCTACCTCCACATAGGGATTGTGATTGTGCTATCGATTTGATTCCTGGTAGTAAGTTTCCTAAGGGTCGACTGTTTAATTTGTCTGTGCCTGAGCACGCCGCTATGCGGAGTTACGTAAAGGAATCCTTGGAGAAGGGTCATATTCGCCCGTCGTCGTCGCCATTGGGAGCAGGGTTCTTTTTTGTGGCCAAGAAGGATGGTTCGCTGAGACCTTGTATTGATTACCGCCTTCTAAATAAAATCACGGTCAAATTTCAGTACCCCTTGCCGCTGCTGTCTGATTTGTTTGCTCGGATTAAGGGGGCTAGTTGGTTCACCAAGATAGATCTTCGTGGGGCGTATAATCTTGTGCGTATTAAACAGGGCAATGAATGGAAAACAGCATTTAATACGCCCGAGGGCCATTTTGAGTACCTGGTTATGCCATTCGGGCTTTCTAATGCTCCATCAGTGTTTCAGTCCTTTATGCATGACATCTTCCGAGAGTACCTGGATAAATTCCTGATTGTATACTTGGATGATATTTTGGTCTTCTCGGATGATTGGGAGTCTCACATGAAGCAGGTCAGAATGGTGTTCCAGGTTCTGCGTGCGAATTCTTTGTTTATGAAGGGGTCAAAGTGTCTCTTTGGTGTTCAGAAAGTTTCATTTTTGGGGTTCATTTTTTCCCCTTCTACTATCGAGATGGACCCTGTTAAAGTTCAGGCCATTTATGATTGGACTCAGCCGACATCTCTGAAGAGTCTGCAAAAGTTCCTGGGCTTTGCTAATTTTTATCGTCACTTCATCAATAATTTTTCTAGTATTGCTAAACCGTTGACTGAGTTAACCAAGAAGGGTGCTGATGTGGTCAATTGGTCTTCTGCTGCTGTGGAAGCTTTTCAAGAGTTGAAGCGTCGTTTTTCTTCTGCCCCTGTGTTGTGCCAACCAGATGTTTCGCTCCCGTTCCAGGTCGAGGTTGATGCTTCTGAGATTGGAGCAGGGGCTGTTTTGTCGCAAAAAAGTTCTGATGGCTCGGTGATGAAACCATGCGCCTTCTTTTCCAGGAAGTTTTCGCCTGCTGAGCGTAATTATGATGTGGGCAATCGAGAGTTGCTGGCCATGAAGTGGGCATTCGAGGAGTGGCGTCATTGGCTTGAAGGAGCTAAGCATCGCGTGGTGGTCTTGACTGATCACAAGAACTTCACTTATCTCAAGTCTGCCAAACGGTTGAATCCTAGACAGGCTTGTTGGTCGCTGTTTTTCTCCCATTTTGACTTTGTGGTTTCGTACCTTCCGGGCTCTAAAAATGTGAAGGCGGATGCCCTGTCTAGGAGTTTTGTGCCCGACTCTCCGGGTTTGTCTGAGCCGGCGGGTATTCTCAAAGAGGGTGTAATTTTGTCTGCCATCTCCCCTGATTTGCGGCGGGTGCTGCTAAAATTTCAGGCTAATAGAACTGACCGTTGCCCAGCGGAGAAACTGTTTGTCCCTGATAAATGGACGAGTAGAGTTATCTCTGAGGTTCATTGTTCGGTGTTGGCTGGTCATCCTGGAATCTTTGGTACCAGAGATTTGGTGGCTAGATCCTTTTGGTGGCCGTCTCTGTCGCGGGATGTGCGTTCGTTTGTGCAGTCCTGTGGGATTTGTGCTCGGGCTAAGCCCTGCTGTTCTCGTGCCAGTGGGTTGCTTTTGCCCTTGCCAGTCCCGAAGAGGCCCTGGACACATATCAATATGGATTTTATTTCGGATCTCCCCATCTCTCAAAAATTGTCGGTCATTTGGGTTGTTTGTGACCGCTTCTCTAAGATGGTCGATTTGGTACCCTTGTCTAAATTGCCTTCCTCCTCTGATTTGGTGCCATTGTTCTTCCAGCATGTGGTTCGTTTACATGGCATTCCGGAGAACATCGTTTCTGACAGAGGTTCCCAGTTTGTTTCGAGGTTTTGGCGAGCCTTTTGTGCTGGGATGGGCATTGATTTGTCTTTTTCCTCGGCTTTCCATCCTCAGACAAATGGCCAGACTGAACGAACCAATCAGACCTTGGAAACATATCTGAGATGATTTGTTTCTGCCGATCAGGATGATTGGGTGTCCTTTTTGCCTTTGGCTGAGTTCGTCCTTAATAATCGGGCCAGCTCGGCTACTTTGGTTTCGCCGTTTTTCTGCAATTCTGGTTTCCATCCTCGTTTCTCTTCAGGGCAGGTTGAGTCTTCTGACTGTCCTGGTGTGGATACTGTGGTGGATAGGTTGCAGCAGATTTGGACTCATGTGGTGTACAATTTGACATTGTCTCAGGAGACGGCTCAACGTTTCGCTAACCGCAGGCGCTGTGTGGGTCCCCGACTTCGTGTTGGGGATTTGGTTTGGTTGTCATCTCGTTATATTCCTATGAAAGTTTCCTCTCCTAAGTTTAAGCCTCGTTTCATTGGTCCGTATAGGATTTCTGAGGTTCTTAATCCTGTGACTTTTCGTTTGACCCTTCCAGCTTCTTTTTCCATCCATAACGTATTCCATAGGTCATTGTTGCGGAGATACGTGGCACCTGTGGTTCCATCCGTTGATCCTCCTGCTCCGGTTTTGGTTGAGGGGGAGTTGGAGTATATAGTGGAGAAGATTTTGGATTCTCGTATTTCGAGACGGAAACTCCAGTACCTGGTTAAGTGGAAGGGTTATGATCAGGAAGATAATTCCTGGGTCTTTGCCTCTGATGCTCATGCTGCCGATCTGGTTCGTGCCTTTCATTTGGCTCATCCTGGTCAGCCTGGGGGCTCTGGTGAGGGTTCGGTGACCCCTCCTCAAGGGGGGGGTACTGTTGTGAATTCTGTGGTCAAGCTCCCTCCTGTGGTCATGAGTGGTACTTCGGCTGGTTCTGTCTATGAGCTTCCTCTGGTGGATGTGAGTGGGGCTGCGGCTTCTGAGTTTCCTTCCTCAGGTGATGAGGTTAAGTCGTTAGGTGCTGCTCTATTTAACTCCACCTAGTTCTTTGTTCCTGGCCTCCAGTCAATGTTCCAGTATTGGTCTTGCTTTCTCCTGGATCGTTCTTGTGGCCTGTCTGCCCTGCATAAGCTAAGTTTTGCTTGTGTTACTTTTGTTTGCTATATTTTCTGTCCAGCTTGCTATATTGTTTTTTCTTGCTTGCTGGAAGCTCTGAGACGCAGAGGGAGCACCTCCGTACCGTTAGTCGGTGCGGAGGGTCTTTTTGCCCCCTCTGCGTGGTTGTTTGTAGGTTTTTGTGCTGACTGCAAAGCTATCTTTCCTATCCTCGGTCTATTCAGTAAGTCGGGCCTCACTTTGCTAAAATCTATTTCATCTCTGTGTTTGTATTTTCATCTTAACTCACAGTCATTATATGTGGGGGGCTGCCTTTTCCTTTGGGGAATTTCTCTGAGGCAAGGTAGGCTTATTTTTCTGTCTTCAGGGCTAGCTAGTTTCTCAGGCTGTGCCGAGTTGCATAGGGAGCGTTAGGCGCAATCCACGGCTACCTCTAGTGTGGTATGATAGGATTAGGGATTGCGGTCAGCAGAGTTCCCACGTCTCAGAGCTCGTCCTATGTTAGTAACTATCAAGTCACTTTGTGTGCTCTTAACCACTAGGTCCATTGTGGTTCTGAATCACCTGTTCATAACACACGGGATGGGTCACTGCTGCCATGACCTTCCACTGCTGCCATGCTGGATCTGGTGCAGAGCACCCCATGGCCCCATGGGGCGCTCTACATGCACACCAATTTATATTTCCATTCATACCTTTGCATTTAGTGAATATGGTTAAAAAAAACACAAAAAAAACATTGTGGAATTGCACTTTTTTGCAATTTTACCACATTTGGAATTTTTTTTTCTCATTTTCCAGTACACTATTTAATAAAATCTATGTGGTCATTCACAAGTACAACTCACAAAAACCAAGCCCTCACACGGCCATATTGACAGAAAGATATAAAAGTTATGACTCTGGGGAGAAGTAGAATAAAAAACGAAAATGCAAAATTGGAAAATCCCAAGGTGATAAAGGGGTTAAAAATCCCAAGGTGGTAAAGGGGTTAAACTGATATCCCGTATTGAAAGTCAGTGAATATTTGAATTAGATAGTCCATAACCAAAAGGTTAGAATAGTGAAATTTTACAATTTCAGTAAAGAACAAATAGAAATTAAACATGTTTTTAAATTTGCTTTTAACATCGTGGAGTCTATATAAAAAAATCAACTCACTGTTCATCATTCCTGATGAAGGAAACCACAGTTTCCGAAATGCGATGGAAAATAATCTTGATCCATACAGTGATCCGTACCAACAGAGACACATACATAATGGAAATCTTCCAGTCTAAAACTCCTATCATAGTTTCTACCTGGAAGTATTCCTCCTGGCGTATGCTGCTCAAGTGGGTGGATCAAACAAGGGACTTCCTCCACAGCTTGTTTTTTCAGCAAAAAAATCAAACATAACACACATAGATTTTAACTTAAGAGCAACAGAATTATTTTAGTGTATATGCATTTAAAACCCAGAGAAATAGTGAATTTGTGTCTTTATCTGCTGCTAAGTAAAAATAACAGATACCAGCACCACTGTGATTTTCGTATTGCACTGTATATACATACGTACATGTATAAATTATTTTTATCAGAAGAAAAAAAGGATGTTTTTTAAAGTCAGAAAATTAGGCACTTGACATTAAATGTCTCTGTGATGTAAAAATATCACCAAGTAGGTCATACATCAAAATCATATCAAATAATAATAAAACAATGTCAGTATCAATACTAGACCATTTCCCAAATGTAAAGCATTAGTTTGTCAGATAAATAAATTAAGCATTCACTATTTTCTTTTTGTTTTAGCATTTTGTTACATTTACTTTTTCATCTCACAGTGTATTATTGAGCACACAACAAAGCACTAGGATGTTCTGCCTTTTGTGAAAGAATCTCATGCAATCAGGCTCAATGGAAGATACCTAGCCACCATTATTTATTGTACTAAGAAGCCGCTCTGAAAGTTTGGGCACAAAATGCAAAATTTGTTCAATAATAATATTTATGGTGCAACATGTATCATTTTTAAAATACAGCTCACCTTCTTTTTAATTTTCAGTGAAATTTAACTTTGCGAGTGCATCAAGGGTGAATTTTCCCGATAGCACCCTGATCAGGATTGAGAGAAAAGGGTAAATTGTTGAAAATTATGAAACCAAAATTCTTAGAATTCCACAGGAGAAATATTTCTTTGAAAAATTACCAATGCTTTCCAAAATTGTTAAGACACGTTTGGTGTGGGGGGATTATTGCATTACCAGCCAAATCTGTGATCCTCATTCCCTGAAGCTTCCAACAGAAAGAATTGTTTAAAATTATCAAGCCAAAATTACTTGACTTCCAAGACTGAAAATTTTTGACCAAAATTATCATTTTTTTCTGAAAATTCAGGAAATTAAGATATTTTTGTAGTGGAGGAATTAGCATGTACCAGAAAAATCTCTGTTCCCTAAGCGGTAAAGCTTTTGCATAGTGCACGAATGCCAACCAAATGTTTGACCAGGTGACTACTACTGTATATACTCCTTGCAGAGTCAACACTATCCCTCGTGCATGGCCCCTGTTCAAGAAGGAAATAATTAACAGAAAGAGATAAATAATTGAAAATTATTAAACCAAATTCTTTGAATTCTATAAGTGCAACTTCCACAAAATAAACAATTTTACAAAAAACCTATAAAACCTAAAAACTATTTTACATCAGCAAACAGTGTTGCATCACCTGAACAGGCCGATTAGTCATATCAGCAATATGTCCTTTCTCCAGTAGACATTGAGTTCCAAATAAATGGGGAAGTGTAAAGAAGTGACACAGTTTGCTATGGGTGTACGGTCATGTCCAGTCTCCAGTGTCAGAAAATGGATTCAGCATGGCCGATGGTTTTGTTTCACCCAAACCAACGAGCTTATACTTGACCAGCATGGAAAACCTAAGATTTCACAACATTATTTTTTCTTCCCTGACCTGTTCTAATTCTCTATTGTGTGGCTTCTGTCATTGCCAATACACAGCCATGCCAACCACATATCTCCTGGCTGCCATGTGTTTCATAGTGCTACACATTACTTATGCTGGGGAACATGCTCTCCTGAGGGTACACAAACATGAAAAAGGTCTTAAAATAGGGCAACTTTGGAAAGTTTTGGTGTCAACAAGCCATTTCTTCTTCACTTTAAAAACAGCTAGCATATTCCAGCTCCCTAAAAAATAGATCATTTTTTTGGACAGTTTGACAAAAAAGTATTTGTAATTCCATAATCATTTTATGAATAGTAAACCTGCTGTGAATACCAAAAAAAGGATATTTTTTTTACTCATAGTTGAGAAAGCATTACTTCTTCACATTCAAAACAATACACCTGTTTTGTCTAATAAGTAAAGGGATATTGTTTCGTTGGCTTGTGAAAAATCTATTACTTTTTCATTTAGCTAAGAACAAAACTCTTGACATTTCCCACATTGGAATAATTTATGCACTATTCACGTAAAAAAAGCAACATTTCTTAACCCCTCAGTGACAGAGCCAATTTTGTGATTAATGACCAAGCCAATTTTTACAATTCTGACTACTGTCAATTTATGTGGTTATAACTCTGAAATGCTTCAATGCATCCCACTGATTCTGAAATTGCTTTTTTCATGACATATTGTACTTCATGATAGTGGTAAAATTTCTTTGATATAACTTGCATTTATTTATGAACAAAAATCAGAAAATGGCACAAATTTAGAAAAATTGTTGCAATTTTCAAACTTTGAATTTTGTATGCCCTTAAATCAGAGAGTGGTGTAACTCAAAATGCTTAATAAATAACATTTCCCAAATGTCTACTTCACATCAGCACAATTTTGTAAACAACTTTTTTTTGTTAGGAAGTTATAAGGGTTAAAAGTCAGACTCCACACATAAGACCTCAGGAGTGGACATGGATGTCAGACATATGTAACATCCTCCAAAACTTTGAGGACTGCACCAAGATGATGAGCGGCGATGACACCTGTTGTGAATTCTGCTCTTGGGCTCCCTCTGGTGGTTATGAGTGGTAGTGCTGCGGTCTGTGGATCGCAGCATTCATCAGGTATGTTCAATTTGGACTCAGCTATTTAGTCCTGCTTTATCCTTTAGTCTGTGCCAGTTGTCCATTGATTTTGGAGGATTCACTTCCCTTCTGGTCTCTCCTGTTTGCTGTGCTTTTCTACAAAGATAAGTCCTGGCTTTGGTTTTGCTGTCCACCTGCTGTGGACCTTATAGTTCTGTGCATTTTCATGTTTGTCTTGTCCAGCTTTGTCTGTGAAGGATTTTTTGCAGCCAAGCTGTGTCTCTGGAGATGCAGATATACCCTCCATGTCTTTAGTCAGATGTGGTGATTTGTATTTTCTGTGGTGGATATTTTCTAGTGTTTTAATACTGACCGCATAGTATTCTGCTCTATTCTTTCTTTTTAGCTAGTATGGCCTCCTATGCTAAATTCTGATTTCATGTCTGCGTACATTATTTCCCTCTCCTCTCACCATCAATATTTGTGGGGGGCTATCTATCCTTTGGGGATTTTCTCTGAGGCAAGATAGGTTTCCTGTTTCTGTCTTTAGGGGAAGTTAGCTCTTAGGTTGTGTCGAGGGGTCTAGGGAGTGTTAGGTACCCCCATGGCTACTTCTAGTTGCGCTGCTAGGTTCAGGGTTTGCGGTCAGTACAGGGACCACCTTCTCCAGAGTCCGTCTCATGCTGCTCCTAGGCCACCAGATCATAACAGTACAACTGGCCAACAATGAGTTAATTGCATCTCAGAAGAAGGGAGGGAAGGTTTTGAGCCATTTTTTTTCCTTAGCCTGTTTTGTATTTTCCTCCCTCTTAATCTCTGGGTGGCTACGGAATCTAGTAATAACATGAATGTTCAGGAGTTAGTTTCTCGGGTGGATCAGCTTGCTGCTAGGGTACAGGGTATTTCAGATTATATTGTTCAGACTCTTGCCTTAGAACCTAAGATTCCCACTCCTGATTTGTTCTTTGGTGACAGATCCAAATTTTTGAATTTCAAAAATAACTGTAAACTGTTTTTTGCATTGAGACCCCGGTCTTCTGGTGATCCAATTCAGCAATTTTTTCCTTAGCCTGTTTTGTATTTTCCTCCCTCTTAATCTCTGGGTGGCTACGGAATCTAGTAATAACATGAATGTTCAGGAGTTAGTTTCTCGGGTGGATCAGCTTGCTGCTAGGGTACAGGGTATTTCAGATTATATTGTTCAGACTCTTGCCTTAGAACCTAAGATTCCCACTCCTGATTTGTTCTTTGGTGACAGATCCAAATTTTTGAATTTCAAAAATAACTGTAAACTGTTTTTTGCATTGAGACCCCGGTCTTCTGGTGATCGAATTCAGCAGGTTAAAATCATCATATGTCTGCTGCGTGGTGACCCACAAGATTGGGCATTTTCCCTGGAAACTGGCAATCCTGCTTTGCTTAATGTTGATTCTTTCTTTCAGTCATTGAGATTGTTGTATGATGAGCCTAATTCTGTGGATCAGGCTGAGAAAATCTTGTTGGCCCTGTGTCAATGTCAAGAAGCAGCAGAATCGTATTGCCAGAAATTTAGAAAATGGTCTGTACTGACTAAATGGAATGAGGATGCCTTGGCGGCAATTTTCAGAAAGGGTCTTTCTGAATCCGTTAAAGATGTTATGGTGGGGTTCCCCACGCCTGCTGGTCTGAGTGATTCTATGTCTCTGGCCATTCAGATTGATCGGCGCTTGGGCGAGCGCAGAGTTGTGCACACTGTGGCGTTGTCCTCTGAGCGGAGCCCTGAGCCTATGCAGTGTGATAGGATTTTGTCTAGAGCTGAACATCAAAGATTCAGGCATCAGAATAGGTTGTGTTTTTACTGCGCCGATTCTGCTCATGTTATTTCTGATTGCCCTAAGCGTACAAAGAGAATCGCTAGTTCTGTTACCATCAGTACTATACAACCTAAATTACTGTTATCTGTGACCTTGATCTGCTCATTATCATCATTTTCTGTCATGGCATTTGTGGATTCAGGCGCCGCTCTGAACTTAATGGACTTAGAATTTGCCAGACGTTGTGGTTTCCCCTTGCAGCCTTTGCAGAACCCTATTCCTTTAAGGGGCATTGATGCTACACCGTTGGCTAAAAATAAACCTCAGTTTTGGACACAGCTGACCATGCGCATGGTGCCGGCCCATCAGGAAGATTGTCGTTTTCTGGTGTTGCATAATTTGCATGATGATATTGTGCTGGGTTTTCCATGGTTACAGGTACATAATCCGGTGTTAGATTGGAGATCTATGTCTGTGACTAGTTGGGGTTGTCAGGGGGTTCATGGTCACGTTCCTTTGATGTCAATTTCCTCTTCCCCTCCTTCTGAAATTCCTGAGTTTTTGTCAGATTTCCAGGATGTATTCGATGAGCCCAAATCTAGTTCCCTTCCATCGCATAGGGACTGTGATTGTGCTATTGACTTGATTCCAGGTTGTAAGTTGCCTAAGGGCCCACTTTTCAACCTGTCTGTGCCAGAACATGCCGCCATACGGAGCTATATTAAGGAGTCTTTGGAGAAGGGGCATATTCGGCCATCTTCTTCACCATTGGGAGCAGGGTTTTTTTTGTTGCCAAGAAGGATGGCTCCTTGAGACCCTGTATTGATTATCACCTCTTGAATAAGATCATGGTCAAATTTCAATACCCTTTGCCTTTGCTTACTGATTTGTTTGCTAGGATTAAGGGGGCTAGCTGGTTTACTAAGATTGACCTTCGAGGGGCATATAATCTTATTCGTATTAAGCAGGGTGACGAATGGAAAACTGCATTTAATACGCCCGAAGGCTATTTTGAATACCTTGTGATGCCATTCGGACTCTCTAATGCCCCATCTGTGTTCCAATCCTTCATGCATGATATCTTTCGGAGTTATCTTGATAAATTCATGGTTGTATATTTGGATGATATTTTGATTTTTTCCAATGATTGGGAGTCTCATGTGAAACAGGTCAGGATGGTATTTCAGATCCTCCGTGATAATGCATTATTTGTGAAGGGGTCAAAGTGCCTCTTTGGAGTGCAGAAGGTTTCTTTTTTGGGTTTCATTTTTTCTCCCTCATTTATAGAAATGGATCTGGTTAAGGTTCAGGCCATTCATGATTGGATTCAGCCCACATCTGTGAAGAGCCTTCAGAAATTCTTGGGCTTTGCTAATTTTTATCGTCGTTTCATTGCCAACTTCTCCAGTGGGGTTAAACCTTTGACCGATTTGACGAAGAAAGGCGCTGATGTGACGAATTGGTCCTCTGCGGCTGTTTCTGCCTTTCAGGAGCTTAAACGCCGATTTACTTCTGCCCCTGTGTTGCATCAGCCGGATGTTTCTCTTCCATTTCAGGTTGAGATTGACGCGTCTGAGATTGGGGCAGGGGCCATTTTGTCTCAGAAGAATTCTGATGGTTCCTTGATGAAACCGTGTGCCTTCTTTTCTCGGAAGTTTTCGCCTGCGGAACACAATCATGATGTCGGCAATCGGGAGTTGTTGGCTATGAAGTGGGCATTTGAGGAGTGGCGTCATTGGCTTGAGGAGGCCATGCACCGTATTGTGGTCCTGACCGATCATAAGAATCTGATTTACCTCGAGTCTGCCAAACGGCTGAATCCTAGACAGGCTCGATGGTCCCTGTTTTTCTCCCGTTTTGATTTTGTGGTCTCGTACATTCCTGGTACTAAGAATGTTAAGGCGGATGCCCTCTCTAGGAGTTTTTTTCCTGATTCCCCTGGGGTTCTTGAGCCGGTCGGCATTCTGAAGGAAGGGGTGATTTTTTTGCCATCTCCCCTGATTTACGACGGGTTCTTCAGGAATTTCAGGCTAATAAACCTGACCGATGTCCAGTGGGGAAACTGTTTGTTCCTGATAGATGGACTAGTAAAGTGATTTCTGAGGTTCATTGTTCTGTGTTGGCTGGCCAACCTGGGATTTTTGGTACCAGAAATTTGGTTGGTAGGTCCTTTTGGTGGCCTTCTTTGTCGCGGGATGTGCGTTCTTTTGTGCAGTCCTGTGGGATTTGTGCGCGGGCTAAGCCTTGCTGTTCCCGCACTAGTGGGTTGCTTCTGCCTTTGCCGGTCCCTGAGAGACCTTGGACGCATATTTGTATGGATTTTATTTCAGAGCTTCCGGTTTCCCAGAGGATGTCTGTTATCTGGGTGGTTTGTGACCGGTTTTCTAAGATGGTTCATTTGGTACCTTTACCTAAATTGCCTTCCTCTTCTGATTTGGTTCCGTTGTTTTTTCAGCATGTGGTTCGTTTGCTTTGCATTCCGGAGAATATTGTGTCCGATAGAGGTTCCCAGTTTGTTTCTAGGTTTTGGCGGGCCTTTTGTGCTAGGCTGGGCATTGATTTGTCTTTTTCTTCCGCATTTCATCCTCAGACAAATGGCCAAACCGAGCGAACTAATCAGACTTTGGAAACTTATTTGAGATGCTTTGTGTCTGCTGATCAGGATGATTGGGTGGCTTTCTTGCCATTGGCCGAGTTTGCCCTTAATAATCGGGCTAGTTCTGCTACCTTGGTTTCGCCTTTTTTTTGTAATTTTGGGTTTCATCCTCGTTTTTCTTCAGGGCAGGTTGAGCCTTCTGATTGTCCTGGTGTGGATTCTGTAATTGACAGGCTGCAGCAGATTTGGGCTCAGGTGCTGGACAATTTGGTGTTGTCTCAGGAGGTGGCTCAGCGTTTTGCTAATTGTCGTCGGTGTGTTGGTTCCTGGCTTCAGGTTGGGGATTTGGTCTGGTTGTCTTCCCGTCATGTTCCTATGAAGGTTTCTTCCCCGAAGTTCAAGCCTCAGTTTATTGGTCCTTATAGGATTTCTGAGATTATCAATCCAGTGTCTTTTCGTTTGGCCCTTCTGGCCTCTTTTTCCATCCATAATGTTTTCCATAGATCTTTGTTGCGGAAGTATGTGGTGCCCGTTGTTCCCTCTGTTGATCCTCCGGCTCCGGTGTTGATTGATGGGGAGTTGGAGTATGTGGTTGAGAAGATTTTGGATTCTCATTTTTCGAGGTGGAAGCTTCAGTATCTGGTCAAATGGAAGGGTTATGGCCAGGAGGATAATTCTTGGGTTGTTGCCTCCGATGTTCATGCTGATGATTTGGTTTGTGCCTTTCATTTGGCTCGTCCTGATCGGCCGGGGGGCTCTGGTGAGGGTTCGCTGACCCCTCCTCAAGGGGGGGTATTGTTGTGAATTCTGCTCTTGGGCTCCCTCCGGTGGTTATGAGTGGTAGTGCTGCGGTCTGTGGATCGCAGCATTCATCAGGTGTGTTCAATTTGGACTCAGCTATTTAGTCCTGCTTTATCCTTTAGTCTGTGCCAGTTGTCCATTGTTTTTGGAGGATTCACTTCCCTTCTGGTCTCTCCTGTTTGCTGTGTTTTTCTACAAAGATAAGTCCAGGCTTTGTTTTTGCTGTCCACCTGCTGTGGACCTTATAGTTCTGTGCATTTTCATGTTTGTCTTGTCCAGCTTAGTCTGTGAAGGATTTTTTGCAGCCAAGCTGTGTCTCTGGAGATGCAGATATACCCTCCATGTCTTTAGTCAGATGTGGTGATTTGTATTTTCTGTGGTGGATATTTTCTAGTGTTTTAATACTGACCGCATAGTACTCTGTTCTATTCTTTCTTTTTAGCTAGTATGGCCTCCTATGCTAAATTCTGATTTCATGTCTGTGTACGTTATTTCTCTCTCCTCTCACCGTCAATATTTGTGGGGAGCTATCTATCGTTTGGGGATTTTCTCTGAGGCAAGATAGGTTTCCTGTTTCTGTCTTTAGGGGAAGTTAGCTCTTAGGCTGTGTCGAGGGATCTAGGGAGTGTTAGGTACCCCCCACGGCTACTTCTAGTTGCGCTGCTAGGTTCAGGGTTTGCGGTCAGTACAGGGACCACCTTCTCCAGAGTCCGTCTCATGCTGCTCCTAGGCCACCAGGTCATAACAGACACCATAATTAGCTTCACCATCCCGCTTCTCAGCATTCTGAAAAACTCTCTGCTCACAGTCAAAGAGGATGCATTGCAGTGCAGGCAGAGCACGAGGACATGGAGCAAGGAAACATACAGGGGGATTACACTCATGTCCTCTCAACGTGGATTGGTAGGCAATGTGTTGTGAATTCTGTGGTCAAGCTCCCTCCTGTGGTCACAAGTGGTACTTCGGCTGATTCTGTCTATGGGCTTCCGTTGGTGGATGTGAGTGGTACTGCGGCTTCTGAGTTTCCTTCCTCAGGTGATGAGGTTAAGTCGTTAGGTGCTGCTCTATTTAACTCCACCTAGTGCTTTGATCCTGGCCTCCAGTCAATGTTCTAGTATTGGTCTTGCTTCCTCCTGGATCGTTCCTGTGGCCTGACTGCTCAGCATAAGCTAAGTTCTGCTTGTGTTACTTTTGTTTGCTATATTTTCTGTCCAGCTTGCTATTTTGGTTTTTCTTGCTTGCTGGAAGCTCTGAGACGCAGAGAGAGCACCTCCGTACCGTTAGTCGGTGCGGAGGGTCTTTTTGCCCCTCTGCGTGGTTGTTTGTAGGTTTTTGTGTTGACCGCAAAGCTATCTTTCCTATCCTCGGTCTATTCAGTAAGTCGGGCCTCACTTTGCTAAATCTATTTCATCTCTGTGTTTGTATTTTCTTCTTACTCACAGTCATTATATGTGGGGGGCTGTCTTTTCCTTTGGGGAATTTCTCTGAGGCAAGGTAGGCTTATTTTTCTCTTTTCAGGCCTAGCTAGTTTCTCAGGCTGTGCCGAGTTGCATAGGAAGCGTTAGGCGCAATCCACGGCTACCTCTAGTGTGGTGTGATAGGATTAGGGATTGCGGTCAGCAGAGTTCCCACGTCTCAGAGCTCGTCCTATGTTTTTTGGTTATTGTCAGGTCACTCTGTGTGCTCTGAACTTCAAGGTCCATTGTGGTTCTGAATTACCTATTCATAACAGCAATGAGGAGGAGGATGAAGAACAGGAGCTACTTTCATGCGCTATAGGTGGTACTTTAAAACACAACTGTATTAGCGTCTGTTCAGCAGGGATGGCCTGAGGACAGGAAGGAGGAGGATGAGAATGAGGAGGACAGTATGGTCAGTTGTCCTGTTGGTGAGGACTTGGAAGTCTTGCCTTTTAGTAGTCTGGCACGCATGGTTGACTTTATGTTGCGCTGCATATCACGTGATCCTCGGATTATCAAAATTTTGGGTGATGCTCATTACTGGTTGGTGACACTTCTAGACCCATGCTACAAGGAGAACTTTTAATCTCTTCTGCCTGAGGCAGAGAGGTGTACAAAAATGTTGCAGCACCACAGGGCCCTTGTAGCAGAATTACTTAGAAAATTCCCATGTGAGAATGCTGGCAGCAGACATCAGAGTTTGTTGTACAATCAAGGAGTCCAAGCGAGAGAGACAGAAGTACAATCCAGCTCAGGCAGGGGAGCAATGGCCAAGTTCTGGGACAGTTTTCTCAAACCCTCCCTTCATGGCAGCACAGAGGCAAGGGGTGCTGTCGCAAGAAGTGCAATGTTTGGGAAGATGGTGAGGGAGTACCTTGCAGATCGTACAAACGTCCTCCGTGATTCCTCTGTGCCTTTTAATTATTGGGTATCCAAGCTGGACACGAGGCATGAACAGGCTCTCTACGCCTTGGAGGTTCTGGCCTGCCCTGCTGCTAGCATTCTGTAAGAGATGGTTTTAGTGCCGCTGGTGTAATTATAACAGATCAGCGCATCCGCCTGTCAACTGAAGATGCTGACAGTCTGACTCTTATCAAAATTAACAAGGCCTGGATTGGTAATACTTCTGTACACCACCAAGTGAAATCAGCAAAACATAACCTCAAATACATTCTCTGTTTTGGGGAGGTGTATTCTCATGCAGCTGTTCACAACAACACATGGGTATACGCTTCCAGATTTGGTCTGTTTGTTTTTCTCCTCCTCCTTATCCTCATCCTCCTCATCCAGAACCACTATATCACCAGGGTGAACGTGGTCTATACGGTGCATTTAGGCGAATGGTGCTGTGATGGCAGTCTTTTATTTTTGGAAAAAAAGGACAACACATTGGGGAATTGGGCATGACATTTCTTTGGGCCTACTTCTTAACTCTGTCTCCTGCAATCTGTCCTGTACCTGCCAGTAGATCACTAGGGTGAACGTGCTCTGTATGGTGCATTTTGGCTAAGGGTGCTGTGATGGCACTCTTTTATTTTTGAAAAAAAGGACAACACATTGGGGAACTGGGCATGACATTTCTTGAGCCTACTTCTTAAGTCTGTCTCCTGCAATCTGTCCTGTACCTGCCAGTGGATCACTAGGGTGAACATGCTCTGTACGGTGTATTTTGGCCAAGGGTGCTGTGATGGCACTCTTTTATTTTTGAAAAAAAAAGGACAACACATTGGGGAACTGGGCATGAAATTTCTTTGGGCCTACTTCTTAACTAGGTCTCCTGCAATCTGTCCTGTACCTGCCAGTAGATCACCAGGGTGAATGTGCTCTGTTCAGTGCATGTTGGCTAAGGGGTCTGTGATGGCACTCTTTTCTTTAAAAAAAAAATGGATTTTACATTGGGGAATTGGCCATGACATTACATTGGGCCGACTTCTTAACTCTGTCTTCTGTAATCTAAAATGTACCTGCCACTAGATCACCAGGGTGAACGTGCTCAGTACTGTTATAGGCCGTTGTTTGGGCTAGGGGCATGCAATGGCACTAGTGTATTTTTAAAAAAAGGTACCCCCATTGCAGAATTGTTTGGCAGATCATGCACTGCATTAAAAGTCTCAGAGACCCACACCACTACATTAGCCCTAATTCTTAACTCTGTCTCCTGCAATGTCTCTTCCAGTACTGTTATAGGCCGGGCACGAGGGCTGTGAAGGCACTATTTCATTTTGTAAAAACAGGACCCCACATTGGGGAATTGGGCATTACATTACATTGGGCCTACTTCTTAAGTCTGTCTCCTGTAATGTGTCCTTTAACTGCCAATAGATGACCAGGGTGAACGTGGTCTGTACGGTGCATTTAGGTGTAGGGGGCTGTGATGGCACTATTTTAATCAGTTCAAAAAGGACCCCACATTGGGGAATTGGGCATGGCATTCCATTGGGCCTACTTCTTAACTCTGACTCCTGCAATATCTCTTGATTAACTGCCACTAGATCACCAGGGTGAACGTGCTTTGTACTGTTATAGGCCGGTGAAGTTTGGTCAAGGGGGGCTGTGATGGCACTAGTCTATTTTTACAAAAGGTATTCCCATTGGTGAAACCACATCCTTCTTGGAAAACACTTCATAACATTTGTGTACTTTAAAGAGCTCGCTTGAAAAGCTCCTTTTTGTGTTACCTGGTTGCTAACATTGGTCACAATACACTTCATATAAATTTGATAAAGCAATGCTGTTACTTTGCCTCAGTAGTTCATTAAAAAATATAGCTTTGTCCACTATATTTGTGGCCAACAGTGTCACTCTTTTCACTCCCTTTAAACCTTGTCTTTTGTGCTCTTAAAATACATGCCTGGCCTGAGGAAGACATCTGTCAGATGTTTAAATACATAGCCACATTTTTTCAATAAATTATTATGTAGATATTACCTGATTTTTTTTTTTTGCGGCACCCAGCAGTGCTTTTATCCCCCCCTTTTTTATCTAAGTTTTGTAATGTTTTTTCAAAACAATGAGACATTTAACAGTGTCCCGAAAAGCCAAATTGTTGCTCGAAAGACAACAAATTCATTATACACAAAAAATGCAAACTTTAACAGATAAACATAGAAACCAGTGGCAATAACAATATATGGTGAAGCTTAAGAACTGAAAATTATTTATAAAGCTGCTGTGTGTAAATTTTGTAAAACTTTTGGGATTCCCAGAGAAACAGAGAGCAAATGGGTAGAGGCTCTGTAATAGTTCATGGCAAAACAGGTACCAAAGGTACCTAAGAACATTGGTAAATTCATTCAGTAGGAAGTTGTGACAGCAGATAAATATCAATAAATGCAAAGTGCTATCACTTATTTTTGTGGAAAAATCTTTTAATTGGTTCCCGAACAGCTATGTAAATGTAAGTTACAGTGGGATGCCAGTTCTACTTTGCAATATACAAATCTGACAAGCTGATCGAGTGTACTGTAAGTGCACCCACAAGATTAGCAGCAGGAGTAGGCCAGCTTCAGCCTTAAAGTCCAGAGTCAATGCAAGGGCCGATCCTTGCAGTTCAAACCTATATATGCTGTGGTCAATAGTTATCATAGCATCGATATTATTATCCAGAGGGAGGGGTTTCTCTCTGTCACCATTGGTCACTCCATAATGTTATCACTGGTGCCAATGGGTTGCAATGGCACTCAGGGGCGACATAGCAATGGCCATCTAATTATTCATATAATGTCTTGCCTAAAGCATTTTGCAGATAGTCATAATGCACTGCAATACACAGGAATTGCAGTGTATTATATGAGCGATCAAGCTCACTGAAATTCAAGTCCCGTATAGGTACTAAGATAACAATTAAAAAAATAATAATAAAATGATTTAAAATATCTAAAAACAATAATAAAAAAACACATAAAAACCTGATTTTTTTCCCTGAACAGATATGTAAAGATATGAACAGCTAAAAAAAAAAGCTAAAAAAAACTGCAGATCATTGTTATTGCTGCATCCATAACAATGGTGAATGATGGTAAAAATATATACAGTACAGACCAAAAGTTTGGACACACATTCTCATTTAAAGACCTTTCTGTATTTTCATGACTATGAAAATGGTAAATTCACACTGAAGGCATCAAAACTATGAATTAACACATGTGGAAGTATATACTTAACAAAAAAGTGTGAAACAACTGAAAATAAGTCTTATATTCTAGGTTCTTCAAAGTAGCCACCTTTTGCTTTGATGACTGCTTTGCACACTCTTGGCATTCTCTTGATAAGCTTCAAGAGGTTGTCACCGGGAATGATTTTCACTTCACAGGTGGGTCCTGTCAGGTTTAATAAGTGGGATTTATTGCCTTATAAATGGGATTGGGACCATTAGTTGTGTTGTGCAGAAGTCTGATGGATACGCAGCTGATAGTCCTACTGAATAGACTGTTAGAATTTGTATTATGGCAAGAAAAAAGCAGCTAAGTAAAGTAAAATGAGTGGCCATCATTACTTTAAGAAATGAAGGTCAGTCAGTCCGAAAAAAATTGGGAAAACTTTGAAAGTGTCCCCAAGTGCAGTTGCAAAAACCATCAAGTGCTACAAAGAAACTGGCTCACATGAGGACCGCCCCAGGAAAGGAAGACCAAGTTTCACCTCTGCTTCTGAGGATAAGTTTATCCGAGTCACCAGCCTCAGAAATCGCAGGTTAACAGCAGCTCAGATTAGAGACCAGGTCAATGCCACACACAGTTCTAGCAGCAGACACATCTCTACAACAACTGTTAAGAGGAGACTTTGTGCAGCAGGCCTTCATGGTAAAATAGCTGCTAGGAAACCACTGCTAAGGACAGGCAACAAGCAGAAGAGACTTGTTTGGGCTAAAGAACAGAAGGAATGGACATTAGACTAGTGGAAATCTGTGCTTTGGTCTGATGAGTCCAAATTTGAGATCTTTGGTTTCAACCACCGTATATGTGAGACGCAGAAAAAGTGAACGGTTGGACTCTACATGCCTGGTTCCCATCGTGAAGCATGGAGGAGGAGGTGTGATGTGTGATGGTGTCGGGGGGCTTTGCTGGTGACACTGTTAGGGATTTATTCAAAATTGAAGGCATACTGAACCAGCATGGCTACCACAGCATCTTGCAGCGGCATGCTATTCCATCCAGTTTGTGTTTAGTTGGACCATCATTTATTTTTCAACAGGACAATGACCCCAAACACACCTCCAGGCTGTGTAAGGGCTATCTGACCAAGAAGGAGAGTGATGGGGTGATACACCGGATGACCTGGCCTTCACAGTCACCAGACCTGAACCTAATCGAGGTGGTTTGGGGTGAGCTGGACCGCAGAGCGAAGGCAAAAGGGCCAACAAGTGCTAAGCATCTCAGGGAACTCCTTCAAAATTGTTGGAAGTCCATTTCCGGTGACTACCTCTTGAAGCTGATCAAGAGAATGCCAAGAGTGTGCAAAGCAGTCATCAAAGCAAAAGGTGGCAATTTTGAAGAACCTAGAATATAAGACATATTTTCAGTTGTTTCACGCTTTTTTGTTAAGTATATAATTCCACATGTGTTAATTCATAGTTTTGATGCCTTCAGTGTGAATTTACAATTTTCATAGTCATGAAAATACAGAAAAATCTTTAAATGAGAATGTGTGTCCAAACTTTTGGTCTGTACTGTATATATAACAAAAAAAATGTAATTGACATTTTAACTTATCCCACCTTTCAACAAAACCTACGAAGTTATTAATGGTTATCTGAGGAATGTTCTGCCACAATACATAATCTCACATATGTGGAACACAGAAAAATTCTAGCACATTCCGCAAAAAACGAGTCCTCAAGCAGCTTTTTTGATAGAAAAATGATAATGTTTGAGGTATATAAGTGTAGCAATTAAACTAACCCAATAAATAAATACATATGTTTAATACTCAACATTGAGATTGCATTAGCCAGATGCCCAGAAAGCTGCTATATAGGGAGAACTTGAAGGTGGCACTGTGCGCGAATCAGCACTTGGTACAATTCATTCTCGAGATAGGTCAAAATTCAAACCACCAATGAATGTTTGGTATCTTGAAAAATATTGAGCAATATAGCCATCATACATACAGGTTTCAACATCTAAATTGCAATACCAAGAAGGAAAATTCATGGAATTATTGAAATAATAGTATCGATAAGACATGTTAATAATATGCACATGATGGAAAAAAAATTCTAATCATCTCAGCTTATTCAGGATTGAGTATGAGCACAAAACAGAGAAATACTCTCATGGCATTTTATCAATGATGTTATTAATGGTTGTCTGAGGAATATTCTGCCACACTAAATACACTTGGACATGCAAATCAAGATCCACTCCTGGCAGCTCCTTTTGCATTACCAGACTAATAATGGCCCAAGTGTGCTCGATGGGAGACAAGTGGATGGCTGCAAGCCATGGTAGCATTTTTAGTCCATGCAAGCTGCTCACAATAGCATAAACAACCTGCTGCTTGACAAAATCCATGAACTTTTCTACATTTGGTCACTAGGGTTGAGCGACCTTCACTTTTATAGGATCGGGTCGGGTTTCACGAAACCCGACTTTTGGAAAAGTCGGGTCGAGTGAAATCGGCCGATCCTATAAAAAAGTCGGGGTCGGGGTCGGCCGAAACTCGAAACCCAATGCAGTGCATTGGGTTTCCATGGTTCCCAGGGTCTGAAGGAGCGGAAACTCTCCTTCAGGCCCTGGGATCCATATTTAAGTGTAAAATATAGAATTAAAATTAAAAATATCCTTATACTTACCCTCTGACGCGCCCTGGTACTAACCGGGAACCTTCCTTCCTTAGAATCAGCCTTCCCATGTGACCGCTCGCGCGGCCAATCACAAGCCGCGACGTCACCCTCGACGTCACCGAAGGTCCTGGAAGGGCTGATTCTTAGGAAGGAAGGCTGTCGGAAGGAAGCAGGGCGCTTCCGAGGGTGAGTATATTCCTATTAGGTATATACTCACCCTCGGAAGCGCCCTGCTTCCTTCCGACAGCCTTCCTTCCTAAGAATCAGCCCTTCCAGGACCTTCGGTGACGTCGCGGGTGACGTCGCGGCTTGTGATTGGCCGCGCGAGCGGTCACATGGGCGGCCGCGCGGCCAATCACAAGCCGCGACGTCACCGCGACGTCACGGCAAGGTCCTAGAAGCGCGGATTCGAAGGAGGAAGGCTGCCGGTTAGTACCAGGGCGCGTCAGAGGGTAAGTATTGCAATATTTTTTATTTTAATTCTATATTTTACACTTTAATCTGAATTCCGATACCAATTCCCGATATCTTAAACATATCGGGAATCGGGATCGGAATTCCGATTCCAGATTCAAAAGATCGCCGACTTCATGGCCGACCCCCCACTGGGGTCGGGTCGGGTTTCATGAAACCCGACCTTGCCAAAAGTCGGCGACTTTTGAACAATTTCGACCCGTTTCGCTCAACCCTATTGGTCACATTACACCCACACACTTAAATGTATTTTATTGGGATTTTATGTGATTTACCACCACAAAGTAGCAAGTATCTGTGAAGTGTAAAGAAAGTGATTTATGATTTTCTAAATATTTAAAAAATCAGAATCTGAAAATAGTTATTTGCATTTGTATTAAGCTCCACTGACCCAATACTTTGTGGGACTATCTTTTGCTGCAATTACTGCTGCATATCCTTTGAATTATGTCTCTATCAGCTTTGCACATCTAGAGCCTGAAATCTTTGCCTATTATTTTTTGCTAACTATCTGTGGCTCAGTGAAATTGGATGGAGAGAATCTGTGAACAGCATTTTTCAAATACAAATTCTCAGTGGGATTTAGGTCTGGACTTTGACTGTGCCATTCAAAACATGAATATGCTTTGATCTAAACCATTACATTTTAGCTCTGGCAGTATGTTTAGGGTTGTTGACCCAGCTAGAAGTAAATCTACGCCTCAGTTTCGAGTCTTTTCCGGCCTCTAACATGTTTTCCTCCAGGATTGCCCTGCATTTAGCTTGATCCATTTTTCCATCAACTCTGACAAGATTTCCTGTCCCTACTGAAGAAAATCATCCCCACAGCATGATGCTGCCACCACCATGTTTGACGATGGTTATGCTGTTTTCAGTGAGATGTACTTTTGCATTTAGGTAAAAAAAAATCCACTCTGGTCCCATCTGACCAGAGCACCATCTTCCACATGCCATGTAAGGGACACAGATAGCATTTGGAAGAAGGTGATCTGGTTGGATGAGACAAAAGTAGACTCTTTTGGATAAATACAAAATGCTAAGCGTGGTGAAAAACTATTACTGAAAACACCATGCCCACCATTGCACCATCATACTGTGTGGATGCTATTCTTTAACCAAGGACAGGGAAGCTATTCAGAGTTTAACTCATTGTGTTTCGATTTTTTTATCTTTTAGTAGATGTGCCAGTTTTCATTTATTATTAGACTTCCCCCTTGTTGGATTGGAGGTTTCTAATGTCATCAATTCTTTCCAATATCTACACAGAACCAATAGGTGGCCTAGATTGATGGCACTTCCATCAAGTAAATTAAACCTATAAACAAAAGGAAGCCTTTTGCCAAATATATAAAATTAAATAGAAATCTTTATTAAGACATATACATACATTTAGTTAAAAATTTCGTTTCTTGGGGGTGGATACAAATACAAAAATTTTTACTGCATTCACAGAGTGTACACTAAATTCATCAATAGTTAAATAACTCCATATGTTTACATGATTAAGCAATTAATCTTTGAGAATACTTTACAGGGTTGTATATGACCAATGTAAGCACGTTTATGAGGAGATGAGCCGCATGCATATAATCTGAAAAAGGGTTAAATTAGGCCAGATGGCCTTAATAAGAACATAGAGGGCCACTATCACTCCTGTATTTCAACTTAAAGTACGGAGAAAAAGTCCTAAAGGTAAAAAGGTGTAGCCTAAATGGAGCACTAGTGTCAGACAGATTAAAACGATCACCTAAAAAAGGTCCATAAGAAAAAGTGGTATTGCAAGGTGCTTTCAGTGAATAATGTGCAAATAGATATACTTGCTGTAATTACTCCAAGTATAGGTAAAGTGCATTATAGTAATGTCTCATAGTGAGGCTAGTTAGCAGCATATCATATAAGTTAGCAGCACAGTGTCACTATCACTTGTATGTAGGAAGGAACCCCACAGGAAGAACCTAACGCTAAATGCGCCTCAGGGATCATTGCTCCATCCTCAGGTTGTGTACACTTGTCTTATTTATTTACCCCGCACCAGGCTGTTACCTCCATTATGTGTGCTTATCTTCAGTGATACTGTGCTGCTAATTTATTTGACATACTGCTAACTACTCTCAGTATGAGACATTATCATAAGTCACTTTACTTATACTTGGCTTAATTGCAGCAAGTATATTTATTTGCACTTTATGCACCGAAATCACCTTGTGATACCTCTTTTTCTTATGGACTTTGTATTAGGTGATCAATTTAATCTGCAAACATATGGAGTCATTTAACCATTGGCAAATTTAGTGTACATTCCGTGAATGCAGTAAAAAAATTTCTATTTGTATCCACCCCGAAAAAATTTACTTTTTTAACTATATGTACTGTATGTATATGTCTTAACCCCTTCATGACCAGCCTATTTTGACCTTAATGACTTGGCCGTTTTTTGCAATTCTGACCAGTGTCACTTTATGAGGTAATAACTCAGGAATGCTTCAACGGATCCTAGCGGTCCTGAGATAGTTTTTTCATGACATATTGGGCTTCATGTTAGTGGTAAATTTAGGTCAATAAATTCTGCGTTTATTTGTGATAAAAACGGAAATTTGGCGAAAATTTTGAAAATTTCGCAATTTTCACATTTTGAATTTTTATTCTGTTAAACCAGAGAGTTATGTGACACAAAATAGTTAATAAATAACATTTCCCACATGTCTACTTTACATCAACACAATTTTGGAAACAAAATTTGTTTTTGCTAGGAAGTTATAAGGGTTAAAATTTGACCAGCAATTTCTCATTTTTGCAACGAAATTTACAAAACCATTTTTTTTAGGGACCACCTCACATTTGAAGTCAGTTTGAGGGGTCTATGTGGCTGAAAATACCCAAAAGTGACACCATTCTAAAAACTGCACCCCTCAAGGTGCACAAAACCACATTCAAGAAGTTTATTAACCCTTCAGGTGCTTCACAGCAGCAGAAGCAACATGGAAGGAAAAAATGAACATTTACCTTTTTAGTCACAAAAATGATCTTTTAGCAACAATTTTTTTATTTTCCCAATGGTAAAAGGAGAAACTGAACCATGAAAGTTGTTGTCCAATTTGTCCTGAGTACGCTGATACATCATATGTGGGGGTAAACCACTGTTTGGGCGCACGGCAGGACTTGAAAGGGAAGGAGCGCCATTTGACCTTTTGAATGAAAAATTGGCTCCACTCTTTAGCGTACACCATGTCGCGTTTGGAGAGCCCCAGTGTGCCTAAAAATTGGAGCTCCCCCACAAGTGACCCCATTTTGGAAACTAGACACCCCAGGGAACTTATCTGTTATGATCTGGTGGCCTTGGAGCAGCATGAGACGTACTCTGGAGAAGGTGGTCCCTGTACTGACCGCAAACTCTGAACCTAGCAGCACAACTAAAAGCAGCCGTGGGGGGTACCTAAAACTCCCTAGACCCCTCGACACAGCCTAAGATCTAACTACCCCTAAAGACAGAAACAGGAAACCTATCTTGCCTCAGAGAAAATCCCCAAAGGATAGATAGCCCCCCACAAATATTGACGGTGAGAGGAGAGGAAAAAACATACGCAGATATGAAATCAGATTTTAGCATAGGAGGCCATACTAGCTAAAAAGAAAGAATAGAACAGAGTACTATGCGGTCAGTATAAAAACACTAGAAAAATATCCACCGCAGAAAATACGGATCACCACATCTGACTAAAGACATGGGGGGTATATCTGCATCTCTAGACTGCAAAAAATCCTTCACAGACCAAGCTGGACAGGACAAAAACATGAAAATGCACAGAACTATAAGGTCCACTGCAGGTGGACAGCAAAAACAAAGCCAGGACTTATCTATGTAGAAAAACACAGCAAACTGGAGAGACCAGCAGGGAAGTGAATCCTTCAAGAACCATGGACAACTGGCACTGACTAAAGGATCCTGCAAAGCTATATACCCCAGTCAGTCCTGCAATTAGTAGATACACATGTCCACTCCTGCAATCCAGGCCCAACTGCATTACCCTCTACAACCACCGGAGGGAGCCCAAAAGCTGAATTCACAACAGTACCCCCCCTTGAGGAGGGGTCACCGAACCCTCACCAGAGCCCCCAGGCCGATCAGGATGAGCCCGATGAAAGGCACGAACCAAATCAACGGCATGGACATCAGAGGCAGAAACCCAAGAATTATCCTCCTGGCCATAACCCTTCCACTTGACAAGGTACTGAAGCTTCCGCCTCGAAAAACAAGAATCCAAAATCTTCTCAACAACATATTCCAACTCCCCATAGACCAATACAGGGGCCGGAGAATCAACAGAGGGAACAACGGGCTCCACATATTTCCACAACAAAGATTTATGGAAGACATTATGAATAGCAAACGAGGCCGGAAGCGCCAGGCGAAAGGACACCAGATTAATAATCTCAGAAATCCTATAAGGACCAATAAATCGAGGCTTAAACTTAGGGGAAGAAACCTTCATAGGAACATGACGGGAAGATAACCAAACCAGATCCCCAATCCGAAGTCGGGAACCAATACACCGACGACGATTAGCAAAACGTTGAGCCTCCTCCTGAGACAGCACCAAATTTTCCACCACATAAGCCCAAATCTGCTGCAACCTGTCGACCACAGAATCCACACCAGGAAGGTCAGAAGGCTCAACCTGCCCAGAAGAAAAACGATGATGAAAACCAAAATTACAAAAAAAAGGCGAAACCAAAGTAGCCGAACTAGCCCGATTATTAAGGGCAAACTCGGCCAATGGCAAAAAAGCCACCCAATCATCCTGATCAGCAGACACAAAGCATCTCAAATAGGTCTCCAAGGTCTGATTAGTTCACTCAGTCTGGCCATTTGTCTGAGGATGAAATGCAGAAGAAAAAGACAAATCAATGCCCAGCTTGGCACAAAAGGCCCGCCAAAACCTAGAAACAAATTGGGAACCTCTGTCGGACACAATATTCTCCGGAATACCATGCAAATGCACCACATGCTGAAAAAACAACGGAACCAAATCAGAACAAAAAGGCAATTTAGGCAAAGGCACCAAATGAACCATCTTAGAAAACCGGTCACAGACAACCCAGATAACCGACATTCTTTGGGAAACAGGAAGATCGGAAATAAAATCCTTAGAAATATGTGTCCAGGGCCTCTCGGGGACTGGTAATGGCAAAAGCAACCCACTAGCACGGGAACAGCAAGGCTTATCCCACGCACAAATCCCACAGGACTGCACAAAAGAACGCACATCCCGCGACAAAGAAGGCCACCAAAAGGACCTACTAACCAAGTCTCTGGTACCAAAAATCCCAGGTTGGCCAGCCAACACAGAACAATGAACCTCAGAAATCACTTTAGTAGTCCATCTATCAGGAACAAACAGTTTCCCCACAGGACAGCGGTCAGGCTTATCAGCCTGAAATTCCTGAAGAACCCTTCGCAAATCAGGGGAGATAGCAGAAAGAATCACCCCTTCCTTCAAAATGCCGACCGGCTCAAGAACCCCAGGGGAATCAGGAAAAAAATTCCTAGAGAGGGCATCTGCCTTAACATTCTTAGTACCAGGAATGTACGAGACCACAAAATCAAAACGGGAGAAAAACAGGGACCATCGAGCCTGTCTAGGATTCAGCCGTTTGGCAGACTCGAGGTAAATCAGATTCTTATGATCGGTCAGGACCACAATACGGTGCTTGGCCCCCTCAAGCCAATGTCGCCACTCCTCAAATGCCCACTTCATAGCCAACAACTCCCGATTGTCGATATCATAATTGCGTTCCGCAGGCGAAAACTTCCGAGAAAAGAAGGCACACGGTTTCATCAAGGAACCATCAGAACTCCTCTGAGACAAAACGGCCCCTGCCCCAATCTCAGACGCGTCAACCTCAACCTGAAATGGAAGAGAAACATCTGGCTGACGCAACACAGGGGCAGAAGTAAATCGGTGTTTAAGCTCCTGAAAGGCAGAAACAGCCGCGGAGGACCAATTCGTCACATCAGCGCCTTTTTTGGTCAAATCGGTCAGAGGTTTAACCACACTGGAGAAGTTGGCAATGAAACGACGATAAAAATTAGCAAAGCCCAAGAATTTCTGAAGGCTCTTCACAGATGTTGGCTGAATCCAATCATGAATGGCCTGAACCTTAACCGGATCCATTTCTATAGATGAGGGAGAAAAAATGAAACCCAAAAAAGAAACCTTCTGCACTCCAAAGAGGCACTTTGACCCCTTCACAAATAAAGCATTATTACGGAGGATCTGAAATACCATCCTGACCTGTTTCACATGAGACTCCCAATCATTGGAAAAAATCAAAATATCATCCAAATATACAACCATGAATTTATCAAGATAACTCCGAAAGATATCATGCATGAAGGATTGGAACACAGATGGGGCATTAGAGAGTCCGAATGGCATCACAAGGTATTCAAAATGGCCTTCAGGCGTATTAAATGCAGTTTTCCATTCATCACCCTGCTTGATACGAATAAGATTATATGCCCCTCGAAGGTCAATCTTAGTAAACCAGCTAGCCCCCTTAATCCTAGCAAACAAATCAGTAAGCAAAGGCAAGGGGTATTGAAATTTGACCGTGATCTTATTCAAGAGGCGATAATCAATACAGGGTCTCAAGGAGCCATCCTTCTTGGCAACAAAAAAGAACCCCGCTCCCAACAGTGAAGAGGATGGCCGAATATGCCCTTTCTCCAAAGACTCCTTAATATAGCTCCGCATGGCGGTATGTTCAGGCACAGACAGGTTGAAAAGTCAACCTTTAGGGAGCTTACAATCTGGAATCAAATCAATAGCACAATTAGCACAATCACAGTCCCTATGCAGTGGAAGGGAACTGGATTTATGCTCATCGAATACATCCTGGAAGTCAGACAAAAACTCAGGAACTTCAGAAGAGGGGGAAGAGGAGATTGACATCAAAGGAACCTGATCATGAACCCCCTGACAACCCCAACTAGTCACAGACATGGATTTCCAATCTAACACCGGATTATGTAGCTGCTACCATGGAAAACCCAGCACAATATCATCATGCAAATTATGCAACACCAGAAAACGACGATCTTCCCGATGGGCTGGCACCATGCGCATGGTCAGCTGTGTCCAAAATTGAGGTTTATTTTTAGCCAACGGTGTAGCATCAATGCCCCTCAAAGGAATAGGGTTCTGCAAAGGCTGCAAGGGAAAATCACAACGTCTGGCAAATTCTAAGTCCATTAAGTTCAGAGCGGCGCCTGAATCCACAAATGCCATGACAGAAAATGATGATAATGAGCAGATCAAGGTCACAGATAACAGAAATTTAGGTTGTATAGTACTGATGGCAAGAGAACTAGCGATTGTCTTAGTACGCTTAGGGCAATCAGAAATAACATGAGCAGAATCGCCGCAGTAAAAACACAACCTATTCTGACGCCTGAATGTTTGACGTTCAGCTCTAGACAAAATCCTATCACACTGCATAGGCTCAGGGCTCCGCTCAGAGGACAACGCCACAGTGTGCACAATTTTGCGCTCGCGCAAGTGCCGATCAATCTGAATGGCCAGAGACATTGAATCACTCAGACCAGCAGGCATGGGGAACCCCACCATAACATCTTTAACTGATTCAGAAAGACCCTTTCTGAAAATTGCCGCCAGGGCATCCTCATTCCAATTAGTCAGTACAGACCATTTTCTAAATTTCTGGCAATACAATTCTGCCGCTTCTTGACCTTGACACAGGGCTAACAAGATTTTCTCAGCCTGATCCACAGAATTAGGCTCATCATACAACAACCCCAATGACTGAAAGAACGAATCAACATTAAGCAAAGCAGGATTGCCAGATTCCAGGGAAAATACCCAATCCTGTGTGTCACCACACAGCAGAGAGGTGATGATTTTAACCTGCTGAATAGGATCACCAGAAGACCGGGGTCTTAATGCAAAAAACAGTTTAGAGTTATTTTTGAAACTCAAAAATTTGGATCTGTCACCAAAGAACAAATCAGGAGTGGGAATCTTAGGCTCTAAGGCAGGAGCCTGAACAATGAAATCTGAAATCCCCTGTACCCTAGCAGCAAGCGGATCCACCCGAGAAACCAACTCCTGAATATTCATGTTAATACTAGACTCCGTAGCCACCCAGAGGTAAAGAGGGAGGAACAGACCAAACAGGCTAAGGAAAAAAAATGGCTCAAAATCTTTCCACCCTTCTTCTGAGATGCAATTAACTCATTGTTGGCCAGTTGTACTGTTATGATCTGGTGGCCTTGGAGCAGCATGAGACGTACTCTGGAGAAGGTGGTCCCTGTACTGACCGCAAACCCTGAACCTAGCAGCACAACTAAAAGCAGCCGTGGGGGGTACCTAACACTCCCTAGACCCCTCGACACAGCCTAAGATCTAACTACCCCTAAAGACAGAAACAGGAAACCTATCTTGCCTCAGAGAAAATCCCCAAAGGATAGATAGCCCCCACAAATATTGACTGTAAGAGGAGAGGAAAAAACATACGCAGATATGAAATCAGATTTTAGCATAGGAGGCCATACTAGCTAAAAAGAAAGAATAGAACAGAGTACTATGCGGTCAGTATAAAAACACTAGAAAAATATCCACTGCAGAAAATACGGATCACCACATCTGACTAAAGACATGGGGGGTATATCAGCATCTCCAGAGAAATAGCTAGACTGCAAAAAATCCTTCACAGACCATGCTGGACAGGACAAAAACATGAAAATGCACAGAACTATAAGGTCCACTGCAGGTGGACAGCAAAAACAAAGCCAGGACTTATCTTTGTAGAAAAACACAGCAAAATGGAGAGACCAGCAGGGAAGTGAATCCTTCAAGAACCATGGACAACTGGCACTGACTAAAGGATCCTGCAAAGCTATATACCCCAGTCAGTCCTGCAATTAGTAGATACACATGTCCACTCCTGCAATCCAGGCCCAACTGCATTACCCTCTACAACCACCGGAGGGAGCCCAAAAGCTGTATTCACAACACTTATCTAGATGCATAGTGAGCACTTTAAACCCTCAGGTGCTTCACAAATTGATTCGTAAAAATGAAAAAGTACTTTTTTTCACAAAAAAATTCTTTTAGCCTCAATTTTTTCATTTTCACATGGGCAACAGGATAAAATGGATCCTAAAATTTGTTGGACAATTTCTCCTGAGTACGCTGATACCCCATGTGTGGGGGTAAACCACTGTTTGGGCACACGTCGGGGATCAGAAGGGAAGTAGTGACTTTTGAAATGCAGACTTTGATTGAATGGTCTGCGGGCGTCACGTTGCGTTTGCAGAGCCCCTGATGTGCCTAAACAGTAGAAACCCCCCACAAGTGACCCCATTTTGGAAACTAGACCCCCCAAGGAACTTATCTAGATATGTGGTGAGCACTTTGAACCCCCAAGTGCTTCACAGACGTTTACAACGCAGAGCCATGAAAATAAAAAATCATTTTTCTTTCCTCAAAAATGATGTTTTAGCAAGCAATTTTTTATTTTCACAAGGGTAACTGGAGAAATTGGACCCAGTAATTGTTGCGCAGTTTGTCCTGAGTATGCTAGTACCCCATATGTGGGGGTAAACTACTGTTTGGGCGCACGTCGGTGCTCGGAAGTGAGGGAGCACCATTTGACTTTTTGAATACAAGATTGGCTGGAATCAATGGTGGCGCCATGTAGCGTTTGGAGACCCCTGATGTGCCTAAACAGTGGAAACCCTTCAATTCTACCTCCAACACTAACCCCAACACACCCCTAACCCTAATCCCAACTGTAGCCATAACCCTAACTCCAACACTAACCCCAACACACCCCTAACCCTAATCCCAACTGTAGCCATAACCCTAATCACAACCCTAACCCCAACACACCCCTAACCACAACCCTAACCCTAACCACAACCCTAATTCCAACCCTAACCCTAAGGCTATGTGCCCACGTTGTGGATTCATGTGAGATTTTTCAGCACCATTTTTGAAAAATCCATGAGTAAAAGGCACTGCGTTTTACCTGCGGATATACCGCGGATTGCCAGTGTTTTTTGTGCGGATTTCACCTGCGGATTCCTATTGATGAACAGGTGTAAAACGCTGCGGAATCCGCACAAAGAATTGACATGCTGCCGAAAATACAACTCAGCGTTTCCACGCGGTATTTTCCGCACCATGGGCACAGCGGATTTGGTTTCCCATAGGTTTACGTGGTACTGTAAACCTGATGGAACACTGCTGCGAATCCGAAGCGCCCAATCCGCTGCGGATCCGCAGCCAAATCCGCACAGTGTGCACGTAGCCTAATTCTAAAGGTATGTGCACACACTGCATAAAACGCTGTGGATCTGCAGCAGTTTCCCATGAGTTTACAGTTCAATGTAAACCTATGGGAAACAAAAATCGCTGTACACATGCTGCAGAAAAACTTCACGGAAACGCAGGGGTTTACATTCTGCAGCATGTCACTTCTTTCTTCGGATTCCGCAGCGGTTTTACAACTGCTCCAATAGTAAACTGCAGTTGTAAAACCGCAGCGAAATGCACAGAAAAACCGTGGTAAAGCCGCGATAAATCCGCAACGGTTTAGCACTGCCGATTAAATCCGCAGAGGACCAGAATACGTGTGCACATACCCCAACCCTAACCCTAACCCTTAGTGGAAGACAAAAAAAAAATCTTTATTTTATTATTGTCCCTACCTATGGGGGTGACAAAGGGGGGGGTCATTTAGTATTTTTTTTATTTTGATCACTGTGAAAGGTTTTATCACAGTGATCAAAATGCACTTGAAACGAATCTGCCAGCCAGCAAATTCGGCGGGTGCACTGCGCATGCGCCCGCCATTTTGGAAGATGGCGGCGCCCATGGAGAAGACAGACGGACCCCGGGAGACTCGGTAAGTATGATGGGGTGGGTGGAGCACGGGGGGTGGATCGGAGTGCGGGGGTGGATCGGAGCGCGGGGGGGTGGATCGGAGCACGGGGGATGGATCGGAGCACAGGGGGTGGATCAGAGCACCGGGGGGTGGATCGGAGTGCAGGGAGGGTGGATTGGAGCATGGGGTGGGATTGGAGCACAGGGGGGAGCGGACAAGAGCACGGGGGGAGCGGAGCACAGGACGGAGGGGAGCGGAGCAGTGTAAAGGACAGATCGGTGGCTTGGGGGGGCGATCGGTGGGGTGGGGGGGATGCAGACCAGTGTTTCCAGCCATGGCCGATGATATTGCAGCATCGGCCATGGCTGGATTGTAATATTTCACCAGTTTTAATAGGTGAAATATTACAAATTGCTCAGATAGGCAGTTTCACTTTCAACAGCCAATCAGAGCGATCGTAGCCACGGGGGGGTGAAGCAAACCCCCCCCTGGGCTGTACTACCACTCCCCCTGTCCCTGCAGATTGGGTGAAATTGCAGTTAACCCTTTCACCCGATCTGCAGGGACGCGATCTTTCCATGACGCCACATAGGCGTCATGGGTCGGATTGGCACCGACTTTCATGACGCCTACGTGGCGTCATGGGTCGGGAAGGGGTTAATAAAGATTTCTATTTAATTTTATATATTTGGCATAAGGCTTCCTTTCCAATATCTAGTTTCCACTTTTTCCCTTCTGTGTAGTATCATCTATTGTCCACGTAGTTGTAAAAGTAGTGGCTATGTTAGGTGCATCTTGTCCTAGTGCTGGTCCTCCTCCATCTGTATATACAGTCATGGCCAAAAGTATTCACACCCCTGCAATTCTGTCAGATAATACTCAGTTTCTTCCTGAAAATGATTGCAAACACAAATTATTTGGTATTATTACCTTCATTTAATTTGTCTTAAATGAAAAAGACACAAAAAAAATTGTCCTAAAGCCAAATTGGATATAATTCCACACCAAACATAAAAAGGGGGTGGACAAAGGTATTGGCTCCCTTTGAAAAATCATGTGATGCTTCTCTAATTTGTGTAATTAACAGCACCTGTAACTTACCTGTGGCACCTAACAGGTGTTGGCAATAACTAAATCACACTTGCAGCCAGTTGACATGGATTAAAGTTGACTCAACCTCTGTCCTGTGTCCTTGTGTGTACCACATTGAGCATGGAGAAAAGAAAGAAGACCAAAGAACTGTCTGAGGACTTGAGAAACCAAATTGTGAGGAAGCATGAGCAATCTCAATGCTACAAGTCCATCTCCAAAGACCTGAATATTCCTGTGTCTACCGTGCGCAGTGTCATCAAGAAGTGTAAAGCCCATGGCACTGTGGCTAACCTCCCTAGATGTGGACGGAAAAGAAAAATTGACAAGAGATTTCAACGCAAGACTGTGCAGATGTTGGATAAAGAACCTAGACTAACATCTAAACAAGTTCAAGCTGCCCTGCAGTCCGAGGGTACAACAGTGTCAACCCGTACTATCCGTCGGCATCTGAATGAAAAGGGACTGTATGGTAGGAGAACCAGGAAGACCCCACTTCTTACCCCGAGACATAAAAAAGCCAGGCTGGAGTTTGCCAAAACTTACCTGAAAAAGCCTAAAACGTTTTGGAAGAATGTTCTCTGGTCAGATGAGACAAAAGTAGAGCTTTTTGGGCAAAGGCATCAACATAGAGTTTACAGGAGAAAAAAAGAGGCATTCGAAGAAAAGAACACGGTCCCTACAGTCAAACATGGCAGAGGTTCCCTGATGTTTTGGGGTTGCTTTGCTGCCTCTGGCACTGGACTGCTTGACCGTGTGCATGGCATTATGAAGTCTGAAGACTACCAACAAATGTTCAAAGATCTAAAAATGGCAGTTTGGAGAAGGCACCCTTCAAATATCAGGGACCTGGAGCAGTTTGCCAAAGAAGAATGGTCTAAAATTCCACCAGAGCATTGTAAGAAACTCATTGATGGTTACCGGAAGCGGTTGGTCGCAGTTAATTTGGCTAAAGGTTGTGCAACCAAGTATTAGGCTGAGGGTGCCAATACTTTTGTCTGGCCCATTTTTGGAGTTTTGTGTTAAATGATCAATGTTTTGCTTTTTGCTTCATTCTTTTTTGTGCTTTTTCTTTTATTTAAGACAAATTAAATGAAGATAATAATACCAAAGAATTTGTGTTTGCGATCATTTTGAGGAAGAAACTGAGTATTATCTGACAGAATTGCAGAGGTGTGAATACTTTTGGCCATGACTGTAGAAAAAAGGTAATGGGATCAAGCACTAGAATCGTAGAACCTCAATTCTTCATTGAATCAACATTAAAAACCACAAATAAAAGAAGCCAGATCTGACACATAAACTTACGTTTTTCGGACATGAAGTCCTTACTCATAGGTATATCATGTATGAAGTCCTAACAAATATATACCTTTCAAATGTCACAGGAACTGACATAAGCATTGATTAGCTCCACCTCCAACCCCGAAACAAATGCAAAATGTCAAAGATCCCAGGAGAAACTACTGCTGGGAGACTATACGCCGCAGTAAGGGAGCCCAGAGCAGAATGGTGGGGAACTCACCGGATAGCAAACAGGATCTGAACCATGTGACAGACGGGGAGTGGCCAGGGGGAGAGCCAGGGGCCGGGGTGCAAAAGGAGGCAAACGGCACCAGAGAGTAGTCAAACGTGCCGAGGTCAATAACTGGGAGATAAGCGAGGTACAGGCGGGTGAGGCAGAAGGATAGTCAGGTGGAAGCCAGAGGTCAGAAAGCTGAGAGAATCAAACAGACCAGATCGAGCGCGGAGAGCAAACAAACAACACAGTATGCACACGCACACCAGGGGGTCAGGCACGAAGACAAAACGAAAGTATAACTGACAGAGAATCCTGATCCAGCGTGGGTATAAATATCCCTCCCAGATCCAAAAGGAGGCCATAACAATTATCCCTCAGAGAGCCGGGCATTAACCCTGTCCAAGCCATGACACAAATATATCAAGAGATAACCAAACATCAATTAGAGAAAAACATTGAACAATCAAAACAAAATATGTCAACACACCTGAAAAATAATATAAAAATTAGAAGAAAATGTATATAAAACTAGAAAAAATACATTAGATTTCTGCAACCCATAGGAAGGTGTGCATTTAATTGCAGAATACAGAGCGCCTCTATGGTAAGTAGTACTTTTGACCAATCCTATTAAGCTTGGAAATGAAGGATGCAGCTGAATGTGTTCAGTCATTCTCTTTTTTAAGGAACATGTAGTGCAACCTAGAGGTCAGTGTCACAGTTGCAATTGCAATGCAAGAAACTCACGCGAGTCTCTCGCCTCAATACCTGGCAATGCCGGCGGCACCCGGGAACTGCGTGTGTGGCAGCATGTATTTCTATGCAGCTGAACTCTCCATTCCGAATCACCGGCGGCAGTGCTGGGTATTGAGGTGAGAGACTTGCATTGCAGATGCAAGTGACACACCGGCCATATAGTATTTACTGCACAAAGAGCAGTGGCAAAAAACATGTGTCAAATTATCATTGCCTGCTGCCAGAGACTGATTATAATGAGGGCTATCTGGGCTACCACCCAGGGT
Organism: Ranitomeya imitator; assembly: GCF_032444005.1. Lineage (NCBI taxonomy): Eukaryota > Metazoa > Chordata > Amphibia > Anura > Dendrobatidae > Ranitomeya > Ranitomeya imitator. The sequence goes on along the minus strand of NC_091282.1, from coordinate 410,602,081 downwards.
CTGTATAAACCTAAAAAAATCGCACCGGACACTCAGATAATCCCTAGATCCAAAGGATCGTGTAAGGGAAGGTCATAGACCAGGGGTCTGTGCATGAAAGATAGAGGTATGTTGTGAATTCTGTGGTCAGGCTCCCTCCTGTGGTCATGAGTGGTACTTCGGCTGGTTCTGTCCATGAGCTTCCTTTGGTGGATGTGAGTGGGGCTGCAGCTTCTGAGTTTCCTTCCTCAGGTGACGAGGTTAAGTCGTTAGGTGCTGTTCTATTTAACTCCACCTAGTTCTTTGTTCCTGGCCTCCAGTCAATGTTCCAGTATTGGTCTTGCTCTCTCCTGGATCGTTCTTGTGGCCTGTCTGCCCTGCATAAGCTAAGTTCTGCTTGTGTTACTTTTGTTTGCTATTTTTTCTGTCCAGCTTGCTATATTGGTTTGTTTTGCTTGCTGGAAGCTCTGGGACGCAGAGGGAGCGCATCCGTACCGTTAGTCGGTGCGGAGGGTCTTTTTGCGTCCTCTGCGTGGTTGTTTGTAGGTTTTTGTGCTGACCGCAAAGCTATCTTTCCTATCCTCGGTCTATTCAGTAAGTCGGGCCTCACTTTGCTAAAATCTATTTCATCTCTGTGTTTGTATTTTCATCTTTACTCACAGTCATTATATGTGGGGGGCTGCCTTTTCCTTTGGGGAATTTCTCTGAGGCAAGGTAGGCTTATTTTTCTATCTTCAGGCTGGCTAGTTTCTCAGGCTGTGCACGAGGCGCCTAGGTCTGGTCAGGAGCGCTCCACGGATACCTCTAGTGTGGTGTGATAGGATTAGGGATTGCGGTCAGCAGAGTTCCCACGTCTCAGAGCTCGTCCTATGTTATTAGTAACTATCAGGTCATTTTCAGTGCTCTTAACCACCAGGTCCATTGTGGTTCTAAATCACCAGTTCATAACAGTACTGGAGGCCCAAAGTACTAATGCTTCTCAATAGAGGGAAAAGTTCTGAGACCATTTTTTTTCTTTGCACTGTGTTTTGTCTTTCTTTTCCCCTAGACATTTGGGTGGTTCAGGACACAGGTGTAGTGATGGACATTAAAGACCTGTCTTCTTGTGTGGATCATCTCACTGCAAGTGTACAAAATATTCAAGACTTTGTGGTTCAGAATTCTATGTTAGAACCTAGAATTCCTATTCCTGATTTGTTTTCTGGAGATAGAGCTAAGTTTCTGAGTTTTAAAAATAATTGTAAACTATTTCTGGCTTTGAAACCCCGCTCCTCTGGTGACCCAGTTCAACAAGTTAAGATCATTATTTCTTTATTACGTGGCGACCCTCAAGACTGACAACTTACTAAACTAATAAATACACTAAGGGAAAATGACAATGTATTACAGAAGAAAAAACCCCCCATAAAAAGTTAGATACTTTATTAGATAACAATAATTAAGGACATAAAGGTAAAAACCTCAAAAAACCCTATCTACTCCATCCGTTAGTCCTACAAGGAAGAGGATATAATCCCCTACAATACACCCTAATATATACTGGTAGAATACCCCTATTAAGCCAAATATAAATATATATGTGTGATTCGTGATACCAAATAGCAGCTATAAGGGTGTATTGATGTAAGTGAAAATATCCCTCACAGCTACAAAAAATAATAAACCTAAGAGCTGATGCTACCTAGATGCGGAGGTTGGCACCCTAAAAGAAATAGCGAGAATGGCGCCCCCGCTCGTACGATGACTATCCCTGGTCTCCTATCTACTCCCTATAAGAGATAGGTACAGAAACAGAAGGCCAGATGGCTGAGAATAACTTGTACAAGTATGTGATACCAATAATCCGGCACAACTGGCCCTCCCCCACAATGTGATGTGAGACCCAAGGATAGATATATATACCAACTATAGCATCACTATATATATTATAAATAGCATATAGCAACTAATAGGACGAACAAAACAGACCAGTACTAGACCCTCAAGACTGGGCATTTTCCCTTGCGCCAGGAGATCCTGCATTATGTGATATTGATGCATTTTTTCTGGCGCTTGGATTGCTGTATGATAAACCTAATTCAGTGGATCAGGCAGAGAAAAATTTGCTGGCTCTGTGTCAGGGTCAGGATGAGGTAGAGATATATTGTCAGAAGTTTAGGAAGTGGTCTGTGCTCACTCAATGGAATGATTGTGCGCTGGCAGCAATTTTCAGAAAGGGTCTCTCTGAAGCCCTTAACCCCTTCCCGACCTGTGACACAGCGTATGCGTCATGAAAGTCGGTGCCAATCCGACCTGTGACGCATATGCTGTGTCACAGAATGATCGCGTCCCTGCAGATCCGGTGAAAGGGTTAACTCCCATTTCACCCGATCTGCAGGGCCAGGGGGAGTGGTAGTTTAGCCCAGGGGGGGTGGCTTCACCCCCCCCCCTCCCCCGTGGCTACGATTGCTCTGATTGGCTGTTGAAAGTGAAACTGCCAATCAGAGCGATTTGTAATATTTCACCTATTATAACTGGTGAAATATTACAATCCAGCCATGGCCGATGCTGCAATATCATCGGCCATGGCTGGAAACACTGATGTGCCCCCACCCCACCGATCGCCCCCCCAAGCCACCGATCTGTCCTTTACACTGCTCTGCTCCCCTCCGTCCTGTCCGCTCCCTCCCCCCCGTGCTCTTGTCCGCTCACCCCCGTGCCCCAATCCCACCCCCGTGCTCCAACCACCCCCACTGCACTCCGATCCATCCCCCCTGCAGTCCGATCCACCCCCCCCTGCAATCCGATCCACCCCCCGATGCTCCAATGCACCCCCCCGTGCTCCGATCCACCCCCCGTGCTCCCTCCCCACCCCATCATACTTACCGAGCCTCCCGTGGTCCGTCCGTCTTCTTTCCTGGGCGCCGCCATCTTCCAAAATGGCGGGCGCATGCGCAGTGCGCCCGCCGAATTTGCCGGCCGGCAGATTCGTTTCAAGTGCATTTTGATCACTGCGATAAAACCTATCGCAGTGATCAAAATAAAAAAAATACTGAATGACCCCCCCTTTGTCACCCCTATAGGTAGGGACAATAATAAAATAAAGATTTTTTTTTTTTTTCTTCCACTAAGGTTGGGGTAAGAACTAGGGTTAGGGTTAGGGTTTCGGTATGTGCACACGTATTCTGGTCCTCTGCGGATTTTTCCGCTGCGGATTTGATAAATCTGCAGTGCTAAACCGCTGCGGATTTATGGCAGATTTACCGCGGTTTTTCTGCGCATTTCACTGCAGTTTTACAACTGCGATTTTCTATTGGAGCAGTTGTAAAACCGCTGTGGAATCCGCAGAAAGAAGCGACATGCTGCGGAATGTAAACCGCTGCGTTTCCGTGCAGTTTTTCTGCAGCATGTGTACAGCGATTTTTGTTTCCCATAGGTTTACATTGAACTGTAAACTCATGGGAAACTGCTGCGGATCCGCAGCGTTTTCCGCAGTGTGTGCACATACCTTTAGAATTAGGCCATATGCACACGGTGCGGATTTGGCTGCGGATCCGCAGCGGATTGGCCGCTGCAAATTCGCAGCAGTGTTCCATCAGGTTTACAGTACCATGTAAACCTATGGAAAACCAAATCCGCTGTGCCCATGGTGCGGAAAATACCGCGCAGAAATGCTGCGTTGTATTTTCCGCAGCATGTCAATTCTTTGTGCGGATTCCGCGGCGTTTTACACCTGTTCCTCAATAGAAATCCACAGGTGAAATCCGCACAAAAAACACTGGAAATCCACGGTAAATCCGCAGGTAAAACGCAGTGCCTTTTACCCGCGGATTTTTCAAAAATGATGCTGAAAAATCTCACACGAATCCGCAACGTGGGCACATAGCCTTAGGGTTAGGGTTGGAATTAGGGTTGTGGTTAGGGTTAGGGGTGTGTTGGGGTTAGGGTTGTGGTTAAGGGTGTGTTGCGGTTAGGGTTGTGATTAGGGTTATGGCTACAGTTGGGATTAGAGTTAGGGGTGTGTTGGGGTTAGTGTTGGAGGTAGAATTGAGGGGTTTCCACTGTTTAGGCACATCAGGGGTCTCCAAACGCAACATGGCGCCACCATTGATTCCAGCCAATCTTGTATTCAAAAAGTCAAATGGTGCTCCCTCACTTCCGAGCCCCGACGTGTGCCCAAACAGTGGTTTACCCCCACATATGGGGTACCAGCATGCTCAGGACAAACTGCGCAACAATTACTGGGGTCCAATTTCTCCTGTTACCCTTGTGAAAATTAAAAAATGCTTGCTAAAACATCATTTTTGAGGAAAGAAAAATGAATTTTATTTTCACGGCTCTGCGTTGTAAACGTCTGTGAAGCACTTGGGGGTTCAAAGTGCTCACCACATATCTAGATAAGTTCCTTGGGGGGTCTAGTTTCTAAAATGGGGTCACTTGTGGGGGGTTTCTACTGTTTAGGCACACCAGGGGCTCTGCAAATGCAACGTGACACCCGCAGACCATTCCATCAAAGTCTGCATTTCAAAAGTCACTACTTCCCTTCTGAGCCCCGACGTGTGCCCAAACAGTGGTTTACCCCCACACATGGGGTATCAGCGTACTCAGGAGAAACTGGACAACAACTTTTGGGGTCCAATTTCTCCTGTAACCCTTGGGAAAATAAAAAATTCTGGGCTAAATAATTATTTTTGAGGAAAGAAAACGTATTTATTATTTTCACGGCTCTGCGTTATAAACTTCTGTGAAGCACTTGGGGGTGCAAAGTGCTCACCACACATCTAAATAAGTTCCTTTCGGGGTCTAGTTTCCAAAATGGGGTCACTTGTGGGGGGTTTCTACGGTTTAGCCACATCAGGGGCTCTGCAAACGCAACGTGACGCCCGCAGAGCATTCCATCAAAGTCTGCATTTCAAAACGTCACTACTTCACTTCCGAGCCCCGACATGTGCCCAAACAGTAGTTTACCCCCACATATGGGGTATCACCGTACTCAGGAGAAACTGGACAACAACTTTTGGGGTCAAATTTCTCCTGTTACCCTTGGGAAAATAAAAAATTGCAGGCTAAAATATCATTTTTGAGAAAATATATATTTTTTTTATTTTCATGGCTCTGCGTTATAAACTTCTGTGAAGCACTTGGGGGTTCAAAGTCCTCACCACACATCTAGATTAGTTCCTTTGGGGGTCTAGTTTCCAAAATGGGGTCATTTGTGGGGGATCTCCAATGTTTAGGCACACAAGGGCTCTCCAAACGTGACATGGTGTCCGCTAATGGAGCTAATTTTCCATTTAAAAAGCCAAATGGCGTGCCTTCCCTTACGAGCCCTGCCGTGCGCCCAAACAGTGGTTTACCCCCACATATGGGGTATCAGCGTACTCAGGACAAACTGGACAACAACATTTGGGGTCCAATTTCTCCTAATACCCTTGGCAAAATAGGAAATTCCAGGCTAAAAAATCATTTTTGAGGACAAAAAAGTTATTTTTTATTTTCATGGCTCTGCGTTATAAACTTCTGTGAAACACCTGGGGGTTTAAAGTGCTTAATATGCATCTAGATAAGTTCCTTGGGGGGTCTAGTTTCCAAAATGGGGTCACTTGTGGGGGAGCTCCAATGTTTAGGCACACAGGGGCTCTCCAAACGCGACATGGTGTGCACTAACAATTGGAGCTAATTTTCCATTCAAAAAGTCAAATGGCGCGCCTTCCCTTCCGAGCCCTGCCGTGTGCCCAAACAGTGGTTTACCCCCACATATGAGGTATCGGCGTACTCATGAGAAATTGCCCAACAAATTTTAGGATCCATTTTATCATATTGCCCATGTAAAAATGAAAAAATTGAGGCGAAAAGAAATTTTTTGTGAAAAAAAAGTACTTTTTCATTTTTACAGATCAATTTGTGAAGCACCTGGGGGTTCAAAGTGCTCACTATGCATCTAGATAAGTTCCTTGGAGGGTCTAGTTTCCAAAATGGGGTCACTTGTGGGGAAGCTCCAATGTTTAGGCACACAGGGGCTCTCCAAACGCGACATGGTGTCCGCTAACGATGGAGATAATTTTTCATTCAAAAAGTCAAATGGCGCTCCTTCCCTTCCGAGCCTTACCATGTGCCCAAACAGTGGTTTACCCCCACATGTGAGGTATCGGTGTACTCAGGAGAAATTGCCCAACAAATTTTAGGATCCATTTTATCCTGTTGCCCATGTGAAAATGAAAAAAATGAGGCTAAAATAATTTTTTTGTGAAAAAAAAGTACTTTTTCATTTTTACGGATCAATTTGTGAAGCACCTGGGGGTTCAAAGTGCTCACTATGCATCTAGATAAGTTCCTTGGGGTGTCTAGTTTCCAAAATGGGGTCACTTGTGGGGGAGCTCCAATTTTTAGGCACACGGGGGCTCTCCAAACGTGACATGGTGTCCGCTGAAGAGTGGAGCCAATTTTTCATTCAAAAAGTCAAATGGCGCTCCTTCCCTTCCAAGCCCTGCCGTGCGCCCAAACAGTGGTTTACCCCCACATATGAGGTATCAGCGTACTCAGGACAAATTGGACAACAACTTTCGTGGTTCAGTTTCTCCTTTTACCATTGTGAAATCAAAAAAATTGTTGCTAAAAGATAATTTTTGTGACTAAAAAGTTAAATGTTCATTTTTTCCTTCCATGTTGCTTCTGCTGCTGTGAAGCACCTGAAGGGTTAATAAACTTCTTGAATGTGGTTTTGTGCACCTTGAGGGGTGCAGTTTTTAGAATGGTGTCACTTTTGGGTATTTTCAGCCATATAGACCCCGTAAACTGACTTCAAATGTGAGGTGGTCCCTAAAAAAAATGGTTTTGTAAATTTCGTTGTAAAAATGAGAAATCGCTGGTCAAATTTTAACCCTTATAACTTCCTAGCAAAAAATAAATTTGTTTCCAAAATTGTGCTGATGTAAAGTATACATGTGGGAAATGTTATTTATTAACTATTTTGTGTCACATAACTCTCTGGTTTAACAGAATAAAAATTCAAATTGTGAAAATTGCGAAATTTTCAAATTTTTCGCCAAATTTCCATTTTTATTACAAATAAACGCATAATTTATTGACCTAAATTTACTACTAACATGAAGCCCAATATGTTATGAAAAAACAGTCTCAGAACCGCTAGGATCCGTTGAAGCGTTCCTGAGTTATTACCTCATAAAGGGACACTGGTCAGAATTGCAAAAAACGGCCAGGTCATGAAGGTCAAAATAGGCTGGGTCATGAAGGGGTTAAGGATGTTATGGTGGGATTTCCTATGCCTGCTGGTCTGAATGAGTCTATGTCTTTGGCCATTCAGATCGATCGACGCTTACGTGAGCATAAAACTGTGCACCATTTGGCGGTATTATCTGAGCATAAACCTGAGCCTATGCAATGTGATAGGACTTTGACCAGAGCTGAACGGCAAGAACACAGATGTCGGAATGGGCTGTGTTTTTACTGTGGTGATTCCACTCATGCTATCTCCGATTGTCCTAAGCGCACTAAGCGGTTCGCTAGGTCTGCCACCATTGGTACGGTACAGTCAAAATTTCTTTTGTCCATTACTTTGATCAGCTCTTTGTTATCCTATTTTGTCATGGCATTTGTGGATTCAGGCGCTGCCCTGAATTTGATGGACTTGGAGTATGCTAGGCTGTTGTGAAAGGTAATTCAGTACCACAATGGACATAGAGGTCAGCGCACATACAGTGACCTGGCAATAACCCAAAAAACAAGAACGAGCTCTGAGACGTGGGAACTCTGTTGACCGCAATCCCTAATCCTCTCAAACCACTATGCAACTCGGCACGGCCTGAGAAACTAGCTAGCCTGAAGATAGAAAATAAGCCTACCTTGCCTCAGAGAAATACCCCAAAGGAAAAGGCAGCCCCCACATATAATGACTGTGAGTTAAGATGAAAAGACAAACGTAGAGATGAAATAGATTTAGCAAAGTGAGGCCCAACTTTCTGAACAGAGCGAGGATAGGAAAGGTAACTTTGCGGTCAACACAAAACCCTACAAGAACCACGCAAAGGGGGCAAAAAGACCCTCCATACCGAACTAACGGCACGGAGGTACACCCTCTGCATCCCAGAGCTTCCAGCAAGCAGAAAAAAAACAAATAGACAAGCTGGACAGAAAAAAACAGCAAACAAATAGCAAAGAGGAACTTAGCTATGCAGAGCAGCAGGCCACAGGAACGATCCAGGAGGAAACAGGTCCAATACTAGAACATTGACTGGAGGCCAGGATCAAAGCACTAGGTGGAGTTAAATAGAGCAGCACCTAACGACTTTACCACATACCTGAGGAAGGAAACTCAGAAGCCGCAGTACCACTTTCCTCCACCAACGGAAGCTCACAGAGAGAACCAGCCGAAGTACCACTTGTGACCACAGGAGGGAGCTCTGCCACAGAATTCACAACAGTACCCCCCCTTGAGGAGGGGTCACCGAACCCTCACCAGAGCTCCCAGGACGACCAGGATGAGCCATATGAAAGGCACGAACAAGATCGGGAGCATGGACATCAGAGGCAAAGACCCAGGAATTATCTTCCTGAGCAAAACCCTTCCACTTAACCAGATACTGGAGTTTCCGCCTTGAAACACGAGAATCCAAAATCTTCTCCACAATATACTCCAACTCCCCCTCAACCAAAACCGGGGCAGGAGGATCAACAGATGGAACCATAGGTGCCACGTATCTCCGCAACAATGACCTATGGAATACGTCATGTATGGAAAAAGAATCTGGAAGTGTCAGACGAAAAGACACAGGATTAAGAACCTCAGAAATCCTATACGGACCAATAAAACGAGGTTTAAACTTAGGAGAGGAAACCTTCATAGGAATATGACGAGAAGATAACCAAACCAAGTCCCCAACCCGAAGTCGGGGACCCACACAGCATCTGCGATTAGCGAAACGTTGAGCCTTCTCCTGGGACAATGTCAAATTGTCCACTACATGAGTCCAAATCTGCTGCAACCTGTCCACCACAGTATCCACACCAGGACAGTCCGAAGAATCAACCTGCCCTGAAGAGAAACGAAGATGGAACCCAGAGTTGCAGAAAAACGGTGAAACCAAGGTAGCCGAGCTCACCCGATTATTAAGGGCGAACTCAGCCAAAGGCAAAAAGGACACCCAGTCATCCTGATCAGCAGAAACAAAGCATCTCAGATATGTTTCCAAGGTCTGATTGGTTCGTTCGGTCTGGCCATTAGTCTGAGGATGGAAAGCCGAGGAAAAAGACAAGTCAATGTCCATCCTACCACAAAAGGCTCGCCAAAACCTCGAAACAAACTGGGAACCTCTGTCAGAAACGATATTCTCTGGAATGCCATGTAAACGAACCACATGCTGGAAAAACAATGGCACCAAATCAGAGGAGGAAGGCAATTTAGACAAGGGTACCAAATGGACCATCTTAGAGAAGCGATCACAGACCACCCAAATGACTGACATCTTTTGAGAGACGGGAAGATCTGAAATAAAATCCATAGAGATATGTGTCCAAGGCCTCTTCGGGACCGGCAAGGGCAAAAGCAACCCACTGGCACGAGAACAGCAGGGCTTAGCCCGAGCACAAATCCCACAGGACTGCACAAAAGTACGCACATCCCGCGACAGAGATGGCCACCAAAAGGATCTAGCCACTAACTCTCTGGTACCAAAGATTCCAGGATGACCAGCCAACACCGAACAATGAACCTCAGAGATAACTTTATTCGTACACCTATCAGGGACAAACAGTTTCTCCGCTGGGCAACGATCAGGTTTATTAGCCTGAAATTTTTGCAGCACCCGCCGCAAATCAGGGGAGATGGCAGACACAATTACTCCCTCTTTAAGGATACCCGCCGGCTCAGATACACCCGGAGAGTCGGGCACAAAACTCCTAGACAGAGCATCCGTCTTCACATTTTTAGAGCCCGGAAGGTATGAAATCACAAAGTCAAAACGGGTAAAAAACAACGACCAACGAGCTTGTCTAGGATTCAACCACTTGGCAGACTCGAGATAAGTCAAGTTCTTATGATCAGTCAAGACCACCACGCGATGCTTAGCTCCTTCAAGCCAATGACGCCACTCCTCGAATGCCCACTTCATGGCCAGCAACTCTCGATTGCCCACATCAATAATATCTCCTCAGCAGGCGAAAACTTCCTGGAAAAGAAGGCGCATGGTTTCATCACCGCGCAATCAGAACTTCTCTGCGACAAAACAGCCCCTGCTCCAATCTCAGAAGTATCAACCTCGACCTGGAACGGAAGCGAAACATCTGGTTGACACAACACAGGGGCAGATGAAAAACGACGCTTCAACTCTTGAAAAGCTTCCACCGCAGCAGAAGACCAATTGACCAAATCAGCACCTTTCTTGGTCAAATCGGTCAATGGTTTAGCAATACTAGAAAAATTGCAGATGAAGCGACGATAAAAATTAGCAAAGCCCAGGAACTTTTGCAGACTTTTCAGAGATGTCGGCTGAGTCCAATTATGGATGGCTTGGACCTTAACAGGGTCCATCTCGATAGTAGAAGGGGAAAAGATGATCCCCAAAAATGAAACCTTCTGAACACCAAAGAGACACTTTGATCCCTTCACAAACAAAAAATTAGTACGCAGGACCTGAAACACCGTTCTGACCTGCTTCACATGAGACTCCCAATCATCCGAGAAGATCAAAATGTCATCTAAGTGCACAATCAGGAATTTATCCAGGTACTCTCGGAAGATGTCATGCATAAAGGACTGAAACACTGATGGAGCATTGGCAAGTCCGAATGGCATTACTAGATACTCAAAATGGCCCTCGGGCGTATTAAATGCAGTTTTCCACTCATCGCCTCGCTTAATACGCACAAGATTATACGCACCACGAAGATCTATCTTGGTGAACCAACTAGCCCCCTTAATTCGAGCAAACAAATCAGATAACAATGGCAAGGGGTACTGAAATTTAACCGTGATCTTATTTAGAAGGCGGTAATCTATACAAGGTCTCAGTGAACCATCCTTCTTGGCTACAAAAAAGAACCCTGCTCCTAATGGCGACGATGACGGGCGAATATGCCCCTTCTCCAAAGACTCCTTCACATAACTCCGCATAGCGGCGTGCTCAGGCACAGATAAATTAAACAGTCGACCTTTTGGGAATTTACTACCAGGAATCAAATCGATAGCACAATCACAATCCCTATGCGGAGGTAGGGTATCGGACTTGGGCTCATCAAATAAATCCCGGTAATCAGACAAGAACTCAGGAACCTCAGAAGGGGTGGATGACGAAATAGTCAGAAATGGGACATCGCCATGTACCCCCTGACAACCCCAGCTGGACACAGACATGGATTTCCAATCTAATACTGGATTATGGACTTGTAGCCATGGCAACCCCAACACGACCACATCATGCAGAGTATGCAACACCAGAAAGTGAATAACCTCCTGATGTGCAGGAGCCATGCACATGGTCAGCTGGGTCCAGTACTGAGGCTTATTCTTGGCCAAAGGCGTAGCATCAATTCCTCTCAATGGAATAGGACACTGCAAGGGCTCCAAGAAAAACCCACAACGCCTAGCATACTCCAAGTCCATCAAATTCAGAGCAGCGCCTGAGTCCACAAATGCCATGACAGAATACGATGACAAAGAGCAGATCAAGGTAACAGACAGAAGAAATTTTGACTGTACCGTACCAATGGTGGCAGACCTAGCGAACCGCTTAGTGCGCTTAGGACAATCAGAGATAGCATGAGTGGAATCACCACTGTAGAAACACAGCCCATTCAGACGTCTGTGTTCTTGCCGTTCAACTCTGGTCAAAGTCCTATCGCACTGCATAGGCTCAGGTTTAAGCTCAGGTAATACCGCCAAATGGTGCACAGATTTACGCTCGCGCAAGCGTCGACCGATCTGAATGGCCAAAGACATGGACTCATTCAGACCAGCAGGCATAGGAAATCCCACCATGACATCCTTAAGGGCTTCAGAGAGACCTTTTCTGAAAATAGCTGCGAGCGCACCTTCATTCCACTGAGTGAGTACGGACCACTTTCTAAATTTCTGACAATATACCTCTATTTCATCCTGACCCTGACACAGAGCCAGCAAATTCTTCTCTGCCTGATCCACAGAATTAGGCTCATCGTACAGCAATCCGAGCGCCAGGAAAAATGCATCGATATTACTTAATGCAGGATCTCCTGACGCAAGAGAAAATGCCCAGTCCTGAGGGTCGCCACGCAAAAAAGAAATAACGATCCTAACTTGTTGAACTGGGTCACCAGAGGAGCGAGGTTTCAAAGCCAGAAATAGTTTACAATTATTTTTGAAACTCAGAAATTTAGTTCTATCTCCAAAAAACAAATCAGGAATAGGAATTCTCGGTTCTAACATAGAATTCTGAACCACAAAGTCTTGAATACTTTGTACTCTTGCCGTGAGCTGATCCACACATAAAGACAGACCTTTAATGTCCATTGCTACACCTGTGTCCTGAACCACCCAAATGTCTAGGGGAAAAAAAAGGCAAAACACAGTGCAAAGAAAAAAAAAATGGTCTCAGAACTTCTTTTTCCCCTCTATTGGGAATCATTAGTACTTTGGGCCTCCAGTACTGTTGTGAAAGGTAATTCAGTACCACAATGGACATAGAGGTCAGCGTACATACAGTGACCTGGCAATAACCCAAAAAACAAGAACGAGCTCTGAGACGTGGGAACTCTGTTGACCGCAATCCCTAATCCTCTCAAACCACACTAAAGGCAGCCGTGGATTGCGCCTAACGCTCCCTATGCAACTCGGCACGGCCTGAGAAACTAGCTAGCCTGAAGATAGAAAATAAGCCTACCTTGCCTCAGAGAAATACCCCAAAGGAAAAGGCAGCCCCCACATATAATGACTGTGAGTTATGATGAAAAGACAAACGTAGAGGTGAAATAGATTTAGCAAAGTGAGGCCCAACTTTCTGAACAGAGCGAGGATAGGAAAGGTAACTTTGCGGTCAACACAAAACCCTACAAGAACCACGCAAAGGGGGCAAAAAGACCCTCCGTAAAGAACTAACGGCACGGAGGTACACCCTCTGCATCCCAGAGCTTCCAGCAAGCAGAAAAAAACAAATAGACAAGCTGAACAGAAAAAAACAGCAAACAAATAGCAAAGAGGAACTTAGCTATGCAGAGCAGCAGGCCACAGGAACGATCCAGGAGGAAACAGGTCCAATACTGGAACATTGACTGGAGGCCAGGATCAAAGCACTAGGTGGAGTTAAATAGAGCAGCACCTAACGACTTCACCACATCACCTGAGGAAGGAAACTCAGAAGCCGCAGTACCACTTTCCTCCACCAACGGAAGCTCACAGAGAGAACCAGACGAAGTACCACTTGTGACCACAGGAGGGAGCTCTGCCACAGAATTCACAACACTAGGCGCTGTGGGTTTTTCTTGGAGCCCTTGCAGTATCCTATTCCATTGAGAGGAATTGATGCTACGCCTTTGGCCAAGAATAAGCCTCAGTACTGGACCCAACTGACCATGTGCATGGCTCCTGCGCATCAGGAGGATATTCGCTTTTTGGTTTTGCATAATCTGCATGATGTGGTCGTGTTGGGGTTGCCATGGCTACAAGTCCATAACCCAGTATTGGATTGGAAATTATGTCTGTGTCCAGCTGGGGTTGTCAGGGGGTACATGGTGATGTTCCATTTCTGTCTATTTCATCATCCACCCCTTCTGAGGTCCCAGAGTTCTTGTCAGATTACCGGGATGTATTTGATGAGCCCAAGTCCAATGCCCTACCTCCGCATAGGGATTGCGTTTGTGCTATCGATGTGATTCCTGGTAGTAAATTTCCTAAAGGTCAATTGGTCTTCTGCTGCTGTGGAAGCTTTTCAGGAGTTGAAGCGTCGTTTTTCTTCTGCCCCTGTGTTGTGCCAGCCAGATGTTTCGCTCCCGTTCCAGGTCGAGGTTGATGCTTCTGAGATTGGAGCAGGGGCTGTTTTGTCGCAAAGAAGTTCTGATGGCTCGGTGATGAAACCATGTGCCTTCTTTTCCAGGAAGTTTTCGCCTGCTGAGCGTAATTATGATGTTGGCAATCGAGAGTTGCTGGCCATGAAGTGGGCATTCGAGGAGTGGCGTCATTGGCTTGAAGGAGCTAAGCATCGCGTGGTGGTCTTGACTGATCACAAGAACTTGACTTATCTCGAGTCTGCCAAACGGTTGAATCCTAGACAGGCTCGTTGGTCGCTGTATTTCTCCCGTTTTGACTTTGTAGTTTCGTACCTTCCGGGCTCTAAGAATGTGAAGGCGGATGCCCTGTCTAGGAGTTTTGTGCCCGACTCTCCGGGTTTGCCTGAGCCGGCGGGTATTCTCAAAGAGGGGGTAATTTTGTTTGCCATCTCCCCTGATTTGCGGCGGGTGCTGCAAAAATTTCAGGCTAATAGACCTGACCGTTGCCCAGCGGACAAACTGTTTGTCCCTGATAAATGGACGAGTAGAGTTATCTCTGAGGTTCATTGTTCGGTGTTGGCTGGTCATCCTGGAATCTTTGGTACCAGAGATTTGGTGGCTAGATCCTTTTGGTGGCTGTCTCTGTCGTGGAATGTGAGTTCGTTTGTGCAGTCCTGTGGGATTTGTGCTCGGGCTAAGCCCTGCTGTTCTCGTGCCAGTGGGTTGCTTTTGCCCTTGCCGGTCCCGAAGAGGCCCTGGACACATATCTCTATGGACTTTATTTCGGATCTCCCCGTCTCTCAAAAGATGTCGGTCATCTGGGTGGTCTGTGATCGCTTCTCTAAGATGGTCCATTTGGTACCCTTGTCTAAATTGCCTTCCTCCTCTGATTTGGTGCCATTGTTTTTCCTGCATGTGGTTCGTTTACATGGCATTCCGGAGAACATCGTTTCTGACAGAGGTTCCCAGTTTGTTTCGAGGTTTTGGCGAGCCTTTTGTGCTAGGATGGGCATTGATTTGTCTTTTTCCTCGGCTTTCCATCCTCAGACAAATGGCCAAACTGAACGAACCAATCAGACCTTGGAAACATATTTGAGATGTTTTGTTTCTGCTGATCAGGATGATTGGGTGTCCTTTTTGCCGTTGGCTGAGTTCGCCCATAATAATCGGGCCAGCTCGGCTACTTTGGTTTCGCCGTTTATCTGCAATTCTGGTTTCCATCCTCGTTTCTCTTCAGGGCAGGTTGAGTCTTCGGACTGTCCTGGTGTGGATACTGTGGTGGATAGGTTGCAGCAGATTTGGACTCATGTAGTGGACAATTTGACATTGTCCCAGGAGAAGGCTCAACGTTTCGCTAACCGCAGGCGCTGTGTGGGTCCCCGACTTCGTGTTGGGGATTTGGTTTGATTGTCGTCTCGTTATATTCCTATGAAAGTTTCCTCTCCTAAGTTTAAGCCTCGTTTCATTGGTCCGTATAGGATTTCTGAGGTTCTTAATCCTGTGTCTTTTCGTTTGACCCTCCCAGCTTCTTTTTCCATCCATAATGTATTCCATAGGTCATTGTTGCGGAGATACGTGGCACCTGTGGTTCCATCCGTTGATCCTCCTTCCCCGGTTTTGGTTGAGGGGGAGTTGGAGTATATAGTGGAGAAGATTTTGGATTCTCGTATTTCGAGACGGAAACTCCAGTACCTGGTTAAGTGGAAGGGTTATGGTCAGGAAGATAATTCCTGGGTCTTTGCCTCTGATGTTCATGCTGCCGATCTGGTTCGTGCCTTTCACTTGGCTCATCATGGTCGGCCTGGGGGCTCTGGTGAGGGTTCGGTGACCCCTCCTCAAGGGGGGGGGGTACTGTTGTGAATTCTGTGGTCAGGCTCCCTCCTGTGGTCATGAGTGGTACTTCGGCTGGTTCTGTCCATGAGCTTCCTTTGGTGGATGTGAGTGGGGCTGCGGCTTCTGAGTTTCCTTCCTCAGATGACGAGGTTAAGTCGTTAGCTGCTGTTCTATTTAACTCCACCTAGTTCTTTGTTCCTGGCCTCCAGTCAATGTTCCAGTATTGGTCTTGCTCTCTCCTGGATCGTTCTTGTGGCGGCCTGTCTGCCCTGCATAAGCTAAGTTCTGCTTGTGTTACTTTTGTTTGCTATTTTTTCTGTCCAGCTTGCTATATTGGTTTGTTTTGCTTGCTGGAAGCTCTGGGACGCAGAGGGAGCACCTCCGTACCGTCAGTCGGTGCGGAGGGTCTTTTTGCGTCCTCTGCGTGGTTGTTTGTAGGTTTTTGTGCTGACCGCAAAGCTATCTTTCCTATCCTCGGTCTATTCAGTAAGTCGGGCCTCACTTTGCTAAAATCTATTTCATCTCTGTGTTTGTATTTTCATCTTTACTCACAGTCATTATATGTGGGGGGCTGCCTTTTCCTTTGGGGAATTTCTCTGAGGCAAGGTAGGCTTATTTTTCTATCTTCAGGCTAGCTAGTTTCTCACGCTGTGCCCGAGGCGCCTAGGTCTGGTCAGGAGCGCTCCACGGCTACCTCTAGTGTGGTGTGATAGGATTAGGGATTGCGGTCAGCAGAGTTCCCATGTCTCAGAGCTCGTCCTATGTTATTAGTAACTATCAGGTAATTTTCAGTGCTCTTAACCACCAGGTCCATTGTGGTTCTAAATCACCAGTTCATAACAGTGGTACAAAAGAAGTATATGCCAACATTAATTTAGTAAAGTATCAAATATACAAAAAATGCTGTAGGATATAACAATACATAGACAAAATAGGATGTAGAGAGGAGCAGCTAAAAGATAGCATGTAATAGATGGCAAAAAACAATGCTAAAGATAACATGAGGGACATTTGAGCACCCTACTCTCACTGCAGACCAATGAATGCTAAATAATGCACTGGGGTAGTACTCCTAAGTGTGCACAGAAAGTGAAAGTGGGTACACCCCTATAATGATCCCCTAAATGTGATGAGTAGCAGGGGATATATATCAGAGTCAAGTCAGCATGGTTACAAATGCAATATGTGAACTAAGGATAGTATGCCGTTACCTTGAGACATGGTTGCGATGAGTGACAGGGTGCTGCAGGCAGAGAGGGCAGCCTTGACGCGCGTTTCACCTGAATGGCTTCGTCAGGAGGCACAGGTTCTGTGCCTCTGAGTGGTTAAATTGCCCTCATCATAGTGTTTTTTGCACTATTAACACTGTGCCACGTAGAAAGTGTTGCTGTACCTCAGCTGTCTGCCATAGCAAGTCTCTGAGTTTCTGCAGAATGCCATTCTTGGCCTCCTGCCAAGCCATTTCTCTCACGCGAGTCTCTGGCCTCAATACCCAGTACTGCCACCGGCGTTTCAGACCAGAGCATTCGGCTGCATAGAAATACATGCAGGCCGCACACTCCAGTCCCGAAAGCTGGCGACAGGTCAGGGTATTGAGGCAAGAGACTCGCGCGAGTTTCTCACATTGCAATTGCAAGTGTGACACCGGCCTAATAATGTGTTCAGTGCCCTAACAGGCTTTTTCCATGTGGCCCCAGACCCTATTTTTAGTTTAAGTCCTCTGCTCTACAACATGAAAGTATATATGATATGTAATTAAATACTTTATATAAATAAATGACGTGAGCAAGCACAAATATTTAATGTTATTATTTTAAAAATGTGGTAGAACTCAATGATAACTTGGTTTTTAGGTGAGTACAAACCAAATACTTGAAAGGTTGTTCCCATGTAGAACATTTATGACTTATTTTCAAAAAGATAAAGTACCATCACTCACTATTATTGGCATTATTTTGCCAATGTATTTATGGGTTGTTGTTTTTTTTTCAAATTTATCACTTTTAGCTTTGTAGGCTGTTTTGACAAAGCTCATCTATTGATATTTCTGCATAGTTGTCCTTACTTTCACATGACGGTATGTTCAAAAGTGTAAGTGTATGCTCAGCTAAGTTAAGCTAGCAAATAAAAGCTTGCATGGTGATCTTACTAATGTTTTAAGGATTTTCAAATGACCAGTTGAGTCAGATAACACAGACACATTAGCCTCTACTTTGTCTGAAATTTTTCTTAATTCCAGACTATTTGAAGTAATAATGTAATAGCTTCTCAGAGGAACTCATGCATAAATCATATTAACTGGATTATCATTTTTTTACACACAAGCTATAATTTATGAGGAGAACATCAAAGGTCATCCTATTTCTGAGTTTTACACAGACACAGCAGTAACTAAGCACTTTTTTTCCTTACCAAGCTTCACATAAAGTAAGAAAACAAATCTGAAAATATCTAATCGAATCACTTGAATTAAATGGAAAAAAAATGCTCTCTGTGCTTTCTATACAATCATCTTTTGATATTCAAAAAAAACTGTTGTGGCATTGCCAATTTTTATTTTCTGGCATTTTCCCATACCGTTAAATAACCATAAGAAGAATGTTCTCCTCTAAGGGGAACTTTTGGACTTCCCAGCCATGTTTGAACAAAGACTGCCTTTTCAAAATATCTAAAGCAGATACACAGCTCAACACAAAGCGCAACGATTCACATCTGTTTGCACCCATGGTTTGAATTTCCTTTTCATATCAAAAGGATAAACCTTCTGTACAAATATTTGAGTGTTGTTCATATAACATCCAAAAAAAAATCTCTGGAGGAACTGAATCAATATACAGTCTTGGAAGAAAATAAATAAAGCTAAAGCTTAAAAGAGAATCCGACAAAGGCAACTTTACAAAAAAAAAATGCATTGTAACATCTGAACTTCTTTTATCATTATCCCAACAAGGAACACCTTCTGTCCTTGACTTTAAATATTTCATAGCAAGGTTGTTGCAGTTTTATTCACAATCCTGAGATGCCAAAAGCTTATTGTTTTAAGAGTTTACATGGTAGAAATATTTTTACAGCACAAATGGACAGTCTACAATAACAGGAATTCCTGTAGGATTTGAGAGTGGATAGTTTTCATGCGGTCTCACAAGTATATTAAACATATCATATGTAGAGCGGAAAACTTACCAGGTAAAATACACTTGAATGTGGCAAAAAAGCACATTGTGGGAAACAACTCAATTTTCTGTTTTAATTCCCAAATAAAGAAAATAGTATGTATTACAAGATTTCTCTCGTGCATCCCCCCTACTCTGGAATTCTCTACCACAAAACATCAGACTCTCGCCTACCATCGAAACCTTCAAAAAGAACCTGAAGACTCATCTCTTCCGACAAGCCTACAACCTGCAGTAACCACCGATTGACCAAACCGCTGCACGGCCAGCTCTACCCTCACCTACTGTATCCTCACCCATCCCTTGTAGATTGTGAGCCCTCGCGGGCAGGGTCCTCTCTCCTCCTGTACCAGTTGTGACTTGTATTGTTCAAGATTATTGTACTGTTTTATTATGTATACCCCTCCTCACATGTAAAGCGCCATGGAATAAATGGCGCTATAATATTAAATAATAATAATAATAAAAGTATTTGTCTCATCCCATCCACAGTGTATAATGTGACACTTCGTTCATTCAGACTTTTATTAGCATACACTAAAAAAAAAGTATAATACAGAGTATTAGATAATCTTATGTATATCATGGAGCATAGTGACATATGTAGTCAAAGTATGCAGATATACTGTCCTGTAATAATGTCCCCCATCCTAGGACCTTTCTTTAATAATGTCCCCATTCTGGCTTCCATCCTATAATAATGTCCCCCATCCTAGCCCTTGTCTTTAATAATGTCTCCGTCTTCTCCCATCTTATAATAATGTCCATCATCCTAGCTCCTTTCTTTAATAAAGTCCCCCATGCTGGCTCCCACCCTATAATAATGTCCATCATCCTCCATCATCCTGTCCCCTCTTCGGGACTCTACTCCGTAATAATGTTCCCCGTCATAGCCTCCATCCTGTATTATGTCCTGCATCTTACCACTCTCAACCTACAAATTTTAAAAAAATGAATAAAAATAATATATTTTTCTCACATGTCCCTGATCCCACGATGAGCAGTGAGTGTACTCTTCATCCTCCATAGCCAGTAAAGGGAGACAGGATGGAGCATGGCAGTGACATCATGAGTCGTTTGCGATAGGCACTCCAATGTCAGCAGGTAGCTTCTGGTTGGACATTGTTGGAAACAACTCAGTTTTCTGTTTTAATACCCAAATAAAGAAAATAGTATGTATTTGTGTCATCCAATCCACAGTGTATAATGTGACAGTTTGTTCATTCAGACTTTCATTAGCATACACTAAAAATATAGTATAATGCAAGGTATTAGATAATCTTATGCATATCATGGAGCATAGTGACATATGTAGTCAAAGTATGCAGATATACTGTCCTGTAATAATGTCCTCCATCCTAGCCCCTTTCTTTAATAATGTCACTATACTGGCTCCCATCCTAAAATAATGTCCATTATCCTAGCCCCTTTCTTAAATAAAGTCCCCAACCATGGCTCCCATGCTATAATAATGTTCCCCATCCTATCCCCTGTCTTTAACCCCTTCAAAACATGCGCCGTTTACGAACTGTGCATATCATGCCCCTCTCTCTGATGTAGGCGCAGGTGGTGAGCCCACATCTTTCCCGGCACATGTCAGATGTTTTGAACAGCTAACATGTGCCCCTAACAGCCGCTGGTGGAATCGCAAGACCAAAATACAATGTTTTGGCATCAACTTCACTTGTCATGTTTGGAGGAAGAAGAAGGATGAGTACAACCCCAAGAACACCATCCCAACCGTGAAGCACAGTAGGGAAAGCATCATACTTTGGAGGTGCTTTTCTGCAAAGGGGACAGGACGACTGCACCATATTGAAGGGAGGTTAGATGGGGTCAGGTATTGCAAGGTTTTGGCCAACAACCTCCTTCCCTCATCCCTCAATAAGAACATTGAAGATGGGTCATGGCAGGGTCTTTCAGCATGACAATGACCCGAAACACACAGCCAGGGCAACTAAGAAATGACTAAATAAAAAATGGCTGTGAGAGACAGAATCTTACAAAAAAATCCAGAAAATCACATTGTATGATTTTTGCATAATTAATTAGCATTTTCTTGGATTAAATAAGTATTTGATACAATAGAAAAACAGAACTTAATATTTGGTTTAGAAACCTTTATTTGCAATTATAGAGTGTGTTGCGCTGCGCAGAGACCCAGCAAGGATGAGAGCCAGAAAGGGGGACTTTATTAACCCCTTCAGCCGCAGCCCTTTTTCACTTCTGTTTTTACTCCCCTTCTTCCCAGAGCTGTAACTTTATTATTTTTAAATTAAAATGGCCAAGCAAGGGCTTGTTTTTTGCGGGACGAGTTGTACTTTTGAATGACTGCATTGGTTTTACCATGTCGTGTACCTGAAAACAGGAAAAAAATTACAAGTGAAGTGAAATAGCAAAAAAAAGTGCAATTCCACAACTGTTTTTTTTACCATATTCACCAAATGCTATAACTGACCTCTCATTATGATCCATCAGGTCATTACAAGTTAGTAGATACCAAACATGTATAGGTACTTTTTTATTGAAATGGTGAAAAAAAAATCCAAAATTTGTTTAAAAAAATTGTGTAATTTTCCAAGACCCGTAGTGTCTCCATTTTCCGTATTCTTGGGCTGGGTGAGGGCTTACAGTACTTTTTGCATGCTGAGCTGACATTATTAATGATCCATTTTGGTGTGGATACGATCTTTTGATCACCCATTATGCATTTTAAAGCAATGTTGTGGAGACCAAAAAAGGTAATTCTGGCATTTTGACTTTTTCTTTCTGCTACGCTGTTTATCAATTGTATTCATTCTTTATATAGCTTGATAGATCGGAAAATTCTGAATGTGGCTATTTCAAATATGAGTATTTCTTTAATTATGATTTTATTTTGAATGGGGCGAATGGGGGGTGATTTGAACTTTTATAGTTTTTTATTTTTTTAATATTTTTAAAACTTTTGTTTTACTTTTTGCATGCTTCCATAGTCTCCATGGGAGTCTAGAAGTTGCAGTTGTTTGAGTGCCTCTGCTACACACAGGCGATGATCAGGTCAGCTCTCCAGCGACCACACAGCGACGCTGCAGCGATCGGGATCATTGTCTAGATCGCTGCGGCGTCGCTAAATGTGACGGTACCTTAAGAGTTGGAATAGGTCTCTGTGCTGCCAATTGATGGCAGCTGGGGAAGTGCAGGACATTGTCCTGCTGGTTCCTTTCACATAAAGTTCAATGTATAGAGAGCCTTCATTTTAATTAGACTATGATGTCTAAAAAGGAAATCTGTTTTAATCAAAGTGTAAAACAAATTGAAGCCAAATTCTATAAGATGATTGTGGAAATCCAGAAGGGTTTCCAAAGAACCCCCTCAAATGCAAAAAATATTGTTGCACCGTAAAGACACCAGCAAATGGAATGTGTCATTTATCTAAGAGTGCCACTTTTTTGGTATTGATACATGCAAGATGAGAACCTACATTACAGACCAAAAGTTTTGGACAGACCTTCTCATTTAAAATTTTTCTGTATTTTCATGACTATGAAAATTGTAAATTCACACTGAAGGTATCAAAACTATTAATTTACACATATGGAATTATATACTTAACAAAAAAGTGTGAAACAACTGAAAATATGTCTTATATTCCAGGTTCTTCAAAGTAGCCACATTTTGCTTTGATGACTGCTTTGCACACTCTTGGCATTCTCTTGATGAGCTTTCAAGAGTACTTGACAAAGGCCATTCTGACCGAAACGTTGTATTCCTGTGATGGCAGAATAAAGATTTTTTCATGAAAACTCTTCACCTGGAATGGATGCTGCTCCTTCTTTTTCTTTTGTTACTATTGGTCCAGTTGGATCCTGGGACTTTGGAGCGTGCACCCTTCATCTGAGTGCAGTTGGTTGATTGCCTTTTACGAGCTTCAAGAGGTAGTCACCGGGAATGGTTTTCACTTCACTGGTGTGACCTATCAGGTTTAAAAAGTGGGATCTCTTGCCTTATAAATGGAGGTTAGGACCATCAGTTGTGTTGAGCAGAAGTCTGGTGGATACACAGCTGATAGTCCTACTGAATAGACTGTTAGAATTTGTATTATGGTAAGAAAAAAGCATGATTTTACCTGCAATTGAATCTGGAAGCTGGACCCCTTTTTCCTTGAGCATCAGCTTCCAGATCCAATTGCAGGTAAATACTGGGATTAAGAATCTTTGGAGCTCAAAATGCATAGGTTTTGCTGAGGTCTTCCCCTTTATTTATTTATTTTTTTGCAACGTGTTTCTCCTTTTAATTGATTAACAATAAAATCACGATTTTACCTGCAATTGGATCTGGAAGCTGGACCCCTTTTTCTTTGAACTTGCATCTACAAACGCTGGGCAGTGGCATAGCTTCGTGCTTCCTCATTATTCGGGATAGAAAGTGTGAGCTGGTATATATTCTTCATAGCCGAAAAAGAAATCATTTTGGGATACATCAAACAAATCATTTCAGGGTTCACCATTATTATGCAGCATTCCAAATGTAATATTTTGTTCTGGGCATGAATGTCCTAAACATCACATGTCTTGAAAGGGTTTTATAACCTTCAAGATATTTCCAACTTTTAGCATAATTTTTCAGAATAACTTTTTTTTTCCAAATAATGTTAACAGCTTGATTTATGTAGTGAAAGGGTAATAGGAACAATAAAAATAACATTAATAATCATAATTACCGCCGAATATGTTATTTGCCGTCCTTACTGAGCACTAAGAATTGGAATTGTTTGAATGCAGGTGATCAGTAACTTTAGTACACACAGTTTTCTTTGTAGACAGTCATTAACCTACTGCAATGTTTAATCAAAATGTTGCTGATGACTCAAAGCCAACTAATTTCATGAGCACAAAATATGTGCAAGTAACTTAATAAACTTTAAATACACATTTGGCAGCTGGCGCATTTCATATTTAACCATCAGCTCATTTGTATATGAAGGAGATGTTTATTTAGTGCTTGCTAAACTACACAAATATTGATCTGCACACATTAATGAATGTTCTAGTATTAGCCAGATAAGGAGATTTGACATGGAATATAATCTCAGAAAACAAAGGGAATAATGACAGCTTCTTTGAAAGACACCTGGGGATGTTTGGTCAAAACTTGGAGAGATAAAGATTACAGGAAAGGTGACATTATCAGGTAAGCCATTATTTATTCTTGTTGTACCTGTTACGGGTGACCTGGGTTTCAACTCCCTTACAACAACATATGAAAGAAGCTGACAAATGCTTTTTAATGACTGTTTATTTCAACAAACAAGAGCTCATGGTAACCAAGTACTGTCTATTCTGTAAGCTAATATTTGGAAGACTTTTGAACTCACAAGAAAACACTTTGTACTTTACCATATGCAACAAATAAAACCCAAAGTAAACAATTAATGGATTAGTCAACAGACACCAGCAATAAAGAGAACAAATATTTTTCTGTCTAGATTTGCCCAGGACATCACAACAATGAAAGAGTGAATTGCAGAAGTAGCTTCATGTCATAATTTAACAATGCTTTGGAAAATTTGTTGTACAGGGTAACTCATATCTCAAATAAATAGTGGAAATGAGCGGATCTTTTGAAATTCAATCAGCTGCAAATTAATTCCAGCATATCTCAACACTGGAAAGCTTGTAGGTTCGGGAAATACACCTAGTAGAGAGCGAGAGAGAGAGAGATAGAGAGACAGAGAAAGAACCCCACTGACTATAAAGCTTAAGGTACCGTCACATTAAGTGACGCTGCAGCGATATAGACAACGATGCCGATCGCTGCAGCGTCACTGTTTAGTCGTTGTGTGGTCGCTGGAGAGCTGTCACACAGACAGCTCTCCAGCAACCAACGATGCCGAAGTCCCCGGGTAACCAGGGTAAACATCGGGTTACTAAAGGCAGGGCCGCGCTTAGTAACCCGATGTTTACCCTGGTTACCAGTGTAAACGTAAAAAAAAAACACTACATACTTACATTCCGGTGTCTGTCGCGTCCCCCGGCGTCAGCTTCCCTGCACTGTGTAAGCGCCGGCCATAAAGCAGAGCGGTGACATCACCGCTGTGCTCTGCTTCACGGCTGGCCGGCGCTGACACAGTGCAGGGAAGCTGACACCGGGGGATGCGACAGACCCCGGAATGTAAGTATGTAGTTTTTTTTTTTTTACATTTACAATGGTAACCAGGGTAAACATCGGGTTACTAAGCGCGGCCCTGCGCTTAGTAACCCGATGTTTACCCTGGTTACAAGTGAAGACATCGCTGGATCGGCGTCACACACGCCGATTCAGCGATGTCAGCGGGTGATCCAGCGACGAAATAAAGCTCTGGCCTTCTAGCTCTGACCAGCGATGTCACAGCAGGATCCTGATCGCTGCTGCGTGTCAAACACAACGATATCGCTATCCAGGATGCTGCAACATCATGGATCGCTATTGTTATCGTTCTAAAGTTGCTCAGTGTGAAGGTACCTTTACACTTAACAAAAGATACAGGACTCCCTTAAGGTACCGTCACACTCAGCAACTTTCCAATGATCACGACCAGCGATACGACCTGGCCGTGATCGTTGAAAGTCCTTGTGTGGTCGCTGGAGAGCTGTCACACAGACAGCTCTCCAGCGACCAACGATGCCGAAGTCCCCGGGTAACCAGGGTAAACATCGGGTTACTAAGCGCAGGGCCGTGCTTAGTAACTCGATGTTTACCCTGGTTACCATTGTAAATGTAAAAAAAAACACGTACTCACATTCCAGCGCCTGTCACGTCCCCCGGCGTCCGCTTCCCTGCACTCCTCCTGCATCCTGTGTAAGCACCGGCCATAAAAAAGAGCGGTGATGTCACCGCTGTGCTCTGCTTTACGGCCGGCCGGCGCTTACACAGGATGCAGGAGGAGTGCAGGGAAGTGGACGCCGGGGGACGTGACAGGCACCGGAATGTGAGTATGTGTTTTTTTTTTTTTACATTTACAATGGTAACCAGGGTAAACATCGGGTTACTAAGCGCGGCCCTGCGCTTAGTAACCCGATATTTACCCTGGTTACCAGTGAACACATCGCTGGATCGGCGTCACACACGCCGATCCAGCGATGTCAGCGGGTGATCCAGCGACGAAATACATTTCTGGCCTTCTATCTCCGACCAGCGATGTCACAGCAGGATCCTGATCGCTGCTGCGTGTCAAACACAACGATATCAGTATCCAGGACGCTGCAACATCACGGATCGCTATCGTTATCGTTGTAATGTTGTTCAGTGTGAAGGTACCTTTACATTCTACAGGGGAGATAAAGAGATAACCCCACTGACCTTAAGAGCCTACACTCTACAGAAGAGAGTGAGAACACTACTATAGAGCTTATACTCTACAGGCAAGAGAGAGAAGACACTACCAGGGTCGGACTGGGGCACCGGGACACCGGACAATCCTCCGGTGGGCCCCGCCCCCAGCTCCTGCCTCCTTCATTTGTGCCTGCCCGGCCCCTGCATCATGCTCATAGTGTAAACCCAGCCGGCACCGCATTGTATAGCCGGCACCGCAGCGGCTGGCAGACTGCACAGGTGATGGGAAGTGCAGGAGCAGCTCCTTCACATCACCTGCTGTCGCTGCCATTCCTCTGCCAAGAGAGCGGTGTGTGTGCAGAGTGCCGACCCTCAATACAGCCAGCAGTCAGAGGAACAGCTGACTGTGAGGCTGAGAGCAGACAGCACACAGCAGCTGACCCGCAGTCACCTGTTTCCTGTGCTCCACGGCTCTGCTCCTCTTCAAAAATGCCCTGGGCAGCAGTGTAAACGCTGATTGGCTGCAATTCAGCCAATCAGCGTTAGTTTTCTTTGTGTGAGCTCACAGCACAGCTCAGGCAAGGAGCTGTGCTGTGATTGGTCAGAAGTCCTACCCAAGCAGGCGGCATACAGCATGGCAGTGGAGCAGAGGGAGTCTGATGGCTGCAGTCAGTGTGACTGTAAGTACATAGCTATATGATGCCGGCACCCTGAGTAGATCTCCGGCCACAGAGGCAGTTATTGGAGGGGGCCCCATGCATCCTATAGGTGACACAGGGGAGGGGGCCCACAGTGATATTCTAATTTTCTTGTGGGCCCCCTCCCCTACCTCTATTTTAGGGTATGTGCACACGTATTCTGGGTCCACTGCGGATTTTTCTGCAGCGGATTTGATAAATCCGCAGTGGAAAACCTCTGCGGATTCACCGCGGTTTTTCTGCATTTTCCACTGCGGTTTTACAACTGCGGTTTTCCGTAAGGGCAGTTGTAAAACCGCTGCGGAAAACGCAGAAAGAAGTGACATGCTGCGGAATGTAAACCGCTGCGTTTCTACGCGGTTTTTTCCACAGCATGGGCACAGCGTTTTCTGTTTCCCATAGGTTTACATGGTACTGTAAACGCATGGGAAACTGCTGCGGATCCGCAGCAAAATCTGCATCGTCTTACTGTGGCTTCCCTTTCACTCTCTGAGCAGGCCCACAGGAAAATAGAGGTGAAACAGTGGGGTAGGAGGATATTGGGTGACACAGTGGGGGAGGGGGCCCATAGGAAATTAGAGGTGAAACAGTGGGGGAGGGGGCCCATAGGATACTGGGTGACACAGTGGTGAAGGGGGTCCTCAGGTGATTAACACCCTTACGACATCTGCCTTACATGTATGGCGCGTGTTAACGCCAGTGTCAATCTCTGACTGCAGCATATAACACATGCCAGCATGCGTGCGTAAAATTCTCTCACCCATTCGTGCCCATGAGGTGATCGTGGGTCGCCGATGGGTTTTAATTACAGCCAGAGGTCTTCTTTCTGTAGCCGAGCTTTAAAGGAGACCATAATTTCTTCTATATGCAGGGATGCTGTGGCATCACTGTATATAATAGCACATGTGATCGGATGATCGCATTTTCATGTCCTCGAAGGCTATGTGCACACGTTGCGGATTAGGCTTAGGAATATATGGTACGTATTCAGCCTCTCCTGGCAGAAAACGCACCTGCGGATTTGTCGCATTTTTTTGTGCAATTCCGCAGTGTTTTTTGTGCGTTTTTGCTGCGGTTTTCTTGTGGATTTTCTGCGCTTTTTACCCCTGCGGTTTTCTATAATGGAATGGGTACAAAAACGCTGCAGTTTCACAAAAAAGAGGTGACATGCTACTTCTTTTAAACCGCAGCGTTTCCGCAGCGGATTTTCCACAAAGTGTGCACAACATTTTTTTTCTCATTGATTTACATTGTACTGTAAATCAATTGCGGATCTGCAGCGTTTCTGTACCGCAAAAAATGCTGCGGATCCGCAGAGAATCCGCAACGTGTGCACATAGCCTAAGGGGGCTAACTGTACCAGTGAAAGGTAAAAAGAAAATAAAAAAATTCCTAAAAGTTCAAATCACCCTTTTTATCCCATTGAAAATAAATATATTTTAAAAATAAAAAACAACAAATATTTGGTATTGCTGGGTTCAGAAAAGTCAGATCGATAAAACTATAAAAAACAATTAACTTGATCAGAAAACACTGTAAAAAGTAACAAATGCCAAATGTCCTTTTTTCTGTTCACCACAATTCCACAAAAAAAGCTATAACAAATGATGAAAACATTACATCTATCCCAAAATCGTACTAACAAAAACAATGTCTCGCCCCCAACAGAAAACTTCCCTGTGTGTAATAAAATACGCAGCAGTCGCCGTCTTCTGCCGCTGTGTCGTTGCTTGTTTCTTCATTGCAGTGGAATATGGCCACCGGTAAGTATTTTACTACACACAATGGACCTACATTACTGCTCTCCCGTGTGGTGTAGTATATAGAGGATCTGTCAGCTCTCCCGTGTGGTGTAGTATATAGAGGATCTGTCAGCTCTCCCGTGTGGTGTAGTATATAGAGGATCTGTCAGCTCTCCTCTGTGATGTAGTATATAGAGGATCTGTCAGTTCTCGTGTGGTGTAGTATATAGAGGATCTGTCAGCTCTCCCGTGTGGTGTAGTATATAGAGGATCTGTCAGCTCTCCCGTGTGGTGTAGTATATAGAGGATCTGTCAGCTCTCCTGTGTGGTGTAGTATATAGAGGATCTGTCAGCTCTTCTATGTGGTGTAGTATATAGAGGATCTGTCGGCTCTCCTGTGTGGTGTAGTATATAGAGGATCTGTCAGCTCTCCCGTGTGGTGTAGTATATAGAGGATCTGTCAGCTCTCCCGTGTGGTGTAGTATATAGAGGATCTGTCAGCTCTCCTCTGTGATGTAGTATATAGAGGATCTGTCAGTTCTCGTGTGGTGTAGTATATAGAGGATCTGTCAGCTCTCCCGTGTGGTGTAGTATATAGAGGATCTGTCAGCTCTCCTGTGTGGTGTAGTATATAGAAGATCTGTCAGCTCTCCCGTGTGGTGTAGTATATAGAGGATCTGTCAGCTCTCCTGTGTGGTGTAGTATATAGAAGATCTGTCAGCTCTCCTGTGTGGTGTAGTATATAGAGGATATGTCAGCTCTCCTGTGTGGTGTAGTATATAGAGGATCTGTCAGCTCTCCCGTGTGGTGTAGTATATAGAGGATCTGTCAGCTCTCCTGTGTGGTGTAGTATACAGAGGATCTGTCAGCTCTCCCGTGTGGTGCAGTATATAGAGGATCTGTCAGCTCTCCCGTGTGGTGTAAAATATAGAGGATCTGTCAGCTCTCCTGTGTGGTGTAGTATATAGAGGATCTGTCAGCTCTCCTGTGTTGTGTAGTATATAGAGGATCTGTCAGCTCTCCTGTGTGGTGTAGTATATAGAGGATCTGTCAGCTCTCCCGTGTGGTGTAGTATATAGAGGATATGTCAGCTCTCCTGTGTGGTGTAGTATATAGAGGATCTGTCAGCTCTCCTGTGTGGTGTAGTATATAGAGTATCTGTCAGCTCTCCTGTGTGGTGTAGTATATAGAGGATCTGTCAGCTCTCCCGTGTGGTGCAGTATATAGAGGATATGTCAGCTCTCCCGTGTGGTGCAGTATATAGAGGATCTGTCAGCTCTCCCGTGTGGTGTAGTATATAGAGGATCTGTCAGCTCTCCCGTGTGGTGTAGTATATAGAGGATCTGTCAGCTCTCCCGTGTGGTGTAGTATATAGAGGATCTGTCAGCTCCCCTCTGTGGTGTAGTATATAGAGGATCTGTCAGTTCTCGTGTGGTGTAGTATATAGAGGATCTGTCAGCTCTCCCGTGTGGTGTAGTATATAGAGGATCTGTCAGCTCTCCTGTGTGGTGTAGTATATAGAAGATCTGTCAGCTCTCCTGTGTGGTGTAGTATATAGAGGATCTGTCAGCTCTCCCGTGTGGTGTAGTATATAGAGGATCTGTCAGCTCTCCTGTGTGGTGTAGTATACAGAGGATCTGCCCCCCCTCCCGTGTGGTGTAGTATATAGAGGATCTGTCAGCTCTCTTGTGTGGTGTGGTATATAGAGGATCTGTCAGCTCTCCCGTGTGGTGTAGTATATAGAGGAGCTGTCAGCTCTCCCGTGTGGTGTAATATATAGAGGATCTGTCAGCTCTCGTGTGTGGTGTGGTATATAGAGGATCTGTCAGCTCTCGTGTATGGTGTGGTACATAGGATCTATCCTGGGTGGTATTTTTAAACTGCGTGGTGGGCCCCAAGAATGATTTTTCTCTGGTGGGCCCAAGGTACTCCAGTCCGACGCTGGACACTACTGACCATAAAAGCTTAGGCTAGGTTCACATTGTGTTAATGGGTGTCAGCTATCAGACTCCGTTACATGGCGAAATTGTAACAATTAACGCCATGCAACGGATCCGTTAGCGCACCAATTGACAGCAATGTGCTAACGGATCTCTAGCGCATCGCTAGCGCATGCCATTTTCGGCACGCGCTAGCAATGTCCCGTTAGTTTCGGACGGACCGCGGACGCTGCTTGCAGCATCCGAGGTCCGTTCCTCACTAGCGCAGATCGGGTATCTGCGCTAGCGGGATCGCCAAACGTGATCCATATGCGCTAAACGGATTGCCCTAACGCAATGTGAACCTAGCCTTATACTCTAAAGAAGAGAAAGAGAGAAGCACCTGCAATTCATAAGAGCTTACATTGTACAGGAAAGAAAATCCTGCTGACCCTAAGAGATTACACTCTACAGGCAAGAGAGAGAGAAACCCACTGACCCAGAGGCGTATCTAGGGGGACAGCTGGGGAATGAGTCAGGCCTCCTAATATGGTGGTCCAAAGTGTCTCCCCTGACAGCTGCATTCTGCCACACGCTGGACTGGGAGTCGGCAGTTCTCTGAACCATCTGTCAAGCTGACAGTTGGCACAGAGAAGTTGTAGAGCGCCGGCTCCCTGTGTCCAATTGTACTCACGACCAGACACGAGTACAATTGAGACTCTAACCACTGTGTCAGAGCGACGTCAGCAGCGTGATCAGGTCATGTGATCATGCTGCTGACTTCACTCGCAGGCACCCAGCAGCTCGAAGACCTTCTGTGGTAAGTGGTCTGCTCTGGAGCTGAAGACACTAGATTAAATGTGGGGAGATTTATTCTGTGGGGATTTATTTTGTGGGAGATTTATTTTGTGGGGAAAGATTTACTCTTTGGGGAAATTTATTCTGTGAGGCGGATTCTGTTGGGGAATATTTAGTCTATGAGGGGATTTATTCTGTGGGGGGAGATTTATTCTGTGGGGGAAGATTTATTCTGTGAGGAGGAAGATTTATTATGTGGGAGAAAGATTTAGTGTAAGGGGTGCATGGAGAGATTTGAGGACACAAGTTTGGGGAGCAAGGGAGGGACAGGTGCAGACACAATATGGAAAACTGGAAAGATTTGAAACCACAGTATGAGGGTCAAGTGGGGAGATGGGGTGCATGTATGAGGAAACAGTATGGGGAGGATGGGTGCATTCACAGTATGGTGACTAGGAGAGTTTACAAATTGCCTATGTGCTTGGGGAGGGGGTGCCAAATGGAATTCTTGCCAGAAAGCCTAGCTACACCTCTGCGCTGACCATAAATGCTTATACTCTAAAGGAGAGAGAGAGGAACATTGTGACCATAGCAGCGTACTCATTACAGGTAAGAAAAAAAGAGAGGACCTTGCTGATCATAAGAGCTTACACAGTACAGATAAGGTAAAGAGCGAGGGGAACATGCAAACCACAAGAGCATAATAGCTTACATTATACATGAGAAAATATAAAATCTCAGATACAGAAACCATGATGCACAAAACAGTCACTAATCTATCTATTATGACTGAAAGAGCTCCCTATGGAGCTACCACATGACATTGAAACAAAAGCGCATAAAGCATATAAACCACCAGAAAATATTCTAAAAGGTATATTTTTAATGACAATTAATGTACAAAATGTACAGTACAATACATGTCTCACAATTAGTGATGAGTGAGCATGCTTGGTAATGCTCGGTGCTCATCTGAGAAGCACAGTGCTCGCGATGCTCGGCGAGCATTTCCAGGGTTGCTTGACGGGAGTTCTGGTCACCGCCCTGCATGTTTGGCGCTCTTTAGTGTGCCAATCAACATGCAGGGATTGTCTGCCACGCACTGTAATGTCGCAGCCATGATGGTTGTGGCATCACAGTGATTGGCTGGCTGCACAGCGTCATCAGGCCTACATCAGACCTGGCACCACCCTGCTCGTCGCACAGCTCTGGAATCAGCCAGAGTAGGGACAGTTGCTGCGGAGATAGGGAAAGAATTAGAATTGTATTAGTAAGGCCGGGATCACACATACGCGAGATACGGCCGAGTCTCGCGGTGAAATCCCTCCTCTGGCACCGGCACTCTGGAGCAGAGAATGCAGCCGCCCAGCAACACATGGAGCTGCACGCTCCACTCCCAAGTGCCGGCGCCAGAGGAGGGATTTCACCTGCGAGAGTCGGCTGTATCTCGTGTATGTGTGATCCCAACCTTAGTATGGGTATATCATTATTGAAATCCAGCTAAACCAACAGTCCTTCTAAGGACTAATTACGGGGTATATAGATATCAGTGCTAGGTAGGCAGCCATTGTATGTGGCAGACTTTATTGCATACAACAAGAGGGTCCATTCCATTACTGTCTGCTGCTGCTGCCTATTACAGATATTGACCATATATACATAGCCCCAGGTATCAGTGGCCAGGAATATTTTTTTTGCTTCTTAATCCTGATTATTTTATTTAAAAGCAATCCATAGCACATATTTTCTCCATTTGCTTGGCACTGCAGAATACAGCTAGATCCTTTCCAAAGTACAGCGTTAAAATACAGCTATTTTAAACAGGGGTTTGGCTGCCACATGTGAGTGGTACTGTAAAATTTTGTTTGAGTGTCTTATACTTGATGCCAGTTCACTTAAAAAATATATTTACCTACAGGGAAGATATTTGACACTGTGTTTTGTTCATCACAGGGATCACCTATCATTGTGCTCAACATTGTGCCATTTCAGGCCTCCACTGAATTTTTTTTTGTTTTGTGTTAATCTAATTATTGACACCATTTTGCTGCCAAAGAGAAAATACAGGCCAGATATTTTAAAGTGGGGTATCTGTGTCACAGGCATCACATATTATTGCGCACAAAATAGTGCCATTAGCCTACATATTGACACACGTTTGCTGTAAACAAAAAATACAGGCCACATAATTTAAAGTGGGGTATCTCCATCACGTCACACGCCTCATCTATCTGTGGGCTTAAAATTGGGGCATTTTTTGAGCTCCATTGAACTGTTTTTGCTGTGTCTTAGCCTAGTTATTGACGAATAGTACAGGCCAAATGCGTGATTGATGCAACACCCACGTTATTGGTCTGAAGGGTGTTTATGGTGCCCGTAAATACATTTTTGGACAGTATGTTGCTTTATACCCCCCATCGGGAAATGTTTGTCAGCCCATACACTTACTACATGGGCATTACAAGTATAGGAGACCCGCTCCTTTGCACTGGGAATAGATTTTTAGTAGGGCTTCCTCCACGTCTCTTTATCCACCACCACTAGATCACCAGGGTGACCGTGGTCCGTGATGCAACACTCACATTATTGCTTTAAAGGGTGTTTATGATGCCCGTAAAGTACATTTTTAAACACTATTTTGATGTATACCCCCCATGGGGAAATGCTTGTCAATCCATACCCTTCCTGCATGGACTTTACAAGTATAGGAGACCCGCTCCTTTGTAATTTGTAATAGGAACAGATTTTTAGAAGGCCCTCCTACACATCTCTTCCAAGGGGTATTGGTGTGCGTCCAAATTTGGGCCAGGATTGCAATCACTGCATTGGAAAACAGTATGGGAGACCCACTTCCTAATAATGTGAACTGTAGGGGTTGGTCAGCTTCAACAATGCAATTCTCCACTGCCGGTTCTTCAGCCTCAACACTGAAATTCTTCACTGCAGGTTCTACAGGCTCACCACTGCAATTCACCAATGCAGGCTCTTCAGCCTTATCACTGCAATTCTCCACTGTAGGTTCTTCTGGGTCACCACTGCAATTCAAAAATGCAGGTTCTTCAGCCTTAACACTGCAATTCACAAATGCTGGGGCTTTAGACTCAACACTGCAATGCTCCACTGCCGGGTCTTCATCCTAAACACTGCAATTCTCCACTGTTGGTTCTTCAGCCTCAACACTGCAATTCTCCAATGCAGTTTCTTCAACCTCAAGTGTTGTGAATTCTGTGGTCAAGCTCCCTCCTGTGGTCATGAGTGGTACTTCAGCTGGTTCTGTCTGTGAGCTTCCTCTGGTGGATGTGAGTGGGGCTACGGCTTCTGAGTTTCCTTCCTCAGTTGACGAGGTTAAGTCGTTAGGTGCTGCTCTATTTAACTCCACCTAGTTCTTTGTTCCTTGCCTCCAGTCAATGTCCCAGTATTGGTCTCTCTCTCTCCTGGATCGTCCTTGTGGCCTGTCTTCACTGCATAAGCTAAGTTCTGCTTGTGTTTCTTGGTTTGCTATTTTTTCTGTCCAGCTTGCTATTTTGGTTTGTCTTGCTTGCTGGAAGCTCTGGGACGCAGAGGAAGCACCTCCGTACCGTTAGTCGGTGCGGAGGGTCTTTTTGCGCCCTCTGCGTGGTTGTTTGTAGGTTTTTGTGCTGACCGCAAAGCTATCTTTACTATCCTCGGTCTATTCAGTAAGTCGGGCCTCACTTTGCTAAAATCTATTTTATCTCTGTGTTTGTATTTTCATCTTTACTCACAGTCATTATATGTGGGGGGCTGCCTTTTCCTTTGGGGAATTTCTCTGAGGCAAGGTAGGCTTATTTTTCTGTCTTCAGGGCTAGCTAGTTTCTCAGGCTGTGCCCGAGGCGCCTAGGTCTGGTCAGGAGCGCTCCACGACTACCTCTAGTGTGGTGTTATAGGATTAGGGATTGCGGTCAGCAGAGTTACCACGTCTCAGAGCTCGTCCTATGTTATTAGTAACTATCAGGTCACTTTGTGTGCTCTTAACCACCAGGTCCATTGTGTTTCTAAACCACCAGTTCATAACAGTACTGGAGGCCCAAAGTACTAATGCTTCTCAATAGAGGGAAAAGAGAAGTTCTGAGACCATTTTTTTTTCTCTGCACTGTGTTTTGTCTTTCTTTTCCCCTAGACATTTGGGTGGTTCAGGACACAGGTGTAGTGATGGACATTAAAGGTCTGTTTTCTGTTGTACAAAATATTCAAGACATTGTGGTTCAGAAATCTATGTTAGAACCTAGAATTCCTATTCCTGACTTATTTTCTGGAGATAGAGCTAAGTTTCTGAATTTCAAAAATAATTGTAAACTGTTTCTGGCTTTGAAACCCCGCTCCTCTGGTGACCCAGTTCAACAAGTTAAGATCATTATTTCTTTAATACGTGGCGACCCTCAAGACTGGGCATTTTCCCTTGCGACAGGAGATCCTGCATTATGCGATATTGATGCGTTTTTTCTGGCGCTCGGATTGCTGTATGATGTACCTAATTCAGTGGATCAGGCAGAGAAAAATTTGCTGGCTCTGTGTCAGGGTCAGGATGAGGTAGAGATATATTGTCAGAAGTTTAGGAAGTGGTCTGTGCTCACTCAATGGAATGAATGTGCGCTGGCAGCAATTTTCAGAAAGGGTCTCTCTGAAGCCCTTAAGGATGTCATGGTGGGATTTCCTATGCCTGCTGGTCTGAATGAGTCTATGTCTTTGGCCATTCAGATCGATCGACGCTTACGTGAGCGTAAAAATGTGCACCATTTGGCGGTATTATCTGAGCATAAACCTGAGCCTATGCAATGTGATAGGACTTTGACCAGAGCTGAACGGCAAGAACACAGACGTCGGAATGGGCTGTGTTTTTATTGTGGTGATTCCACTCATGCTATCTCCGATTGTCCTAAGCGCACTAAGCGGTTCGCTAGGTCTGCCACAATTGGTACGGTACAGTCAAAATTTCTTTTTGTCCGTTACTTTGATCTGCTCTTTGTCATCCTATTCTGTCATGGCATTTGTGGATTCAGGCGCTGCCCTGAATTTGATGGACTTGGACTTTGCTAGGCGCTGTGGGTTTTTCTTGGAGCCCTTGCAGTATCCTATTCCATTGAGAGGAATTGATGCTACGCCTTTGGCCAAGAATAAGGCTCAGTACTGGACCCAACTGACCATGTGCATGGCTCCTGTGCATCAGGAGGATATTCGCTTTTTGGTGTTGCATAATCTGCATGATGTGGTCGTGTTGGGGTTGCCATGGCTACAAGTCCATAACCCAGTATTGGATTGGAAATCTATGTCTGTGTCCAGCTGGGGTTGTCAGGGGGTACATGGTGATGTTCCAGTTCTGTCTATTTCATCATCCACCCCTTCTGAGGTCCCAGAGTTCTTGTCGGATTACCGAGATGTATTTGATGAGCTCAAGTCCAGTGCCCTAACTCCGCATAGGGATTGCGATTGTGCTATCGATTTGATTCCTGGTAGTAAGTTTCCTAAGGGTCGACTGTTTAATTTGTCTGTGCCTGAGCACGCCGCTATGCGGAGTTACGTAAAGGAATCCTTGGAGAAGGGTCATATTCACCCGTCATCGTCGCCATTGGGAGCAGAGTTCTTTTTTGTGGCCAAGAAGGATGGTTCGTTGAGACCTTGTATTGATTACCGCCTTCTAAATAAAATCACAGTCAAATTTCAGTATCCCTTGCCGCTGCTGTCTGATTTGTTTGCTCGGATTAAGGGGGCTAGTTGGTTCACCAAGATAGATCTTCGTGGTGCGTATAATCTTGTGCGTATTAAACAGGGCGATGAATGGAAAACAGCATTTAATACGCCCGAGGGCCATTTTGAGTAACTGGTTATGCCATTCGGGCTTTCCAATGCTCCATCAGTATTTCAGTCCTTTATGCATGACATCTTCCGAGAGTACCTGGATAAATTCCTGATTGTATACTTGGATGATATTTTGGTCTTCTCGGATGATTGGGAGTCTCACGTGAAGCAGGTTAGAATGGTGTTCCAGGTCCTGCGTGCAAATTCTTTGTTTGTGAAGGGGTCAAAGTGTCTCTTTGGTGTTCAGAAGGTTTCATTTTTGGGTTTCATTTTTTCCCCTTCTACTATTGAGATGGACCCTGTTAAAGTTCAGGCCATTTATGATTGGACTCAGCCGACATCTCTGAAGAGTCTGCAAAAGTTCCTGGGCTTTGCTAATTTTTATCGTCGCTTCATCAATAATTTTTCTAGTATTGCTAAACCGTTGACTGATTTAACCAAGAAGGGTGCTGATGTGGTCAATTGGTCTTCTGCTGCTGTAGAAGCTTTTCAGGAATTGAAGCGTCGTTTTCCTTCTGCCCCTGTGTTGTGCCAGCCAGATGTTTCGCTCCCGTTCCAGGTCGAGGTTGATGCTTCTGAGATTGGAGCAGGGGCTGTTTTGTCGCAAAGAAGTTCTGATGGCTCGGTGATGAAACCATGTGCCTTCTTTTCCAGGAAGTTTTCACCTGCTGAGCATAATTATGATGTTGGCAATCGAGAGTTGTTGGCCATGAAGTGGGCATTCGAGGAGTGGCGTCATTGGCTTGAAGGAGCTAAGCATCGCGTGGTGGTCTTGACTGATCACAAGAACTTGACTTATCTCGAGTCTGCCAAACGGTTGAATCCTAGACAGGCTCGTTGGTCGCTGTTTTTCTCCCGTTTTGACTTTGTGGTGTCGTACCTTCCGGGCTCTAAGAATGTGAAGGCGGATGCCCTGTCTAGG
Source organism: Ranitomeya imitator (assembly GCF_032444005.1). NCBI lineage: Eukaryota > Metazoa > Chordata > Amphibia > Anura > Dendrobatidae > Ranitomeya > Ranitomeya imitator. The sequence goes on along the minus strand of NC_091282.1, from coordinate 410,563,957 downwards.
AGTTTTGTGCCTGACTCTCCGGGTTTGCCTGAGCCGGCGGGTATTCTCAAAGAGGGGGTAATTTTGTCTGCCATCTCCCCTGATTTGCGGCGGGTGCTGCAAAAATTTCAGGCTAATAGACCTGACCGTTGCCCAGTGGAGAAACTGTTTGTCCCTGATAAATGGACGAGTAGAGTTATCTCTGAGGTTCATTGTTCGGTGTTGGCTGGTCATCCTGGAATCTTTGGTACCAGAGATTTGGTGGCTAGATCCTTTTGGTGGCCATCTCTGTCACGGGATGAGCGTTCATTTGTGCAGTCCTGTGGGATTTGTGCTCGGGCTAAGCCTTGCTGTTCTCATGCCAGTGGGTTGCTTTTGCCCTTGCCGATCCCGAAGAGGCCCTGGACACATATCTCTATGGATTTTATTTCGGATCTCCCCGTCTCTCAAAAGATGTCGGTCATTTGGGTGGTTTGTGATCGCTTCTCTAAGATGGTCCATTTGATACCCTTGTCTAAATTGCCTTCCTCCTCTGATTTGGTGCCATTGTTTTTCCAGCATGTGGTTCGTTTGCATGGCATTCCGGAGAACATCGTTTCTGACAGAGGTTCCCAGTTTGTTTTGAGGTTTTGGCGAGCCTTTTGTGCTAGGATGGGCATTGATTTGTCTTTTTCCTCGGCTTTCCATCCTCAGACAAATGGCCAAACTGAACGAACCAATCAGACCTTGGAAACATATCTGAGATGTTTTGTTTCTGCTGATCAGGATGATTGGGTGTCCTTTTTGCCTTTGGCTGAGTTCGCCCTTAATAATCGGGCCAGCTCGGCTACCTTGGTTTCACCGTTTTTCTGCAATTCTGGTTTCCATCCTCATTTCTCTTCAGGGCAGGTTGAGTCTTCGGACTGTCCTGGTGTGGATACTGTGGTGGATAGGTTGCAGCAGATTTGGACTCATGTAGTGGACAATTTGACATTGTCCCAGGAGAAGGCTCAACGTTTTGCTAACCGCAGGCGCTGTGTGGGTCCCCAACTTCGTGTTGGGGATTTGGTTTAGTTGTCGTCTCGTTATATTCCTATGAAAGTTTCCTCTCCTAAGTTTAAGCCTCGTTTCATTGGTCCGTATAGGATTTCTGAGGTTTTTAATCCTGTGTCTTTTCGTTTGACCCTTCCAGCTTCTTTTTCCATCCATAATGTATTCCATAGGTCATTGTTGCGGAGATACGTGGCACCTGTGGTTCCATCCGTTGATCCTCCTGCCCCGGTTTTGGTTGAGGGGGAGTTGGAGTATATAGTGGAGAAGATTTTGGATTCTCGTATTTTGAGACGGAAACTCCAGTACCTGGTTAAGTGGAAGGGTTATGGTCAGGAAGATAATTCTTGGGTCTTTGCTGCCGATCTGGTTCGTGCCTTTCATTTGGCTCATCCTGGTCGGCCTTGGGGCTCTGGTGAGGGTTCGGTGACCCCTCCTCAAGGGGGGGGTACTGTTGTGAATTCTGTGGTCAAGCTCCCTCCTGTGGTCATGAGTGGTACTTCGGCTGGTTCTGTCTATGAGCTTCCTCTGGTGGATGTGAGTTGGGCTGCGGCTTCTGAGTTTCCTTCCTCAGGTGACGAGGTTAAGTCGTTAGGTGCTGCTCTATTTAACTCCACCTAGTTCTTTGTTCCTTGCCTCCTGTCAATGTTCCAGTATTGGTCTCTCTCTCCTGGATCGTCCTTGTTGCCTGTCTTCACTGCATAAGCTAAGTTCTGCTTGTGTTTCTTGGTTTGCTATTTTTTCTGTCCAGCTTGCTATTTTGGTTTGTCTTGCTTGCTGGAAGCTCTGGGACGCAGAGGAAGCACCTCCGTACCGTTAGTCGGTGCGGAGGGTCTTTTTGCGCCCTCTGCGTGGTTGTTTGTAGGTTTTTGTGCTGACCGCAAAGCTATCTTTACTATCCTCGGTCTATTCAGTAAGTCGGGCCTCACTTTGCTAAAATCTATTTCATCTCTGTGTTTGTATTTTCATCTTTACTCACAGTCATTATATGTGGGGGGCTGCCTTTTCCTTTGGGGAATTTCTCTGAGGCAAGGTAGGCTTATTTTTCTGTCTTCAGGGCTAGCTAGTTTCTCAGGCTGTGCCCGAGGCGCCTAGGTCTGGTCAGGAGCGCTCCACGGCTACCTCTAGTGTGGTGTTATAGGATTAGGGATTGCGGTCAGCAGAGTTCCCACGTCTCAGAGCTCGTCCTATGTTATTAGTAACTATCAGGTCACTTTGTGTGCTCTTAACCACCAGGTCCATTGTGTTTCTAAACCACCAGTTCATAACACTCAAGACTGCTATTCTCCACTGTAGTTTCTTCAACCTCAACACTGCAATTCTCCACTGCAAGTTCTTCAGGCTCACCACTGCAATTCACCAATGCAGGTTCTTCAGCCTTATCACTGCAATTCTCCACTGCAGGTTCTTCTGGTTCACCACTGCAATTCAACAATGCAGGTTCTTCAGCCTAAACACTGCAATTCACAAATGCAGAGGCTTCAGCCTCAACACTGAAATGCTCCACTGCTTGGTCTTCATCCTCAACACTGCAATTCTTCAATGCATGTTCTTCATGCTAAACACTGAAATGCTACACTGCTTGGTGTTTAGCCTCAACACTGCAATGCTCTAATGCTGTGTCTTCTTTCTCAACACTAACATTCTCCAATGCAGGTTCGTCTGGCTCAACCATTCACTGCATAGCCAAACAGTATGGGAGTACCAAATTACAAATAATGGGAAAAAATGCTTTCAATTGGCCATCCAGGACGTCTGTTCAAAGGGTTATTGGGGTGCATCCAAATTTGGAGCAGGCCTTGAATTCACTTCATGGGCAAAATGTGTGGGAGTACAAAATTCATAAAAATTGGAACTTATTTGTCTCTGTCCACTTTGCCTCCTTCTCCTCATCCGGTCAGCGTAAAACCTGCACCACCAACTTTAGCACAGCCAGGGGGTAAACTACAGAAGGCTGTTCTGAAATTCATCTGTTTTGGGGAAAAAAAACACACTGCGCAGGAGCTGTGAAATAAAGAACAGACAGATGTGTGGTTGGTGCCCCTAAATCTCAAGAGCGGCATGGTGGTGTGCAATAATGTGCAAAATCTCGTAGCAGCTCTGGCCCTAACCGGTTTGATGCACATCCCTTGCCTGGCGTATGTGCTGAATTTGGTGGTGTAGAGCTTCCTTAAAAATTACACAGATATGTCACAGCTGCTGCTGAAACTGCAGGCCATCTGTGCACGCTTTGGGTGTTCTCACCCTGATGCTACTCGCCTGTCTGTGCTATAGCTTTACTTCTGCCTTTGCACTTAATGCCTCATATGTCACATACCCACAAGGTGGAACTAATCCTTGCACATTGATGCTCCCCTTCTGAGGAAGAACAGCCTGTAAGGGCTAAGTGTAAAGGGGTCACGCTGCTGCAGTTTAGAGTTTGGGTAAATACACACATGGTCAAAATTGTTGGTACCCCTTGTTTAATGACAGAAAAACCCACAATGGTCACAGAAATAACTTGAATCTGACAAAAGTAATAACAAATAAAAAAATCTATGAAAATGAACAAATGAAAGTCAGACATTGCTTTTCAACCAAGCTTCCACAGAATAAAAAAAAAAAATAAAACTCATGAAATAGGCCTGGACAGAAATGATGGCACCCCTGAAAATAATGTGACAAAAGGGACATGTTAAATCAAGGTGTGTCCACTAACTAGCATCACAGGTGTCTATCATCTTGGAATCAGTGAGTGGGCCTCTATATCGGGCTACAGATACTCACTGTGCTGTTTGGTGACATGGTGTGTATCACACTCAACTTGGACCAGAGGAAGCAAAGGAAAGAGTTGTCTCAGGAGATTAGAAAGAAAATAATAGACAAACATGTTAAAAGTAAAAGTTACAAGACCATCTCCAAGCAGCTTGATGTTCCTGTGACTACAGTTGCATACATTATTCAGAAATTTAAGATCCATGGGACTGTAGCCATCCTCCCTGGACGTGACCGCAGGAGGAAAATTGATAACAAATCAAAGAGATGGATAATATGAATGGTAACAAAAGAGCCCAGAAAAACTTCTAAACAGATTAATGGTGAACTTTAAGCACAAGGAACAACAATGTCAGATTGCACCATCCGTCGCTGTATGAGCCAAAGTGGACTTCGTGGGAGACGACCAAGGAGGACACCATTGTTGTAAAACCTCATAAAAAAGCCAGACCGGAATTTGCCAAACTACATGTTGACAAGCCACAAGGCTTCTGGGAGAATATCCTATGGACAGATGAGACAAAATTGGAACACTTTGGCAAGGCACATCAGCTCTATGTTCACAGACCAAAAAATTAAGCATATCAAGAAAACAACACTGTCCTTACTGTGAAACATGGAGGAGGCTATGTTATGTTCTGGGGCTGCTTTGCTGCATCTTGCACAGGGTGTCTAGTATCTGTGCAGAGTACAATGAAATCTCAAGACTATCAAGGGATTCTAGAGAGAAATGTGCTGCCCAGTGTCAGAAAGCTTGGTCTCAGTCACAAGGTCATGGGTCTTGCAACAAGAAAATGACCCAAAACACACAGCTAAAAACACCCAAGAAGGGCTAAGAGGAAAACATTAGACTTTTCTGAAGTGGCCTTCTATGATCCCTGGCCTAAATCCTATTGAGCATCTTTGGAAAGAGCTGAAACATGCCATCTGGAAAAGACAACCTTCAAACACGAGACAACTGGAGCAGTTTATTCTTGAGGAGTGGGCCAAAATACCTGTCGAAAGGTGCAGAAGACTCATTGACAGTTACAGGAATCGTTTAATTGCAGTGATTGTCTCAAAAGGTTGTGCAACAAAATATTAAGTTAATGGTACCATCATTTTGGTGACGGTCCTTGCCTATTTCATGAGTTTTATTTTTTTGGAAATTCTGTGGAAGCATGGTTGAAAAACAATGTCTGACTTTCATTTGTTCAATTTGATAGATCTTTTATTTATTATTACTTTTGTCAGATTTAAGTTATTTCTGTGACCACTGTGGAAGTTTTTCTGCCATTAAACGAGGGGTACCAACAATTTTGACCGTGTGTTTATGTTTACTTGCATTATCTTAATATGTATTGTGTAAACTAGGGACCCTGTGTTGTTATTTTTTTCATCTTACTTCTGCTCCTGGTCTGTCTGTGGATAAACAGTTTAGAATAATGATATTTCAGCTTTATTGAATATATCTGATCTGTCTTATCTGAAGTACAAACCTGGGACAGGATCTAGCACCTTCCAGGAAGATATTCTACTGTCTCTACTATTCATTAAGCACATAGCACCTTTCAGTATGTTTTTGCACCTTAAGTGTTTATTATGAGGTGCGCTGGAATGTTGTAACTACTGAGGCCAAAGGAACTATTTACATTGCAAACCAATATGGGTTACCACTGTATTAACATGTTATTTGAACATCCTTATTGTCTATTAATAACATTAAAATTTAGTAAGTAGTTTATGGTGTTCAATATTCATAATCCATTCCTGACCAAACTCATGCACAGTCTTTGTCTTTTTCTGTACAGTTTATGTTGTCATCTCCTGTTTTAATATGTGTTTTTATGCTTCAATTGTTAATAAAAATTAATACTTTTATATTATCACTTTGATTTTGTAGGATGGCTTTGTTCTATATTGGTTTTCCGCTGTCACGGTCCAACTTGTTATTTCTCAGGGCACAATAGACTCTTTTCCCCTACACCTTGCACATGCTAGAGAGACTGTGCTAGCAGTAGCAGGCGATACTAGAGTTTGAGCTGCATTCTAACATGCAGCCTGCCATCAAGGTGTAACAGAGCTAGACCCGCCGTGGGACAAATGGATTATAATCTCTGTGGAAAGGTGAGAAATATTGTTGTTTGATTTTTTTTAAAAATATTTTGCAGACGTCAGACGATAATGGAGTCGGTGGAATGGGCTAGAGCCTAAGTATGGTTTAATAAAGATTTATTAAAGAAGTCTGTGTCATACTTTCACTTAAAGGACATTTTCCTGTGTGTGTGTGTTTTATATGATATGACTATGCGGTTAGTAATGGGGGAGTTTTATTGACACCTCTCCGTTACTAACCTCGGGGCTTGATGTCACCTGACAATACAAAGGGGGGGCTGAGAGCTCATTTTTTTTAGGATCCTCCATTTTAATAGCCAGCAAAGGCTAAGTATACAGTTGTGCGCTGATATTAATAGCCTGGGAAGCTCCATGGGTATCACCCCCTTCCCAGGATATAACCATTGGTCCCCAGCCATAAGCTTTCCCTCTGCTGGTTAAGAAAATTATGCAGGAGTCTACGCCGGTTTTTCAGAAAAATAATCTTTTATTAATTAAATACACGTACAGTAAGCTGCACACACTGTACTAAATGTATTTGTCACTGACATGAGTATATCTACCCATTCTATTTGTATTTACTGTATGTAATCCATCTATTCTATGCTGTCATCTCCTGTTCTGATTTTACACTACGCACTGTTAGGGCTAGCAGAACGCACCAAGTAATAGAGAGATTGATACGTGGTGTGTTCGCAGCACGGGGTCCACCGTGCAGAGATACCTGCTGCAAAGTAATGGCGGATGGACACTGAGCTCACACGTGGGTTAAACTTCACCCTGTGTGAAATGAAAGTGAGCTCTGTTGCCTCAAAGAGTCAGACACAGAGAATAACACCCTCACCAGGGTTGTGCTTGCTCTGGAACTCTTCTGTGCTAACCGCACACGTGAAGGAAACAGATGCTAAGCCAAGGCTAATTGCCTCCACTGACGCTAGCTGCCTACCTGAGTGTACAGCCCCAAAGCTAAACAGACTCACACCATATATAAACTGAGTGGTAGAGTATCCACTGGCAGCAGCCAAACACAAATGATACTAGCGCTTGGCCGTGCGGCCATGCGAACCTTCTATAGTTGTAGCTATCCAGGACTTCCTAATGGACCAATAGGAGCTGCTACAGGACCTGAGTGAGTGACCCGCAACCTCCAATGAGAGGACTTCCCTTGGGCATGCTCAGAAGGAGAAAAGCAGGACTTAGTCCCAGGAGCGCCTCTTTGCTGCCAAACAGTACTGGTTATAATGGCTGAACCTGGAGGGGCAGCAGTAACCAGGAACTTCGGCAGGAACTAGACACCTAACATGCGCCTGCTGAATTGCCGGCTTTACTGCTATCTATCTTTCTATCTATGATATATATACAGTGGGTACGGAAAGTATTCAGACCTCTTTAAATTTTCCACTCTTTGTTTCATTGCAGCCATTTGGTAAATTCAAAAAAGTTATTTTTTTCTCATTAATGTACACTCTGCACCCCATCTTGACTGGAAAAAAAAACAGAAATGTAGAAATTTTGGCAAAATTAATAAAAAAAAAACTGTAATATCACATGGTCATAAGTATTCACACCCTTTGCTTAGACACTCATATTTAAGTCACATGCTGTCCATTTCCTTGAGATCCTCCTTGAGATGGTTCTACTCTTTCATTGGAGTCCAGCTGTGTTTAATTAAACTGATAGGACTTGATTTGGAAAAGCACACACCTGTCTATATAAGACCTCACCGCTCACAGTGCATGTTAGACCACATGAGAATCATGAGGTCAAAGGAACGGGCCAAGGATCTCAGAGACAGAATGGTGGCAAAGCACAGACCTGGCCAAGGTTGCAACAGAATTTCTTCAGTAGTCAAGGTCCCTAAGAGCACAGCGGCCTCCAAAATCCTTAAATGGAAGAAGTTTGGGACCACCAGAAGTCTTCCTAGACCTGGCCGTCCAGCCAAACTGAGCAATCATGGGAGAGGAGCCTTGGTGAGAGAGGTAAAGAAGAACCCCAAGATCACTGTGGCGGAGCTCCAGAGATGCAGTAGGGAGATGGGAGAAAGTTCCACAAAGTCAACTATCACTGCAACCCCACTCCAGTTGGGCCTTCATGGCAGAGTGACCTGATGGAAGCCACTCATCAGTACAAGACATATGAAAGCCCACATAGAGTTTGCTAAAAACACATGAAGGATTCCCAAACTATGAGAAATAAGATTCTCTGGTCTGATGAGACAAAGATAGACCTTTTTGGTGATAATTCTAAGCGGTATGTGTGGAGAAAACCAGGCACTGCTCTTCACCTGCCCAATGCAAACCAACAGTGAAACATGGTGGTGGCAGCATCATGAAATGGGGTTGTTTTTCAGCTGCAGGGACAGGATGACTGGTTGTCATTGAAGGAAACATAAATGCAGCCAAGTACAGAGATATCATGGATGAAAACCTCTTCCAGAGTGCTCTGGACCTCAGACTTGGCCAAAGGATCACCTTCCAACAAGACAAATAACAAAAGAGTGGCTTCAGAACATCTCTGTGACCATTCTTGACTGGCCCAGCCAGAGCCCTGACCTAAACCCAATTGAGCATCTCTGGAGAGGCATGAAAATGACTGTCCACCAACGTTCACCATCCAACCTGATGGAACTGGAGAGGATCTGCAAGGAAGAATGGCAGAGGATCCCCAAATCCAGGTGTGAAAAACTTGTTGCATCATTCCCAAGAAGACTCATAGAATCATAGAATGGTAGAGTTGGATGGGACCTCTTGTGTTGTGAATTCTGCTCTTGGGCTCCCTCAGGTGGTTATGAGTGGTAGTGCTGCTGTCTGTGGATCGCAGCATTTATCAGGTGTGTTCACTTTTTGCAATTTGGACTCAGCTATTTAGTCCTGCTTGATCCTTTAGTCAGTGCAAGTTGTCCATTGTTTTTGGAGGATTCACATCCCTTACTGGTCTCTCCTGTTTGCTGTGCTTTTCAACAAAGATAAGTCCTGGCTTTGTTTCTGCTGTCCACATGCTGTGGGCCTTATAGTTCAGTGCATTTTCATGTTTTGTCTTGTCCGGCTTGTCTGTGAAAGGACTCTTTGCAGCCAAGCGGTATCTCTGGAGATGCAGATATACCCTCCATGTCTTTAGCAGATGTGGAGTTTTGTATTTTCTGTGGTGGATATTTTCTAGTGTTTTAATACTGACCACATAGTTCTCTGTCCTATTCTTTCTTTTTAGCTAGTAAGGCCTCCTTTGCTAATCCTGATTTCAGTCTGCGTTTGTCATTTCCCTCTCCTCTCACAGTCAATATTTGTGGGGGGCTGTCTATCCTTTGGGGATTTTCTCTGAGGCAAGATAGTTTTCCGTTTCTATCTTTAGGGGAAGTTAGTCCTTAGGCTGTGTCGAGGTGTCTAGGGAGTGTTAGGTACATCCCACGGCTATTTCTAGTTGTGCTGCTAAGTTCAGGGTCTGCGGTCAGTACAGGTACCACCTTCTCCAGAGTACGTCACATGCTGCTCCTAGGCCACCAGATCATAACACTCTTGGGTCATCTGGTCCAACCCCCTGCTCAAAGCAGGATTCACTAAATCATTCCAGACAGATGTCTGTCCCACCTCTATTTGAAAACTTCCATGGAAGGAGAACTCACCACCTCTCGTGGCAGCCTGTTCCACTCACTGATCACTCTAACTGTCAAAAAGTGTTTTCTAATATCTAATCTGTGTCTCTTCCCATTCAGTTTCATTCCATTGCTTGTAGTCTTTCCTTGTGCAAATTAGAATAAAGATGATCCTTCTATAATTTGACAGCTCTTGAGATATTTGTAGACAGCTATTAAGTCTCCTCTGAGTCTTCTTTTTTGCAAGCTAAACATTCCCAGATCCTGTAACTGTTCCTCATAGGACATGGTTTGCAGACCGGTCACCATTCTGGTCGCTCTTCTCTGAACCCCAGTTCAGCTGAGCTCCAGTTTGTTGATGTCTTTTTTTAAATGTGGTGCCCAAAACTGGGCACAGTATGCCAGATGAAGTCTGACCAAAGAGGAGTAGAGGGCAATAATGACTTCACGTGATCTGTTATGATCCAGTGACCTTGGAGCAGCATGAAAACTTTCACTGGAGTAGGTGGTAACTACACTGACCGCAAATCCTGATCTTAACACCCCATCTAGAAGTAGCCGTGGGGTGTACCTAACAAAACCTAGACACCTCGTCACAGCCGGAGGACTAGATACCCCTATAGATGGAAATAGTAATACTATCTTGCCTCAGAGCAGAACCCCAAAGGATAGGCAGCCCCCCACAAATATTGGCTGTGAGTAGGAGAGGAAAGACAAACACAGGCAGAAAACAGGATTTAGCACAAGAGGCCACTCTAGCTAAAATAGGAAAGGATAGAACAGAGTCCTGTGTGGTCAGTATTAAAACCCTTCCAAAAATATTCACAGCAGATTATACAAAAAATTCCTCCATCTAACTAAAGACGTGGAACGTATATCTGCAACTCCAGAGACTCCTACACTCAGAGCAGGAATACAATCAAAAAACAAGCACACAGCTTGTGTGCCATAGAAAAAGAAACAGACACTTATCTTTGCTGAATTGGCAGCTAAGCAGGAGAACCCAGACAGGGATCCAACACTTCCCAAGAAACATTGACAACTGGAAAGGACTAATGAGTCCTGCAAACCTAAATACCCCAGTCAGAACTGCAATCAGCAGATACACCTGTCCAGGACTGCAGGCCAGGGACAACTGCATTACCACCTGCAACCACCGGAGGGAGCCCAAAAGCAGAATTCACAACAGTACCCCCCCTTGAGGAGGGGTCACCGAACCCTCACCAGAGCCCCCAGGCCGATCAGGATGAGCCAAATGAAAGGCACGAATCAAATCAGTGGCATGGACATCAGAGGCAAAAACCCAAGAGTTATCCTCCTGGCCATAACCCTTCCATTTGACAAGGTACTGAAGCTTCCGCCTCGAAAAATGGGAATCCAAAATCTTCTCAACAACATATTCCAACTCCCCATCAACCAACACAGGGGCCGGAGGATCAACAGAGGGAACAACGGGCTCCACATATTTCCGCAATAAAGATCTATGGAAGACATTATGAATCGCAAAAGAGGCTGGAAGTGCCAGTCGAAAAGACACCGGATTAAAAATCTCAGAAATCCTATAAGGACCAATAAAATGAGGCTTAAACTTAGGAGAAGAAACCTTCATAGAAACATGACGGGAAGACAACCAGACCAGATCCCCAACCCGAAGCCGGGAACCAACACACCGACGGTTAGCAAAACGTTGAGCCTCCTCCTGAGACAGCACCAAATTGTCCACCACATGAGCCCAAATCTGCTGCAACCTGTCAATCACAGAATCCACACCAGTACAGTCAGAAGGCTCAACCTGCCCAGAAGAAAAACGAGGATGAAAACCAAAATTACAAAAGAAAGGCAAAACCAAAGTAGCCGAACTAGCCCGATTATTAAGGGCAAACTCGGCCAATGGCAAGAAAGCCACCCAATCATCCTGATCAGCAGACACAAAGCATCTCAAATAACTCTCCAAAGTCTGATTAGTTCACTCGGTCTGACCATTTATCTGACGATGAAACGCAGAAGAAAAAGACAAATCAATGCCCAGCCTAGCACAAAAGGCCCGCCAAAACCTAGAAACAAACTGGGAACCTCTGTCGGACACAATATTCTCCGGAATACCATGCAAACGGACCACATGCTGAAAAAACAATGGAACCAAATCCAAAGAGGAAGGCAATTTAGGCAAAGGCACCAAATGAACCATCTTAGAGAAGCGGTCACAAACAACCCAGATAACCGACATCCTCTGGAAAACCGGAAGATCGGAAATAAAATCCATAGAAATATGCGTCCAGGGCCTCTCAGGGACCGGCAATGGCAAAAGCAACCCACTAGCACGGGAACAACAAGGCTTGGCCCGCGCACAAGTCCCACAGGACTGCACAAAAGAACGCACATCATGCGACAAAGAAGGCCACCAAAAGGACCTACCAACCAAGTCTCTGGTACCAAAAATGCCAGGATGACCAGCCAACACGGAACAGTGAACCTCAGAAATCACTCTACTAGTCCATCTGTCAGGAACAAACAGTTTCCCCACAGGACAGCGGTCAGGTTTGTCAGCCTGACATTCCTGAAGAACCCGTCATAAATCAGGGGAAATGGCAGAAAGGACCACCCCTTTTTTCAGAATACCGACCGCTTCTAAGACCTCAGGAGAATCAGGCAAAAAACTCCTAGAGAGGGCATCAGCCTTAATGTTCTTAGAACCCGGAAGGTATGAGACCACGAAATCAAAACAGGAAAAAAACAAGGCCCATCGAGCCTGTCTAGGATTCAGCCGTTTGGCAGACTCGAGGTAAATCAAATTCTTATGATCGGTCAAGACCACAATACGGTGCTTAGCTCCCTCAAGCCAATGTCGCCACTCCTCAAACGCCCACTTCATAGCCAACAACTCCCGATTGCCGACATCATAATTGCGTTCAGCAGGCGAAAACTTACGGGAAAAGAAGGCACACGGTTTCATTAAGGAACCAACAGGATCCCTCTGAGACAAAACGGCCCCTGCCCCAATCTCAGAAGCGTCAACCTCAACCTGAAACGGAAGAGAAACATCCGGTTGGCGCAACACCCGAGCAGAAGTAAATCGCCGTTTAAGCTCCTGAAAGGCAGAGACAGCTGCAGAGGACCAATTCGCCACATCAGCGCCTTTCTTCGTCGAATCGTTCAAGGGTATAACCACGCTGGAAAAATTAGCAATGAAACGGCGATAAAAATTTGCAAAACCCAAAAATTTCTGAAGGCTCTTCACGGATGTGGACTGAATCCAATCATGAATGGCCTGAACCTTAACCGGATCCATCTCTATAGACGAGGGAGAAAAAATAAAGCCCAAAAAGGAAACCTTCTGCACCCCAAAGAGACACTTAGACCCTTTCACAAACAGGGTTGAGCGAAACGGATCGTTCATTTTCAAAAGTCGCCGACTTTTGGCACAGTCGGGTTTCATGAAACCCGACCCCTGTGTGGGGTCGGGCATGCGGTACGCGACTTTCGCGCCAAAGTCGCGTTTCAATGACGTTAAAGCGCCATTTCTCAGCCAATGAAGGCAGAGTGTGGGCAGCGTGATGACATAGGTCCTGGTCCCCACCATCTTAGAGAAGGGCATTGCAGTGTTTGGCTTGCTGTCTGCGGCGTCACAGGGGCTATAAAGAGGCGTTCCCGCCGACCGCCATCTTACTGCTGCTGATCTGAGCATAGGGAGAGGTTGCTGCCGCTTCGTCAGAAGCAGGGATAGCGTTAGGCAGGGTCCATTAACCACCAAACCGCTTGTGCTGTAGCGATTTCCACTGTCCAACACCACCTTTTGTTTGCAAGGACAGTGGAAGCTACATTTTTTTTCCTCAGCGCTGTAGCTCATTGGGCTGCCCTAGAAGGCTCCCTGATAGCTGCATTGCTGTGTGTACGCCGCTGTGCAAACCAACTGCTTTTTTCAAAGCACAAATCCTGTTGTTCCTTCCTTTCTGCCCAGCTATCTTTTTTGTTTGTCCACACTTTTGATTTAATTTGTGCAGCAGTCCACTTCTTGTTATTGCTGCCTGCCATACCTGGCTGAGATTACTGCAGGGAGATAGTAATTGTAGGACAGTCCCTGTTTTTTTTTTTTTAATTCTCCCTAAAAAAAAAGTTGTGGGAGATTAAGATTGGCCTTTGTGCTTGTGTGCCAGTCCTGAGTGTGCCATCTCTCTTAAATAGTGGGCCATAGAAAGCCTAGTTTATTTTTTTAAATTTGGTATCTAAATTCTCCCTGAAAAAAAAACAGTGGGAGATTAATATTGGCCTTTCTGCTTGTGTGCCAGTCCTGAGTGTGCCATCTGTCTTAAATAGTGGGCCATGGAAAGCCTAGTGTTTTTTTTTTTAATTTGGTATCTAAATTCTCCCTGAAAAAATAAAAAAAAACAGTGGGAGATTAATATTGGCCTTTCTGCTTGTGTGCCAGTCCTGAGTGTGCCATCTCTCTTAAATAGTGGGCCATAGAAAGCCCCGTGTGTTTTTTTTTTAAATTTGGTTTGTAACTTCTCCCTGAAAAAATAAAAAAACAGTGAGAGATTAATATTGGCCTTTCTGCTTTTGTGCCAGTCCTGAGTGTGCCATCTCTCTTAAATAGTGGGCCATAGAAAGCCTAGTGTTTTTTTTTTAATTTGGATACTAAATTCTCCCTGGAAAAATAAAAAAAACCGTGGGAGATTAATATAGGCCTTTCTGCTTGTGTGCCAGTCCTGAGTGTGCCATCTCTCTTAAATAGTGGGCCATAGAAAGCCCCGTGTTTTTTTTTTTTTTTTAATTTGGTTTCTAACTTCTCCCTAAAAAAACTAAAAAAACAGTGGGAGATTAATATTGGCCTTTCTGCTTGTGTGCCAGTCCTGAGTGTGCCATCTCTCTTAAATAGTGGGCCATAGAAAGCCTAGTTTGTTTGTTTTTTTTAAATTTGGTATCTAAATTCTCCCTGAAAAAAAAAACAGTGGGAGATTAATATTGGCCTTTCTGCTTGTGTGCCAGTCCTGAGTGTGCCATCTCTCTTAAATAGTGGGCCATAGAAAGCCCCTTTTTTTAAAAAATTTGGTTTCTAAATTCTCCCTGAAAGCAAAAAAAACAGTGGGAGATTAATATTGGCCTTTCTGCTTGTGTGCCAGTCCTGAGTGTGCCATCTCTCTTAAATAGTGGGCCATAGAAAGCATAGTTTTTTTTTTTTTTTAAATTTGGTATCTAAATTCTCCCTGAAAAAAAAAACAGTGGGAGATTAATATTGGCCTTTCTGCTTGTGTGCCAGTCCTGAGTGTGCCATCTCTCTTAAATAGTGGGCCATAGAAAGCCCCGTGTTTTTTTTTTTTTTTAATTTGGTTTCTAACTTCTCCCTGAAAAAAAAAACAGTGGGAGATTAATATTGGCCTTTTTGCTTGTGTGCCAGTCCTGAGTGTGCCATCTCTCTTAAATAGTGGGCCATAGAAAGCCTAGTTGTTTTTTTTTTTAAATTTGGTTTCTAAATACTCCCTGAAAAAAAAAACAGTGGGAGATTAATATTGGCCTTTGTGCTTGAGTGACAGTCCTGCGTGTGTGGCATCTCTCTCATTTGGTGCCACAGAAAACAGAGTGTGTAACATCGTGCCTGATTTTCCTTGCGGTCTCACCCACCTATTAAGGGATATCTAAATCATACAGAAGTTAGAGTTCACCTTGTAAGTTGTTTGACAGTAACAAATACCATTAGTTTGGTGACGTTTTTAAAACAATGAGGAAGTCTGGTGGAAGAGGTCGTGGCCGTGGGCGTTCATTGCCAGCTGGTAATGATGGTAGTGGTAGTGGAGCATCGGGTGGTCGTGGGAAAAACAATATAGCACCTAAATCTCGAGCCGTGGAGCCAGGTTCGTCGTCTGGCTACACAAGGCCTCGAACGCTCCCTTTTCTGGGAGTAGGAAAACCGCTTTTAAAGCCGGAGCAGCAAGAGCAAGTTTTGGCTTACCTTGCTGACTCAGCCTCTAGCTCTTTTGCCTCCTCTTCTGAAACTGCTAAATGTAAAAGCAGCGCGTCGTTAGTGGATGTTCACGGTCAGGGACAAGTCGCTTCCTTGTCCTCTTCAGCAAAAACAGCAACAGAGAAGGATGCAGCAGGCGACACAACGGGTTACTCCATGGAGCTCTTTACACATACCGTCCCTGGCTTAGAAAGTGAAACAGTTAACAGGCCATGCCCATTACAAGTTGAATCTGACATGGAGTGCACTGATGCACAGCCACAGCCAGACTACTATGCTGGTACTTTGACTCAGACCACAACATTGCCCTCGCAGGGTACTGATCCAGAATCAGACAATGATGAGACTATTTAACCCACAATCAATGATCCACAATATAAATGTGCAATAGCTTATATCTCTTTCCGTCCGTATTACTTATAGCTCACATGGGCCGTAACACAGAAAGCACAATTACTCCATGAATAAAATCAATTTTTATTACATAAATCAAATAATTACACTACAAACTACAATTACAAAAAAACCTCAATATCTCAGTAGTGAGGGACCGAACAAAATACTAATCATACACAGCGCAATTTTAGCAATATATATCCTATACAGATTGATGGGCTCTATTATGCAATAGTTTCCAAAAACTCTCTAATAGCATTACTTCAAACATCAATGGATATTGAAAGAGGAATGGTGAACTTAGCAGCCCCTTGTAAAACGGCTCCCAGCTATCCCCATATTGTAGCAGTATAACACAAAGCACCCTGCTGGTGCTTACTATATATGTAGCCTAAATGGAGACATAAAGAAAGCTATACTTACAGCGCTGTATGAAGAGTGTCCGGTCCCTCCACCCCAACGCGCGTTTCGTCCACACTTCTTCAGGGGGCGTGTCGGGGAAGAGGGACGCACACTCTCTTATAGTGCCCTGCAGCCTATGGCCGAACCCCCCCCTCTCCCATGTGATCATCGGTAATCCAGGTAACTCGGCGCGCCGAGTTGTTCCACCGCCGCTACTGAATGACTCATCGCCGTCGGTCAGGGAAAAGCCGGCGACGCACGCATCAGCTGTTGCTGATCACGTGCTCACCAGCTGACCCGAAGGACCGAAGGATTCCGAGTCTGCGGCCGGACGGATCCAAGACAGCGCGCTCCCCCTGAACACCAATGACAACAGAGAAGTATCTAGCACAACCTAATTTGCTAAATGCAAGTGGCTATAAATAGTTCCATATCACCGAAACAACTATACTAACTCATGACAATTATTAATAACATCAAACGCTAATTATAACAATAAAAATAGCAGCAATCATTAACAAAGTGCATAATGCATATTAAGTGAATCTACGAATAAATATAAGTCTATTAACATTACATCTCAACTACAAACAAGTTAATGTAATAATTTCTATTGTTTTATACATAGTTTGATAAAGTGCTAATGTGTTGAAGTGATATTGTACCCCATAACAATGTCACTTTGTGCAAATATAATCTCGTGTGGCCCATTTTGTTCATAATAATATACTAAATAATTTATTAAATAATTCTATCAAATTATTGCCATTTCTAATACACACACTAATTTAAATATATCTAACATCAGCCCAACGTGAGAACTCCGATGCCACCATAATTAAGGCGTCTTCTTCTATGATCTTCCATATAGTTCATTACAGCGATATATAGCCAGTGATAGCTTTAATGGCAGGATTCCGGTCATAGTGCAAGCAGGGCAAAAATAACATCCTACAAGAGACTGAAAATGAACAATTGTTAATACCCTAAAATCTAATACAAATTTCTAGAGAATAATAAAAAATAACCCTCTACCCCTAAAAATTATGCAGAAGGAATAGGACAATATAATGGTGGTTATAAAAATGCACTGAAACCAAAATTCTCGTTTAGGCCCTCTGGGGCCACTGTGCCCAATCTATAGATCCATTTACATTCCAATTTGGCTAGCGTTTACGCCAAATCCCCTCCTCTAGGGCCCATTTGGACTACATCAATACCCTTTACTTTGAGTAAGCTGGAATCATTGTTATGATATCGAAAAAAGTGCCTTGGTACGGTTTTTAATTGCGAGGGATCTGTACATTCCCTCGCTTTTTCAATATCTCTTACGTGCTCTCTGACACGAATATGTAGTTCCCGAGTTGTCAGTCCTATATATAGTTTACCACATGGGCATTGAGCACTATATACAACCCCTTTTGTGGAACACGAAATAAAATGTTTGATTGTATATGTGCGATTTTTGCTTGAATTTGAAAACTCTCTGCTTTTTTCGATATTCGCACAGCCTTTACAATGTCCACACGGAAAACAGCCTGTTGTATCTAGCCACGTCTTGCTCTTGGTTGTAGGGGGTTCATAATGGCTATGTACCAACAGATCTTTGAGGCTCTTTGATCTTCTGGCTGTAATTAGTGGAGTGGGTGTTAAACATTTCCTCAATGTAGCGTCTGATAATAAGATGGGCCAGTGTTTATTAACAATTTCCCTAAAATTTGCCCATTGACTATTATAAGTTGTTATAAGACGCACTTGACCACCCTCCTGTTCTTTTTTTACGTTGTTTTTATAGAGCAAATCATTTCTAGGGGTATGTTTGGCTCGATGGTAGCCTTCTCTTATCATCTTCTTACTATACCCCCTCTCTCTGAATCTCTCCCTTAAGGTTTTAGCCTGTTCCTCAAAAGAATAATCATCTGAACAAATTCTTTTTAGCCTTAAAAATTGGCCTGTAGGTATCCCCCTTATAGTGGAGCCAGGATGAGACGAAGTAGCATGCAATAGTGTGTTAGTAGCGGTTGGCTTTCTATACACTTCAGTGGTCAAATTGCCACTCGGTGCAGTTTTTATTTGGATATCTAGAAATTCTAATTCTCGCCACACTTTGTATGTAAGCCTTATATTACGATCATTGGTATTCAGCCGGTTCATGAGCATATCAAGGTCCCGTCTTGGGCCTTCCCAGATGAACCATACATCATCGATGTATCTCATCCAATGATGTATGTTCTCGGTGCCCAAGACAGGACTACTGGAAAAGATTTCCCTTTCCCAGGCTCCCAGAAACAGATTTGCATATGAGGGCGCACAAGACTCCCCCATAGCAGTACCCTGCCTCTGCAAAAAGATTTTTTTGTCAAAAATAAAGCTATTGTGGGTAAGGATAAATTCCAACAAAATAACAAGAAGGTCCACCAGCCGTGCATCCAAGCTACTCATCCTGAGGAACCATGTGGCTGCTGCTATCCCATCTTTATGCCTAATGGAAGTGTAAAGGGACTCCACGTCTGCCGTAACCATGACCATGTCACTGGTCAGGTACATACTATCCAATCTCTGTAAGGCAGACGTGGTGCCCCTAACATAAGATGGTAAGCTAGTGACCAAAGGCTTCAGAAAAAAGTCAAGGGTGTCACAGATGATTTCACACAAATTATCATTTCCAGACACTATAGGTCTTCCCGGGGGATTCACTGGATCCTTATGAATTTTGGGGATAATGTAAAAAGTGGGCAATTTCGGTGCCAAATTGCTCACTATTTCCAATACTCGTTTCGGGATAGTGCCCTCGCATACAGCCTCTTCCAAGATAGCAACCAATTCTGCTTGGTAAGTAGGGAGAGGATTAGATGGCAACCTGCGATAACAACTTGCATCATTTAGCAATTTGTACGCCTGTATCTCGTACTTTTCATTTGGCCATATTACCAGGTTGCCACCTTTATCCGCCGCCTTAATTACCACGTCATCCCATCCCTGTATTTCTCTAAGGG
The DNA here is from genome assembly GCF_032444005.1 of Ranitomeya imitator. Taxonomy (NCBI): domain Eukaryota; kingdom Metazoa; phylum Chordata; class Amphibia; order Anura; family Dendrobatidae; genus Ranitomeya; species Ranitomeya imitator. Next base: position 410,544,759 of record NC_091282.1, on the reverse strand, counting down.
CTTTTTGTTGGTTAAAAGTCAAATTAAATTTCTTATGTCTATTAGTGGCGAGTTTCTCAATGTCCCTAGAAACAATTTTTGTAAAAAATTCCACCGCAGGACAAGTATTCAATGGCGGGAATTTTTTGGATTTTTTAAATAGATCACACGGAAAACTACCTACCTCTGCAGGGTTCTCGTTTTCTTCCGCCAAGGAAATCAAAGCCTCCAATGTCTCCTGTTCATCCACAATATCAGAGCCCTCCACTGGTATATTTTTGTGATGAAATTTTTTGAGTATTATTTTGCGGGCAAATAGATGTACGTCTTTAATAGCTAGAAAAGGATCTAGAGAACAGGATGGGGAAAAGGTCAATCCCTTCTCCAAAACTTCCATTTGTGATGTGGTAAGTATATGTGTATAGAGATTAATTACCTTGTTTCTATCTCTGTCACCATCTCTTTCTCTTCTGTGATTTTTTGGAGTCTGGAAGGTTTTTTTACGGTTTGTAAATCTTGTAATGGGTCCAGATCTAGATGGCATTTCCCTATCACTCTCAGACCCTTGCGCTCCCATAGATGAAGAAAGAGAACTCATAGATTCACTTCTTTCAGGGGGAGGTTTAGAGTTTCGATCCACATTCTGCCAACGGAAGACTTTTTTGGATTCAAAATCCCCCACATCCCTCGCATATTTTTTCTTTTTACCCTCACTGATGTTTTTCTCACATTTCTCAAGTTCCTTTTCTATATCTTGGAGGCAACGATTCAATATATCACCTTGAATCTCCCTTTGTATAGTGACCAGTAATGAATCAATCTCCTCATCCAGTTTTTTTAGTCCCAAATTGTTGTGCTCAATGATAATCTGCATAAAAGTTAATGAACATGTGTTGGCAGCATCAATCCATTTCCCCAAAAGGTCATTATTTAAATCAAAGGTTGGGAACAGTTGCACCCGTAGGCCTCTCGGTACTATCTTGAGTTCTACATATCTGTCCAAAGATGTTTTTGTCCACCATATTTTAGTTTTGCGGATTAATACATTTTTATATTGTCTTATCAATTCCTTATGCGTAAAAACAATATCATTAAAAACACCTGAGATACCGGTTTTAAAAATATCGGTTGCTTTTGTACGCCAGAGTGTTTCTCTAGCCTTCATATCCATCTTGAAATTTCTATGGATCGTCTGTCATAAACAGAAAAAACAATTGCATTTAATCCACAATCAATGATCCACAATATAAATGTGCAATAGCTTATATCTCTTTCTGTCCGTATTACTTATAGCTCACATGGGCCATAACACAGAAAGCACAATTACTCCATGAATAAAATCAATTTTTATTACATAAATCAAATAATTACACTACAAACTACAATTACAAAAAAACCTCAATATCTCAGTAGTGAGGGACCGAACAAAATACTAATCATACACAGCGCAATTTTAGCAATATATATCCTATACAGATTGATGGGCTCTATTATGCAATAGTTTCCAAAAACTCTCTAATAGCATTACTCCAAACATCAATGGATATTGAAAGAGGAATGGTGAACTTAGCAGCCCCTTGTAAAACGGCTCCCAGCTATCCCCATATTGTAGCAGTATAACACAAAGCACCCTGCTGGTGCTTACTACATATGTAGCCTAAATGGAGACATAAAGAAAGCTATACTTACAGCGCTGAAGAGTGTCCGGTCCCTCCACCCCGACGCGCGTTTCGTCCACACTTCTTCAGGGGACGTGTCGGGGAAGAGGGACGCACACTCTCTTATAGTGCCCTGCAGCCTATGGCCGAACCCCCCCCTCTCCCATGTGATCATCGGTAATCCAGATAACTCGGCGCGCCAAGTTGTTCCACCGCCGCTACTGAATGACTCATCGCCCTCGGTCAGGGAAAAGCTGGCGACGCACGCATCAGCTGTTGCTGATCACATGCTCACCAGCTGACCCGAAGGACCAAAGGATTCCGAGTCTGCGGCCGGACGAATCCAAGACAGCGCGCTCCCCCTGAACACCAATGACAACAGAGAAGTATCTAGCACAACCTAATTTGCTAAATGCAAGTGGCTATAAATAGTTCCATATCACCGAAACAACTATACTAACTCATGACAATTATTAATAACATCAAACGCTAATTATAACAATAAAAATAGCAGCAATCATTAACAAAGTGCATAATGCATATTAAGTGAATCTACGAATAAATATAAGTCTATTAACATTACATGTCAACTACAAACAAGTTAATACATGGCTGAGATTACTACAGGGAGATAGTAATTGTAGGACAGTCCCTGTTTTTTTTTTTTTTTTTAATTCTCCATAAAAAAATAAGTTGTGGGAGATTAAGATTGGCCTTTGTGCTTGTGTGCCAGTCCTGAGTGTGCCATCTTTGTCATGATCCCAATGGCTGGGGATCAGAAAAGGACAAGCACAAAAAACAAAACAAGCTCTAGGGTGATGGAAACTGAGCTGACCGCAATCCTGAACCTCAACACACAACTAGCTGTAGCCGGGGAACATGCCTACGATGATTCTAGACGTCTCGCGCCAGCCGAAGAACTAACTTTCCCTATTAGAAGAAACACAGACCTCTCTTGCCTCCAGAGAAACACCCCACAGAAATAGCAGCCCCCCACATGTAATGACGGTGAAATGAGAGGAAAGCACATACGTAGTTATGAAAACAGATTCAGCAAAATGAGGCCCACTAAAGCTAGATAGCAGAGGATACAAAAGTGAACTGCGCGGTCAGCGAAAAACCCTACAAAAAACCATCCTGAAATTACTTGAACTCATGTTCCAACTCATGGAACATGAGGAGTAATATCAGCCCACTAGAGCAACCAGCAAAAAGGAATCACATATCTGCAAGCTGGACTAAGACAAAAATTAAGCAAAACGTGGAACAGGAAAATCAAAAACTTAGCTTGTCCTGAAGAATACAGAAGCGGGAAGCAGAGGTAACAAGACACACTGATTACATTGATAGCCGGCGAGGAAATGACAAGAAAGCCAGGTTAAATAGGAAACTCCCATATCCTGATAGAACAGGTGGACACCAGAGACCGCAGAGAACACAAGTCACCCAGTACCATCTGTAACCACCAGAGGGAGCCCAAAAACAGAATCCACAACAGTACCCCCCCCTTGCGGAGGGGTCACCGAACCCTCACGAGAACCACCAGGGCGACCAGGATGAGCCCTATGAAATGCACGGACCAAATCAGCAGCATGAACATCAGAGGCAACCACCCAAGAATTATCCTCCTGACCATAACCCTTCCACTTGACCAAATATTGGAGTTTCCGTCTGGAAACACGAGAATCCAAGATCTTCTCCACAACATACTCCAATTCTCCCTCCACCAGCACCGGAGCAGGAGGCTCAAGCGAAGGAACAACAGGTACCTCATACTTCCGCAACAATGACCGATGGAACACATTATGAATAGCAAACGATGCCGGGAGATCCAAACGAAACGACACAGGGTTAAGAATTTCCAAGATCCTATAAGGACCGATGAACCGAGGCTTGAACTTAGGAGAAGAGACCTTCATAGGAACAAAACGAGAAGACAACCACACCAAGTCCCCAACAAGAAGTCGAGGACGCACGCGGCGACGGCGATTAGCAAACTGCAAACTGGGACAACTTCAAATTGTCCACCACATGACTCCAAATCTGATGCAACCTATCCACCACCATGTCCACTCCAGGACAATCAGAAGGCTCCACCTGACCAGAGGAAAAACGAGGATGAAACCCCGAATTACAAAAGAAAGGAGAAACCAAGGTAGCAGAACTAGCCCGATTATTAAGGGCAAATTCGGCAAGCGGCAAAAAGGTAACCCAGTCATCTTGATCAGCAGAAACAAAACACCTTAAATAAGTTTCCAAGGTCTGATTAGTTCGTTCCGTCTGGCCATTCGTCTGAGGATGGAATGCAGACGAAAAGGACAAATCAATGCCCATCTTAGCACAGAACGTCCGCCAAAATCTAGACACAAACTGGGATCCCCTGTCAGAAACGATGTTCTCCGGAATCCCATGCAAACGAACCACGTTCTGAAAAAACAGAGGGACCAACTCAGAGGAGGAAGGCAACTTAGGCAAGGGTACCAGATGAACCATCTTAGAAAAGCGGTCACACACAACCCAGATGACGGACATTTTTTGAGAGACAGGGAGATCCGAAATAAAGTCCATGGAAATGTGCGTCCAAGGCCTCTTCGGGATAGGCAAAGGGGACAACAATCCACTGGCCCGAGAACAGCAAGGCTTAGCCCGAGCGCAAACTTCACAAGACTGCACAAAAGAACGCACATCCCTCGACAAGAAAGGCCACCAAAAAGACCTGGCCACCAAGTCTCTAGTACCAAATATTCCAGGATGACCTGCCAACGCAGAAGAATGGACCTCAGAGATGACTCTACTGGTCCAATTATCCGGAACAAACAGTCTTTCAGGCGGACAACGATCAGGTTTATCCACCTGAAACTCCTGCAAAGCACGTCGCAAGTCTGGGGAGACAGCCGACAAAATCACCCCATCCCTAAGGATACCAGTGGGTTCAGAATTTCCAGGGGAGTCAGGTACAAAACTCCTAGAAAGAGCATCCGCCTTCACATTCTTTGAACCTGGCAGGTATGAAACCACAAAATCGAAACGGGAGAAAAACAGTGACCAACGAGCCTGTCTAGGATTCAGACGCTTGGCAGACTCAAGGTAAATCAGATTTTTGTGATCAGTCAAGACCACCACACGATGTCTAGCACCCTCAAGCCAATGACGCCACTCCTCAAATGCCCACTTCATGGCCAAAAGCTCCCGATTACCAACATCATAATTCCGCTCAGTGGGCGAAAACTTTCTAGAAAAGAACGCACATGGCTTCATCACTGAGCAATCGGAGCTTCTCTGTGACAAAACCGCCCCCGCTCCAATCTCGGAAGCATCAACCTCAACCTGAAAAGGAAGCGAAACATCTGGCTGACGCAACACAGGAGCAGAAGAAAACCGGCGCTTAAGTTCCTGAAAGGCCTCCACAGCCGCAGGAGACCAATCAGCAACATCAGCACCCTTCTTAGTCAAATCCATCAAAGGCTTAACAACACTAGAAAAATTAGTTATGAAACGACGATAAAAATTAGCAAAGCCCAAGAACTTCTGTAGACTCTTAAGAGATGTAGGCTGCGTCCAGTCACAAATAGCCTGAACCTTGACGGGATCCATCTCAATAGTAGAAGGGGAAAAAATATACCCCAAAAAAGAAATCTTCTGGACTCCAAAGAGACACTTTGAACCTTTTTCAAACAAAGAATTGGCCCGCAGGACCTGAAACACCTTCCTGACCTGCTGAACATGGGACTCCCAGTCATCCGAAAAAACCAAAACATCATCCAAATACACAATCATAAATTTATCCAGATATTCACGGAAAATATCGTGCATAAAGGACTGGAAGACAGAAGGAGCATTAGAAAGTCCAAAAGGCATCACCAAATACTCAAAATGGCCCTCAGGCGTATTAAATGCGGTTTTCCACTCATCACCCTGCTTTATCCGCACAAGATTATACGCACCCCGAAGATCAATCTTAGTGAACCATTTAGCCCCCTTAATGCGAGCGAACAAATCAGTCAACAATGGCAAAGGATACTGATATTTAACTGTAATCTTATTCAAAAGACGGTAATCTATACAAGGCCTCGAGGAACCATCTTTTTTGGCCACAAAAAAAAAAACCTGCTCCCAAAGGGGACGAAGATGGACGGATATGTCCCTTTTCCAAGGACTCCTTAACATAATCCCGCATAGCAGTATGCTCTGGCACTGACAGATTGAACAAACGACCTTTAGGAAATTTACTGCCAGGAATCAAATCTATAGCACAATCGCAATCCCTGTGAGGAGGAAGCGAATTGAGCTTAGGCTCCTCAAAAACATCCCGATAATCAGACAAAAATACCGGAACCTCAGAAGGAGTAGATGAAGCGATAGAAATCGGAGGTGCATCATCATGAACTCCCTGACATCCCCAGCTTAACACAGACATCGTTTTCCAGTCCAAGACTGGGTTATGAGTTTGTAACCATGGCAGACCAAGCACTAAGACATCATGTAAATTATACAGTACCAGGAAGCGAATCACCTCCTGATGAACAGGAGTCATACGCATGGTCACTTGTGTCCAGTACTGAGGTTTATTCATAGCCAAAGGTGTAGAGTCAATTCCTTTCAAAGGAATAGGGACTTCCAGAGGCTCCAGACTAAACCCACATCGGTTGGCAAATGACCAATCCATAAGACTCAGGGCAGCGCCTGAATCCACATAGGCATCGACGGAAATGGCTGATAATGAACAAATCAGAGTCACAGACAGAATGAACTTAGACTGTAAAGTACTAATGGCAACAGACTTATCAACCTTTTTTGTGCGTTTAGAGCATGCTGATATAACATGAGCTGAATCACCACAATAAAAACACAACCCATTTTTTCGCCTATAGTTTTGCCGTTCACTTCTGGACTGAATTCTATCACATTGCATTGTCTCAGGTGCCTGTTCAGAAGACACCGCCAAATGGTGCACAGGTTTGCGCTCCCGTAAACGCCGATCAATCTGAATAGCCATAGTCATAGACTCATTCAGACCTGTAGGCGCAGGGAACCCCACCATGACATCTTTAATGGCCTCAGAAAGGCCATCTCTGAATCTTGCAGCCAGGGCGCACTCATTCCACTGAGTAAGCACCGACCATTTCCGAAATTTCTGACAATATATTTCTGCTTCATCTTGCCCCTGAGAGAGAGCCAATAAAGCTTTTTCAGCCTGAATCTCTAGGTTAGGTTCCTCATAGAGCAAACCCAATGCCAGAAATAACGCCTGGCGTCTGTAACCACCAGAGGGAGCCCAAAAACAGAATCCACAACACATCTCTCTTAAATAGTGGGCCATAGAAAGCCCCTTTTTTTTCCTTTTTTTTAAATTTGGCTTCTAAATTCTCCCTGAAAAAAAAAACAGTGGGAGATTAATATTGGCCTTTCTGCTTGTGTGCCAGTCCTGAGTGTGCCATCTCTCTTAAATAGTGGGCCATAGAAAGTCCCGTGTTTTTTTTTTTTTTTTAATTTGGTTTCTAACTTCTCCCTGAAAAATTAAAAAAACAGTGGGAGATTAATATTGGCCTTTCTGCTTGTGTGCCAGTCCTGAGTGTGCCATCTCTCTTAAATAGTGGGCCATAGAAAGCCTAGTGTTTTTTTTTTTAAATTTGGATTCTAAATTCTCCCTTGAAAAATAAAAAAAACCGTGGGAGATTAATATTGGCCTTTCTGCTTGTGTGCCAGTCCTGAGTGTGCTATCTCTCTTAAATAGTGGGCCATAGAAAGCCCCGTGTTTTTTTTGTTTTTTTAAATTTGGTTTCTAACTTCTCCCTGAAAAAATAAAAAAAAACAGTGGGAGATTAATATTGGCCTTTCTGCTTGTGTGCCAGTCCTGAGTGTGCCATCTCTCTTAAATAGTGGGCCATAGAAAGCCCCTTTTTTTTAAATTTGGTTTCTAAATTCTCCCTGAAAAAAAAAACAGTGGGAGATTAATATTGGCCTTTCTGCTTGTGTGCCAGTCCTGAGTGTGCCATCTCTCTTAAATAGTGGGCCATAGAAAGCCTAGTTTGTTTTTGTTTTTTTAAATTTGGTATCTAAATTCTCCCTGAAAAACAAAAACAGTGGGAGATTAATATTGGCCTTTCTGCTTGTGTGCCAGTCCTGAGTGTGCCATCTCTTTTAAATAGTGGGCCATAGAAAGCCCCGTGTTTTTTTTTAATTTGGTTTCTAACTTCTCCCTGAAAAAAAAACAGTGGGAGATTAATATTGGCCTTTCTGCTTGTGTGCCAGTCCTGAGTGTGCCATCTCTCTTAAATAGTGGGCCATAGAAAGCCCCTTTTTTTTTTTTTTTTTTATTTGGTTTCTAACTTCTCCCTGAAAAAATAAAAAAAAAAGTGGGAGATTAATATTGGCCTTTCTGCTTGTGTGCCAGTCCTGAGTGTGCCATCTCTCTTAAATAGTGGGCCATAGAAAGCCTAGTTTTTTTTTTTTTTTAAATTTGGTATCTAAATTCTCCCTGAAAAAAAAACAGTGGGAGATTAATATTGGCCTTTGTGCTTGAGTGACAGTCCTGCGTGTGTGGCATCTCTCTCATTTGGTGCCACAGAAAACAGAGTGTGTAACATCGTGCCTGATTTTCCTTGTGGTCTCACCCACCTATTAAGGGATATCTAAATCATACAGAAGTTAGAGTTCACCTTGTAAGTTGTTTGACAGTAACAAATACCGTTAGTTTGGTGACGTTTTTAAAACAATGAGAAAGTCTGGTGGAAGAGGTCGTGGCCGTGGGCGTTCATTGCCAGCTGGTAATGATGGTAGTGGTAGTGGAGCATCGGGTGGTCGTGGGAAAAACAATATAGCACCTAAGTCTCGAGTCGTGGAGCCAGGTTCGTCGTCTGGCTACACAAGGCCTCGAACGCTCCCTTTTCTGGGAGTAGGAAAACCGCTTTTAAAGCCGGAGCAGCAAGAGCAAGATTTGGCTTACCTTGCTGACTCAGCCTCTAGCTCTTTTGCCTCCTCTTCTGAAACTGCTAAATGTAAAAGCAGCGCGTCGTTAGTGGATGTTCACGGTCAGGGACAAGTCGCTTCCTTGTCCTCTTCAGCAAAAACAGCAACAGAGAAGGATGCAGCAGGCGACACAACGGGTTACTCCATGGAGCTCTTTACACATACCGTCCCTGGCTTAGAAAGTGAAACAGTTAACAGGCCATGCCCATTACAAGTTGAATCTGACATGGAGTGCACTGATGCACAGCCACAGCCAGACTACTATGCTGGTCCTTTGACTCACAACATTGCCCTCGCAGGGTACTGATCCAGAATCAGACAATGATGAGACTATGGTGCCCCGTCACGAACACTATACCACCGACTTACACGGTGACACAGACGAAGTTGCACACGAGCTAGAAGAGGAGGTTATAGATGACCCAGTTGTTGACCCCGATTGGCAGCCATTGGGGGTACAGGGTGCAGGCGGCAGTAGTTCTGAAGCGGAGGAGGAGGGGCCGCAGCAGGCATCAACATTGCAACAGGTTCCATCTGCCGGGCCCGTATCTGGCCCAAAACGCGTGGCAAAGACAAAACCTGTTGGAGGACAGCGTGGCCATCCGGTTAAAGCTCAGTCTGCAATGCCCGAAAAGAGATCCGATGCTAGAAAGAGTGCAGTCTGGCATTTTTTTAAACAACATCCAATTGATCAGCGTAAAGTCATCTGTCAGAAATGTTCAACTACCTTAAGCAGAGGTCAGAATCTGAAAAGTCTAAATACAAGTTGCATGCATAGACATTTAACCACCATGTATTTCCAAGCCTGGACTAACTACCAAACGTCCCTTAAGGTTGTAGCACCCTCGGCCAATGAAGCTAGTCAGCAATGCTACATCCCTTCCGTCACTGTAAGGCCACCATTTTCCGCACCACCTGCAGTATCTGTGCAGGTTTCTTTGCCAGGCCAAAGCAGTCAGGGTCAGGGAATCACCAGTTTCGTAGTAGGAAACACTGCATCTAGGGCACCGGCGGCAACAATACCGTCTCCAACCGTCTCTCAGTCTGCCATGTCCTCCGGCACCCCCGCTAGTTCCACGATCTCCAGCTCTCCAGTCCAGCTCACCCTACATGAGACTATGGTTAGAAAAAGGAAGTACTTAGCCTCGCATCCGCGTACACAGGGTTTGAACGCCCACATAGCTAGACTAATCTCTTTAGAGATGATGCCCTACCGGTTAGTTGAAAGCGAAGCTTTCAAAGCTCTGATGGACTACGCTGTACCACGCTACGAGCTACCCAGTCAACACTTCTTTTCGAGAAAAGCCATCCCAGCCCTCCACCAGCATGTTAAAGAGTGCATCGTCCATGCACTCAGGCAATCTGTGAGTACAAAGGTGCACCTGACAACAGATGCATGGACCAGTAGGCATGGCCAGGGACGTTACGTGCCCATCACGGCACACTGGGTGAATGTGGTGGATGCAGGGTCCACAGGGGACAGCAATTTTGGGACAGTTCAGCCTAGCCCACGGTCTAGGAAACAGTTGGCTGTAGCCGTTCGCACCCCCTCCTCCTTCTCCTCGTCCTCCTGCAGAAGCGAGAGCTCATCCACAGACCGCAGTCACCCAACCACTCCATCCGCAGCTGCCACTGTTGCACACCAGTTGTCCCATTATGGGGCAGCTACTGGCAAGCGTCAGCAGGGTGTATTGGCTATGAAGTGTTTGGGCGACAACAGACACACCGCGGAAGTTCTGTACGAGTTCTTGCAGAAAGAAACGCAGTCGTGGCTGGGCACTGTAGATCTTGAGGCAGGCAAGGTAGTGAGTGATAACGGAAGGAATTTCATGGCTGCCATCTCCCTTTCCCAACTGAAACACATTCCTTGCCTGGCTCACACCTTAAACCTGGTGGTGCAGTGCTTCCTGAAAAGTTATCCGGGGGTATCCGACCTGCTCCTCAAAGTGCGCGGACTTTGCTCGTATATCCGCCGTTCGCCCGTACACTCCAGCCGTATGCAGACCTATCAGCGGTCTTTGAACCTTCCCCAGCATCGCCTAATCATCGACGTTGCAACAAGGTGGAACTCAACACTGCACATACTTCAGAGACTGTGCGAACAGAGGCGTGCTGTTATGTATTTGTGGGAGGATACACATACACGGGCAGGCAGTAGGATGGCAGACATGGAGTTGTCAGGTGTGCAGTGGTCGAAGATACAAGACATGTGTCAAGTCCTTCAGTGTTTTGAGGAATGCACACAGCTGGTTAGTGCAGACAACGCCATAATAAGCATGAGCATCCCCTTAATGCGTCTGCTGATGCAAAGTTTGACGCACATAAAGGATCAGGCGTCTGCAGCAGAGGAAGAGGAAAGCCTTGATGACAGTCAGCCATTGTCTTGTCAGGGCAGTGTACAGGACGAGGTAGCGGGCGAACAGGAGGAGGAGGATGAGGAGGATGATGGGGATGAGTATTTTTTTAATGAGGAAGCTTTTCCGGGGCCACGAGAAATTGGTGGCGTGGCAAGGCCGGGTTCTGGTTTTTTGAGGGACACAAGTGACGTAGATTTGCCTGAAACAGCCCCTCAACCCAGCACAACCGCAGATTTGACAACTGGAACTTTGGCCCACATGGCGGATTATGCCTTACGTATCCTCAAAAGGGACACACGCATTACTAAAATGATGAACAATGACGATTACTGGTTGGCCTGCCTCCTTGATCCTCGCTATAAAGGCAAATTGCAAAATATTATGCCACATGAGAACTTGGAACTAATATTAGCAACCAAACAATCAACTCTTGTTGACCGTTTGCTTCAGGCATTCCCATCACACAGTGCCCGTGATCGTTCTCACACGAGCTGCAGGGGGCAGCACACCAGAGGTGTTAGAGGTGCAGAAATCAGAAGAGGCGTTGGACAGAGGGGTTTTCTGACCAGGTTGTGGAGTGATTTTGCTATGACCGCAGACAGGACAGGTACTGCGGCATCAATTCAAAGTGACAGGAGACAACATTTGTCCAGTATGGTTACTAACTATTTTTCCATCCCTTATCGATGTTCTCCCTCAACCGTCATTCCCATTTCATTACTGGGCATCCAAATTAGACACCTGGCCAGAATTGGCAGAATATGCATTGCAGGAGCTTTCTTGCCTGGCAGCTAGTGTCCTATCAGAAAGAGTATTCAGTGCTGCAGGTTCAATATTAACCGAAAAAAGGACTCGTCTGGCTACCCAAAATGTGGATGATCTAACCTTCATTAAAATGAACCACAACTGGATTTCGAATTCTTTTGCCCCACCTTGCCTGGCTGACACCTAGCTTTCCTATGAAAAGGTCTTGCTTGTGGACTACTCTGACTGACTTTTCCAATCGCGTAATTTGCAGCAGCTGATTGTCCAGCATACGACATGTTTACACCTCCCTAAATGGCCAAACGCCCCCCAAGGGGCCGTGGTCTCCCCACTTGGCGCAAGCACCCGTGAGAGTGCCGTTTGTCTGAAGAGGTGGGTGTGCCCGCTTTTGGTCGACGGCACTGCCACTGGGTCCCTCATAGTACAATAAAGTGTCTCTGGCGTTGGTGGTGCGCACCCAACGTCAGACACACTGTTGTAAGATGAGGGGACCTGGGCCTGTACCGCCGGCCGCAAGAGAGTTCCCCCCCCCCAGCTCAAACATTGCTCTACCACTTGCACAATTATCTCTCACAGTTCCACCAATGTTTAGTCTATGCGCTGACTAGTGTTGAGCATTCCGATACCGCAAGTATCGGGTATCGGCCGATATTTGCGGTATCGGAATTCCGATACCGAATTCCGATACTTCCCGCGTATCGGATACCGGAATCGGAAGTTCCCAGAATTCAAATTGAACGCAGCAGCCAATGAGGAATGAATGAAAGTGTGGGCACATCCTGTTTAGCATGGTGGGCATGTAAGTACTGGCAAGGCTGGGATTGGCTGCTGAAATGATGTCACTCTGCACTATAAAAAAGCGCTGCCGCCATTTTGCGCTCACTCTGCTGTGATTTCAGTTAGGGACAGGACGCTGTGTTCTAACTGAGGGCCAGTTGAGCTTGCTAATTGCTTTATTTTCCTTTCCAAAGGCTAATTTAGCAAAACGCTGTGTGTTCTTCACTGTTCACCTTGCTCTTGCCTTGCAGCGCTGTTTTAACAGCGTTCTGCAAGGTCTGTGTGTGTGTGTGTGTGTGTGTGTGTGTGCAGCTCACTCTGTAGTCTGTGTGCAGCCATATACCCGGTTGTATTCAGCTCAGGGGGGGTTCACACTGCCTCACACAGTTGTTCTTTTTTGCTCTTAGTGCAGCCTGCTGCACATTTTTTCTCAAATTTCCTATTAGTGTTTTTCCACCAGTCTCCAGCTCTATTGTGGAAAAACACTACATAGGATAACCTAGAGGGGGTTTTTAGGGCCTTGCAGCGCCGTTTACGGCTGTCTGCACGGTCTCCGTGTGAGCCCAGCTCGCCCTGCAGTCTGTGTGCAGCCATAGCCGGTTGGATTCAGCTCAGGGTTCGTTACTGGCTCATACCTTGAGAAAAATTTTCCTTTTTTTCAAATAGTGCAGCCTGTTTAAAATTTGAAAAAAAAGAATTCCTATTAGTGTCTTTCCACTCGTATCCAGCTAAATAGTGGAAAAACACTATATAGGATAACCTAGAGGAGGGTTTTTTGGCCTTGCAGCGCCGTTTACGGCTGTCTGCACGGTCTCCGTGTGAGCCCAGCTCGCCCTGTAGTCTGTGTGCAGCCATAGCCGGTTGGATTCAGCTCAGGGTTCGTTACTGGCTCATACCTTGAGAAAAATTTTCCTTTTTTTTCAAATAGTGCAGCCTGTTTAAAATTTGAAAAAAAAAAATCCTATAAGTGTCTTTCCACTCGTATCCAGCTAAATAGTGGAAAAACACTATATAGGATAACCTAGAGGAGGGTTTTTTGGCCTTGCAGCGCCGTTTACGGCTGTCTGCACGGTCTCCGTGTGAGCCCAGCTCGCCCTGTAGTCTGTGTGCAGCCATAGCCGGTTGGATTCAGCTCAGGGTTCGTTACTGGCTCATACCTTGAGAAAAATTTTCCTTTTTTTGAAATAGTGCAGCCTGTTTAAAATTTGAAAAAAAAAAAAATCCTATTAGTGTCTTTCCACCAGTCTCCAGCTCAATTGTGGAAAAACACTACATAGGATAACCTAGAGGGTTTTTTTGGGGCCTTGCAGCACCGTTTACGGCTGTCTGCACGGTCTCTGTGTGAGCGCAGCTCGCCCTGTAGTCTGTGTGCAGCCATAGCCGGTTGGATTCAGCTCAGGGTGCGTTACTGCCTCATACCTTGAAAAACAATTTCCTTTTTTTCAAATAGTGCAGCCAGTTTAAAATTTGAAAAAAAAAATTCCTATTAGTGTCTTTCCACTTGTATCCAGCTAAATAGTGGAAAAACACTATATAGGATAACCTAGAGGAGGGTTTTTTGGCCTTGCAGCGCCGTTTACGGCTGTCTGCACGGTCTCCGTGTGATTTAAACTAGCTCTGTAGCCCGATCTGCACCAAAAAAAAGGTTAAGTTCACCAAACACAACTTAACACTTGTGTAGGCCACATTTGAAAAATAATAAAGTTTAGTCCACAATTTACAACATTAGTGTTTCTTACACCTGTTAGGAGGAGCATTACAGGAATAAGCACACTAAGGCCTTAGTACTTTTCTGCTTATCTTTATCTGTCAACCAAGATGAAGAGGGCAGGGAGTAAGGCACGTGGGCGTGGGCGCGGAGCAGGGAGAGGAGCAGGGAGAGGACGTGGTGATTCTGTGCCTGCTGCGGGCGCCGGTGACTCGTCGTCACTCAGTTTCAGCAGGGAACAGTCCTTCATGCGCAGCTTTGTCGGAGAGCGCCGTGCACCACTGCTGCGTGAAGACCAAATTGAAGCCGTTGTCGGGTGGATGGCAGCTAACGCCTCGGCATCGACTTCAGTTAGTGCCACATCCTCTCAGGCACAGAGCACTGGAGAGCAGCCATCTGTCTCTTCACCACCTGCCAAATTGGCCAGGCAGTCAGAGAGCCCAGGACAGGAGCCGTCTCTACTTCTGTTCTCTGAATCTCTTGGCTTGGAAACAGGGGGCCAGCCAAGCAGCATTGGAGAAATGGAAGAAGAGGCAGTGTGCAGTGATGCCCAACACCTTTTTCTCTCTGACTCTGAAGAGGCAGGTGGGCCAGTGCCTCCGGTGACCACAGCGCAGTACGCATCTGATGATGAAACTCAGGTGCCGCTTTCTCGTGCGTACTGTGCTGCTGAGACTACCCAGGAGGAGCAGTTGGTGGCAGAGGGTAGTGGAGATGATGAGGTCCTTGACCCATCGTGGCGTGAGGAACAGGAAGGTGGTGGGAGCAGCTCAGAGGAAGAGCTTCCTCTTACGGGCCAAAGAGGGAGAGGGAGGGGGAAGACTGCGGAGCCTGTAGCCTCCACTTTGGCACCCGTTAGGAGCCTGTCTCTTTCCAAAGCCAAAAAGGGCGCTCCCAAGACTTGCAGTGCCTGGTCCTTTTTTGACACAGTTGCAGATGACATTTGTTTTGTCAAATGCAAGCTGTGTCATCATAAAGTAAAAAGAGGGAAAAATGTCAGCAACCTCAATACCACAAATATGTGGAAACATGTGCGGACCAGGCACGCGGTGGAGTTACAGAAACACACTGAAGATGTAGGCCAACCAACAGCGGCAGCTACCACCTCTTCAGCTCGTGTTGCCTCTTCCTCCAGCTCACGCACAGCTGGTTTGGCTTCCTCCCAGAGACCTTGTGTAATTCCACCCACAGCACCACCTTCCCAGTCATCCTCACACTCCCAGTCTACTCTACAGCCATCGGTAGTACAGGCATGGGAGAAAAGGCGGGCATTCTCGGCCAACCACCCCCGAGCACAGGCTCTGAATGCAGGCATTGCCAAACTGTTGTCCCTGGAAATGCTCTCGTTCAGGCTGGTGGAGACTGACAGCTTCCGTGACTTGATGGCATTGGCAGTCCCACAGTACAAGGTGCCCAGCCGCTTTTACTTCAGCAGGCAGGCTGTCCCTGCCCTGCACAGGCATGTTGAGGCAAACATAAAACATGCGCTACTGAACGCCGTCAGTAGCAAGGTCCACCTCACCACCGATGCGTGGACCAGTCAGCATGGACAGGGGCGATATGTTTCCCTCACTGCCCATTGGGTTAATGTTGTTGAGCCAGGTACAGATCGTGCGAGTGGCGCAGGACGTGTCCTGCCCACTCCAAGGATTGCAGGAATCCAGTCTGTACGCATCGACTCCTCCTCTTACACCAGTTCCTCTGATTCCTCTCTGCAGGATCCGTCACAGTCCACCCCCACATGGACCCGTGAACGTTTACCTATGACCGACATGAGCACAGCCGTGGCCAAACGTCAGCAGGCCGTCTTGAAACTAGTTTCATTGGGGCATCGAAGCCACACAGCGCAGGAGCTCTGGAATGCCATAAAGCAGGAGAGCGATGTGTGGTTACTGCCAGCGAATCTCCAGCCAGGCATGGTAGTGTGTGACAATGGCCGAAATCTGGTGGCAGCTTTGGCCCTTGGCAACCTCACTCACATCCCATGTCTGGCACATGTGCTCAATTTGGTTGTGCAGAGTATTCTGAGGGACTATCCAGATCTTGATGCCCTGCTGCACAAGGTCCGCCTAGAGTGTGCTCACTTGCGGCGTTCCAGCTTGGCCAGATCCCGCATTGCTGCTCTGCAGCGCCGATTCCGCCTTCCGGAACACCGCATCATATGTGACCTACCTACCCGGTGGAATTCCACGTTACATATGTTGGAGCGGTTGTGTGAGCAGCAGCAAGCAGTTATGGAGTACCAGCTGCATCAGGCGCAAAGAAGTCGCAGTCAGCGCCGATCAGACTTCACAACCACAGAGTGGGCCACTATGAAGGACGTCTGCCAGGTTTTGCGTCCTTTTGATTATTCCACGCGGATGGCAAGTGCAGATGATGCACTAGTAAGCATGACTGTCCCCCTTATCTGCCTGCTTCAGCAAACTTTGCAAGGGTTAAGGGATGATGTGGTGGAAGAGGTGGAGGATGAGGAGTCACCTTTTCCATCAGCTTCTGGAGAGTCAGCGCCACGTGGTTCCTCACAAAGGGGTACGCAGGGGCCAATTTGTGAGGAGGATGAGGAGGAGTCAATGGAGGAGGAAGAGCTCCGTCCAGAGGAGGGAGCGACACAATTGTCCAGTGGTCAGTGTGTACAGCGAGGGCGGGGTGATGACGAGCGGGCAGAGATCATGTCTCAAGCAGGGGACAGCGTTTCTGGGCCAGTTGGCACTCTGCAGCACATGGTGGATTTCATGCTGCAGTGCCTGAGAAACGACCGCCGCATCGACCACATTCTCAATATGCCTGATTATTGGGTGTTCACCCTCCTCGATCCTCGCTACCGGGACAACGTCCAAAACCTCATCCCTGCGTTGACCCGGGAGTGTAAATTGCGGGAGTACCACGACACACTGGTGAATTCCATCATCTTCTCCTGTCCAACTGAGAGGAGTGCTGCTAGTGCTTTACAAAGCAGCTCAGTGCGTCGAGGCAGTGGGGGAGGCTCTGCCCAAAGAGGGAGCAGAAGCAGTGCCTCTGCCCAAGGCAAGCCCAGTATGGCACAACTCTGGCACACTTTTGTGTGCCCGCCCCAAATGTCTACACCATCACCGGCGGCTCCAGTCAGCAGGAGGCAACGGTTCCGTCAGATGGTGACAGACTACATGGCTTGCCCTCTTACTGTACTCCCAGACGGCTCTTCCCCGTTCAAGTTTTGGGTCTCTAAGCTGGATACATGGCCAGAGCTAAGCCAGTATGCATTGGAGGTGCTGGCTTGCCCTGCGGCTAGAGTCTTATCGGAACGTGTCTTTAGTGCCGCAGGTGGTGTACTAACAGACCGTCGCATGCGACTATCCTCCGATAACGTTGACCGGCTTACTTTCCTGAAAATGAACCAGGCCTGGATCTCGCAGGAATTTGCCACTCCTCTGCCTGATTAAGTAATTGGGTGTCATCCAGGTCTCCTGCTGTGTTCATCTTTCTACCACCTGAACTGCTATTCCTGGGCTCCAACACCGCCAGTTGCGGCTCAGAAGTGCAGGCTGCACAGTAAAAACATATGACCCAGTGTTATTGGGTTTCAGTAACGTCAGCTGATCCCCAGCTGTGTAGCCGGCAATGTGTCCTGCGACCGCCACGCTGGCACAACAACCTAAATGTAAGGGAACCTGTCCCCCCCCCCCCCCCCCGTCGTTTGTTACTGAAAGAGCCATCTTGTGCAGCAGTAATGCTGCACAAGGAAAAGGTAGCTCTTTTTTTTTAGCTCTTTGCACACGCCGAACTTAACACTTATAAAATGTGTTCACTGATACCGTTATACCGTCCCGGAGCTGGGACTTTCCTTCGTAATGTGACGCAGCACAGCCGTCATTCCTACCCCCTTGGTGCCATGCGCTGCCTCCTCAGCGTTGTTTTAAGCTGTCACGGAGCCTGCGCTGTTCTGTTATCCCTTGGGCATGCCCTATTTGCGCTGCCTGTCTTCTGATTGAGTCACACTGCGGGCCTGGGATCCATGGGCATGCGCAGTGCATATCTTCCCCTCGGGCTCTCGCTCATTTCCCTCCGCCTTCTTTAGACTGTGCGCCGTCAGCTGATCCCTAGCATGCCACGGCCGTGACACCGCACAGTCTGAAGAAGAGGGAAGGAGGGGAGTGAGAGTCGAGGTTATGCACTGTGCATGCCCATGGTTCCAAGGCCCGCAGTGGGATTACGTTAGATGAGACTGCGAGGTGGGATCTGGAGCAGCGTGGACGCACAGGCACTGACAGCCTGACACCAAATTATGTCAGAAGACAGGCAGCGCTAATTGGGCATGGCCAAGGGCTAACAGAACAGCGCAGGCTCCGTGACAGCTTAAAACAACGCTGAGGAGGCAGCGCACGGCATCAAGGGGATAGGAATGACAGCTGTGCTGTGTCCCATTACGAAGGAAATTCGCACCTCCGGAACGGTTTAACGGTATAAAGGGACACATTTTTAGTGTTTACTTCGGTGTTTGCAAGGAGCATAATTAAAAGAGCAACCTTTTCCTTTTGCATCCTTAGTGCTGCACAAGATGGCTCTTTCAGCTACAAACGTCTTGGGGGGGGGGGTTAAAGGTTTCCTTTCAACTTGCTCCAATCAGGCTTCGGCCTACACTCTGTTCCTCTGCTCCTCCTGCTGTCCCTGGGCTCTAACACCGCCAGTTGGTGCCTGGAAGTGCTGTGTGCACAGTCAACAGTCGCTCCTCTGTTATTGGGGTTCAGTAACGTCAGCTGATCCCCAGCTGTGTGTGCGGCAATACCTCCAATCTGCTCCTCCTGCTGTCCCTGGGCTCTAACACCGCCAGTTGGTGCCTGGAAGTGCTGTGTGCACAGTCAACAGTCGCTCCTCTGTTATTGGGGTTCAGTAATGTCAGCTGATCCCCAGCTGTGTGTGCGGCAATACCTCCAATCTGCTCCTCCTGCTGTCCCTGGGCTCTAACACCGCCAGTTGGTGCCTGGAAGTGCTGTGTGCACAGTCAACAGTCGCTCCTCTGTTATTGGGGTTCAGTAACGTCAGCTGATCCCCAGCTGTGTATCCGGCAATGTGTCATGCGACCGCCACGCTGGCACAACTAAAATGTAAGGGGACCTGTCCCCCCCCCCCTAGGCGTTTGTTACTGAAAGAGCCACCATGTGCAGCACTAATACTGCACAAGGGAAAGGTCGCTCTTGAAATTATGCTCCTTGCAAACGCTGAACTACACACTCATGTAACGTGTCCCCTCACACCGTCCAACCGTCCCGGAGGTGGGACTTTCCTTTGTAATGTGACGCAGCACAGCCGTCATTGCTACCCCCTTGGCACCGTGCGCTGCCTCCTTAGCATTGTTTGATTCCGTCATGGACCCTGCGCTGTTATGTTATCCCTTGGCCATGCACAGTTTGCGCTGCCCGTCCTCTGACATCATTTGTTGTCGTCCTGGCTGCGCCTGTGCGTCCACGCTGCCCGAAATCCCACCTCGCAGTGTCGTCTAATGTGATCCCACAGTGGGCCTGGTATCCATGGCCATGCGCAGTGCATATACTAGCCTCTCACTCCCCTTCTTCACGCTTCTTCAGACTAGGCGGCGTCAGCTGATCCCTAATAGCATGCCACGGCCGTGACGCCGCACAGTCTGAAGAAGCAGGAAGGAGGTGAGTGAGAGGCGATGATATGCACTGCGCATGCCCATGGATCCCTGGCCCGCAGTGGGACTACATTAGATGACACTGCAAGGTTGGATCTCGGGCAGCTTGGACGCACAGGCACTGCCAGCCTGACACCTACATGATGTCAGAAGACGGGCACCGCTAACTGTGCATGGCCAAGGGATAACATTACAGCGCGGGCTCCGTGACAGAACCAAACAACGTTGAGGAGGTGGCGCCCGGCACCAAGGGGGTTGGAATGACGGCTGTGCTGTGTCACATTACAAAGGAAAGTCCCACTTCCGGGATGGTTTGACGGTGTGAGGGGACACATTATATGAGTGTGTACTTCAGCGTTTGCAAGGAGCATAATTTTCGGAGCCACCATTTTCCATGTGCAGTATTACTGCTGTACAAGATGGCTCTTTCAGCAACAAATGCCTGGGGGGGGGGTTAAAGGTTCCCTTTCAACTTGCTCCACTACAGGCTTCGGCCTACACTCTGCTCCTCTTTGATTCCCTGGGTTTCAACACTGTCAGTTGCCACCTGGAAGTGTTGTCTACACAGAAAAAACACTAGGTGATGTGTCAGTGGGGTTCAGCACCGCCAGCTGTTCCCCTGCTGTGTAGTCGGCATCGTGTCCAGCACAAGCCACGCTGGCACAACAGAACAAAAGCTGCCACCAGTGCAGGCTTCGGCCTACACTCTGCTCCTCTCCTCCTCCTGCTGACACTGGGCTCAAACACCGCTAGTTTTTGCCCGGAAGTGCTAGCTGCACAGAGTAAAACACCAGCCAATGTGTTAGTGGGGTTCAGCAACGCCAGCTGTTCCCCTGCTGTGTAGCCGGCAACGTGACCTGCAAACGCCATGCAGGCACAGGAACTGAAATTAAAGGGAACCTGCCCCCCACCCCCCCAGGTGTTTCTATGTATAACAGCCACCTAGTACAGCAGTACTGCTGCATTTGTACAAGGTGGCTGACTTTTTCTCCTTGGCCACGTGGAACTCAACACGTACAAAATGTGTCTCATTGAGACCATTCCACTGTCCCTGAGGTGTGACTTTCCTTTCTAATGATACGCAGCACCCCCCTTGGTAGCGTTTCCCGTCTTTTGTCATCATGGTTAGCTGGCTGCGCCTGTGCATCCGCCCTGCTAGAAACAACGCCCCTCGTTGTCATATTTATTTTGTCAGCGAGGGTGTGGTTTATGGGCACGAGCAGTGCATATGTTCGCCTGTCTTAACTCATCTCCTTCCACCTTCTTCAGACTGTGCGGCCTCCTGGCTGTGGTAGGCGATAAGGGATCAGCTGAGGCCGCCCAGTCTGGAGCAGGTGTAAGGACATGTGTAAGCGGCAAACCTATTTACTGCACAAGGCCACGAATCCCAGCCACGCAGTGTGATTTTTTGAAAACAAACTGTGGGTCTGGGATTCATGTCCATCGCTAACCGCAACGGCCGACATGAAATGAGGTCAGAAGACAGGAAGCGCTCACAGCGCATGGCCAAGGGATCACAATAGCGCAGACTCCTGTACAGCAAATAACAACGCTCAGGAATCTGCGCCCAGTACCTAGGTGCAAATTTTGACACCTGTGCTGCGTCTCCTTAAAAAGACAAGTCACGCCTCCACAACTGTTTGACAGTATAATGGGCTAAATAGTGTACGTGTTTTAGTCAGCGTGTGCAAGGAGCAAAACAAATAGAGCAACCTTTTACTTGTGCAGCATTAATGCTGCACAAGGGTGGCTCTTGTACCTTGCAACACCTGAGGGGGGGTTAAAGGTAACCTTTGAAATTGGTTCAACTAGGCTTCGGCCTACACTCTGCTCCTCTCCTGCTGACCCTGGGCTCAAACACCGCCAGTTTCTGCCCGGACATGCTAGCTGCACAGAGAGAAACACCAGCCAATGTGTTAGTGGGGTTCAGCACCGCCAGCTGTTCCCCTGCTGTGTAGTCGGCATCGTGTCCAGCACAAGCCACGCTGGCACAACTGACCAAAAGCTGCCACCAGTGCAGGCTTCGGCCTACACTTTGCTCCTCTCCTCCTCCTGCTGACCCTGGGCTCAAACAATGCCAGTTTCTGCCCGGACATGCTAGCTTCACGGAGTAAAACACCAGCCAATGTGTTAGTGGGGTTCAGCAACGCCAGCTGTTCCCCTGCTGTGTAGCCGGCAACGTGACCTGCAAACGCCATGCAGGCACAGGAACTGAAATTAAAGGGAACCTGCCCCCCACCCCCCAGGTGTTTCTATGTATAACAGCCACCTAGTACAGCAGTACTGCTGCATTTGTACAAGGTGGCTGACTTTTTCTCCTTGCCCACGTGGAACTCAACACGTACAAAATGTGTCTCATTGAGACCATTCCACTGTCCCTGAGGTGTGACTTTCCTTTCTAATGATACGCAGCACCCCCCTTGGTAGCGTTTCCCGTCTTTTGTCATCATGGTTAGCTGGCTGCGCCTGTGCATCCGCCCTGCTAGAAACAACGCCCCTCGTTGTCATATTTATTTTGTCAGCGAGGGTGTGGTTTATGGGCACGAGCAGTGCATATGTTCGCCTGTCTTAACTCATCTCCTTCCGCCTTCTTCAGACTGTGCGGCCTCCTGGCTGTGGTAGGCGATAAGGGATCAGCTGAGGCCGCCCAGTCTGGAGCAGGTGTAAGGACATGTGTAAGCGGCAAACCTATTTACTGTACAAGGCCACGAATCCCAGCCACGCAGTGTGATTTTTTGAAAACACACTGTGGGTCTGGGATTCATGTCCATCGCTAACCGCAACGGCCGACATGAAATGAGGTCAGAAGACAGGAAGCGCTCACAGCGCATGGCCAAGGGATCACAATAGCGCAGACTCCTGTAAGCAAATAACAACGCTCAGGAATCTGCGCCCAGTACCTAGGTGCAAATTTTGACACCTGTGCTGCGTCTCCTTAAAAAGACAAGTCACGCCTCCACAACTGTTTGACAGTATAATGGGCTAAATAGTGTACGTGTTTTAGTCAGCGTGTGCAAGGAGCAAAACAAATAGAGCAACCTTTGACTTGTGCATCATTAATGCTGTTCAAGGTGTGGCTCTTGTACCTTGCAACACCTGAGGGGGGGTTAAAGGTAACCTTTGAAATTGGTTCAACTAGGCTTCGGCCTACACTCTGCTCCTCTCCTGCTGACCCTGGGCTCAAACACCGCCAGTTTCTGCCCGGACATGCTAGCTGCACAGAGAGAAACACCAGCCAATGTGTTAGTGGGGTTCAGCACCGCCAGCTGTTTCCCTGCTGTGTAGTCGGCATCGTGTCCAGCACAAGCCACGCTGGCACAACTGACCAAAAGCTGCCACCAGTGCAGGCTTCGGCCTACACTTTGCTCCTCTCCTCCTCCTGCTGACCCTGGGCTCAAACAACGCTAGTTTTTGCCCGGAACTGCTAGCTGCACAGAGAAAAACACCAGCCAATGTGTTAGTGGGGTTCAGCAACGCCAGCTGTTCCCCTGCTGTGTAGTCGGCAACGTGTCCAGCACAAGCCACGCTGGCACAACAGAACAAAAGCTGCCACCAGTGCAGGCTTCGGCCTACACTTTGCTCCTCTCCTCCTCCTGCTGACCCTGGGCTCAAACAACGCCAGTTTCTGCCCGGACATGCTAGCTGCACAGAGAGAAACACCAGCCAATGTGTTAGTGGGGTTCAGCAACGCCAGCTGTTCCCCTGCTGTGTAGTCGGCAACGTGTCCAGCACAAGCCACGCTGGCACAACTGACCAAAAGCTGCCACCAGTGCAGGCTTCGGCCTACACTTTGCTCCTCTCCTCCTCCTGCTGACCCTGGGCTCAAACAACGCCAGTTTCTGCCCGGACATGCTAGCTGCACAGAGAAAAACACCAGCCAATGTGTTAGTGGGGTTCAGCACCGCCAGCTGTTCCCCTGCTGTGTAGCTGGCAACGTGTCCTGCAAACGCCACGCAGGCACATGAACTGAAATTGAAGGGAGCCTGCCCCCCAGCCCCCCAGGTGTTTCTATGTATAACAGCCACCTTGTACAGCAGTACTGCTGCATTTGTACAAGGTGGCTGACTTTTTCTCCTTGCACACGTGGAACTCAACAAGTACAAAATGTGTCTCATTACAGACCATTACAATGTCCCTGAGGTGTGACTTTCCTTTTTAATGACACGCAGCACCCCCATTGTTAGCGCTGCCCGTCTCCTGACATCATTGGTTGGCTGGCTGTGCCTGTGCGTCCCCCCTGCCCGACACAACGCCCCCCGTTGTCTCATATATTTTGACTGCGAGGGTGTGATTGATGGGCACGAGCAGTGCATATGTTCCCCTGTCTTCACTCCCCTCCTTCCGCCTTCTTCTGACTGTGTGGCCTCATGGCCGCGGCATGCGATAAGGGATCAGCTGAGGCCGCCCAGTCTGAAGCAGGTGTAAGGACATGTGTGAGCGGCGAACCTATTTACTGCACAAGGCCACGAATCCCAGCACCGCAGTGTGACTTTAGGAAAAGCCACTGTGGGTCTGGGATTTATGGCCATCGTTAACCGCACCGGCCAACATGAAATGAGGTCATGAGACGGCCTGCACTAACAGGGTATTGCCAAGGGATAACACAAGAGCGCAGTTTCCTGTTCTGCAAATAACAACGGTAAGGAATCTGCGCACAGCACCTAGGTGTAAATTGGTACACCTGTGCTGCGTCTCCTTAAAAAGACAAGTAGTCACGCCTCCACTACTGTTTGACAGTATAATGGGCTAAATAGTGTACGTGTTTAATTCAGCGTGTGCAAGGAGCAAAATTAAATAGAGCAACCTTTGACTTGTGCATCATTAATGCTGTTCAAGGTGTGGCTCTTGTACCTTGCAACACCTGAGGGGGGGTTAAAGGTAACCTTTGAAATTGGTTCAACTAGGCTTCGGCCTACACTCTGCTCCTCTCCTGCTGACCCTGGGCTCAAACACCGCCAGTTTCTGCCCGGACATGCTAGCTGCACAGAGAGAAACACCAGCCAATGTGTTAGTGGGGTTCAGCACCGCCAGCTGTTTCCCTGCTGTGTAGTCGGCATCGTGTCCAGCACAAGCCACGCTGGCACAACTGACCAAAAGCTGCCACCAGTGCAGGCTTCGGCCTACACTTTGCTCCTCTCCTCCTCCTGCTGACCCTGGACTCAAACACCGCCAGTTTCTGCCCGGACATGCTAGCTGCACAGAGAAAAACACCAGCCAATGTGTTAGTGGGGTTCAGCACCGCCAGCTGTTCCTCTGCTGTGTAGTCGGCATCGTGTCCAGCACAAGCCACGCTGGCACAACTGACCAAAAGCTGCCACCAGTGCAGGCTTCGGCCTACACTTTGCTCCTCTCCTCCTCCTGCTGACCCTGGGCTCAAACAACGCCAGTTTCTGCCCGGACATGCTAGCTGCACAGAGAAAAACACCAGCCAATGTGTTAGTGGGGTTCAGCACCGCCAGCTGTTCCCCTGCTGTGTAGCTGGCAACGTGTCCTGCAAACGCCACGCAGGCACATGAACTGAAATTGAAGGGAGCCTGCCCCCCACCCCCCCAGGTGTTTCTATGTATAACAGCCACCTTGTACAGCAGTACTGCTGCATTTGTACAAGGTGGCTGACTTTTTCTCCTTGCACACGTGGAACTCAACAAGTACAAAATGTGTCTCATTACAGACCATTACAATGTCCCTGAGGTGTGACTTTCCTTTTTAATGACACGCAGCACCCCCATTGTTAGCGCTGCCCGTCTCCTGACATCATTGGTTGGCTGGCTGTGCCTGTGCGTCCCCCCTGCCCGACACAACGCCCCCCGTTGTCTCATATATTTTGACTGCGAGGGTGTGATTGATGGGCACGAGCAGTGCATATGTTCCCCTGTCTTCACTCCCCTCCTTCCGCCTTCTTCTGACTGTGTGGCCTCATGGCCGCGGCATGCGATAAGGGATCAGCTGAGGCCGCCCAGTCTGAAGCAGGTGTAAGGACATGTGTGAGCGGCGAACCTATTTACTGCACAAGGCCACGAATCCCAGCACCGCAGTGTGACTTTAGGAAAAGCCACTGTGGGTCTGGGATTTATGGCCATCGTTAACCGCACCGGCCAACATGAAATGAGGTCATGAGACGGCCTGCACTAACAGGGTATTGCCAAGGGATAACACAAGAGCGCAGTTTCCTGTTCTGCAAATAACAACGGTAAGGAATCTGCGCACAGCACCTAGGTGTAAATTGGTACACCTGTGCTGCGTCTCCTTAAAAAGACAAGTAGTCACGCCTCCACTACTGTTTGACAGTATAATGGGCTAAATAGTGTACGTGTTTAATTCAGCGTGTGCAAGGAGCAAAATTAAATAGAGCAACCTTTGACTTGTGCATCATTAATGCTGTTCAAGGTGTGGCTCTTGTACCTTGCAACACCTGAGGGGGGGTTAAAGGTAACCTTTGAAATTGGTTCAACTAGGCTTCGGCCTACACTCTGCTCCTCTCCTGCTGACCCTGGGCTCAAACACCGCCAGTTTCTGCCCGGACATGCTAGCTGCACAGAGAGAAACACCAGCCAATGTGTTAGTGGGGTTCAGCACCGCCAGCTGTTTCCCTGCTGTGTAGTCGGCATCGTGTCCAGCACAAGCCACGCTGGCACAACTGACCAAAAGCTGCCACCAGTGCAGGCTTCGGCCTACACTTTGCTCCTCTCCTCCTCCTGCTGACCCTGGGTTCAAACACCGCCAGTTTCTGCCCGGACATGCTAGCTGCACAGAGAAAAACACCAGCCAATGTGTTAGTGGGGTTCAGCACCGCCAGCTGTTCCTCTGCTGTGTAGTCGGCATCGTGTCCAGCACAAGCCACGCTGGCACAACTGACCAAAAGCTGCCACCAGTGCAGGCTTCGGCCTACACTTTGCTCCTCTCCTCCTCCTGCTGACCCTGGGCTCAAACAACGCCAGTTTCTGCCCGGACATGCTAGCTGCATAGAGAAAAACACCAGCCAATGTGTTAGTGGGGTTCAGCACCGCCAGCTGTTCCCCTGCTGTGTAGCTGGCAACGTGTCCTGCAAACGCCATGCAGGCACATGAACTGAAATTGAAGGGAGCCTGCCCCCCACCCCCCCAGGTGTTTCTATGTATAACAGCCACCTTGTACAGCAGTACTGCTGCATTTGTACAAGGTGGCTGACTTTTTCTGCTTGCACACATGGAACTCAACAAGTACAAAATGTGTCTCATTACAGACCATTACAATGTCCCTGAGGTGTGACTTTCCTTTTTAATGACACGCAGCACCCCCATTGTTAGCGCTGCCCGTCTCCTGACATCATTGGTTGGCTGGCTGTGCCTGTGCGTCCCCCCTGCCCGACACAACGCCCCCCGTTGTCTCATATATTTTGACTGCGAGGGTGTGATTGATGGGCACGAGCAGTGCATATGTTCCCCTGTCTTCACTCCCCTCCTTCCGCCTTCTTCTGACTGTGTGGCCTCATGGCCGCGGCATGCGATAAGGGATCAGCTGAGGCCGCCCAGTCTGAAGCAGGTGTAAGGACATGTGTGAGCGGCGAACATATTTACTGCACAAGGCCACGAATCCCAGCACCGCAGTGTGACTTTAGGAAAAGCCACTGTGGGTCTGGGATTTATGGCCATCGTTAACCGCACCGGCCAACATGAAATGAGGTCATGAGACGGCCTGCACTAACAGGGTATTGCCAAGGGATAACACAAGAGCGCAGTTTCCTGTTCTGCAAATAACAACGGTAAGGAATCTGCGCACAGCACCTAGGTGTAAATTGGTACACCTGTGCTGCGTCTCCTTAAAAAGACTAGTAGTCACGCCTCCACTACTGTTTGACAGTATAATGGGCTAAATAGTGTACGTGTTTAATTCAGCGTGTGCAAGGAGCAAAATTAAATAGAGCAACCTTTGACTTGTGCATCATTAATGCTGTTCAAGGTGTGGCTCTTGTACCTTGCAACACCTGAGGGGGGGGGTTAAAGGTAACCTTTGAAATTGGTTCAACTAGGCTTCGGCCTACACTCTGCTCCTCTCCTCCTCCTGCTGACCCTGGGCTCAAACACCGCTAGTTTTTGCCCGGAACTGCTAGCTGCACAGAGAAAAACACCAGCCAATGTGTTAGTGGGGTTCAGCAACGCCAGCTGTTCCCCTGCTGTGTAGTCGGCAACGTGTCCAGCACAAGCCACGCTGGCACAACAGAACAAAAGCTGCCACCAGTGCAGGCTTCGGCCTACACTTTGCTCCTCTCCTCCTCCTGCTGACCCTGGGCTCAAACACCGCCAGTTTTTGCCCGGACATGCGATCTGCACAGAGACAAACACCAGCCAATGTGTTAGTGGGGTTCAGCAACGCCAGCTGTTCCCCTGCTGTGCAGCTTGCAACGTGACCTGCAAACGCCACGCAGGCACATGAACTGAAATTGAAGGGAGCCTGGCCACCACCCCCAGGTGTTTCTATGTATAACAGCCACCTTGTACAGCAGTACTGCTGCATTTGTACAAGGTGGCTGATGTTTTCTCCTTGCCCACGTGGAACTCAACACGTACAAAATGTGTCTCTTTGAGACCATTCCACTGTCCCTGAGGTGTGACTTTCCTTTCTAATGATACGCAGCACCCCCCTTGGTAGCGCTTCCCGTCTTCTGACATCATTGGTTGGCTACTTGCGCCTGTTCGTCCGCCCTGCCTGAATAAAATGCTCCTCGTTGTCTTAATTATTTTGACTGCGAGGGTGTGATTGATGGGCACGAGCAGTGCATATCTTCGCCTGTCTTAACTCATCTCCTTCCGCCTTCTTCAGACTGTGCAGCCTCATGGCTGCGGCATGCGAGAAGGGATCAGCAGAGGCCGCCCAGTCTGAAGCAGGTGTAAGGAGGACGTGTGTGAGCGGCCAAAATATTTACTGCTCAAGGCCACGAATCCCAGCACCACAGTGTGGCTTTATGAAAAGACACTGTGGGACTGGGATTTATGGCCATCGTTAACCGCACCGGCCAACATGAAATGATGTCATAAGATGGGCAGCGCTAACAGGGCATTGCCAAGGGATAACACAAGAGCGCAGACTCCTGTACAGCAAATAACAACGCTCAGGAAGCTGCGCCAAGCACCAAGGCGTTATTTTGGACACCTGTGCTGCGTCTCATCAAAAAACCAAGTCACGCATCCACTACAGTTTGACTGTAGAATGGGGTAAATTGTGTATGTCTTTCATTCAGCGTGTGCAAGTAGACAAATTAATAGAGCAACCTTTCACTTGTGCAGCATTAATACTGCACAAGGTGTGTCTCTTGTACTTTGTAACACCTGAGGGGGGGGTTAAAGGTTTCCTTTGAAATTGGTTCAACTGGGCTTCGGCCTACACTCTGCTCCTCTCCTCCTCCTCCTGCTTCAACACGGGCTCTAACATCGCTAGTTTTTGCCCGCAAGTGCTAGCTGCACAGAGAAAAACACACGCCATTGTGTTAGTGGGGTTCAGCAACGCCAGCTGTTCCCCCAGTGTGTAGCCGGCAAAGTGTCCTGCAAACGCAACGCAGACACAAAGCTGCCTCCAGTGCAGGCTTCGGCCTACACTCATCTCCCCCTGCTTACCCTTTGCTCCAACACCGCTAGTTGGGGCTCTAGGAAGACAATCTTTAATAGGCAAGGCAACGCATCTGGGTTCCAGCACCGCCAGCTGGTTCTCGGCAGTGTTCTTGTCACAGGTACTCCCTCGTGCCAAGCCTGGTTTCAGCACCGTCAGCTGTTTCCGGGTTGTGTCAACTTCACTGAGACGCCTATGCTTGCCCCGTCGTGGTGCGGTCGGGTTAGCCAACTCCAGGGTGCCTCCAGTTTAGGAGCTTCCTATGTGGGCTGCGTGAACTGGTAGTCAAGGCTGGTTCTGTAGTGCCAGTAGGCCCAGCTCCCCCTGTAGGACTGTTGGGGTTCGGTAACTGCGGCTGCCTCGCGGCCTAGCTGTTCTCTCCTCTCCTGTGGACCTTCGGGTCCACCACCTGGTTCCAGCACCGTCAGCTGGTTCCGGGCCGAGCCTTTGGCTTAGGTGCCTCCTCCTGAGTATCCGAGTTCCGCCAACGCCAGGCGGTCCTTGGTAGTGCTTTTAAGCGCGGGCACCTACAGCTTAGTAACCGTGTTCCAGCACCGTCAGCTGGTCCTCGGTCGTGCCATTGGCTCTTGCACACTGGGGCAACGCATCTGGGTTCCAGCACCGCCAGCTGGTTCTCGGCAGTGTTCTTGTCACAGGTACTCCCTCGTGCCAAGCCTGGTTTCAGCGCCGTCAGCTGTTTCCGGGTTGTGTCAAGCTCACTGAGACGCCTATGCTTGCCCCGTCGTGGTGCGGTCGAGTTAGCCAACTCCAGGGTGCCTCCAGTTTAGGAGCTTCCTATGTGGGCTGCGTGAACTGGTAGTCAAGGCTGGTTCTGTAGTGCCAGTAGGCCCAGCTCCCCCTGTAGGACTGTTGGGGTTCGGTAACTGCGGCTGCCTCGCGGCCTAGCTGTTCTCTCCTCTCCTGTGGACCTTCGGGTCCACCACCTGGTTCCAGCACCGTCAGCTGGTTCCGGGCCGAGCCTTTGGCTTAGGTGCCTCCTCCTGGGTATCCGAGTTCCGCCAACGCCAGGCGGTCCTTGGTAGTGCTTTTAAGCGCGGGCACCTACAGCTTAGTAACCGGGTTCCAGCACCGTCAGCTGGTCCTCGGTCATGCCATTGGCTCTTGCACACTGGGGCAACGCATCCGGGTTCCAGCACCGCCAGCTGGTTCTCGGCAGTGTTCTTGTCACAGGTACTCCCTCGTGCCAAGCCTGGTTTCAGCACCGTCAGCTGTTTCCGGGTTGTGTCAAGCTCACTGAGACGCCTATGCTTGCCCCGTCGTGGTGCGGTCGAGTTAGCCAACTCCAGGGTGCCTCCAGTTTAGGAGCTTCCTATGTGGGCTGCGTGAACTGGTAGTCAAGGCTGGTTCTGTAGTGCCAGTAGGCCCAGCTCCCCCTGTAGGACTGTTGGGGTTCGGTAACTGCGGCTGCCTCGCGGCCTAGCTGTTCTCTCCTCTCCTGTGGACTTTCGGGTCCACCACCTGGTTCCAGCACCGTCAGCTGGTTCCGGGCCGAGCCTTTGGCTTAGGTGCCTCCTCCTGGGTATCCGAGTTCCGCCAACGCCAGGCGGTCCTTGGTAGTGCTTTTAAGCGCGGGCACCTACAGCTTAGTAACCGTGTTCCAGCACCGTCAGCTGGTCCTCGGTCGTGCCATTGGCTCTTGCACACTGGGGCAACGCATCTGGGTTCCAGCACCGCCAGCTGGTTCTCGGCAGTGTTCTTGTCACAGGTACTCCCTCGTGCCAAGCCTGGTTTCAGCACCGTCAGCTGTTTCCGGGTTGTGTCAACTTCACTGAGACGCCTATGCTTGCCCCGTCGTGGTGCGGTCGGGTTAGCCAACTCCAGGGTGCCTCCAGTTTAGGAGCTTCCTATGTGGGCTGCGTGAACTGGTAGTCAAGGCTGGTTCTGTAGTGCCAGTAGGCCCAGCTCCCCCTGTAGGACTGTTGGGGTTCGGTAACTGCGGCTGCCTCGCGGCCTAGCTGTTCTCTCCTCTCCTGTGGACCTTCGGGTCCACCACCTGGTTCCAGCACCGTCAG
Source organism: Ranitomeya imitator (assembly GCF_032444005.1). Taxonomy (NCBI): domain Eukaryota; kingdom Metazoa; phylum Chordata; class Amphibia; order Anura; family Dendrobatidae; genus Ranitomeya; species Ranitomeya imitator. The sequence goes on along the minus strand of NC_091282.1, from coordinate 410,513,302 downwards.
CTGGTTCCGGGCCGAGCCTTTGGCTTAGGTGCCTCCTCCTGAGTATCCGAGTTCCGCCAACGCCAGGCGGTCCTTGGTAGTGCTTTTAAGCGCGGGCACCTACAGCTTAGTAACCGTGTTCCAGCACCGTCAGCTGGTCCTCGGTCGTGCCATTGGCTCTTGCACACTGGGGCAACGCATCTGGGTTCCAGCACCGCCAGCTGGTTCTCGGCAGTGTTCTTGTCACAGGTACTCCCTCGTGCCAAGCCTGGTTTCAGCGCCGTCAGCTGTTTCCGGGTTGTGTCAAGCTCACTGAGACGCCTATGCTTGCCCCGTCGTGGTGCGGTCGAGTTAGCCAACTCCAGGGTGCCTCCAGTTTAGGAGCTTCCTATGTGGGCTGCGTGAACTGGTAGTCAAGGCTGGTTCTGTAGTGCCAGTAGGCCCAGCTCCCCCTGTAGGACTGTTGGGGTTCGGTAACTGCGGCTGCCTCGCGGCCTAGCTGTTCTCTCCTCTCCTGTGGACCTTCGGGTCCACCACCTGGTTCCAGCACCGTCAGCTGGTTCCGGGCCGAGCCTTTGGCTTAGGTGCCTCCTCCTGGGTATCCGAGTTCCGCCAACGCCAGGCGGTCCTTGGTAGTGCTTTTAAGCGCGGGCACCTACAGCTTAGTAACCGGGTTCCAGCACCGTCAGCTGGTCCTCGGTCGTGCCATTGGCTCTTGCACACTGGGGCAACGCATCTGGGTTCCAGCACCGCCAGCTGGTTCTCGGCAGTGTTCTTGTCACAGGTACTCCCTCGTGCCAAGCCTGGTTTCAGCGCCGTCAGCTGTTTCCGGGTTGTGTCAAGCTCACTGAGACGCCTATGCTTGCCCCGTCGTGGTGCGGTCGAGTTAGCCAACTCCAGGGTGCCTCCAGTTTAGGAGCTTCCTATGTGGGCTGCGTGAACTGGTAGTCAAGGCTGGTTCTGTAGTGCCAGTAGGCCCAGCTCCCCCTGTAGGACTGTTGGGGTTCGGTAACTGCGGCTGCCTCGCGGCCTAGCTGTTCTCTCCTCTCCTGTGGACCTTCGGGTCCACCACCTGGTTCCAGCACCGTCAGCTGGTTCCGGGCCGAGCCTTTGGCTTAGGTGCCTCCTCCTGGGTATCCGAGTTCCGCCAACGCCAGGCGGTCCTTGGTAGTGCTTTTAAGCGCGGGCACCTACAGCTTAGTAACCGGGTTCCAGCACCGTCAGCTGGTCCTCGGTCGTGCCATTGGCTCTTGCACACTGGGGCAACGCATCCGGGTTCCAGCACCGCCAGCTGGTTCTCGGCAGTGTTCTTGTCACAGGTACTCCCTCGTGCCAAGCCTGGTTTCAGCACCGTCAGCTGTTTCCGGGTTGTGTCAAGCTCACTGAGACGCCTATGCTTGCCCCGTCGTGGTGCGGTCGAGTTAGCCAACTCCAGGGTGCCTCCAGTTTAGGAGCTTCCTATGTGGGCTGCGTGAACTGGTAGTCAAGGCTGGTTCTGTAGTGCCAGTAGGCCCAGCTCCCCCTGTAGGACTGTTGGGGTTCGGTAACTGCGGCTGCCTCGCGGCCTAGCTGTTCTCTCCTCTCCTGTGGACCTTCGGGTCCACCACCTGGTTCCAGCACCGTCAGCTGGTTCCGGGCCGAGCCTTTGGCTTAGGTGCCTCCTCCTGGGTATCCGAGTTCCGCCAACGCCAGGCGGTCCTTGGTAGTGCTTTTAAGCGCGGGCACCTACAGCTTAGTAACCGTGTTCCAGCACCGTCAGCTGGTCCTCGGTCGTGCCATTGGCTCTTGCACACTGGGGCAACGCATCTGGGTTCCAGCACCGCCAGCTGGTTCTCGGCAGTGTTCTTGTCACAGGTACTCCCTCGTGCCAAGCCTGGTTTCAGCACCGTCAGCTGTTTCCGGGTTGTGTCAACTTCACTGAGACGCCTATGCTTGCCCCGTCGTGGTGCGGTCGGGTTAGCCAACTCCAGGGTGCCTCCAGTTTAGGAGCTTCCTATGTGGGCTGCGTGAACTGGTAGTCAAGGCTGGTTCTGTAGTGCCAGTAGGCCCAGCTCCCCCTGTAGGACTGTTGGGGTTCGGTAACTGCGGCTGCCTCGCGGCCTAGCTGTTCTCTCCTCTCCTGTGGACCTTCGGGTCCACCACCTGGTTCCAGTAACGTCAGCTGGTCCTCGGTAGTTCCATTGGCTCTTGGACCTTCGGCTACCCATCCGGGTTCCAGTACCGTCAGCTGGTTCTCGGCAGTGTCTTTTGCTCTTGTACCTTTTACTCCCCATCCTGGTTCCAGTAACGTCAGCTGGTTCCGGGCAGAGCCTTTGGCTTAGGTGCCTCCTTCTGGGTATCCGAGTTCCGCCAACTTCAGGCGGTCCTTGGTAGTGCTTTTTAGCACGGGTACCTCCTGCTTAGTAACCGGGTTCCAGTAACGTCAGCTGGTCCTCGGTAGTTCCATAGGCTCTTGAACCTTCGGGTAGCCATCCGAGTTCCAGTTCCATCAGCTGGTTCTTGGCATTTTCTCAGCCTTCTTGTACCTTCTGCTACATTTCCAAGTTTAAGACCCTAAAGTCGACGACCCGGAAGACCACCCTGATGACGACGACCCGGAAGACCACCCCGATGACGACGACGACCCGGAAGACCACCCCGATGACGACGGCAGAGACAACGACGGCGGAGACGACGACGGCTGAGACGACGACGGCGGAGATGACGACACTGGAGACGACGACCCTGGAGACGACGACATGGAAGACCGAGAAGCAGAAGAACAAGAGGCTGCAGAACAAAGAGCAGAAGAACATTAAGCATAAGACTTAATATCAGAGCAAAAGATATTATCTAAATTATATGCAGAAGAAGACTAAGCAGTGTATGGGGGTGAGTCCGTTCCTCCTCGTGGTGCCCCTGGATAAAGCCTGATGCTGCAGGCCAAACTGAACGCGGACAAATGTAACTTTTGTGACTGGCAGAACGGAAGGTGTAATCTTCCAACTTTTATAGATAACAACTACGGGAATGCCTGAGGCTGTCACAAATGAGAATATGATGAAGAAGTAGAATAGGAAGAATAATAACAGTGGAATAAAAAGAATATGTAGAATAGGAAGAATAATAATAGTTGAAGAAAATGAATATGAAGAATGTAATAAAAAAAAAAAATAGGTAGAAGATGAAGAAGAAGATGAATAAGGTGAAGAAGTTGATGTCAAAGATGCTGATGATGATGAAGATGAAAGTGTGGGAAAAGGAAAAAAAAGATGGGGAAGGTCGTGGAATAGTGAAACATCAATATCTACAAAATAAAAAAAAATTTACATAGTCAATATCTTTTTCAATCCGAACGTCTTTAAAAAAAAAAAAAATCATGCTATTCTATTTGATTGGACTAATCCTCATTGCCTTTAATGTCTCCGCCACCTCCCCCATACATCCTACATTATTCTTAGTTGTTTTCCTTCATGTAGAATGAACCTACAAGGAAAGAAAGGGTTTATTTTAATTCCGATATTTTGGTCCCATTGACTTGCATTGGGATCGGGTATCGGTATCGGTGATATCCGATATTTTTTGAATATCGGCCGATCCAAACCGATACCGATACTTTCCGATATCGGAAGGTATCGCTCAACACTAGCGCTGACATCATTCAATGCCTGGCACTGACAATACCATTGTGTTGACATGTATGATGGTACTTAACATAGTCAGGGGCAGTGTCCTATATTTACACCAGTAAATAATTAGCGCCAAATTACTAGGTCTATAACTCAGTAGAGTGGCCCACCCCTGTACCTAAGTATTTCACCCTTTTGTGTTTTGGTTTTGTTGTAATGCGAGACATTAACATCTATTTATTTTTTTGGAGTACTAACTGGCAGACACTCATCACAATCTGCCTCCGCTGACAACACCAATGCTGCCTGTGTACCCCTGCAAGAGAATTGCAAGTGCCTACAGCCGAATTTTGTTATGTTAGGCCTACTACGCCTGCCTGCGGTCCCTCCTTCCACTAGTCCTCCACTGACCTGTCTACTGCTGCCGGTGTACCCCTGGAACCAATTTAAAAGTGCCTACAGCCAAATTTTGTTATGTTAGGCCTACTACGCCTGTCTGCGGTCCCTCCTTCTACTAGTCCTCCACTGACCTGTCTACTGCTGTCCGTGTACCCCTGGAACCAATTTTAAAGTGCCTACAGCCAAATTTTGTTATGTTAGGCCTACTACGCCTGTCTGAGGTCCCTCCTTCCACTAGTCCTCCACTGACCAGACCACTGCTGCCCGTGTACCCCTGGAACCAATTTAAAAGTGCCTACAGCCAAATTTTGTTATCTTAGGCCTACTACGCCTGTCTGCGGTCCCTCCTTCCACTAGTCCTCCACTGACCTGTCTACTGCTGCCCATGTACCCCTGGAACCAATTTAAAAGTGCCTACAGACAAATTTTGTTATGTTAGGCCTACTACGCCTGTCTGCGGTCCCTCCTTCCACTAGTCCTCCACTGACCAGACCACTGCTGCCCGTGTACCCCTGGAACCAATTTAAAAGTGCCTACAGCCAAATTTTGTTATGTTAGGCCTACTACGCCTGTCTGCGGTCCCTCCTTCCACTAGTCCTCCACTGACCAGACCACTGCTGCCCGTGTACCCCTGGAACCAATTTAAAAGTGCCTACAGCCGAATTTTGTTATGTTAGGCCTACTACGCCTGTCTGCGGTCCCTCCTTCCACTAGTCCTCCACTGACCTGTCTACTGCTGCCCGTGTACCCCTGGAACCAATTTAAAAGTGCCTACAGCCAAATTTTGTTATGTTAGGCCTACTACGCCTGTCTGCGGTGCCTCCTTCCACTAGTCCTCCACTGACCAGACCACTGCTGCCCGTGTACCCCTGGAACCAATTTAAAAGTGCCTACAGCCAAATTTTGTTATGTTAGGCCTACTACGCCTGTCTGTGGTCCCTCCTTCCACTAGTCCTCCACTGACCTGTCTACTGCTGCCCATGTACCCCTGGAACCAATTTAAAAGTGCCTACAGCCAAATTTTGTTATGTTAGGCCTACTACGCCTGTCTGCGGTCCCTCCTTCCACTAGTCCTCCACTGACCTGTCTACTGCTGCCCGTGTACCCCTGGAACCAATTTAAAAGTGCCTACAGCCAAATTTTGTTATGTTAGGCCTACTACGCCTGTCTGCGGTCCCTCCTTCCACTAGTCCTCCACTGACCAGACCACTGCTGCCCGTGTACCCATGGAACCAATTTAAAAGTGCCTACAGCCGAATTTTGTTATGTTAGGCCTACTACGCCTGTCTGCAGTCCCTCCTTCCACTAGTCCTCCACTGACCTGTCTACTGCTGCCCGTGTACCCCTGGAACCAACTTAAAAGTGCCTACAGCCAAATTTTGTTATGTAAGGCCTACTACGCCTGTCTGCGGTCCCTCCTTCCACTAGTCCTCCACTGACCTGTCTACTGCTGCCCGTGTACCCCTGGAACCAATTTTAAAGTGCCTACAGCCAAATTTTGTTATGTTAGGCCTACTACGCCTGTCTGCGGTCCCTCCTTCCACTAGTCCTCTACTGACCAGACCACTGCTGCCCGTGTACCCCTGGAACCAAATTAAAAGTGCCTACAGCCGAATTTTGTTATGTTAGGCCTACTACGCCTGTCTGCGGTCCCTCCTTCCACTAGTCCTCCACTGACCTGTCTACTGCTGCCCGTGTGCCCCTGGAACCAATTTAAAAGTGCCTAGAGCCAAATTTTGTTATGTTAGGCCTACTACGCCTGTCTGCGGTCCCTCCTTCCACTAGTCCTCCACTGACCTGTCTACTGCTGCCCGTGTACCCCTGGAACCAATTTTAAAGTGCCTACAGCCAAATTTTGTTATGTTAGGCCTACTACGCCTGTCTGAGGTCCCTCCTTCCACTAGTCCTCCAGTGACCTGTCTACTGCTGCCCGTGTACCCCTGGAACCTATTTTAAATTGCATAGAGCATCCTTTTTTTAATAGTAGGCATACAAACTCTGTCTGTGGTCCATAATTGAAATTGTCCTCCACTGAACAGACCAATGCTGTCTGTGTACCCCTGTAACCTTTTTTAAACTGCATTGAGCCAAATGTTGTGTTTAAGGCCTACTACCTGTGTCTGTCTGCGCCACTCAATACAGCTGTCCACCTTTTAAAAAAGCTGAGCGTCAATAGTCTGGTTTTCAGCCTATAGGAATTTGAAAACTGCATTGGGGCTACTACTACTATTTCGGTAGGGCCTAATAACAGTGTCTGCCGCTCCAAGGTGTTCCCCTGGTTTCCTCTCCATAGCTTCGAGCTTCTAGCTCTCGTTTAGTAGTTGTTGAAAACAACACTGCATTAGGCCTACAAGTTGGGTCTGGGTTGTAGAGACGGTGTCTTCCGCTCCAAGGTGTTCGCCAAGTTTCCTCTCCATTGCTTGAATCTTAAAGCTCTCGTTTAGTAGTTGTTGAAAACAACACTGCATTAGGCCTACAAGTTGGGTCTGGGTTGTAGAGACGTTGTCTTCCGCTCCAAGGTGTTCTCCAGGTTTCCTCTCCATTGCTTGAATCTTAAAGCTCTCGTTTAGTAGTTGTTGAAAACAACACTGCATTAGGCCTACAAGTTGGGTCTGGGTTGTAGAGACGGTGTCTTCCGCTCTAAGGTGTTCTCCAGGTTTCCTCTCCATTGCTTCAATCTTAAAGCTCTTGTTTAGTAGTTGTTGAAAACAACACTCCATTCGGCCTACAAGTTGGGTCTGGGGTGTAGAGACGGTGTGTTCCACTCCAAGGTGTTCCCCAGGTTGCCTCTCCATTGCTTCAATCTTCTGGCTCTCGTTTAGTAGTTGTTGAAAACAACACTGCATTTGGCCTACAAGTTGGGTCTGTGGTGTAGAGACGGTGTGTTCCACTCCAAGGTGTTCTCCAGGTTTCCTCTCCATTGCTTCAATCTTCATTCTTGTCTTAAATTTAAGTAGTTGTTGAAACAACACAACATTAGGCCTACAAGTTGGGTCTGGGTCGTAGAGACGGTGTCTGCCGCTCCAAGGTGTTCTCCAGGTTGCCACATATTCGAAGCTGCATAGAGCCTATTTTGTAATTTTACAAAGTCTTTCTGCGGTCCCTCCTTCCAATTGTCCTCCACTGAGCACAACAATGCAGAACGTGTACCCATGTAACCTTTTTTAAACCAGCGTCGAGCCAACTTTTTGGTTTAAGGCCTACTTGTAGTGTCTGGCTGCGCCCCTCAATACAGCTGTCCTCTTTACAAAAAATGACCTAAAATTATCTGGTTTTCAGCCTATCGGAATTTTAAAACTGCAGTGGGCCTACTAGTTGGGTTGGGGCCTTCTATCTGTGTCTGCCGCTCCTTGCTGTTCTCCTACAGTGAACAAAGCTGTGCCGCCTGTTTACTACTCTTGCCAATTTTGAACTGCATTTAGACTACTTACAGATTTGGGCCTACTCTCTGTGTCAGCCTCTCATTCCAGTTGTCCTCCACTGAACAAAACAATGCCCCCTGGTTAGTCCTGTTACCAATTTTGAACTGCATTTAGCCCACTTTATTCTTTGGGCCTATATCTGTGTTTCCTCCTCATCCTGCCCATTGCCCAGCCAGTGATAGATGAGTCTGCTGGTACATTGACCCATAACGCAACATTCCCCGTGCACGCTACACTGCAAGATTGTGACCCTGCTGAAAGTCAGGTCCCCCTTCCCGCATACCATACCACCTTACACGGGGACAAAGAGGAAGGTGCAGATGAAGGTGCAGGTTCCTTCATCACGTGGGGGGAGGAATACTCGTTGGCGATGTCACTGGCACAGGGCCCCTCATAGTACGCAAAAGTGTTGCTGCCGGTGGGAGGCGCCCCCGCTGTGCTAACACACCGCTGTACTTTAAGGGGCCCTGTGCCAGTGCCAATGCCAATGAGGGGGCCCCCCCTGCTTGCTCAGGAACACAGCACTTGCAAAGTTGAAATACTTATCTCTCCCTGCTCCACTGCCGTGAAGTGGTCCAGATTTACTGGGCCCACTAATTACTTGAACCAGCCCTACCCCCCACAACTTTAGCCAAATGACCCCCAATTTCAAATGCCTTACAATTATTATAAGCTAAATTAAGATTAACAAGCTTCAGTAACAAGAATGGATGTTTTTGCCATTAAAATGGGCTCTGTACATGTTTTCCTGGCCTCTACTCACGGCCGACTATGCTCCCCCATTGACTTGCATTGGGTTTCGTGTTTCGGTCGATACCCGACTTTTCGCGATAATCGGCCGATTCCACTCGACTCGACTTTTGAGATAGTCGGGTTTTGCGAAACCCGACTCGACTCTAAAAAGGTCAAGGTCGCTCAACCCTAATCCTGACCTGTTCCACATGAGACTCCCAATCATCGGAAAAAATCAAAATATCGTCCAAATATACAATCAAGAACTTATCAATATAAGTCCAGAAAATATCATGCATGAAGGACTGAAAAACAGATGGAGCATTAGTGAGCCCGAATGGCTTCACAAGGTATTCAAAATGGCCTTCGGGCGTGTTAAACGCAGTTTTCCATTCATCACCCTTCTTAATACGAACAAGATTATATGCCCCCCGAAGGTCAATCTTCGTAAACCAACTAGCTCCCTTAATCCTAGCAAACAAATCGGTAAGCAAAGGTAAAGGGTATTGAAACTTGACCGTGATTTTATTCAAGAGGCGATAATCAATACAGGGTCTCAAGGAACCATCTTTTTTAGCAACAAAAAAGAACCCCGCTCCCAACGGTGAAGAAGAAGGCCGAAAATGCCCTTTCTCCAAAGACTCCTTAATATAGCTCCGCATGGCGGTATGTTCAGGCACAGACAGGTTGAAAAGTCGACCCTTAGGAAACTTACAGCCTAGAATCAAGTCAATAGCACAATCGCAGTCCCTGTGCGGTGGAAGGAAACTGGACTTGGGCTCATCGAATACATCCTGAAAATCAGACAAAAACTCTGGAATTTCAGAAGAGGAAGAAGAGGAGATTGACATCAAAGGAACATCATTATGAACCCCCTAACAACCCCAACTAGTCACAGACATGGACTTCCAATCCAACACAGGATTATGTACCTGCAACCACGGAAAACCCAGCACGATAGCATCATGAAAATTATGCAACACCAGAAATCGACAATCTTCCTGATGGGCTGGCGCCATGCGCATGGTCACCTGTGTCCAAAACTGGGGCTTATTTTTAGCCAAGGGTGTAGCATCAATGCCCCTTAACCCCTTTCTGACATTAGACGTACTATCCCGTCGAGGTGGGGTGGGCCCCTATGACCACCGACGGGATAGTACGTCATATGCGATCGGCAGCGCTCACGGGGGGACATCCGGCACTATGTGCCAGGAGCGGTCATGGACCGCCCCCGGCAAATTAACCCCTGGCACACCGCGATCAAAGATGATCGCGATGTGCCGGCGGTATAGGGAAGCTTCCCGCAGGGAGGGGGCTCCCTGCGGGCTTCCCTGAGCCCCCCGCAGCAACGCAATGTGATCGTGTTGCTGCGAGGGTCTTACCTACCTCCCTGCTTACTCCGGGCCCGGATCCAAGATGGCCGCGGATCCGGGTCCTGCAGGGAGGGAGGTGGCTTCACAGAGCCTGCTCAGAGCAGGCACTGTGAAGCCTGCAGTGCTGCATGTCAGATCAATGATCTGACAGAGTGCTGTGCAAACTGTCAGATCACTGATCTGTGATGTCCCCCCCGGGACAAAATAAAAAAGTTAAAAAAAATTTTTCCAAATGTTTAAAAAAAAAAAAAAAATATTCCTAAATAATGAAAAAAAAAAAAAATATTATTCCCATAAATACATTCCTTCATCTAAATTTAAAAAAAAAACAATAAAAGTACACATATTTAGTATCGCCGCGTCCGTAACGACCCAACCTATAAAACTGGCCCACTAGTTAACCCCTTCAGTAAACACCGTAAGAAAAAAAAAAAACGAGGCAAAAAACTACGCTTTATTATCATACAGCCGAACAAAAAGTGGAATAACACGTGATCAAAAAGACAGATATAAATAACCATGGTACCGCTGAAAACGTCATCTTGTCCCGCAAAAAACGAGCCGCCATACAGCATCATCAGCATAAAAATTTAAAAGTTATAGTCCTGAGAATAAAACGATGCAAAAATAATTATTTTTTCTGTAAAATAGTTTTTATCATATAAAAGCGCCAAAACATAAAAAAATGATATAAATGAGGTATCGCTGTAATCATACTGACCCAAAGAATAAAACTGCTTTATCAATTTTACCAAACGCGGAACGGTATAAACACCTCCCCCAAAAGAAATTCATGAATAGCTGGTTTTTGGTCATTCTTCCTCACAAAAATCGGAATAAAAAACGATCAAAAAATGTCATGTGCCCGAAAATGTTACCAATAAAAACGTCAACTCGTACTGCAAAAAACAATACCTCACATGACTCTGTGGACCAAAATATGGAAAAATTATAGCTCTCAAAATGTGGTAACACAAAAAATATTTTTTGCAATAAAAAGCGTCTTACAGTGTGTGACGGCTGCCAATCATAAAAATCCGCTAAAAAACTCACTATAAAAGTAAATCAAACCCCCCTTCATCACCCCCTTAGCTAGGGAAAAATTTAAAAAAATGTATTTATTTCCATTTTCCCATTAGGGCTAGGGTTAGGGCTAGGGTTAGGGTTAGGGCTAGGGTTAGGGCTAGGGGTTAGGGTTAGGGTTAGGGCTAGGGTTAGGGCTAGGGTTAGGGCTAGGGCTAGGGTTAGGGCTAGGGTTAGGGTTAGGGCTAGGGTTAGGGCTAGGGTTAGGGCTAGGGTTAGGGCTAGGGTTAGGGTTAGGGCTAGGGTTAGGGTTGGGGCTACAGTTAGGGTTGGGGCTAAAGTTAGGGTTAGGGTTTAGATTACATTTACAGTTGGGAATAGGGTTAGGGGTGTGTCAGGGTTAGAGGTGTGGTTAGGGTTACCGTTGGAATTAGGGTTCGGGGTGTGTTTTGATTAGGGTTTCAGTTATAATTGGGGGGTTTCCACTGTTTAGGCACATCAGGGGCTCTCCAAACACGACATGGCGTCCGATCTCAATTCCAGCCAATTCTGCGTTGAAAAAGTAAAACAGTACTCCTTCCCTTCCGAGCTCTCCCGTGTGCCCAAACAGGGGTTTACCCCAACATATGGGGTATCAGCGTACTCAGGACAAATAGGACAACAACTTTTGGGGTCCAATTTCTCCCGTTACCTTTGGGAAAATACAAAACTGGGGGCTAAAATATAATTTTTGTGGGAAAAAAAAGATTTTTTATTTTCACGCTCTGCGTTATAAACTGTAGTGAAACACTTGGGGGTTCAAAGTCCTCACAACACCTTTAGATGAGTTCCCTGGGGGGTCTAGTTTCCAATATCGGGTCACTTGTGGGGGGTTTCTACTGTTTAGGTACATTAGAGGCTCTGCAAACGCAATGTGACGCCTGCAGACTATTCCATCTAAGTCTGCTTTCCAAATGGCACTCCTTCCCTTCTGAGCCCTCCCATGCTCCCAAACAGTGGTTCCCCCCACATATGGGGTATCAGCGTACTCAGGACAAATTGGACAACAACTTTTGGGGTCGAAATTCTCCTCTTACCCTCGGGAAAATACAAAACTGGGGGCTAAAAAATAATTTTGGGGGGAAAGTTTTTTATTTTTTATTTTCACGGCTCTGCGTTACAAACTGTAGTGAAACACTTGGGGGTTCAAAGCTCTAACAACACATCTAGATGAGTTCCTTAGGGTGTCTAGTTTCCAAAATGGTGTCACTTGTCGGGGGTTTCTAATGTTTAGGTACATTAGGGGCTCTGCAAACACAATATGACACCTGCAGACCATTCCATCTAAGTCTGCATTCCAAATGGAGCTCTTTCCCTTCCGAGCCCTCCCATGCGCCCAAACAGTGGTTCCCCCCCACTTATGGGGTATCAGCACACTCAGGACAAATTGGACAACAAATTTTGGGGTCCAATTTCTCCTGTTACCCTCGGGAAAATACAAAACTGGGGGCTAAAAAATAATTTTTGTGGGAAAAAATTTTTGTTTTATTTTTACAGCTCTGCATTATAAACTTCTGTGAAGCCCTTGGTGGGTCAAAGCGCTTACCACACATCTAGATAAGTTCCTTAGGGGGTCTACTTTCCAAAATGGTGTCACTTGTGGGTTTTTTTACTGTTTAGGTACATTAGGGGCTCTGCAAACGTAATGTGACACCTGCAGACCATTCCATCTAAGTCTGCATTCCAAATGGCGCTCCTTCCCTTCTGAGCCCTCCCATGCGCCCAAACAGTGGTTCCCCCCACATATTGTGTATAATCGCACTCAGGACAAATTGGGCAACAAATTTTGGGGTCCAATTTCTACTGTTACCCTCGGGAAAATACAAAACTGGGGGCTAAAAAAATAATTTTTGTGGGAAAAAATGTTTGTTTTATTTTTACGGCTCTGCATTATAAACTTCTGTGAAGCCCTTTGTTAGGAGTCGAGTTTCCTCTGCTGCACAGGGGGAATCTCGATCCGTGTCTGCTGTGGTCTCCCATTCGGAATCGGCCGCAGCGGGGTCTGCTCAGCGGAGGCGTCGCTCCCAGCGTCTCGCTGGGACTGATTCTGTGCAAAGGGTTACTGCTGCCTTTTCTGGCTCTCCTGTTGTACCCTGCACTGATCTGCGGCGAGCGGGCTTCTCTGGGACTAAGTCCTTATTTGCACACACTGAGCATGCCCAGGGCAAGATCTCCCGTTGGAGATCGAGGGTCACATGCTCAGGTACTGCAGCACGTCCCATTGGTCCTCCAGGAAGGTCCTGAAAGGGCAAAACTTTGGTAGCAGCTTCCTGTGCTGCAACTATATAAGCTGCGCATGACCGCACGGCCATGCGCTAGTATTGTCTTGTAAATATGTGTGTGTGTTGTGAGTGAAAGTCGCTCTTTAAATAACCCTCCCTATTGAATGTCTGTTCGCGGAAGGTGTATGTTTGCTATCTAGCGCCCGACTTATCCAACAGCACGAAACACACATTACAGCTACCAGTTGCTGTGTCCGCCAGTACGGCGCCGTGCGCTTGCTCTGCGCTTTCCTGACCCAAGCCTGGGTGGTTAGTGGAGTCCGTCAGTGCGGCACCGCACGCACTCTTGTGCCTTAATATTATTATTTATGTTCCTCTGACACACCCAGTTGCGGTGTTGTGCCAGCAAGTGTCTAATCGGACTTCAATCCTGTGTAGGGGTTGAGTCCGCTGACTTCTTGCTCGCGCTTTATGTGCGGTACTACGGTCCTGTGACGCAACAGGATCGCTTCCTTCACGCAGGGTGAAGTTAACCCATGTGTGTATACTTAGTACCGCCATATAGTCCGTCTTACTAGCAGCAGGGTCTTTTACCTGCACGGTGGACCTCGGACTGCGAACGCACCTAATACCATAACATCTGATTCTTGGTGCGTTCCGCCAGTCCCTAACAGAATACTAGCGCCAAGGTCTGGCTAGTAATGACGGACGATCAGCGTTCACAGCGGTACATCCAACAGCTGGAGGGTAGGTTGACGGCTCTAGAGCGTGCAACCTCAGCTGTGGACGTTACTGCTGTTGCTGTTCAGGCTGCAAGTGCAGTTGCAGCCAGTTTGTCCGCTGCCACCCCTGCTCCGACCTTATCCCGTCTCCCGCTTCCAGACAAGTTTGCTGGTGACAGTAAGCTATGTCGGGGATTCGTGAGCCAGTGCTCCATACATCTCGAGCTGCTGGCTGCACGTTTTCCTACGGAACGGGCGAGGGTGGGATTCATCTTGTCTCTTTTGTCGGGCAGGGCGTTGGAGTGGGCAATGCCGCTTTGGGAACGTGGTGATCATGTGGTTCAGAGTGCTCCTATCTTCCTGGACGCTCTGAGGCAGGTCTTTTTGGGACCCCGTGTCACCCACGATACCGCGCTCCAATTGTTGGCAATTACTCAGGCTTTGTCCATGGTCAGCCAGTTCGCCATCCTATTCCGGACTCTAGCTTCTGAGCTGGAATGGCCGGATAAAGTCCTTATTCCGGTGTTCTGGAAAGGACTGACAGATCATGTAAAGGACGCCTTGGCCACCAGGGAGATTCCCGCCACACTGGAGGAGCTTATTACTATAGCTACCCGCATCGATCTCCGTTTTAACGAGTGGAGGTTGGAGCGGACCCAGTGTAGGCAGAAGTTTCGGCTGGCTCCCACCTTTGCCAAACCTCTAGAATCTCCTGTTATGGCGTCTGACTCCCATGAGGCCATGGAAGTTTCTCGAGCGGGACCTAGGTCTCAGACCGCTCGAGTACCTGTGGTGTGTAAAAATTGCCAGCAACCGGGACATTACGCTAATAAATGTCCACGGCGGTCGGGAAAACGATCGCGTCTAGTGACCATTGGAGGAGGTTCACTGGACACAGCGGCATTTTCCTCCAAATTGTCCTTTAAAGGGACAATCCTGTTAGGCACATCCACTCTTACAGTAGAGCTTTGTGTGGATTCAGGAGCAGAAGGAAATTTTATGTCTTCTGCTTTTGCTCTGCACCACGCAGTACCTCTGGTTATGCTTGCCAAACCAGTAACCATTAGAGTGGTGAATGGGTCGACACTTCCGCTACAGATCACACATCAGACTGTCCCTTTCACATTAGCCATGTCCCCATCCCACCAGGAGATTATTTCCCTTCTTGTCCTTCCCGAGGGAATGGATGAGATTCTGCTGGGAATACCCTGGCTCCGTTTCCACTCCCCACATATTGAGTGGACCTCTGGGAGGATATTGGGTTGGAGTGAATCCTGTCAGGGCAGATGTGTGAAAGAGTGCGTTCAGGTTTCCACCACTGAGATGCCCGCAGATCTCTCTACACTCCCCAAATACTATTGGTCTTATGCAGACGTCTTCTCCAAAAAGGCCACGGAGACCATTCCGCCTCACCGTCCCTATGACTGTCCTATAGATCTCTTGCCTGGAGCAGAACCTCCTCGGGGACGTGTCTATCCCCTCTCTCTCCCGGAAACGGAGGCTATGTCCCAGTATATCCAGGAGAATTTGGCAAGAGGGTTTATTAGGAAGTCAGTGTCACCAGCAGGGGCAGGGTTCTTCTTCGTACAGAAGAAGAATGGAGAGTTGCGTCCTTGCATAGACTACAGGGGTCTTAACGCCATCACCGTTAAGAATAAGTACCCGCTGCCCCTGATTTCTGAGCTTTTTGATAGGCTACGGGGAGCTAAGGTATTTACCAAATTAGACCTGCGGGGAGCTTATAACCTGATTCGCATCCGTGAGGGGGACGAATGGAAGACGGCGTTTAACACCAGAGATGGGCACTATGAGTATCTGGTGATGCCCTTCGGGCTCTGTAATGCCCCAGCCGTTTTCCAAGACTTTGTCAACGACATCTTCCGGGATATGCTTTCCACCTCGGTCGTAATCTATCTGGATGATATTCTCATCTTCTCTCCAGATATTGACTCCCACCGGAGAGATGTTGGCAGAGTCTTCGACCTCTTACGGGCAAACTTTCTTTACGCAAAGTTGGAGAAGTGTGTGTTTGAGCAAGAGTCTTTACCTTTCCTGGGCTATATCATCTCTGCCCAGGGATTGGCTATGGATCCTGCCAAACTACAGGCTGTGATGGACTGGCAAGAACCCCATTTACTTAAAGCGGTGCAGCGCTTTATGGGGTTCATTAATTATTACCGCCAGTTCATTCCCCATTTCTCAACTTTGGTAGCTCCCTTGGTAGCCCTCACCAAGAAGGGAGCAAATCCCAAAGTGTGGTCTGAAGAGGTCTCCAAGGCCTTTTCTTCTACTAAGTCTCATTTTGCTAGCGCTCCCATCCTACATCATCCCGATGTCGATAAGCCGTTTATAATGGAGGTGGATGCCTCTTCCGTTGGTGCTGGAGCAGTCCTCTTCCAAAAGGATGCTCAAGGTCGGAAGCATCCGTGCTTCTTCTTCTCCAAGACCTTCACACCAGCGGAGAGGAATTATTCCATCGGGGACAGGGAGTTGCTAGCGATGAAATTGGCTTTCTCATATTGGAGACATCTGTTGGAGGGGGCTCGTTTTCCCTTTCAAGTTTTTACAGACCACAAAAATTTGCTCTATTTGCAAACAGCCCAGCGGCTAAATTCTCGCCAGGCCAGATGGTCCTTATTCTTCTCCCGATTCCACTTCACCCTCCATTATCTCGCTGGGGAGAAGAATATTCGAGCTGATGCTCTTTCTCGCTCTGTTGTTTCATCTGAGGAGGAGGAAGGAGAGCCTCGGCTTATTGTTCCTTCTGAGAGCTTGAGAACCGTGGCTCCGGTGTCGCTTGAGTCTGTGCCTCCGGGCAAGACTTTTGTGCCCATAAATTTGCGACCGGAGGTTCTCTCTTGGGCTCATTCCTCCAGGGTGGGTGGACACTTTGGGACAAAAAGGACATCTGAGCTGCTGGCGAGGACGTACTGGTGGCCGCATATGCTCCGAGATGTCAGAGATTATGTTCTGGCGTGTGTCTCAAGCGCCAAAAATAAGTCTCCTCGACAACGGCCGTCTGGGTTACTCTATCCCTTGCCGGTGGCAGACAGGCCCTGGGAGATGGTCGGGATGGACTTTGTAGTGGGTTTGCCCAAGTCTCGCGGCTGTACCATCATTTGGGTTATTACCGATCATTTCTCGAAAATGGTGCATTTGGTGCCGCTCCCACGGTTACCTTCTGCACGGGCCTTGGCAGCGTTGTTCATAAGACACATCTTCCGCCTACATGGCATGCCAGACAAAATTGTCAGTGACCGGGGTCCCCAGTTTGCGTCTCGGTTCTGAAGAGAGCTTTGTCGTCTTCTCAGCATTGAGTTAAATCTCTCTTCCGCATATCATCCCGAGACGAATGTGTTGGTAGAGAGGGCCAATCAGACTCTGGTCACATATCTACGACATTTTGTTTCTGCCAGGCAGGATGACTGGGCATCTTTATTACCATGGGCAGAGTTCGCCTTTAATAACGCTGTAGCCGACTCCACCGGTCAGACTCCTTTCCTCCTTAATTACGGCCAGCATCCGCGGGTTCCTGTGCCTATGCCCGTGTCCTCTGCTGACTCCAGGGTGGCAGACTGGGCAGTGGAGGCACGGGACATTTGGGACCGCACTCAGGATGCCATTCGGGCCTCGAAGGAGAGAATGAGGTCCTCTGCCGATGCACATCGGCGCCCTGCCCCGACCTTTGCTCCTGGCGATTTAGTGTGGCTCTCCGCCCGTAACATCAGGCTGCGTGTAGAGTCCACTAAGTTAGCACCTCGCTACTTGGGTCCCTTCAAGGTCCTCGAACAGGTTAATCCTGTGGTCTACCGTCTGGCCCTTCCTCCACGCCTTGGTATCACCGACACCTTTCATGTGTCCCTCCTTAAGCCCGTATACATGTCTCGGTTTTCTGAGTCATCTGCCGAGACATCGGGTTCGTCTACGGACGATTTCGAGGTGAACGCTATTTTGGGGTGCAAGGTGATACG
Source organism: Ranitomeya imitator (assembly GCF_032444005.1). Classification (NCBI taxonomy): domain Eukaryota; kingdom Metazoa; phylum Chordata; class Amphibia; order Anura; family Dendrobatidae; genus Ranitomeya; species Ranitomeya imitator. The sequence continues at coordinate 410,495,812 of NC_091282.1, read as the reverse complement.
TGGCAAAAAATTTTATTTGGTGGACTGGAAGGGTTATGGTCCTGAGGACAGGTCCTGGGAGCCTGCTGAGCACATTCGGGCTCCGCAGCTCATTGCTGCCTTCGAGCGTAGCGAGGCCCAAGGAGGGGGGGCCCTAGGAGGGGGGGTAATGTTAGGAGTCGAGTTTCCTCTGCTGCACAGGGGGAATCTCGATCCGTGTCTGCTGCGGTCTCCCATTCAGAATCGGCCACAGCGGGGTCTGCTCAGCGGAGGCGTCGCTCCCAGCGTCTCGCTGGGACTGATTCTGTGCAAAGGGTTACTGCTGCCTTTTCTGGCTCTCCTGTTGTACCCTGCACTGATCTGCGGCGAGTGGGCTTCTCTGGGACTAAGTCCTTATTTGCACACACTGAGCATGCCCAGGGCAAGATCTCCCATTGGAGATCGAGGGTCATATGCTCAGGTACTGCAGCACATCCCATTGGTCCTCCAGGAAGGTCCTGAAAGGGCAAAACTTCGGTAGCAGCTTCCTGTGCTGCAACTATATAAGCTGCGCATGACCGCACGGCCATGCGCTAGTATTGTCTTGTAAATATGTGTGTGTGTTGTGATTGAAAGTCGCTCTTTAAATAACCCTCCCTATTGAATGTCTGTTCGCGGAAGGTGTATGTTTGCTATCTAGCGCCCGACTTATCCAACAGCACAAAACACACATTACAGCTACCAGTTGCTGTGTCCGCCAGTACGGCGCCGTGCGCTTGCTCTGCGCTTTCCTGACCCAAGCCTGGGTGGTTAGTGGCGTCCGTCAGTGCGGCACCGCACGCACTCTTGTGCCTTAATATTATTATTTATGTTCCTCTGACACACCCAGTTGCGGTGTTGTGCCAGCAAGTGTCTAATCGGACTTCAATCCTGTGTAGGGGTTGAGTCCGCTGACTTCTTGCTCGCGCTTTATGTGCGGTACTGCGGTCCTGTGACGCAACAGGATCGCTTCCTTCACGCAGGGTGAAGTTAACCCATGTGTGTATACTTAGTACCGCCATATAGTCCGTCTTACTAGCAGTAGGGTCTTTTACCTGCACGGTGGACCTCGGACTGCGAACGCACCTAATACCATAACATCTGATTCTTGGTGCGTTCCGCCAGTCCCTAACACCCTTGGTGGGTCAAAGTGCTCAAAACACATCTAGATAAGTTCCTTAGGGGGTCTACTTTCCAAAATGGTGTCAATTGTGGGGGGTTTCAATGTTTAGGCACATCAGTGGCTCTCTAAACGCAACATGGCGTCCCATCTCAATTCCTGTCAATTTTGCATTGAAAAGTCAAACGGCGCTCCTTCCCTTCCGAGCTCTCCCATGCGCCCAAACAGTGGTTTACCCCCACATGTGGGGTATCAGCGTACTCAGGACAAATTGTACACCAACTTTTGGTGTCCAATTTCTTCTCTTACCCTTGGGAAAATAAAACATTGGGGACGAAAAGATAATTTTTGTGAAAAAATATGATTTTTTATTTTTACGGTTCTGCATTATAAACTTCTGTGAAGCACTTGGTGGGTGAAAGTGCTCACCACACCTCTAGATAAGTTCCTTAGGGGGTCTACTTTCCAAAATGGTGTCACTTGTAGGGGGTTTCAATGTTTAGGCACATCAGGGGCTCACCAAACGCAACATGGTGTCCCATCTCGATTCCAGTCAATTTTGCATTGAAAAGTCAAACGGCGCTCCTTTGCTTCCGAGCTCTGTCATGCGCCCAAACAGTGGTTTACCCCCACATATGGGGTATCGGTGTACTCAGGACAAATTGTACAACAACTTTTGGGGTCCATTTTCTCCTGTTACCCTTGGTAAAATAAAACAAAATGGAGTTGAAATAAATTTTTTGTGAAAAAAAGTTAAATGTTCATTTTTATTTAAACATTCCAAAAATTCCTGTGAAGCTCCAGAAGGGTTAATAAACTTCTTGAATATGGTTTTGAGCACCATGAGGGGTGCAGTTTTTAGAATGGTGTCACACTTGGGTATTTTCTATCACATAGACCCCTCAAAATGACTTCAAATGAGATGTGGTCCCTAAAAAAAAATGGTGTTGTAAAAATGAGAAATTGCTGGTCAACTTTTAACCCTTATAACTCCCTAACAAAAAAAAATTTGGTTCTAAAATTGTGCTGATGTAAAGTAGACATGTGAGAAATGTTACTTATTAAGTATTTTGTGTGACATATCTCTGTGATTTAATTGCATAAAAATTCAAAGTTGGAAAATTGCGAAATTTTCATAATTTTCACCAAATTTCCGTTTTTTTCACAAATAAACGCAGGTACTATCAAAGAATTTTTACCACTATCATGAAGTACAATATGTCACGAGAAAACAGTGTCAGAATCACTGGGATCCGTTGAAGCGTTCCAGAGTTATAACCTCATAAATGGACAGTGGTCAGAATTGTAAAAATTGGCCCGGTCATTAACGTGCAAACCACCCTTGGGGGTAAAGGGGTTAAAGGAATAAGGTTCTGCAAAGGCTGCAAGAGAAAACCACAACGCCTGGCAAACTCAAAGTCCATTAAGTTCAAGGCGGCACCTGAATCCACAAACGCCATGACAGAAAATGATGACAATGAGCAGATCAAGGACACAGATAACAGAAATTTAGGTTGTACAGTGCTGATGGTAAATGAACTAGCGATCCTCTTTGTCCGCTTAGGGCAGACTGAAATGACATGAGAAGCGTCGCCACAATAATAACACAACCCATTCTGACGTCTGAATCCTTGTCGTTCCGTTCTAGACAGAATCCTATCACACTGCAATGGCTCAGGAATCTGCTCTGAGGACAACGCCACAGCGAGCACAGTTCTGCGCTCCCGCAAGCGCCGGTCAATCTGAATGGCCAGAGACATAGAATCACTCAGACCAGAAGGCGTGGGAAACCCCACCATAACATCTTTAACGGATTCAGAAAGACCCTTTCTGAAAATTGCCGCCAAAGCATCATTATTCCATTTAGTCAACACAGACCATTTTCTGAATTTCTGACAATACAATTCTGCCGCCTCTTGACCCTGAGACAAGGCCAACAAGGTCTTCTCAGCTTGTGTTAGGACTGGCGGAACGCACCAAGAAAGATGTAATAGATGCGTTCGCAGTCCGGGGTCCACCGTGCAGGTAAAAACCTGCTGCTAGTAAATGGCAGCGTAATATGGCGGTGGAAGCGAACCGGTAAAACCACAGGTCCGCAATACTGCACTAAAGAGTGCAAGCAAGGAGTCAGCGAACACAACCCCAAGACACAGGATTGAAGTCCGATTAGACCACTTGCTGACACAACACCGCAACAGGGTGTGTTAGGCAACTCTTATAATTAGAGCACCGAAGTGCGAACTGTGCCGTGCTGGCAGGCACCAGTAAGCACCCAGACGTGGGTCAGGAAGCGCACTACTGGCGCGTGGCGCCGCACTGGCGGTCACAGCAATAGACGCTGATATGTGTGTGACACGTTGAGTGATTAGTCGGGCGCTAGATAGCAGCCATACTCCATACGCGAACAGTCATACAATAGGGTAGGGGTATTTAATGAACGACTTGCACTCACAACAAACACACGTATTCAATTGTAAGACAATACTAGCGCATGGCCGTGCGGTCATACGCAGTTTAAATAGCAGCAGCATAGGAAGTGGCTACAGTACCTTTGCCCTTCCAAGACCTGCCAAAAGGACCAATGGAATGTGCTGCAGAGCCTGAGCACATGACCCTCGATCTCCAACGGGAGATCTTACCCTGGACATGCTCAGTACGTGCAGACAAGGACTTAGTCCCAGAGAAGTCCGCTCGCTGCTGACCAGCACTGACTTTAATGGCAGAGACTGGAGAAGCAGCAGTAACTCTCAGAACAGAGTGAGAATGAGCAAGATGCTGGGACCGACGTCTTTGCTGAGCAGACTCCACTGCGGCTGGACAAGAATGGGAGACCGCAGCGGAGGTGGCTCGAGATTCCCCCTGTGCAGAAGTGGGAACTCGACCCCTAACATTACCCCTCCTCCTAGGGCCCCCCCCTCCTTGGGCCTCGCTACGCTCGAAGGCAGCAATGAGCTGCGGAGCCCGAATGTGCTCAGCAGGCTCCCAGGATCTATCCTCAGGACCGTAACCCCTCCAATCCACCAAATAAAATTTTTTGCCACGAACCACCTTGTACCCCAAGATAGCGTTCACCTCGTAATCGTCCGTAGACGAACCCGACGTCCCAGTAGATGACTCAGAAAACCGGGACATGTAGACGGGCTTAAGGAGGGACACGTAAAAGGTGTCGGTGATACCTAGGCATGGAGGAAGGGCCAGACGGTAAACCACTGGATTAACCTGTTCAAGGACCTTAAAAGGACCCAAGTAGCGAGGTGCAAACTTGGTAGACTCAACTCGCAGCCTGATGTTACGGGCGGAGAGCCACACTAAGTCGCCAGGAGCAAAGGTTGGAGCGGGGCGCCGATGTGCGTCGGCGGAGGACCTCATTCTCTCCTTGGAAGCCTTAATGGCATCCTGAGTGCGATCCCAAATGTCCCGTGCCTCCACAGCCCAGTCTGCCACCCTGGAATCGGAGGAAGACATGGGCATGGGCACAGGTACCCGCGGATGCTGACCATAGTTAAGGAGGAATGGAGTCTGTCCAGTGGAATCAGCGACGGCATTGTTAAGAGCAAACTCCGCCCACAGTAGCAAAGATGCCCAGTCATCCTGCTTAGCCGAAACAAAATGTCGCAGATATGTGACCAAGGTCTGGTTGGCTCTCTCTACCAACCCATTCGTCTCGGGATGATAAGCCGAAGAGAGATTCAACTCGATACTGAGAAGACGACAAAGCTCTCTCCAGAACCGAGACGCAAACTGGGGACCTCGGTCACTGACAATTTTGTCTGGCATACCGTGAAGACGCAAACTGGGGACCTCGGTCACTGACAATTTTGTCTGGCATACCGTGAAGACGAAAGATGTGTTTGACAAACAACGCTGCCAAGGCCCGTGCAGAAGGTAACCGGGGAAGCGGCACCAAATGCACCATTTTAGAAAAATGGTCGGTGATTACCCAAATAATGGTACAGCCACGAGACTTGGGCAGACCCACAACAAAATCCATCCCGACCATCTCCCAGGGCCTGTCTGCCACCGGCAGAGGGTATAACAAACCAGCTGGCCGTTGTCGGGAAGACTTATTCTTGGCACAAGAGACACATGCCTGAACGTAGTCTCCGACGTCACGAACCATATGTGGCCACCAGTACGTCCTCGCCAGTAGCTCAGATGTCCTTTTTGCCCCAAAGTGTCCACCCACTCTGGATGAATGATCCCAAGTGAGAACCTCCGGATGCAAATTGATGGGAACAAAAGTCTTGCCCGGGGGCACAGACTCCAGCGAAACCGGAGCTACAGTTCTCAGACTCTCCGAAGGGACAATGAGCCGAGGCTCATCCTCCTCCTCCTCAGCTGACACGAAGGAGCGAGAGAGAGCGTCAGCACGAATGTTCTTCTCCCCGGCGAGATAATGTAGGGTAATGTGGAACCGGGAGAAAAACAAGGACCATCTGGCCTGACGAGAATTCAGCCGCTGGGCTGTTTGTAAATAGACCAAATTCTTGTGATCCGTGAAAACTTGGAATGGGAACCGAGCACCCTCCAAGAGATGTCTCCACTCCAAAAAGGCCAACTTCATTGCCAGCAACTCTCTATCCCCGATGGAGTAATTTCTCTCCGCTGGTGTGAAGGTCTTTGAGAAAAAGAAGCATGGGTGCTTCCGACCCTGAGCATCCTTTTGATAGAGGACTGCTCCAGCACCAACGGAAGAGGCATCCACTTCCAAAAGGAATGGCTTACCCACATCGGGACGATGTAAGATAGGAGCACTGGCAAAATGGGACTTTATAGAAGAGAAGGCCTTGGAGACCCCTTCGGACCACGATTTGGGATTCGCTCCCTTCTTGGTGAGGGATACCAAGGGAGCTACCAAAGTTGAGAAGTGGGGAATGAACTGGCGATAGTAATTTATGAACCCCATAAAGCGCTGCACCGCTTTAAGAGAATGGGGTTCCTGCCAGTCCATCACTGCTTGTAGTTTGGCAGGATCCATAGCCAATCCCTGGGCCGAGATGATATAGCCCAGGAAAGGCAAGGACTCCTGTTCAAACACACACTTCTCCAACTTTGCATAAAGGGAATTCGCCCGTAAGAGTTCGAAGACTCTGCCAACATCTCTCCGGTGGGAGTCAATATCTGGAGAGAAGATGAGAATATCATCCAGATAGACTACAACCGAGGTGGAAAGCATATCCCGGAAGATATCGTTGACAAAGTCCTGAAAAACGGCTGGGGCATTACAGAGCCCGAAGGGCATCACCAGGTACTCATAGTGCCCATCCCTGGTATTGAAAGCCGTTTTCCATTCGTCCCCCTCACGGATGCGAATCAAGTTGTAGGCACCCCGCAGATCTAGTTTGGTGAATATCTTTGCTCCCCTTAGCCTGTCAAAGAGCTCCGATATCAGGGGCAATGGGTACTTATTTTTAATGGTGATAGCATTGAGACCCCTGTAATCGATGCAAGGACGTAATTCCCCGTTCTTCTTCTGTACGAAGAAGAATCCCACCCCTGCAGGAGACACTGACTTCCTAATGAATCCTCTTGCCAAATTCTCCTGGATGTATTGAGACATAGCCTCCGTCTCAGGGAGAGAGAGGGGATATACCCTTCCCCGAGGAGGTTCAGCTCCAGGCAAGAGGTCAATAGGACAGTCATAGGGGCGATGAGGCGGTAGAGTCTCTGCTGCCTTTTTAGAGAATACATCTGCATAGCACCAATAGTACCTTGGAAGAGATGAAAGGTCTGCGGGTACCTCGGTAGTAGAGACCTGTACACACTCACTCACACACCTGCCCATACAAGACTTACTCCAACCCAATATTCTCCCAGAGGACCACTCAATATGTGGGGAGTGGTAACGGAGCCAGGGTATTCCCAGTAAAATCTCATCCATTCCCTCGGGTAGGACTAGAAGGGAAATAATCTCCTGGTGGGAAGGGGACATGGACAACGAGAATGGAACAGTCTGGTGTGTGATTTGTTGTGGAAGTGTCGACCCATTCACAACTCTAACAGTTACAGGTTTGGCGAGCATAACAAGTGGTACAGCGTGGCGCAGAGCAAAAGCAGAGGACATGAAATTTCCCTCTGCTCCTGAATCCACACAAAGCTCGACTGGTAGAGTGGATGAGTCAAACAGGATTGTCCCTTTAAAGGACAGTTTGGAGGAAAAGCCGCTGTGTCTAGTGAACCTCCCCCTAAGGTTACTAGACGCGATCGTTTTCCCGACCGCCGTGGACATTTATTAGTGTAATGTCCTCGTTGGTGACAATTTTTACAAACCATGGGTACTCGAGCGGCCTGAGACTTAGGTCCCGCTCGAGAAACCTCCATGGGCTCATGGGAGTCGGACGCCAAAACAGAAGATTCAAGAGGTCTGGCGAAGGTGGGAGCCAGTTTAAACCTCTGCCTACACTGGGTCTGCTCTAACCTTCGTTCGTGAAAACGGAGGTCGATGCGGGTAGATAGAGAAATAAGCTCCTCCAGTGTGGCGGGTATCTCCCTGGTGACTAAGGCGTCCTTCACGTGGTCTGCCAGTCCCCTCCAGAACACCGGAATTAGAACTTTATCTGACCACTCTAACTCCGAGGTTAGAGTCCGGAACTGGATGGCAAACTGACTGACCACGGACGAACCCTGAGTGATTGTCAATAACTGGAGCGCGGTATCGTGTGTAATACGGGGTCCCAAAAAGACCTGCTTCAGAGCGTCCAGAAAGAGCGGAGCACTCTGTACCACACGGTCATCACGCTCCCAAAGTGGCGTTGCCCACTCCAATGCCCTGCCCGACAAGAGAAATAAAATAAATCCCACTTTCACCCGTTCCGTAGGGAAATGCGCCGCCAGGAGCTCAAGGTGTATGGAGCACTGGCTTACGAATCCGCGACATTGTTTACTGTCACCAGCAAACTTGTCAGGAAGCGGGAGACGGGATAAAGTCGGGGCAAAGGTGGCAGCGGACAAACTGGCTGCGGCTACACTTGCAGCCTGAACAGCGACAGCAGTGACATCCACAGCTGAGGTTGAACGCTCTAGAGCCGCCAACCTTCCCTCCAGCTGCTGGATGTACCGCTGTAAACGCTGATCGTCTGCCATTTACTAGCCAGACCCTGGCGCTAGTATTCTGTTAGGACTGGCGGAACGCACCAAGAAAGATGTAATAGATGCGTTCGCAGTCCGGGGTCCACCGTGCAGGTAAAAACCTGCTGCTAGTAAATGGCAGCGTAATATGGCGGTGGAAGCGAACCGGTAAAACCACAGGTCCGCAATACCGCACTAAAGAGTGCAAGCAAGGAGTCAGCGAACACAACCCCAAGACACAGGATTGAAGTCCGATTAGACCACTTGCTGACACAACACCGCAACAGGGTGTGTTAGGCAACTCTTATAATTAGAGCACCGAAGTGCGAACTGTGCCGTGCTGGCAGGCACCAGTAAGCACCCAGACGTGGGTCAGGAAGCGCACTACTGGCGCGTGGCGCCGCACTGGCGGTCACAGCAATAGACGCTGATACGTGTGTGACACGTTGAGTGATTAGTCGGGCGCTAGATAGCAGCCATACTCCATACGCGAACAGTCATACAATAGGGTAGGGGTATTTAATGAACGACTTGCACTCACAACAAACACACGTATTCAATTGTAAGACAATACTAGCGCATAGCCGTGCGGTCATGCGCAGTTTATATAGCAGCAGCACAGGAAGTGGCTACAGTACCTTTGCCCTTCCAAGACCTGCCAAAAGGACCAATGGAATGTGCTGCAGAGCCTGAGCACATGACCCTCGATCTCCAACGGGAGATCTTACCCTGGACATGCTCAGTACGTGCAGACAAGGACTTAGTCCCACAGAAGTCCGCTCACTGCTGACCAGCACTGACTTTAATGGCAGAGACTGGAGAAGCAGCAGTAACTCTCAGAACAGAGTGAGAATGAGCAAGACGCTGGGACCGACGTCTTTGCTGAGCAGACTCCACTGCGGCTGGACAAGAATGGGAGACTGCAGCGGAGGTGGTTCGAGATTCCCCCTGTGCAGAAGCGGGAACTCGACCCCTAACAGCTTGATCCACAGAAATAGGTTCATCATGTAAAAATCCTAAAGCCTGAAAAAAGGAGTCTACATTAAGCAAAGCCGGATTCCCAGATTCCAGGGAAAACTGTTGTGAATTCTGCTCTTGGGCTCCCTCCGGTGGTTATTGATGGTAATGCAGTTATTCCTGAGCAGCAGTCTTGGACAGGTGTTTCTGCTAATTGCATTTCTGACTGGGGTATTTAGCTGTGCAGGACTCATTAGTCCTTGCCAGTAGTCAATGTTCCTTTGGAAGTGTTGGTCCTCTGCCTGGCCTCTCCTGCTTGCTGCCAATTCAGCTAAGATAAGTATTTGCTTCTTTTTTTTAGACACACTGCTGTGTGTTTATTTTCTGTGCTTATCTTGTTTCTATTTTGTTCCTTCTAGACTGTGCCTGATGTTTTTCTCAGTCTAGTTGGACTCGCTGGAGTCGCAGATATACTCTCCACATCTTTAGTTAGGTGGTGGAGTTTTTGTATTTTTCTGCTGTGGATATTTTGTAGTGTTTTATGCTGACCGCATAGTATCCTGTACTTTCCTTTCCTATCTAGGTAGATGTGGCCTCCTTTGCTTATCCCTGTTTTCTGTCTGCGTGTGTCTTTTCCTCTCCTACTCACAGTCATTATTTGTGGGGGGCTACCTATCCTTTGGGGATCTACTCTGAGGCAAGAGAGTTTTCCTATTTCCATCTTTAGGGATATTTAGTCCTTAGGCTGTGTCGAGGTGTCTAGGTATGGTTAGGCACACCCCATGGCTACTTCTAGTGCGGTGATAGGATCAGGGTTTGCGGTCAGTAAAGTTACCACTGCTCCAGAAAAGGTCTTTTCATGCTGCTCCAAGGCCACCTGATCATAACAGTACTACTGGCCAACAATGAGTTAATTGCATCTCAGAAGAAGGGAGGAAAGATCTTGAGCCATTTTTTTTTCTCCAGTCTGTTTTGTCTTCTCCTCCCTCTTTATCTCTGGGTGGCTGAAGAGCCTTGTGCTGACAATGCCTTGTTTGTGAAAGGGTCTAAGTGTCTTTTTGGGGTGCAGAAGGTTTCCTTTTTGGGCTTTATTTTTTCTCCCTCGTCTATAGAGATGGATCCGGTTAAGGTTCAGGCCATTCATGATTGGATTCAGCCCACATCCGTGAAGAGCCTTCAGAAATTTTTGGGTTTTGCTAATTTTTATCGCCGCTTCATTGCTAATTTTTCCAGCGTGGTTAAACCCTTGACTGATTTGACGAAGAAGGGCGCTGATGTGGCGAATTGGTCCCCTGCGGCTGTCTCTGCCTTTCAGGAACTTAAGCATCGTTTTACTTCTGCTCCTGTGTTGCGTCAACAGGTTGAGGTTGATGCTTCTGAGATTGGGACAGGGGCTGTTTTGTCTCAGAGGGATCCTGTTGGTTCCTTAACCCCTTCAAGTCGCGGCCCTTTTTCATTTTTGCGTGTTCGTTTTTCGCTTCCCTCGTTCCCAGAGCCATAACTTTTTTATTTTTCCGTCAATATGGTCATGTGAGGGCTTAATTTTTGCGGGACAAGTTGTACTTTTGAACGACACCATTGGTTTTACCATGTCTTTTACTAGAAAACGGGAAAAAAATTCCAAGTGCGGTGAAATTGCAAAAAAAAGTGCAATCCCACACTTGTTTTTTGTTTGGCTTTTTTGCTAGGTTCACTAAATGCTAAAACTGACCTGCCATTATGATTCTCTAGGTCATTACGAGTTCATAGACACCTAACATGACTAGGTTATTTTTTATCTAAGTGGTGAAAAAAAATTCCAAACTTTGCTTAAAAAAAAAACAAAAAAAATTTCCGATACCCGTAGCGTCTCCATTTTTCGTGATCTGGGGTCGGGTGAAGGCTTATTTTTTGCGTGCCGAGCTGATGTTTTTAATGATACCATTTTTGCGCAGATACGTTCTTTTGATCGCCCGTTATTGCATTTTAATGCAATGTCGCGGCGACCAAAAAAACGTAATTCTGGCGTTTCGGAGTTTTTTCTCGCTACGCCGTTTAGCGATCAGGTTAATGCTTTTTTTTAATTGATAGATCGGGCGATTCTGAACACGGCGATACCAAATACGTGTAGGTTTGGTTTTTTTTTTATTGTTTTATTTAGGATGGGGCGAAAGGGGGGTGATTTAAACTTTTATATTTTTTATATTTTTTTCATATTTTTAAAAACATTTTTTTTTTACTTGTGCCATGCTTCAATAGCCTCCATGGGAGGCTAGAAGCTGGCATAGCCTGATCGGCTCTGCTACATAGCAGCGATCATCAGATCGCTGCTATGTAGCAGAAATGCAGGTGTGCTGTGAGCGCCGACCACAGGAGGGCGCTCACAGCAGACCTGCATCAGTAACAATAGAGGTCTCAAGGACCTCTATGGTTACCTTCCTGATGCATCGCAGACCCCCGATCATGTGACGGGGGTCGGCGATGACGTCATATCCAGCCGCCCGGCCGGATGCGGTAGTTAAATGCCACTGTCTGTGTTTGACAGCGGCATTTAACAGGTTAATAGCGGCGGGTGAATGGCGATTTCACCCGCCGCTATTGCGCGCACATGTCAGCTGTACAAAACAGCTGACATGTCGCGACTTTGATGTGGGCTCACCGCCGGAGCCCACATCAAAGGGGGATTCACGGCATGCGCAGTAGATGTACGGCGCATGTCGTGAAGGGGTTAATGAAACCATGTGCCTTCTTTTCCCGTAAGTTTTCACCTGCTGAAGGCAATTATGATGTCGGCAATGGGGAGTTGTTGGCTATGAAGTGGGCGTTTGAGGAGTGGCGACATTGGCTTGAGGGAGCTAAGCACCGTATTGTGGTCTTGACCGATCATAAGAATCTGATTTACCTCGAGTCTGCCAAACGGTTGAATCCTAGACAGGCTCGATGGTCCTTGTTTTTTTCTCGTTTTGATTTCGTGGTCTCGTACCTTCCGGGTTCTAAGAATATTAAGGCTGATGCCCTCTCTAGGAGTTTTTTGCCTGATTCTCCTGAGGTCTTGGAACCAGTCGGTATTTGAAGGAAGGGGTGGTCCTTTCTGCCGTTTCTCCTGATTTACGACGGGTTCTTCAGAAATTTCAGGCTGACAAACCTGATCGTTGACCTGTGGGGAAGCTGTTTGTTCCTGACAGATGGACTAGTAGAGTGATTTCTGAGGTTCACTGTTCTGTGTTGGCTGGTCATCCTGGCATTTTTAGTACCAGAGACTTGGTTGGTAGGTCATTTTGGTGGCCTTCTTTATCGCGTGATGTGCGGTCTTTTGTGCTAGGCTGGACATTGATTTGTCTTTTTCTTCTGCATTTCATCCTCAGACAAATGGCCAGACCGAGCGTACTAATCAGACTTTGGAGACTTTTTTGAGATGCTTTGTGTCTGCTGATCAGGATGATTGGGTGGCTTTTTTGCCATTGGCCGAGTTTGCCCTTAATAATCGGGCTAGTTCGGCTACTTTGGTTTCGCCTTTTTTTGTAATTTTGGTTTTCATCCCCGTTTCTCTTCTGGGCAGGTTGAGTCTTCTGACTTTCCTGGTGTGGATTCTGTGGTTGACAGGTTGCAACAGATTTGGGCTCAGGTGGTGGACAATTTGGTGTTGTCTCAGGAGGAGGCTCAACGTTTTGCTAACCGACGTCGCTGTGCTGGTTCCCGGCTTCGGGTTGGGGATCTGGTTTGGTTATCTTCCCGTCATGTTCCTATGAAGGTTTCTTCTCCTAAGTTTAAGCCTCGGTTTATTGGTCCTTATAGGATTTCTGAGATTATTAATCCTGTGTCTTTTCGTCTGGCGCTTCCGGCCTCTTTTGCTATCCATAAAGTCTTCCATAGATCTTTGTTGCGGAAATATGTGGAGCCCGTTGTTCCCTCTGTTGATCCTCCGGCCCCTGTGTTGGTCGATGGGGAGTTGGAATATGTGGTTGAGAAGATTTTGGATTCTGGTTTTTCGGGGCGGAAGCTTCAGTACCTTGTCAAATGGAAGCGTTATGGCCAGCAGGATAATTCTTGGGTTTCGGCCTCTGATGTCCATGCCGCTGATTTGGTTCGTGCCTTTCATCTTGCTCGTCCTGACCGGCCTGGGGGCTCTGGTGAGGGTTCGGTGACCCCTCCTCAAGGTGGGGTACTGTTGTGAATTCTGCTCTTGGGCTCCCTCCGGTGGTTGTTGATGGTAATGCAGTTATTCCTGAGCAGCAGTCTTGGACAGGTGTTTCTGCTAATTGCATTTCTGACTGGGGTATTTAGCTGTGCAGGACTCATTAGTCCAAGCCAGTAGTCAATGTTTCTTTGGAAGTGTTGGTCCTCTGCCTGGCCTCTCCTGCTTGCTGCCAATTCAGCTAAGATAAGTGTTTGCTTCTTTTTTTTAGACACACTGCTGTGTGTTTACTTTCTGTGCTTATCTTGTTTCTATTTTGTTCCTGCTAGACTGTGCCTGATGTTTTTCTCAGTCTAGTTGGACTCGCTGGAGTCGCAGATATACTCTCCACATCTTTAGTTAGGTGGTGGAGTTTTTGTATTTTTCTGCTGTGGATATTTTGTAGTGTTTTATGCTGACCGCATAGTATCCTGTACTTTCCTTTCCTATTTAGGTAGAAGTGGCCTCCTTTGCTTATCTCTGTTTTCTGTCTGCGTGTGTCTTTTCCTCTCCTACTCACAGTCATTATTTGTGGGGGGCTACCTATCCTTTGGGGATCTACTCTGAGGCAAGAGAGTTTTCCTATTTCTATCTTTAGGGATATTTAGTCCTTAGGCTGTGTCGAGGTGTCTAGGTCTGATTAGGCACACAACACGGCTACTTCTAGTGCGGTGATAGGATCAGGGTTTGCGGTCAGTAAAGTTACCACTGCTCCAGCGAAGGTCTTTTCATGCTGCTCCAAGGCCACCTGATCATAGCAGAAAACGCCCAATCCTTCGGGTCGCCACGCAGCAGGGAGATGACGATTTTAACCTGCTGAATGGAATCACCGGAGGATCGAGGTTTCAAAGCAAAAAACAGTTTACAGTTGTTTTTAAAACTCAAAAATTTGGACCTGTCACCAAAAAACAAATCAGGAGTAGGAATCTTCGGTTCTAAAACAGGAGTCTGAACAATATAATCAGAAATACCCTGTACCCTAGCAGCAAGCTGGTCTGCACGAGAAGCTAATTCCTGAACATTCATGCTAGCACTAGGCTCCTCAGCCACCCAGAGATAAAGAGGGAAGAGAATATAAAGCTGACTGAAGAAAAAAAAATGGCTCAACACCTTTCTTACCTTCTTCTGAGATGCATTTAACTCATTATTGGCCAGTTGTACTGTTATGATCCGGTGACCTTGGAGCAGCATGAAAACTTTCACTGGAGTAGGTGGTAACTATACTGACCGCAAATCCTGATCTCAACACCGCAACTAGAAGTAGCCGTGGGGTGTACCTAACAAAACCTAGACACCTCGTCACAGCCGGAGGACTAGATACCCCTATAGATGGAAATAGGAATACTATCTTGCCTCAGAGCAGAACCCCAAAGGATAGGCAGCCCCCCACAAATACTGGCTGTGAGTAGGAGAGGAAAGACAAACACAGGCAGAAAACAGGATTTAGCACAAGAGGCCACTCTAGCTAAAATAGGAAAGGATAGAACAGAGTCCTGTGTGGTCAGTATTAAAACCCTTCCAAAAATATCCACAGCAGATTATACAAAAAATTCCTCCATCTAACTAAAGACGTGGAACGTATATCTGCAACTCCAGAGACTCCTACACTCAGAGCAGGAATACAATCAAAAAACAAGCACACAGCTTGTGTGCCATAGAAAAAGAAACAGACACTTATCTTTGCTGAATTGGCAGCTAAGCAGGAGAAGCCAGACAGGGATCCAACACTTCCCAAGAAACATTGACAACTGGCAAGGACTAACGAGTCCTGCAAACCTAAATTCCCCAGTCAGAACTGCAATCAGCAGATACACCTGTCCAGGACTGCAGGCCAGAGACAACTGCATTACCACCTACAACCACCGGAGGGAGCCCAAAAGCAGAATTCACAACAGTGATCTAGACTGTATGCTTCTGTTAATACATCCCAGAATTGCATTTCCCTTTTTTGCTGCTGCATCACACTGTTGGCTCATGTTCAGTTTATGATCTGTTAGTATACCTAACACTTTTTCAATGTGCTGTTGCTTAGTCCTATTACTCCCATTCTGTATTTGCTTTTTTTCATTTTTATTGCTCAGATGAAGTACTTTGCATTTTTCCTTGTTAAAAACCATCCTGATAGTTGCTGCCCACTGCTCCAGTTTATTTACAGTATATCTTTTTGAATCTTTTCTCTCTCTTCTCTAGTATTAGCTATCCCTCCAAGCTTTGTGTCATCAGCAAATTTAATAAGTGTATGCTCACTTCCTTCAACTAAATTATTGGTAAAGATGTTGAGCAATACAGGGCCCAGAACAGAACCCAGTGGCACCCCACTTGAGACCTTCTTCCAACTGGATGTGCAGCCATTTACGACCACTCTTTGGGTCCAATCACTAAGCCAGTTATGAATCCACATAACAGTTGCCTTGTCCATTCCATGGCTGTATTAGCTCAAAAGGGTGCTTCTAAAGAGCAAAGGATCTGAATACTTATGACCATGTAATATTTACGTTTTTCTTTTTTAATACATTTGCAAAAATTACTACATTTCTGTTTTTTTCAGTAAAGATGGTGTGCAGAGTGTACATTAATGAGAAAGAAAAATAACTTTTTTGAATTTACCAAATGACTGCAATGAAACAAAGAGTGAAAAATTTAAAGGGGTATGAATACTTTTCATACCCACTGTTGATATATATATTTATATTTGGAAACGATGTGTAAATGACATAGAGAATTACTCTATGTAAAAGCTCATGTTAAAATCGCATTATAATCAGATAGCAATCACACTGTATTCGGATGTAAATCGGACGCTAGGTGTGAAAAATCGGGTTGTACTCGCATGACACTCACATGACTCTTGCATTACACTCGTGCGACTCTCGGCAGGGAGACCCAGACTGATTTTTATGCGTTTAGTGTGACTCTAGCCTATTAATCATAGTTGCGCTAAATATGTTATTTGCTGTAATTACTGGAGAAAATGCATATAAATTGTGACAGTCTGATGATAAATCTTTATGGATACCTATGGATAAAAACTTACTTTCAAATGTTTGGGCACCGATGATCAAATATAAGTTGAAGTTTAAATGATCTCTAAAAGGCCTAAAGTTTAAGAAGACACATTTCCTTTGTATTTTAGGCAAAATATACATATATACTGTATATATTTTCATCTTTTACACTTTAAATATTACAGAAAGGAAAATGGGCCAATGCAAAGTTTGGGCCCCCTAGTAGCACCCACTTTTGAAACGCCGCAGTCATCTTTGTTGTCGGTACACTATTTTACTTTACAAAATTAACAAATACAGGCCACATATCGAACAGTGTGGTATCTCATTAAAAATACTTCTCTTTCAAGTTGTTATGGCAGCTTCATGTCTGTGTTAAATACTCCAACTTCAACTACCACCATCATCATCTTCTGCCTAGAGGCAGTCACTGCGCACATAGAAAATCTGAGGAGCAGACTGTGAATGCTTTTGCGGTGTTCTACTCTGTCTCTGTATTACGAAGGCGTGTGCTCCCGCCAATAAAAGCGTTACTGCCAGAAAGCGAGGAGCCATGTTCACAGTGACCCCCAGAAAGCAAGGCACCGTGTGCTACATGACCGTGAGTACAGCGCACATTAGCAGTAGAGAGACAGTTCATGTTCCGTGTTCAGCTTTGCAAAACAATAATTAAAGGGCACAGAGGAATGACAGAGGACGTTGGTACGGTCGGCAAGGTACTCCCTTGGCATTTTCCAAAACAAAGCACTCCTTGTGACAGTCCTCTACGCCTCAGTGCCAGGGCGATAAGAGGGTGTGTGAAAACTCTAACCAAACTTTGTCAGTGTTCCACTGCCTCTGCTGGATTGGCGTTGTGTCTCTCTCACCTGTACTACTTGCTTGGCCGATGAACTGTGACCTCTTCTGCAAGCATTTCAGATGGGAATCGTTTTAATAATTCTGCAAGAAGGGCCCTATGGTCTTCCAACATGGTACTATACCTGTCTGCCTCTGGAATAAGAGAAATAAAGTTCTCCTTGTAGTGTGGGTCTGGAAGTGTCACCAATCAGTATTCCCTGTCACCCAAAATTTTGATAACGCGAGGGTGACCGGAATGGCAGCGGAACATAAACTCAGGCAGGCTTGCAAGACTGCTAACAGTCGATACTTCCGTGTCATCACCAAGAGGACTGCTGACCATCTCCTCCTCCTCCTTGTCCTTCGGCCTCCACAACTTTCAAGAAACCTCAGTAATATCATTGTAAATACATCTTTGTAAATACATTCCCCTGTATTTTTTATCTCCTCCACCTCATTGTAGATAGTAAGTTGTCACGAGTAGGATGGGTTATTTTGGGGTATAATTATTGTTCTCATTGTTACTTAGTGTAGATTGTAAGCTGTCACGAGCAGGGTTGTTTTATTTCTGTGTAATTATTGTATTATTGTTATTGTTTTTACTTAGGACTGCTGTGTTTCAAACTGTAAATATGTTGACACTATATAAATAAGTATAAATATTTATATTAGAACACAGAGAAGCAGGATGGAGATGTGAATTATGGCGTCATTGCCGCTCACCATCTTGGTGAATTCCTCAAACTTTTGGAGGATGGTACATATGTCTGACATCCATGTCCACTCCTGAGATCTTATGTGTGAAGTCAGAACTGAATACCAACAGCCTTGTTGATGTTGGTAGTCAACAACTGCCCTCTTCAGCTCACAAATCCTTTCCAAAATATGCAGTGTACCGTTCCAATGCATGGGGAGGACATCACACACCAGTCGGTGAGCCAAAAGCTGCAAGTGTCACGGCAAGGGTGGATGAAGCTGTAGCTGACCTTCTAAAATGGGTATTTAGAGCCTCGCACTTTTCCTAGCAGATCTGGCACCTCTGTGTCGCTTTCAGTAAACTCTGAACAATGAGGTTAATCACATGGGCCAGGCATGGCACATGTGTGAGCTTGCCACCAGGTTCCAGCCATTGTCACACACAACCATGCCTGGCTGTAGGTTCAGTGGTGTCAGCCACAGATCTGCCTGCTCTTTCAGAGTGTCAACAACTCTTCATCATTGTGTAGTTTGTCACCTAATCATATTACCTTCAGCACAGCCTGTTGCCGATTGCCTGAGGCAGTGCTGCAGTGCTTCCAGCTTGTGACTGATGTGTTACTTTCAGAGATGGAGGCTGAAGAGGATGCGAAGGAGGAGGAGGTGAAGGATCTGTCAACTATGGTGGCAACCCAGATTGATGTAAGGCCAGCAATACTCGGTGTTGGGAGGACGTGCACCATCCCAAGGTCGGACTGTGTCCCGGCTTAAACACTGTTAACCCAGTGTGCATTTAGTGAGATGTACCATCCCTGACCACAAGCACTTGTCCACGTGTCTGTGGTTAGGTGGACCTTCCCAATAACAGCATTGTGGAGGGCACGGGTAATGTTGTGGGACACCTGCCTGTGTAATGCACCGGCACACCGGTACAAATAGTCCCACATGTTCGGGGCCTCGGGGTGATCCTCGACTCTGCCCTCTCTTTCAAGATACATATCCAAGCCCTTGGCCACTACAACTCAAAAACATTTCCAGGATCCGTACATTCCAAGAAACTGTAAAAATGTTTGCGCACGCCTTCATGATCTCCCGCCTACACTATTGCAACCTTCTACTCTCTGGCCTCCCCTCTAGCACTCTTGCACCACTCCAATCTATCCTAAACTCTGATGCCCAAGTAAACCAACTGTCCCTCTGTTATTCCCCTGCCTCTCTTCTCTGCCAGGCCCTTCACTGCCTTCCAATTGCCCAGAGGCTGCAATTCTAAACCCTAACTATGACAGACAAAGTCTTCCACAACCTGTGTCCATACATCTGCAACATGGTTTCCTCTTCCCTAACCATTGTGCCGTCAGTGAGATGTACCATCACTGCCCACATGCACTTGTCCAAGTGTCCGTGTTTAGGTGCACTTTCCTTGTAACAGCATTGTAGAGGGCCCAGGTAATGTTGTGGGATATGTGCTTGCTTGTCGAATGTCATGACAGCAGACAGGGAAAATTTGTGGCAGCTGGGTAACAAGTACCTTGTGATGATAACCACCATCAGGATGCTGAAAGCTTAGGTCTCACACGGGCATAAAATGAAACATTTCGCACGCAAGCAGATGAGAAATGTGTGAATTTAGTACTGTGGCATTGGGCTGCTTATTTCCGCTTGTGTTCCAAAGAATGGGGTATGGACAACTGAATGCTGCGATGGGACAAGGACGTGGACGTGCTTGTTGATGGTGCTAGTTGAGTTTGTGTGCAACTGAAGATGCAGGGCATGAGGCATATTTGCATCTTTTTGGGGGGTTATTGGCAGAGTCTTTAAAAATCAACCTGTGTGTTACATGGACATTCATGGTCTCCCTCTCCCACACCACCTCCTCACCTCAACCACGGTCTTTCGGTGTTCCCCAAGGCTCAGTTCTAGGACCCCTACTCTTCTCCATCTACACCTTCGGCCTGGGACAGCTGATGTAATGGCATGGTTTGCAATATCATCAGTATGTCGATGACATGCAGATCTACCTATCTGTACCTGATATTACCTCCTTACTGACCCAAATCACATGTCTTGTCGCTATTTGATCCTTCTTTTATGCATGCTTTCAAAAAGTGGACATGGATAAAACAGAATCCTTCGGTACCACTTTAGTAAGAGGGAAAGTTTGCCCAAGAGAAAATGATTTTCCAGACATTCACGGCCTTTTAGTTGCACATTTTTTGCAGCTGTGATCTTCATCTTCTTGGTGTGTATGTGGTAAATTAATTTCAAAGTCATCATCAATACCATCATCATCTATATCTTGTAGAGAGGAAATCTAGTGTTTCCCAGGGTCGTGGTTATCTACGCTTAGTGCCATTCCTTTAACAGTGTTCATTACATTAGAACAAAAAATTTGCGACTGTGACATTTGGATATTATTGGTAATATGTAAGGGTGAAGATGAAGAAGCTTGTGCCACGTGTGTGTGTTTATAGTTACTCCTCTTCTTTTAAATGTTATAATTTTACTTTAAAGCATATGATACGCAGAAACACAGTCTGACATATTTTCAAGACAGGAACCACTAATACAAAATCGATTAATACATTTTCATTTTACGTTAACAGTACCCTTACCCCATAACCAACCCTCCCTCACCCCAGTCCCTTAACCATTATCCAATACAACCAACTGACAACATCACCTCTTGAAAACTATCCAACAGTACATGTAAAAGTCCCTCCAGAAGCAACTAAACGACCCCATTCTACTCTGCAATAACTCAGGAGACACCACGCCTGGGTAATCCATCCATCAGTCCCACACATTTTCAAATTTTGTATTCTCTGACCTCTCTTGATGTAGATATTCCTTTCCATAAGGAAAATAAAATTAATGTTATTAATAAATTCCTTTTACCCTGGTGGATTTTCAGGCAACCAGTAAATCACAATAAGCTTTCTTACAGCATATAACAATCTTGCAGTAATCAGCCTTCCACATTCATCCATAGCAATATCATCCATACAACCCAGAAGGCTAGTCAGCTGGTTACGCACCACATTTACCCCTGTCACCTCTTGAATCAAGTTAAGCACCTTCACCCAAAAGGGTTGGTGGGGAGCGCACGACAACATCATATGTATGACATCTGCATCATCCTCAACGCACCTTCGGCATTTTGAGTCACCTCTCAGTCCTGCCTTCCTCATCCATGCCGTGGTCCTGTACACCCTATACACCAGGTATAACTCTGACACCCTCTTAACCTCACTCAATGACGCCCTGGGGATGTATTGAAGCATAGACTCCCACTGGGACTCCGCCAAAGGACTCACGTCCGCCACCCATTTTTCATTTAGCCTTAACGTATGTTTCAATAAAAAGGTATCCATCAGACCCCTGTACATCATGATAATGAACCCCCTCGTACTCCTCTGAGACCCGATAAGATTCAATAAGCTATCAAAGTGCAGAATCACTCGCGACTAGTGTTGAGCGATACCGTCCGATACTTGAAAGTATCGGTATCGGATAGTATCGGCCGATACCCGAAAAGTATCGGATATCACCGATACCGATACCCGATACCAATACAAGTCAATGGGACACCAAGTATCGGAAGGTATCCTGATGGTTCCCAGGGTCTGAAGGAGAGGAAACTCTCCTTCAGGCCCTGGGATCCATATTAATGTGTAAAATAAAGAATTAAAATAAAAAATATTGATATAATTACCTCTCCGGAGGCCCCTGGACATCACCGCTGGTAACCGGCAGCCTTCTTTGTTTAAAATGAGCGCGTTTAGGACCTGAGAATGACGTTGCGGCTTCTGATTGGTCGCGTGCCGCTCATGTGACCGCCACGCGACCAATCAGAAGCCGCGACGTCATTCCTCAGGTCCTAAATTCTTAGAATGAGGAGTTTAGGACCTGAGGAATGACGTCGCGGCTTCTGATTTGTCGCGTGCCGCTCATGTGACCGCCACGCGACCAATCAGAAGCCGCGACGTCATTCCTCAGGTCCTAAATTCCTAGAATGAGGAGTTTAGGACCTGAGGAATGACGTCGCGGCTTCTGATTGGTCGCGTGGCGGTCACATGAGCGGCACGCGACCAATCAGAAGCCGTGACGTCATGGGAGTCCCTAAACGCGCTCATTTTAAACAAAGAAGGCTGCCGGTTACCAGCGGTGATGTCCAGGGGCCTCCGGAGAGGTAAGTATATCAATATTTTTTATTTTAATTCTTTATTTTACACATTACTATGGATCCGATACCGATACCCGATACCACAAAAGTATCGGAACTCGGTATCGGAATTCTGATACCGCAAGTATCGGCCGATACCCGATACTTGCGGTATCGGAATGCTCAACACTACTCGCGACCCCTCCTTTTGACAATTTAGGGCATGTCGCAACTGCAAATATTGAAAGAACATCTTCTGGGACAAAGGAAACTCAGTCCTAAGTGTCTGTAATGTTTTAAGAACATCCCCATCAAGCAACTGAGACACGAACCAAATGCCAATGCGCCTCCACTGACCGAACCCCGCAATCTCATGAGCTCTGCCAACCTAGGATCAAACTAAATCGGCTTATATCTCATAAATTCTGTTACTCCCCTCCAATACTTAATTTTCTGCCACACTTTCCCCATCATAGCTATTGGGAATTGTTTGGGGTTAATTCTGAATCTGCCTGCTTCCAGACTGGCTAACAATGGGTCTTTCTCTACCGCGTGTTCAATGATTATCCCCGCTTAAGCGCTCTGTTCCAGTTCTCCCCAACCTACCATATGCTGGCATTGAGATGCTATATAATAAATCCATGGATTGGGGACCGCCAAACCACTCTCATCCTTCGCCCATAGCAGATGTTCCAATTTGATGCCTGCAAGGCCACCCTTCCAAATTAAGTCCCTAAATAGAGTCTTGATCCTATAAAATGTACTCTGAGGCAGCCACACTGGAGCATTATGCAATATGTATAGGAGCTGAGTCATACGTATCATTTTGATCAAATTTACTCTTCCTGCAACCGACAGAAATAGCTTCTTCCAGGCTTCAATCTTCAGCTGGAACTTCACAAGCATAGGAGTCAGTTTGAGCCGCGCATATGAGTCAGGTTGAGCCGCACATAGTCCTCTATTTTGCCCGAAACCACGATGCACAGATATTTACACTCATGTACAACCCTTAAAGGAACCCCAGGGTCTAGTGTCAGAGGAGCCACCGCGTCCATGGGCAAAAACACAGACTTATCCCAATTAAAGGGACTCTGTCACCTGAATTTGGCGGGACTGGTTTTGGGTCATATGGGCGGAGTTTTCGGGTGTTTGATTCACCCTTTCCTTACCCGCTGGCTGCATGCTGGCTGCAATATTGGATTGAAGTTCATTCTCTGTCCTCCATAGTACACGCCTGTGCAAGGCAATCTTGCCTTGTGCAGGCGTGTACTATGGAGGACAGAGAATGAACTTCAATCCAATATTGCAGCCAGCATGCAGCCAGCGGGTAAGGAAAGGGTGAATCAAACACCCGAAAACTCCGCCCATATGACCCAAAACCAGTCCCGCCAAATTCAGGTGACAGGTTCCCTTTAATAGATAATCCGGAAAGAGCCCCAATTTTTTTAATGCTGTTCAGAACAGCACCCAAAGACTACTGTGCATCTTCCAAGAACAGTAACACATCGTCCTCGTACAGGGCATTCTTTTCTTCCTAGTTTCCGTATCTAAATCCCTTTATGTCCCTATACCTCCGTATCACCACCACCAAAGGCTCAACAGCAATTGCAAACAAGAGAGGAGACAAGGGGCACCCCTGCAGTGCTCCCCTATACAAAGGGAAATCCCCCCACAAGAGCCCATTTACCAGTATCCTGGCTCTTGGAGAGTGATGAAACAATTGCACCCAAATAATAAATCTCTCTCCAAAACCCATAGCCTTCATAACTGCCCACAAATAACGCCATACCTCACTATCAAAAGCCTTTGCGACGTCAAAAGACACCACAACCCTCTGACCCATATTGTCTGACTTTACCTGCAAATTGAGAAACAAGTGTCTAAGATTACATGCTGTAGAACTATTGGGCATAAAACTGGACTGTTACACTTTTACTAGTGTCGTTATCACCTTGTTAAGACAATTAGCCAATATTTTGGCCAAGATTTTGTTATCTATGGTTAATAATGATATTAGGCGAGAAGAAGCTGGATCCGTTGGATCCTTACCCTGTTTTGGCAACACTTCAATTATTGCCACAGGTATGGACCGCAACAACTCGCCCTCCACCACACCAGCAGCATACCCCTCCATCAAGGCGTGAAACAATACCTACTCTTTACATTTTATTTACACCTCCCCTGGGATACCATCCACCACCCCTGGGGCTTTAGCATTAGACATAGAGGCCAGTGCGGCGTCAAGCTTCTCCAAATTAAACAGCTCTTCAAGAAGTCCCTGATAAACCGTACAAAGTCTAGGAAGCTGAACATCTGCCAGAAAACCATCCATCTCCTCCATCGTCGGTTGTACTCGCGACTTAGAAAGATCTGAATAATGCTCCGTCATCACCTCCAAATTGCCACGCGACCAGTATGCTTCGACCCATCCTTTCCCTTCAAAGCAACTATATGTGTGGAGTCTCTCTCTGTGCCGCCAGGATTCTAGACTGGAGATGACACGCCTTGTTCCCTCCTCGTGCACTCCTCTTTAAACTTAGTTTTTCACAAGCATCCATCAGTTTGTTTGGTTTTCCTCCAACACTGATCTGCTTTCTATAATTCAGCATCTCACGAACATGTTGCACTTTGCCCTTTAGACAGACACGTGCATCTTTGGCTTGACAACATATTTTTGGCAGGCATTTATTAGACCGAGTCAAACACGAGCATCTGTTACACAGATCTTCTGACGGGCATGAAACACATTCTGGTAATTGGTGGTGGCTAAACGACTAATCATTGTAGGCTGTATCCTTGATATCATACCTCCCATAGCCACCACTGTTATTAATCATGTACGTTCCCATTCCTGTCATCACCATGGCCCTTTTCCTGATCACTTCATCCACCGATTCCTCCACCATATTTTTACTACAAACCTGCACCTTCACAGCAGCAACTGTGTACAAAACCACTTTACAGTTTTGCAAGGTGTTTCTGATGACCGTAAACAATTTTTTTTAAAAAATTGCCACCCCCATGGGGAAATGTTTGTTAGCCCATGCGCTTAGTGTATGGGCATTACAAGTGTAGGAGACACAATCCTTTACCTTGGGCTTAGGTTTTAATGAGGCCTTCAGCAATGTCTCCTCATATTCCACCACTAGAACACCATGGTTCACGTGTTCCCTACTGCTACAGAAAGTCAATTTTTGGGAAAGGGTGTCTAGGATCCGCATGAACAATTTTTTACAAATTAACCACCTATGAGCAAATGCTTGTCAGGCCAGGCACTCCATTACAAGTCTAAGAGACCCACATCCCAACATTGGGCCTACTTCTTAACTCTGTCTCCTGCAATGTGTCCTTTACCTGCCACTAGATGACCAGGGTTAACATGCTCTGTACGGTGCATTTTGGGCTAGGGGTCTGTGATGGCACTCTTTTAATAAGTCCAAAAAGGACACCACATTGACGAAGTGGGTATGGCATTACATTGGGCCTACTTCTTAACTCGGTCTCCTGCAATGTGTCCTTTAGCTGCCACTAGATCACCAGGGTGAACGTGCTCTGTATGGTGCATTTTGGCCAAGGGAGCTGTGATGGCACTCTTTTATTTTTTAAAAAAAGGACAACACATTGTGGAATTGGGCATGGCATTCCATTGGGCCTACTTCTTAACTCTGTCTCCTGCAATATCTCTTGATTAACTGCCACTAGATCACCAGGGTGAATGTGCTTTGTACTGTTATAGGCCGGTGAAGTTTGGTCAAGTGGGGCTGTGATGGCACTAGTCTATATTTACAAAAGGTACCCCCCCATTGGTGAAACCACATCCTTGTTGGAAAACACTTCATAACATTTATGTACCTTAAAGAGCTCACTTGAAAAGCTCCTTTTTGTGTTGCCTGGTTGCTAACATTGGACACAATGCACTTCATATAAATTTACATACATAGTAACATAGTAACATAGTTAGTAAGGCCGAAAAAAGACATTTGTCCATCCAGTTCAGCCTATATTCCATCATAATAAATCCCCAGATCTACGTCCTTCTACAGAACCTAATTGTATGATACAGTATTGTTCTGCTCCAGGAAGACATCCAGGCCTCTCTTGAACCCCTCGACTGAGTTCGCCATCACCACCTCCTCAGGCAAGCAATTCCAGATTCTCACTGCCCTAACAGTAAAGAATCCTCTTCTATGTTGGTGGAAAAACCTTCTCTCCTCCAGACGCAAAGAATGCCCCCTTGTGCCCGTCACCTTCCTTGGTATAAACAGATCCTCAGCGAGATATTTGTATTGTCCCCTTATATACTTATACATGGTTATTAGATCGCCCCTCAGTCGTCTTTTTTCTAGACTAAATAATCCTAATTTCGCTAATCTATCTGGGTATTGTAGTTCTCCCATCCCCTTTATTAATTTTGTTGCCCTCCTTTGTACTCTCTCTAGTTCCATTATATCCTTCCTGAGCACCGGTGCCCAAAACTGGACACAGTACTCCATGTGCGGTCTAACTAGGGATTTGTACAGAGGCAGTATAATGCTCTCATCATGTGTATCCAGACCTCTTTTAATGCACCCCATGATCCTGTTTGCCTTGGCAGCTGCTGCCTGGCACTGGCTGCTCCAGGTAAGTTTATCATTAACTAGGATCCCCAAGTCCTTCTCCCTGTCAGATTTACCCAGTGGTTTCCCATTCAGTGTGTAATGGTGACATTGATTCCTTCTTCCCATGTGTATAACCTTACATTTATCATTGTTAAACCTCATCTGCCACCTTTCAGCCCAAGTTTCCAACTTATCCAGATCCATCTGTAGCAGAATACTATCTTCTCTTGTATTAACTGCTTTACATAGTTTTGTATCATCTGCAAATATCGATATTTTACTGTGTAAACCTTCTACCAGATCATTAATGAATATGTTGAAGAGAACAGGTCCCAATACTGACCCCTGCGGTACCCCACTGGTCATTTGATAAAGCAATGATGTTACTTTGCCTCAGTAGTTCATTAAAAATATAGCTTTGTCCACTATATATGTTTCTCTCCTTGCAAGCCTTAACTTTGTCTGCCTCAAATGTACAAATGGAGAATATACAAATGGTAATTGGTAAACAAGATTGAAATACTGTATACCGAATGCATTCAGACAATCACATAGCTGCATTTCTTGTAAAACATTAAAGGTACCGTCACACTCAGCAACTTTGCAACAAGAACGACAACGATCCGTGACGTTGCAGCGTCCTGGATAGCAATCTCGTTGTGTTTGACACGTAGCAGCGATCTGGATCCCGCTGTGCCATCATTGGTCAGAGCTAGAAGTCCAGAACTTTATTTCGTCATCAGGTCGGCGTGTATCGTCATGATTGACATCAAAAGCAACGATGCCAGCAACGTTTTACATGGAGCTAACAACCAGCGAGAACGATAAGTGAGTCGCCGTTACGTCACTGGATCACTCCTTCATCGTTCTGGAGTTGCTGTGTTTGACGTCTCTACAGCAACGTAAACAGCGACGCTCCAGCAATCGTCTCGTTGTCTATATCGCTGCAGCGTCGCTGAGTGTGACGGTACCTTTAGAGATGCGACAGACAATGCTCATAGTGACACAATCTTGATAAATGTTTGTTTATTCACTTCACAAACAGTTCTAAGCCTCTATATGTTTGCTGTTTGTCATTGTAAAGCATTAAGGTTTACTGAAACTATGCCGGTGGTGGTTTGATCTAAATCTGTTTGTCTTTTATTTTCTAGGGGTTTATGGCCCCTCGTCTGATGACTCCATGATATCTCAGTTTCATCAAACCTTGAAAAGTGGCCACTTGAAGGTGTGGGTGAAACTAGAGTTACTAAATAGTGTTATTCACTATATAAGACCAGAGAAATATGACTAAGATAGATGAGAAAACTGGGGTACCTGTACATGTACAGTGTGCTGATACCTGCATAATTGGGGACACCCATGCAGTGTAGGTAATCTCCCAGGGGTTCTCTGTCTTGGTGTTGCTTCTCTGATATTCCAGACGGATGATGTTTAAAAGCCTCTTGGTGATGATCTAACTATACTGTATGTAGTTAATCTTCATATATACGTAATCTGTATATTTATGTAATCCTTATATGTACTTATTAACCTTTGTATGTTATTGTTAACATATACAAAAATGAACACACTCAAACTATTCAATCTTAGGATTCCTTGAATTTTGTAGTTTGCAATGAAATTGCCTTGTATTGCAAGGATTAGCCTTATTTAAAGCCGTATCTGAACCTTAGTGTTTAAAACATGGCAAACACAATTGCCAAATTCTCCTGTAAATAATTGTGCAAAGAGGGAACCATCATACCATTAAAAAATATGAGTGGATTTTCCTGGGCCCATCCACTTTGTGGGTTCCAATGCCTAATGGGGTGCATATGACTGACTATGCAGCAGGGCTGACCTTGCCGCCAATGTGTAAAACAAAGGAGTATGAAGCGCAAAATGCATATTGTGAAGTGGATTTTCCTGGGCCCATCCAGTATGTGGGTTCAAAGGCTTATTGGGGTGCATATGAATTGGTAGCAGGGCAGGCCTTGAATTCAATTCAACACTTTTTCAGGAGCCCCCCCTGGACATCTTATGACAGGGGTATTGTGGTGCGTCGTAATTCTTGGCAGCCCATCCACTCACAGCATAGGCTACAACAGCTTAGGAGACCCACTGTTTCACAATGGCCCTTTAAGAAGATTAATGCTGCCTGATGGACCAGTAAAAATAGGCCCTGTGACTTTAACAGTCCCTCCTTCGTAAATGAAACAAGATGGGTCTGCTTATGTGTCACACACCACATAGCCAGCTAGGGGTGTTAAATGTTACAATTACATTTCCCAGTGAATGCATTTGTAGTGGTTGAAAGCAATGTTAAAGTTGAAAAACGCTTCAAAAACGCAGCGTCTGAACTAAGCCTAAGTGGGAGAGGAAATTTTCGGTATGTGGTGAAATATTTGCCTTACAGGCAAGTCATTAACCTGCAAAGAATGTACCTTGACATATTTCCAAGCAAAACCCGTTTTGGTTTTGTTTTAATGTGTTTTTTGTGGCACCGGGAAAAATGGCATGAATCTCTGAAAAAAATGATTAAGGCTGTGAAGTAGGAGTCAGGAATGCTTCCAGGGGCAATCCCCATGAGGTCCCTGTGTCATTTGAGCAGTGTTTCCATCATTTTCAGATGTTTTTAGACCTTAAAAGGACCCCGGGGGGATCGCGGTAAAAATACTCGAGTCTCCCATAGACTTACATTGGGCTCGTTGTTCTGGCTGAGTACCCGAGTTTCCAATTTGCTCGACCCGAGCAATGAGCACCCGAGCATTTTAGTGCTCGCCCATCACTATTAGTCGAGGTAAAAAGTGTAATAATTTGACTACTACATGAAAATGTGGACCGTCAGCAACCCCATCAATCGCATCTGTTGCTTCTTCCTCCTCCTCTTTTACCGTGCCAACTATTGAGATGCAGGTCTTCGACCGCAGAACCCTGGGTTCTTTACCCACTCCAGTCACACTGACTGAGAGCCCACCATCAGCTGTAATGGAAGTGGACATGCCTGCTGTTTTTGTCCAATCTCAGAGAACAAGCACCCCACAAGTTTCTCAATACACTGTAACATTTCCGCCTACACCTCTCACATGGTCCAGCAGTTTGTCCGATTCACCATACTCTGCCCTCTCTAAGTACTGCAGTAAGCATGGTCAAGGAGGTTAACTCTCACTGACTGGGCACTGAGTGACTCTGGTGGCTGTGGGGACAGGCGCCACTCCACAAGTCTTGGAATCCCCAAGGCTTGCAGGACAAACCTCTATATTTAACACTTCCTCCACTGCTTCTGCCTCCTGTATCTTCTCTAGGGCCACCACCTGCGCCCTCAACCTCTGCCTTATTGAGGCACGCATTCCAACAATGCAGAATCCCCACCACCTCCGTACTGCGCAGCCAGGGCTCACCGCAATCAGGCAGTATTAAAATTGATATATCTTGGAGATCACAGTCCTACAGCTGAAGAGTTGTGGACAGCACTCCAGGCTGAATTTGATCAATGGCTCTCTGAACCTACATCCATGGAAGGCTGTGTCCGATAATGATGTGAACCTGGTGGTGGCCCTATGGCGAGTTAAGCGTACACATGAGCCTTGCATGGCTCACGTCCTCAACCTGATGGTACAGCATTTTCTCACAACAAATTAATCGGCGAATATTGCAAATTCGGTGATCGTAATCCGAACCGAACATTGAAATATTCGCTCATCTCTACCTATTACTCACCTTCTCCAATGTTAAAAACGCATACAACCCAAATTGTGTATCAATACACAAAAAAATAATTGACCTACATGTACTGACCCATCCGAGGCTAAGGGACATATTTGCATGTTCTCCATGCATGCATATGCCATAAACACGCCTTATGGGCTAGTTTTTTCTAAATGCTCTTTTAGAAAACATTCTAGATAGAACCATGTACAGTTGATTATGATGATAATTTAGAATGGCAAACAATGACAGAAACACAATCCATTCATATATTCTCTTATATCAAGAGGATTATAGTACATATGGTTGGCCTTTGGAAAACCATTATTAACTTGGTGCAAAATCATTAACTGGTGAAATAGAAAAAATCTATTTGAGTCAGGATTTATTAAATGTAGCATGTGGTTATTATTTATGTTCTATCTTATGCTTAATAAGTACTTAAAAAACAAATGCCACACTATTGTACTAGTGTCCTACAGAGTGGACATATGATGATGGATGCATGACATCATGGATTCACCAAACCCTAGCCTTCCAATTAGTGTGAAACCTTTTGTTATCCAATTACAACCTCAGATTTTTATGAAAGAGTTTAAACTCAATAGGGTCACTGTCTGCCATACCCTATTTGCGTGACAAATTGTGCATTATTTGATGGGTTACTTAGCATCTGTATAGCACTGAACTGTCAGTTGTACACCATCTGTTAGTCTTCAGATGCTATGTATGACTCTTTTCAAGGATTATCCTGCCTTTCCTTGTACTTTTTTTGGGGCAGTGGATTTTTCTAGATGAATACATAATAATATGTTTTCAAGTGTGAAAAGACAGATTTGCATTTTCTAACGTGAACCTGTTATATTTTTCTAGTTATACACTAGTGTGAGTCTCCAAACGTTATCTTCATGCTTTTAGGTCCCAAAGTCTGCTTGTATTAATTCAGTAAGCTATCATTATAGTAATTAAAACTTTTTCTGAAGTATTCACATATATGGTGAGGGATAGGCTCTGTGGTAGATGCTGATTTACACACAGTATTCAGTTTGTTGATTCAAAACGAACGGGCAGTTTTATTAATTTGTCATAAACTGGTTTAACAAAATAAAACAGCCTCTTCCTGGTACAAGAAAGCTATAACAGAACAAAAATGGAAAATTACAAATCCATATAAAGCACAGGTTCACCCATTTAAATGTCAATCCATTACTCTCAGACTCCAGCAGGTTCTGAGCAGCACATACAAGGACTCTTCAGTAGTGATGAGTTAAATTGCTCGGATAAGGTCTTATCAGAGCGTGCTTGGGTGTCATCCGAGCATCTGGGAGTGTTCGTATATAGTGATGAGTGAGCTTGCTCACCACTACTAGGTACTTGCCCCACCATCTCACTGCTCAAGATGCTCGGAGCTTGCCGAGTATTTCCGGGTTGCCCGGTGGGAGCTTGTGTCCCCGCCCTGCATGTTTGGTGCTCTTTAGAGAGCCAATGAACATGCAGGGTTTGTCTGCCACACACTGTAATGCCGCAACCATGTTGGTTGTGGCATTACAGTAATTGGCTGGCTGCACAGCATCATCAGGTTTATATCAGACCTGGTGTTGCCATGCTAGTCACATTCTACTATAGAATCAGGCAGTGTAGGAAGAGATTTTCTTGGTTCTTACTTACCTACATATACAGTGGGTACAGAAAGTATTCAGATCCCTTTAAATTTTTCACTCTTTGTTTCATTGCAGCCATTTGGTAAATACAAAAAGTTCATTTTTTTCACATTAATGTACATTGTGCACCCCATCTTGACAGAAAAAAAACAGAAATGTAGAAATGTTTGCAAATTGAATAAAGAAAAACTGTAATATCACATGGGCATAAGTATTCAGACCCTTTGCTCAGACACTCATATTTAAGTCACATGCTGTCCATTTCTTTGATCTTCCTTGAAATGGTTCTACTCCTTCATTGGAGTCCAGCTCTGTTTAATTACAGTGATAGGACTTGATTTGGAAAAGCACACACCTGTCTACATAAGACCTCACAGCTCACAGTGCATGTCAGACCAAATGAGAATCATGGGGTCAAAGGAACTGGCCAAGGAGCTCAGAGACAGAATTGTGGCAAGGCACAGATCTGGCCAAGGTTATGACAGAATTTCTGCAGTACTCAAGGTTCCTAAAAGCACAGTGGACTCCATATTCCTTAAATTGAAGAAGTTTGGGACCACCAGAGGTCTTCCTAGACCAGGCCGTCCAGCCAAACTGAGCAATCATGGGAGAAGAGCCTTGGTGAGAGAGGTGAAGAAGAACCCCAAGATCACTGTGGCTGAGCTCCTGAGATGCAGTAGGGAGATAGGAGAAAGTTCCACAAAGTCAACTATCACTGCAGCCTTCCACCAGTTGGGCCTTTATGGCAGAGTGGCCCTACGGAAGCCTCTCCTCAGTGCAAGACATATGAAAGCCTGCATAGAGTTTGCTAAAAAAACACATGAAGAACTTCCAGATTATGAGAAATAAGATTCTCTGGTCTGATGAGATGACAATAGACCTTTTTGGTGATAATTGTAAGTGGTATGTGTGGAAAAAAACAGGCACTGCTCATCACCTGCCCAATACAATCCCTATTGTGAAACATGGTGGTGGCAGCATCATGCTATGGTGGTGTTTTTCAGCTACAGAGACAGGACGACTGGTTGTCATTGAAGGAAACATGAATGTATCCAAGTACAGAGATATCCTGAATAGAAACCTCTTCCAGAATGCTCTGGACCTCAGACTTGTCCGAAGTTTCACCTCCCAACAAGACAATGAACCTAAGTACACAGCTAAAATAGCAAAGGAGTGGCTTCAGAACAACAACGTGACCATTCTTGACTGGCCCAGCCAGAGCCCTCACCTAAACCCAATTGAGCTTCTCTGGAGAGACATGAAAATGGCTGTCCACCAATGCTCACCATCCAACCTGACGGAACTGGAGATGATGTGCAAGGAAGAATGGCAGAGGATCCCCAAATCCTGGTGTGAAAAACTTGTTGCATCATTCCCAGGAAAACTCATGTCTGTGCTAGCTTAAAAGGGTGCTACTACTCAATACTGAGCAAAGGGTCTGAACACTTATTACCATGTGATATTTCAGTTTTTCTTTTTAATAAATTAGCAAAAATTACTGCATTTCTTATTTTTTTCAGTCAAGATGGGGTGCAAAGTGGACATTAATAAGAAAAATAATGAACTTTTTTTAATTTACCAAATGGCTGCAATGAAACAAAAGAGAGACAAATGTAAAGGGGTCTGAATACTTTCCGTACCCACTGTGTTATACACATATCCTTCTCAACTAACAGTCCTTCTGAGGACTAATAAAGCTGCATAGGTATCAGTGCTAGGCAGGCAGGCAGTGTATGTGGCAGACAGCAGTGCATGCAGCAAGAGGGTCCATTCCAGTTCTGTCTGCTGCTGCTATTACCGATATTTCTAAACATATCCCCAGGTATCAGGGGCCAAGAATAATTCTTTGGGGATCTTAATCCTGATTTATTTGATTAAAAAGCAATACAGAGAACATTGTTTTTCTGCTCCATTTGCTTGTTGGCACTGCAGAATACAGCCAGATACTTTCCAAATTAAAAGCACTAAAAATCAATCTATTTAAAACTGTGGTTTGTCCATCACATGGATCACAGATAATTGCGCACAAAATTCTGCCTTTTCAGGCCTCCATTTAAATTTTGTTGCAGTGTGTTAGCGAAGTTATTGACACAAGTTTGCTGCTAAAAATAGTTACCTCCAGGCCAGCTATTCAAAACTGTGGTTTGTCCGTCACACGGATCACATATAAGTTTGCTCCAAGTTCAGCCATTTGTAGTGAACATGGAAAATACTGTCCTCCATTTAAAATGGGCAAGGTGTGTGGCAAAGGACAGGGAACTTGATGTGATGGTGATGGTGCATGCAGATGCCAAGGCTGTGGGCAAACTGAAATTGTGCCACAACAAACACCCACATCTTCTCACTAGTGATGAGCGAACGTGCTCGCCACTACTCAGTACTCGCCCTAGTATCACTGTGCTCGGTGTATTCGGCGAGCACCAAGTATTTCCGGGATTATTCAGCGGGAGCTCGGGTCTCTGCCCTGCAATTCTGACCCTCTTTAGAGGGCCAGTGACAATGCAGGGATTGTCTGCCATGCACTGTAATGCCGCAGCCATCTTTGTTGTGGTATTACAGTGAATGACTGGCCGCACAGTTTCATCAGGTCTATAAGAGACCTGGCACCGCCCTGCTCGCCGCATTCTGCTGCAGACTTAGCAAGTAGGGTTGAGCTAAACGGATCGGACAAATTCAAAAATCGCCGACTATCGGCAAAAATCGGGTTTCATGAAACCCGACCTGATCCTATTGTGGGATCGGCCATGAGGTCGGCGATCTGCGCGTAAAAGTCACGTTTTGTATGACGCTTTCAGCGCCAATTTTCAGCCAATGAAGGAGGACGCAGAGTGTGGGCAGCATGATGACATAGGTCTCGGTCCTCACCATCTTAGAGAAGGGCATGACAGTGATTGGCTTGCTTTCTGCAAGATCACAGGGGCTATAAAGGGGTGTGCACACCGACCGCCATCTTACTTCTGCCGATCGTATCATAGGGAGAGGTTGCTGCAGCTTCATCAGGAGAAGGGATATAGTTAGGGACGGAAGATTAACCCCCAAACTGCTTGTGCTGTAGCGATTTCCACTGTCCAACACCACCATTTTTTTGCAGGGACAGTGGAGGCTATATTTTTGTGCATCAGCTCTGTAGCTTATTAGGCTGCCTTATATTATAAGGCTCCTTGATAGCTGCATTGCTGTTTGCACGCTGCTGTGCAAACCAACTGCTTTTTTAAAAGCAAAAATCCTGTTGCTCCTTTCTGCACAGCTATCTTGTTTATTTCTCCACACTTTTGTGTGCAGCAGTCCTTTTTATTGCTGCCATACTTTTCCTGAGATCATTGTAGGGAGATTGAAATTGTACTACAGTCCTTGTATTTTTTTCATACATCTTCCAGCCACTTTCTGCCACTTACATTGTGTTGTTTTATACACTGGGCCTGAGTTTTGGTTCAGTCTCCACAAAAAAAAGGGAGAATCAAATTCTCACAAAGTGGATCTACTGCAGTCCTGTTAGTTTGTCGTATGTCAGCCAGCCACTTTCTGCCACTTAGATTGCGTTGTTATATACACTGGGCCTGAGTTTTGGGTCAGTCTCCCAAAAAAAAGGGAGATTCTAATTCTCACAAAGTGGATATACTTCTGTCCTGTTAGTTTGTTGTATATCAGCCAGCCACTTTCTGCCA
This sequence comes from Ranitomeya imitator, assembly GCF_032444005.1. NCBI lineage: Eukaryota > Metazoa > Chordata > Amphibia > Anura > Dendrobatidae > Ranitomeya > Ranitomeya imitator. Next base: position 410,460,206 of record NC_091282.1, on the reverse strand, counting down.
CTTACATTGTGTTGTTTTATGCACAGGGCCTGAGTTTTGGTTCAGTCTCCCCCCAAAAAAAGGGAGATTTAAATTCTCAACAAGTTTATATACACCTTCTACCTTGTTTTACAGAACCATATAACGGTTGTTATTTTGGTTAGATTTTCCAAAAAATGAGGAAGTCTGGTAGAAGAGCCCGTGGGCAGTGGTTGCCAGCTGGTACTGATGGTGGTGGTGGTGGTGGTGCATCTGGTGGTAGTGGCAAAAGCACAATAGCACCTAAGGCTGGAGGTGTTGAGCCAGTGTCATTGTCTGGCTACAAAAGGCCTCGAAGGCTCCCTTATCTGGCAGTAGGAAAACAGCTTTTAAAGCCGGATGGTCAAACGTTCATTAAAATGAACCAATCATGGATTTCAAATTATTTTGCCCCACCTTTCCCTGCTGAAACGTAGCTTGCCTGAAAAATGTCTTGCTTTTGGCCTCCTCTTACTGACTTGTTCACTGTGCAAGTAGCCCATGTGTTCCTGTTTCCATAATTGTTCTCTTGTGTCTACAAGACTGGGGAGTTCCACCACTCCTCTTGGGCTATCTGCACAAAAGCTGTTCTACCCTGTATGCACACATGGATTTTTCCTCTCTGAACCCTGTTCACACAGTTTATATACAGATGATCAGGTTTTTAAATACATCAGATAGGGATTCCATACATTAGTTAGGACTGCTCTGATAAGGGTATACCGTGAAGATTGGTAGAGCAGCTTAGTATACATTTTTTGCAAAAAACGTATCAACCAAATACCCTGTTTTTTACATCTTTTACTAGCACTTGCGGATTACTGCAACATTTTTTCAAACTGAGTGTTTTTGGTTTTACTATTCTCTTTTGTGTCTTCAGGTTTCTTGGTGGTGTGTGAACATGATCATACAGACTTGTTCACTGTGCAAGTAGCCCATGTGTTCCTGTTTCCATAATTGTTCTCTTGTGTCTACAAGACTGGGGAGTTCCACCACTCCTCTTGGGCTATCTGCACAAAAGCTGTTCTACCCTGTATGCACACATGGATTTTTCCTCTCTGAACCCTGTTCACACAGGTTATATACAGATGATCAGGTTTTTAAATACATCAGATAGGGATTCCATACATTAGTTAGGACTGCTCTGATAAGGGTATACCGTGAAGATTGGTAGAGCAGCTTAGTATACATTTTTTGCAAAAAACGTATCAACCAAATACCCTGTTTTTTACATCTTTTACTAGCACTTGCGGATTACTGCAACATTTTTTCAAACTGAGTGTTTTTGGTTTTACTATTCTCTTTTGTGTCTTCAGGTTTCTTGGTGGTGTGTGAACATGATCATACAGACTTGTTCACTGTGCAAGTAGCCCATGTGTTCCTGTTTCCATAATTGTTCTCTTGTGTCTACAAGACTGGGGAGTTCCACCACTCCTCTTGGGCTATCTGCACAAAAGCTGTTCTACCCTGTATGCACACATGGAGTTTTCCTCTCTGAACCCTGTTCACACAGGTTATATACAGATGATCAGGTTTTTAAATACATCAGATAGGGATTGCATACATTAGTTAGGACTGCTCTGATAAGGGTATACCGTGAAGATTGGTAGAGCAGCTTAGTATACATTTTTTGCAAAAAACGTATCAACCAAATACCCTGTTTTTTACATCTTTTACTAGCACTTGCGGATTACTGCAACATTTTTTCAAACTGAGTGTTTTTGGTTTTACTATTCTCTTTTGTGTCTTCAGGTTTCTTGGTGGTGTGTGAACATGATCATACAGACTTGTTCACTGTGCAAGTAGCCCATGTGTTCCTGTTTCCATAATTGTTCTCTTGTGTCTACAAGACTGGGGAGTTCCACCACTCCTCTTGGGCTATCTGCACAAAAGCTGTTCTACCCTGTATGCACACATGGATTTTTCCTCTCTGAACCCTGTTCACACAGGTTATATACAGATGATCAGGTTTTTAAATACATCAGATAGGGATTCCATACATTAGTTAGGACTGCTCTGATAAGGGTATACCGTGAAGATTGGTAGAGCAGCTTAGTATACATTTTTTGCAAAAAACGTATCAACCAAATACCCTGTTTTTTACATCTTTTACTAGCACTTGCGGATTACTGCAACATTTTTTCAAACTGAGTGTTTTTGGTTTTACTATTCTCTTTTGTGTCTACACCTTCTACCTTGTTTTACAGAACCATATAACAGTTGTTATTTTGGTTAGATTTTCCAAAAAATGAGGAAGTCTGGTAGAAGAGCCCGTGGGCGGTGGTTGCCAGCTGGTACTGATGGTGGTGGTGGTGGTGGTGCATCTGGTGGTAGTGGCAAAAGCACAATAGCACCTAAGGCTGGAGGTGTTGAGCCAGTGTCATTGTCTGGCTACAAAAGGCCTCGAAGGCTCCCTTATCTGGCAGTAGGAAAACAGCTTTTAAAGCCGGATGGTCAAACGTTCATTAAAATGAACCAATCATGGATTTCAAATTATTTTGCCCCACCTTTCCCTGCTGAAACGTAGCTTGCCTGAAAAATGTCTTGCTTTTGGCCTCCTCTTACTGACTTCTCCAATTCCTCCATTTGCAGCTGCTGAATGTCCACCATTGGCCATTTTTATACCTCCCTAAATGGGCTGACTCCTCCCACAGGGCCGTGGTCACCACCTGGCGCAAGCACTCGTGCGAGTGCCGTTTGCCTGGACAGGTGGGTGTGCCCACTCTTTGGAGATGGCACTGGCACAGGGTCCCTCATAGTACAATGAAGTGTCTCTGATGGTGGTGGTGCACAACCAACATCAGACACACCGTCGTAATATGAGGGGCCCTATGCCAGTACCGCTGCCCATGAGAGAGTGTTCCCCCCAGTTCAAACAGTGCTCTACCACTTGCAATACTTGCCTCTCCCTGCTCCACCACTGTGTAGTCTGTGCTGTTAAATCCTTCAATGGCACTGCCAATACAAATTTGTTGAAATGATAGATGATAGTTAAAATATACAGGGGCTCTGGCCTCCATTTAGACCAGTTAATACTTTGCACCTACTACCACTGTCTGCTACTCAGCAGAGGAGCCCACCCCTGTACCTAGCTATGCCACCTGTTTAGTCCTGTTACCAATTTTGAACTGCATTTAGCCCACTTTATTATTTGGGCCTAGTAACTGTGTCTGCCACTCAGTTGTCCTCCACTGAACAAAGCAATGCCGCCTGTTTTGTCCTGTTACCAATTTTGAACTGCATTTAGCCTACTTTATTATTTGGGCCTATATCTGTGTTTCCTCCTCATCCTGCCCATTGCCCAGCCGCTGCTAGATGAGTCTGCTGGTACATTGATCCAGACCACTACATTCCCCTTGCACTCTACACAGCCAGAATCTGACCCTGCTGAAAGTCAGGTTCCCCTTCCCGCATACTATACCATCTTACACGGGGGCAAAGAGGAAGGTGCAGATGAAACTGCAGGTTCCTTCATCAGGTGGGGGGGCATATTCGTTGGCGACGTCACTGGCACAGGGCCCCTCATAATACGCAAAAGTGTCTTTGCCAGTGGGAGGCGCAACCCGCCGTCAAACACACCGCCGTACTATGAGGGGCCCTGTGCCAGTGCCAACAAGTGGGCCCCCCCTGCTTGCTCTGGATCACAGCACTTGCAAAGTCGAAATACTTACCTCTCCCTGCTCCACCGCCGTTACATATTCCGCGTTTCCTGGGCCCACGAAAATCTTGAGCCAGCCCTACCCCCCCACAACTTTAGCCAAATGACCCCCAGTTTTCAATGCCTAACTATTATTATAAAGTAAATTAAGATTGACAAGCTTAAGTAATAAGAATTGATGTTTTTAGCATTAAAATGGGCACTGTAGGTGTTTTCCTGTCCTCCACTCACTGCCGACTTTGATTCCCCATTGATTTGCATTGGGTTTCGTGTTTCAGTCGGCTTTTCGCAATAATCGGCCGATTTCACCTGACCCGACTTTTGACAGTCGGGTTTCGCAAAACCCGACTCGATTCGAAAAAAGTAAAAGTCGCTCAACTCTATTAGCGAGTGCTGCTGCTGAGATAGACTCAGAATAATCCTTTTAATAGTTAATGTAGGTCTTCAACTGTTCAGTCCACAACTCCTGAGAAACTAACAGTCCTTTTTAGGGCTAATTCAGGGGTCCAGTGATTGCAGCGCTAGGTATGCAGGGGAGTGTATGTGCACATATCCACATCAGTGCAAGGCCTGCAGGCACTGTACCGTATGTGAGTACATACAGTACATACAGTAGCTCTCACTGCATACCTCCAAAAGCTCCTTTACTGTCTGCTGCTGCTGTTGCTTATTAAATATACTGTATACCTTGCTGCAATTATCTTTTTTTTTCTTCACCTTATACCTGCTCCTTTTATTCTGAAGCAATCCATAGCCCCCTTATTTCTACATTTATTTGCTTGGTCACACTGAAGACTACAGCCAGGTCATTCTAATCGAAGAGCATGCAAATCTAACTTTTTTTTGTCCTAGGCATCATATGTGAATGCGCCAATATTTTTTTTTCTTTCTGTCATAGCCAACTTGTTGACACAATTTAGTTGTGCCCAAAAAAATCAAGGCCACATTGAGCTCAGTCTGTTATGTCAGACTGAGGCCTCTTGTATCTGTGGTGGAAAAATTGTAGCTTTGCAGGCATACGTACCATAGTTCTGTGTGCTAGCCTTGTTCTACCTTTTTTATTTTTTTCAAAAATTAACCAAAAAACAAAAAAATATTTCATACAGTCTGTTATGTCAGGCTGAGGCCTGTTGTATCTGTGGTGGAAAAATCGTAGTCTTGCAGGCGTACACAGCATAGTTCTGTGTGCTAGCCTTGTTCTACTTTTTTTTTTTTCAAAAATTCACCCCCCAAAAATAAAATATTTCATACAGTCTGTTATGTCAGGCTGAGGACTGTTGTATCAGTGGTGGAAAAATTGTAGTCTTGCAGGCATACATAGCCTAATTCTGTGTGCTAGCCTTGTTCAATTTTTTTTTTTTAAATTTCACATACAACAGAGCAAATAATTATACAGTCTGTTATCTGTGACTGCGGCCTGTAGTATCTGGGGTCGGGATATCATAGCTTTGAAGGCATACTGATCAGATATAATTTTGCTCCAAATAAATACGTTTGTGTTGAGCTTTTGAAATAGTTCAGTAGTCCATTTAAAATGGGCAAGGCAAGGGGCCAGGGTCGGGGAAGAGGATGTGATGCTGATGGTGCATGCAGAGGACGAAGCCGTGGCCAAGCTAAAAGTGGGTCACAACAAAGACCCACATCTTCTCGCTCGACCTTCCTGTCCCAGTTTCTAGGGGATCACAGCACCCCACTATTGAAGCCAGAGCAGTGTGAAATGGTTGTTGGTTGGATAGCGGATAATGCTTCCAGTCACTTAGCCAACACCACCATGTCTTCCGCACGATCAAGTCTGAGTAGCCGTGAGTGTGGAAAGTATATTCCTCACCCTGATCCTCCTTCCTCCCACCATGCCAACTGCCCTGACACAACTGATCCCACACTTGGACACTCCGAAGAGCTGTTCAGTTTTCCCTTTCAAGATTCCAGACTCTCGGCCGGTCAACTTGAAGTGGGGCCAGATGAGATTTCTTGCAGCGATGCCCAAAGCTTTGACCAGCCACGGTCACATGAAGGCGATGGTGGGAAAGTGTCACAAGAGGTGGACAATGATGAGACACAATTGGCAGAAAGTCAAGAGGAGGAGAAGTGTGCAGATTTGAAAGACGAAGTGGTGGATGACATATTGACTGACCCAACCTGGCAGGATGACATGCAGAGCGAGGACAGCAGCAGACATGGGGAAGGAGGCATATCACCCCAAACAGGCAGGAAGAAGCAGTGTGGTGGCCACAGACAGACGGCATGCATCCGTTCCCAAAACAGCAACATGAGGGAAGTTGCCATTCCAACTGTTAGATCTTCTCGAGTCTGGTTATTTTTTAAAGACTCTGCCGATAACCCCAAACAGGCCATTTGCAGCACCTGCCATGCCTGCCTCAGCAGTGGTAGCAAAACTACCAGCCTGATCACCACAAGCATGATCAGGCATAAGGCAGCAAAGCACCCGACCTTGTGGGCTGAACCCCAGGCTCCAGGAACACTGTTTACAGGTGACACCACGCTTCTTCCACTGTTTTGCGTAGAAGACAATCCCCAATCTACCGTGCATGTGAAGATGCCTCTAGCCCTGCATCTGTTGTTGCCCACAGTCAAGCAGCACCATCATCAAGCTCATCCACTTCCTTGTCCCAGCACAGCCTTCAGTTGTCTATACTCCAGTCATTGGAATGCAAGCAGAAATACCCAGCCAACACCCCACAGGCCACAGTACTAAATTCTAACATTTCTCCTCTGCTTGAGCTGCGAAATGTTGCCTTTTAGGCTCGTTGAGATGGAAGCTTTCCACAACCTGATGGCAGGGGCCGTCCCAAGGTACTCGGTTCCCAGTCAGCACTATTTCTCCTGGTGTGCCATACCAGCATTACACCAGCATGTGTCCCACAATATTACCCATGCCCTCAACATTGCTGTTACTGGAAAAGTCCACCTAACCATGGACACATGGACAAGTGCTTGTGGGCAGGGACGGTACATCTCACTGACGGCACACTGGGTTAACATAATGGAAGCCAGGACCCAGTCGGTCCTTGGGATGGAACACATCCTCCCCATGCCAAGGATTGCGGGACCTACGTCAATCAGGGTTGCCCCCACAGTTTACAGCTCCTGTACCTCCTCCTCCTCTTCAGCCTCCATCTCTGAAATCAACACATCAGTCAGAAGCTGGAAGCACTGCAGCACTGCCTCCGCCAAGCAGCAACAGGCTGTGCTGAAGCTCATCTGCATAGGTGACAAACCGCACAATGCAGAAGAGTTGTGGACAGCGTTGAAAGATCAGTCAGATATTTGGATGTCACCACTGAACCTACAGCCAGGCATAGTCATGTGTGACAATGACCGAAACCTGTTGGCGGCTCTGAGGCAAGGTGAGCTCACACACGTACCTTGCCTGGCCCATGTGCTTAACCTCGTGGTTCAATGTTTTCTGAAAAGCTACCCGGAGCTGCCAGATCTGCTAGTGAAAGTATGCCATCTGTCTGCCCATTTTAAAATGTCAGCTACAGCTTCAGCCGCCCTTGCCATGCTTCAGCAGCGTTTGCAGCTCACCGACTGGTGTGTGATGTCCCCACCCATTGGAACTCTACACTGCATATTTTTGGTGACACTCATTACTGGTTGGTGACACTTCTAGACCCACGCTACAAGGAGAACTTTCAGTCTCTTCTGCCAGAGGCAGAGAGGTGTACTAAAATGTTGCAGTACCAGAGTGCCCTTGTAGCGGAATTAATTAGAAAATTCCCATGTGAGAACACTGGCAGCAGACGTTTATTGTACAACCAAGGAGTTCAAGCAACAGAGACAGAAGTACAATCCAGCTCAGGCAGGGGAACAATGGTAAAGTTCTGGAACAGTTTTCTCAGACTATCACATCGTGTCGGCACAGAGACAAGGAGTGCTGTCACAAGAAGTGCAATGTTTGGGAAGATGCTGAGGGAGTACCTTGCAGATCGTACAAACGTCCTCCGTGATTCCTCTGTGCCTTTAAATTATTCGGTATCCAAGCTGGACACGTGGCATGAACTGACTCTTTACGCCTTGGAGGTCCCGGCCTACCCTGCTGCTAGCATTCTATCAGAGCAGATTTTTAGTGCCACTGGTGGATGTCACGCACGCGCCCAGACTGGTTGGCGCGGGCATACGGGGGTGTGGCCCCACTGGACCACAGACCAAACTTCCCTGGAAGGGGCGTAACTAAGTAGCTTCCTAGGTGTTCGCTGGAGCCTCTGATGGTGAGGTCAGACTTGTGCAATAGGAAGCTACCAGGTGCCACTCCTGGGTGATGTCTGGCTGTGGCTGCTGATCCCACTAAGGAACGGAGCAGGCACGGCTGGCACTCTGGCTGACAGGCGGGCACGGCTGGGACACAGGCAGGCAGACGGGTACAACAGAGACACTGGTGGGCAGGCGGACACGGCTGGCTCTCTGGTAGGCAGGCGGGTACGGCTGGAACATAGGAAGAACCGGTCTGCAGGCAGGTATGTGAAACAGGTAGAAACCTGTTCAGACAGGAGGACTAAGTAACAAGTAGAGAAAGACCGCAAGAGCGGATGCAGAGCGAAAGCACAAGAGCTAGAACCAAGAGCAGAAACGCAGGAGGCTGAGTACGAGTAGAAGGTGGAACTAAGAGAAGAGAAGGAGAAGGCAGAGCCAAGGACGGAGCCACAAGAGGCGGAGCCAAGAGCGGAGACACTGGAGGCGGAGCCAAGAGCGGAGATGCTGGAGGCGGAGCCAAGAGCGGAGATGTTGGAGGCGGAGCCAAGAGCGGAGACGCTGGAGGCGGAGTCAGGTAGAACCGCAAAGAGCGGAGCCAGGTAGAACCGCAAAGAGCGGAGCCACAGAGCAAAGCCACAGAGTGCGGAGCAAGGTCTGAGTGCAGAGTTGAGAGCAAAGCCACAGAGTGGAAAGCAAGGTCAGAGTGCAGAGCAAAGTTACAGAGAGCAGAGCTGAGGGAAAAGCTGAGAGACACAGAAGCACAGGTTGTGGTAGAACTGAGCAAAGAGAAGCAGAGCCACAGACAGTGGCGAACAGAGCAGAAAAGGCAAACCAAGACAGATATAAACAGACAGTGGAATAGGACTAGACTAAGACAGAGTCAGGAACGAGACAAGACACAGAGACATAGACACAAGCCAGGGTATGATGCCCCTCTGGGTGGCAGACATAGGCCAGGGTACGAAGCCCCGCTGGGTGGCTACACAAGACAGAGACCAGGGTACTAAGCCCCACTGGGTGGCTACACAGGACACAGACCAGGGTACAATGCCCCACTGGGTGGCTAACAAGAGAGAGTAACCGAGACAGGACCTGGCACCTCAGCAGCTAAGAACTGACTGAGGGAGTAAGTTGCACAGGCCCAGACCACAGGGTGGAGCTGCACTATATACAGGAGGCCTGTTATGGCTGGCAATCAGGCAACACAGCGTGCAGTAATCAGCGCACATACAGAGATCTGGCAATAACCAAAAACAATAGGACGAGCTCTGAGACGTGGAATCTCTGTAGACTGCAGTACCTGATCTATCCTCACACAACTATAAGCAGCAGTGGATTGCGCCAAACAACTACCTATGCAACTCGGCACTGCCTGAGGAGCTGACTAGCCTGAAGATAGAAATACAAGCCTGACTTACCTCAGAGAAATACCCCAAAGGAATAGGCAGCCCCCCACATATAATGACTGTTAGCAAGATGAAAAGACAAACGTAGGAATGAAATAGATTCAGCAAAGTGAGGCCCGATATTCTAGACAGAGCGAGGATAGCAAAGAGAACTATGCAGTCTACAAAAAACCCTAAAACGAAAACCACGCAAAGGGGCAAAAAGACCCACCGTGCCGAACTAACAGCACGGCGGTGCACCCCTCTGCTTCTCAGAGCTTCCAGCAAAAGACAATAGCAAGCTGGACAGAAAAAAACAGAAAACAAACTAGAAGCACTTATCTAGCAGAGCAGCAGGCCCAAGGAAAGATGCAGTAGCTCAGATCCAACACTGGAACATTGACAAGGAGCAAGGAAGACAGACTCAGGTGGAGCTAAATAGCAAGGCAGCCAACGAGCTCACCAAAACACCTGAGGGAGGAAGCCCAGAGACTGCAATACCACTTGTGACCACAGAAGTGAACTCAGCCACAGAATTCACAACAGTACCCCCCCCTTGAGGAGGGGTCACCGAACCCTCACCAGAACCCCCAGGCCGACCAGGATGAGCCACATGAAAGGCACGAACAAGATCTGGGGCATGGACATCAGAGGCAAAAACCCAGGAATTATCTTCCTGAGCATAACCCTTCCATTTGACCAGATACTGGAGTTTCCGTCTAGAGACACGAGAATCCAAAATCTTCTCCACAATATACTCCAATTCCCCCTCCACCAAAACAGGGGCAGGAGGCTCCACAGATGGAACCATAGGTGCCACGTATCTCCTCAACAACGACCTATGGAATACATTATGTATGGAAAAGGAGTCTGGGAGGGTCAGACGAAAAGACACCGGATTGAGAATCTCAGAAATCCTATACGGACCAATAAAACGAGGTTTAAATTTAGGAGAGGAAACCTTCATAGGAATATGACGAGAAGATAACCAAACCAAATCCCCAACACGAAGTCGGGGTCCCACACGGCGTCTGCGATTAGCGAAAAGCTGAGCCTTCTCCTGGGACAAGGTCAAATTGTCCACTACCTGAGTCCAGATCTGCTGCAACCTGTCCACCACAGAATCCACACCAGGACAGTCCGAAGACTCAACCTGTCCTGAAGAGAAACGAGGATGGAACCCAGAATTGCAGAAAAATGGAGAGACCAAGGTAGCCGAGCTGGCCCGATTATTAAGGGCGAACTCAGCCAACGGCAAAAATGACACCCAATCATCCTGGTCAGCGGAAACAAAACATCTCAGATATGTTTCCAAGGTCTGATTGGTTCGTTCGGTCTGGCCATTAGTCTGAGGATGGAAGGCCGAGGAGAAAGATAGGTCAATGCCCATCCTACCACAAAAGGCTCGCCAGAACCTCGAGACAAACTGGGAACCTCTGTCAGAAACAATATTCTCAGGAATGCCATGTAAACGAACCACATGCTGGAAGAACAAAGGCACCAAATCAGAGGAGGAAGGCAATTTAACCAAGGGCACCAGATGGACCATTTTAGAAAAGCGATCACAGACCACCCAAATGACCGACATCTTTTGAGAAACGGGAAGGTCAGAAATGAAATCCATCGAAATATGTGTCCAAGGCCTCTTCGGGATCGGCAAGGGCAAAAGCAACCCACTGGCACGTGAACAGCAGGGCTTAGCCCTAGCACAAATTCCACAGGACTGCACAAAAGCACGCACATCCCGTGACAGAGATGGCCACCAGAAGGATCTAGCAACCAACTCCCTGGTACCAAAGATTCCTGGATGACCGGCCAGCACCGAACAATGAAGTTCAGAGATAACTTTACTAGTCCACCTATCAGGGACGAACAGTTTCTCGGCCGGACAACGATCAGGTTTATTAGCCTGAAATTTCTGCAACACTCTCCGCAAATCAGGGGAGATGGCAGACACAATGACTCCTTCCTTGAGGATACTCGCCGGCTCAGATAACCCCGGAGAGTCGGGCACAAAACTCCTAGACAGAGCATCCGCCTTCACATTTTTAGAGCCCGGAAGGTATGAAATCACAAAATCAAAACGAGCAAAAAATAACGACCAACGGGCCTGTCTAGGATTCAAGCGCTTGGCAGACTCGAGATAAGTCAAGTTCTTATGATCAGTCAATACCACCACGCGATGCTTAGCACCCTCAAGCCAATGACGCCACTCCTCGAATGCCCACTTCATGGCCAGCAACTCTCGGTTGCCCACATCATAATTATGCTCAGCAGCAGAAAATTTCCTGGAAAAGAAAGCACATGGTTTGAACACTGAGCAACCAGAACCTCTCTGTGACAAAACCGCCCCTGCACCAATCTCAGAAGCATCAACCTCGACCTGGAACGGAAGAGAAACATCACGTTGACACAACAAAGGGGCAGAGCAAAAACGACGCTTCAACTCCTGAAAAGCTTCCACGGCAGCAGAAGACCAATTAACCAAATCAGCACCCTTCTTGGTCAAATCGGTCAATGGTCTGGCAATGCTAGAAAAATTACAGATGAAGCGACGATAAAAATTAGCAAAGCCCAGGAATTTCTGCAGACATTTTAGAGATGTCGGCTGAGTCCAATCCTGGATGGCCTGAACCTTAACCGGATCCATCTCAATAGTAGAAGGGGAAAAGATGAACCCCAAAAATGAAACTTTCTGCACACCGAAGAGACACTTTGATCCCTTCACGAACAAGGAATTAGCACGCAGTACCTGGAAAACCATTCTGACTTGCTTCACATGAGACTCCCAATCATCTGAGAAGATCAAAATGTCATCCAAGTAAACAATCAAGAATTTATCCAGATACTCACGGAAAATGTCATGCATAAAAGACTGAAAAACAGATGGAGCATTGGCAAGTCCGAACGGCATCACCAGATACTCAAAATGACCCTCGGGCGTATTAAATGCCGTTTTCCATTCATCTCCCTGCCTGATTCTCACCAGATTATACGCACCACGAAGATCAATCTTAGTAAACCAACTAGCCCCCTTAATCCGAGCAAACAAGTCAGAAATCAATGGCAAGGGATACTGAAACTTAACAGTGATCTTATTAAGAAGGCGGTAATCAATACACGGTCTTAGCGAACCATCCTTCTTGGCTACAAAAAAGAACCCTGCTCCCAATGGTGACGACGATGGGCGAATATGTCCCTTCTCCAGGAACTCCTTCACATAACTGCGCATAGCGGTGTGTTCAGGTACGGACAAATTAAATAAACGACCCTTAGGGAATTTACTACCAGGAATCAAATCGATAGCACAATCACAATTCCTATGCGGAGGTAGGGCATCAGACTTGGACTCTTCAAATACATCCTGAAAGTCCGACAAGAACTCTGGGATGTCAGAAGGAATGGATGACGAAATAGACAAAAATGGAACATCACCATGTACTCCCTGACAACCCCAGCTGGTTACCGACATAGAGTTCCAATCCAATACTGGATTATGGGTTTGTAGCCATGGCAACCCCAACACGACCACATCATGCAAATTATGCAGTACCAGAAAGCGAATAACTTCCTGATGTGCAGGAGCCATGCACATGGTCAGCTGGGCCCAGTACTGAGGCTTATTCTTGGCCAAAGGTGTAGCATCAATTCCTCTCAACGGAATAGGACACCGCAAAGGCTCCAAGAAAAATCCACAACGTTTAGCATAATCCAAATCCATCAGATTCAGGGCAGCGCCTGAATCCACAAACGCCATGACAGAATACGATGACAAAGAGCACATTAAGGTAATGGACAAAAGGAATTTGGACTGTACAGTACCAATAACGGCAGAGCTATCGAACCGCCTAGTGCGTTTAGGACAATTAGAAATAGCATGAGTAGAATCACCACAATAGAAACACAGTCTGTTCAGACGTCTGTGTTCTTGCCGTTCTACTTTAGTCATAGTCCTGTCGCACTGCATAGGCTCAGGTTTACTCTCAGGCAGTACCGCCAGATGGTGCACAGATTTACGCTCGCGCAAGCGACGACCGATCTGAATGGCCAAGGACATAGACTCATTCAAACCAGCAGGCATAGGAAATCCCACCATTACATCCTTAAGAGCTTCAGAGAGACCCTTTCTGAACAAAGCCGCTAGTGCAGATTCATTCCACAGAGTGAGTACTGACCATTTCCTAAATTTCTGACAATATACTTCTACATCATCCTGACCCTGGCATAAAGCCAGCATATTTTGCTCAGCCTGATCCACTGAATTAGGCTCATCGTAAAGCAATCCGAGCGCCAGGAAAAATGCATCAACATTACTCAATGCAGAATCTCCTGGTGCAAGAGAAAACGCCCAGTCCTGTGGGTCGCCGCGCAAAAAAGAAATAATAATCAAAACCTGTTGAATAGGATTACCAGAAGAATGAGGTTTCAAGGCCAAAAATAGCTTACAATTATTTCTGAAGCTCAGGAACTTAGTTCTGTCACCAAAAAACAAATCAGGAATCGGAATTCTTGGTTCTAGCATCGATTTCTGATCAATAGTATCTTGAATCTTTTGTACATTTACAACGAGATTATCCATTGAGGAGCACAGAGCCTGAATATCCATGTCCACAGCTGTCTCCTGAAGCACTCTAATGTCTAGGGGAAAAAAAAGACTGAAGACAGAGCTAAGAAAAAAAAATGATGTCAGGATTTCTTTTTTCCCTCTATTGGGAATCATTGGCGGGCTCCTTGTACTGTTATGGCTGGCAATCAGGCAACACAGCGTGCAGTAATCAGCGCACATACAGAGATCTGGCAATAACCAAAAACAATAGGACGAGCTCTGAGACGTGGAATCTCTGTAGACTGCAGTACCTGATCTATCCTCACACAACTATAAGCAGCAGTGGATTGCGCCTAACAACTACCTATGCAACTCGGCACTGCCTGAGGAGCTGACTAGCCTGAAGATAGAAATACAAGCCTGACTTACCTCAGAGAAATACCCCAAAGGAATAGGCAGCCCCCCACATATAATGACTGTTAGCAAGATGAAAAGACAAACGTAGGAATGAAATAGATTCAGCAAAGTGAGGCCCGATATTCTAGACAGAGCGAGGATAGCAAAGAGAACTATGCAGTCTACAAAAAACCCTAAAACGAAAACCACGCAAAGGGGCAAAAAGACCCACCGTGCCGAACTAACAGCACGGCGGTGCACCCCTCTGCTTCTCAGAGCTTCCAGCAAAAGACAATAGCAAGCTGGACAGAAAAAAACAGAAAACAAACTAGAAGCACTTATCTAGCAGAGCAGCAGGCCCAAGGAAAGATGCAGTAGCTCAGATCCAACACTGGAACATTGACAAGGAGCAAGGAAGACAGACTCAGGTGGAGCTAAATAGCAAGGCAGCCAACGAGCTCACCAAAACACCTGAGGGAGGAAGCCCAGAGACTGCAATACCACTTGTGACCACAGAAGTGAACTCAGCCACAGAATTCACAACAGAGGCCTCTTGGTAATTGGTCAGGAACTGATTAGACAGGTGCACCTGATTCCTATAAGAACCAGAGAGTTCAGGCGCCGGCCCCCTATACACATAGCCATGAGGCATGCACCGAGCAGAGACACAGAACATGGAGCTGGCATGAAACAGAAACCACATCATGGCCTGGAGCAGTGAGTAAGATTGTGTGAGAGATGTGAGGCCATGACGTGATGCCAGCAGAGTTGTTACACTGGAATTATAACAGATAAGCACATCTGCCTGTCAACTGAAAATGCTGACAGGCTGACTCTTATAAAAATGAACAAGGGCTGGATTGGGCAAGATTTCTGGGCACCACCAAGTGAAAACAGCAAAACATAACCTGTAATACATTGTCTTTTTTGTGGAGGTGTATTGTCATGCACCTCTCCCCAAACACATATGGCTTTCTGCTTCCTGATTTTGTCTGTTTGGTGTTATCCTCCTCCTTACCCTCATCCTCATCATCCACAACCAGTACAACATCAGGGTGAACGTATTCTGTGACTCAATTTTTGTGCAAGGGTGTTTTTCAGATGCTCGTTACTAATAAGAAACCAAAATAAGCTCCCACAGGGGGAACTGTCATCAAAATGAGATGTATGTATATTTTTCCCATTTATTCTTATATATTCCAGTTTTAATATCTGTGTACCGTCCTTTTATGATCCAGTGTATACCTCTACAATATGAAAATATTGAAATACTATTATATATATTTTTTTATATCCCTGTCTCTGAGCTGTTGCTAGGGACAAGCATCTCTCGTTGGACACAATCTGGCATCATATATATGAGCCTGTGTTTGCCCCCTCCCTTTTGTTATTTACTTTTCATCGGTGGATTCACATCCTTTTTTTTTTCTTTTAATTTCAGTATGATTTATCTTTATGTCTCCTCATTCTCCACCACTAGATCACCAAGCTTAACGTATTCTGTGCCGCTACGGGCAGTCCAATTTTTGGCAAGGGTGTCTATGATGCCCACAGTATTTTTTTTAAAAATGTATCCTTTAAATTGGGCCTAGTTTTTAATGAGGCATTCCTCCACCTCTCATCATTTTCCACCACTAGATCACCAGAGTTCACGTGTTCCGTGCTGCTACAGTCAATTTTGATTGATCCCTATTAAATATTTTGTTTTAATTTACCCCCCATGGGGAAATGTTTGTCAGCCCATACACTTAGTGTATTGCCATTGCGAGTCTAGGAGACCCGCTCCTTTGTAATGGGACTGTTTTTTTATGAGGCCCTCCTCCATGGTTCTTCCAGGGGTGATTCGGATGCCTGAAAATTTGGGTCAAGGCGGCCCTTGCATTCAATGCATAAGAAAACAGTATGACAGGACCAACTGAAGAATGTGAAGTGGATTTTCCTGTGGCCATCCAGTACCTGGGTTCAAAGGCTTATTCGGGTGCATGTGACTTGATAGCAGGGCAGGCCTTGCAGGTAAGACATAGGAAAACAGTATGGCAGGACCAACTGAAGAATGTGAAGTGGTTTTTCCTGTGGCCATCCAGTGCCTGGGTTCAAAGGCTTATTGGGGTGCACGATCAGAAGGCTAGAGAATACATTTCAAAAACCTGACCTGCACATCCAAACATAGACTGAGTGTGAACAGGTGCTGAACCCAGAGTCGCCAACTCGTATATAGTTAAGTAAAAAGGGCAGCACACTGCAGCGCCAAAACATGCAAACTTGAAAACACGAAATTTGAACTGCATTACTGCACTAGAAATATGAAAAATGAGAGCTTTTAGCGCATAAAAATGGCCATATTTATGTGTACCTCGTAGCCACTTTACGGCATCTCTCTTATACGAGGTCCTACGCTTGACCTACCTCGCTGAGAATAAACGTCTCCATCTGAATGGGTACATGTGAAACCTCTTCTTGGACTCAAATTCTCTCTCTCTGTGGAGGGGTATTAGACCTACTATAATTAAAACACCTGCGCTAAAAAGCTCTCATTTTTCATATTTCTAGTGCAGTAATGCAGTTCAAATTTCGTGTTTTCAAGTTTGCATGTTTTGGCGCTGCAGTGTGCTGCCCTTTTTACTTAACTATATACGAGTTGGCGACTCTGGGTTCAGCACCTGTTCACACTCAGTCTATGTTTGGATGTGCAGGTCAGGTTTTTGAAATGTATTCTTTAGCCTTCTGATCGTGCACTCCCCGCCTCCTAGCTTCAGGTGTTTTAATTATAGTAGGTCCAATACCCCTCCACATAGAGAGAGAATTTGAGTCCAAGAAGAGGTTTCACATGTACCCATTCAGATGGAGACGTTTATTCTCAGCGAGGTAGGTCAAGCGTAGGACCTCGTATAAGAGAGATGCCGTAAAGTGGCTACGAGGTACACATAAATATGGCCATTTTTATGCGCTAAAAGCTCTCATTTTTCATATTTCTAGTGCAGTAATGCAGTTCAAATTTCGTGTTTTCAAGTTTGCATGTTTTGGCGCTGCAGTGTGCTGCCCTTTTTACTTAACTATATACGAGTTGGCGACTCTGGGTTCAGCACCTGTTCACACTCAGTCTATGTTTGGATGTGCAGGTCAGGTTTTTGAAATGATAGCAGGGCAGGCCTTGCAGATAGTACATAAGAAAACAGTATGGCAGGACCAACTGAATAATATGAAGTGGGTTTTCCTGTGGCTATCCAGTACCTGGTTTCAAAGGATTATTGGGGTGCATATGACTTGATAGCAGGGCAGGCCTTGCATTCAATGCAACGTTTTTTCAGGAATCCCTCCTGTACCTTTCATGAAAGGGGTATTGGGGTGCTTTATAATTGTTGGCAGCCCAGCCACTCACTTCATAGGCAATAACGGCATAGGAGACCTACTATTAACCCTCCGTCACATACAACTGATCTGACAGGCGCTTCTCTTTTACTTTCATTTCTCCTTCCTCACCAGATTGTGAGGAAACCCCCTCCCTCCAGGTAGTCTCCTGTCTCTTGAAGGTCTGTGAAACCTGATATCACAGTTGGATTTCAGAGCTTCAGGGGAGAGGATATAGCTGCACAGATCTCTCAGGCTCATTGTATGTGAATACGTCACATTCAGTAAGGTTGGTATTTTATGTTTTTATTCATCACAATAGTTTATTTAGCTTGTTTTATGAATGTATAGCACAAAATGTGAGGATATTTCATAGAAATAAGGGAGATTTTATAAAAGAAAGTGTGCTGCTCAGGCATATACAGTAGTTCCCTAACATATTCCTTCTCTTGCTTCAGATTATCTGCTGAAATGGAGAGGAAAATGTACAATTTATCCAAACAACTTGATGTTGAGGAAGTAACAAACATGCTGTTAGATGATAGAGACCTCACACTGAATGAGGATTTAGGAGAGGAAAGTGAGATTGATTCTCATGATGAGGTGGAAGAATGTGTCCTGGATTCTGAAACAGAGCAAGATGGTGACAGTGGTGAGGATGAAGAAGTTGGATCATATTATATTGGAAAAGATAAAAATACTAAATGGAACAAGAAGCCATTCCAGAAAAAACGTAGGGAACCTTTAAACATTATTACTCACCTTCCTGCAGTAATAGGAACTGCACGTAATGCAAAAACTGCAGTTGAATGCTGGAACAGTATATTTACAGATGACATTCTGGACTCTATTGTCACATATACCAACCAATATATAGACATTATAAAGGACAAGTACATCTGCAACAGAACCATCAAGCCCACAGATGAAATAGAACTGCTTGCTTTTTTTGGATTACTGTACCTTGCAGGAGCTTATAGGGCAAATAGACAAAGTTTGGAGGAACTTTGGGGTAAAGATGGGGATGGAGTTGAAAAATTTAGCCTTGTTATGTCCATAAACAGATTCAAGATTCTAATTCGTTGCCTTCGGTTTGACGACAGAACTACCCGAACCGAACGCAAAACACATGACCGAATTGCTCCAATTCGTGATATATTTCAAAGATTTGTTGTAAACTGTAAACAAAGTTATTACCCTGGAGAGAATCTCACTATTGACGAAATGCTCCCTGGTTTTCGTGGTAGATGTGCCTTTCGTCAATATATTCCATCAAAGCCAAACAAATATGGAATAAAAATTTATGCCCTTGTTGATGCCAGTAAGACCTACACTTACAACCTGGAAGTTTATGCAGGAAAACAACCAGAAGGTCCTTACTGTGTGAGCAATAAACCCATTGATGTTGTAAAAAGACTGGCTGAACCCTTATTTGGATCGGGTCGCAATATTACAGCTGACAATTGGTTTACAAGTTGTGATCTGATTGATTATCTGAAAATTCAGAAGCTGTCATATGTGGGAACTGTAAGAAAAAACAAAAGGGAATTGCCGCCACAGTTTGTAAGTGTGAAAGAGAGACAACAGTACAGCAGTATGTTTGCATTCCATAATGGAAAGGCTTTAGTTTCCTATGTACCACATGCCAAAAAAAATCGTACTTCTTCTATCAACACTTCATGATGCTGCCATCGATCCTGGGACTGGGGCAGAAAAAAACCCGGAGATAATTACATTTTACAATGCCACCAAAGGGGGTGTGGATACAGCAGATCAGATGTGCTCCACTTTCAACGTCAGCAGAAACATCAAACGCTGGCCAATGGTCATATTTTTTGCTATGTTGAATTTGGGTGGTATAAATTCACAAGTAATTTATCTTGAAAACAAGCTTGAACCACTCAATAGACGATTGTATCTGAAAAAATTGGCCCATGAACTAGTACTTGGAGAGCTACACAGGAGAAGCGTGAAAACAATCGGTATCCCCTCTCGCCTTCAAGTTCAGCTCAAACGGTTCCGCCCAGAAGATGATGGTGAAAAGTCACCATCTGCACCACCTCACAAAAGAAGGAGATGCACCACCTGCCAAACGGAAAGCGGAACCAGAAGGCTTTCAAATTATGAATGTCTCAAATGTCATAAAGCAATTTGCCTGACACATGCAAAAATGGTGTGTAATTCTTGCTATTTGCCCTGCAAGTGTGACTTTTCTGGGGAAACCTCAGCATCTACTTCTGATTGAATATGTTTTTAATAGTACTTAAGGTACCTTAAAATTAAGTTTGTGTTCAAAAATTTTCTTTGTACATTTATTTGAGAGAGTCGAACTGGGGACTATTTGGCGGGAGTTTTGAAAAGTTTGTATTTCATAGTTATTAGTTTTATGTTAAGTAAATGTTTTTTTTTGCAACTGATTATGTGTAGTCTCTTTTATTACATCCCTGTGAAGGTCACTGATCACTTTTAGAGCACTGAAATTGCAAACATTAGATATTATAGGTATTTTTCCAGCAGGCGCCTGACAGGCACATTGTATGTGAACTCGTTAGTCCGAATATTGTATGTGACGGAGGGTTAAATAATGACCCTTCAAGAATATTAATGCTGCCTGATGCCCCTATAAAAATAGGCTTTGAGACTTTAAGACTGAGTCCCTCTTTCATAAATGAAACAAGATGTGTCTCCTTATGTGTCACACACCACAAGGCCAGCTAGGGGTGTTAAATGTTAGAATGACATTTTCCAGTGAATGCATTTGTATTGGTTAAAAGCAATGTTAAAGTTGAAAAACGCATCAAAAACACTGCGTGTGAACATAGCTCAAGTGGTGGAGGAACATTTTGGTCTGAGGTTAATTATTTTGCCTTATATACAGTGGGGCAAAAAAGCATTTAGTCAGTCAGCAATAGTGCAAGTTCCACTACTTAAAAAGATGAGAGGCGTCTGTAATTTACATCATAGGTAGACCTCAACTATGGGAGACAAACTGAGAAAAAAAAATCCAGAAAATCACATTGTCTGTTTTTTTAACATTTTATTTGCATATTATGGTGGAAAATAAGTATTTGGTCAGAAACAAACAATCAAGATTTCTGGCTCTCACAGACCTGTAACTTCTTCTTTAAGAGTCTCCTCTTTCCTCCACTCATTACCTGTAGTAATGGCACCTGTTTAAACTTGTTATCAGTATAAAAAGACACCTGTGCACACCCTCAAACAGTCTGACTCCAAACTCCACTATGGTGAAGACCAAAGAGCTGTCCAAGGACACCAGAAACAAAATTGTAGCCCTGCACCAGGCTGGGAAGACTGAATCTGCAATAGCCAACCAGCTTGGAGTGAAGAAATCAACAGTGGGAGCAATAATTAGAAAATGGAAGACATACAAGACCACTGATAATCTCCCTTGATCTGGGGTTCCACGCAAAATCCCACCCCGTGGGGTCAGAATGATCACAAGAACGGTGAGCAAAAATCCCAGAACCATGCGGGGGGACCTAGTGAATGAACTGCAGAGACCTGGGACCAATGTAACAAGGCCTACCATAAGTAGCACACTACGCCACCATGGACTCAGATCCTGCAGTGCCAGACGTGTCCCACTGCTTAAGCTAGTACATGTCCGGGCCCGTCTGAAGTTTGCTAGAGAGCATTTGGATGATCCAGAGGAGTTTTGGGAGAATGTCCTATGGTCTGATGAAACCAAACTGGAACTGTTTGGTAGAAACACAACTTGTCGTGTTTGGAGGAAAAAGACTGCTGAGCTGCATCCATCAAACACCATACCTACTGTAAAGCATGGTGGTGGAAACATCATGCTTTGGGGCTGTTTCTCTGCAAAGGGGCCAGGACGACTGATCCGGGTACATGAAAGAATGAATGGGGCCATGTATCGTGAGATTTTGAGTGCAAACCTCCTTCCATCAGCAAGGGCATTGAAGATGAAACGTGGATGGGTCTTTCAACATGACAATGATCCAAAGCACACCGCCAGGGCAACGAAGGAGTGGCTTCGTAAGAAGCATTTCAAGGTCCTGGAGTGGCCTAGCCAGTCTCCAGATCTCAACCCTATAGAAAACCTTTGGAGGGAGTTGAAAGTCTGTGTTGCCCAGCGAAAAGCCAAAAACATCACTGCTCTAGAGGAGATCTGCATGGAGGAATGGGCCAACATACCAACAACAGTGTGTGGCAACCTTGTGAAGACTTACAGAAAACATTTGACCTCTGTCATTGCCAACAAAGGATATATTACAAAGTATTGAGATGAAATTTTGTTTCTGACCAAATACTTATTTTCCACCATAATATGCAAATAAAATGTTAAAAAAACAGACAATGTGATTTTCTGGATTTTTTTTTCTCAGTTTGTCTCCCATAGTTGAGGTCTACCTATGATGTAAATTACAGACGCCTCGCATCTTTTTAAGTGGTGGAACTTGCACTATTGCTGACTGACTAAATTCTTTTTTGCCCCACTGTACAAGTCATTACCCTGGAAAGGATGTACCATAACATATTTCCCAGCAAAATCTATTTTGGTTTTGTTTTTGTATGTTTTTTGGTGCACCTTTAAAAAATGAAGTGAAACTCTGACAACATTGCTTACAGCTGTGACCTTGGAGTCAGAAATTCTTCCAGGGGCGATTCCCATGATGTTCCCATGTCATTTGAGCAGTGTTTTCATCAGTTTCAGATGTTTTTAGACCTTAAAATGACCCCTGGGGGGTGTTGCGGTAAAAATTCTTGGGTTTCCTATAGACTTACATTGGACTCGTTGCTCGGGTCGAGTACCCGAGTATTCCAATTTGCTCGACCCGAGCAACGAGCACCTGAGCATTTTAGTGCTCGCTCGCTCATCACTAGTGACTGTATCTCGTCCTAGCTTCCTGACAAAATGTAGTCTGCATGCTACACCACTGGCGAACAGTGACAAGTGCAAGGATGTTGTGGGTTGGATGGCAGACAAAGGCTTCAGTGTGTTAACAATCAGAACCACAAAGTCTTCCACACGGTCCAGTCTCAGTAGCCAAGAGGCCGGGCCTCTGAATTCTCAACCTGGTCCTCCTTCATCTCACCATCAAGAGTCCCAGGAGACATATGGCCCCAATGCTGGCCACCTAAAGGAACTGTTTACATTCCCGTGTAATTTTTCAGGCCTGGGGAGGTGGAGTGCAGTGATGTCCAAACATTTGAGCACCCACGGCCAGGAGAAAGCCACGTTGGGGAAGGTCAATTCATGTATGAAGAGGCGAAGGAATAATTATGATGCACAGTGTTGCCATCAGGTCAGCATAAAATCGCAACTCAGAAGGAGGATCAGATTGATGAATTGGAAGAAGACATGGTTGATTATGAGGCCACTAATCCAACCTGGCCCAGTGGCATGCCTAGCAAGCACAGCATCGCAGGAAGGGATGAATCCGTAGTAAAAAAAAACAGGCAAGAAGAGGTAGTGGTTTGACCAGAGGGAGAAATCGGTCAACTGTTTCACAGAGCCCCCCCACTCGGCTAGATAACAGGCTAAGGGTGCATTGTTCCCCTGTATGGCAGTTCTTTTCTGAAATTCCTTTAGACAAAACAACTGTACTGCAATTTGCAGCATCTGCCAAACCAAGCTAAGAGGCAAGAACACTGCCAACCTGAGCACCACCGGCATACCAAAGCACAATGCAGTCAAGCACCCCAGTAGGTGGGCAGAACACCTAGGTACAAAATCTGTGTCTGAGAGTTAAACTACTGCTCCTTCCCCTGTGTTACAGTCTTCCCAATCTGCTGTCCAGGAAGCAAGCACTGATTCCTCCTGCCCACAACCTGCAGTTGCACAGACACAACATTCAGCAACCACGTCCAGTTGGTTTGCCCAGCACAGCGTACAGTATATGTCTGTTCACAAATAGTTAGATAGGACATACATATTCATTAGCACTTTACATTGTCTGATGCTGGACAAAGACCAATTCTGGCTTGTCCAGTCTCCTAAATGAGACTTGTTTCTCTTTATTAAACTGTCGCTTCCCTTAAATTTTCTAAATTTGTGTCCTAAAAAAAATGGTGGTGGGGGATTGCCCAGTTTCTGTAGATTTTAAACACGTCTTAAGGTACCGTCACACTAGACGATATCGCTAGCGATCCGTGACGTTGCAGCGTCCTGGCTAGCGATATCGTTCAGTGTGACAGGCAGCAGCGATCAGGCCCCTGCTGTGCTGTCGCTGGTCGGGGAAGAAAGTCCAGAACTTTATTTTGTCGCTGGACTCCCCGCAGACATCGCTGAATCGGCGTGTGTGACACCGATTCAGCGATGTCTTCACTGGGGACCAGGGTAAACATCGGGTAACTAAGCGCAGAGCCGCGCTTAGTAACCCGATGTTTACCCTGGTTACCATCCTAAAAGTAAAAAAAACAAACACTACATACTTACCTACAGCCGTCTGTCCTCCAGCGCTGTGCTCTGCTCTCCTCCTGCTCTGGCTGTGAGCGTCGGTCAGCCGGAAAGCAGAGCGGTGACGTCACCGCTCTGCTTTCCGGCCGCTGTGCTCACACAGACAGTACAGGCGGAGAGCAGAGCACAGCGCTGGAGGACAGACGGCTGTAGGTAAGTATGTAGTGTTTGTTTTTTTTACTTTTAGGATGGTAACCAGGGTAAACATCGGGTTACTAATTGCGGCCCTGCGCTTAGTTACCCGATGTTTACCCTGGTTACCGGCATCGTTGGTCGCTGGAGAGCGGTCTGTGTGACAGCTCTCCAGCGACCAAACAGCGACGCTGCAGCGATCCGGATCGTTGTCGGTATCGCTGCAGCGTCGCTAAGTGTGACGGTACCTTAAGAGACTGGGTAAATATGCTCCACAGACCTATTCAAGCCGCAGCCTTAGACAAATTGGCCCATTGTCATTACCACTTTAAGGCTTTTACCTGAGCTCTGTAGCACTGCATGTCACCTGAGTAATACACGCCACAGACCTCATCACTCTCTGGGACATATCCTTTAATTACTCCATTGTTGCTCAAAACCATGTAAAAGATACATTCTGCCTGGTTGGGTGTTTTCAAGAAGTAGTGTAGGGTTTTGCAGATTGGTAAATGGCACTCCTGTCTCTTTCACTTGAGGAGGCTGCTTTCAAGCAAAATGAGGCTTATACATGTTCTTGACATAGGTTTCAGGCCTGACAGACTGACCCTTGATTGCATGCACTGTATTTAATTCTAATACTATTGGTGTCTGGTAGAATCCAATTTACTGACATTGATCATACAGCTCCCCCAACTCCTGTATTATATTCACCTTACAGCGGCTTCACCTGCTATGACAGTGGCTCCACTGGGATTCTGTGGCCAAAATTATCTGTGGAGCTCACAAAACTCAGGTTTCATGGCACCTGCTGGCCCTCTGAAAATGTGAAGCGAGGGACACATAATGACATGGCGGTGGACGTGGTGGTGGTAGTAACGGGCGAAGCCCAAAATTCAAATGGGCATATTTTAGCTGGCATTGTAAAGTGATGGGGAATATGTATTCCACTATCTAGCTAACAATTTGGAACGAGAGAGGGACCTCCCATGTGTAGGAGTGAGAGCCTTCACAAATGTTAAAGGAAAATATAAAGCCAAAATGCTTTGTGTTAATATATGCTAAACAGAAGGTATAATTTTATTATTATTTTTTTACTATTCTTGTGCGTTACATACATGTATACAAAAAATTTGAGGTTTGGTTTGGTAGGTTTTCTTATAAATTCGTAAAACAGGTGCAATAGTATGATAACATTATTCCCAGATATCATATGTGAGTCAGAAAGGCATGCAGGCATCTTCTTCATACTGTTACCATTTAGTTTTAACACTTTCCCATCCATTTCAGCTTTTTTCCTGGATGAGCTTCCCCATAATGCCCTGCAGCTATAACGTTATATGGATTATTATAATTTGTACAGTTGTGGTCAGTAGCTTGGCCATCAGACATTAGCAGTTTCCAGTGGAACAAGTTTGTATGGCAGTCGCTTGCCATCT
This sequence comes from Ranitomeya imitator, assembly GCF_032444005.1. Taxonomy (NCBI): domain Eukaryota; kingdom Metazoa; phylum Chordata; class Amphibia; order Anura; family Dendrobatidae; genus Ranitomeya; species Ranitomeya imitator. Next base: position 410,434,651 of record NC_091282.1, on the reverse strand, counting down.
CCAGAGTCACAGGGTAAGTCTCTCTCTCTCCTGTTGAGTGTATGATCATATGAGCAGCAGGGTCCTTGCTCTCTCTCTCTCCTGTAGTGTGTAAGCGCTTATGGTCAGCAGTGATCTCTCCCATAGCGTGTAAGCTCCTCTGGTCAGCGGGGTCCTTTCTCTCCTCCTCTAGTGTGTAAGTTTTTATGGCCAGCAAGGTCCTCTCTCTCTACAGTAGTGTGTAAGCTTTTAAGGCAAGCAAGGTCCTCTCTTTCCTGTAGAGTGTAAGCTCTTATGGCCAGCATGGTCAACTCTCTCCTGTAGAGTGTAAGCTCTTATGGCTAACGAGGTCATCTTTCTCTCCTGTAGAGAGTAAGCTCTTATGGCCAGTGAGGTTCTCTCTCTCCTGTAGTGTGTAAGCTTTTAAGGCAAGTGAGGTTCTCTCTCTCTCCTGTTTAGAGTGTAAGCTCTTATGGCCAGCGTGGTTATCTCTCTCTCCTGTAGAGTGTAAGCTCTTATTGCCAGCGAGGTCATCTCTCTCTTTCTCCTGTAGAATGTAAGCTCTTGCGGCCAGCGAGGTCATCTCTCTCTCCTGTAGAGTGTAAGCTCTTATGGCCAGCGTGGTCATCTCTCTCTCCTGTAGAGTGTAAGCTCTTATTGCCAGCGAGGTCATCTCTCTCTTTCTCCTGTAGAATGTAAGCTCTTACGGCCAGCGAGGTCATCTTTCTCTCCTGTAGAGTGTAAGCTCTTATGGCCAGTGAGGTTCTCTCTCTCCTGTAATATGTAAGCTTTTAAGGCAAGTGAGGTTCTCTCTCTCTCCTGTAGTGTGTACGCTATTAAGGCCAGCATGGTCCTCTCTTTCGTAAGCTCTTATGATCAGTGGGGTCTTTTCTTTCTGACCTGTAAAGTATAACCACTTATGACCAGCTAGGTTCTTTCTCTCCTCTATGTGTATTTTAAGAGCAATTACAAGCTTTATAATATTGAAATTCCAGTGTATTTATTTGCCATAAATCGGATTTTGGGAAAAAAATTGATCGAACTAGAATTTAAAAATATCAATTCATCTCTAGATTTGATGTTTTCCAGTGAACTGTTCCTGTGCACATAGAAAAATATTTAGAATTGAGAGTCCTCAGTGGTTGATACCTTTTAATGGCTAACTGAAAAGATGGTAACAAATTGCAAGCTTTCAAGACTACACAGGTCTCTTCATCAGGCAAAGACTAAAAGAAATTCTGAAGAATCACATATTTATGCACAACATAGCACAGCAAAAAAAAAACATGGATAACCCAATTCACATCAGGACTACAAGATACCAGGTACTTTCAGCTGCGGCACTTCTAATGTGGTGTACCTAATTATTTGTACTAAATATCCAACTGGGGGTCTGTATGTGGGGGAGACAGGGCAAAAACTTAGAACAAGAATGAATTCTCACCACCACACAATAAGAGAAAAAAGAATGGATCTACCTGTGGCAATACATTTTTGTCTCCCAAATCATAGCATTATGGACATGAAATTACTTGTGATAAAAGGTAGCTTCAAATCTAAGAGAGACAGAAGAGTATGGGAATATAAACTGATGACGATCTTTGACAGTCTTAGTGCAGGAATGAATGTGTCACATGGATTTTATGACTTTTTACATCAACTAAGGAACTTGCCCCCTCAGACTATGAGGGGTCATCACAACAAAACCAGACCCCAATCAGAGGACAATAAAACATTCCTTATCTAAGAACTGGTCCAATATTTATGGACATAGCTGTTTATCACTCATGGTAATTCTGCTTCATGTCACCTGTCTTATTCATGTTCATTTTTTAAGAGACCTGTGTAGTCTCGAAAGCTTGCAATTTGTTACCATCTTTTCAGTTAGCCATTAAAAGGTATCAACCACTGAGGACTCTCAATTCTAAATATTTTTCTATCTACTGGCTAACACGGTACCAAGATATATATCTTTCCTGTGCACATAGAGACACAGAGCTGGCTATTCAGAACCGTGGTCTCCTGGTGCATACAGTAGATGGACGACAACAATAGCAGGAATAGAAGAAGACCACGATTGGTACTGCCAGGGCCGGCTCCAGGTTTTTGAGGGCCCCAGGCGAAAGAGTCTCAGTGGGCCCCCCTTTAATGCATACCACTAGGGTTGAGCGAAACGGGTCGAAAATTTTCAAAAGTCGCCGACTTTTGGCAAGGTCGGGTTTCATGAAACCCGACCCGACCCCTGTGTGGGGTCGGCCATGAAGTCGACGATCTTTTGAATCTAGAATCAGAATTCCGATACCGATTCCCGATATGTTTATATCGGGAATTGTAATTGGAATTCAGATTTAAGTGTAAAATAAAGAATTAAAATAAAAAATATCGCAATACTTACCCTCTGACGCGCCCTGGTACTAACCGGGAACCTTCCTTCCTTAGAATCAGCCTTCCAGGACCTTGTGGTGACGTCGCGGTGACGTCGCGGCTTGTGATTGGCCGCGCGGCCGCCCATGTGACCGCTCGCGCGACCAATCACAAGCCGCGACGTCACCGCGACGTCACCGAAGGTCCTGGAAGGGCTGATTCTTAGGAAGGAAGGCTGCCGGAAAGAAGCAGGGCGCGTCTGAGGGTGAGTATATACCTAATAGGAGTATATACCTAATAGGAATATACTTACCCTCGGACGCGCCCTGCTTCTTTCCGGCAGCCTTCCTTCCTAAGAATCAGCCCTTCCAGGACCTTCGGTGACGTCATGGTGACGTCGCGGCTTGTGATTGGTCGCGCGAGCGGTCACATGGGTGGCCGCGTGGCCAATCACAAGCCGCGACGTCACCGCGACGTCACCGCAAGGTCCTGGAAGGCTGATTCTAAGGAAGGAAGGTTCCCGGTTAGTACCAGGGCGCGTCAGAGGGTAAGTATTGCGATATTTTTTATTTTAATTCTTTATTTTACACTAAAATATGGATCGCAGGGCCTGAAGGAGAGTTTCCGCTCCTTCAGACCCTGGGAACCATGGAAACCCAATGCACTGCATTGGGTTTCAGGTTTCGGCCGACCCCGACCCCGACTTTTTTATAGGATCGGCCGATTTCACTCGACCCGACTTTTGAAAAAGTCGGGTTTCATGAAACCCGACCCGATCCTATAAAAGTAAAGGTCGCTCAACCCTACATACCACGATTCATGATGCACAGATACAGCAGAGAAATATAGGTATAGTACAATGCCAGATTTCACTTTTTACATGAGTGATAGCTATTATAAATTCTACAATACCATACAGCAGAGGGGCTTTATATAAGTCAACCCCTTATATGCCAATTTTTGTGACCTACTCCCTCTTCCTCAGTTACCAGTAGGCATTTTATTGTTAGCTGAAATTGTTGCAAAGAAAAAACTGCATACATTGAATGTGACAATTTTTTAATGGAAAACTTTTTAAAGTAAACATTAAAAAGTATTAACATAGAACATTTGTAAAAGTGCAAAATGGGTAGCATATAGCACAGCCACGTAGTATATAACTCAGCCATGTAGTATATAGCACAGCCCACGTAGTATATAACACAGCCCATGAAGTATATAACACAGCCCACATAGTATATAACACAGCCATATAGCATATAACACAGCCACGTAGCATATAGCACAGCCATGTAGCATATAGCACAGCCCACATAGTATATAGCACAGCCCACGTAGCATATAGCACAGCCCACGCAGCATATAATACAGCCCATGTAGCATATAACACAGCCCACATAGTATATAACACAGCCCACATAGTATATAGTGCAGCCCACATAGCATATAGCACAGCTCACGTAGCATATACCACATCCCACGTAGCATATAGCACAGCCCCGTAGTATATAGCACTATAGCACAGCCACATAGTATATAACACAGCCATGTAGCATATAGCACAGCCCATGTAGCATATAACATAGCGCTCGTAGCCTATAGCACAGCCACATAGTTTATAGCACAGCCACGTAGTATATGGCACAGCCACGTAGTATATAACAGCCCACGTAGCATATAACACAGCCAACATAGCCCATGTAGTATATAGAACAGCCACGTAGTATATAGCACAGCCACATAGTATATAGCACAGCCCACGTAGTATATAGCACAGCCACGTAGTACATAGCACAGCCACGTAGCATATAACAGCCCACATAGCATAGTATATAGCACAGCCCACGTAGTATATAGCACAGCCACATAGTATATAGCACAGCCCATGTAGTATATAGCACAGCCACGTAGTATATAGCAGCCACGTAGTATATAACACAGCCACATAGTATATAGCACAGCCCACCTAGTATATAGCACAGTCACATAGTATATAACACAGCCACGTAGTATATAGCAGTGTGGGCACCATATCCCTGTTAAAAAAAGAATTAAAAAGAAAATTAAACATAGTTATATACTCACTTCTGCCGGCCCCCCGTTCCCAGTGATGCTTTGCGACAATGACCTGTGATGACGTAGCGGTCTCGCATGATCCATCTGGGGTCATTTTGCAAGGCATTATTGGGAACTGGAGCTGCCGGGAGCATCACAAGGATCAGGAAGGCTGCGGGGGCCGCCGGAAAATGAGAATAGCATGATTTTTTTTATTATTATTATTTTTAACATTATACCTGTTTACTATTGATGCTGGATAGGTAGGATCAATAGTAAAAAGTTGGTCACACTTGTCAAAATGGCCCCCAACCTCCCCCCCCCCCCCCACCGTCTCGCTAGGGCCCCGACTCTTGCCCAGGTGCTGACGCCGGCCCTGGGTACTGTGCACATAACAACTATGACTAAGGAGTAACTAATATATAAAAAAAATCAGAGTGCTATTTTAAAAAAGTTATTTTTTGTTTTTGTTTACAAATGACAATATTAATCCACCTTGCTCCTTTTTTACACCATTTTCAAAACTTCGATCACATGAAAGAACGGAAATTGTTTACTTTTATTATTCTTAAAGGCTGTCTCCATTGAATAAGGCATGTTTGATTCACAACAAATCACCTTCATAGACCAGTTTTTACAAATGAAAATTCTGCTGCTTATTTTATAGACCAGTGAGTTTTTAAGAAATAGCACTGTTTAAGGCTCTACAGAATAAACGATTCATTGTTGCAGTGTACAGTTTTATGATGCTTTGGGCTAAGTTTTAAAGCCCAGACATAGGACAATTAACCTTAAATGATTTCCTCACATTATTCAAACTCATGAATATGGTAATAAAGCAAGATGTGCTTTGCTAACTGGAAAAGTTCTTAGTAATAAAGGTGCCATAAAACAAGATCATATTATTGTTTTATATGCATAGTATACAAAGACTCTTCAAAGGCATATTTAGAAAAAATGAACAGTAAACCTAAAAAATAAGAAAATGACAATATCGCAACACTTGTATTTTATGTATATATGGTGTGGGTGGAGAATGAAATCTGCTGGATTGTAGGAAATTGACAAGCACATTTGATAAATAAATGCCAATGTAAAAAAAAGAAAAAACTTAAATTTCTCCCCTCAAATGCTTCCTTGCCAAATGTATTACAAATAAAATCGCAGAAAAAAAATCCTTTCTGACTACAAATATCGCAATCAGAATAAATTGTTGGACCAACAACACAACCCAGCAAGTTAGTACACATACTGTACTTATGATTGGCAAAAAGGATCAAGAGTGGTAAGTGATGGAGGCAGCTGGTCTACAATCTTTATTTTTTACATAACTTTTTTTTGCTCTAAGGTCTGTATTAAAGTGGAAGTCTAGTCTGGACTGAATTAATTATAGAATTTGATTCCCAGAAATACAGTGGGGGAAAAAAGCATTTAGTCACCGACCAATTGTGTAAGTTTTCCCACTTTAAAAGATGAGAGAGGCCTGTAATTGACATCATAGGTAGAGCACAACTATGAGAGTCAAAATGAGAAAACAAATCCAGAAAATCACCTTGTCTGATTTAGCAAGTTTTATTTTGCAAATTATGATGAAAAATAAGTATTTGGTTATTAACAAAAGTTCATCTCAATATTTTGTTCTACATTCCTTGTTGGCAATGACAGAGGTCAAACGTTTTCTGTAAGTCTTCACAAGGTTGGCACACACTGTTGGTGGCTTGTTGGCCCATTTCTCCATGCAGATCTCCTCTAGAGCAATGATGTTTTGGACCTGTCGCTGGGCAACATGAACTTTCAACTCCCTCCAAAGGTTTTCTATGAGGTTGAGATCTGGAGACTGGCTAGGCCACTCCAGGACCTTCATATGCTTCTTACAAAGCCACTCCTTTGTTGCCCTGGCAGTGTGCTTGTGATCACTATCATGCTGAAAGACCCATCCATGTTTCATCTTTAATGCCCTTGCTGATGGAAGGAGGTTTGCACTCAAAATCTTACAATACATGGCCCCATTGATTCTTTCATGTACATGGATCAGTCATCCTGGTCCCTTTGCAGAGAAACAGCCCCAAAGCATGATACTACCACCCCATGCTTCACAGTAGGTATGGTGTTCTTTGGATGCAACTCAGCACTCTGTCTCCGAGTTTTGTTTCTACCAAACAGTTCTACTTTGGTTTCATCAGACCGTATGACATTCTCCAAAAATTTAGGAAACTTCAGAATGCCTGGACATGTACTGGCTTAAACAGGGGGACACGTCTGGCACTGCAGGATCTGGGTCCCTGGAGGTGTAGTGTGTTACTGATGGTAGCCTTTGATATGGTGGTCCCAGCTCTATGCAGGTCATTCAATAAGTCCCCCCATGTGGTTCTGGGATTCTTGCTCACCATTCTTGTGATCATTTTGACCCCATGGGGTGAGATTTTGCATGGAGCCCCAGATCGAGGGAGATTATCAGTGGTCTTATATGTCTTCCATTTTCTTTTTATTACTCCCACAGTTGATTTCATCACACCAAGCTGCTTGCCTATTGCAGATTTAGTCTTCCCAGCTTGGAGCACATCTAAAATTTTGTTTCTGGTGCACTTCAACAGCATTTTGGTCTTCACCATAGTGGAGTTTGGAGTGTTACTGTTTGAAGTTGTGGACAGGTGTCTTTTATACTGATGTCAAGTTCAAACAGGTGCCATTATTACAGGTAATTAGCGGAGGACAGAGGAGCCTCTTAAAGAAGAAGTTACAGGTCTGTGAGAGACAGAAATCTTGCATGTTTTTAGGTAACCAAATACTTATTTTCCACCATAATTTGCAAAATAAATCTTGCCAAATCAGACAAGGTGATCTTCTGGATTTGTTTTTTCATTTTGACTCTCATAGTTGATATCTACCTTTGATGTCAATTACAGGCCTCTCTCATCTTTTTAAGTGGGAGATCTTGAACAATTGGTGGCTAAATAAATACTTTTTCCCCCACTGTATTTGAACAGTGACAGAATCTTCATGATTTGGGCTCTGCATGTTATTTTTGTTTAAAATTAAACAACAGAGATACAATTGAAGTGTAGACTTTCAGATTTAGTTAAACGTGTTGAACAAAAAAGTGAAACGTTAGGAATTGCAACAATTTTTCTACAAAGTCCCTCATTTTAGGGGTTCAAAAGTAATATTATCCTTACCATAAACAAAATATTCATTTTTAATACTTTGTGGAGAATGCTTTGCAGACAATGATTGTCTGAAGTGTGGAGGCCATGGACTCCACCAAACACTGAGTTTCCTCCTTTGTGATGATTTGCCAGGCCTTTACTGCTCCTGACTTCAGTTGTTGCTTGTTTGTGGGTCTTTCAGCTGTAATTTCTGTGAAATACATGATCAATGGGGTTGAAATCTGCTGATTGACTTGGCCATTGCAGAATATTCCACTTCTTTGCCTTAAAAACCTCTTGGGTTGCTTTCGCAGTATGTTTTGGGTCATTGTCCATCTGTACTGTGAAGCGCCATCCAATTAACCTTGCTGCGCTTGGTTGAGTCTGAGCAGAGAGCATAGCCCTGTACACTTCAGAATTCATCCAGCTGCTTCTGTCTTCACTCACATCATCAATAAACACCAGTGACCCAGTACCATTGGAAGCCATGCATGCCCAAGCCATCACACTGCCTCCGCCGTGTTTTACAGAGAATGTGGTGTGCTTTGGATCATGAGCTATTACAAGCCTTCTCGATACTTTCATCTTCCCATCATTCTGGTACAGGTTATTCTCAGTTTCATCTGTCCAAAGAATGCTTTTCCAGAACTGGGCTGGCTTCTTGAGGGTATGTTCCCATGATTCGGAACTAGAAGCACTTTGGACGCAGCTTATGTTTGCTGAAGAGGCAATTTGCTTAATAGATTATTTATAGGAATTGATTTACATCTAATAGCTGCAGACACCCATCTCTGTAATCCAAGTAGGGTACCTGTTTATAAAAAATTGAATCCTAATGGTACCAGGAATGACAACTTGACTTTTTATTTTTTTTCTGGACAGCTTATCAAAAAATCATAAACAGACAATAATATTTACAGACACATTGGAAAAAAATAATAAATTATTTTAATTATAAGTGACACATATCTACAGCCCATATTTCTGATAAGAAGACATCAACCACATTCACTGTAAAATTATGATAATTGTAGTTAAAATAGATTTGATATAGTCAAAATATGATGCAACCATGCAATTACTGCACAAACAGCTTTACAACTTAGTATGTTCAATAAAACAGTTCTGAATTATGGAGACACAGATTACATTATAAGTATGACTTTAATATATTGTTTGACCATATGTTTTCATTAAGTTTTCCACCAGTTGCCAGTGATATGTATCATTACTAAAGTGTATTTACACAAAAGATATCTCCTGGAAAAAAGCTACAGTTTATCATTTTAACGGATGTTCTACTTCATTTACGTAAAGTACCAGCTGAGAACACTCTATGGGTGTCATAGACATAGCGTAAGCATGATGCAAATTCCGACTCCTCCTCCCCTTCTTCTATGCACATAGAATGGGAGCATGAGACAAGGGAGGGAGCACACTGCCACACTTTTAGACAGAACAATGTGCTGCTTGGAGTTTCTTGGAAAAACGTCTATCTGTATATAGTGAAGAGGTATCTGTGGGTTGTGCACCACACAGCAACTGAGCATTGCTTTAACACTAGGGCCACTTTGGATTTTTTTTCCTGAATAGTATGGCTCTTGGATGCATTATTGGTTCTGTGCTTCAGGTTCCTGAAATGAGGCTTTTTTGGATAGTAATTAGAGATGATGGAGCACTAAAATGCTCGAATACTCAGCCCTCAAACCGAACAGGTCAGATACTCGGATGGGCTCGACTCGAGTACTGAGTATATTGGCAATCAATGGGAAACCTGATCATGTTTCCAGAAGACCCTACCAGGAGGGCTGGAGAAGCAGGAAAATCGCTGAAATGGATGTAAACAGCTCTGAAAGGGAATGGGAACCACACGGGGAAGACCCCTGGATGTATATCTGACTCCCAGGTCACTGCTGGGAACCATGTTGTTAGAGTATTGCTAAACTTTTATGGACTGGCAATGAAACATACAAAACCAAAGCTAAAAATGGATTTTGACGGAAAAAATGTTAGGAAACATTATAAACTGTGCATAAGGCCAAAATAAAAAGAGGAAAAGAATCATCTCCTTCACCCCTTAATAGCCAGGCCATCTCTCACCGTGTTTCCTCGTTGCCTATAACTACAGTAGATGAATTAGTAGAGGGGGAAATAAAACACACTGGCAGTCACCGTTAAATGTAATTTAAACATTTTACTACCTTATCTGGGCATGTAATGTGTGTGACATGGTCAGACACTTCCTGTTTAATTTATGAAGGAGCTACTCTGAAGCTCAAACAAAAGCCTATGTGGACATTGCAAGAACTGCCAAAAATTAGAAGGAAGAGGGACTCTGATACATCCTATCTTAGACATAAAGGAGCACCTCATACACATTCTGTTAAAATTGTTAGGCAGTGGGACTCCTAGACTCATAAAGCCAATGCACTGCAAAATTAGAATAAGACTGCAATACAATTTTAAGGAGTGGAACTCCTAGACTGGTAAAGCCTATGCACTAAGTGCAAGTGGGGTACTCGGTACTGGGTCCTTCGGTTCTCAAGGGGGATGTCACGGTGGCTGACCCGGTCTGTGGCCTTTGGGACGGCCGTTGTAAAAGGGAAAGGTTTTTAAAGGGGAAATGTTCGTGACGCCACCAGTGGTATTCGGTCAGGGTGACCGACGCTGCTTAGGGGTCCGCTGGGGTGATGTTATGGCAGCTAGATGGTATACCTTCCCACAGGTGAAGTGTGTCCCCAGGGCTTCCCAGTGTGTAGTGAAGAACAAGGACACAAGGTTGCAGTCTCTTTACCTTTACTGAAGGCTTCAGCATCCACAGTCCAGAGCACCAGATCACAGGGCAGGCAGAGTCCGGCCGATTTGAGGGCAAATCCAGAGTCCCCTTATCCAGGTGGAAATCAGTAGCCTTCCTGTTGTGAATTCTGCTCTTGGATTCCCTCCAGTGGTTGTAGGTGGGAATGCAGTTGTCTCTGAGTCACAGTCCTGGCCAGGTGTATCTGCTAATTGCTGTTCTGACTGGGATATTTAAGTGTGCAGGATTCATTAGCCCTTGCCAGTTGTCAATGTTTCTTTGGAAGTATTGGATCTCTGCCTGGCCTCACCTGCTCAGCTGCCAGTTCAGCAAAGATAAGTGTCTGTTTCTTTTTCTGAAGCACACTTGCTGTGTGCTTATTTTCAGTGCTGATCTTTTGTTTCTATTTGTCCAGCTTAGACTGTGTCAGTTGTTTTTCTCAGTCTGGTTGGATTCTCTGGAGTTGCAGTTATACTCTCCATATCTTTAGTTAGGTGGTGGAGTTTTGTATTTTCTGCTGTGGATATTTGTTGTAGTATTTTTATGCTGACCGCTTTGTATCCTGTCCTGTCCTTTTCTATTTAGCTAGAAGTGGCCTCCTTTGCTAAGCCTGTTTTCTGCCTGTGTGTGTCTTTTCCTCTCCAACTCACAGTCAATATTTGTGGGGGGCTGCCTATTCTTTGGGGGTCTACTCTGAGGCAAGATAGTTTTCCTATTTCCATCTTTAGGGGTATTTAGTCCTCCGGCTGTGTCGAGGTGTCTAGGTTTTGTTAGGCACACCCCACGGCTACTTCTAGTTGCGGTGATAAGATCAGGGTTTGCGGTCAGTATAAGTTACCACCTACGCCAGTGAAGGTTTTCATGCTGCTCCAAGGCCACCTGATCATAACTCCTTCCTCTATTGCCTGCGTGTTGTAGCACCTTACTGCTGAGCCTCTCATAAGGTCCTCACAACTGTTGTAGATGTTCTACATGTTATGTCTCTTTCTCTGTCCGCCAGATGGATAGGACAAACCCATATGACTGGTGGCCTGAGGCTTTTTACAGGGACTTTAGCACACCCCGGCCCCCACAAGTTGCCATTGTGCCTCCTGGGTATAGGGCGGATCAGTAACTTGAAATTAGATGTCCTGCCGGTCTCTGGAGCAAGGCATAAAGGACTGTTGCTCCCTCGGTATTCCAGCTACCGGATCCTGCGCCTCAGAAGGAGGCAGCCTGTGTAGGGCAGAACTCCTTCTGGTTTCCTCTCCTTTTGCTATGACTTTGTTTCTCACCCTCCACAATACAGTTCTCTGTTCATGTCTCTTTCTTAGGATGCTGCCACACATGGGGCAGGCGCAGCTCCGTGGCCTTCCGTCTAGGCCTCTGACAAGATCCCACCCCTGTCAGGGACCAACTATCTGAGCGGAGCTCAGATAGCCGCTGCCTGAGCAAAGCTCAGATCCCTTCTGCCTAACTTCCTATCCAGACTACCAGTTTTACCTAATTGTGAAGAGTGCCCTAATAAATAGGAGCATAGCTCCCCCTGGTGGACTGGAGTATGAAATGTGTTGTATGTTTGTGATACCTGGTAAAGAGATCTCCTTTATTGCCTTCAAACATAACATCACTCCCCCCTAGAGGAGAATGATATCACTGCAACGACCAGGACCCTGGGGCGCTGCATATGGGCAGCCTGATGACCTTCTAAAAATTAGGACCGAGGGCTGCCTGATGACCCTTTTAAAATTATGAGCGACGGCTGCCTGTTTACCATCTAAAAACTATGAGAGAGGGCTGCATGATGACCCTCTAAAAATTTGGAGTGAGGGCCATATGATGACCTTGTTGAAATGGTGTAGGAGGAGGACAAGAAATAAAAAGATAGTAGCATGGTGGCTCAGTGGTTAGCACTGCAGCCTTGTAGCGCTGGGGTCTTGGGTTCAAATCCCACCAAGGACAACATCTACAAGGAGGTTGCATATTCTCCCCCTTGCACATTTTAAAGAAGGTATATAATATATGCCTGCAAACTTTCCAGTATTAATAGGGAAAAGAAAATATGTAGTCCTGGAGAGGACTTTTGTTTTTAGGTTGCAGCAGCACTATATCTATAGAAGGACTGTAAGGTAATAAACCCTCTAATCCAAAACTATCCCTCCTCCACCAGGTATCCCTACAATGAATGCAGGAAACAGTAGTTTTACTAGGGAAAGGACTTTTGTTTTAATGGTGCAGCAGCACTATGCAAGTGCTGCAATAGCAATTAAACACTGCCTATATACCTGCTATACTCTAAACTGTTCTTCTTAGATCAACTCTCCCTGAACTGCCTCCAGAGGAGAATGTGCCTAGCATTGCGTCGCTGCTCTTATATAAAATTGAAAAATTGAGCATGGTGCTTGGGCACCGGTGATACTAGATCGAGTAACAAGCGTGCCCGAGCTCCCCAATGCTCTGTCGCGCACCAAGCAATGGAGGGCACTCACGCTCATCACTAACAGTAATGGAACGTCCTTCTCCTGCAGCACATCTAGAACATGTGTGGACACCCCACCTGGCAACAGTATATTGATTATCGGATCTGTGGAAAGCTTCGGTATGTACAAGTTAATGCTTTCTATTACCATCCTTATTAAGATCATGATCTTTATGACAAAAATTGCACATGAACTTTATCAGGTCTACCATAAAATAGTGAACAAGATTTTTTTCCTACAATATTTTAAATTATATTGTTATATGTTTGTATCCTTTATTTAGAAAATGCAATGTAAGATTGACACTTTATAACTAAACCCACTGACTCGTCTCATGTACAGCATATGACTGCATTATAACCTCTCTGCATGAGCCGTAAGAAATATGACCTTTGAGACATAAATCAGTTAAACATATGCCTAAAGGGTAAACTTATCCAGAAAAGACGCCTATGAATACAAAACACATTTTTTTTAATACTTTTTTAAACATTCAGTTTCCCTTTATGCCTAATGCAGCCCATAAACATGGATAAAGTAAAGCCATACATAGGGCTACATTCACAAGGAGTGTCAGAAAAATTAGATGTGGATTTTCAAGAGAATCCACGTCAGAAGCCCTTTGGATAATTTTTGTGGCACTGGTTTAAAACGCATGCAAATTCCAAATAGATAATAATGAATGGATGAGGGTCATGGCCCTTTGTTGCTTGATTTCCACATGGATGTCTACACCAAGAAAACTGTGTGTGTGTGAACATACCCTCGGTCTACATGCACACGTTCAATATTTGGTCAGTATTTTACCTCAGTATCTGTAAGCCAGAACCAGGAGTGGGTGATAATACAGAGGTGGTGATGTGGTACTATTATACTTTTCCTCTGATTGTTCCACTCCTGATTTTGGCTTACACATACTGAGGTAAAAAACTCACCAAATGATCAACATGTGAACGTGGCCTAACTCTCCAAGTCATGATGTTGCCCCAAAACAGTTTTGCACATGCTGGCTGTGACAGGAAGCCTAACACAGTCCGCTAGTAATAGACCACTGTCCCATGCAAGGGAATGCCCCGTTCACATGTAAAGCGCCATGGAATAAATGGCGCTATAAAAATGAATAATAATAATAATAATAATAGCAACAAATAAGCTGTCATTCATCGGCTTTTTACTATGTGCACATAATTCAAATGATGACTTTCTGTATCATTATACGTAAATAATAGGTGTAGATGAATATATGATGGATGCTACCGATACATTTTGAAGCTTTTAATTCCACCAAAAACTTAGTTATCTAGCATTGCTTTTCTTTTAAAAATTGTAAGTCTATGATGTAGTCCATATTTTACATAGATTGTCATGTTAAGTCATCCAGTAAAACGTCTCAGCTGCAAGATTGTTGGAAACGTGGGAAAAGCACATTCTTTTCCCCATTCTGGACGCAAGTTTCAACTGTTCTTTTGCATAATGCACTGTAATTACTTGGGCATTTTATCAGTAAACTCACGAAACATAGTAAATTATTCTTAATTAACGCCTATTGTTTCAAGGTGGTGGAGCTGAAGCACCTGCTTTAATTTCTGCCAGTACTGCTGGATGTTAGACATGAATTATTGCACAGCATGAAGTCCCACAGCACGATAAGATCCTGACTTGGCAGAATAACAAAAAATGTAGGAATGCTATATTTATTATGTCTTGAAAATTCACTATAGGACTTTACTGCTCGATGTTTACATTGCAATGATCCATGGAGCACCAGAAGCAGTTTGTTCAGCTGAGATCTACAGCCATGATTATATAGCTATTATAGCCATTTTTCACTCATTTAGCTTTTGTATTGTTGAACAACGTGTATACAGTACATTTATGTTGTAATTTCACATATAAGTTTGATATAATATATTTATATACCAAGCAAACATGCTAGACACTAGGATGTAGCAGACACTACTAGCATTTGTCTTTTAGTTTCTTCACCACCATAACATCACTGATATCATTTAGTTACAATATTTTAGCTGTTTCTCGAAGGCAGACTTGAATATACAATAAATCTATACACCACTCAATTGATTTAAATAAACCAAATAAAAAAAATAGCAAAGTAAGCCTTGGTTATTGGTAGAGCCAGTGGCTTAACTTGAAACTCATGGACCCCAATGTAAAAGCTCCAACAGAGCCCCCAATTATTGCAAGTTTTTGATTGTATTGGTATTTTCATATAGCAAACCAGGAGAAATTCCAACTCTATGGTGGGAAGAAAAATGTATTTAATAGAAATCCAAGGGTTAAATTCAGCAAGTGACATTACAAAATGCATAAAATTAATGTAGATCTATGCGTTTCAGACGAAAGCCATCCTTAATCATGGTTATCATATGTCGGAATGATTTTCCAATAAATCCCTTCTACGGAAGGCTACAACCTATGCCAGTACATAGTCATACAGTGGCATAAGTCACTCATAGACTAAAACTTATCCTGCATAATATAAATGTGCAGGATGCTTCTCCGTATCATAGTCTAAAACATATCCTGCAAAATATAAATGAGGAGGATGCTTCTTTGTAGAGAAATATGTCATCATTCACACTTTTTTATGCAGTTGATAAAAGTGTGTAACCTATACAAGCTCAAATGAGGCTAACTAACTTGATTTTTTATACAGTATCTGTTGGGCAAAAGAAGTCCTATGAATATGTTTGGCGTATGCACTAGGAAAGCTTCCACTTCTTTTTTCAGAAGATATGTCACACATTAAATACGAATATAGATTTCATCAGACTTCAATGAGACAATTTCTATTATTATTATGCTAGTTAAAAAATGTAATTTTTTATGAAGTGATTAAGTTACTTGATACCTACGACAACGCAGCATTTAATCTTAATTAACCAGATGTCTATTTTCTGCAGGCCAGGAGGCATAGAATAATATCATTATGTTGACTTTTGAATTTTTGTGTTTTTCTTTGGTTGGTCAAGAAACAGACTCTTGTTTGTATGAGCCTTTAATGTTGACTCTTAAGTTGATGTTTGTTGTAAATTATTTTGTGTTATTTCTGGAGGACAGGGACATAGGGTAATTGAAAAATTGATGTTTGCTAATATGTTGATTACACATTGTACAAGGTTAGCTAGTTTGTTGACCTGGAAAACAAAGAAGGACAATTTATGCAGATTGATGAGAGTTTAACTCATTCAACCCCCCCGACCTGTGAATGATGATCTGAGCCATAGATGTGGGTATAAAAAAGGGTATTCTATTGCTCTGCAAGAAGAATCAAGTGACTTGACAGAACCACAGCAAGGACATAATGATTTCATAAAGGAACACTCTACCATGACAGCATGGCTCCATCAAGAGGGACACAGATTTGACATTATACAGGATGTCAGCTTAGGGGACCATGGCCCCAGCAGAAAGAATACAGATCTGCTCCATTGACTATCACTGAACCCATGGATACATTTGGAGAAGTCAGGATTTGGACCCACCGGTCATGTGAGCCCCATGGATACATTTGGGGGTGACATGATTTGGACCCACCGGTCATCTGAGCCCCATGGAAACATTTGGGGAAGCTAGGATTGTGACCCTCCGGTCACCTGGCCATGTACCTCAATGGTCTGTCAGCTTCCTAAGCTTGCCATTACCTCCTCTATGTGGGTACTCAGCAAAAGCGGTGTGCCATGGAGGAGTAGTCAGCTCTGGAAGCCATGGAATCGCAGCTGCTCTAACCCTAGTGAGTCAGTGTAAGGCTGAGACTCTGTAATTTTGCACCATCTTGGGTATCTTGCTTGGACTGTTCTATATGTTCTTGTCTGTTTGGTGATTCAATAAAGTATTGCCACTCTGTTTTACCCTCACCCTGTGTTGTCTGAATAGTATTCTGCCCATGATGAAAGGAGAGCGGTCATTCGGAGGGATGAGCCCCGATCCATATGGTCTTAGGCCAGGGTACGAGAGCACCCACTGATCCCCTGTGTCTCCACAATACCTTTACCTGAAATTACCCAATAGAGTTTTATGGTTGGAATTTGGAGACAATATACATTTATATTACTCACTTATATAGTGCCATTAATTCCACAGCACTTTACAGACACTAACATCGCTGTCCCATTGGGACTCACAATCTAAATTCCCTAACAGTAATTCCCACAACAGTAATTGTGAGAGGAAACCAGAGGAAACCCATACAAACTCATTTGAGATGTTGTCCGTGGTGGGATTTGAATGCAGGATCTGAGTAAAGCAAAACAGCAGTGCGAACCACTGAGCTACCATGCTACCCAACATGGCTGTGTACATATGATTTTACCAATGCAAACACATATGATGCCCAAGTGGATGCTGTACAGGGCAGGCAAGCATTTTTGGTGCATAGACAATCATGTGATACATGGCCAAAAAATGAGTTTCCCTGGGAAAGTGAATGTGACACAGTGAAGGAGCACACCATTAGCTCACTAAATCCAATTTCTGCACAATTCAGAGTTCTATGATGTTACATCAACATTTTCCTACCTTCTTGCTAATGTGAAAATGACTTTCATAGCCTACAGCCATGCTGAATTTTATTACCATTTTCATGTTTGCTTCAGCAGCGACAGATTTGAACCCTATCATTAGATAATGAATTCTACATTTAAAATCACAATTAACCAAATACTCACATAGTCCTCATCACGTGGAACGGGGTTAGTGCAGCTTACAGTTTCCAGCATTTGTCATATTCATTCTGTGTTGACTCTTGTGTTCATAAAGTGTGTAAATAGAGGAAATGGCACACATGATTACCAGTGTCACTGATCCATTGAGTGAGCATGAATAGGACATTGTGTGCTTAATGTTTTCTCTTCCATCTCATAGTAGCTCAATGAGATGTGTCTAGCAATATTGAAAGAATATAACCATCCTTTTCACTCAGTTTCTTTACTTCCATATTATCATTATTCAATGTCTTGCATCACTTAGAATGACATGTTTTTTGTTGTAACATGGACACTTACTAACAGGTTATACTACTAAAAACAGGTATGATTGCAACCACATGCTTTTTTTCAGTTTGCTGTCTTGGTGTGTCACTTAGTGCAGAATGTATTACTTTTACTATATCCAGTGACAGCAAAGTATTTCCGTAATATCATACTGCCATGTTTGACTGTTGACATGATGTTATTTATTCTTAGGCCACGTGCACACATTCAGTATTTGGTCAGTATTTTACATTAGTATTTGCAAGCCGAAACCAGGAGTGGGTGATAATACAGAAGTGGTGCATATGTTTCTATTATACTTTTCCTCTGATTGCTCCATTCCTGAATTTGGCTTACAGATACTGATGTAAAATACTGACCAAATACTGAACGTGTGAACGAGGCCTTAAAGGGAATCTGTCACCAGGTTGTTGCTTCCCCATCTAAAGGCCCCGTCACACATAGCGACGCTTAAGCGATCCCGACAATGATACGACCTGTCAGGGATCGTTGCTGCATCGCTATGTGGTCGCTGGTGAGATGTCAAACAGTGAGATCTCCCCAACGACGCAGCAGCGATGCGGCGACCTGTCTCACCTGTAGCGACCTGTACAACGATACTATTTCATGACGATTCAATGGGACGTCCTGTCAACGAGGTCGTTGGTAAGGTGTCAAACACAGCGATGTGTGCTACCCAGTGGGACATCAACGATCAAAAAACGGTCCAGGCCATTCCGACACGACCAGCGATCTCACAGCAGGGGCCTGGTCGCTGCTACGTGTCACACATAGCGAGATCGCTACTGAGGTCGCTGTTGCGTCACAAAACTTGTGACTCAGCAGCGATCTCGCTAGCGATCTCGCTATGTGTGACGGGGGCTTAAGAGCAACATGATGTAATGGCAGAGACTCTGATTCCAGAGATGTATTACTTCCTGGGCTACTTGTGGTTGTTTTGATAGCATCACAGTTTTATCTGCTTTAGATCTACCAGTTCTCTGAACACTCAGACTCTCAGAGCTTCCATGTTAAATGTTCAAGTTCATGATATTACAGTTAAAAATGACTAAGCAGGCATAACTTGTTTGGAAGGGTTAATAGGAAAAAGCCTCTACATTCTAAAAAGAACATGGCAGCACTGCTGAACAAACCACAAGACTTCTTGAACAATGTCCTTCGAACAGACAAGACTAAAGTAGAGATAATTGACCATAATGGTCTATATTAGGGTTGAGCGAAACGGGTCGAAATTTTTCAAAAGTCGCCGACTTTTGGCAAGGTCGGGTTTCATGAAACCCGACCCGACCCCTGTGTGGGGTCAGCCATGAAGTCGGCGATCTTTTGAATCTAGAATCGGAATTCCGATACCGATTCCCGATATGTTTATATCGGGAATTGGTATTGGAATTCAGATTTAAGTGTAAAATAAAGAATTAAAATAAAAAATATCGCAATACTTACCCTCTGACGCGCCCTGGTACTAACCGGGAACCTTCCTTCCTTAGAATCAGCCTTCCAGGACCTTGCGGTGACGTCGCGGTGACGTCGCGGCTTGTGATTGGCCGCGCGGCCGCCCATGTGAACGCTCGCGCGACCAATCACAAGCCGCGACGTCACCGCGACGTCACCGAAGGTCCTGGAAGGGCTGATTCTTAGGAAGGAAGGCTGCCGGAAAGAAGCAGGGTGCGTCCGAGGGTGAGTATATACCTAATAGGAATATACTCACCCTCGGACGCGCCCTGCTTCTTTCCGGCAGCCTTCCTTCCTAAGAATCAGCCCTTCCAGGACCTTCGGTGACGTCGCGGTGACGTCGCGGCTTGTGATTGGTCGCGCGAGCGGTCACATGGGCGGCCGCGCGGCCAATCACAAGCCGCGACGTCACCGCGACGTCACCGCAAGGTCCTGGAAGGCTGATTCTAAGGAAGGAAGGTTCCCGGTTAGTACCAGGGCGCGTCAGAGGGTAAGTATTGCGATATTTTTTATTTTAATTCTTTATTTTACACTAAAATATGGATCGCAGGGCCTGAAGGAGAGTTTCCGCTCCTTCAGACCCTGGGAACCATGGAAACCCAATGCACTGCATTGGGTTTCAGGTTTCAGCCGACCCCGACCCCGACTTTTTTATAGGATCGGCCGATTTCACTCGACCCGACTTTTGAAAAAGTCGGGTTTCGTGAAACCCGACCCGATCCTATAAAAGTAAAGGTCGCTCAACCCTAGTCTATATCACTATGTCAAAAATAAAAGAAAGCAATATCAGCATAAACACTTCAAACCAACTCTCAAGCACAGTGGTGGATGAGTGATGATTTGGGCTTGTTTTGCAGCCACAGGACTAGAGCAACTATCCAAAAGCTAAAGCTTGTATGAAAGTAGATCATGCAACATTAAAATGATCCTGAATACACTGAAAATCTACATCAGAATGGAATAGCTGAAAAAGATAACAATCAAGGTGTTGCTGAAGCATCCTCAGATCATCACCGATCCTCCACCAAATTTCACAGTGGGTGCAAGACACTGTGGCTTGTACGCCTCTCCAGGTCTCCGTCTAACTATTGGATGACCAGGTGTTGATCTGGAGATGCTTCAGCAAGGCTGGATTTGGGCAGGTTAATCTTTGCGAAGGATGTATGAATCAAGCTGCATACAAGGTTATCCTGGAAAAACAGTTGATTCCTTCTGCTCAGGAAATGTTCCCCAACTCTGAGGACTGTTTTTCCAGCAGGAAAATATGCCATGCCACACAGCTAGGTCAATCAAGGTGTGGATGAAGGACCACCACATCAAATTCCTGTCATGGGCAGCCCAATCTCCAGACCTGAACCCCATTGAAAACCTCTGGAATGTAATCAAGAGGAAGATGGATAGTCACAAGCCATCAAACAAAGAAGAACTGTTTACATTTTTGTACCAGGAGTGGCATAAGGTCACCCAAAAGCAGTGCGAAAGACTGGTGGAAAGCATGCCAAGACACATGAAAGCTGTGATAAAAAATCTTGGTTATTCCACAAAATATTGATTTCTGAACTCTTCCTGAGATAAAACATTAGTATTGTTGTTTCCAAATGATTATGAACTTGTTTTTTTCTTTGCATTATTTGAGGTCTACAAGAATTGCATTCTTTTTTATTTTGACCATTTCTGATTTTCAGAAAATAAATGCAAAATGTATTGCTTGGAACTTCGGAGAGATGTTGTCAGTAGTTTATAGAATAAAAGAACAATTTCGATTTTACTCAAAAACATATCTATGAAGAGAAAAATCAGACAAACTGAAATTTTTGCCATGGTCCCTTAATTCTTGCCAGAGCTGTATATTTTAAGATGACCACCGGACGAGTCCTTGAGGGGAGATATGTGTCATTGCGGCTATTAGCTGCGATGATGTGACGGATTTTACGAGCAGTCATAAGAGATGGGTGAGAATGACTGCTCACATATCCCTACCCCATGGGCGTGGTTTGGCAGATAAAATGGAGGACGAGTGTCTCATTGAGCATCTGAAACTGGAGATGTGTGGATCTCCATTCTGTTGGTCTGTGCTAAGGCCTAGAGAACCGGACATTATCCTGAGTGGGCGGACACACAGTGTGTCTGTTGTATGGAATTTGTACTTTTTGTTTTCACTTTGTGCCAGAAAAGGCTCTGTTTTGTTTTGCCATCTGGAGCAGTTTATGAAGTTTAAACAAACTTGCCTGGACATATATAATTTATTTATATGTATACATACAGTGGGGAAGATAATTATTCGATACACTGCCGATTTTGCAAGTTTTCCCACCTACAAAGAATGGAGAGGTCTGTAATTTTTATCATATGTACACTTCAACTGTGAGAGACAGAAACTAAAAAATCCAGAAAATCACATTGTATGAATTTTATATATCTAATTAGCATTTTATCGCATGAAATAAGTATTAGACACAATAGAAAAACAGAACTTAATATTTGGTACAAAATCTTTTGTTTGCAATTGCAGAGGTCAGATGTTTCCTATAGATCTTGACTAAGTTGGCACACACTGCAGCAGGGATTTTGGCCCACTCCTCCATACAGATCTTCTCCAGATCTTTCAGGTTTCAAGACTGTCACTGGGCAACATTGAGTTTCAGCTCCCTCCAAAGATTTTTTATTGGGCTCAGGTCTGGAGACTGGCTTTGTGCTTTGGGTCATTGTTATTCTGGAAGACCCAGCCACGACTCGTCTTCAATGCTCTCACAGAGGAAAGGAGGTTGTTGCCCAGAATCTCTCAATATATCACCCCATCCATTCTCCCGTCAATACAGTGTAGTCATCCTATCACCTTTGCAGAAAAGCACCCCCAAAGTATGATGTTTCCCCCACAATTCTTCACAGTTGGGATGGTGTTCTTGGAGTTGAAATCATCCTATTTATTCCTCCAAACACGGTGACTGGAGTTGTTACTAAAATGTATTTATTTTGGTCTCATCTGACCACATGACCTTCTCCCATGCCACCTCTGAATCTTCCAATTGGTAATTGTCAAACTTCAGCGTGACCTTGTGTGCCCTGCAGGATTTTAATCAATGAAGTGTGTTACTAACAGTCATGTTTTGAGACTGTGGTCCCAGCTCTCATCAGGTCATTGACCAGGTTATCCCATGTAGTTCTGGGCTAATTCCTGACCTCTCTCAGAATTAAACTTACCCCACAAGGTGAGATTTTCCATGAAGCCCCAGACTGAGGGAGATTGACAGTCCTCTTGTGTTTCTTCCATTTTCAAATAATAACAGTTGTTGCCCTCTTTTTGCCTTTTGTACTGTAGCCAATCCCAGCCTTGTGCAGGTCTGCAATTTTGTCCCTGTTGTCCTTACACAGCTCTTTGGTGTTGGGCATGGTGGAAAGGTTGGAGTGTGATTGATTGAGTGTGGGGACAGATGTCTTTTATTCAGGTAATGAGTTCAAACAAGTGCAATTCATATAGGTAATGAGTGCCGAGTAGGTGGGATTCTTAAAGAAAAACTAAAAGGTCTGTAATCAAATTCTTATTTCTTGCAATAAAATGCAATTTAACTATTGCAAAATCGGAAGTGTATCAAATACTTAATTTTCCCACTGCATGTATAGATGGTGGCCCGATTCTAACGTCTAACGCATCAGGTATTCTAGAATATGCATGCCACGTAGTATATTGCCCAATCATGTAGTATATTGCACAGCCCACATAGTATATTGCCCAGCCACGTAGTATATTGGCCAGCCACGTAGTATATTGGCCAGCCACGTAGTATATTGCACAGTCACGTAGTATATTGCCCAACCACGTAGTATATTGCCCAGCCACGTAGTATATTGCACAGTCACGTAGCATATTGCCCAGTCACGTAGTATATTGCCCAGCCACGTAGTATATTGCCCAACTACGAAGTATATTGCCCAGAGATGTAGTATATTGCACAGTCACGTAGTATATTGCCCAGCCACGTAGTATATTGCCCAACCACGTAGTATATTGCCCAGTCACTTAGTATATTGCACAGTCACGTAGTATATTGCCCAGTCACGTAGTATATTGCCCAGTCATGTAGTAAATTGCCCAGCTACGTAGTATATTGCCCAGTGATGTAGTATATTGCTTATATATACTAGATGTTGGCCCGATTCTAACGTTTAACGCATCGGGTATTCTAGAATATGCATGTCACGTAGTATATTGCCCAGTCACGTAGTATATTGCACAGCCCACATAGTATATTGCCCAGCCACGTAGTATATTGCCCAGCCACGCAGTACATTATCCAGCCATGTAGTATATTGGCCAGCCACGTAGTATATTGCAAAGTCACGTAGTATATTGCCCAACCACGTAGTATATTGCCCAGCCACGTAGTATATTTCCCAGTGACGTAGTATATTGCCCAGTGACATAGTATACAGCACAGAGCCACATAGTATATTGCCCAGCCACGTAGTATATTGGCCAGTCACGTAGTATATTGCCCAGACACGTAGTATATTGCACAGTCACGTAGTATATTGCCCAGTCACGTAGTATATTGCCCAGCCACGTAGTATATTGCCCAATCATGTAGTATATTGCCCAGTGACGTAGTATATTGCACAGTCACGTAATATATTGCCCAGCCACGTAGTATATTGCCCAACTACGTAGTATATTGCCCAGAGATGTAGTATATTGCACAGTCACGTAGTATATTGCCCAACCACGTAGTATATTGCCCAGTCACGTAGTATATTGCACAGTCACGTAGTATATTGCCCAGTCATGTAGTATATTGCCCAGTCATGTAGTAAATTGCCAAGCTACGTAGTATATTGCCCAGTGATGTAGTATATTGCTTATATATACTAGATGTTGGCCCGATTCTAACGTTTAATGCATCGGGTATTCTAGAATATGCATGTCACGTAGTATATTGCCCAGTCACGTAGTATATTGCACAGCCCACATAGTATATTGCCCAGCCACGTAGTATATTGCCCAGCCACGCAGTACATTATCCAGCCATGTAGTATATTGGCCAGCCACGTAGTATATTGCAAAGTCACGTAGTATATTGCCCAACCACGTAGTATATTGCCCAGCCACGTAGTATATTTCCCAGTGACGTAGTATATTGCCCAGTGACATAGTATACAGCACAGAGCCACATAGTATATTGCCCAGCCACGTAGTATATTGGCCAGTCACGTAGTATATTGCCCAGCCACGTAGTATATTGCCCAA
The DNA here is from genome assembly GCF_032444005.1 of Ranitomeya imitator. Taxonomy (NCBI): domain Eukaryota; kingdom Metazoa; phylum Chordata; class Amphibia; order Anura; family Dendrobatidae; genus Ranitomeya; species Ranitomeya imitator. The sequence goes on along the minus strand of NC_091282.1, from coordinate 410,410,148 downwards.
TCACGTAGTATATTGCCCAGTGACGTAGTATATTGCACAGTCACGTAATATATTGCCCAGCCACGTAGTATATTGCCCAACTACGTAGTATATTGCCCAGAGATGTAGTATATTGCACAGTCACGTAGTATATTGCCCAACCACGTAGTATATTGCCCAGTCACGTAGTATATTGCACAGTCACGTAGTATATTGCCCAGTCATGTAGTATATTGCCCAGTCATGTAGTAAATTGCCCAGCTACGTAGTATATTGCCCAGTGATGTAGTATATTGCTTATATATACTAGATGTTGGCCCGATTCTAACGTTTAATGCATCGGGTATTCTAGAATATGCATGTCACGTAGTATATTGCCCAGTCACGTAGTATATTGCACAGCCCACATAGTATATTGCCCAGCCACGTAGTATATTGCCCAGCCACGCAGCATATTATCCAGCCATGTAGTATATTGGCCAGCCACGTAGTATATTGCAAAGTCACGTAGTATATTGCCCAACCACGTAGTATATTGCCCAGCCACGTAGTATATTGCCCAGCCACGTAGTATATTTCCCAGTGACGTAGTATATTGCCCAGTGACATAGTATACAGCACAGAGCCACATAGTATATTGCCCAGCCACGTAGTATATTGGCCAGTCACGTAGTATATTGCCCAGACACGTAGTATATTGCCCAATTACGTAGTATATTGCCCAGCCACGTAGTATATTTGCCAGTCACGTAGTATATTGCCCAGTCACGTAGTATATTGCCCAGCGACGTAGTATATTGCCCAGTGATGTAGTATACAGCACAGAGCCACATAGTATATTGCCCAGCTACGTAGTATATTACCCAGCCAGGTTTGTCACAGGTTAAAAAATAAAAAATAAACATATACTCACCCCTTTTAGTCCATGGCAGCTTCCGGTCCCAGGGTTGGTATGAGCGCAGGACCTGTGATGACGTCGCGCTCACATGACCGTGATGTCATGGCAGGTCTTTCTAGCGCAGGCGCGCAGGGCCTGTGATGACATCGCGGTCACATCACCGTGACGTCATGGCAGGTCCTTCTCCATACCATCTTTGCCACTGGAACCTGCAACGGAAGATGGCGGCCGGCGCGAGCGACTACGGAGGGTGAGTATAGCAGTTTTTTTTTTTTATTATTTTTAACATTACATTTTTTACTATTGATGCTGCATAGGCAGTGTCAATAGTAAAAAGTTGGGGACACACAGGGTTAATAGCGGCGGTAACGGAGTGCGTTACCCGTGGCATAACGCGGTCCGTTACCGCCGGCATTAACCCTGTGTTAGCGGTGACCGGAGGGGAGTATGCGGGCGACAGGCACTGACTGCGGGGAGTAAGGAGCGGCCATTTTCTTCCGGACTGTGCCCGTCGCTGATTGGTCGCGGCAGCCATGACAGGCAGCTGGCGAGACCAATCAGCGAATGAATAACCATGACAGAAGGACAGACAGAAAGACGGAAGTGACCCTTAGACAATTATATAGTAGATATACATATATATAGAGAGAGAGAGAGAGAGAGAGTTTTTGGCAAAGCCAGCTTGCCGCTTTGAAGAAACAGGAATACATCCAACCCGTGGTTACAGGTCGCACGGAAAATGGAGTGGGAGGACAAATCCACACATGTAAAGAAAAACTTTTTGTTTCTCCTGCGATCAGTCCAATGATAGAGTAAAATATACCTTTTATTTATCCATTAAAAAGTTGTGGATTTCTTCAGTTACAATATTACATACATTCAATCCCTTATGTCCATAAGGGATTGAATATATGCAATATTGTAACTGAAGAAATCTGGAACTTTTTAATGAATAAATAAAAGGTATATTTTACTCTACCATTGGACTGATCGCTGGAGAAACAAAAAGTTTTTTCTATATATATACTGTATATAATATCTTTACAGTGTTGGTGCATATGTGGCCCTTGGGATTTGAATTGGCAGATATTTTGTGGGCTCATGTAATACCCTCAGCCAATAATACAGCATTTATACTTTATTTTCCTTATTTCATTGCAGACAGGATGTCACTATTGTCTTTGGGTTACAACAGCAGTGAAAAGAGTGTTAATCAGTCCATCATGCAGCACCAAAAAAAGTAAGAGGAAGTGATTGTGGTCAGTGGGTGTCTGAGTTTCATTTTATGTAAAATGTGTCAAGCACTGACTTTGGGAAACTCAGTCATTGTGAGACAATCTGTATCATTATTTAAAGGCACTTGGTTTAAAAAAAGATATACTATAAAACAGGGCCAGACTGGCTATCTGGCAATTCTGCCAAATGCCAGAAGGGCCTGTTTAGTTGTGGGCCTCCTTGTTTGCTACAGAGTTATCAGAATCTGAAGACACAAAAGCGCACAGAGAGGTAAAAAAATACTCTGTTGTAAAAAAGTCACAGTAAATAAGCAAGTGCTAGTCAAAAAATGAAAAAATACAGGGTATTTAGTTAATACGTTTTTTTTGCAAAAAAAGTATGTTAAGCTGCTCCACCAATCGCCAAGGTATACCCATAATAGAGCAGTCCTATCTAATGTATATAATCCCTATCTGATGTATTTAAAAACCTGATCATCTGTATAGTACCTGTATGAACAGGGTTCAGAGAGAAAATATCCATGTAGAGTTATCAGAATCTGCATCCTTGAGATGCCAATACTGTTAACAGTTGTGACGGAACACAAAGTCGCTGGCTTTGTCACTTGCTCCAGCAAGTGGTGGGCAACATTTCTGGCTGCGACCTGCTGGAGGCCAGCACCAACAGGAGACGTCGGCGGTGCAATAGCATCACTGCATTGCTCCGTCAGCATCTACTGCAAAAATAGATAGAAGAGGAGTCAGACATTGTGGATGATGAGGTGTCTGGATTAGGTGAGTATAGGGATTTTTTTATGTTGGGGGTTGTGGGGGACTATCACACTATATAGGTCACTGTGAGTTGACCGTCATAGTATATAAGAGGCTTTGAGGTGGATCACCATACTATATGAGGGACTGTGAGGTGGGCCATCATACTATATAGGGGTTATGAAGTGAACTATCATACTATATGGGGGCTATAAGGGTACCATCATATTACATAGGAGCTGTGAGTTGTACCATCACAATATATAAGGACCTGGTGGTTGAACCTTCATACTATATTGAGGGTGTTGTTGGAACATCATACTTTATAGGGGGATGTTGGAGGGACCATCATACTATATGGGGGAGCTGTGAGGTGGACCATCATACTATCATACTATAGAGGGTGCTATCAGGTGAAACATCATAATATATGGGGGATTGTTTAGGGTACTATCATACTGTATAGGGAATGTGAGCTGTACCATCATAATATATAATGAGATGTGAGGTGTACCATCATACTATATGGAGGGTGTTGGGGGAACATCATACTATATAGGGGTGATGTTGGAGGGACCATCATACTGTATGGGGGATGTGAGGTGGACCATCGTGCTATATAGTTGGCTGTGATGTGGACTGTTGTACAGTATAGGGGATATGGGGGATCTTCATAGTGTATGTGGGATCTATAATACTGTCTGGGGTGACTGTGGGGGACCAGCTGTAGGGTTTAGGGTGGTTGTGGTGGACATTATACTCTGTGGGGTGGCTGTGGTGGACATTATACTATCTGGAGGTCTATGGTGTACATTATACTATGTTGGGGGCTGTGGTGACCATCATACTCTATGGGATGGTTAAGTGGGACATCATAATGCATGAATGCTCATACAATCAGGGGTCTTTGATGGACATCAGACTTTATATAGGGTGTGGTGGACATCATACTGTGTGGGAATCTGTGGTGCCTCTCATACTGTATATGGGGGATGTGCTGGATACCATACTGAATGGGAGGCTGTGGTGACAATCTTACTGGGTGGGGCATCATACTTTATACAAAGTTTGTGGGGCAATCATACTGTGTGGGGTCATCATACTTCGTATGAGCGTAATATTCTATGGGGGTCATAAAAGGGGTATCATAGTCAGTGAGACCACTTAGGGGCTTCAGTAGGGGCAAAATAACTGTTTAAGTGCTGCAATACATTTCCTTCTATGTTCTTAAAATGTTGGGAGATATGCTCTTCTTTTACTGTGACGTGATAGGACTTTTTCTATGGGGCGCCTGTTATTTCTATGTACGCCCCCTGCTCAGCAGCATTAGTACAATAAAGAGGCACTGAGTGTCATTATTATAAGGAGGCACGATGGGGGCATTGTCATAATTTTCAGGGAAGCAAGGAGTCATTATTATTAGTAGTAATATTGTTAACATAAGAAAGCAAAGGGGATATTTGTATTATTATAAGGGGGCACAGGGTCATTATTATAAGTGGTCAAGGGGGGTCAAGCTTGAGAAAGGTCTCTACCAAGGACTGAAACATCGCCACATGGGCTATTAAAAAGCACTTTACAATTTTGGATTTGGTGTTCTGCCTCAACTTTTTTGGATATGTATTCATTAGGACTGGTATGTACCTGTGAGGCGTCTGCACCCTACCTCTTACTGTGCTGTTTTTTCTATATTTTATATAGATATACTTTGTATATATATATATATATATATATATATATATATATGTATATATATATATACTGCGTATATATATATATATATATATATATACAGCACAGACCAAAAGTTTGGACACACCTTCTCATCTAAGGTTTTTTCTGTATTTTCATGACTATGAAAATTGTACATTCACACTGAAGGCATCAAAACTATGAATTAACACATGTGGAATTATATACTTAAAAAAAACTGTGAAACAACTGAAATTATGTCTTATATTCTAGGTTCTTCAAAGTAGCCACCTTTTGCTTTGATGACTGCTTTACACGCTCTTGGCATTCTCTTGATGAGCTTCAAGAAGTAGTCACCTGGAATGGTTTTCACTTCACAGGTGTGCCCTGTCAGGTTTAATAAGTGGGATTTCTTTCCTTATAAATGGTGTTGGGACCATCAGTTGTGTTGAGCAGAAGTCTGGTGGATACACAGCTGATAGTCCTACTGAATAGACTGTTAGAATTTGTAGTATGGCAAGAAAAAAGCAGCTAAGTAAAGAAAAATGAGTGGCCATCATTACTTTAAGAAATGAAGGTCAGTCAGTCCGAAAAATTGGGAAAACTTTGAAAGTGTCCCCAAGTGCAGTTGCAGAAACCATCAAGTGCTACAAAGAAACTGGCTCACATGAGGACCGCCCCAGGAAAGGAAAACCAAGAGTCACCTCTGCTTCTGAGGATAAGTTTATCCGAGTCACCATCCTCAGAATTCTCAGGATAACAGCAGCTCAGATTAGAGACCAGGTCAATGCCACACAGAGTTCTAGCAGCAGACACATCTCTACAACAACTGTTAAGAGGAGACTTTGTGCAGCAGGCCTTCATGGTAAAATAGCTGCTAGGAAACCACTGCTAAGGACAGGCAACAAGCAGAAGAGACTTGTTTGGGCTAAAGAACACAAGGAATGGACATTAGACCAGTGGAAATCTGTGTTTTGGTCTGATGAGTCCAAATTTGAGATCTTTGGTTCCAACCACCATGTCTTTATGTGACGCAGAAAAGGTGAACGGATGGACTCTACATGCCTGGTTCCCACCGTGAAGTATGGAGGAGGAGGTGTGATGGTGTGGGGGTGCTTTGCTGGTGACACTGTTGGGGATTTATTCAAAATTGAAGGCATACTGAACCAGCATGGCTACCACAAAATCTTGCAGCGGCATGCTATTCCATCCGATTTGCGTTTAGTTGGACCATCATTTATTTTTCAACAGGACACTGACCCCAAACACACCTCCAGGCTGTGTAAGGGCTATTTGACCAAGAAGGAGAGAGATCGGGTGCTAAGCCATACCTGAACCCAATCAAGATGGTTTGGGGTGAGCTGGACCGCAGAGTAAAGGCAAAAGAGCCAACAAGTGCTAAGCATCTCTGGGAACTCCTTCAAAATTGTTGGAAGACCATTTCCGGTGACTACCTCTTGAAGTTCATCAAGAGAATACCAAGGGTGTGCAAAACAGTCATCAAAGTAAAAGGTGGCCACTTTGAAGAACCTAGAATATAAGACATAATTTCAGTTTTTTCACACTTTTTTGTTAAGTATATAATTCCATTTGTGTTAATTCATAGTTTTGATGCCTTCAGTGTCAATGAAACAATTTTCATAGTCATGAAAATACAGAAAAATCTTTAATAATAAAAAAAAATAAAAAATAGTTACATACTCACCCTCCGGTGGCCCCCCGGATCAGAACCGGCCCGGTGACCGCTGCATGCATTGCGGTCTCGAGAGATGATGACGTACGGTCTCGCGAGACCGTTATGTCATCATCACGCGAGACCGCAATGCACTCTTGGGACCGGACCGCGCACCAAGCATCGGGAACCGGCCGCTTCGATCCACAGGCTCCAGGAGGTGAGTATGTAACTATTTTTTATTTTAATTCTTTTTTTTAACAGGGATATGGTGCATACTATGTGACTGTGCTGTATACTACGTGACTGGGCAATATACTACGTGGCTCTGTGCTGTATACTACGTGGCTCTGTGCTGTATACTACGTGGTTCTGTGCTGTATACTATGTGGCTCTGTGCATAGCTGGGCAATATACTATGTGACTGGGCAATATACTACGTGAACTACGTGGCTGGGCAATGTACTATGTGGCTGGGCAATATACTACGTCGATGGGCAATATACTACGTGGCTGGCCAATATACTACGTGGCTGGGCAATATACTACGTGGCTGGGCAATATACTACGTGGCTGGGCAATATACTACGTGGCTGGTCAATATACTATGTGACTGGGCAATATACTACGTGGCTGGGCTGTGATAAAGACCGCTTGGTCGAAACGCGTCGCTCGCCTTACTATGTGTATGATGCCGTCCCAGGAGTTGTCTCCTTATTTTAATATGTTGGATTAAACTTTTATATTTTATTTGGAAGCTGGATCATCTTTTCGTTTTTTGGATATTCTTCACGTCACGTCAGGACGGAGATCCGTGCTTTCTGCATTTTCTCGGTGTGCTGGCTCCCTGCCTTTTGTCAATATACTACGTGACTGTGCAATATACTACGTGGCTGGGCAATATACTACGTAGCTGGGCAATATACTACGTGACTGGGCAATACACTACGTGACTGGGCAATATACTACGTGGCTGGGCAATATACTACGTGCCTGTGCAATATACTACGTGGACATACATATTCTAGAATACCCGATGCGTTAGAATCGGGCCACCATCTAGTCTAATATATAAAGCTGAATGTGTGTGTATGTGTGTGTGTATGTATGTCTGGGATTGGCATCTGCACCGTCGCAGCTACAGCCACAAAATTTTGCACAGTCACACGTCTGGACCCTGAGAGCGTCATAGGCTATGTTGTGAGGTGAAATTTTAACCCCGTGCTTTCCAATACACCAAACAATTTTGCCCCTATCTACATAATGGGGAAAAATTGAAAGGAAAAGTGTTGGAGGTGTCGCAGCTACAGCCACAATATTTTGCACAGTCACACGTCTGGACCCCGAGAGCGTCATAGGCTATGTTGTGAGGTGAAATTTTAACCCCGCGCTTTCCAATTCACCAAACAATTTTGCCCCTATCTACATAATGGGAAAAAATGAAAGGAAAAGTGTTGGAGGCAAATTGACAGCTGCCAGATGTGAACAAGGGGGACTTAAAGAATGAGAGCAATGGCGCCAAAGAGTATATACCGTACAGTTGCTAAGGTGGGGCCCCGACATGGAATACTCACTACACACGGGGATATGAACACACACACAAAATGCGCCACACACTACCACGTGCTTGAACACATATTACCCTCAGCACACATTTCACCACAAATACACCAACCTCACCACATAAAAGTCGAAACACAAAAGTCGCCGCTCAAAACTCGCCACGCGCTGAACTCGCCACATGCAAAAACTAGGCTCTTGCAAAACTCGCCACAAGTGCAAAACTCACCTCATGGAAAACTCGCCACACGCAAAACTTGCACACGCGCAAAACTCGCCATGCGCAAAACTTGCTGCACACAACTTGCTACACTAACCTGTCACATGCAACTCGACACACAAAAAGTTGCTACACGCATGTTGCCACACAAAACTCATCTCACAAAAGTCGCTACATGCATGTCGCCACACGCAACTGAACACACACAACTTGACAAACGAAACTCGCCCTAAAACACACACAAGTCTGGTATTATCCTTCAAAAATAAAAATCTGATTAATAAGCAGACAAACTACAACAAATGTACCATATAGGAAATACGGCAGCTGTCAGTCACATGACCTGTCTATTATGTGTATGTGTGAGCTAATATATACTGCCAGGGGGAGGGCTTCCTGTTGGCTGGGGATTTATCAGGCTGCCAATTTAGCTTACAAATACTGAGGTAAAAATACTGAGCAAATAACGTGTGAACGAGGTCTAATACAGGAGGAGATGACACACAGGTATATACTATATACAGGGGAGATGACACACAGATATATACTATATACAGGAGAGATGACACAGGTATATACTATATAGAGGAGGAGATGACATACAGGTACATATATATACAGGAGGAGATGACATACAGGTATATACTATATACCGGAGGAGATGACACACAGGTATATACTATATACAGGAGCAGATGACCTACAGGTATATACTATATTCAGGAGGAGATGACATACAGGTATATGCTATATATAGAAGATGACATGCAGGTATATACTATATACAGGAGGAGATGACACACAGATATATACTATATACAGGGGAGATGACACACAGGTATATACTATATACAGGAGGAGATGACATACAGGTATATACTATATATAGAAGGAGATGACATTCAGGTATATACTACATATAGGGGAGATGACACACAGCAGGTATATACTATATACAGGGGAGATGACATACAGGTATATACTATATACAGGATATGACATACAGATGTATACTATATATAAGGGAGATGACAAACATGTATATACTGAGGTGATGAGGTGAAAATGAGAGGTGTGAGGTGAAAATGAAAAGGTGTGAGTGCAAAATGAGAGGAGTGAGGAAAAATAGTGGAGTGATCAGAAAATGACAGATGTGAGGTTGAAATGACAAGTGTTAGGGGGGAATGAGAGGAGTGAGGGAGAAAATGAGAGGTGTGAGGGAGAAAATGAGAGATGTGAGGGGGTAAATGAAAGATGTGATTGGGAAAATGAGGCGTGATGGGAAAATAAGAGAAGTGAGTAGTCCGGTTCACTATGTATTGATTTAGGCCTTCGCCGGATTTTTTTGGAGAGTCTGAAAACTATACATTTTTGGAAAGGTTATAGTATAAGCAATACGAAAAACAATGTTTCCATTTGCCCCGAGTCCCACGTGACCGCCATATTGGATTTGAGAAAATGGCTGACGTAAAACCAATTTTCGTTAATATCTCAGCTTATAAATAACATAAAAATAAAATTTGACAGCTAAACATACATTTTAGGGCTAAGAAATGCAATATTACTAGTTGCAGATGTGTTTTAGATATTTACTACAGCAGTTTTTTATAATTAATTAGTATTGACATAATAATACATAATGACAGGAATCACATGTTTTTTTTTTTCTTTTATTACAGGAGTTGAACATGACAGACAAACCACAAGCTACTGAAGTCACTTGTGAAGGTGAGGCACCTATCAACTGGAAGCTATGTATGCTCTGTCAGTCTTCCAATGGCAATGAGAAGTTGGTGCAAAATCCTCGGATACAGTCTTACCAGCGCGTTTTGGACATAGTAGCAGAAAGGGCAAGTTTACAAGATGGCAACTATGTTGATATCCATCGACGGATTAGCAACAGGAAAGACACAATCGCTACACATCAGGCAGTCTACCATCGAAGTTGTTACACAAATGCAATTAACAACGACCAAATACAACGAGCCCGGGACCGTTATGCACATGCATTAGCTACTGGTAGCCACATTACCAAGAAACGAGGATTAAAAAGAGGACGTGCTGAAATGGACGAATCAGGTTCATTAACATCTGACTCTTCATCACCATTCACGAGGTCACATACATGGCCACTGGATAAGGAAAAATGTTTCTTTTGTCAGAACGATGAGAATGAGAAGCTTTATAATGTGAGGACAGTCAACGCAGGGAAATCGTTGAAACAAGCTATTGAAACATCAGATAATTTAACACTGAAAACAAGACTGAACACATGCATTGCACCAGGGGATGCACATTCTATTGACGTCCGGTACCACAAAAGCTGTTGGACAAAGCATGTTTTTCATGGACAACGAGAACGTAGTACCAACAGAACAGACCACAAAGAACCCTTATTACAACGTGCAAGTCTGCTAGAGTTGATAAACCTAGTGGATATTCAAACACAGAACCAATCATATCTATCTATACAAGATATCGAAACCACTTATTTGAATATGCTTGGTATAGAAGGCGTGGAAAATCACAAACCTACATTCACTAGAAAGTGGCTCAAAGAAATTATAATGAATGCCTTGCCACATCTGAAATCCTGTCTTTCAAAAAACAGAAGGGAATCAGCAGTTCTTTATTCACCAGAAGCCTGTGAGGAAATCATGGTTAATTCTGCAATGGAATGTCGTAGTGATGATGCAGACAACATGCAGACAATCTACAAAGCAGCACAGTTAATTAGGAAAAGCATTGCTAATTTTACAACGGAAGTCAATGATAAAAACACCATAACGGTCACTAGTGACATAAACGACGTTCCAGCAGAATTATATTCCGCTATCCGTTGGATCATAACAGGGCCGATTGACAGCCTTGAAACTCAAAGAAGGACCAAAATTGTTGACCGAGCAGCACTCACTATGAGTCAGAACATCATGTATGAATTCAAATCAAAACGCCAGGTCAACTACAAGCCAAAAACCGAATCATCAGTATTCAGACAACCCAACGCACGAGAAAACCCACAGGTCCTGGGGCTAGCTCTGACTGTTCATCACACAACTCGCGATAAGAAATTAATGAATCTTCTTAGTTCACATGGGTTTTGTGTTCCCTATGGCCGTACCCTACGAATGGAAACTGCTTTGGCTAATGCTGTTGTAGAAAACACCCGAGAGTTAAAAGGTCTTTACGTGCCAGCATTCTTGAAGAAGGGTACCTTTGTGTTCTTTGCAGTTGATAACACAGACTTTGCAGAGGATACCCCTGATGGGAAAGGAACCACACATGGAACTATTACTGCTGTATATCAGCAAGTAGATGCTGTTGGAGAACCAGTTGCACCACCCTTGAAGATAACAGATGCCCACACTTTATCTGTCACTCCATACCATGTACATATGTTGCACTGTGACAAGCCAAAAGTACAACATACTCAAAGATCAGAACACTTTGTCACAAACAAGGAAATATCAGGTTCTTCCCAACTTTCACAATTTGGATGGATTGTTGCTACTGCTGTATCCAGAATGCAGCAACTAGAGAAAGCATCGAGCAAAATTCCTGGATGGTCAGGATACAACTCACTGTTGTCCGAAAGCAAGTGATTTACCAACGTTGGAGCCTTACCACTGCTACCAGAGCTAGCACACGAGTGGTCAACCTTGCTGACTGTGATCATGCAAGCAAGTGAACTGAGGAAGTTGACTGTTGGTGAAGATCATCCCACTGTTATTTCATTTGATATGGCTCTGTATGAGAAGGTTGTCCAACTTCTAGATGCAAGACCTGATCTGAAACGCACCGTTGTTCCACGACTGGGAGAGCTACATGTTGTAATGGCTGCCCTGCGCGCTCTGGGTACCTCTACGGAGAACTCGGGTATTGATGATGCATGGATAGAAGGTGATGTGTATGGGTCTGCAACAACAAGGCAAATACTGAAATGTACCCATTACAAGCGTGCTCTTCGTGCTCACACATATACATATGTTGCTCTCCAAAAGGCATTTTTATTAAGAATATTCCCGAACTGCGATGGCATCTATTTTGCAAGCATATGGCAGAAAGTGACAGGTTACCTCCTACACTCGGAGCTCTAAAACAACATGTCCTCAGAGTCCATATCCAAGCCAGAGTGTGGGGACAAGCTAACATTGCTTTGCAGGATTCTCAGCTGGATCCCGAGAAGAATGGCTATCACAAAGGGTTGGATGGACAGTTGAAACCAACCATGACAGATGTTCTTCCAGCTCCAAAAGCAATAATCGAGATGATTAGTTGTCAATGCAAACATGACTGTTCTTCTTCAAGGTGTTCATGCCGAAAAAATAACTTATCCTGTACCGATCTTTGTCAGTGTGACAGCGAGTGTATGAATGACGAGGACACTCAGACCAAATATGAAACTGATGATGACAGTGATGGTGGCGATATGTAAAGACACTCTGGTTGTTCAAAAGTTAAAAACATTAACTCTCTGCTTTTCGAGTTCGAAAATTTGTTCAAATATAAACCGATACAATTTGTAGTCGTATATAGAGTATTTATTTGGATACCACTGCATTTCTTAGTACTCAAAATGTATGTTTAGCTGTCAAAATTTAAGTTTTACGTTACTTACAAGCTGAGATATTAACAAAAATCGATGTAAATCAGCCATTTTGTAAAATCCAAGATGGCGGCCACTTAGGACTCGGGGCAAATGGAAACATTGTTTTTCTTATTGCTTATACCATAGCCTTTCCAAAAATGTACATATTTGAAACTCTCCAGAAAATTCCGGCGAAATTACATAGTGAACCGGGCTAAGAGGTGCTATAACTAACCACAGATATTTACTATGCCCAGGCAACGCCGGGCTCTTCAGCTAGTATATATATATATTGAAGATCTAAACAAAAATATTGATGAAACATGCAACATACATAAAATTTGAAAATTAATAGGCAAAGCTCAATGGTCCTCCTATACTAATAGTTGAAAAGTGAGTGTTCTAATACACATATTTGTTAAAACCTTCAAGAAAAATATCACAATAAGGCCAGGGTCACACTTGCGAGTGCAATGCGAGAAGCTCGCACTAATCTCTTGCATCAATACCCTGCCGGCTCTTGGGACCGGAGCGTGCGGCTGCATGTACATCTATGCAGCCGCACGCTCCGGTCCCGAGTGCCAGCGGCAGTGCCAGGTATTGATGCGAGAGACTTGTGCAAGTTTCTCGCATTGCACTCGCAAGTGTGACCCCGGCCTTAAAGTAACCACAAGAGCAACTAATCTCAAGCTAACATATGAAACATCAACAGAAAGGGGCATGAAATTAAGCCCTAAAGAGCGAGTACTGTATATTATGCTCAAAAATATTAATAAAAAATTAGTATATTATATAATATAAAGCAATAATAAGGAACTGTGTACTAACAGGGAGAACACCATATAGGAAACCTAAGTCAAATACATGCAAAATCAAAACATTAATCGTACAGCATTAACCCCTTAGTCACAGAGCCAATTCGGTACTTAATGACCGAGCCAATTTTTACAATTCTGACCACTGTCACTTTATGAGGTTATAACTCTGGAACGCTTTAACGGATCCCGCTGATTCAGAGATTGTTTTTTCGTGACATATTGTACTTCATGATAGTGGTAACATTTCTTCGATATTATTTGAGATTATTTATGAAAAAAGCGGAAATATGGCGAAAATTTTTAAAATTTTGCAATTTTCAAACTTTGTATTTTTATGCCCTTAAATCAGAGAGATATGTCAATAATGTTAATGACATATAATGTTAATAAATAACATTTCCCACATGTCTACTTTACATCAGCACAATTTTGGTAAAAAAATTTTTTTTTTGTTAGGGAGTTATAAGGGTGAAAAGTTGACCAGCAATTTCTCATTTTTACGACACCATTTTTTTTTTAGGGACCACATCACATTTGAAGTCATTTTGAGGGGTCTACATAATAGAAAATACCCAAGTGTGACACCATTCTAAAAACTTCACCCCTCCAGGTGCTCAAAACCACATTCAAGAAGTTTATTAACCCTTTACATGCTTCACAGGAACTGAAAAAATGTGGAAGGAAAAAATGAACATTTATCTTTTTTTTGCAAACATTTTACTTCAGAACCATTTTTTTATTTTCATAAGTGTAAAAACAGAAATTTAGCCATAAATTTCGTTCTGCAATTTCTCCTGAATACGCTGATATTCCATATGTGGGGGTAAACCACTTTTTGGGCGCACCGCAGAACTTAGAAGTGAAGGAGCGCCGTTTGACTATTTCATTGCAGAATTGGCTGGAATTGAGATCAGACGCCATGTCACGTTTAGAGAGCCCCTGATGTGCCTAAACAGTGGAAACCCCCCACAAGTGACACCATTTTGGAAACTAGACCCCTTAAGGAACATATCTAGATGTGTGGTGAGCACTTTGAACCCCCAAGTGCTTCACAGAAGTTTATAACGAAGAGCCGTGAAAATAAAAAATCGCATTTGTTTACACAAAAATGATTTTTTCCCCAACAAATTCTTATTTTCACAAGGGTAACAGGAGAAATTAGACCACAAAAGTTGTTGTGCAATTTCTCCTGAGTACGTCAATACCCCATATGTGGGGGTACACCACTGTTTGGGCGCACCGCAGAGCTTGGAAGAGAAGGAGTGCCGTTTTACTTTTTCAACGCAGAATTGGCTGGAATTGAGATCGGACGCCATGTCACGTTTGGAGAGCCCCTGATGTGCCTAAACAGTGGAAACCCCCCACAAGTGACACCATTTTGGAAACTAGACCCCTTAAGGAACTTATATAGATGTGTGGTGAGCACTTTAAACCCCCAGGTGCTTCACGGAAGTTGATAACGTAGAGCCGTGAAAATAAAAAATCCTTTTTTTTTCCTCAAAAATTATTTTTTAGCCTGCAATTTTTTATTTTCTCAAGGGTAACAGGAGACATTGGACCCCAAAATCTGTTGACCAGTTTGTCCTGAGTATGCTGATACCCCATATGTGGGGGGGCACTGTTTGGGCACCCATCGGGCCTCGGAAGGGAATGAGCGCCGCTTAGAATGCAGACTTTGATAGAATGGCCTGCGGGCGTCATGTTGCTTTTGCAGAGCTTCTTATGTACCTAAACAGTAGAAACCCCCCACAAGTCACCCCATTTTGGAAACTAGACCCCCCAAAGAGCTTATCTAGATGTATGTTGAGCACTATGAACCCCCAACTGCTTCACAGAAGTTTATAATGTAGACCCATGAAAATAAAAAAAATCATATTTTTTCCACCAAAATGATCTTTTCACCCCCAAATTTTTACTTTCACAAGGGTAACAGGAGAAATTGGACTCCAAAATTTGTAGTGCAATTTATGCTGAGTAGGCTGATACCCCATATGTAGGGGAGACCACTGTTTGGGAGCATGACAGAGCTCGGATGGGAAGGAGCGCCGTTTTGGAATGCAGACTTTGATAGAATGGTCTGCGGGCGTTATGTTGCATTTGCAGAGCCTCTGACGTACCTAAACAGGAAAAAAAACCACAATTGACCTCATTTTGGAAACTAGACCCCCGAAGGAACTTATCTAGATGTGGGGTGAGAACTTTGAATGCCCAAGTGCTTCACAGAAGTATATAATGCAGAGTCGTGAAAATAAAAAATATTTTTTCTTTCCACAAAAAAGATTTTTTAGCCTCCAAGATTTTATTTTCACAAGGGTAACAAGAGAAATTGGACAACAAAAGTTGTTGGCCAATTTGTCCTGAGTATGCTGGTACCCCATGTTTGGGGGGAACCACTGTTTGGGTGCATGGCAGAGCTCGGAAGGGAAGGAGCGCCGTTTTGGGATGCAGACTTTGATAGAATGGTCTGCAGGCGTTATGTTGCGTTTGCAGAGCCCCTGATGTACCCAAACAGTAGAAACCCCCACAAGTGACCCCATTTTGGAAACTAGACACCCCAAGGAACTTATCTTGATGTATGGTGAGAACGTTAAATGCCCAAGTGCTTCACATAAGTTTATAATGCAGAGTCGTGAAAATAAAAAATATTTTTTCTTCCACAAAAAAAGATTTTTTAGCCCCCAAGTTTTTATTTTTACAAGGGTAACAGGAGAAATTGGACCCCAAAGGTTGTTGTCCAATTTATCCCGAGTACGCTGATGCCCCATATGTGGGGGTAAACCACTGTTTGGGTGCACGCCAGAGCTCAGAATGGAGGGAGCACCATTTGACTTTTTGAGCGCAAAATTGGCTGTCGTGTTTGGAGACCCCCTGATGTACTTAAACAGTGGAAACCCCCCAATTCTAACTCCAACCCTAATCCCAACACACCCCTAACCCTAATCCCAACGCGATGCATAATCCTAATCACAACCCTAACGATAATCACAACCCTAACCCCAAAACAACCCTAATCTCAACCCTAACCATAACCCTAATCAAAACCCTAAATCCAACACACCCCTAATCCTAATCTCAACCCTAACCTCAACCCTAACCCTAAACCCAATACACCCCTAACCCTAATCCCAACCCTAACCTTAACCCTAATCCCAAACCTAACCCTAATTCCAAACGTAATCCTAATCCCAAACGTAACCATAATGCCAACCCTAACCCTAATACAAACCCTAATACAAACCCTAACCCTAATCCCAACTCTAACCCTAACTTTAACTCCAACCCTAGCCCTAACTTTAGCCCCAACCCTAGCCCTAACTTTAGCCCCAACCCTAACCCTAACCCTAACTTTAGCCCCAACCCTAACCCTAGCCCAACCCTATCCCTAACTTTAGCCCCAACCCTAACCCTAGCCCTAAGGCTACTTTCACACTTGCGTCGTGTGGCATCCGTCACAATCCGTTGTTTTGGACAAAAAAAAGGATCCTGCAAATGTGCCCACAGGATGCGTTTTTTGCCAATAGACTTGTATTGCCTATGGATTGCGACGGATGGCCACACGTCGCGTCCATCGTGCACTGGATCCGTTGTGTTTTGGCGGACCGTCGTCACAAAAAAATGTTCAATGTAACGTTTTTTTGTACCTCGTGTCCGCCATTTTGGACCGCACATGCGTGGCCATAACTCCGCCCCCCTCCTCCTTAGGACATAGACTGGGCAGCAGAAGCGTTGAAAAACTGCATCCGCTGCCCACGTTGTGCACAATTTTCACAATTTTGAAATCAGGAAGGGGGCAAACACTTGTTCACACAACTGCATATACAGTGTGTAAATATATATATATATATATATATATATAAATAAATATATATATATGTATATATATATATATATATGTATATAAAATAAAGCTTCTTATATTTGTTTATGCTATTGTTTGCTGCAAAGTTTGCCTATCAGTTGCAATTAATTTATTTAATTTAAAGGGTAAATGTACTTTCAAATAGCTGCAATGATCTCTGCCATACACAGCACAGCACACAGGTATGAATTGGGCTCTTCATTTATTTTTTAGCATACATAAACAAATTGCAGCAGCATGGAGTAATTTATACAGCAGAGCTGAGCTATCTGAACGTGAATTAGCTTTCGGGTAAAGTAAATGATTTCATAGAAAGCTGATCGCAATTTTTGTATTTTTCTCTCTACCTGTTTCGCCTTGATGCTCCCCACTCCCCTTCTCTCAATAGATTATAATGAGCTATGTCACACGACACTTCCGTGAGCCTGCAGTCCATTTTGGGTGAACAAGGTGAATTTGGGCTATTTGTTTTTTCCAGAGTGGATGATAAGTTCAAGAGGTGAAGAAAATAATTATTTGATCCCTTGCTGATTTTGTAAGTTTGCCCACTGACAAAGACATGAACAGTCTATAATTTTAAGGTTAGGTTAATTTTAACACTGAGAGATAGAATATCAAAAATAAAAACAAGAAAATCACATTGTATAAATTATATAAATTTATTGGCATTTTGCAGGGAGAAATAAGTGTCAAAACCCTTGTTGGCAAGCACAGCAGTCAGACATGTTTTGTAGTTGATGATGAGGTTTGCGCACATGTCAGGAGGAATTTTGGTCCATTCTTCTTTGCAGATCATCTCTAAATCCTTAAGATTTTGATTTAGAGGCTGTCGCATGGCAACTTGGAGCTTCAACTCCCTCCATAAGTTTTCTATGGGATTAAGGTCTGGAGACGGGCTAGGCAATTCCATGACCTTAATGTGTTTCTTTTTGAGCCACTCCTTCGTTGCCTTGGCTGTATGTTTTGGGTTATTGTCTTGCTGGAAGACCCTGCCATGACCCATTTTTAATGTCCTGGCGGAGGGAAGGAGGTTGTCACTCAGGATTTTACGGTACATGGGCAGGCTCCATCCATTCTCTCATTGATGCTGTGAAGTAGTCCTGTTTTCTTAACAGAGAAACATCCCCAAAACTTTTATCAATATGAGCAAGTCATGGATTTCCAATTACTTTTGCACTCCAGTCGCAGACTGGGCAGACTGGGCAGACTTGGCGATCGTGTAATTTTTACTGTAATGCATTGATCTCGCTTTATTGCAGTCTGTGCCATCTTTGTGCTTGCTGTTGCTACTGCTGCTGATGTTATAAACAATTTTTTGAAATGTGGATAGTTCAAGTTGTGTCTCCATCTGGTGGGTTTCCTTTAGTAGAAGGTGTGTCAGAGGTCTATTAGGCTGCAATCACACTATCAGTATTTGGTCAGTATTTTACATCAGTATTTGTAAGCCAAAACCAGGAGTGAGTGATAAATGCAGAAGTGGTGAATATGTTTCTATTATACTTTTTCTCTAATTGTTCCACTCCTGGTTTTGGCTTACAAATACTGATGTAAAATACTGACCAAATACTGATAGTGTGACGGCAGCCTTATACTGTTTCTACTCCGTGGAAATTGATGCCACTTTAGTGGTGTGTAACAGTTATTTTTTGAAATGTGAATACTCCAAGTTGGGTCTCCATCTGGTGGGTTGCTTGTGCAAATAGGGCTCACAGAAAGACAGGCCTTCACTTACTTTCAGTCAACTACCTGTGTTACTTTCCTTGCATTTTTCTACCAATATTACTGTATAAAACTGATGTTTGTGCCATCTGAGTGTGCCTGGAAAAAAAAAATTGAGGTGCTGCAGCAGGTATTAAGGCACCTAACTAAGAAGACTTAGACCGCTACCTTAACCACCAGGTCCTCATTGAAACTTCAATTCCAAGCTGTAAATGCTGGGCCAGACCCTGATATCTCATGCATGGGCCATAGCTGACTGTATCTGTGCCATTATAAAAGGTTCTACTGTGGGCCAATTGATCAGTCAAATATCTATGCTACTTTCCTTTTATTTTTCTACCAATATTAATGTATGAAACTGATGTTTGTGCCATCTAAGTATGGCTGGAATAATAAAAAAAAATTGTAGGTGTTGCATGAGGTATCAGGTCTCCCAGCTAAGAAGGCTTACAACGCTCCCTTAACCATCATATCCTCATTGAAACTTCAATTCCAAGCTGTAAATTTGGGCCAGACCCTGATACTTCATGCATGGCCTATGGCTGACTGCTGCTGTGCCATTTGCAAATATCTACTCTGGGTCAATTGATGCCGCTTTTCATGGTGTCTTCCCCTAATTTTAGCTGCTTGGGGAGCTTTTTGTCAGACTTTAAGGTGCTGTGTATACGTTTGGTTTGGCCTCCCATTGAATCTAATGACGTTCGGATACATTCGGCCAACGTCTAAACGTTCGGTGAATTGAAACAAACCGATCCTTGAAAGGTTCATCTCTAATCCAGACTTTCAACACACAGTCTATTGACCTTCCACCTTGTAACTCTTTTATACAATTATCTAGTGAGTCCAGTAATCAAAAGCAGAGCAGAGCGTGCGGCTGCACCTCTGAGTGCCATGTGCAGTGCCGGGTATTGATGTGCAAGACTCATCTGAGTTTCTTGCAGGTGAGTATGAGCCCTAACACTATATCACATACATAGCCATCAGCTTTTATATTATGCATAGGTAATAATAATAATAATAATAATAATTTTTATTTATATAGCGCCAACATATTCCGCAGCGCTTTACAAATTATAGACGGGAATTGTACAGACAATAGACATTACAGCATAACAGAAATATAGTTCAATACAGATACCAGGAGGAGTGAGGGCCCTGCTCGCAAGCTTACAAACTATGGGGAAATGGGGAGACACGAGAGGTGGATGGTAACAATTGCTTTAGTTATTCGGACCGGCCATAGTGTAAGGCTCAGGTGTTCATGTAAAGCTGCATGAACCAGTTAACTGCCTAAGTATGTAGCAGTACAGACACAGAGGGCTAATACTGCATAAAGTGTATGAGAACATGATGCGAGGAACCTTTTTTTTTTTTTTTTTTTTATAAATAGGCCACACAGGGATCGTTAGGTTAATGCATTGAGGCGGTAGGCTAGTCTGAACAAATGAGTTTTTAGGGTACGCTTAAAACTGTGGGGATTGGGGATTAATCGTATTAACCTAGGTATTTGTTGTACCTATTTCTCTATAGCACACAAGTCCATCATAACCTGACAGGACGCGTACGCACTGTGCGCTGTGAGGATTCGTCAGTCTCAGAGCCGGGAATGGCAGTTACATGGCTGCAAGGGTGTGAAATGCGGACTTCCGGCCAGAATCTGACTAGAGGAACTGTTGGTGAATATAGGTCTGCACTTGGACCGCGGGTCTCCTGACCTGTACCCGGCAGCTTCACAGCATGTATGAGGATCCAGACCAGGGGATCAGTGTCCATTCCATGCACTGCTGTAGGAGCGCAGACCGACTTCCCCCTTTCAAAAATTACACTGACCTAATAATAAAGATGTTTCAAAATCATATATACCCACTTGCATCAATAATTCCTCACCCCACTTCCAAACCTCAACCAAAACTTATAAGGTACTGGATGATCCTGAGCACTTCTGCCTGATGTTGCAATTGGACATTTGGTTTTGCAGCAGGTCAGGGTCATCCAGTAGCTGATACATTCTTGTTGGTGAGTGGAATGGGGGGGGGGGGGGGGGGGCAGAATGATTGTATCATACACTCACATACTGAAATGGTGGAAAGGAGTACATGGACTTGTTAGTTACTCACACAGTCAATGTTGCCACCACGCCCACCACCCAGTCAAGAAGATGCTAATGGTCATCTCAGCCTGCCCACCAAATAAATGGAAAGTGTATATTATTGCATATACTTTATAATCACCGAGTATGCAAAACTAAAAAATATCTTTATTGGTATTTATTAAAAACTAGTGATGAGCGAATATACTCATTACTCGAGATTTCCCGAGCATGCTCGGGGGTCCTCAGAGTATTTTTTAGTGCTCAGAGATTTAGTTTTTCTTGCCGCAGCCGAATGATTTTCATCTGTTAGCCAAGTCCTTGAGGTGGTTGCTTGGTTGCTAGGGAATCCTCACATGTACTTATGCTGGCTAACAGATGTAAATCATTCAGCTGCGGCAAGAAAAACTAAATCTACGAGCACTAAAAAAATACTCGGAGGACCCCCGATCATGCTCAAGAAGTCTCGAGTAACGAGCATATTCGCTCATAACTATTAAAACCTATAAATTCTAGAACATAAATACACCTCAAAACTTAACTCAAAGTGATTATATAAAAAAAAGTAGTCAAGAGTAAAGGGGTGATCACTCCATTTGTTTATTTTACACACTTTTATAGCTGTTGTGAATTCTGCTCTTGGGCATCCCTCCGGTGGTTATGAGTGGTAGTGCTGCGGTAGTTAGATCGCAGCATTTATCAGGTGTATCCATTTTATGCAATTTGGGCTGGGCTACTTAAGTCCTGCTTTATCCTTTAGTCAGTGCCAGTTGTCCATTATTTTTGGAGGATTCACATCTATACTTGGTCTCTCCTGGTCTGCTGTTCATTTCTTCTAAGATAAGTTCTGGCCTTGTTTTTGCTGTCCACCTGCTGTGGACCTTATAGTCTGTGCATTTTCTTGTTTTGTTTTGTCCAGCTTTGTCTGTGAAGGATTTTTTGCAGCCTAGCTGTGTCTCTGGAGATGCAGATATACCCTCCATGTCTTTAGTCAGATGTGGTGTTTTGTATTTTCTGTGGTGGATATTTTCTAGTGTTTTAATACTGACCGCATAGTACTCTGTCCTATTCTTCCTTTTTAGCTAGTATGGCCTCCTATGCTAAATCCTGATTTCATGTCTGCGTATGTTATTTCCCTCTCCTTTCACAGTCAATATTTGTGGGCGGCTGTCTATCCTTTGGGGATTTTCTCTGAGGCAAGATAGTTTTCCCGTTTCTGTCTTTAGGGGTAGTTAGTTCTTAGGCTGTGTCGAGGGGTCTAGGGAGTGTTAGGTACCCCCCACGGCTACTTCTAGTTGCGCTGCTAGTTCAGGGTTTGCGGTCAGTAAAGGTACCACCTTCTCCAGAGTACGTCTCATGCTGCTCCTAGGCCAGCAGATCATAACAGTACAACTGGCCAACAATGAGTTAAATGCATCTCAGAAGAAGGGAAGGAAGCTCTTGAGCCAATTTTTTTCTCCAGTCTATTCTGTGTTCTCTTCCCTCTTAATCTCTGGGTGGCTACGGAACCTAGTATTAACATGAAGGTTCAGGAGTTAGTTTCTCGGGTGGATCAGCTTGCTGCTAGGGTACAGGGTATTTCAGATTTTATTATTCAGACTCCTGCCTTAGAACCTAAGATTCTCACTCCTGATTTATTTTTTGGTGACAGATCCAAATTTTTGAGTTTCAAAAATAATTGTAAACTGTTTTTTGCATTGAGACCCCGTTCTTCTGGTGATCCCATTCAGCAGGTTAAAATCATCATATCCTTGCTGCGTGGTGACCCACAGGATTGGGCATTTTCCCTGGAATCTGGCAATCCTGCTTTGCTTAATGTTGATTCTTTCTTTCAAGCATTGGGGTTATTGTATGATGAGCCTAATCCTGTGTATCAAGCTGAGAAGATCTTGTTGGCCCTGTGTCAGGGTCAAGAAGCGGCAGAATCGTATTGCCAGAAATTTTGAAAATGCTCTGTACTGACTAAATGGAATGAGGATGCCTTGGCGGCAATTTTCAGAAAGGGTCTTTCTGAATCCGTTAAAGATGTTATGGTGGGGTTCCCCACGCCTGCTGGTCTGAGTGATTCTATGTCTCTGGCAATTCAGATTGATCGACGCTTGCGTGAGCGCAGAGTTGTGCACACTGTGGCGTTGTCCTCCGAGAGGAGCCCTGAGCCTATGCAGTGTGATAGGATTTTGTCTAGAGCTGAACGACAAGGATTTAGGCGTCAGAATAGGTTGTGTTTTTACTGCGGCGATTCTGCTCATGTTATTTCTGATTGCCCTAAGCGTACAAAGAGAATCGCTAGTTCTGTTGCTATCAGTACTGTACAACCAAAATTTCTGTTATCTGTGACCTTGATCTGCTCATTATCGTCATTTTCTGTCATGGCATTTGTGGACTCAGGCGCCGCTCTAAATTTAATGGACTTAGAATTTGCCAGACGTTGTGGTTTCCCCTTGCAGCCTTTGCAGAACCCTATTCCTTTAAGGGGGATTGATGCTACACCGTTGGCTAAAAATAAACCTCAGTTTTGGACACAGCTGACCATGCGCATGGCACCAGCCCATCAGGAAGATTGTCGTTTTCTGGTGTTGCATAATTTGCATGATGATATTGTGCTGGGTTTTCCATGGTTACAGCTACATAATCCGGTGTTAGATTGGAAATCCATGTCTGTGACTAGTTGGGGTTGTCAGGGGGTTCATGATCACGTTCCTTTGATGTCGATTTCCTCTTCCCCCTTTTCTAAAATTCCTGAGTTTTTGTCAGATTTCCAGGATGTATTCGATGAGCCTAAATCCAGTTCCCTTCCACCACATAGGGACTATGATTGTGCTATTGACTTGATTCCAGGTTGTAAGTTCCCTAAGGGTCGACTTTTCAACCTGTCTGTGCCAGAACATGCCGCCATGCGGAGCTATATTAAGGAGTCTTTGGAGAAGGGGCATATTCGGCCATCTTCTTAACCATTGGGAGCAGGTTTTTTTTTTGTTGCCAAGAAGGATGGCTCCTTGAGACCGTGTATTGATTATCACCTCTTGAATAAGATCACGGTCAAATTTCAATACCCTTTGCCTTTGCTTACTGATTTGTTTGCTAGGATTAAGGGGGCTAGCTGGTTTACTAAGATTGACCTTCGAGGGGCATATAATCTTATTCGTATTAAACAGGGTGACGAGTGGAAAACTGCATTTAATACGCCCGAAGGCCATTTTGAATACCTAGTGATGCCATTCGGACTCTCTAATGCCCCATCTGTGTTCCAGTCCTTCATGCATGATATCTTTCGGAGTTATCTTGATAAGTTCATGGTTGTATATTTGGATGATATTTTGATTTTTTCCGATGATTGGGAGTTTCATGTGTAACAGGTCAGGATGGTATTTCAGATCCTCCGTGATAATGCTTTGTTTGTGAAGGGGTCGAAGTGCCTCTTTGGAGTGCAGAAGGTTTCTTTTTTGGGCTTCATTTTTTCTCCCTCATCTATAGAAATGGATCCGGTTAAGGTTCAGGCCATTCATGATTGGATTCAGCCCACATCTGTGAAGAGCCTTCAGAAATTCTTGGGCTTTGCTAATTTTTATCGTCGTTTCATTGCCAACTTCTCTAATGTGGTTAAACCTCTGACCGATTTGACGAAGAAAGGCGCTGATGTGACGAATTGGTCCTCTGCGGCTGTTTCTGCCTTTCAGGAGCTTAAACGCCGATTTACTTCTGCCCCTGTGTTGCGTCAGCCGGATGTTTCTCTTCCATTTCAGGTTGAGGTTGACGCGTCTGAGATTGGGGCAGGGGCCGTTTTGTCTCAGAGGAATTCTGATGGTTCCTTGATGAAACCGTGTGCCTTCTTTTCTCGGAAGTTTTCGCCTGCGGAACGCAATTATGATGTCAGCAATCGGGAGTTGTTGGCTATGAAGTGGGCATTTGAGGAGTGGCGTCATTGGCTTGAGGGGGCCAAGCACCGTATTGTGGTCTTGACCGATCATAGGAATCTGATTTACCTCGAGTCTGCCAAACGACTGAATCCTAGACAGGCTCGATGGTCCCTGTTTTTTTCCCGTTTTGATTTTGTGGTCTCGTACCTTCCTGGTACTAAGAATGTTAAGGCGGATGCCCTCTCTAGGAGTTTTTTTCCTGATTCCCCTGGGGTCCTTGAGCCGGTCGGCATTCTGAAGGAAGGGGTTATTCTTTCTGCCATCTCCCCTGATTTACGACGTGTTCTTCAGGAATTTCAGGCTAATAAACCTGACCGCTGTCCAGTGTGGAAACTGTTTGTTCCTGATAGATGGACTAGTAAAATGATTTCTGAGGTTCATTGTTCTATGTTGGCTGGCCATCCTGGGATTTTTGGTACCAGAGATTTGGTTGGTAGGTCCTTTTGGTGGCCTTCTTTGTCACGGGATGTGCATTCTTTTGTGCAGTCCTGTGGGATTTGTGCATGGGCTAAGCCTTGCTGTTCCCGCGCTAGTGGGTTGCTTCTGCCTTTGCCGGTCCCTGAGAGACCTTGGACGCATATTTCTATGGATTTTATTTCAGATCTTCCGGTTTCCCAGAGGATGTCGGTTATCTGGGTGGTTTGTGACCGGTTTTCTAAGATGGTACATTTGGTACCTTTGCCTAAATTGCCTTCCTCTTCTGATTTGGTTCCGTTGTTTTTTCAGCATGTGGTTCGTTTGCATGGCATCCTGGAGAATATTGTGTCCGATAGAGGTTCCCAGTTTGTTTCTAGGTTTTGGCGGGCCTATTGTGCTAGGCTGGGCATTGATTTGTCTTTTTCTTCTGCATTTCATCCTCAGACAAATGGCCAGACGGAGCAAACTAATCAGACTTTGGAAACTTATTTGAGATGCTTTGTGTCTGCTGATCAGGATGATTGGGTGGCGTTCTTGCCATTGGCCGAGTTTGCCCTTAATAATCGGGCTAGTTCTGCTACCTTGGTTTCACCTTTTTTTTGTAATTTTGGTTTTCATCCTCGTTTTGCTTCAGGGCAGGTTGAGCCTTCTGATTGTCCTAGTGTGGATTCAGTGGTTGACAGGCTGCAGCGGATTTGGGCTCATGTGGTGGACAATTTGGTGTTGTCTCAGGAGGTGGCTCAGCGTTTTGCTAACCATCGTCGGTGTGTTGGTTCCCGGCTTCGGGTTGGGGATTTGGTCTGGTTGTCTTCCCGTCATGTTCCTATTAGGGTTGAGCGACCTTTACTTTTATAGGATCGGGTCGGGTTTCACGAAACCCGACTTTTTCAAAAGTCGGGTCGAGTGAAATCGTCCGATCCTATAAAAAAGTCGGGGTCGGGGTCGGCCGAAACCCGAAACCCAATGCAGTGCATTGGGTTTCCAATGGTTCCCAGGGTCTGAAGGAGCGGAAACTCTCCTTCAGGCCCTGGGATCCATATTTAAGTGTAAAATAAAGAATAAAAATAAAAAATATTGCAATACTTACCCTCTGACGCGCCCTGGTACTAACCGGGAACCTTCCTTTCTTCGAATCAGCGCTTTCAGGACCTTCGGTGACGTCGCGGTGACGTCGCGGCTTGTATTAGTATATTAGTATATTAGTATTATTAGTATACCTAATAGGAATATACTCACCCTCGGACGCGCCCTGCTTCTTTCCGGCAGCCTTCCTTCCTAAGAATCAGCGCTTCCAAGACCTTCGGTGACGTCGCGGTGACGTCACGGCTTCTGATTGGTCGCGCGGCGGTCACATGGGCGGTCGCGCGACCAATCACAAGCCGTGACGTCACCGAAGGTCCTGAAAGCGCTAATTCGAAGAAAGGAAGGTTCCCGGTTTGTACCAGGGCGCGTCAGAGGGTAAGTATTGCGATATTTTTTATTTTTATTCTTTATTTTACACTTAAATCTGAATTCCGATACCAATTCCCGATATCTTAAACATATCGGGAATTGGTATCGGAATTCCGATTCCAGATTCAGAAGATCGCCGACTTCATGGCCGACCCCACACTGGGGTCGGGTCGGGTTTCATGAAACCCGACCTTGCCAAAAGTCGGCGACTTCTGAATATTACCGACCCGTTTCGCTCAACCCTAGTTCCTATGAAGGTTTCTTCCCCTAAGTTCAAGCCTCGGTTTATTAGTCCTTATAGGATTTCTGAGATTATCAATCCGGTGTCTTTTCGTTTGGCCCTTCCAGCCTCTTTTTCCATCCATAATGTGTTCCATAGATCTTTGTTGCGGAAGTATGTGGTGCCCGTTGTTCCCTCTGCTGATCCTTCCGGCCCCGGTGTTGATTGATGGGGAGTTGGAGTATGTGGTTGAGAAGATTTTGGATTCTCGTTTTTCGAGGTGGAAGCTTCAGTATCTGGTCAAATGGAAGGGTTATGGCCAGGAGGATAATTCTTGGGTTGTTGCCTCCGATGTTCATGCTGACGATTTGGTTTGTGCCTTTCATTTGGCTCGTCCTGATCAGCCTGGGGGCTCTGGTGAGGGTTCGGTGACCCCTCCTCAAGGGGGGGTACTGTTGTGAATTCTGCTCTTGGGCTCCCTCTGGTGGTTATGAGTGGTAGTGCTGCGGTAGTTGGATCACAGCATTTATCAGGTGTATCCATTTTTTGCAATTTGGGCTGGGCTATTTAAGTCCTGCTTTATCCTTTAGTCAGTGCCAGTTGTCCATTGTTTTTGGAGGATTCACATCCATACTTGGTCTCTCCTGGTCTGCTGTTCATTTCTTCTAAGATAAGTTCTGGCCTTGTTTTTGCTGTCCACCTGCTGTGGACCTTATAGTCTGTGCATTTTCTTGTTTTGTTTTGTCCAGCTTTGTCTGTGAAGGATTTTTTGCAGCCTAGCTGTGTCTCTGGAGATGCAGATATACCGTCCATGTCTTTAGTCAGATGTGGTGTTTTGTATTTTCTGTGGTGGATATTTTCTAGTGTTTTAATACTGACCGCATAGTACTCTGTCCTATTCTTCCTTTTTAGTTAGTATGGCCTCCTATGCTAAATCCTGATTTCATGTCTGCGTATGTTATTTCCCTCTCCTTTCACAGTCAATATTTGTGGGCGGCTGTCTATCCTTTGGGGATTTTCTCTGAGGCAAGATAGTTTTCCCGTTTCTGTCTTTAGGGGTAGTTAGTTCTTAGGCTGTGTCGAGGGGTCTAGGGAGTGTTAGGTACCCCCCACGGCTACTTCTAGTTGCGCTGCTAGTTCAGGGTTTGCGGTCAGTAAAGGTACCACCTTCTCCAGAGTACGTCTCATGCTGCTCCTAGGCCACCAGATCATAACATATAGCACGGCTTACTGACACAAGAAGAGGACTTAAAAAATCCTCCCAAAATTTTTCAAAAAAGTCACAGAGAAAGAAGAAGAGATGATTACCTGCTCAGGCCTCCAAAACATATGCATTGGCAGGGTGCAGCGGACCCGAGTAATGATGGCAGAAACACAGGTGCAACAATATCGATGAAACAACCACTTTCAATCTCGTGTTGACTGTTTGATATTTAACTGCACAAAAAGATAAAAGATAATAGTCTGTATGTGGCATTATTCACACAGGCAATGCAGAGCATCTGGCTTACAGCCTATTACTGACGCACATACAGGCGGGCCGCCCAGTGCTACAAAATGCATGCTGTGCGAACAGAGGCCAACAGTTTACAGAGCCATCTTGGTCCAACTGCACCCTGCAAGATAAAGTGCAAAAAAAAGCATATCAATATATGCAAGGTATTGGTTAATATTGGGGCCCAATATATAAGCTGGCAACCCACGTCAAGGGTCCTTACATTTTGCCAGTCCCAACACTAAACATCTCCTAACGCTAATCAAACAAGGCTCACCGACACAAAAAGAGGACTTAAAAAATTGTCCAAAACTTTTAAAGAAAAAAGTCAGAGAAAGAAGCAGAGATTACCTGCTTCTTACACTTTAATAGCACCATTAATTCCACAACTCTTTATACTTGTCAACTATTCTTGTTCCTACCTATTTGCAGAGGTTGGCACTCTCTTGAAACGCAATCATCAACTAGCCCTGGTGGTCCTCGCCATCTCCTCACCGACCCAGCAGCAGATTCCCCCTGCGGGATGCAGACTCACCCTAGCAACTTCCACCACTGGGAAGCAAACTCCCCACAAGAATCCCCCTGCAGGATGCAGACTCACCCTAGCAAACTCCAACTGCTGGATGCAGACTTCCCTCAGCACTCTTCCCCTACTAGCCTCCCCTCACCCTGTTGGATGTGGCCCCCAGTCCCCACTAGCCTCCCACTAGGCCCTGTTGGACATGGGCCCCCAGTCCCCACTAGCCTCCCCCTGGGACCTGTTGGACACAGCCCCCAGTCACCACTCTCCTTCCCTCATGAGCCACATGCTGCCAGACACAGCCACCTGAAGCCTATTCTGCTCACCAGAGAGACCATACGCAGTCTCCTCACTTCCCTCTGCCTGTCCGCCCCTGCCGCCTGGCCAGCTTACTTGTCTGCCCGCCGGTGCCGCCTCACCCTGCTTGTCAGATCTGCCTCAGCCTGCTCGTCCGCCTGCCGACTCATGATACACCGCATGCTGCTCTGCTCTGGAATGAGGAAGTGTGAGCACGAGCAACATGACGTCAGGACCATGATGCAACCGGGCCGGCTGCAGCTTAAAGGTACAGTGCCCATTTCCGTCCTCCGGATGCATTAACACTGTTGGTGTGTCTTTAAATCACCACAATGTTGTTATGCATCGGGCATTCAGCAGACTTGAACAAAATGTCCAGGGGCCCGATAAACAGAAGAAAAGAGTGGGGGGCCTGAGCGGAGCAGGCTGCCAGCGTGTTCGGGCCCCCATTTTTGGCTCTGACCACAGGGCCTCATACAGTAGTAAGGGCAGTAATGCCCTGATGGCAGCCCTGGGTAGAGTATTTGCTCTGCTTGTTCTTTTGAGTATATAAGAGTGTTAGGGGCCAGTGAATGGAAAGGGCCTTATATGAGTTAATGGTTTCCCAAATGAAAAATCATATAAGATTTTTTCCTGATTAATGCCTCAGCAAGTGAGCAAAGAAATAATGCTGATGCTGCTGATTGCGTATTGTTAGATGATATAAGGTGATTTTTAGGGTTGAGCGACTTTTAGTTTTTTAGGGTCGAGTCGGGTTTCACGAAACCCAACTTTCTCAAAAGTCGGGTCGAGTGAAATCGGCCGATCCTATTGAAAAGTCGGGGTCGGGGATCGGCCGAAACTCGAAACCCAATGAAAGTCTATGGTTTTTTTTTTTTATATATATATTTCCTTCAGGGCGATATAGCAGAAAAGCCGGTAATTCAATTACCGGCTTTTCATTTCTCCTGCCAAAACGCGACATGATATGAGACATGGTTTACATACAGTAAACCATGTCATATCCCCATTTTTTTTTTGCATATTCCACATTACTAATGTTAGTAGTGTGTATATGCAAAATTTCGGCACTCTAGCTCTTAAATTTAAGGGTTAAATTGCGGAAAAAATTGGCGTGGGCTCACGCACAATTTTCTCTGCCAGAGTAATAAAGCCAGTGACTGAGGGCAGATATTAATAGCCTGGAGAGGGTCCATGGTTATTGGCCCCACCTGGCTAAAAACATCTGCCCCCAGCCACCCCAGAAAAGGCACATCTGGAAGATGCGCCTATTCTGGCACTTGGCCACTCTCTTCCCATTCCCGTGTAGCGGTGGGCTATGGGGTAATGAAGGGTTAATGCCACCTTGCTATTGTAAGGTGACATTAAGCCAGATTAATAATGGAGAGGCGTCAATTATGACACCTATCCATTATTAATCCAACTGTATGAAAGAGTTAAAAAAAACACAAACACATTATTAAAAAGTATTTTAATGAAATAAACACATTGTTTGTTTTAATATTTTATTGTATGCTCAATCCACTGGCTGAAGACCCTCGTTCTGTAACATATAAAAAATAATAAACCAACAATATACATACCTTCCGTAGATCTGTAACGTCCCACGTTGTAAATCCATCTGAAGGGGTTAAAATATTTTACAGCCAGGAGCTCTGCTAATGCAGCGCTGCTCGTGGCTGTAAACCCCAGCGAATGAAGGTAATGTAGGTCAATGACCTGTAGTTACCTTCATTCGCGGTGATGCGCCCCCTGCTGGATGTCCCTGGAGCGTGGCAAAAGTTCCCAGGCTCGAGGTCATATGAGGACATCCAGCAGGGGGCGCATCACCGCGAATGAAGGTAACTATAGGTCATTGACCTACATTACCTTCATTCGCTGGGGTTTACAGCCGCGAGCAGCGCTGCATTAGCAGAGCTCCTGGCTGTAAAATATTTTAACCCCTTCAGATGGATTTACAACGTGGGACGTTACAGATCTACGGAAGGTATGTATATTGTTGGTTTATTGTTTTTTATTTGTTACAGAGCGAGGGTCTTCAGCCAGTAGATTGAGCGTACAATAAAATATTAAAACAACCTGTGTTTTTATTTCATTAAAATACTTTTTAATAATGTGTGTGTTTTTTTTTAACCATTTAATGCAAATGGATTAATAATGAATAGGTGTCAGAATTGACGCCTCTCCATTATTAATCTGGCTTAATGTCACCTTACAATAGCAAGGTGACATTAACCCTTCATTACCCCATATCCCACCGCTACACGGGGATGGGAAGAGAGTGGCCAAGTGCCAGAATAGGCGCATCTTCCAGATGTGCCTTTTCTGGGGTGGCTGGGGGCAGATGTTTTTAGCCAGGGGGGGCCAAAAACCGTGGACCCTCTCTAGGCTATTAATATCTGCCCTCAGTCACTGGCTTTACTACTCTGGCGGAGAAAATTGCGCGGGAGCCCACGCCAATTTTTTCCACGATTTAACTCTTAAATTTAAGAGCTAGAGTGCTGAAATTTTGCACATACAATATGCAAAAAAAGGGGGGATATGACATGGTTTACTGTATGTAAACCATGTCTCATATCATGTCGGGTTTTGGCAGGAGAAATGAAAAGCCGGTAATTGAATTACCGGCTTTTCTGCTATATCGCGCTGAAGTTAATATAAAATATATATATATATATATATGTCTGAATGACATATATATATATATATATATATATATATATATATAACGAAACCCGACTTTTCAGTAGAGATCGCCGACCGCCGACCCGATCCCAGAGTGGGATCGGGTCGGGTTTCACGAAACCCGACTTTGCTAAAAGTCGGCGACTTTTGAAAAGTGCCGATCTGTTTCGCTCAACCCTAGTGATTTTGGCATTAATGTGCAGGGTTTCATATAATTGATCTCACAAAAAGTCATAATTCAACTGGTGGTACAAAAATGGGTTAATAGGCATAACCAAAAGGCTCTGTCCACCCAGCTATGCCCCTATATGACATTTGAGATGTATATGTTAGTATAATATGACCCCACTTTTATGAGTGCTTTATTAAGGCTTCCTACATCCCAGAGGATGTGCTGAACCATAATTAAGTCGTGTGCATGAGCCAAAACAGCTTATCTAGGTTCCTAAAAAATAATGAGCTCTTTTCTAGTGTATTTCTAAAATAGATCATTTTATAGTGTGTGGCGCAAAACTAAACCTCCCACAATACAAATCAATTTAGCATGCTCTGTAAACTGGACTATACAGACAGAACTGAGAGACTTGCAGAATTGTAAATGAAGGTTCAGGTAGACTATGTATTCAAGACTGTTGAGTGTAAGTCAATCAAATCAAATTGACAATTGATTTGGATGGATTTTCCTTACAAAGGTTAATCATGAGCATTACTGTGTAAAAAAAGCTTTAATAACCTAACTTCTACTCATTTCCCATCCAGGCCACAGAGTTAAAGGGTTATTTGTATATTCTTAATCTCCCTTCTAATGGTAGAATAGCAAAAATAATAAACCAATATTTGCCAATGTTGTCACAAAAGCGCCCTTTTCTCCAGCTATTTCATCCTGATTTTTAGGACTGTTTGCCGCTCTTCCTCAGGGTGTTCAGCCACTGTTGCGATACAACATTGTTGGCTGTACATGCACTATAACTGGATTGAGGGAAGGTTTATTTAAGGGATGCCTCTCCAATTCTCTATTCAGATGTATTGAATGCATTAGGGCATGAGCAACAACCCTGAACCCACTCTGTAGACCTGCTAATAGCATTTAGTAGCTGAGCAAGAACTGTCAAGTCAGGCAAAAGAGGCGGCCCACCCAAAGACCAGGGTATTGACAGATGAGCCAGCGAGAAACGGGGGCTATAGGAAGTTTGCAATAGCCTTTAAGTGTTTTAAATCACTTGGTAATTAAGTTTTCATATAACTGTCTTATGGACATTGCTATCATCGGTACACATATTTTCCATACAAGTAGACCACAAAACTTGTTTAAAAATGAAAATTGAGAACATCACTGAAATTGATTTACAAACTAGTCTGAACTATAGATTAACAGGACAGATAAACTCTAAACATTATTCTGGTTCTATTGTTCATGAGAACTGTATGTGATGACAAAATAATTCACTCCTTTGATTCCAACCTTCTAAACTAAACAAACCACTAAAAATAGGTATAAGAGTAAAGCTGTGCCAAGAAAATAAACACTCTATTCCGAAGAGGCAATAAAGAACATGCAAGCTTCTTGCCAAAGTATAATGAGAATTTTGGCATCGACTTGTAGATGTTATTGAGCACTAACAGCCTAGATCAGACCAATACAGCCTGTACAAATGGATGCTACACGTCAACCAATACAATGTATGAATCACATAAATACATAAAGTCTTTTATCTCTCCTCCATACAAGGCTTGCTTTCCTAAATAGATGCTCCCCACAGCATATGTTTGTCTTAAAGCTCATTTGAAAGAATGATTACTAGTATTAAATATGAAGCTGCAGAGATGTTGGGAAGAAAAAAAAACACCTTGGTAGTTCTCCAAAAAAGCACAATGCAGTTAACCAGAAAATATGAGTTATTAGCTTATCATAATTACATCCAGTTTCTAAAGTAATGGAGCAGTCCGCGGTGAATTTCTTCAGGGAAGTGTAACAAAGAGTGTGAAATGAGCAGATGGATTTAATTTTTGATGAATTTCGACTGCTAAAATGATCTCTCTAGCTATCCTTGGTTTGGCATGTATCGTGTTAGTGGTTCTTAACCCTTCTGATGACAAAACTATGCAGAGGAAATACTTTTTTTTCACTATATCTTAACATATAAAGGGTTTTTGTCAAGTTTGTCATAAGTCTACTGTCAATTTATAATGTTTAGCTATGCCTACCTTAGGCTGGTTTCACATTTGCGTTTTTTTTTGCGTTTTTGCGCTAAAAAACACAAAAAAAGCATGCGTTTTTTTCCCTATACTTAACATTAACCCCTTTACCCCCAAGGGTGGTTTGCACGTTAATGACAGGGCCAATTTTTACAATTCTGACCACTGTCCATTTATGAGGTTATAACTCTGGAACGCTTCAATGGATTCCAGTGATTCTGACATTGTTTTCTCGTGACATATTGTACTTCATGACAATGGTAAAAATTATTTGATAGTACTTGCGTTTATTTGTGAAAAAAACGGAAATTTGGCAAAAATTATGAAAATTTCGCAATTTTCCAACTTTGAATTTTTATGCAATTAAATCACAGATATATGTCCCACAAAATACTTAA
This sequence comes from Ranitomeya imitator, assembly GCF_032444005.1. Lineage (NCBI taxonomy): Eukaryota > Metazoa > Chordata > Amphibia > Anura > Dendrobatidae > Ranitomeya > Ranitomeya imitator. The sequence goes on along the minus strand of NC_091282.1, from coordinate 410,375,472 downwards.
TAAGTAACATTTCCCACATGTTTACTTTACATCAGCACAATTTTGGAACCAAAATTTTTTTTTGTTAGGGAGTTATAAGGGTTAAAAATTGACCAGCAATTTCTCATTTTTACAACACCATTTTTTTTTAGGGACCACATCTCATTTGAAGTCATTTTGAGGGGTCTATATGATAGAAAATACCCAAGTGTGACACCATTTTAAAAACTGCACCCCTCATGGTGCTCAAAACCATATTCAAGACGTTTATTAACCCTTCTGGTGCTTCACAGGAATTTTTGGAATGTTTAAATAAAAATGAACATTTAACTTTTTTTCACAAAAAATTTAATTCAGCTCCAATTTGTTTTATTTTACCAAGGGTAACAGGAGAAAATGGACCGCAAAAGTTGTTGGACAATTTGTCCTGAGTACACCGATACCCCATATGTGGGGGTAAACCACTGTTTGGGCGCATGACAGAGCTCGGAAGCGAAGGAGCGCCATTTGACTTTTCAATGCAAAATTGACTGGAATCGAGATGGGACACCATGTTGCGTTTGGAGAGCCCCTAATGTGCCTAAACATTGAAACCCCCCACAAGTGACAACATTTTGGAAAGTAGACCCCCTAAGGAACTTATCTAGAGGTGTGGTGAGCACTTTGACCCACCAAGTGCTTCACAGAACTTTATAATGCAGAACCGTAAAAATAAAAAATCATATTTTTTCACAAAAATTATCTTTTCGCCCCCAATTTTTTATTTTCCCAAGGGTAAGAGAAGAAATTGGACCCCAAAAGTTGTTGTACAATTTGTCCTGAGTAAGCTGATACCCCATATGTGGGGGTAAACCACTGTTTGGGCGCATGGGAGAGCTCGGAAGGGAAGGAGCGCCGTTTGACTTTTCAATGCAAAATTGACAGGAATTGAGATGGGACGCCATGTTGCGTTTGGAGAGCCACTGATGTGCCTAAACATTGAAACCCCCCACAAGTGACACCATTTTGGAAAGTAGACCCCCTAAGGAACTTATCTAGAGGTGTGGTGAGCACTTTGACCCACCAAGTGCTTCACAGAAGTTTATAATGGACAACCGTAAAAATAAAAAATCATATTTTTTCACAAAAATTATCTTTTCGCCCCCAATTTTTTATTTTCCCAAGGGTAAGAGAAGAAATTGGACCCCAAAAGTTGTTGTACAATTTGTCCTGAGTAAGCTGATACCCCATATGTGGGGGTAAACCACTGTTTGGGCGCATGGGAGAGCTCGGAAGGGAAGGAGCGCCGTTTGACTTTTCAATGCAAAATTGACAGGAATTGAGATGGGACGCCATGTTGCGCTTGGAGAGCCACTGATGTGCCTAAACATTGAAACCCCCCACAAGTGACACCATTTTGGAAAGTAGACCCCCTAAGGAACTTATCTAGGTGTGTGGTGAGCACTTTGACCCACCAAGGGCTTCACAGAAGTTTATAATGCAGAGCCGTAAAAATAAAACAAAAATTTTTTCCCACAAAAATTATTTTTTAGCCCCCAGTTTTGTATTTTCCCGAGGGTAACAGGAGAAATTGGACCCCAAAATTTGTTGTCCAATTTGTCGTGAGTGCGCTGATACCCCATAAGTGGGGGGGGAACCACTGTTTGGGCGCATGGGAGGGCTCGGAAGGGAAGGAGCTCCATTTGGAATGCAGACTTAGATGGAATGGTCTGCAGGTGTCACATTGCGTTTGCAGAGCCCCTAATGTACCTAAACAGTAGAGACCCCCCACAAGTGACACCATTTTGGAAAGTAGACCCCCTAAGGAACTTATCTAGATGTGTGGTGAGCGCTTTGACCCACCAAGGGCTTCACAGAAGTTTATAATGCAGAGCCGTAAAAATAAAACAATAATTTATTCCCACAAAAATTATTTTTTAGCCCCCAGTTTTGTATTTTCCCGAGGGTAAGAGGAGAAATTCGACCCCAAAAGTTGTTGTCCAATTTGTCCTGAGTACGCTGATACCCCATATGTGGAGGGAACCACCGTTTGGGCGCATGGGAGGGCTCGGAAGGGAAGGAGTGCCATTTGGAATGCAGACTTAGATGGAATAGTCTGCAGGCGTCACATTGCGTTTGCAGAGCCCCTAATGTACCTAAACAGTAGAAACCCCCCACAAGTGACCCCATATTGGAAACTAGACCCCCCAGGGAACTCATCTAGATGTGTTGGGAGAACTTTGAACCCCCAAGTGTTTCACTACAGTTTATAACGCAGAGCCGTGAAAATAAAAAATCTTTTTTTTTTTCCCATAAAAATTATTTTTTAGCCCCTAGTTTGTTTTTTCCCAAGGGTAACAGGAGAAATTGGACCCCAAAAGTTGTTGTCCTATTTGTCCTGAGTACGCTGATACCCCATATGTTGGGGCAAACCCCTGTTTGGGCACACGGGAGAGCTCGGAAGGGAAGGAGCACTGTTTTACTTTTTCAACGCAGAATTGGCTGGAATTGAGATCGGACGCCATGTCGTGTTTGGAGAGCCCCTGATGTGCCTAAACAGTGGAAACCCTCCAATTATAACTGAAGCCCTAAGCCAAACACACCCCTAACCCTAATTCCAACGGTAACCCTAACCACACCCCTAACCCTGACACACCCCTAATCCCAACCCTATTCCCAACTGTAAATGTAATCTAAACCATAACCCTAACTTTAGCCCCAACCCTAACTGTAGCCCCAACCCTAACTGTAGCCCCAACCCTAACCCTAAACCTAGCCCTAACCCTAACCCTAACCCTAGCACCAACCCTAGCCCTAGCCCCAACCCTAACCCTAGCCCTAACCCTAACCCTAGCCCTAACCCTAGCACTAACCCTAGCCCTAACCCTAGCCCTAACCCTAGCCCTAACGGGAAAATGGATATAAATACATTTTTTAAATTTTTCCCTAACTAAGGGGGTGATGAAGGGGGGTTTGATTTACTTTTATAGCGGGTTTTTTAGCGGATTTTTATGATTGGCAGCCGTCACACACTGAAAGACGCTTTTTATTGCAAAAAATATTTTTTGCGTTACCACATTTTGAGAGCTATAATTTTTCCATATTTTGGTCCACAGAGTCATGTGAGGTATTGTTTTTTGCGGGACGAGTTGACGATTTTATTGGTAACATTTTCAGGCACGTGACATTTTTTGATCGCTTTTTATTCCGATTTTTGTGAGGAAGAATTACCAAAAAACAGCTATTCATGAATTTCTTTTGGGGGAGGCGTTTATACCGTTCCGCGTTTGGTAAAATTGATAAAGCAGTTTTATTCTTCGGGTCAGTACGATTACAGCGACACCTCATTTATATCATTTTTTTATGTTTTGGCGCTTTTATACGATAAAAACTATTTTACGGAAAAAATAATTATTTTTGCATCGCTTTATTCTCAGGACTATAACTTTTTTATATTTTTGCTGATGATGCTGTATGGCGGCTCGTTTTTTGCGGGACAAGATGACGCTTTCAGCGGTACCATGGTTATTTATATCCATCTTTTTTATCGCGTGTTATTCCACTTTTTGTTCGGCGGTATGATAATAAAGCGTTGTTTTTTGCCTCAATTTTTTTTTTTTCTTACGGTGTTTACTGAAGGGGTTAACTAGTGGGCCAGTTTTATAGGTCGGGCCGTTACGGACGCGGCGATACTAAATATGTGTACTTTTATTGTTTTGTTTTTTTTATTTAGATAAAGAAATGTATTTATGGGAATAATATTATTTTTTTTTTCATTATTTTGGAATATTTTTTTTTATTTTTTTTTACACATTTGAAAATTTTTTTTTTTTATTTTTTTACTTTGTCCCAGGGGGGGACATCACAGATCGGTGATCTGACAGTTTGCACAGCACTCTGTCAGATCACCGATCTGATAGGAGTGCAGGCTGCTTCACAGTGCCTGCTCTGAGCAGGCTCTGTGAAGCCACCTCCCTCCCTGCAGGACCCGGATCCGCGGCCATCTTGGATCCGGGCCTGGAGCAGGGAGGGAGGGAGGTAAGACCCTCGCAGCAACGCGATCACATCGCGTTGCTGCGGGGGGCTCAGGGAAGCCCGCAGGGAGCCCCCTCCCTGCGCGGTGCTTCCCTGCACCGCCGGCACATCGCGATCATCTTTGATCGCGGTGTGCCGGGGGTTAATGTGCCGGGGGCGGTCTTTGACCGCTCCTGGCACATAGTGCCGGATGTCAGCTGCGATAGGCAGCTGACACCCGGCCGCGATCGGCGGCGCTCCCCCCGTGAGCGCTGCCGATCGCATATGACGTACTATTGCGTCCTTGGGAAGTAAAGCCCACCCCACATGGACGCAATAGTACGTCTAATGGCAGAAAGGGGTTAAAAACGCATGCTTTTTTGCATGCGTTTTGACACGTTTTTGCAAAGCATGCGTTTTTTCTCTGCATGCGTTGTATTGCAGAAATGCAACATGTAATAATTTTAGCGGCGTTTTTTTGCGACAAAAAAACGTATTGATGTCTATGTAAACGCATGCGTTTTTAAGCACATGCGTTTGCATGCGTTTTTATAGAAAAACACAAGAATACACACTGATAAGCCACCCCCAAACCCTAACCCTAAGGGATCCTAACCCTAAGGGTTAAGATCCCTAGGGTTAGGGTTAGAGTTTGGGTTAGGGTTAGAGTTTGTGTTAGGGTTAGGGTTAGAGTTTGTGTTTTAGGGTTAGGGTTATAGTTTGTGTTTTAGGGTTAGGGTTAGAGTTTGTGTTAGAGTTTGTTAGAGTTTGGGTTAAGGTTAGGGTTTGTGTTAGGGTTAGAGTTGGTTCCTCCATCTGTGCTCTTTTTCAAGTGACATAATTTCAAATGACCATGACCTATTCAATATATTTTTAAGCTAAAGCTGGTCAGCATTCAAAAAAAACAAAATGGACAGTGGTGGTGAGCAGCCTCTGACCTCGTCACCTCTGGTATCTTTAGTAATTAGATCAGAAAGACAGGGTAGAAAGCCGTGTGAACAGTCTCTTCTTAACTCAGCCTATCGGACATTTCCAGTATTAGATCAGAAAGTCATGGTGGACAGCAGTATGATCAGACTTCTTACAACAACACTCCGGATATCGCCAGTATTAAATTAGAAAGATATGGGGGACATCAGTGTACGCAGCATATTCTTATCTCATCTCAACACATCTGGCATTTCCAGTATTAGATCAGAAAGACATGATGGACAGCAGAGGGAGCAGACTTCAAACCACACCTCTCCAAATATCTCCAGTATTAAATCAGAAAGATATGGTGGACAGCAGTGTAAGCAGCCTATTCTTACCTTAGCACATCTGGTATCTCCACAATTAGATCAACAAGACAGGGTGGACAGTAGTATTGGTGCTTTTATTCTTATCTTAGCACTCCTTGTGTCTTCAATATTAGATAAAGAAGATAGGGGGGCAATAATGTGTTTATTTTATCAAAGCACCACTGGAGTTCTACAGCATTAGATCAGACAGAATGGATGATCAGTTTGAGCATAGTCTTACCACAGGACACAGAAATTACACAGAAAAGAAAGACAGGAGTGTGTTATCTCAGAACTCGTGGTACAGCGGGTACGGAAAGTATTCAGACTCCTTTAAATTTTTAATTCTTTCATTGTAGATATTTGGTAAATTCAAAAAAGTTCATTTTTTTCTCATTAATGTACACTCTGCACCCCATCTTAACTCAAAAAACAAATGTAGACATTTTTGCAAATTTATTAAAAAAAGGAAAACTGAAATATCACATGGTCATAAGTATTCAGACCCTTTGCTCAGTATTGAGTAGAAGCACCCTTTTGAGCTACTACAGCCATGAGTCTTCTTGTGAATGATGCAACAAGTTTTTCACACCTGGATTTGGAGATCCTCTGCCATTTTTCCTTGCAGATCCTCTCAAGTTCCATCAGGTTAGATGGTGAACGTTGGTGGACAGCCATTTTCAGGTCTCTCCAGAGATGCTCAATTGGGTTTGGGAAAGGGCTCTGGCTGGGCCAGTCAAGAATGGTCACAGAGTTGTTCTGAAGCCACTCCTTTGTTATTTTAGCTGTGTGCTTAGGGTCATCGTCTTGTTGGAAGGTGAACCTTCGGCCAAGTATGAGGTCCAAAGCACTCTGGAAGAGGTTTTCATCCAGGATATATCTGTACTTGGCCAGATTTATGTTTCCTTCAATGACAACAAGTCATCCTGTCCCTGCAGCTGAAAAACACCTCCATAGTATGATGCTGCCACCACCATGTTTCTGTTTTGGGATTGTATTGGGCAGGTGAAGGTGATGAGCAGTGCCTGATTTTCTCCACAAATACCACTTAGAATTAATACCAACAAGGTCTATCTTCATCTCATCAGACAAGAGAATCTTATTTCTCATAGTCTGGAAGTTCTTCATGTGTTTGTTAGCAAACTCTATGCAGGCTTTCATATGTCTTGCACTGAGGAGAGGCTTCTGTCAGGCCATTCTGCCATAAAGGCCTGACTGATGGAGGGCTGCAGGGATAGTTGACTTTGTGGAACATTCTCCAATCTCCCTATTGCATCTCTGAAGCTCAGCCACAGTGATCTTTGGGTTCTTCTTTACCTCTCTCACCAAGGCTTTTCTCCCCACAATTGCTCAGTTTGGCTGGACAGCCAGGTCTAGGAAGACTACTGGTGGTCCCAAACTTCTTCCATTTAAGGATTATGGAGGCCACTATGCTCTTAGGAACCTTGACTACTGCAGAAATTCTGTTGTAACCTTGGCCAGATCTGTGCCTTGCCACAATTCTGTCTCTGAGCTCCTTAGCCAGTTCCTTTGACCTCATGATTCTCATTTGGCCTGACATGCACTGTGAGCTGTGATGTCTTATATAGACAGGTGTGTGCCTTTCTAAATCAAGTCCTATCAGTTTAATTAAACACAGCTGGACTCCAATGGAGTAGAACCATTTCAAGGAGGATCACAAGGAAATGGACAGCATGTGACTTAAATATATGAGTGTCTGAGCAAAGGATCTGAATACTTATGACCATATGATATTTCAGTTTTTCTTTTTAAATAAATTTGCAAATATTTATATATTTCTGTTTTTTTTATGAGGAAAAAAAAGAACTTTTTTTGAATTTTCCAAATGGCTGCAATGAAACAAAGAGTGAAAAATTTAAAGGGGTCTGAATACTTTCCGTACACATTGTTTATCTGCATCAGATTAGAAAGACAGTTAAAAGCAGTGTGGACAGCATATACTAATATCAGCGCTTAATGTAAAGCACCATGGAATAAATGGCGCTATAATCATAAATAATAATGTATCTCCAGCATAGGATCAGAAAGACAGGGCAGACTGCAGTGTGAAAAAATCACTGAAAACAGGCAGAGATGCTTACCTGCCTAGGGCTAAAAAAAAATGCACCATCAGGGTGCAGTGGACCCAAGTAATTATGGCAACAATACAGTTGCAGCAATACCAATAAAGCAATCACTCTCAGCCTACCAACCCATGGATGGAGTGATTGTATAGTATACAAGTGCACACAGAAATATCTCCAATCTGTATGCGGCATAATTCACACAGGTAATGCAGAGCATCCGGCTTACAGCCTATTACCAACGTCCATACTTTTAGATCAGGCTGGCTGCCCAGTGCCTCCCAAATGCATCCAGTGTGAACAGAGGCCACAACTACAGCGTCATCTGGGCGTTGGTAATAGGCTGTAAGCAGGATGCTCTGCATTACCTGTGTGAATTATGCCGCATACAGATTGGAGATTTTTCTGTGTGCACTAGTATACTATACAATCACCCCATCCATGGGTTGGTAGGCTGAGAGTGATTGCTATATTGGTATTGCTGCAACTGTGTTGTTGCCATAATTACTTTGGTCCACTGCACCCTGATGGTGCATTTGTTTTGAGCCCTAGGCAGGTAAGCATCTCTGCCTTTTTCAGTGATTTGTTTTTAAATTTTGAGGATTTTAGTCCTTTCTGTGTCAGTCAGACTGCAGTGGGAACAGCCTGTTGTTACTTAAGCACCCCTGGTGTCTCCACTATTACATACAAAGAGAGTGGGCAGCAATATCAGCAACCAATTCTTACCACAACACCTCTGGTATCAATAGTATTAGATCAGAAAAATAGGGAGGACAGCAGTGTGAGCAGCCTCTTCTTATCTAAGCACTGCCGGTAATTCCAATATTTGCTTAGAAAGACAGGGTAGAATGCAGTGTGAGCAGCCTCTTCTTACCTCAGTACCCCCTGGTATCTTCAGTATTAGATCAGAAAGAGAAGGTAGACAGCAGTGTGTGCGGTCTCTTCATACCTCAGGACCCATAGTGTCTCCAGTATTAGAGTAGAAAGACATGGTGGACAGCAGTGTGAGCAGCCTCTTCTTACCTCAGTACCCCCTGGTATCTTCAGTATTAGATCAGAAAGAGAAGGTAGACAGCAGTGTGAGCAGTCTCTTCTTACCTCAGGACCCATAGTGTCTCCAGTATTAGAGTAGAAAGACATGGTGGACAGCAGTGTGAGCAGCCTCTTCTTACCTCAGTACCCCCTGGTATCTTCAGTATTAGATCAGAAAGAGAAGGTAGACAGCAGTGTGAGCAGTCTCTTCTTACCTCAGGACCCATAGTGTCTCCAGTATTAGAGTAGAAAGACATGGTGGACAGCAGTGTGAGCAGCCTCTTCTTACCTCAGGACCCATAGTGTCTCCAGTATTAGAGTAGAAAGACATGGTGGACAGCAGTGTGAGCAGCCTCTTCTTACCTCAGGACCCATAGTGTCTCCAGTATTAGAGTAGAAAGACATGGTGGACAGCAGTGTGAGCAGCCTCTTCTTACCTCAGGACCCATAGTGTCTCCAGTATTAGAGTAGAAAGACATGGTGGACAGCAGTGTGAGCAGCCTCTTCTTACCTCAGGACCCATAGTGTCTCCAGTATTAGAGTAGAAAGACATGGTGGACAGCAGTGTGAGCAGCCTCTTCTTACCTCAGGACCCATAGTGTCTCCAGTATTAGAGTAGAAAGACATGGTGGACAGCAATATGAGCAGCTCTTTCTTACCACAGTACCCCTGGTGTCTCCAGCATTAGATCAGAAAGACAGGATAGGCTGCAGTGTAAGCAGCATCGTCTTACCTCAGCACCCATTGTGTCTCTAGCTTACATACATAAAAAAGACAGTGCGGATAGCAGTGTGAGCGGTCTTTTTCTACCTCAGCATCCATGGTGTCATCTGTATTAGAAATAAAGACACAGTAGACAGCAGTGTGAGCAGATACTTCTTACCTCAGCACTCCTGATATTGCCAGTATTATATCTGAATATTCACATGGCATGTCTCCCTACACATGAAAGAAAGGGGCTCAGCTTCCTATGGCAAATGTACACAGGCACCTGATATATTAGTTCTTGGATAGGTGTCAGTAACAAGACAGCAGCCAGTTTGATGTACAGTAGTCAAAGGAAACAAATGACATTTGACGATTTATATGGACACCATCTTTAATTATATTTTCTCTGGAGAATCCCCTTATTTGACACTCGTCGCTTGATCACACTTTGAGGTGGATTGATATGGCTTTGTTTGCCAGAAGTATATAGCAACTGTTTACTAGCTGAGGATACATGGTGGTAGTACTTTGGGGATGGATTGCTGGCTAGTAACAGGTTAATACAGGGATGGATTTACACAGTTCCTTTTTGATAGGCCTCGTTCAGACATCGGTTTGTGACGTGTGTTTATTCATGGTTTTCACAGATAAAATATGTATCCATTATAGTGTATGGGGCTATTCACATCTGCAAAAATATCTTGGAGACAGATTAAAATTACCCACACAAGTCTATGGGTCCTTGAAAACCATGGACAGAACACGGATGGCATCAGTGTGCAATCCCTGTTGTGTTCATGGTTACCATTGCAATATGTAGGAATAGCTTTTTTTTTCATTTTTCATACGTGAAAATCACTGATGGTAAAAACCGACACACTGTCCAAACATTGATGACATTCATATTTTTTTTTTTAACAAGCATGAAAAAAAAAAAATCAGAGATGTCTGAATGAGACTTTAAAGGGAGTCTGTCAGTACCGAATATCTGCTCAAATCAAGTAAATGTGCACCCTTGGCATGGGCAAATCTTTACTTTCACCTTACCACCTACTGATTTTCCATTTATCTCTGCCCTTTTCTGGCTCTATAAAGTCAGAGCTGTCAATCAAAGAGTGGGTGGAGATAGAGGGAGAACACTTAAGTGGGAAGGTGTATATAAGGCAATGTGCACACGTTGCGGATTTGGCTGCGGATCTGCAGCGGATTGGCCTTTGCGGATTCGCAGCCGTTTTCCATGCATTGTACAGTACCATGTAAACCTATGGAAAACCAAATCTGCTGTGCCCATGGTGCGGAAAATACCACGCGGAAATGCTGCGTTGTATTTTCCGCAGCATGTCAATTCTTTGTGCAGATTCCACAGCGTTTTACTCCTACTCCTCAATAGGAATCCGCAGATGTAAAACCGCAGGTGGATTCCGCACAAAAAGCCACGGTAAATCCGCGGGTAATCCGTAGGTAAAATGCAGTGCGTTTTACTTGCAGATTTTGCAAAAATGGTGCGGAAAAATCTGCACACGAATCCGCACATAGCCTATATGTTTTGCCACACCAAGGGTGCACCGAGCACCTTTACTTGGTTTGAGCAGCCAATCTGTTGCATTTTGCATTTATGACTGTATTTTCTAAACTACATCTTGAATCGTTCAACGAAAAACCACAAAACTAATAATGATAAAAATGCAACTAAAGAAATAAATTGCATGTACTAAAACAGCAACTTAAAAGTGGCTATCCAGGCAAATGATATTGTTTACCAGTTCTTATCAATATCTGAGGGGATCAGACAAGTGTCACCCCCACAGATCAGATGTTCTCACCATCCATAAAAGAATGGAAGCTCAGCAGGAATTCTTCAAAGTCCACTACAAAGCCACATCCTATCCAAAGGATCATTAGCCTGGACAACACTTAATCACAAAAGTGTATGTGAAAGTAGCAAAATGTCCAGTGATCAGACTGCAGGATGGTGCTGAACCGTAACTCGTATCAAAGCAATTTGCTTCCAAGAGTTCCAGTTTTTAATCCAGGCAGGAAGGCGCCCAAACTACTGCTGTTTGCATAAGGCCCAATTTGCTTTCTAAACAAAGATTCAATTGCAATGTTTTAGAAAATTGTGAGGTCGCGTGCCCACGATCAGGAATGGCATTTTAACCCCTTCACGCCGCAGTCCATTTTCATTTTTGCATTTTAATTTTTTGCTCCTCTTCTTCCCAGAGCCATAACTTTAATTTTTCCATCAATATGACCGTCTGAGGGCTTGTTTTTTTGTGCGGCAAGTTGTACTGTTAAACAACACCATTAATTTTACCATGTAGTGCACTAGAAAATGAGAAATAAATTCCAATTTCAGAGAAATTGCAAACAAAAAAAAGTGCAATTCCACAATTGTTTTTTAACCTTACCCACCAAATGCTAAAACTGACATGTCATTGTGATTCTCCAGGTCATTTCAAGTTAGTAGATACTAAATATGTGTAGGTTCTTTTTCATTCAAGTGGTGAAAAAAAATAATGCAAAGTTTGTGTTAAAAAATAAAATTGCGTCATTTACCGAAACCTGTACCAAAACCTGTAGTATCCAATTTTTGGGATCTGGAGCTGGGTGAGGGCTTATTTTTTGCATGTGAAGCTGACATATTTATTGATACCATTTTTGTGCATACACAATGTTTTGATTAAAATCACTTTTAATAGGTCCAGTAAACCTGCTGCCATGTAGTCCTCCAGATTTATGATCTCTGTATAACCCTGCCCCCAGCACCAATTTGAAGCTTCCTGTGGACAATATACAAAGAGCTGCCAATCATTAGTGTGTTCGGTTCTATACGGAGCCCAGAATTCAGAGAATTGCTAGACATGCAGCAGATAAAAAGCCTAATTACTTACCGGTAATGCTCTTTTATGGAGTCCACGACAGCACCCACGAGAGGGATCCGTCCATAGGAACAGGAAACCTGCAGAAATAAAAGGGGGCAGTCTGCCTCTCCTCCTCAGTTGGATTTCAGAGTACCAGAGGAACCGCCCGAGCATTAGGTCAAAATATAAGTCTTTTTTTTTTTTTTTACTTACTATATACTTATATATAAAAATATAAATTCCTATATCCAACCACCATTACGTGATCTGCTTATATCTAACTTAGGGAGGGTAGTGAGTGGGTGCTGTCGTGGACTTAATAAAAGAGTAAAAAGTAATCCGCCTTTTTACTCTTCGCCACGACAGCACCCACATGAGAGATTTTCAGAGGGACCATCGTGCTGAAGACAGCTCTCCCACAGGCTAACTCCGAAGCAGATGCAAGATCCAGCCTGTTTTGGTTATAAAAGGTGGATTAAGATGACCACGTTGCGGCCTTACATATAAGTTCAATTGGAATGTCCGCCCTCTCAGCCCAAGAGAATGCCACTGCTCTCGCTGAATGCGCCTTTATACCCTCTGGAGAATTTTTGCCTTTTGCAGAGTATGCCAGGTAGATTGCATCCCTGATCCAATGGGATAAGGTGCCCTTCATGATCCCGTACCCCTTTCTGCGGCCCTGAAAGGATACAAATAGAGCCCTACGCTGTCTCCAGGTCCTAGATCTGTCTATGTATTTTAGGACAGCCCTCTTCACATCCAGGGTATGAAACTTCTCTTCCTCTGGAGTGGATGGATTACTAAAGCAGGAGGGAAGAATAATCTCCTGTGATCCATGAAACTTTTCTGCCACCTTAGGAAGGTATAATGGATCTGGTTTCAGTATAATTTTGTCTTAAGATACTAGCAAAAAAGGAGGATCTATGGAAAGAGCTTGGATATCGCTAACTCTTCTGGCTGAAGTCAACGCTACCAAAAGGGCTGTTTTTAAAGATATGTATTTCAAAGGGAACCTGATAGGGCCTCCAGAACTAAATTTAGATCCCAGGGAGGAACTTGGGAAATGTAAACCAGGTTACTGCGTTCACAAGCTGCGATGAACCGAGAAACCCACCTATCTCCTGCTACATTATAACCATAAAGGGCCCCTAAGGCAGATACCTGGACTTTTAGCGTACTAATGGGCAGTCCCAGTTCTCTACCTCTCTACTGAAATTCTAAAATAGGTGTGATCGGAATCTCCCTATAGAGGGTACCTGTATGGAATTCAAGGAATTTCCTCCATACTTTACTATAAATTTTTGTTGTAGACTCCTTCCTACTCTGCAGGAGTGTGTCAATTAAGCCTTCCGAGAATCCCCTTAATTTCATTAACTGCCTTTCAAGTTCCATGCCATCAAGTGAAGGCTCTTCACTTGAGGATGAAGGCATGATCCCTGAGAGAGTAGACCGGCATTGATGGGATGATCCATGGGTCGGTCATGGACATGGCATGCAGCCAGGAAAACCAAGGCCTCTTGGGCCAGAATAGTGCAATGAGGATTATCCTTGCTTTTTCTTCCCCTATTTTCCTGATGACCAGTGGTAGCAGCATTAATGGTAGAATGGCATATGCCAGTTTGAACTGCCAAGGAGCTTGAAGGGCATCCATTATCTCCGGATGGTCTGTTGTATTCAGAGAGTTGAATCTTCGCACTTGCTTGTTCTGCTTTGTGGCAAAAAGGTCTATTTGAGGAAGACCCCATAAATCCACGATGTTTTTGAATATATGGCGGTTGAGACACTATTCTCCTTGACGTAGCATATGATGGCTCAGGAAGTCTGCTTTTGAGTTGTCTTTCCCCCTGATATGGACAGCTGAAAGGAAAAGTAGATGGGCCTCAGCTAAATTGAAGATTTTTACTGCGGAAGACATCAGCTTTTTTGATCGTGTTCCGCCTTGTCGGTTCACATATGCAACCGCCGTGGTGTTGTCCAACAGGACTCTTAGGGTATATGCACACGATGCAGATTTAGTGCAGTTCTGCAGCGTTTTTTTCTGCAGCAGAAACGCTGCAGAACTGCACTGTGAGTTACAATTCAATGAAAATCAATAGGAAAAAAAAAGCTGTGCACATGGTGCAGAAAAATCCGTGCAGAAACGCTGCAGATTTCAAAGAAGTGCATGTCACTTCTTTTGTGCAGTTCTGCAGCATTTCTGCACCCATAGGCTCCCATTTTGTGGGTCAAATCCGCATAAAAACTGCAGATGTAAAAACCATCTGCAGATTTTATGCGGATTTGGGTGTCAAAACCGCAGCAGACGGAAGTGACGTCAGTGATGTGGAGGAAGTGTGTGGGCGGAGTGTAGTGAAAATGGATGGGGATCGATGTGAAGCGCATGGTGGAAATGGTATGTAGTGTCTGTGTGTGTGTGTGTCGGTCTGTGTGTGTGTCGGTCTGTGTGTCTGTCTCTCTGTCAGTAGTGACTCATTGTAGTCGTTCGTCGGGTGGAACTACTTCTCCCATCGAAATGTGATGATGGGAGAGTTGTCCCATCGTCAGGCGACTGACTACAATGGGTTAAAAACACAAACACACATAAAACATACATTACATACAACATATAACATGTGCCCCCACCCCACCGTTCCCCCCCCAAGCCACCGATCTGTCCGGTACACTGCTCCGGCTCCCCTCCGTCCTGTGCTCCGCTCCCCCCGTGCTCTTGTCCGCTCACCCCCGTGCTCCAATCACCCCCCCGTGCTCTGATCCAACCCCCCTGGACTCCGATCCACCCCCCGTGCTCCGATACACCCCCCCGTGCTCCGATACACCCCCCCGTGCTCCGATCCACCCCCCCGTGCTCCGATCCACCCACCGTGCTCCGATCCACCCACCGTGCTCCGATCCACCCACCGTGCTCCGATCCACCCACCGTGCTCCGATCCACCCCCCCGTGCTCCGATCCACCCCCCCGTGCTCCGATCCCCCCCCATGCTCCCCCCCACCCCATCATACTTACCGTTCCTCCTGGGGTCCGTCCGTCTTCTCCCTGGGCGCCGCCATCTTCCAAAATGGCGGGCGCATGCGCAGTGCGCCCGCCGAATCTGCCGGCCGGCAGATTCGTTCCAAAGTGCATTTTGATCACTGAGATATAACCTATCTCAGTGATCAAAATAAAAAAAATAGTAAATGACCCCCCCCCCCCCCTTTGTCACCCCCATAGGTAGGGACAATAAAAAAATAAAGAATTTTTTTTTTTTCCACTAAGGTTAGAATAGGGTTAGGGTTAGGGCTAGGGCTAGGGTTAGGGTTAGGGTTAGAAAATGACATCATGACATGGACAAAAATTTTTTTTTAACTTTATTAATTTAGCTTTAAAAAACGCTTACAAAACTGCATGAAAAAACGCACTTCAAAACTGCACTGAAAAAAAACGCATAAAAAACGCACAAAAAACGCACCTGCGGATTCTGCCAGGAGATGCAGATTTAGTGCAGATTTTATGCAGAAAATTCTGCACCAAATCTGCATCGTGCGCACACAGCCTTAGGCTGTGTGCACTCAAATTCTTTATTTTTTTAGTGTCCCTACCTATGGGGGTGACAAAGGGGGGGGGGGGTCATTTACAATTTTTTTAATTTTGATCACTGAGATATTATATATTATATCTCAGTGATCAAAATGCACTTTGGAACGAATCTGCCGGCCGGCAGATTCGGTGGGCGCACTGCGCATACGCCCGCCATTTTGGAAGATGGCGGCGCCCAGGGAGAAGACAGACGGACCCCGGGAGGAACGGTAAGTATAATGGGGTGGGGGGGGAGCACGGGGAGGATCGGAGCATGGGGGGTGGATCGGAGTGCAGGGGGGTTGGATCAGAGCACGGGGGGGTGATTGGTGAGCGGACAAGAGCACGGGGGGAGCAGAGCACAGGACGGAGGGGAGCCGGAGCAGTGTACCGGACAGATCGGTGGCTTGGGGGGGGATCGGTGGGGTGGGGGCACATGTTATATGTTGTATGTAATGTATGTTTTGTGTGTTTGTGTTTTTAACCCATTGTAGTCAGTCGCCTGACGATGGGACAACTCTCCCATCATCACATTTCGATGGGAGAAGTAGTCCCACCCGATGAATGACTACAATGAGTCACTACTGACAGAGAGACAGACACACAGACCGACACACACACACACAGACCGACACACACACACACACAGACACTACATACCATTTCCACCATGCGCTTCACATCGATCCCCATCCATTTTCACTACACTCCGCCCACACACTTCCTCCACATCACTGACGTCACTTCCGTCTGCTGCGGTTTTGACACCCAAATCCGCATAAAATCTGCAGATGGTTTTTACATCTGCAGTTTTTATGCGGATTTGACCCACAAAATGAGAGCCTATGGGTGCAGAAACGCTGCAGAACTGCACAAAAGAAGTGACATGCACTTCTTTGAAATCTGCAGCGTTTCTGCACCATGTGCACAGCTTTTTTTTTTTCCTATTGATTTTCATTGAATTGTAACTCACAGTGCAGTTCTGCAGCGTTTCTGCTGCAGAAATAAACGCTGCAGAACTGCATTAGATCTGCATCGTGTGCACATACCCTAACATGCGAACTTCAAAGCTGTGAAACAAAACAATGTAGTGCATGACTGACCGCTTTCAGCTCTTTCAAGTTTGAGGAGTTCTGCATCTCCTCTATGTTCCACTGTTACTGGGCTAGGCTGTCCCCTATATGGGAGCCCCAACCTTCCGGACTAGCATCTGTGGTGACTAGACTGGACGGTCTTATTACCCATGGGACACCGCTGGAAAGATGGGTATCGTCCAGTCACCAAGTCAAGGTGGTTAACACTTCTGCAGACGAGGTTATTATTCCCTCTAGATGACCGCGCAAGTTCTCCTTGCAGAGGACCTCATGCTGCAACCCCCAGGTATAGCACTGTGCCCATTGGACTGCCAGAATGCAGGAGGTAAGTGATCCTAAAAGTGATATAGCTTCTCTTCCAAGGTTTGTCCATCACCATTCTAACTTTCACATTTATACCTAATTTTTTTTACCTCTGGAAGCAGACATTTTTGATTTGTGGAATCCAAATGAAGGCCCAGGAAAGTCTGAAGGGTCTGTGGCACCAGCCTGGACTTCTCGAAATTGATAATCCATCACAACGCCTGTAGAGACGAAAATGCGTAAGTCGGTTACTACTTTGGGAGGTAGGTTGAGTTTCCCACTACTAGGAAATCATCTAAATATGGTATAATCAACGTATCCTGCGGACGTAAAAAGGACATCACGTCCAATATTATTTTTGTGAATAGTCAAGGTGCCATGGAGAGACCGAAGGGCATTGCTGCAATCTGAAAATGGCAGACTCTCCCTGCTACGATCACTGCCACACTGAGATACTGCTAGTATTTGATATATATAGGAAGATGATAATATGCATCTTTTACATCCAATCCGGCCATCATACATCTAGGAAATAAAAGTTTGATAGTGGAACTAATTTGACTCCATCTTCAATTTACGATTGTAAAGAAAGGTGTTTAAAGGGACACTGTCACCTGAATTTGGAGGGAACAATCTTCAGCCATGGAGGCGGGGTTTTTGATTCACCCTTTCCTTACCCGCCGGCTGCATGCTGGCTGCAATATTGGATTGAAGTTCATTCTCTGTCCTCCGTAGTACATGCCTGCACAAGGCAATCTTGCCTTGCGCAGGTGTGTACTATGGAGGACAGAGAATGAACTCCAATCCAATATTGCAGCCAGCATGCAGCCAGCGGGTAAGGAAAGGGTGAATTAAAAACCCAAAAACCCTGCCTCCATGGCTGAAGATTGTTCCCTCCAAATTCAGGTGACAGTGTCCCTTTAACTTCTTTAAATTTATAATTGTCCTAAATGACCTGTCCAGTTTAGAGACCAGGAACAAAGGGGAATAAAATCCCCTTCCTTCCTGACCCACTGGAACTTCTACCAGGACATTTTTGGACACTAAGTTAAGGATTTTTGATTCAAGAGTTACAGTGGGGCAAAAAAGTATTTGGTCAGTCAGCAATAGTGCAAGTTCCACCACTTAAAAAGATGAGAGGCGTCTGTAATTTACATCATAGGTAGACCTCAACTATGGGAGACAAACTGAGAAAAAAAAATCCAGAAAATCACATTGTCTGTTTTTTTAACATTTTATTTGCATATTATGGTGGAAAATAAGTATTTGGTCAGAAACAAAATTTCATCTCAATACTTTGTAATATATCCTTTGTTGGCAATGACAGAGGTCAAACGTTTTCTGTAAGTCTTCACAAGGTTGCCACACACTGTTGTTGGTATGTTGGCCCATTCCTCCATGCAGATTTCCTCTAGAGCAGTGATGTTTTTGGCTTTTCGCTTGGCAACACGGACTTTCAACTCCCTCCAAAGGTTTTCTATAGGGTTGAGATCTGGAGACTGGCTAGGCCACTCCAGGACCTTGAAATGCTTCTTACGAAGCCACTCCTTCGTTGCCCTGGCGGTGTGCTTTGGATCATTGTCATGTTCAAAGACCCAGCCACGTTTCATCTTCAATGCCCTTGCTGATGGAAGCAGGTTTGCACTCAAAATCTCACGATACATGGCCCCATTCATTCTTTCATGTACCCGGATCAGTCGTCCTGGCCCCTTTGCAGAGAAACAGCCCCAAAGCATGATGTTTCCACCACCATGCTTTACAGTAGGTATGGTGTTTGATGGATGCAACTCAGTATTCTTTTTCCTCCAAACACGACAAGTTGTGTTTCTACCAAACAGTTCCAGTTTGGTTTCATCAGACCATAGGACATTCTCCCAAAACTCCTCTGGATCATCCAAATGCTCTCTAGCAAACTTCAGACGGGCCCAGACATGTACTGGCTTAAGCAGTGGGACACGTCTGGCACTGCAGGATCTGAGTCCATGGTGGCGTAGTGTGTTACTTATGGTAGGCCTTGTTACATTGGTCCCAGCTCTCTGCAGTTTATTCACTAGGTCCCCCCGCGTGGTTCTGGGATTTTTGCTCACCGTTCTTGTGATCATTCTGACCCTACGGGGTGGGATTTTGCGTGGAGCCCCAGATCGAGGGAGACTATCAGTGGTCTTGTATGTCTTCCATTTTCTAATTAGTGCTCCCACTGTTGATTTCTTCACTCCAAGCTGGTTGGCTATTGCAGATTCAGTCTTCCCAGCCTGGTGCAGGGCTACAATTTTGTTTCTGGTGTCTTTTGACAGCTCTTTGGTCTTCACCATAGTGGAGTTTGGAGTCAGACTGTTTGAGGGTGTGCACAGGTGTCTTTTTATACTGATAACAAGTTTAAACAGGTGCTATTACTACAGGTAATGAGTGGAGGAAAGAGGAGACTCTTAAAGAAGAAGTTACAGGTCTGTGAGAGCCAGAAATCTTGATTGTTTGTTTCTGACCAAATACTTATTTTCCACCATAATATGCAAAAAAAAAATGTTAAAAAAACAGACAATGTGATTTTCTGGATTTTTTTTCTCAGTTTGTGTCCCATAGTTGAGGTCTACCTATGATGTCAATTACAGACGCCTCTCATCTTTTTAAGTGGTGGAACTTGCACTATTGCTGACTGACTAAATACTTTTTTACCCCACTGTATTTGTTGTTCTGGGGATTTGAGAGCTGTTAAAACGATTCATGAGGAATTCAACAGAATTCCAATCCGAACCTTACTAGGTTTAAGACCCAGGTACTTGCTGTCATTTCCTTCCATTTTTGGTGGAAAAATGTTTGTTTGCCTCCTACTGGAGGATCTGGGCTATCAGAACCTGCTACCGTTCTGTGAAGAATGTCCTTTGAATATAGCCCCTTTGTTTGCCCTCTTTCATTGCCCGGTCTTGGCTTCTTGACGTCTTTCTTTTGTTAAATGGATGTCTCTTAAATGCTCTCCTATAAAACGGAAGAGACTGATTAGGGAACCCCTTCTTTCTTTCACTCTGGTGAGTATCTCATCAAGTACACTTCCAAAGAAAAACTCACCCTGACACAGGATCGCAGTTACATTTTTGAGTCCGTATTTCCCTTCCAGCTCTTGAGCCACAAAGTGCATCTTTTGGCATTAACTAGACCAACTGATCTAGCAAGTGGAATGCAGCCGCTCCTCTTATTAATGGAGTGGTGGATAACAATTTTGTCTGCTCAATCTGTTGCTCAAGTTGGTCTATCCATACTAGCATTGACCTTGCCGTGCAGGTCGTGGATATGGCTGACTTAAATGTCCCAGTAGAGGCTTCCCACACCCTCTTAAGAGAGGTCTCTGCTCTACAATCAAACGGTTCAGATAACACCCCTGCATCCTCCACTGGCAGAGTTGATTGTTTAGATGTGGAGGCTACTGCTGCGTCCACTTTAGGGACTTTAGCCCAGTTTAACAATTCCTCATCACTAAATGGATATTTCCTCTTAGAAGCTGAGGGAAGGAAGCCCCTCTGGTTTTGTTTGTCCCATTCCCTTTTTACTAGGTCTTTTACTGCCGGAATTACAGGAAAGGCTTTCTTCTTTCTCTGAGCAAGTTCTGCAAATATTATGTCTTGAGTTGTTCGGGCTTCTTTGCATTTATGCACCCCATAGTGTTCCTAACCAACTTAACCAAATTGTCTATACTTTCTATAGGAAAGCACGATCGTCCCTCTACATCAAATGAAAGGGAGGATGAAGACAACTGCGAGGAGTCAGAAGCCTGTTCCTGCAGTCAATAGTAATAACGGTCCTAGGAGCGCTGGAAATGAGACCAAAACAAGGATTTTAGTGTTGAACAACAACGCGTTTCAACAGTTAAACCGTCTTCATCAGGTGGAACTTCCACCTGATGAAGACGGTTTAACCGTTGAAACGCGTTGTGGTTCAACACTAAAATCCATGTTTTGGTCTCATTTCCAGCGCTCCTAGGACAGTTATTACTATTTACTGCATTTTGTATCTTCCTAGAAGGTTAACGGCTGGAGCTGCGGTGGACCTTTTGCTTTCAATTCTAACTGTGACCCTCACAGCGCTCCCTAGTGACCGCTTTCTTTTCCCTTGTATTTCAGAAGCCTGTTCTTGGTCTCTATCGGACTCTGAACTGGATATGGGGGCCATCTTTTTCCTTTTTACTCATATGGCTCTTCGGTGTTTTGGTCTGGCCTAGGGCCTGACGCTCCTCTCTTAACATGCTAATGTCCGTTGATGTTACTACAGCCTCCCCCTGTAGCGTCTCACTAAAACAACCCTGACATAGTCTCTTGGGGTAGGAGTCAGGAAGGGACTCCCTGGATAATGCACACTCCTTATGCTTAGATTTTTTTTGCTTGGTTTAAACGGAGGTATACAGAAAGGGGAGTTACCTTAATAGGTAGAGCTCCGCACAGTCACCCAGTGAAGCTTATACGGTACCGGTTCTGGAGGTCGAGATACAGTCAAGAGTCCTGGATGGGTTTGATATTCCACCTCAAACTCCTGTCCATGTAGCCTCCTTCTCTGGAGTGTCCACTGGTCTTGCCCACACTATGCTCCTGTAAATCCACCACTGTTGGGTGTGTCTCATGTTCACCTGGGGATGACGTGTTTAGCACCCCGACGGTACTATATCCACCAGTATTTATAGTTACCTCCCAGGCATCTTTTTTTTTTTTTGCACATGCACAGTGCGATCCCCGCCATGCGCCGTCTGCATAACCTCCTCCAGTCCCCCCGGAAGTTATCCAGCCACTTCCAGGGCAGGGAACACTTACGGTCTACTGCACGTGACAAGCTATTCACTTCCCCGACACTGCGCGCTGATACCGGTTAAACAGAGGAGTCGGCAGCCGATGCACAAATCCTAGCTCCTGCATGAGCCCGGGCGGCCTCACACCATTCACGCACCTTCCGCCATATAGTCCTCCGTAAGGTAGGTGTGGATCTGGTCCTCACATACCCAGCCCAGACAGGAAGGGGAGGGGGGGGGGTGAAGAGACTGATAGACAGGGTTTCCCCAACACCACTTCTGGAACCGCAGTCCTTGCCGTTCTCAACGGATACTGCACAGGAGGCATGCATTGGCCTAGGTACGCTTCTTTTCTTCTCCGTAGGTTGTCCTTCGGTTCCTGTAGGAACAGGAAACCAAATGAGGAGAGGCAGGCCGACCCCTTTTATTCCTGTAGGTTTCCTGTTCCTATGGGCAGATCCCTCACATGTGGATGCTGTCATAGCGAAGAGTAAAACAGGGAGTTTATCAAAACTGCAGCAAGCAGTCCAGTAAGTGATGTTATGTTGCTCTCAGCTGGAACAGCATAAACTTGACACAATGCCTTTAAAATACAATAAAAAAAAAATAATAATAGAAGAAGGGGGCCCAAACAAATTACCTAGATGCACCATAATTTTGAAGCAGACTAAAAGGTGAAGAGTAAGCAACCCATGACTTTGTGTAATTAAGAGTAACAGGCTTGCAATATACACCAAACATATCTCACTGTGCACACCATTATGTTGCATTTTGCTGCATCAGCAGCCAGCATGGCCTACTTCCAAGATGTCCAAATGTAAAACCGCATCAATAAGTCTAATCCAGGTTGTCACAAAACAGAAACCTATAATAAACGGCCTCAACCTTGTTTGTCAGGCAGAGCCAGCTCTACGCTCCCACATCTGCATACTTCTCATACCTCACCATTAAAATGAACCTGCTGAGCCATATGGACAAACTTGAAAAATAGAGATTGTTGAGCAAGGCACAGCAGCGGTATTAATTCCCAGAAGCGATTTTCATGATTACCCCATGAGAGAAAATAAGCCATAATGGTTTTGCCATTCTTTGGATCAAACATCTAGATCTGGGGAAGGTTTAACATCATGAACACAAAAGCTCTACGTAAATAAAGCTAAATCTTATTATAATACTGTGGACAAAACAGAACTAAGACAAAAAGGTAGTGTTGTAGGCAAGACATTACTAAATGTCAATCCCTAGTATAAATTTACAAAGAGCTTGGTTGCCATAACGAGGTCCATTGCTGCTGTTGGGTGGGTGATGAACTGCAATCTGAAATGTGAAGAAAGCCAAAGAATTTGTTTAATCACTAAACATGTATGTATTATAGTATAAGTTAAGCAAAATACTTTCAAATTGCCATCTTCCCTGGTTTCCAGCAGCGCTCTAGTCCTCTTCTCACTCATGTGACTGGAATTCAAGACTTGACTAATCACACTGGGGTTTGTGTGTTAACTGGAAGTCGTTTTTTTACAATGTGACTTCTGGATCACATATAAAGCCCAACAGAAAAGTTAGAATAGAAGTCACATGAGAAGAGGATCAGAGCCAGGTTTTAAATAGGGGAAGACTGCTATCGGTAGCTTTTATTGCACTTACACAGTTATACAGGTTTAGATAAAAAAAAAAAATCATCGGAGTGCTTCTTTAACAATGGGTCAACACTGGAATACCATTTAATACTCTATAGACAAGTCATAATTGATATAAACTTATGATCCTGGTTTGGTTCAGGAGCACTGTGGGAAGTCTAGTTATTGTGGCTAGAAAGCAGATGCAAAATATTGTCTTATTACAACATCTGAAAACTTTTTTTTTTTGGGATGCAATGCACAATTTTTGTTGTGGTTTATGCAACTTTTATAAAGAACACTAATTTGCTGGTGTTTTAACCAAAAAAAAAAAAATGTAGAAAAAAAACATAATATATACAGCTCTGGCAAGAATTAAGAGACCACTGCAAAATGTTCAGTTTGTCTGATTTCTCTCTTTATAGGTATATTTTTGAGTAAAATGTAAATTGTTCTTTTATTTTATAAACTTCTGCCATGTCTCCGAATTGCCAAGCAGTAAATTGTTTTTTATTTCTGAAAAGGAGAACTGGTCAAAATTACAAAAAAAAAAAAACCCCAGTGCTTTCAGACCTCAAAGAAAAAAAGCTGAAAATCATTTAGAAACAACAATACTAATGTTGTAACTCAGGAAGAGTTCAGAAATCAATATTTTGTGGAATAACCATGATTTTTAATCACAGCTTTCATGCGTCTTGGCATGCTTTCCACCAGTCTTTCACCCTGCTGGTGTAATAATATAAGCAGTTCTTCTTTGTTTGATGGCTTGTGACTATCCATCATCCTCTTGATTACATTCCAGAGGTTTTCAATGGGGTTCAGGTCTGGAGATTGGGCTGCCCATGGCAGGGTTTTGATGTGGTTGTCTCAATTTTTTGCCAGAGCTGTATATTACATTGAAGAGGGAAAAAAAAAAAATTATATATATCTTTTCAATGCTAGAAGCTTCCAAACAACGAGAGAGTATATCAAAATATTTTGGTCACAGCAGAACCTGAAATATCAATCTTACTGATGAGAACATGTATAAAAAAAAAATAGAAAATAAAAAGTATACAGTGTATAAAAGTTTATTCAGACATACTAATGAAGTTTATACTTCATTAACATTAAAGTGAACCTTTAAAGCCGTTGAATGATTCATCCTAACAATGGAAGCAGAAATGGTACCAGCGTGTTGACCACTTCTTCAGCAAGAATACAACTAATGTTGTGCCAGCAACACAACCACTCTTTCCACATATCTCTAGCGAGAGTCTTATACATTCTGTCATGTGTGGACGTGGCCTTAAAAGTATATATTCCAAAATCTGCGGGTGGCAGTCTATGAATGAAATATGGTATCGAACGGGTGTAGGTTACGAATCTGCATTTTAAGACTAGAGCAACAAAAGAATATTCTGCATGACGCATCTATAAGAGCATGAACACTAATTTAGATCATACCACAGAGAAGGTCGAGAAAGTAACTTTAGGCTTAAATGGCCAGCTAAAATATCAAGCCGAATATGAACCCGAGACTTGAGATGTCACTAAATAAATGCACCCATCTAAACCGTCAACATCAAGAATATAAAAATAAAAGTGGACATTTCTAATCTTAAAAACGTATCTGTGTATGCACAGACTGACTCTTAAGGAAGGGCTCAGACAGGTATATTTCACAGTTCACATATGGATCGGATTTGCTTTGACCAGGTCTCACCTTCAGTACTTCGCAATGAAAACCGTAACTGTTTATTTCGTAAAACCAATAGCACACATGAAAAAGTGAGATTTCCTAATACATCTTATCAAAGAAATCTGCTACTTTCTACTCCAGGACTAAACGTTTTCAAAATCACAGGTAAGATCTGTCTTCAGTGAATACAGATTTCTCCATTAGAGAGAAAATCTCATCAACTGTCATTTATGTAAATCACTGCAAAGGGCCCATATATTATTCTTGCACAGGGGTCCTCTTCTGTTCGTGCCCACTCCTCCTCCTCCCCCTCTCACCTGCATAGAATGTGATCAGTAATGACAGTCGTCTCCCATTCCAGTAATGTAAAAATCTGTCTGCACTGAAGACAGATTTTACCCAGAAATGAAGCGTTGTGTAGACCCAAATGCTGTAGATCTGCATTCAGTTCGGCGACTTCTGTCTGTACGTGGACCATTGAATACACTGGTCTGTACCCAGTCTAAGTTTTGGGGTCTCAGTTTTGTGCAAAAAAGGGTTTTCTGAATGTCAGAGTTAACAGGAAGACCTCCACATAGGTAAAGTTATGAAGTTACAAGCAGATTGAGATAGGAGAAAAACAAAAAAAAGCTTCTGAGCTATAGGTCATTAAACTAGCAGCCTAGTACCCAGACGACAAGTGACTGCAGCTGCACTTTACAACATTTACAACTTCACTATACCTACTACAGTGTACCAAAAGTAAAATAGACCTCGACAACCTGACCGAATAATTACAAATCCTATATACACCATGGGTATCAATTTACATATTTGACAATAAAAAAAATGCTGTTGGTACTAAAGCCTTTACTGTAGGAAAACAAATATATTTACATTTTATACAAAAACCTTCAACAAAAAATATAATAAAAAAGTAAAGAAATGGACAACAATATTTAGGAGCTTGTATTTCAAGAATCTGGTAAGTCCTCCATCTTCAGGATATCTGTGCCTCAACACGAGTCACCAAAAAAAAAAAAAAATTCAGCAGACACATTAAGACATTTGATGTCCATCTTCTCTCGAGTTCGGTTTGTTCCAAGCCATTACTGAACCCACAATATATATGGATATATGTCTGTTTGTATGCACAGGTACAGTTTAAAATCCAAGTTAAAATCCCATTCTTCTCTTCTGTTAGAACAGTCTTCCTACTTCTACACAAACCCACAGATTTTGGCCCAGATAAGTCTTTCGAAAAATATGGCAGCCGTCACTTTGTGTGGATAAGCTTCAGTGATGATTGGTCACTATAGTCCTCACATATACGCACATGGTGGATTATTGTGGACTGCGGTGGTGGTGCATCATTTGTAGTCGTTTTATAGGCTGTTTCCCAGCCGTCACTTTCAGTAGATTACTTCATAGACTGTGGCCTTCTTGTCCCCTGATCCAGTGACAATGTATTTGTCATCCACAGAGATGTCACAGCTCAGCACAGAAGAGGATTCTTTGGACTGTAGGAAGAAAATTAAGAAATTAATTTGCAATTCTTAAAACTTAAATGAGTACCATATATATACTCGAGTATAAGCCGACCAGAGTATAAGCCGACCCCTCTAATTTTGCCACAAAATACTGGGAAAACTTATTGACTCGAGTATAAGCCTAGGGTGGGAAATGCAGCAGCTACCGGTAAATGTCAAAAATAAAAATAGATACTAATAAAAGTAAAATTAATTGAGACATCAGTAGGTTAAGTGTTTTTGAATATCCATATTGAATCAGGAGCCCCATATAATGCTCCATACAGTTCATGATGGGCCCCATAAGATGCTCCATATTAAACTATGCCGATATAATGCTGCATAAAAGGTTAATGATGGCCCCATAAGATGCCCCATAGAATATTATGCCCCATATAATGCACAAAGGTTGATGGCCCCATAAGATGCTCCATAGAATAATATGCCCCATATGCTGCTGCGATTAAAAAAAAAAAAAAAAAAAAATAGTAAATAAAAAAAAACAAACAAAAAAAAACAAAACACGACACTTGTCGCTGGGGGTCTGGTGCCGTGTCCTGAGCAGGTGCTGACAACGGCGCTCTATGGGGGCCAGGTGCGGGAGTCGCCGCTGGCTCATGACACCGGCACTTGCAATATTAACTTGTCCCCGTTCCACCGCCGCGCACCGCTTTGTCTTCCGGGTCTCTGCAGTGACTGCTCAGGCAGAGAGTGCGCACTAACCACGTCACCATAGTCAAATGCCAGGAAGCATCAAAAATCAAAGCTGCTTTATAGAAAACATGACGTACCAAAGAGCCAAAAATGTAATAAAAATGCATGTAGAAATACACATTAAAAAAATAAAATCAAATAACCCAATTAACCTAATTCGTGCAGAAAATCTGTAACATCAAGAACTCAAATAACCATAATGGGAACATGGCCTTAAAGTTATAAAATTAATGTAAATACTCACCTGGAATATACTGGCTCCATATGGAGTTCTCCAGGCATTAAGAAGGTTGTCTTTCCCTGTACTCACGAACCATTTACCTGTGCCAAAGAAAATAATAAGTCACTACAAATAAGGAAAGTCACATTAACATTTATTGCAGAATTTCAAGGATAGAAAAACTAATCAGGAAAAGCCAGGGATTTTCATTGCAGCTAATGGCCCGCCAATATTTAGCATTCGGCCATGTCGGGCACACGAGTACCTGTGTGCTCCCAGTCTGGAGGCCTAAAACAATTTTCATACTTAAATGCCCATCAAGTCATACAGGAATGTTTACAACTTTCCTATACCAGCAGTCGATAAAAGAATGAAAATCTGTCAGCTTTCAAAGTCCGGCTGCGTGCGGCAGCATAAATCTTGCCTAAAAATGTATTACACAGCATTGGTTAGCCACCCAACCTCACACTAAGGAAAAGAAAAGTGTTGGATGATCTCCAACACAAGCTTGGCACAGGATTGACCAAGGTACTAATAAAACAACTTGCTCACATTAAAGCTGGGGGTGTTTGCAGCTTTCAGCGCACATTCACTGTGGTCTGACTTTATAGCATAGCTGCCTTTTAGTCAGTCTAGCCCTGAGCTACAGTTTAGAGAAACTAACAGGAAGGGGACAATGTCACAGTGTTCCCCATCAGACCTTAAAGATGCCAGCGTCGCATCCGCTGCCGGCTGGCGCTATTGCCAAGGCAATACCCAAACTTAATCAGCTACTGACACAAAGCTCATCCCACCTGACTTATAACCGTTATTTTCACTGTTCTGTCTGAAGTATTGTGCTAGTTTTTAATCCAGAATTTCGTTTGAAAATGTGAAGTATTTTAAACACAATAGGTCTCGAAATCTACTTACCACAATAGGCAAACTTTAAGGACAACACGCAGCTCTCGTGAAGGTGTAACTGATATTTGTCAGGCTTATTAACATGTAGAACCTCCACATTACTGCTCTCCATTCCTACTGCAAGCCATTCACCCGTTGGACAGTACCCAAGAGAGAAGATCTAGAAGGTATGCAAGAGCATCAAGAAGATTAAATCACCTCTTTAGGTCCCAAAGGACAAACTGTTAGTGATAAATCACAATAAGTAAAGGTACCGTCACACATAATATCGTTAACGATATCGTTGCTTTTTGTGACGTAGTAACGATATCGTTAAGGAAATCGTTATGTGTGACAGCGACCAACGATCAGGCCCCTGCTGGGAGATCGTTGGTCGCTGAGGAAAGTCCAGAACTTTATTTAGTCGCTGGACTTCCCGCTGACATCACTGGATCGGCGTGTGTGACGCCGATCCAGCGATGTCTTCACTGGTAACCAGGGTAAACATCGGGTTACTAAGCGCAGGGCCGCGCTTAGTAACCCGATGTTTACCCTGGTTACCAGCGTAAACGTTAAAAAAACAAACACTACATACTTACCTTCGCTGTCTGTCCCCGGCACTGTGCTTCTCTGCACTCCTCCTGCATCCTGTGTTAGCGCCGGCCAGCCGGAAAGCACAGCGGTGACGTCACCGCTCTGCTTTCCGGCTGACTGGCGCTGACAGTGCAGAGGAAAGCAGAGCGCCGGAGGACAGACAGCTGAAGGTTACCGGGGACCTCGGGATCGTTGGTCGCTGGACAGCTGTCTGTGTGACAGCTCTCCAGCGACGCTGCAGCGATCGACATCATTGTCGGTATCGCTGCAGCGTCGCTTAGTGTGACGGTACCCTAAGCAGCAAGTAATGATAAGATCTGTTTGAAGTTCCTATAATACAGCCATACAGTTGTTAATCAGATGAGCGCCTACTCTTTAGCAACAGTACCGTTTTGCCAAGTCAGAACCCAGCAAATTTTATTTTTTAGTTCATGCCCACTGCTCACCGGAGTATATATTTTTTAAACCTTTCACGACACAAGGAATTGCCGCCAACAGGCAATTGTTAACCTGATTAAATGCGGCTGTCAATCTGACAGCAGCACTTTGTGCGCAGAGGAGTGAGAGTGTCCTTGTTTCCATCCATCGGAATGCCTATGGCAGAGCTTCAAAGGAGACAGCATACTGCGTACAGCACAAGCCATCTTCAATACACATTTGGTATTGCCACGATCAGAAAAGTCTGATCTATTAAAATATAAAAACAGTTAATCAGATCAGTGAACGCCGTAAACGGGAAAATTTCAAGAACGCCAAAATTACGGGGTTTTTTGGTAGCCAAAATTCCACCCCCAAAAATGCTGCAACAAGCAATTAAGAAGTCACATCTATCCCCAAAATGGTACTAAAAAAATTAAATAAAAAAAAAGTATTGCCCCCCCCCTAAATAAGCTATCATACAGCTTCATTGGATGAAAAATAATAACATTCCGGCTCTCAAAAAAGGTCAACTTAATTTTTTTTCTTTTTGCAAACTTCAGATTTTGTTTTCACCACCAAAATAAAAAAAACTGGACATATTTGGTACCACCGTAATCATACTGATGAGGCGAATCCTACTGCATGGCCATTATTAACCCCGCAAAAAAAATTACACCGTAAAACCAATTCCCAAAAAACAGTATCAGATTTGTGTTTTTTCAGAATTTCACCGCACTTGGAATTTTGTTCTCCTGTTTTTGAGTACATTATGTAGTAGATTTAACAGGTTCTCATTCTTGATAGGCGGATCCCCTCTCTCGTGTGGTGATGTCTTTGGCTCTAGAAATTTCTATTACTTGTATTTTATGCTTTTTTTTTTCTTTTTTAAACATATCCAATTGTGAAACTTATTCAAAGATCTACTGGCTATGCTTTGCAGACACGAGCCGCGATGGCGACAGTTTTAATTATATGACAAAACTGGTGACAGGTTCCCTTCCACCCCTTCATGCCGCAGCCCATTATTGTTTTTTTCATTTCTATTTTTCCTCCCCTTCTTCCTAGAGCCATAACCTTTATTTTTCTGTCCACATAGGTATCTGAGGGCTTGTTTTTTGCAGGATGAGTTGTACTTTTAAATGATGCCATTCATTTTACCACACAATCAAAATAGAATTAGTGGAGATGTAAAAAATAAAATAAAAATTTTTCAAACTATCATTTACCTTACACAACTTTCTCTCTAGGAATTGCAATTTCAATGTTGAGTGCATTTGCCCAGCTCAGAATAAATTCAACAAATTGCAGCCATAGCCACCTTACTAGTGACAGAAAACCATGGAATAGTTTTTTTTTTCTGATAGGCAATTTATACAGCCCCAACCACAGGCAGCATGGTCATATCGTATGAAACACTAAGTTTTGGCTGCCAAACTAGTTTGCGGGTAACTGACCGGTCTTCATCCATGTGTGCACATTGGAAGAGACCCAACTATCTTCTCCAGCAACACTGGGAATGGCCACTCAGGAGTAGAGCCAGATTACTTTAGTATTTTCCTGTAGTCTACAGCCAGATTCTTTTAAAGCAAGTTTCTTTCTGAAAGGTCAGAGCATTTCAGAGAAGAATATACTTTGCTGCAATCATGTAACCAAGTGGCGATTCATGCTCCCTATGGCTTGGACAGCGTGAGTCACCTGACAGGTTTCATTTAAATCCTTAAGAGCTCCAGGTACTAGCCCAGAGTTAAGAAGTCTTAATAGCATTAATGAGTTATTCGCTCCTGAGAATATGCTTTGTAGAGATACAGTTAGCTGTTAGCTGAAATTTAGCATTTTGCTCTTTAACAACTTTCCACAACAGAGAGGGGAGGGATATTATAGTAAGTCAATGCCATGTCAGGTAACCACATAAAACAAACAAGGGCTGCTCTGGTTGTAGAAACAGACTGGAGAGGTCAACATGAAACCAAGAAACTTGAGCAGGTGCCCAAGGCATGGTTTGTAGGCCATGTAAAGCTGAAGCTAGAACAAACAAAAAGTGGGTGAAACAAAAGCTACCTCCAAAAATAAACCAGTTACCTGTGAAGTGAAGTCGTGTTGCTGGAGCTGTCGGCCTTCACGTAGATCCCAGGACCTCACGGTGTTGTCCAAACCTCCAGTCCAGAGCTTGGTACCATCATTAGAAATGTCAATACAGCTGGCTCCATCTGTGTGGCCCTGGAATTGCCTGATAAGACAAACAAGATTGAATAATGATTTCCTGCCAGTAGTCAAGGTAAACATTGCTACATTGTTAGCTTTGGACTTTCCCTACATGTGTCATCTCTTGTAAATCCAGTGAAATGGAACACTAACCCTCCCATGCTAACACATCTAAACTACAACCACAGGTTCAAGCTGCTAGCATTATTAGAAGCAAGTTCAAAAGGCTTCAGTCTAAAGGCCCCTTCACATTAAGCGACGCTGCAGCGATACCGACAACGATCCGGATCGCTGCAGCGTCGCTGTTTGGTCGCTGGAGAGCTGTCACACAGACCGCTCTCCAGCGACCAACTATCCCGAGGTACTCGGTAACCAGGGTAAACATCGGGTAACTAAGCGCAGGGCCGCGCTTAGTAACCCGATGTTTACCCTGGTTACCATGCTAAAAGTAAAAAACAAACAAACACTAGATACTTACCTACAGCCGTCTGTCCTCCAGCGCTGCGCTCTGCTTCTCTGCTCTCCTCCTGTACTGGCTGTGAGCCGGAAAGCAGAGCGGTGACGTCACCGCTCTGCTTTCCGGCTCACAGCCAGTACAGGAGGAGTGCAGAGCACAGCGCTGGAGGACAGACGGCTGTAGGTAAGTATCTAGTGTTTGTTTTTTTTTACTTTTAGCATGGTAACCAGGGTAAACATCGGGT
This sequence comes from Ranitomeya imitator, assembly GCF_032444005.1. Classification (NCBI taxonomy): domain Eukaryota; kingdom Metazoa; phylum Chordata; class Amphibia; order Anura; family Dendrobatidae; genus Ranitomeya; species Ranitomeya imitator. The sequence continues at coordinate 410,343,279 of NC_091282.1, read as the reverse complement.
TACTAAGCGCGGCCCTGCGCTTAGTTACCCGATGTTTACCCTGGTTACCAGTGAAGACATCGCTGGATCGGTGTCACACACGCCGATCCAGCGATGTCAGCAGGGAGTCCAGCGACGAAATAAAGTTCTGGACTTTATTCAGCGACCAACGATCTCCCAGCAGGGGCCTGATCGTTGGTCGCTGTCACACATAACGATTTCATTAACGATATCGTTGCTACGTCACAAATAGCAACGATATCGTTAACAATATCGTTATGTGTGAAGGTACCTTTAGTAATACTGCACAGAAAGGCACCAAACCGTTTCCAAAACCGTGTCAATTTCTGGTACCATCAAAAACCAATCTGAAATTCTTGGAACTTTGTGGCTACCCCTTTGGAGGGAAAATGGCAGATTATGTATAAGACTAGACATCATTAAATTGCTTTAAAGCACTTTTTGCGTTTTCGTTCCCCTCCTTCAGAGCCATAACTTTTTTATTTTTCCATCAATATGGCCATGTGAGGGCTTATTTTTTGCGAGAAGTTGTACTTTTGAACGACATGATTGGTTCTAGCATGTCGTGCACTAGAAAACAGGAAAAAAATTCCAAGTGCAGCAAAATTGCAAAAAAGTGCAATCCCACAGTTTTTGGTTTGACTTTTTGCTAGGTTCACTAAATGCTAAAACTCACCTGCCATTATGATTCTCCAGGTCATTACGAGTTCATAGACACCAAACATGTCTAGGTTGTTTTGTATCTAAGGCTGGGTTCACATTGCGTTATGGCAGTCCGTTAGTCTGACTGCGTTACACCGCGGCATAACGCGGTGTAACGCAGTCCGTTAACGCTGCCATTAACCCCTGTTATCGGGCGCATCACCAACGCATGCCATAATGGGCATGTGCTAGTGATGTACCGTCATTCAGTGACGGACCCTCGGACGTGGACTGCAGCGTCTGAGGCTCTGTCGACGCTAGCACAGATAAATCTGCGCTAGCGGTATAGAATAACGCGATGGCGTGTATGCTATAGCGTTAACGCAGCCCGTCAACACTACGCGTTGAACGGGCTGCTTTAACAAAATGTGAACCTGGCCCAAGTGGTAAAAAAAAAAAAAAAAAAAAATGAAATTCCAAACTTTGTTAAAAGAAAAAAAAAATTGCACAATTTTCCAATACCCGTAGCGTCTCCATTTTTTGTGATCTGCGGTTGGGTGAGGACTTATTTTTTACGCCCCGAGCGGACATTTGTAATGATACCATTTTGGTGCAGATACATTCTTTTGATTGCCCGTTACTGCATTTTAATGCAATGTTGCGGCGACCAAAAAAAACGTAATGCCGGCGTTCAAATTTTTTCCTCGCTACGTCGTTTAGCCATCAGGTTAATCTTTTTTTATTGATATATCAGGCGATTCTGAACGCGTCGATACCAAATATGTATAGGTGTTTTTTTTTATTGTTTTATTTTGAAAGGAGCAAAAGAGGGGTGATTTAAACTTCTGTATTTTTTTCATATTTTTTTATTTTAAATTTATATTTTTATTTTACTTTTGCCATGCTTTAATAGCCTCCATGGGATCAGGTGATTGACTGCTACATAGTAGCGATGCGCAGATCGCCCCTATGTAGCCAAATTACAGCACTGCTATGAGCGCCGACCACAGGGTGGCGCTCTCAGTAATCCGGCATCAACAACCATAGAGGTCTTAATAGACCTCTGGTTGTCATGCCGACGCATCGCTGACCCCCGATCGCATGACGGGGGTCAGCTATGTGCTCATTTCCGGCCTGATGGTCGGAAGCACTGGTAAATAGCGGTGGGTGGATCGCGATTCCACCCGCTGCTATTGCGAGCACATGTCGGCTGTACAAAACAGCTGACATGTCCCGGCTTTGATGCGGGCTCACCGCCGGAGCCCGCATCAAAGAGGGGGTTCTGACCTTGGACATACTATCCCATCCGAGGTCAGAAAGGGGTTAAAGTACTATGAAGTATCGTTCCTCTCCTACAAATAAATGAAGAGTAGCACGTGTGTAGCTACCTTCCTAGTGGCATGCGTGATGGCACACCGTTCTCCGGCAGAGGGTTGGAAGAACCGAATCTGCACGAGATGAACTTTATACTATTAATGAACACTAAGAGAGAAAAACATTATCCAAGTTTTTATAGCTCACACTTTTCATCATGTAAGAGACATGTAAAAGTGGTTAACAGATCCATAGCATTTGACGAGGAAGGGCGGGTGGATAAGGGAAAGGACACTGGCTGGACTTGCTTAAAATTACATCTGAAGGTTGAGAGGAGAATTATCAGAGTCCCAAATCTGTCATGTGCCTGCCAAACAGCCTGTAAAGCCTCATGGATTTATTCCAGACAGAATAGTTTGCTGGCCTCCTATACAAGCAGGTTTGCCAACCTAATAGGATTCAAGAAGATGTGAGCTACATACAACCTAGCTCTAAGAGCAATTAAATAAAAATCCCTGCTAAGCCTTGTTTAACCCTTTTGGCATTCGCTGCTGGTATTAAGATATTCCAACTGCCAGGGTCATGGAACATAAAATACAAAAGGTCAGTTCCCAAGAACGTTATGTCAGCATTTCTCCATAATAAAATGACATTACCCTCCAGGAAAGCCATCAAAAGAGATGTCATTATTTAAAGAGAATACTAAAAGGGAGTCTTCTACTTTGGCTAAAATCTGACAACCACGGCAGATCCTTAGGAGGCAGCGCAATATTACGGTATGAGGTATTAAGAAGGAAAGAAAGGTGCGAGCACAGATTAATTCGTTTGACAGCATTCAATCGTGGGTGAAAAAAATTCAGCTTCTTTATTCTGCCTTATACTGCAACGTTTTGACCTACCAAACTTCAGAGACCTATGGCAGGTCAAAATGTTGCAGTACAAGGCAGAATAAAGCAGCTTTGAGTTTTTCACACAAGATTAAACGCTATCTGTCTATCTAATTCATGGCTTAAACACCATGTTAATGCAAATAAACTACTTTTCTGACATTTACTAGAAACATTAGACGTAAAAAATACAAATGTAAACGCACACAAACGATCGAATGCTACGTACATGTATATGCCGGTGTATATCATTTACGGCAGGGGTCCCCAACTCCAGTCCTCAAGGCCCACCAACAGGTCATGTTTTCAGGATTTCCTTTGCATTGCACAGGTGATGCAATTATTACCTGGGCAAGACTAAGGAAATCCTGAAAACATGACATGTTGGTGGGCCTTGAGGACTGGAGTTGGGGATCCCTGATTTACGGTAGGTGGCAGTGCAATTGCCAGTTATAAGTCTAAGTGATCAGGAGATTCCAGGACCACTAACAAAGCAGCTACCATTTATAGCTTCTGTTACAAAACTGCATGTAAAAGTAGAAGTATTTGTGAACCACAAAGCTCAATTGTAGCATTTTAGATAAAAAAAAAATAAAAAATAAAATCTGCCATCTCTAGTAAAGTTAGAGTTTACTTACAAAATTAATAGGAGATGGCACGACTTACCTTACAAGGGTCTGATTGTGCAAGTCCCACACGGCAATGTTGCCATCACTACAGCAGGAGAAGCAGACCTTGGAATCGGGGCTGATGGCCAGGGCATAGCAGGCGGGAGCAGATGAGGTGAGCTCTGCTTTTATACGTGGGGTAGGAGCTGCCAGGTCCCATATGGATAACGTGCTGGCTTCCCCTCCGACAATCAGAGTGCATCCATCAGGGAGTAATTTACATGACCTGATGTAGTTATCTCGATTCTAGAGAAAACAGAAAATCTAAAATGATTTTTGCATTTTGCCTAGGTATTCAACAGACGCCAACAGCGTGCTTAACTATGGACGCTCACATGTCCAAACACTGCTTCTGTAAACTTGTGGAAAAATAAAAACCACCCATGAACATTACGGGACAGGCCACTATTTCTGTGATTAGATGCAAGTTAAACACTTCACTTACTATTCTAGTGTTATAAATAGTGCACCATTATTTGCACAGGTACATTCCATTAAACAAATGACAAAAGGCAGTCTGTACGTGTACACTCAGAGCAACGCCAAGTCCTAAGATTATTTTTCATAACCGTCCTCTAACAATTTCCAACCACCTAATTGGCAAACAAGCAAAGTAAACACACACAGCGGAGATGACGGAGGCTCGGCCCACACGGCATGGGAATCCATTCTTTCAACTATCATACAATGAAGTAGTACTGAGGTGGCGCTGAACAAGAAGCCAAGAGATCCGAAGCAGCCCCAAGCCAGTGTGTAACTGCTACCACTAGACTTTGCCACAGGAACAAATCTGGTAAATTTAAGAGGAAGTGTTGTCAAAAGCAATATTAACCAAGTGCACTCCTAAAATACACATCACTAGAGGAAAAGTGAAAAAAAAAAAAAAAAAATTGTCCTGTGCCAAAATAACAGTACTCATTAGAAAACCTCGAGAATGTGTTTGGCAGTATTCAAGGCTTTAAGACAACACAAGCGATGGACCAAAAAACCATTTCCTTGTTCATTCTCCAAGGAGACATTACCTAGAACACAAGTTCCTGCTCCACTTACCAAGCAGTCCAGCTGAGAGACAGGGCTTTTGTTGCCAGGTTGGCTAATGTCCCAGACCTTGACACATCCCTTTCCACCGGTGTACACGTGTCTAGTGGGGTTGCTGATGGTAACTGCACAAACCACTTCCCCGTGATTTAGTGTGTTTATCTGCCGCGCGTGCCGAGGGATTCCGGGGCCAATCAGAGCATCAGGAGGGAATGGGACCGGCTGCATCTGGCCGTCTGCAGTAACGTGAAAGGAATAAGCCCTGGGGGACAAAATTACATTAAACAATGATGCAAGGAACACCTCGGTTGCAGCACTACAATGTGATCTGTAATAATTGCACGAGGACAGGCGTTCTGCTGTAAGCAGGAAAACACTTCATGATTAAATATAGTTTCCGATTTGGCCTGAAGCTTGGAAAACAATTAGAAGTTGAAATCTATAAGCATAGGACTATTTTCTCACTTGACATACATCTTCTGTGACAAAAATCAGTGCAACAACATCTGGGCTTCCACTTATTGTACGTGTGACACTACATAAGGGCGTTCTTCTAACAGGATATCCAGCTTACCCGCTCTACTGGGGTACACACAGTCTCGATTTCAATACACTAGAGCAAAAAGGGCCCAACTTGTGTAAGAGGCAAATAGATGGATTTTAACCTTACATGACTTCATCCAAGGCATCATACACATCCGTGTTTAAACACATAAGTGAAAAAATTATACTGGTGTCATCAGTGATGAGTGTTTTCCACTGATTGATAAAGACATTCCAAAGCTTCTCCTATACTTTGCAATGGTAAACACGGACAGGACATATACACAGATGTGTGTTTTTCAGACTTGCATTGGTCGTCATCTGTACTGCCGATAAAAAGAGAACATGTCCCCATGTGTTCTGCACAAAACACACGGTCTGTGAAAAGACACGGACATTTGAATATCACTATAGATTATAATAGGTACATGTGTGTCTATTAAAAACTATAGACAACACGTACATGGAACAAAGACGTTTGCATGCGACCCAAATGTTGGTAGAACATGATCGTTTCCAGTTTATAACAGTAAGCTTTACTTTTGGATAGAATAATCGGGCGAGTATGTGCATAAATCAATGAAATACAAGGCAGAGCCTAACCAAAAAAGAAAACCAATGTGGCAGGGTCAAGCAAGGTCACCAGGAGGCCCCATCTGTGCCTCCCCTTTAAAGCTTCATTCTCAATGATGCTACTGGAAAATGCTCAAGGTTTTAGAATCAGGAAGGAAAATGTGAAGAGACACAGTCCACCCAGTTTCGCAGGTAAACACCAGTATTCCCTGGAAACTCACACAGACATTACTCCAAACTGATGGAATTGTCAAAAAGATAAGATTTTAGCATGGTAGCTACACCTCTATTAGTGTGCAGGTAGAGATACAGTCGCTCATTGGGGCCACAGACAAGGCTGAGGAGCGATACAAGGAAAAGTGCTGTCAAATTTTTTCTGTTCCATTACTAGCTGACATCAATAATCAAAAGAGGGGGCTGTGTTCGGCATGAATAAATGGTCACCAAGGTGAATAATTGTATACGTACGGCTTTCCTCCAGGGATTCCAGCTAGATTTGGGGGCATTCCTGGCACTCGCATATGAGGAGGAGTTTCAAAGCCAACCTGGGGAAAATAATTGGAAACTGCAGTTAATCTTTGGCTTCTTGGGTGATGACCACTAAAGGCCGTCATTACAAAAGCCTAGAGGTAACAGATTCTTCATTACTAGGCAGAGTTCACCTATATCTTTGTTTATTTACGGTGCGAAATACCAGCCAAAAAGCTAAAACATGGCAGAGCAATACAGTTAAAGATGCATCACAAAACCAATTTGAGTGCAATCAGAATTTTTTTTTTAAATAAATTTGACATTGGGACATCATTTTTTTTTAAATTTTAAAATAAAATGTTGCCCTCACCATTGGTGACCTGCCATATGCCACTACGGCGGCGGCTGCAGCAGCTGCACTCATCTGCGGAGACATATTGTGTAAACTTGCGTATGCGGCTCCTGGACTGGTAAGTTCACCATTCATTCCGGCATGAGGTACCATCCCAAATGGGGAAGCATAGGGACCGGGAACTGCTAATGGTGTCCTCAAACCAGCAGCAGCTGAAATGAAAGAAGAAGAAGGGCTTATTATAGGTCATGATGCATTAGAAAACATAGGGAAGGGTGCACATACAATTCCAATATCACACTTTATGGACAAAATAAATAAAATGCAGCGGAACTTTGCGGCTTTGTCCTCTCCTGTAATGGAATTTCACCCCTCTTTTACATTGCCTGATCTCTGTTTACAATATATTTGCCTGCGCCAAAACTGAAAGATAAAGGCTGAGAGATCTGGAATTAATCTTATTCTAGGCCAGACTCCTGAATTTTAATAGTGGCTTCACAAAAGGAAAATAGATTTCTGCAAGGATTTACATGAAAGGACTTGCCTGCGAAAGTAAACATCGCTGCGTTCATTTGCTGTATGCATATAGCAAATATTAACCAACTGGAACTGGGAATTATGGGTTTGAGACCGGCATTACACTGAGAATACGTAGATGGATATCTCCCGCCTGCCTTTCTGAAAATTGGAGTATTTGGAATTAAAATAAAGCCAAGTGTAAACAGTCTGACGGAAAGTGGCGCAGCTGCTGAAAATGGAGTGCAAACATCTGCTATTCATCAGCCCGCTTTGATGGGAGGAAAGGGGAGAAAAACAGATTTAAGATTCATAGGGTATTATGTACGTAAAATATGCAATGTAAACAGCCGAGACGAAAAAAGGGAATTCTCACCAGCTTGGTTAACCAGAGGGTCCATGGAGGGAGGCTTGCCAAGTCCCGGACGAAGACCTGATGTAGCACTTGTGCCGGGAGTCGGTACATCGCTACGAGGAGTTGGCGTGCTTGATTTCAGGACAGGCGTGCTGGCTTTTTCATGCTAGTATCATTAAACAAATTAAATGAGTATTATTTTTAATCCAAGCCATATTACACAATTTATCACAACAGCAGCTGGGATACTGGGCATCTAATACCCGCGCCTTCAGCCAATTTTCATAAATCCACACAATGTTGACAGCATTAACTTGTGAGAAAGAAATGTTGACCTTTCATTCTACTGCCAAGACGAAAACTCAGATCTGTAGAAAGTGTTACACATTTTTTTTTTTCCCCTAGCTACAGCCGCGTAGAGATTGTTTAAAACTCATTTCTAAGCCTGCATATAATTTCCTCAATGTGGTCTTTTCACAGAGCTTGACAAATTAAGGACTATCTGGCATGAAGAGCGCTCTGCATCCAATACGGTTACAACTGGCCTACTAAGCTCGCGAAAAACGCAGGCCTCATGAAGTTGCCATCACTTAAGGCAGAAACGGATGCCAAACACCACGTTCTGTGGGATGTATGTTTCCACTGCTTTGCATTTAACTTACAAGCAACGTTCACACATTATAAAATATAAAGTTTAAAGAGGATCTGACAACCATCATACAGCCAAAACAATGAAGGAACTTTACAATCTCCCAAATACATTAAGGCCTTGACTCCACAAAAATCACAAAAGTGGAATAAAAGCTTTGAGAAGTTGCAAAATGTTAGCATGGTTTTTCACATCCACCTAAAGGGTAACTAGCTGTGGTGTTCCCCACTCCAGAAATCTCACTAGTACAATTTCTGGAGTAACACACTGGGCCACAATCCATTTGTCAGATGCTCGTTGCTCCGGTTTTCCCGAGCCCGCTCGGGTGCTCTCCGACTATTTGTAAGTGCTCGGTGATTTAGTTTTCGTTGCCTTGGCTGCATGATTTACGGCTACTAGCCAGCCTGAGTATATGTGGGGGTTGCCTGGTAGCTTGAATACATGTGGGGATTCCCTAGCAATCAGCCATAAATCATGCAGCCGAGGCAACGAAAACTAAACCTCCGAGCAGTTACAAATACTCGGAGATCATCTGAGCGTGCTCGGAAAAACCCGAACAACGAGTACACTCGCTCATCACTAATGAAGACACATGCACCTCCACCAGAAAAGTCGCCAGTCTTGATGAATCGGGGCCAAGACTGTTCTTAAGTTGTGATTGCACTGCTGCCCTGAATCACTGATGCAGTTATACAACCACTTAACTTTTCAGGGAAATGGATGATTCCTTAAAAACTCCAGTTAACCATTCATTCATTTTTTTAGAAGAGGCAATAGGAGAAAATATATTCCATAATCTATAAAGTAATTTTGGATACTACTAGGCAGAGCTTCAACAGGAAAAAACACCATTTGGTTTCTGGAGATGGTTTGCAGGCGCCACTTGCAGAGCCCTCAAATGGTCAAAACAGTATAAATCCCCCCCAAGAGACCCAGTTTCAAAAATTGCATCCACACAAATTAAAGGGACTCTGTCACCTGAATTTGGCGGGACTGGTTTTGGGTCATACGGGCGGAGTTTTCGGGTGTTTGATTCACCCTTTCCTTACCCGCTGGCTGCAATATTGGATTAAGGTTCATTCTCTGTCCTCCATAGTACACGCCTGCGCAAGGCAAGATTGCCTTGTGCAGGCGTGTACTATGGAGGACAGAGAATGAACTTCAATCCAATATTGCAGCCAGCATGCAGCCAGCGGGTAAGGAAAGGGTGAATCAAACACCCGAAAACTCCGCCCATATGACCCAAAACCAGTCCCGCCAAATTCAGGTGACAGGTTCCCTTTAATTAATTTAGGTTTGGTGCGTATTTTTAACCCACGGGTGCCTTTGAGTTTTATAATGCTGGGTCGTGGAAATTAAACTAAAAATATGTTTTATCACACACAAAAAAATGTTTTAGCCCCTGATTTTTCACAAAAGAAATATTAAGAGAAAATGTACCCCATAATATCTAAAGTAAATTCTCCTGAACGAGGTAGTATCCTCTATGTGGACAAACTATTTGGGAACACAGCAGATGGGGTGGTGTTCCATCCGTATATCGGTTTGTTACGGTCACTAATGGAGAAATTTTCTGATCAGTGAGTTCGAAAGGTGTTAGAACCCTACCAGTCTCATACTGAACCTATGGAAAGAGAAGTCCATTAAATCCATGTCCATCCCTTTAAGTGTGTTATGCCCCTCTGCAGCTATGCCATACATGTTGACGTTAACTGTGGTTTGGACATGCTGCTGTTCTTAGAAGGCTCCATTCGACTTTGGAAGCATAGACTTTACTGGATAAGATTTTGGGAGCAATATCACTATTCCAGATCCTTTGAGCCACCAGTGACATGGAAAACGTATTTTTTATTGACAGACAAATCTGAATAGGGGCTTGTTTTTTTTTTGCAAGCGTTGAGCTTTCTATTGATTGTATTTTCATCATCACTCTAGTCTGACATTTGGCAACCAGGATGAACAAAAAGAAATTCAGGAATTCTGTAAATTTATTATGCAGTTTTACCTTGTCGATTGTGCGGGTTAGTACGATTACAGCCAGGTCGGGGCTCTACACTTTTTTGTGGACACTTTAAACTTTCCACCTATAGAGTTGCGCAGTGGCTTACATTTGTGGGAGGAGTTGAAGCTTCTATTGGCACTATTTCGAATTACGTGATAGCGTCTGTAGATTTGAGTGGCATAAGGAACGAGAAACAGATTTGTTTTCTCTTTATGCCCTTCGTTTAAAACCGCATCCCCCCCCAGACAAAAAACCTTTATATATAACTTTTTGATCTACTGCCATGCTAATTTTTGTGTGTCCATAAGATTAAAACGATAGAGAGTATAATATATTAATATATATATAAAATTAATTTTTTTAGTAACACTGCACTCTGAGGCACTTGATCTCTCACTAGTATAATCACTGGTCTAATACCCGCAATACTTATGCTTAGCACCGACAGGGGGCCTGTTAAACCCTGCTTATGATGGCACCAATCGCAGCAGGGTGTCAGTCATTATATATAGCCGACTCCCGCAGATAATGAATCCGGCTTCCTCATCATGTCCTGGAAATGTAGTGCCCGATGCGCCAGACACGAAAGGCGGATGTTAGGAGAGAGTTAAGACCAGAGTGGCTCAAGGCTGCAGTGCAGTAAAACTGCTGCAACTGAACATGGCTTTAACAGTCTTTTCAATGGGACGAATACGTCTTCTCTCAGCACTTGCAAAAGCCTTACAGTCTATTCTCCTATTGCAGAATTTTCGCAACTAAATTCGCAGCGAATGTTCAACTGTGCACGGATCTGTGGCAATTCCATTCACATGAATGGTACAGATTTTCAGGTGAGGAAATTTCAACAAAATATGAAGTGTGGGAATTCACCCTTAACCCCTTCATGACCCAGCCTATTTTGACCTTAAAGACCTTGCCGTTTTTTGCAATTCTGACCAGTGTCCCTTCATGAGGTAATAACTCAGGAACGCTTCAACGGATCCTAGCGGTTCTGAGATTGTTTTTTCGTGACATATTGGGCTTCATGTTAGTGGTAAATTTAGGTCAATAAATTCTGTGTTTATTTGTGATAAAAACGGAAATTTGGCGAAAATTTCGCAATTTTCACATTTTGAATTTTTATTCTGTTAAACCAGAGAGTTATGTGACACAAAATAGTTAATAAATAACATTTCCCACACGTCTACTTTACATCAGCACAATTTTGGAAACAAAATTTTTTTTTGCTAGGAAGTTATAAGGGTTAAAATTTGACCAGCGATTTCTCATTTTTACAACGAAATTTACAAAACCATTTTTTTTAGGGACCACCTCACATTTGAAGTCAGTTTGAGGGGTCTATATGGCTGAAAATACCCAAAAGTGACACCATTCTAAAAACTGCACCCCTCAAGGTGCACAAAACCACATTCAAGAAGTTTATTAACCCTTCAGGTGCTTCACAGCAGCAGAAGCAACATGGAAGGAAAAAATGAACATTTAACTTTTTAGTCACAAAAATGATTTTTCAGCAACAATTTTTTTATTTTCCCAATGGTAAAAGGAGAAACTGAACCACGTACGTTGTTGTCCAATTTGTCCTGAGTACGCTGATACCTCATATGTGGGGGTAAACCACTGTTTGGGCGCACGGCAGGGCTTGGAAGGGAAGGAGCGCCATTTGACTTTTTGAATGAAAAATTGGCTGCACTCTTTAGCGGACACCATGTCACATTTGGAGAGCCCCCGTGTGCCTAAAAATTGGAGCTCCCCCACAAGTGACCCCATTTTGGAAACTAGACGCCCGAAGGAACTTATCTAGATGCATAGTGAGCCCTTTAAACCCCCAGGTGCTTCACAAATTGATCCGTAAAAATGAAAAAGTACTTTTTTTTTCACAAAAAAATTCTTTTAGCCTCAATTTTTTCATTTTCACATGGACAACAGGATAAAATGGATCCTAAAATTTGTTGGGCAATTGCTCCTGAGTACACCGATACTTCACATGTGGGGGTAAACCACTGTTTGGGCACATGGTAAGGCTCGGAAGGGAAGGAGCGCCATTTGACTTTTTGAATGAAAAATTATCTCCATCGTTAGCGGACACCATGTCGCGTTTGGAGAGACCCTGTGTGCTTAAACATTGGAGCTCCCCCACAAGTGACCCCATTTTGGAAACTGGACCCCCCAAGGAACTTATCTAGATGCCTAGTGAGCACTTTAAACCCTCAGGTGCTTCACAAATTGATCCGTAAAAATGAAAAAGTACTTTTTTTTCACAAAAAATTTATTTTCGCCTCAATTTTTTCATTTTCACATGGGCAATAGGATAAAATGGATCCTAAAATTTGTTGAGCAATTTCTCCCGAGTACGCCGATACCTCATATGTGGGGGTAAACCACTGTTTGGGCACACGGCAGGGCTCGGAAGGGAAGGCGCGCCTTTTAACTTTTTGAATGGAAAATTAGCTCCAATTGTTAGCGGACACCATGTCGCATTTGGAGAGCCCCTGTGTGCCTATGCAATGGAGCTCCCCCACAAGTGACCCCATTTTGGAAACTAGACCCCCCAAGGAACTTATCTAGATGCATACTGAGCACTTTAAACCCCCAGGTGCTTCACAGAAGTTTATAATGCAGAGCCATGAAAATAAAAAATAATTTTTCTTTTCTCAAAAATGATTTTTTAGCCTGGAATTTCCTATTTTGCCAATGGTAATAGGAGAAATTGGACCACAAATGTTGTTGTCCAGTTTGTCCTGAGTATGCAGATACCCCATATGTGGGGGTAAACCACTGTTTGGGCGCATGGCAGGGCTCAGAAGGGAAGGCACGCCATTTGGCTTTTTAAATGGAAAATTATCTCCAATCATTAGCGGACAACATGTCGCGTTTGGAGAGCCCCTGTGTGCCTAAACATTGGAGATCCCCCACAAATTACCCCATTTTGGAAACTAGACCCCCAAAGGAACTAATCTAGATGTGTAGTGAGCACTTTGAACCCTCAAGTGCTTCACAGAAGTTTATAACGCAGAGCCATGAAAATAAAAAAAAAAAATTATTTTCTCAAAAATGAATTTTAGCCCGCAATTTTTTATTTTCCCAAGGGTTACAGGAGAAATTGGACCACAAAAGTTGTTGTCCAGTTTCTCCTGAGTACGCTGATACCCCATGTGTGGAGGTAACCCACTGTTTGGGCACACGTGGGGGCTCAGAAGGGAAGTAGTGACTTTTGAAATGCAGACTTTGATGGAATGGTCTGCGGGCGTCACGTTGCGTTTGCAGAGCCCCTGGTGTGCCTAAACAGTAGAAACCCCCCACAAGTGACCCCATTTTGGAAACTAGACCCCCCAAGGAACTTATCTAGATATGTGGTGAGCACTTTGAACCCCCAAGTGCTTCACAGACGTTTACAACGCAGAGCCGTGAAAATAAAAAATCATTTTTCTTTCCTCAAAAATGATGTTTTAGCAAGCAATTTTTTATTTTCTCAAGGGTAACAGGAGAAATTGGACCCCAGTAATTGTTGTGCAGTTTGTCCTGAGTATGCTGGTACCCCATATGTGGGGGTAAACCACTGTTTGGGCACACGTCGGGGTTCGGAAGTGAGGGAGCACCATTTGAATTTTTGAATACAAGATTGGCTGGAATCAATGGTGGCGCCATGTTGCGTTTGGAGACCCCCTGAAGTGCCTAAACAGTGGAAACCCCTCAATTCTACCTCCAACACACCCCTAACCCTTATCCCAACTGTAGCCGTAACCCTAATCACAACCCTAACCCCAACACACCCCTAACCACAACCCTAACCCCAACACACCCCTAACCCTAACCACAACCCTAATTCCAACCCAACTCTAAGGCTATGTGCCAACGTTGCGGATTCGTATGAGATTTTTCAGCATCATTTTTGAAAAATCCGCGGGTAAAAGGCACTGCGTTTTACCTGTGGATTTACCGTGGATTTCCAGTGTTTTTTGTGCGGATTTCACCTGTGGATTCCTATTGAGGAACAGGTGTAAAACGCTGCGGAATCCGCACAAAGAATTGGCATGCTGCGGAAAATACAACGCAGCGTTCCCGCGCGGTATTTTCTGCACCATGGGCACAGCGGATTTGGTTTTCCATATGTTTACATGGTACTGTAAACCTGATGGAACACTGCTGCGGATCCGCAGCGGCCAATCCGCACCGTGTGCACATAGCCTAATTCTAAAGGTATGTGCACACGCTGCGGAAAACGCTGCGGATCCGCAGCAGTTTCCCATGAGTTTACAGTTCAATGTGAACCTATGGGAACCAAAAATCGCTGTACACATGCTGCGGAAAAACTGCACGGAAACGCAGCGGTTTACATTCCGCAGCATGTCACTTCTTTCTGCGGATTCCGCAGCGGTTTTACAACTGCTCCAATAGAAAATCGCAGTTGTAAAACCGCAGTGAAATGCACAGAAAAACCGCGGTAAATCCACGATAAATCGGCAGCGGTTTAGCACTGTGGATTTTTCAAATCCGCTGTGGAAAAATCCGCATAGGACCAGAATACGTGTGCACATACCGAAACCCTAACCCTAGCCCTAACCCTACCCCTAACCCTACCCCTACCCCTAACCCTACCCCTAACCCTAACCCTAGTTCTTACCCCAACCTTAGTGAAAAAAAAAAAATTCTTTGTTTTTTTTATTGTCCCTATCTATGGGGGTGACAAAGGGGGGGGGTCATTTACTATTTTTTTATTTTGATCACAGATATATCCTATCTCAGTGATCAAAATTCACTCTGGAACGAATCTGCCGGCCGGCAGATTCGGCGGGCGCACTGCACATGCGCCCGCCATTTTGGAAGATGGCGGCGCCCAGGAAAGAAGACGGACGGACCTCGGGCGGCCAGGTAAGTATAAGGGGGGGGGGGGAGATCAGGGCACGGGGGGGGCGTCGGAGCACGGGGGGGTGGATCGGATCATGGGGGGGGGTGGATCGGAACACGGGAGGGAGGATTGGAGCACGGGGAAGGATTGGAGCACGGGGTGAGGGATCGCTGTGCGGGGGGGGTGGATCGGAGCACGGGGGGGGGTCGCTGTGTGCGGGGGGGGGGATCGGAGTGCGGGGGGGTTTGATTGGAGCGCGGGGGGTGTGATTGGTGCACGGGGAAGCGGACAGGAGGACGGGGGAGCGGAGCACAGGACGGAGGGGAGCGGACCACAGATCGGGGGACTGGGGGGGCGATCGGAGGAGTGGGGTGGGGGCACATTAGTATTTCCAGCCATGGCCGATGATATTGCAGCATCGGCCATGGCTGGATTGTAATATTTCACCAGTTTTTTAGGTGAAATATTACAAATCGCTCTGATTGGCAGTTTCACTTTCAACAGCCAATCAGAGCGATCGTAGCCACGAGGGGGTGAAGCCACCCCCCCTGGGCTAAACTACCACTCCCCCTGTCCCTGCAGATCGGGTGAAATGGGAGTTAACCCTTTCACCCGGCCTGCAGGGACGCGATCTTTCCATGACGCATATGCTGCGTCATGGGTCGGAATGGCACCGACTTTCATGACGCAGCGTATGCGTCAAACGTCGGGAAGGGGTTAAAGGGAGTAGGTCAGCATGTTTTTGTAATCTGAGGACAGCATGAGATAGGAGTTAAACACTGATTTCAGCAGTGTGTCACTTGGCCAGCTGTGCGCTTGTTACTTATTCTGAAGGTTTTATCAGTTGATTATTGTCTGGACTACATCGGTTACAGCAGTGCCTGCTAGTCCCACTCCACCCCCTCCTGTGATATGCAGCCCACTGCCTATAACGTTTACACATATAGAACCTGCTGTGGGCGGCGGCAGCTTTCTCAGCTTTGCTGCATTGCCAAATCTAATACCTGTCAGTTTACTGGGTGCAGCCATTCTAAGGCCGGTTTCACATTTGCGGTTGTGTCCGCAGCGTCTGACGCACACATCCGCATGCGTCTTGAGTTCCTATCTTTAACATTGTAGACGCAGGTGCATGCGTTCGCCCGCGTTAGCTTACGCAAGCGTTTTTTCGCAGTGTGACGGGGCGCGGCTAATGTAACACGTTGGAATTTTTGAGGCGGCAAACTTCGGTCAAATATGCGCAGGCATGTGCATTAAAAAAAGGATTACTGTCTATGTGAATGCATGCGCGCGCATGTCTTTGCATACGCATGCCCTTGCGTACTTCGGCCTGCGCATGTCCAGGAACTGATTTAGACACGCCCACTGAGATACGCCCTCCTGGAAATATCAAACATGTGCATAAAAAGCGCAAACTGATTTAAAAACGCACACAAATACTGCAATTTTTTGCCGTCATGCGTAAGCTGATGCGGATAAAAAAAAAAAGCGTTTGCGGACAATACGCTGCGGACTCAAACGCAAATGTGAAACTGGCCTAAGTGATACATCATCTCTTTGCCTACATCAGGGGTATCAAACTGCATTCCTCGAGGGCTGCAAACAGGTCATGTTTTCAGGATTTCCTTGTACTGCACAGGTGATAATTTAATCACAAAGTCATTATTTGTGTAGGTGATTAAATTATCACCTGTGCAGTACAAGGAAATCCTGAAAATATGACCTGTTTGCAACCCTTGAGGAATGCAGTTTGACACCCCTTGCCTACATCATGCTGCTCTGAGTTGAGGTAACAAAAACCTGCTTAAAGATTCCCTTTAAAGGGAAGGTACCGCGTTTGTAGATCATTAATTAATCAATGTAATGTAGCATAACATGCTGTTATAACCCAGATTTGAATGCATGTAAAACAGATTTCGTGTGATATATGAGTAGAAAGAAGGAACTGGGGGCTGACATCTTGGTTTTGCAGCAGTAGTACGTCACTATCAGTGTCAGATTACGGCACCCCATGGACATAGGAGATAATAGACCGGCTCGGACCCTATCTGTAACATTGCAGCAGCATTAGCAGTGAGCTGGGCACGCCTCTGTGGGCTGCACAACTCACTGCTGTAGGTGTGACTAGCTGCCATTTTATTAGAGCCCAGTGCCATCTGCCGAGCTCCACTTGCTCTCTATCGCAGGACAGAAGCCCTCACTTCTCCTCTGTACTCCAGGCACTGCAGGTTCTGGGCAGACATCCTCTGCTCTCACACTCTGCCGTGTGCTTCCCTCTGCTCTGTCTCCGCCTCCCCACTTGCACAGAGTCCCAGTGATCTCCGGTAAACTGCACTCTCCCCCTGTGTCGCGGCGTGGGGGGGTCTCTGTGCGGCGTGGGGGGTCTCTGTGCGGCGTGGGGGGTCTCTGTGCGGCGTGGGGGGGTCTCTGTGCGGCGTGGGGGGGTCTCTGTGCGGCGTGGGGGGGTCTCTGTGCGGCGTGGGGGGGTCTCTGTGCGGCGTGGGGGGGTCTCTGTGCGGCGTGGGGGGGTCTCTGTGCGGCGTGGGGGGGTCTCTGTGCGGCGTGGGGGGGTCTGTGCGGCGTGGGGGGGTCTGTGCGGCGTGGGGGGGTCTGTGCGGCGTGGGGGGGTCTCTGTGCGGCGTGGGGGGGTCTCTATGCGTGTATGCAAGCATCGTCCGATGGGACTACAAGTCCCATCGGACGATGCCTGCTACAATGACAGTGATTGACACATTAGCCAATTATGGGACAGTAATAGTCCCATCATCCGGCTAATGTGTTGAATGAAAAAAAAAAAAAATACTCCATACATACATGCCACATACATGCTACATACAATACATTCATACATTACATACATATAGACATACAGTACATTAAACATAGATTTCATACTCCCCATTACTTGTCACTTTGTTCCCCGAAGCCAGTGTCATCTGTAAAAAAAATATTAAAAAAACAAACAA
Organism: Ranitomeya imitator; assembly: GCF_032444005.1. NCBI lineage: Eukaryota > Metazoa > Chordata > Amphibia > Anura > Dendrobatidae > Ranitomeya > Ranitomeya imitator. Next base: position 410,325,460 of record NC_091282.1, on the reverse strand, counting down.
CCAATATACTCCCTGTCCGCAGAAATCCACGAGTGTCCCACGATGATCTCCCGTGGAGAGCAGCAGCATCAGATAATGCGACCGCTCTCTAGGGGCTCCAGGAACACAACACAATGACAGCAGGAAGGTATCCTTCCACCACTGTATTCCTCCGCCGCTGTAAAAAAAAAAAAAGTCCCTAGTCTCACTTTATGCCATTGGTGTATGAGAAATTTTCCCAGGCAGCAATTGCCATAAAGTGAGACTTTGTCCTAAGGTAACCTCTCAGTGATGCACTGTAGGAGCCATTTTCTCCTGTCACTGTGTCACTGAGGGTCCTATAGAACAGTGACATCACCCGATGTCACTGTTCTATAAGGGGAGATCGTCGTGGGACACTCGTTATTAATTGGACTACGGCGGACAGGTAGTATACGGTTTATTATTTTACGTTTTTTGCAGGCGCTGAAGTATGGCAAGTATGGTGAAATGAAGAATATTAAAATACTTTTTTCCTAATGTGTGCGTGTTTTTTTTAACCCTTTCTTAGTATTGGATGTCTTATTGACGCCTCTCCGTTATTAACCCGGCTTAATGTCACCTTACAATAGCAAGGTGACATTAACCCTTCATTACCCCATATCCCACCGCTACACGGGAGTGGGAAGAGAGGGGCTAAGTGCCGGAATTGGCGCATCTTACAGATGCGCCATTTCTGGGGCGGCTGCGGACTGGTATTTGTAGCCTGGGGGGGGGGGGGGCAATATCCATGGCCCCTCTCTAGGCTATGAATATCAGCCTGCAGCTGTCTGCGTAGCCTTTCTGGCTATAAAATATAGGGGGACCCCACACAATTTTTTTTTTTGGGGTCCCCTTATTTTAATAGCCAGTAAAGGCTATACAGACAGCTGCGGGCTGATATTCATAGCAGGCTACAGATATTGGCCCCCAGCCGTCGGCTTTCCCCCTCTGGCGCAGAAAATTGTATGGGCGCCCACACGGTTTTTTTTTTTTTTTTTTTTTAATTCAACCCTCACAAAGGCCTTCTTCACACTTGCGTCGGTATGAGTCCGTCGCTATGCGTCGGGCCGACGTACCGACGCACGTTGTGAAATTTGTGCCCGACGTGGGCAGCGGATGCAGTTTTTCAACACATCCACTGCCCATTCTGAAGTCTAGAAGGAGGGGGCGGAGTTTTGGCAGCGCATGCGCGGTAGAAAATGGCGGACGCGCTGGACAAAAAAAAGTTCACTTGAACGTTTTTTCATGCCGACGGTCCGCCAAAACACGACGGATCCGTTGCACGACGGACGCGACCACGCGACGTGTGGCCATCCATCACGATCTGTCGCTAATACAAGTTTATGGGAAAAAAACGCATCCTGCGAGCACATTTGCAGAATCCGTTTTTTCCGCCAGATCCGTTTTTTCCACCGGATCCATTTTTTCCTTCCAGATCCGTTTTTTTCCGCCGGTTCCGTTTTTTCCCGCCGGATCCGTTTTTTTCCACAATTTCCTTTTTTTTCTGCCAGATCAGGTTTTTTTTTCCATCGGATCCTTTTTTTCCTGCCTGATCTGTTTTTTTCCACAATTTCCTTTTTTTTCTGCCAGATCAGTTTATTTTCCATCGGATCCTTTTTTTCCCGCCTGATCCGTTTTTTCCCGCCAGATCCGTTTTTTTCCCGCCAGATCCGTTTTTTTCCACAATTTCCTTTTTTTTCTGCCAGATCAGTTTTTTTCCATCGGATCCTTTTTTCCCCGCCTAATCAGTTTTTTTCCGCCGGATCCGTTTTTTTCCCACAAGTTCCTTTTTTCTGCAAGATCAGTTTTTTCCGCCCGATCCGTTTTTTCACGCCAGATCCGTTTTTTCCAGAATTTACTTTTTTTTCTGCCAGATCAGTTTTTTTTTCGCCGGATCCGTTATTTTCTCATTGAGTTGTATTAGCGCCGGATGGCCACACGTTTCATCCGTTTTTTGCAGGATCCGTCAAAACAGCTGTTTCTGCCGGACGGAAGACACATACAGAGGAACGGTTGAATCGCGATCTCACCTGCCGCTATTGCGGGCACATGTCAGTCATGTTTTTTTCTATTGACAGATTGGGCGATTCTGAACGCGGCGATACTAAATATGTGTAGGTTTGATTTTTTTTTTTGTTTTATTTTTGATGGGGCAAAAGGGGGGTGATTTAACCCCTTCATGACCGGGGGATTTTTCATTTTTCCGTGTTCGTTTTTCGCTCCCCTCCTTCCCAGAGCCATAACTTTTTTATTTTTCCGTCAATTTGGCCATGTGAGGGCTTATTTTTTGCGGGACGAGTTGTACTTTTGAACGACATCATTGGTTTTAGCATGTCGTGTACTAGAAAACGGGAAAAAAATTCCAAGTGCGGTGAAATTGCAAAAAAAGTGCAATCCCACATTGGTTTTTTGTTTGGCTTTTTTGCTAGGTTCACTAAATGCTAAAAATGACCTGCCATTATGATTCTCCAGGACATTACGAGTTCATAGACACCAAACATGACTAGGTTATATTTTATCTAAGTGGTGAAAAAAAATTCCAAACTTTGCTAAAAAAAAAAAAAAAAAAAAATTGCGCCATTTTCCGATACTCGTAGCGTCTCCATTTTTCAAGATCTGGGGTCGGTTGAGGGCTTATTTTTTGCGTGCCGAGATGACGTTTTTAATGATAGCATTTCGGTGCAGATATGTTCTTTTGATCGCCCGTTATTGCAATGTCGCGGCGACCAAGAAAACGTAATTCTGGCGTTTCAAATTTTTTTCCCGCTACGCTGTTTAGCGATCAGGTTAATACTTTTTTTTAATTGATAGATCGGGCGATTCTGAGCGTGGCGATACCAAATATGCGTAGATTTGATATTTTTTTAATGATTTATTTTGATTGGGGCGAAAGGGGGGTGATTTAAACTTTTATGTTTTTTTTATTTTTTTCACATTTTTTTTAACTTTTGCCATGCTTCAATAGCCTCCATGGGAGGCTAGAAGCAGGCACAACTCGATCACCTCTGCTACATAGCAGCGATCTGCTGATCGCTGCTATGTAGCAGAATTGCACATGTGCTGTGAGCGCCGACCACAGGGTGGCGCTCACAGCGACGGGCAATCAGTAACCATAGAGGTCTCAAGGACCTCTATGGTTACCATTCACAAGCATCGCCGACCCCCGATCATGTGACGGGGGTCGGCGATGACGTCATTTCCGGCCGCCCGGCCGGAAGCGGTAGTTAAATGCCGCTGTCTGCGTTTGACAGCGGCATTTAACTAGTTAATAGGTGCGGGCTCACCGCGGAACCCTGCATCAAAGCAGGGGAGCCGGCATCGGACGGTATAGTACGTCCGATGCCGGTAAGGGGTTAAACTTTAATTTTTTTTATTTTTTTTCATATTTTTAAAAACTTTTTTTTCACATTTGCCATGCATCAATAGCCTCCATGGGAAACTAGAAGCTGGCACAACTCGATCGGCTCAGCTACATAGCAGCGATCATCAGATTGCTGCTCCGTAGCTGAATTACAGGCTTGCTATGAGCGCCGACCACAGGGGGGCGCTCACAGCAGGCCGGCATCAGTAGCTATAGAGGTCTCAAGGACCTCTATGGTTACCATCCCGACGCATCGCCAACCCCTGATCATGTGACGGGGGTGGACGATACGCCCATTTCTGGCCGTGCGGCTGGAAGCGGTAGTTAAATGCCGCTGTCAGCATTTGACAGCGGCATTTAACAGGTTAATAGCGGCGGGTGAATTGCGATTTCACCTGCCGCTATTGCGCGCACATGTCAGCTGTACAAAACAGCCGACATGTCGTGACTTTGATGTGGGCTTAGCGCCGGAGCCCACATCAAAGCAGGAGACACGACATGCGCAGAACATGTTGCGTTTTTTACTGCGATGCGTTTTTCCCCCAGAAAAAACGCAACATATGCACAAAAATTGCAGAATGCATTATAAATGATGGGATTCATATGTATGCATTTTTAAATTGTTTTTATCACATTTTTATAGCGAACAAACGCAAAAAAATGCGAAAAATCCTGAACGTGTGCACACAGCCTCAATGTGTATCTCCCCATCACACTCCATATGTCTCACTCATCATACTTCACGTCTCTTTCTCTCCCATCAGTCACTCTTAGGCCGGGGACACACACAACGTATAAAAAAACGGTCCGTTTTTGATGGACGAGAATCGCACAAATGTTACCAAAACAGTGATCCGTGTGCAGTGCGAGGATGCGATTTTCTCGCATCCAATGATCCGTTTGGCATCCGTGTGACATCCGTATGGCGTCCGTATGGTGAGATTTTCTCACACACTTGCAAAATGAGCAAATAATGGCCGAGCCTTTCCTGTCACCTGCTCAATGCCTGAGAATTTCTTGCACGTCACACTGATGGTCCGTGTACTGTGCGATTTTTTTTTCTCACCCCCATAGACTTTCATTGGCCGAGATACGCTGACAATCGCAGCATGCTGTGATTTCACTCGGATCCTGAATACGGCCGAGAGAATATCGGATGATGGGAGCTGCCCCATAGATTAACATTGGGACGAGTGCTATGCGATTTTTTTTATCGCATTGCACTCGTCCGTATTGCGGTCTAGTGTGACCCCGGCCTTAGCCATACAATGCATCTCTCCCCTCCCTCCATAATGCCTGGCTATTCACTGCAGAGCTGGAGCTCCCACACAGCTCCTAATGCTGCTCCATGCACACCATGTCTTCACTCTTCTTGGGTCCAGATGCTGCTGAGCCCACTGTGTTCTGCTCCTCTGTAAACACGCTGTGCCTGTGATGCAGTAAGTGCTGGTGATAGCAGGTCACAGGGCAGTCACACACAAAATGGTGCTGCCTGTGATGCTGCTCTTCATTCTTACTGTTGGGGCAGTAACTGCTGACATCACCATTTCCCTCCCCTTTTGGGTGGTCTAATATCCCTGGGGCAGAGCTGCTAAATCTTACTATAGCTGCTTGAGGTCTAAAACGGAAAATGCTCCCCCTAGTGGTAAATATGTATATTTGTAGAAAAAATATATAATATTTTTCATATAGAAATGTTTGCAAACAGTGCAAACGTTGCATTAATACATTTTAATTACTATTTTAAGCTTAATTTCACAAAAAAACAAAATACGAGAAAACTGGTGGCACCTTCCCTTTAAAGGGGAAAAAAAAGAAAATGCAGCTTTCTTTCTGGAAAATTCAATTTGTCTCACATTTTATCCTTTGCAATGTAAAGCGAGTTCTACAGCATTAGTTGGCAAGCTAAAAGACTTAATGTCTGTTAATTTACTCAGTGGATTTTCTTCACAGTATGTGATTGATATTCAACGACAACTCGTTCACAACACTGCTACCGTATTTTGCAGCAGATTTTGGGCACGCAGCTCTGCATTGCAAAGTCAGCTGTGTACTCACCCTATGGGAACATACCCTTAAGGTTTTATTTCCCAGACCAAAGGACGCATTACAATTTATGTATGGATATATCTGGCAACAGTTTTTGGATGAAATTTGTAAAAGTAATACTGCAACACTACATGACCATCTTGGATCTCCTATTGCTATCCTCTATATTACAAAAGGGTTAGTGAATACTGCTTGCACCACCCATGCACCTCTGTGACAGGTGAAGATGGAACCCAGTGGGTGCCAGAATCCGTTTAGCATTTACCTACCATACTCATTTCTTTAGATTTTAATGACGTGGAGCTCCCTGATGATGCCGTAGATGCCGGACTGCTCGATGCATCTTTTTTCAATAATCTGCTTTTATCAATTCCATTTTCTCGAGGCGAATGAGCTGGGCTTGCTCTTGGGGAAGAAGGGTCCTTCAGATGTGCAAACAGACACAGTAGTTTTACATGCTGTGGTACAATATGCATCATGTCAAACATGTCAAAAATCAAGCTAAAGAAACCACTTTTAATCCAAACCAAGAACTCACCTCATTGGAGACGTCAACGACCAAATTGTCATCACTTTTGTCCCCATCACTATCCTGTAAATATAAAAAAAAGGGTATTTTGGGTAGTTTTTTATTTTTTTAAGGAATTGAATTACAAATATTTCCTGTAATCTGAGCAACACTGACGAAACGTTATACATCTGCTTTGTTCCAAAGACAATTAGCAAAACGAACACATTGAGATTTCTAAAAAGATTTTACAAATCACAGTTCAGATGTAGGACTATGCATAAAACAATACTGCGAGAATTTCTAAGGTTTCAAAAGGTTCCAGAAATGTGATACCCCACTGTTCCTGCGTGTTTTGTCGTCTGTGCGAGACTCTGTGAAACTACTGGAGATGCTTGACTTTCAAACCGGAAAACCGAGAGCGTTCACTGTGTCTGGCTTTGTGAAAGACAAACAGGAAATAAGTTTGCTTTGTGAGACAGGGTTATCAGAGGGCTAGAGCACATCTCCTAAGTGTGCTGCCAAGTATTCCCATTTCCTTCAGCAGCCCCATCGTCAAACCACTGAAGTGAAGAGCAACCACTGGTTTCCCAACGCTTCGCAGGCAGATTTTCTGAAGTAGGAATGATTAGTATATGCCTCACTAACGGGAAATCAAGCAAGTCATAATGTTAGCTATCAGGTTCAGGTTTATTTGGGATTGAGAAAAGTATATTCTATTAAAATTGGCTACATCAAACATGCCATTTATTAAAGTGGCCATGTAATATAAGATTGCAGCCTTTATTAAAGACACATTTTGGATTAAAAAAAAAAAAAACAGATGTGACAAGAAAGGTCACAGTATGACTGCTATAAGGCCACTGCTCCGGCCCTTCTGCAATCACATCGTATATCCAGCTAAAAAAAAAAAAAAAAATCTAACAACCTGACTAAGGCTACTTTCACACTTCCATCTTCTCGGCTCCGTCGCAATCCGTCGTTATGGGCAAAAAACGCATCCAGAAATGTTTTTTTTTTGCCCATAGACCTGTATTCGCGACGGATGGGCACATGTCGCATCCGTCGTGCGACGGATACGTCGTGTTTTGGTGGACGCGACGCACAAAAAAAGATCAATGTAACTTTTTGTGCGACGTGTCCGCCATTTCCAACTGCACATGCGCGGCCGGAACTCCGCCCCCCTCCTCCCAGCTCATCACAATTGGCAGCGGATGCGTTGTAAAACTGCATCCGCTGCCCACGTTGTGCTAAATTTAGCACAACGTCCGTCGGGCCGACGGTTTGCGACGGCCCCGTACCGACGGAAGTGTGAAAGTAGCCTAAGCAATCAGTCTTGCTTGGGGTTGTCAGACAGCACATCCCTAGCAATCAGATCATTTTTTACTTCATTTCAGGGGCGTGAGTATTGTAATCAGAATTCGCATGGATGTACAGTACAGACCAAAAGTTTGGACACACCTTCTCACTTAAAGATTTGTCCCTATTTTCATGACTATGAAAATTGTACATTCACACTGAAGGCATCAAAACTATGAATTAACATATGTGGAATTATATACTTAAAAAAAGTGTGAAACTACTGAAATTATGTCTTATATTCTAGGTTCTTCAAAGTAGCCACCTTTTACGTTGAAGACTGCTTTGCACACTCTTGGCATTCTCTTGATCAGCTTCAAGAGGTAGTCACTGGGAATGGTCTTCCAACAATCTTGAAGGAGTTCCCAGAGATACTTAGCACTTGTTGGCCCTTTTGCCTTCACTCTGCGGTCCAGCTCACCCCAAACCATCTTGATTGGGTTCAGGTCTGGTGACTGGAGGCCAGGTCATCTGGCGTAGCACCCCATCATTCCCCTTCTTGGTCAAACAGCCCTTACACAGCCTGGAGGTGTGTTTGGGGTCATTGTTCTGTTGAAAAATAAATGATGGTCCAACTAAACGCAAACCGGATGGAATAGCATGCCGCTGCAAGATGCTGTGGTAGCCATGCTGGTTCAGTATGCCTTCAATTTTGAATAAATCCCCAACAGTGTCACCAGCAAAGCACCCCCACACCATCACACCTCCTCCTCCATGCTTCACGGTGGGAACCAGGCATGTAGAGTCCATCCATTCAATTTTTCTGCGTCGCACAAAGACACGGTGGTTGGAACCAAAGATCTCAAATTTGGACTCATCAGACCAAAGCACAGATTTCCACTGGTCTAATGTCCATTCCTTTTGTTCTTTAGCCCAAACAAGTCTCTTCTGCTTGTTGCCTGTCCTTAGCAGTGGTTTCCTAGCAGCTATGTTACCATGAAGGCCAGCTGCACAAAGTCTCCTCTTAACAGTTGTTGTAGAGATGTGTCTGCTGCTAGAACTGTGTGGCATTGACCTGGTCTCTAATCTGAGCTGTTAACCTGCAATTTCTGAGGCTGGTGACTCGGATAAACGTATCCTCAGAAGCAGAGGTGACTCTTGATCTTCCTTTCCTGGGCAGTCCTCATGTGAGCCAGTTTCTTTGTAGCGCTTGATAGTTTTTGCCACTGCACTTGGGGACACTTTCAAAGTTTGGCCAATTTTTCGGACTGACTGACCTTCATTTCTTAAAGTAACGATGACCACTCGTTTTTCTTTACTTAGAATTTGTATTATGGCAAGAAAAAAGCAGACAAGTCTATTCAGTAGGACTATCAGCTGTGTATCCCCCAGACTTCTGCACAACACAACTGATGGTCCCAACCCCACTTATTAAACTTGACAGGGCACCTGTGAAGTGAAAACCATTCCCGGTGACTACCTCTTGAAGCTCATCAAGAGAATACCAAGAGTGTGCAAAGCAGTCATCAAAGCAAAAGGTGGCTACTTTGAAGAACCTAGAATATAAGATATAAAAAGTGTGAAACAACTGAAATTAAGTACGTAATTCCACATGTGTTAATTCATAGTTTTGATGCCTTCAGTGTGAATGTACAATTTTCATAGTCCTGAAAATACAGAAAAATCTTTAAATGAGAAGGTGTGTCCAAACTTTTGGTCTGTACTGTATGTGACCATTCACAGCTTTTAGCCAAACTATTTTTTTTCTCCATATAAATTTAGGTGGCAAGATCTTTTGTGGTCAATGCCATATTCAAAATGTGTAACTTCAAATACAATTCTTTCATTGTTACAATATATCAAGTCAGCGAGCAGTTGAAAAAAAATAAAATAAAAAAGGTTTTAGGACAAGGAAAATAATTCCAAAAACATAATCCGCGACATTGAGAATGCAACTGTGCAGGGACAGGTCATTCACTTACATAGTGGCTTGAATCCTTATCATCCACTTTCCTCTTTTTGAGATCATGAGAATAATCTGGTCCATTTCTCCTTTTATCTGATGCTCGAAGGCTGTCGGAAACCAGCAAAGAATTACTCTAAAGAGAATAAAAAAAGTGAATTATGAGTTTATTGTAAAAATCATTAAAATGTCACAAGCCACACGTCTACAAAAAACACATTTCCATATATTTATAGTAAGGGTTTTCAAAGAAAAATCAGTTTGTGAAGTGTCAAAATCAAGATAGCTCTGCTTTTTACAGACTGCTGTATTTTTCTATAATTGTCCATATTATTGCACAATTTGAGCTCACTAAGGGAATTACTAAGCCAGCATTTTAAGCATCTTCCGATACAGACAGCCAACAATGCCAATCAGTTTCAAGGCAAAAGTGATATTCCAAGATGGTTACCAATGGTCATGAACAGAAGACTAAACAAATTACGGTAATTCAATGGATCATTAAGAGTAATTTAAGAGGAATTCCCATCTCAGCCATTTATGGCTTAGCAACCATTTTCTGTACCACCATAGATATAATTTGAGAGAAGAGCAAAAGACCAGCCACGACTACAGTGGCCACTTCTACAGAACAGGGGAAGAGGCACTCACATTCTGGTAATAGAAGTGGGACCAAAATCTGAAACCTGCACCTATCAGATGAATGCCATATTCTGTGGATGTAGCCAAAATGGAAATACCCCCTAAACTAGCTGTGGTTGATGACAAAAATGCCTTTATTGGTTTTATTGGTTTAATAATTCAGTCACGAGACACCAACTAGCTTTCAGGAGAAACCCCTAATCCATAAGAAGGTCCGTTCTCAAGTTTGTGAACAGCTATTAAATGAAGACACCATTTTAAAAAGAAAATATATGTTCTCCATTAGGGAATCCATGTAACGGGCATTAGAAAACTCATGCAAGTTATTAATACAAAGGTAATTTTAAAAAAAGACCCTTAATCTGGTTGTAACTCAAGTTTAAGTTTTTTGTTTTTTTTTAAAGAACAAATGGTCTGAAAGTCTACACACAAACGCCAACTCCCCTAACTCATGTGCATACGTATTTGGCATGCGTTCCGGTTGGTAAGAATAAAGGGTCCCACCCGCTCTCCTATCACAAGAGCCACTGCAAACTAGTCTGTGCCAGACAAAAAGGATACGCAGTATAAGTTTTGCAGACCAGATCCTCCTCAATCGTCTTTTAGGAAAGATTAGGGAGGACTTTATTTTAGTGATGAGTGAGTATACTCGTTGCTCGTGTTTTCCAAGCAAATACTCGGAGGTCACCCGAGCAACGAGTACACTCGCTCATCACTAGACTTTATCCTGCTCTATTGTGTAGGGGGCATTAACACACATGAAGGGAGAGGAGTGCCTTGGGCACGAGAATAAATTACGGTACTCTAACACAATCTACCATTTTCCTGAAAGATCTGTCCAGACAGCACTCAGAGACCTCAATAGAAAATTGTACACATTTGATCTTTGAGGCATTGACCATACTTTGCATGCTCACACCCAATGGACTGACGTAAACCATCTCCTTCAGATGCATCAGTAACCTCAAGGGCCTATATGATTAACTGACATTGAGAAGATTCTTCCATAGCTTCACAGAGAATATAAATATCCAAGGGAGATGGGGGGGACAAACGGATAAAAGTTTACAACCCTTCTACATTTGATAGTAATCATAAAACAGGTATACGAGCACAGCTCACTAGTTTTCAGGCATGAGAAGACTGAAATACGGTGGATAACAAAAGGTTCTCCAGGTCAAAGGGATACTAGCTCCTAACAGAGATGTAGAAGACCTATAAAAGTGTCAGCTTCTAAAGGACAGCTTGCAAAATCTAATAAATTAAATGTGCATTTCTTTCACCAATTGTTCTTGCTTTCCCAACCATTTTTAATCTTAACTCCAAGGTCTCCTAATAATTCTTTAAAAAGGAACGGTTTTAACCGTTGAGATTTTTTTTTTGTGTCACATGTACTCCACTCAAAGTGTAACATTTTCAGAACAGTGTTATGAATCCCCAAGATAAAGCCTAGACATTAGTGTGAAACGGGATGTGGCCTGTACGCCAAAAGAAGTCTTCAAAGGAGGTTTGGTGAAATTTGAGCAAGGGGAGGTTTCTACAGTTGGTAAAAAGTGGTCAATGGTAGCAAAATAGCATTTTTTTTTTCATAAAGCTGACTAGTCATTTTGCACAGACTGACATCTATAATAATAGAATGAGAAAGGAGCAATTGACTTTTCCATGTTCACAGTTAATATCCATGCTGAAAAATGAGGAAAAATTTTTTTTACACAAATATTGGAAGAAACCTGCAAAGTCAAACCTGTTCCAGTGTGCTCTAAAATAGGAACTTTTCGGCAGCCATCTTGCATACTGCACCAGCACTTCTAATGAAATGGACAATGCTCAGAACGCTATGGTGATTTGGACTCCGGTTTACAAGCACCCATGAGAAGTCGAGGTTTCAAGGCGGATATATTGACATTGAAAAGTGGCACCCATCATAGCCGTGTGAACATTCTCACCATGTTCGGAACCTCATTCTAAAGCTATCAGTCTCTAATAATATGTATTTATCTATACAAATAAAACTATTTTGATGTCGATACCCATTTGAAATGGCCACCCACTGACATGAAGACACTTGACGACTGAGCATGTAAGCATGAAGTGCATTACTTACTGTTCCTGGCTCTCTCTCTGCTCATGAGGAAACCCAGAAATGAAGACATGTCCATTGTGGTAAAGAAGCACAACGCAAAAAAAAAAGAAAATAAAAATGACAAATTAGAAGTCATAGAAGTTTTTAAAGGGCGTTTTATTATCCATTTAAAAATCACATTTACATTTTACACAGACAACCAAACAAGAATTAAAAGTGCAATTGTGCCTGTTCCACTGCAGACAATATGGTGCAGCCTTTGCTGCAGTTCAGTTTGAAAAAAATTCTATGTGAAAAAAGTAAAATAAATTGAACAAAATTGATTTTTGATACAATGCAAATACATTTGCAGATTTTACAATTTCTATTAGATCGATTATACAAACTGTATAAATTTAAAATTGGGATTAATACATCCCGTACAAACAACTTGCAGTCCAAGTTCTCTACAGTATTTCATTCTTAAAGAGCTACGTCGCTCATTAACTGCTATGAAATATGCGACTAGGTTGGTATAGTCAGTTATGGCATAGCATAGTTACAGTGCATTGTATAGTTTTCCTTTTGAGGATTATCTAGCACAAAAGGTGAAAAAAAATGCAAATGGTAATCTTTGAAGAAAAAAAAAAATCCTACAACTGCTTGCCATGCCTCTCACCTCTATGGTGGTCTGACTCATGATGCTTCTTGTCATCCTTTAGGGCAAGGTGAGATTGCCCTCCAAGTGCATTAGAAAGGGCAAGAAGGCTGGCGCTGCTGCCTAGAGGTGGGATCCCAGGGGGCTGGAGTCCTGATGGATGTGGAGTTAGAGGCACTGGTGGTCCATGACTATGCGACAAGTGTTGAGCTTGTAACTGCTGCTGCTGATGTAGAGATTCGTAGCGCACACGGTTTCCCAAGGAGAAATGGAAAGGAGAAAAAAAAAAAAGTTAGACGGAAAGGACAAAACACATTATGAACACCACAAACTGGATTAACAATCAAGTTAAGCACTTATCAGATATATTCCATTTACACCCAAGGGCAAGTTCACATGTTCCAGCCACACATTCGTGACTCAGTCAATGGTTCCGTTCAAAACTCTGAAACAATTGGATTTGGGATAGGCCCAACAGACTTAAAATATCCAACCGAGTCCAAAACATGCAAATTGGAAACCATAGAACACAGTTACAGCCCCCCCTCAAAAAAAAAAAAAAAAAAAAAAACCCACCACCATAAACCATCTCAAGTTGCACGTTTTGGACTGTGATGTTTGAGGTCTATAGCTCCAACGCAGACACATTCAAAACACTGTTTTGAGGGTTCAGATGAAAGCCCCAAAGGAGTCACGAACAAGTGGTCCAAATGTGATGTGAACCCAACCTTAAGGCTACATTCATGAGTTTTTTTTTTTATGCTGTATATTTTTGATAAAATTCAAGTAACCCATGTTACTTAATGGGTGCAGAAAATCCGCAACATCACAAACTCATCAAAAGCTCCTTGTAGGAACATAGCCTAAAGGTCAATTCGTTCATACTAAACGAGATTAGAAGAAATATGGCTGCTTTCTTTCAGAAACCACACTTGTCTATGAGATGTATCCGGTATTGCAGCCAAAACCTATTCAAGTGAATTGGGCAAAGTTTTAATACCAATTTCAACATATGGCCAAGATGGCGCCATTTCAGGAAGAACACAACCAAGTTCTCTGCTCTCAGGCAACCACTCAAATAAAAAGAAAAAAAAAACACCCAAAATAAACAAAAGTTGTGTGTGCATTAGAGTACCATACATTATATCAGAAGATGAATGCAAACAGATAGTACACAAAAAAATATATTAAAAAACTACCAACTTGGCTGAGCCGGCTGAGATGTTGAGCAGACAAAACTGGTACATTTGCCACCTAAGTGTACATAAAGAAACCTTTAAACCAGTCATTCACTGAGCAATTGTAGAAGCAACACGTTTGGTATAAAAATGTGTAAAACAGAAGGTTAGTTAATTGTCACAAATACAATTGCATCCAACAAGGCAAATAAAAAAAAGGAGGAGTAATGGACTATGGCAGTAGGCGAAACACGCCACAATGGTCTAACCATATGATCTCCCCACCCAGGAACGAGAAGAAAACTCATCAAGCGGTGATCACACAAAAAGTTTAATAGTTTCTATACATCCAAATCTATAAACAGCAAGTACATGAAAAAAATACTATGCAAATTGGAGACCCTACAAGTGATCAGAATGACATGTACATTATGTAGCAGTCGCAGGGAACAGATTACCGAGCTTAATTTAACACATGTAATACTACACCCAATATCGAGACTGCACTCTACAGACTGCAGAGGATAGCTGATACTAAATCTAGGGATTGGAAACTAAAGCCAACAGATTACAAACTGGAGAAGAGATAAAAGCAGACCAGGATTAAACTTAGACGACAACGGCATTTTCAAACCTTCCATATTAATAAAGGAGGCCTTCAACAATACGATCTAAAGAAAGAAAATTCTAAAACGTGGAGGGAGGGTTGCTACACCTGCCATATATTATTCCATTCCTCGTGTAAGACAATATATGCAACCTAGTTATTTATAGGCTTTCCAAGGATTAACTAGATACTCACACAAATAAGCCCTCAAGAGGTTAACCTCATCCTCTTAAGCTTCACACACCACAATCCTAGATATAGCTGGCAACCACCGCCAAGGAGCGACATAAACCAGCATCTTGCTAATCCTTTCGCCAATCGCCTCATGCAAAGGCGAAGCCTGTTAGGCGACAGACAACTCAATCCGCCGACGCTGGCTCAGACTTGACAGAATGCTCAATCGTAATACATTATGGAAGAAATGATCACAGCTTGCCGACGGTCCGGGGCCAACATTGACCCATATGCTGTGTAGATTGCCAGCTAAAAGGCACTTTTTTTTTTTTTGCAAAGAGCAATATTTAAAAAAAATAAAATATTGGAGTACATGAAAGCCCTAGCGTATATCAATATTTCTCTATACCTGGTTATGAATGTTTGGGAAAGGAAAGACTAAAAAAATAAGGTTGCCTTGCAGAAACAGTCCATCGCCATCACAAATTGTCTGCTGCTGGGAAGTGGAGCCTAACGTGATCAGAGAATTATGTCGGACTTATTTGCATGAGAAAACACATGATCTTTCACACTCCTAATAGGTGTCTAAACCGTTAAATTACTAGTTCTTTTTTTTCCTGGTGTGAAAGATGCCGCTCCTCGGGAGCATACCTCCCCCCTCTATTGTTCTGCCTGCTCAACAATACTGACAGCTGCTATCAGTGCATACTTCCAATGCAGCTGCTGCTTCTAGCAACAGACAGGGGGCTCCTCGCATCCCCTCCCCTCCAGGGATACAGGTTGACACACTGCATTTTCAATGAAGGGGAGCAAAGGTCCGGCGAATTGTCAACCCAATTTTATGCTCCTGTGACTCTGCAGGAAGCACAAAAGACTCTTAAGCAGGGAAAGCATATGCCGGAAAATGAGACTTCTAGCGCGGCGCCATATCGTTATTGATCACTTAACATATGCAAATTGAGATATCAGATTTAAAAGAGGCCAAAGATTAAACTATTCCGGTATTAATGGCGGATGATCGGCGCAGTAATACTAGTGTTCGTGCGGAATAAATGAAATGGATCTTCCTGCACGCAGATTGGATTACGTATATTGATTTAAATTTGTTCCGCAGCGCTTCAGATGTAAAATAAGCTCGCCATTTGGGGAGTGGGCGATGTAAATGAAGCTGTGTTTGGAGGGGGGGGGTGGCGGAGTGAAGAAGGTTAGGGGAGGGAATGTTTATGCAAGGCTAAGCTGTCAAGTGTAATAAAGCGGCTTGAATAAAACGTAAGCTGAAAATCCACTGAAGCTCCCCATTTCAGGGAGGAAAAAGCTATTAAAAGGAAATGAAGGTCACCCTCCCAGTTTATTTCACCTAATTGACTGCCAATGGCTTACCACAGGCGAACCAACTGCAGATCTGCAATTGAGAAACTGATGAAAGGAGAGTTTTCAAGCTGAGACTCATTCTTTTACCAGCACTAATCCTCCCGCGTTTTTATGGGGGGGTTTTTTTTCCTTCAGTCTCCAGTTGGGATGTAATTTTAAGCACAGATGGATTAACTGGTCCCATTGTCTGCAGACGTCACCGGACTATGGCCCTGTTAATCCATACAGCAGCATGTCTAATTATCATTACAAAGTGTCTGAGGGAACCATAAAGACCAGCAGGGCATCTTCTCACAAGCAATTAACATAAATTGATAAATGAGTAATCTGAATCGGCTCAAGCCGCTCACATGAATAAAATCAGAAAGGACAGCTCCTTGATTCGGCTACTTCTTTCTGCCAGCGTTGGGAGGCCAGAAAGCCGGCAGAAATACTCGAGACTGTGTGGCGGGAATAATTGAATTCACACAGGGGGAGGAATGCATGGTTCAGTGAATTCATTAGCGCCCAAACAAATAACTTGTGATTGACAGTCTCACGGAGGCAGAATTAAGCAATAAACAGATTAAAAAGCAGGGATAGAAAGACTGGGAAAAAAAGCACCCAATAAAACCTGCAAGACACCATCATGTCAAGCAATTAAATATATAGGCACACACAAGCTGCTCAGTCCAGCTCTAGATTCCAGAAATGGACATTGATGAAATAGAAATGGTCGGCCAAACCCCAAGGGACCATCAACTGAGGGGAACAATTTGAAAGGGGAGTTTTAACACCCTGCACTGAGTCACCTACACATAATGGGGTCCTCAAGTGAGATGACATTTATTATGTTCGTTGGATATCTCACGCCAACAGTCTTTTTAATTCCTGGGTTGTGCCCATAATACAGTTCCCACCAAGGAGAGGCCTATACTCAAGCCAGCAATGGTCAGGTTTTTAATGGTCTTGTCAAATAAGAGTAACACCTATTTTGCATATATACTTAGTTGAAAATCTTAAGCGCCTTTCTAAGAGTTTGGATTAGCCCCCACCACCCCAAAGACAAAAAAAAAAAAAAAAAAAAAAAAAAAAAAATATAATAATAATAATAATAATAATAATAATAATAATAATAATAATAATAATAATAATAATAATAATAATAATAATAATAATAATAATAATAATAATAATAATAATAATAATAATAATAATAATAATAATAATAATAATATAACCCCTCACCCAACGGGTAAGGGAACAACTTGCTGATTTTGGGGGTCCAGAAATCTTAAGATAAGGGACCTGCAATCTTGAGAACCTAGCTCTGCAATCCATCCTAGATGCCCACAACCAGACATTCCTGGCCATTGGCAAGGGTCTTGAATAAAAAGGACATCTTCATTGCTCAAGAAAGGTTTACCATTAGGTGTGAATCTCCTGGCAATGCAGGAAATCTTTTTTGGGTCTTTCTATAACAGAAAAATCAGTAACATGCTACAGTAAGGTAAATTCCCAGAAAGATTCATTTGCCAACTAAAAGTCATTTCAGATACATAGAGACATCTCTACAAGAGAAAATCTGTTTTATGAAATTTGCTGCTTATGAGTGAACCAACAGCACCGCCGGGGTTTAGTGGTAGGCCTAGAACACAATGCGGACATGATCTCTGTATGTGTAAGGCTTCTTTTACACTTGCCGTGTTTTTGCGGCCTGTTTTTGTGGGCCGTATTATATTACAAATTTGCTTATTTTCATGTGTTTAATTGATTTATTAAATACAAGTTAAAATCACTCATGGATTTCCTGAAATTGCCGTCTATTACTTGTATATGTTTTAAAGGGTTTAAGCAATCTAAAAAAAAAAAAAAAAAAAAAAAAAAATAATGCGTTCACATGCATTCACTGCCCATTGACTACAGTAACTCCTAACATTCCCAGGCCAATCTTGTCAACTCCACTGTTTTTTTAAAGGGTATCTGTCAGCCCCGGGACGTATATGACCTATTAATATGGGCATACAGGTTATAGAAATGTTACACTAGCCCTACCTGTATGCCTCATTAACGGTCTTATTGCTGACAAATGTTATATTTCATTATGCTAATGATTTCTTCCAGGCACTGCACGCCCCCGAGCCTGGAAGAAATCCCTGCCCCTCTCCTCATTGCAATATTATTCCCCTCCCATCAGCGTCGGTTATGGCCCCAGAATCCTGCGCCCTGCAATCCCTCCACAAAAGATGCCTTTTCATCCCTTCTATGGGCACTGCATCCATGGATCTCCGGGCGCAGGCAAGTCACCTTGACCACCGGCGTGCGCACCGATAAAGTGCTCCCCCCACTTCCTCCCTGCATAGTCATCGTTCGGAACCATGTGTACGTAGTGATGACTATGCAGGGAGGAAGTGGGGAGAGCACCTTAACAGCATGCATACCAGGGGTCACTGGAGTGGAAGTCTACTGCGCAGAAGATCCCTGGATGCAAAGCCCACAGAAAGGAGGAAAGGGTACATATTGTGGAGGGATTGCAGGGCACAGAATTCTAGGGCCATACCCGACGCTAACGGGAGGGGGAGTAATATTACAATGAGGAGAGGGGCAGGGATTTCTTACAGCACCGCACACCCCGAAGCCTGGAAGAAATCATTAGCGTAAGGAAAGAATATAACATTTCTCAGCAGCAAGACCGTTAATGAGACATACAGGAAGGACTAGTGTAACATTTCTATTACCCGTATGCCCTTATTAATAAGTTATACTCACTGAAAGAAATCCATTTAAAAAACAGCAAGAACCACATAGAAAGCTGCAACATTCAATCATTACTATCCATAACAATGAACTCAGTATGCAGGGCAAAATATTTATCATAAGATTGTGCCAAATTAGGTCACAGCCTTCACACAAACTGCATTTTTAAAACAAGGTAAAAGCTTTTTTTATATATATACAATTCATTTTCCCCATCTAGTTCTTGCTTCGGTTAAATACCTGCATCAAGACAGTCCAATCATTGTACCATTTGTAAAGGGGTCACATTTTGCAAGATGCCTCAAGTTAGCCACAAATTGAAATGTCTAACAGCCTTAAACCCTTTCGTGCACTCATTCACTTTTTGCATTAAAAATCACAATTCGAAATCAAACAAAATGTTAAAGATAAAAACAGTAGCCAAGATAAGAACTCATGATAGTATTCTGATTTTAGACTTTTTTTTAGGCCCAAACTCATCACAGGAAAGGCTTATTGGGTTTCCGCTAGAAGTCTGCAGTTAATCCATGTGACTGTAGACTGACTGCTTACAATGCGTGCACACCGCATGCAGTCAGGATTCTCTGGCTATGCCAACAAGAGTGAAGGTTATGTTCTTTACATAATTCAGGCCACATTACACATAGAAGTGCTCAGCCTCACTCAAAGTGAACTAAAAAGGAGTATGATCATGTCCAGTCAGAATATGGACGGAAGCATGCAAATTTCTCTTGGCAGCAATTCTGTTAATACAGACAGATTCCTGTATACATATTGTAAGGATTCCAAAGTGTGCACACTCAGGGACTGGAGACTTGTTAGAAGACCAGACAACCCCTATAACACCTACATAAGTAAATAGAAAGTCACCACTTCTCCATTCATTCTCTGCTTGAGCATCAAGACCATTAGCCGCTTCACCGGTAGAGACAGGGGTTCAGACCCCATTCTAAAATAGCATCAAGATCCTGATTATGGAGATAACTGAAGGGTAGGTTCCACAAAAGACAACATTATAAAAATCAGAATAGCCCTTTAACAATTAAGTGACCCCTTCTAACTCCAAAACGACACTTTTTGGGTATGTACCGAAGTCCATGGAAGTAAACTGGAACAGACCGTAATTAAAGCATAAGCTACACTGAATAGTTTCATTACAGCACCAGACTGTATGGGGAGCACACTTATTTTTTCTTAAACGCAAAAAAGGGTTAGGAGTCCCCAAGTAATCAGACAATGAGAACATAAGACACACTAAACGAGTAAAGAAAGCTGTTATACACACTGTAGGAGGTAGACCTGGAAGGCCACGTACCCCGATGATGGCATTCAGCTCTGCCATGGTCACTTGTTTGGCGCGCTCTACAGCTTGAGCCACCTGTTGTTGGTGCTGCAGGGGGAAGCAAAACAACATTTAAGAAAACTATTACCGAATGTAAAAAAACCAAACAGGAGAGGAATTAAACAGAGGGTCACAATTAAAACCAAGACTAAACATGTTCTCAAAGGATTCCTGTAATGTAAAATGAAGCCAGATTGTACCCCAGCACTCTGCATGCCCGCTGATTTGGCTACAGAACTGACGTCACAACGAAAGCATACATCACCGATGCAGCCAATCCCTAAGCTCAGTGTCTGTCGACGTAGTGGGCACAGATCCCGGAGCTCAGCAATCAGCTGCGATGGTGAGGAGCTGTCCAAGTGCCATCACTGCAGCAGTGAGGAGCCAGAGCTTTATTTTACATTACAGAACAGTAGGCCCCAATGGCTTCCCAAGAGCAGAAAACCCCTGCAGGGCCAGTGTCATACGGCCATAGTGGGGTAAAACCCACATCTCATGTTCTACAGAACCCAATAACACCATAGAAACAAATAAGGCAACCTTAGTTATGTGGGAACAGGAACCATCGATGATCTACAGCATCTGGCTGCAACACTCAATGTGGGGACACAGATGCGAAGGTTTTTCTTTTAAGTCACACTTTTTTTCAAGTGTGTTTTTCACTGGCTATTAAGCAACAAATTCAAACTGGTGCACAGAGTTCATTTTTGCGCAAACCATTTTTAGCATAAAGTCGCATATTATGCAAAACGGCGTAAAAAAAATGTGGCCCAAACTGGCATACATAAAACCTCACTCAGGGGGACACTGGAGAAAAGTTGCACAAAATGGTGCCACTTTTCAAGAACTTGCATTTCATGAATCAGTCTAAGGGTATGTTCACACGTTCAGGATTTCCATCCTTTTTTTTTCCTGACTTTTTTAAAAAACTGCAGCTCTTGGCAGAAAACGCAGGTCCTTTTTTTGGTCCGTTTTTGATGCGTTTTTTGATGCGTTTTTTTGATGCAGTTTTCTAGCCAGAGTCTGTGTGTTTTCTAGGAATTTTTTTAGGGTCAAAATGGCTGAAAATACCCTAACCCTAACCCTACCCCTAACCCTACCCCTACCCCTATTCTAACCTTAGTGAAAAAAAAAAAAAAAAAAAATTCTTTATTTTTTTTTATTGTCCCTACCTATGGGGGTGACAAAGGGGGGGGGGTGTCATTTACTATTTTTTTATTTTGATCACTGAGATAGGTTATATCTCAGTGATCAAAATGCACTTTGGAACGAATCTGCCGGCCGGCAGATTCGGCGGGCGCACTGCGCATGCGCCCGCCATTTTGCAAGATGGCGGCGCCCAGGGAGAAGACGGCCGGACGGACACCGGGACGCCGGGTGAGTATAAGGGGGGGAGATTAGGGCACGGGGGGGGGGCATCAGAGCACTGGGGGGGGGGGCATCGGAGCACTGGGGGGGGGCATCGGAGCACGGGGGGGCGGGATCGGAACACGGGGGGGGCAGCCACACTCCGCCCACGCACTTCCGCCCGCTCCCCGCACTTCCTGCTGCAGCGGTTCTGCACATCAAATCGCAGTAAAACCCGCAGATATATTTTTGATCTGCGGGTTTTACTGCGGTTTGGACCTCACAATGGAGGTCTATGGGTGCAGAACCGCTGCGGCTCCGGAAAAAGAATTGACATGCTCCTTCTTTTTTCCGGGAGCTATTCAGCGCGTCTTTTTTTTTACAATTTCCGGACCATGTGCACAGTGTGTCCTGTTTTCCATAGGGTACAGTGTACTGTACCCTGCATGGAAAACAGCTGCGGAACCGCAGCGGCAAAACCGCCGCGGTTCCGCGGTAAAAAACGCACTGTGTGAACATGGCCTAAACCATCTGGAAATGCCACATTGATGTAAAAAGAAAACTAAACAAACTTGGGGGAAAAAAAAAATGTGCAAGTTGTTTGATAAATTTGTTGCAAATCAGAGTCACTAATTGAGAGGTGTTCACGCCAATAAATTGGCAGAAATGCAATGACTCGGATTCATTATTTCCATGTGAAACTGGCCTATGCTCATTTTTACCTTCACTGAAAAGGGATGCATACACCTTAAAGGGGTATTCCCATCTCCAAGAGCCAATCCCAATATGTAATAGGTGTAATAATAATGTTAGCAAATACCTCCAATTAGAAATGTATCATTTTTCTGATTTGCCATGTCTTCTCATGCACAGGCATTGCAGGACCTTAGGTATCAATGGTTACGACGATTAGCAACTAGCTAACTCACTATATCACTGGTTGTAACCATGGATACCCAAGGTCCTGCAATGCCTACACATGAGAAAAAAACATAGCAAATCAGAAGAACTAGACTGCATTTCTAACTGGAGGTATTTGCTAATATTATTACACCTACTACATATTGGGACAGGTTCTTGGAGGTGGGAATACCCCTTTAAAAGAAAAGATTGGATTCCTATTCAGTTTAGATATTTAAAAACGATAATCAATGAGTCGGCAGCCATACGAGCTGCACTATTTTGGTTCACACAGCTTAAATACTCATTAAAGTTTTGCATTAGTCATATTCCGTACAAGCACGTCTCATTCGTCAAGTTGGGCCCATTTGCTGTTGTGCAGCAATTAGAGTAGTGCACTAGATAATATATGAAGCGCCTGTATCCTCCATTCCCATCGCCTGCCCCGCAATCTGTTATGTAAAGAAGCAGGGGGCTCCACACTCCATAACTAGAACAGATGTTCTTCACACTTATGCAACGCAATAAAATTAACATTGTAAAGCTGACTAATTTGCAAACAGAGAAGTAGCATAATTGCACTTTAGCAGCCAGCGTTTTTTACTTACTTCCTGAGAAAGAAATGGGATGACTTGTGCACAAATAGTGTTCAGTCTCTTGGCAATTTCTGTCTGTGGTGAAGAAAGAAAAATTCAAAAATTAACAAAAGACAAAAAAAATGGAAACAATGCCGATGTATTAAAGTAACTATTATTGGACATTGTACTGAAGAGTGGCGACGGCACTGAGAAGAGGTGCAGAATGGCCCTGGATACTGGGGAAGACCGTAGGGAGTATAGTAACACTGCAGACACATTCACAGATCTAGGTTTAAAAAATATTATATAAAAATAAAGAGAACCCATCAACCAAGGTCAGTCTTATGTTCTTTTTTTTCTTAATTTTTAAATTCATCATAAGATTACAGAGGGTGCTAATTTTTATGTTTTTTTATGTGGCTCCCAGGACTCTTTGGGACATGTCTTCAGGCTCCTCTGCACAGCCACCATGGTAAGGAGTCCTTACTAAGGACCATAACAATTAGCAATAAAAGTTATACTATATATAATGTTATAATATATAATGGTTATGGGGTGGCTGTGATCAGCCTTATCCACCAACAATGTTTCAAGCAACAACGGTGTTCGTCAGCAGTATAAGTGTGAACACAACAGAGTGGTAACCAGAACCAAATAATAGTGTTTTTACATGCATAAGTGCACATGCTCGCAGTTGTGTCATCCCCTAAAATTGTGGTAGATTCAAAATGGCATTATGGACTGCAATGGGTGTCAATTCTGTCTCAGATGTGCCTTTCTTTTCTATTTTCTCTGGCCATTTTGACCATAGCACTGCTTTGACACATTTTATAGATATATAGCTAGAAAATATATAAAATCTCTCTATATACACACTACTGTGTAAAGGTTTAGGGTCACTTAGAGATTTCCTTATTTTTGAAAGAAAAGCACAGTTTTTCCAATGAAGCTAACATTAAATGATTCATAAATACACTATACATTGTTAATGTGGTAAATGATTATTCTAGCTGCAAACGTCTGGTTTGTAATGCAATATCTTCATAGGCGTATAAACGCCCACTTCCAACAACCATCATTCCAGTGTTCTTATGGTACTTTGTTTGCTAACTGTGTAAGAAGGCTAATGGATGGTTAGAATGCACAAGGGTTTTCAAGGGTAAGTATGCTAGCACAGCTGGAAACAATTTGGCTGATTAGAGAACCTATAAACCTGACCTTCCTTTGAGCTAGTTGAGAATCTGGAGCATTACATTTGTTGATTCCATTAAACTCAAAATGGTCAGAAAAGAACTTTTATGTGAAACTCGAGCGACAGTCTATTCTTGTTCTTAGAAATGAAGGCTATTCCATGAGAGAAATTGCTAAGAAACTGAAGATTTCCTACAACGGTGTGTACTATTCCCTTCAGAGGAGAGCACAAACAGGCTCTAAGCAGAGTAGAAAGAGAAGTGGAAGGACTCGCTGCACAACTGATCAACAAGACAAATACATTAGAGTCTGTAGTTTGAGAAATCAACACCTCACAGGTCCTCAACTGGCAGCTTCATTAAATAATACATGCAAAACGCCAGTGTCAACGTCTACAGTGAAGACGCGATTCCAGGATGCTGGCCTTCAGGACAGAGTGGCAAAGAAAAAGCCATATGTGAGTGGCTAATAAAAAGGAAATATTAATATGGGCAAAAGAACACAGACAGAGGAAGATTGAAAAAAATATATGAACAGACGAATCCAAGTTTGAGGCATTTGGATCACACAGAAGAACATTTGTGAGACACAGAACAACTGAGAAGATCCTGGAAGAGTGCGTGACGCCATCTGTCAAGCATGGTGGAGGTAACGTGATGGTCTGAGGTTGCTTTGGCGCAGGTAAAGTGGGAGATTTGTACAAGGTAAAAGGGATTTTGAATAACGAAGGCTATTACTCCATTCTGCAACGCCATGCCAGAGCTTGATTGGAGCCAATTTCATCCTACAACAGGACAAGGACCCAAAGCACACCTCCAAATTATGCAAGAACTATTTAGGGAAGAAGCAAGCAGCTGGTATTCTATCTGTAATGGAGTGGCCAACAGTCACCAGATCTCAAATCCATTGAGCTGTTGTGGGAGCAGCTTGACCATATGGTACGCAAGAGTGCCCATCAAGCCTAACCAGCTTGTGGGAGGGGTTTCTGGACGCATGGGGTGAAATTTCTCCAGATTACCTAAGCAAATTAACTGCTAGAATGCCAAAGGTCTGCAATGCTGTAATTGCTGCAAAGGGAGCATTCTTGGACGAAAGCAAAGTTTGAAGGAGAAAATTATTATTTCAAATACAAATCTTTTTTTTTTTAACCTTGTCAATGTCTGGACTAGATTTTCAATTCATTTGGCAACTCATTTGATTAATAAAAGTATGAGTTTTCATGGAAATCTAGATGGTGGCCCGATTCTAACGCATCGGGAATGAATGAATGAATGAATGAATGTAGCAGCCACATAGTATATAGCACAGGCCATGTAGTATATAGGAGCCATGCAGTATATGGCAGACAAATACTATGTGGCCTGTGCTATATACTATGTGGCTGCTATATACATACATATTGTAGAATACCCGATGCGTTAAAGGGACACTCACCTGAATTTGGAGGGAACAATCTTCAGCCATGGAGGCGGGGTTTTGGGGTTTTTGATTCACCCTTTCCTTACCCGCTGGCTGCAGTATTGGATTGAAGTTCATTCTCTGTCCTCCATAGTACACGCCTGTGCAATGCAAGATTGCCTTGTGAAGGCATGTACTACGGAAGACAGAGAATGAACTTCAATCCAATATTGCAGCCAGCATGCAGCCAGCGGGTAAGGAAAGGGTGAATCAAAAACCCCGCCTCCATGGCTGAATATTGTTCCCTCCAAATTCAGGTGACAGTGTCCCTTTAATACAGGCCACGCAGTATATAACACAGCCCAAACAGAACATAACACTGACCACATAGTATCTAACACTGGCCACGTAGTATATAGCAGCCACGCGGTATATCACAGCCCACATATTTAGCAGTATGGGACCCATATCCCTGTTAAAAAATTATTAAAATAAAAAAATAGTTCTATACTCACCCGCCAGGATCCAGTGAAGCTGTGCCGATGCGCTCGTGACTGCCACCATCTTCCGTTCCCAGGATGCATTGCGAAATTACCTAGATGACTTAGCGGTCTCGCTAAGAGAATAGCAGGATAGATAGATATAGATATACACACACACACAGCATCAATAGTAAAAAAGTTGGGGACACACAGGGATAATAGCATTAACCGAGTGCGTTACCCGCGGCATAACGCGGTCCGTTAACCCTGTGTGAGCGCTGACTGGAGGGGAGTACGCGGGCGCCGGGCGCTGACTGCAGGGGAGTAGGGAGGGACTAATTCTCGGCCGGACTGTGCCAGTCGCTGATTAGTCGCGGCATCCAGGACAAGCAGCTGGCGAGACCAATCAGCAACACGGGATTTCCATGACGGATGTTGCCGACAGAAAGACGGAAGAACCCCTTAGACAATTATATAGTAGACAATAGTCTGGGTGACTACAAAATTTGGAATGGTAGTGTATCTATATATCCATCCATCTCTATATATCTATATATATATTAATTATGGGAGCAGTGGAAATAGAATAAAAGCAAAACCAACAGGTGGCACAGACGTACTGACAGGTCTTGTTTAAGCTACCCCAAATAGCCGTAGCATGTAGAAGATGGAATACAAAAAAAAAAAAAAAAAAAGCCATATGCATAGAAGACAAAAAAATCTGCAAAAAGATTGTCTAGTGCAATGCTTCAAGGATATCAGCAATTATGTATCTGTTGCATTTCGAGTAGTTTTACATCCAGAGTACAGCGCTGTAATGTGTATATTCAACCCGACACTGCAAATCAAGATAAGCAGGAATAAACCAAATCCTTCATGCTTGAAGCAGCTCTGGCAGACAGAATAGTAATAATTGTCCAAGTTCTTTGGCACCATAAAACACAGCCTACAAAGTCAGGAAAAAGGCTCTTGTATCTGTATGGCAGCACTCAGAACAGCTCAAGAGCCCTTAATTGTTTATGTTCTTAATGCCGACTCTCTCTCGAGTGTTCATTTTTAATAGCTGGCTCAAGTGTACAGCCTATGAAAAGACAGCAACACAACCTCACTCATTGGTTCCCACTATCTGAATGATGACCACGGTTTATTTGCAAACGACAAGCTTGGTAGCAGTGCCCTCCGTTCAAGAGCTGTCCTCCTAGGTTATGCATCATTGAAATTAGCAATAAGAAATCACAGCATCCTGCAAATGGAAGCTTGGTGCCTCAGAATTCAATTTTTGCAGAGTGTCCCCTTCCCCGAATCTATGGCCTAATGGACAAATTACAGTATCATCCCACCTCTGGTATAGAATTATAACTCCCATTGCAGTCCATACTGCCATATTGAAACTACCACAATTTGGGGAGGATGACACAAAGTTGTTGTTTTTTTCTTGTCAGTTCATAGATAATCTTAAACTGCCAACATGTGCCCTTATGCATATAAAAATACAATTATTTGGTACTGGTTACCACTCTGTTGTATTCACACTTTTTATACCACTGACCAACAACGTGATACACAGTTGGTGCTTGAAACATTGTTGGTGGATAACGCTGATCACAGCCAACCGCAACCATTTACTATGCTACTATACTGCCAACCCAACTGCTCCCAAACATGCCCAAGTTATGTAGGACCTATTCTGGGAGACAAACGCCTATAGCCACCAGTAGAGTAGTGTATGTTTTACAGTCTCAACTCGAAAGCAGGCATGTCCCCTAGATAGGACTGGCCACTACCCTTATCGATGTCCTATCCTTAGAAAAGGCCTTCAATATTTTGTCGGTGGGAGGGTGAGAACCAACACCCTCGCCAATTAGCTGTTGTTGGTGCCGGCCTGAGGTTCTCAGATGCTGCCAGAACACAAAGCAGCTACAGCCAGACACTACAGAAACGATAGAGCTGCGATTCTCAGGCAGCATCCAAGAACTTCCATCCAGCTCCAGCAACAGCTGATCAGGGGAAAAGGTGGACCATCTTAAGAATAGGCCAATTAATCCAAAAAATAGTGAGCAACCTTTTTGATAATGCCCTAAACAATAAAAATAGACCACCATATGGGAGAGATGGTTACCAAAACTCAACTAATACCCAGGCTTGATTGGGGGAGGGGGAACATCACCTCTACTTACATCTAGTACTGGCACAACAGGCCTTCCGCAACTGACGTGGGGTTAAAAAGCCTGGTTCAAGAGCTCAAAAGTCTTCCTAGACATAAAAATGGACTTCCTGCCATTTATACTATGCAACATTGTAAACCACAAAGGAATAAAGGTCAATGTTGCACTTTTTGTCATTACTGAATCATTTGAGATAATCTGTGTGGCGGATGAGAGAAAAATCGAAGGCAGCGAGAACGCTGCAAATGGCTTATTGACCTCAGAGCAATTTTCATCTCCATCTGTCTAACAGCAGACATATGGGAAAGGGGGGGCAAAAGATGCTCTTTGCCGAGCGTTCTTCCTTTTTAAATCCACGCCACTCTTAAATGCTTGGCACTCATTATGTAAACCAGGAATCCATTAATTGATTGGTTAAGAAGAAACCACAAAAAAACACAGCAGTATCACCCCTCCCCCAACCAGTTTTTAAAAGGCAGGCCATGAATATTTAAAGCATAGTCAAATGACACTTTCAATTTATTTTTTTTAACGAACTTCGGCATTAGAAAACAAACTTTCTGAAGAGGTGAATGACCGGCACGTTTGTGAAGTAGTAAGAAGTGATCCATTTAAAAAGCAAAATCCTATGGATCTGGAAGCCGCGGTCCCTATAGTATATCAATGTCAAACAGCATGTCAAGCCGAGAATCAATTCAGGTATATGCCACTGCCAAATTTCTCCGATCCCAAATGAGCTTTAAAATTATTTTATTGCTCAAAATTTAATTTGCTCCAACTCGTGTCTCCATGACAACGTTGGCTAACCCTGCAAATCATTTGGGTAATTGGATATCTTATCTCTCTATTGCTCTCAAATCGAATGATTCTGCTGGAATTGGAGCAGCCAATCAAATTTACAGGTCTCCTGAGTAAAAGGCTTAGGAAAGTAGCCACATTCATCTCCTCTTTACTGCCATATTAACTGGGATATGACAAACTGCAGAGGCTGGCTCTCCAAGAGCATGTGGGATTAGCAGCAGTTATCTCTGCATGCCCTTCCGACATTCATTCATGTACCGATATAGTGCACCCATAATGCCCAGATCGGCGTTTTAGCTTTTCTATCACAATACACAAACTTCGGCAGCGTTCACGCACAACCAACACACTTCGACGGGATGCCCCAGGAATAAAGTACATTCTAATCAATAGATCTTGTAATAAGTTCCACAACTGGATGCATAAGAGTTCTGCATTGAGAAGCTTATTAATGTGTCCCTGCTTTTTATGGCCAATGCAGGAACATGGCCAGCATATACCACAGTTCCTGGCCTTATAGAATATACAGATGAAATAGTAGTACAGTAGTTTTTCCGCTTTCTGTCCGGTAACATTTACCTGCCTGTTTTATCACAGGAGTGAATAATTCTGCTGTCTGAAGCCCTCTGAGCTCATTATAAATTAAGTGGGGTATGCCCCCCAGCAGTCTGAGAGCTCATGTCACAGACTTGATTTATGAGGAGCTCAGAGGGCTGAAGTTGTGACAAACATTCATGTGATAGAGCAGGCAGGCAAGCGTTTTCCCTCACAGAATCAGCTGTCCTGTCTGTATACTCTTTTCCTTCCTCCCCTGCCCAGGAGCTGTGGTATGTACAGACCATGCCCCTGTAAGATCAGACAGCCATTACACAGCACATTTATAAGATATCAGCACAGGAACAGTTATTTATTTATTTTTTTTAACACATCAAACGTGGAACTAATTATTTCAAGAACTATTGATTAAAATGCATTTTGCTCTTGGGACAACTCTTAGTTGTCCAGAGCTCTTATCGGACACATTAACAATTACAACTCCCTCGGGGAATGTCAACAAGTCTCAAGACTCTTGACAAGACAAAAATTAAAAAAAAAAAAAAGTACAAAATTTGAAAAAAAAAAAAAAATATATATATATATTTTTTTTTTTTTTCTTGCGTGCCTCAACCATAGACTACCTAGTACAGCAGCTCACACAAACTGCGTTTTACTATTTTGTGAGCGATACTGATTGTAGGCCAACTTTGACAGTAAAAGATATTGTACAAAAACAGAATACTTAGCAAAAATCTCTCAAATAAAAAAATCACACAGAGCAAAACTATGAAGTGTGGGCGTCTTTCAGCCTCAATGTCCCAAGTGTGGGCTACAGCACATCTTCCAGCTCACTAGCAGCTGTAACTGCTGCTGACATGAAGCCAATTGGCAGCAGGAGACCCTTGTCAGGCTCTCAAGTTCTGCTCTTGTACATCTTTAGCATGTCAGAACTTTTAACCATAGTTTGAAACATGATAACCCTTGAGTGCCTGACACGTCTGAGACATCACGCTGTTTTCACAATATAGAGCTCAAACTTAGTGAGGGTCAGGGGAAGGGAAAAAAAAAGCCAATTTGGCATTACTCAAAATACTTTCACTAACATGAGCACATGAAAATGTCAGCAATCAAGCAGGTGTCATGCTGTCACAAAGTGAACCTTTGGCTCATAGACATCAGTCATGGCATAAAAATACTACAGGCTACAATTAGCAACAGATGACAGCATGACCACTTAAGTGAAAAGCTAGAGCACGCACATACCAGAATACTACCATTAATAAGTGGCTGGCAATCACACCAAGTGGTGGAGACCAAACAATCCACCCAAACTAATAAAGATAATGAGCGCTTAACTGCTCTCCAGTTGACAGCTGGCCTTACAAATATCGGCACCATACCCCAACATGTTAGTCTGACAACTGTCCACCAAAGGGTGACAATAGAGGGAACACATTTAGTGCCAAATTCGCTTTTTACATAAGTAGTCCCCATCTACAGTGTAAAACTATTGTCCTTCCATTGAAGTGTGGTCAAGTGTAAACTGAAATATAGTATGACGCTTGCCACAAGGCATGTCCACCGAATCCCACAGTGAGAAAAATGGCTGCCAATATTGTTGAGAGGGTGCAATTAGACCACACAATGAACCAGAGTGAAAGTCGCATTGAAAGTTCTGAACCACAGTGTCGGTCCTGTTTTTTTTTTATATATTCTTTTGAGCAAGTTTGAGTTTACATGAGCGACCAGCACTTTATTTTTTTTTTAATTTTGCCAGATATAACTTTAAATGGAACCTGTCACCCCCAAAATCAAAGGTGAGCTAAGCCCATCGGCATCAGGGGCTAATCTACAGCATTCTGTAATGTTGTAGATAAGCCCCCGATGTATCCTGAAAGGTAAGGGTACCGTCATACAGTGGCATTTTGATCGCTACGACGGCACGATCCGTGACGCTCCAGCATCGCTCCAGCGTCGTAGACTGCCGTCACACTTTGCAATGTACGACGCTGAAGCGATAATTTCATGACGTATGTGCGATGTGGAAGCCGTTGGTTACTATGCGCACATCGTATACAATATCGTGCACACCTTTGTTACACCATGCGATCATGCCGCCACAGCGGGACACTAGACGACGAAAGAAAGTTTCAAACGATCTGCTACGACGTACGATTCTCAGCGGGGTCCCTGATCGCAGGAGCGTGTCAGACACAGCGAGATCGCTGGAACGTCACGGATATATCGCTGGAACGTCACGGATCGTGCCGTCGTAGCGATCAAAATGCCACTGTGTGACGGTACTCTAAGAAAAACAGGTTAGATTATACTCACCCAGGGGCGGTCCGATCCTGTGGGCATCGCGTTCCGGGGCCTCCCATCTTCATAGGATGATGTCCTCTTATCTTCACGCTGCAGCTCTGACGCAGGCATACTTTGTCTGCCCTGTTGAGGGAAGAGCAAAGTACTGCAGTGCGCAGACGCCGTGCCTCTGACCTTTCCCAGCGCCTGCGCACTGCAGTACTTTGCTCTGCCCTCAACAGGGCAGACAAAGTATGCCTGCGCCGGATCTGCGGCAAGAAGAGGACGACATTATAAGAAGATGAGAGGCCCCGGACTGCGATGCCCATCGGACCAGACCGCAGCGGGACCGCACCTGGGTGAGTATAATCTAACTTTCTCATCTTTCAGGATACATCTGGGGCTTATCTACAGCATTACAGAATGCTGTAGATAAGCCCCTGATGCCAGTGGGCTTAGCTCACCCTCGATTTTGGGGGTGACAGATTCCCTTTAAAATATAATGTATCATTAAAGGTAACCGGTCACCTCCAGAGCGAGCAGTCAGTGAGCAGGAGAGTGCTCCCTGTACTGCCCCAATGACGAAGCGAACGAACAGCAGCAGGCAGAAAGGAAACGTCATTTTTTCCCCTCCCTGTAGCCGCTTCTCTAATAAGCCAACAACAAATTTATACGAACACCATAGGCCCGATTCATCAAGACTAGAGTCGTTCATGCTGGTCTTGATGAAGAGGCTTGCTGGAGTCAGACACTTCCGATTCACAAACAGGTCCACATCTCTTCATGAATCTGGAGCATCTGACGAGTGCCTCCCCAAAAATCCTACTCCACTCAGGTACTGGAGTAAGATTTCTGTTATAGGGAACTCCACAGCTTGTCATGAAACAGATGAGAAGTGGCATCCCTCAGTGACCCAGCGCTGGGGAAAAAAAAAAAAACCCACACACCCCACATTCATTTTCTCCTACATTAAATCAATCTTCATTTTCGTATGGATGGCAAACATTACAGATATGCCATGCCACCTAATTAGCACTGCATGGACAGGACTGGTATGGATTTTTTCAAACTGTTAAACAAGTGGTATTAGCAACCTGCTTGTGAGCTTCAATGTATTGGCTGGAAATCCCAATGGCTTCCCCTACTCATGCATTTATTTCCTTACATTTGTCAATAAATTGACAACTCACCTTTCCGACTTCTTGTAATAGACGGAAGAACGAACAAGCATTAACACTTCCAATAACGATGGTCACTGACAACTATTTTTAATGATGGTGGAATAAATAAGCCAGTTATATACTTAAAGGGGGTTTTCCACTACTAGGACGACCCCTTTTGATCAAAATGTTTGGCCCCCATGAAATAAAGTCTATACTCTCCTCCAGTGCTGGCTCAAATCCGTCTCCCCGGGGCTCTCGTGCAGTGTTGTGACAAGTGACACCGGCGCTCAATCAGAGCTGGCGTCACTGTCTCCATCTTTGAAGAAAAATAGCAAACGCGAAGAGGAAGTCAGAGATCAGCTGCAGCCCGAACTTTCCCTTCTTGTTTGATTTGTCCAAAGGATAACAGTGACGCCAGCGCCGATTAGGTGCCAGCATCACGTGTCACAACACCACACGAAAGCCCCAAGACAGTGCCGACACACGAGGGTGGTAGCAGCTTTATTATTTTATCGGGGCCAAGCAAAGGGTATGACAAGAAGTTGTCCAAGTAGTGGATAACTTCTTTAAAGGTCCTTATGGTTTACCAGTGAATAAGTCTTTTCCCCCTAAGATTTAAAAACTGCACCAAAATTGTATTCTAAAAAAAATGTTGGCCATGACTTAGATGCTAAGCAGCTCAAACCCAAAATGTTAGAGTTTTACGTGTGTAAAGATGATAAACTGCAATTTCCCCATACAAAATGGTCAGTCGTGTTCTATAAAAGGGAGGGCAGTGTGCGGAAAACTAAGATTTCCCCTGCAACATTCAATGGGCCTAAGCCACAATACGAGAGTCCGTGGACAGCTCTCCATGGTACTGTTTCTGGAGGATTGCATGGTCTTATTTTAGGTAACCAACTTAATTACATTGCCTGTAGTAGGCAAAATGTGAAAGAAAAAAAAAAAATTAGAATTCTGCAGTGGCTTGTCGATGCCAGAAAACAGAGGTTAAAAAAAGAAAAGCAGGTGGTTAGAGGGTCAAAATTACAGGGACATGTAAAATGTTCATTACAGGGCAGGTCTTAAACATCATGCCTATTCAGAGAGAGACACAAAGCCCTGATCTATCACCTCAGCAAGAGAGAATACTGTTTCCAAGGACAATTTTACGGTTCCTCAATAGGCTCTGTGATCAATCTCCTGGGGGTCACTTGACCAGGGGGGAGGAGGGGGATCTCATCTTACACTAAAGCCTTTTTCAGGATGAGGAACTATATGATACTGCAGGCACAAACACCACTTAATGCAGACAAATGCTAGCCACGACGTGCATGGCCATCATAAAGCACATTCCAGGAGACCAGCTGGTGAAGGACAAAATATAGATCTGCACATATTTACCAAGAGCATATCCCATTCACGCATCACAGTGCTAAGAGATGACAGTAGTCAGGCGGCTTTCACAAAATGTACGCAAAGCATCTACACAGCAGCCAGGGCGGAAGAATGTGAACGCTGTCTCTACGGATTTCATCTGCCCCTCTTCCCATCTCCCAGTAACAAAGATGTTGTCAGAAATGACATTTTTTTTGCGTCCCCAGATGATTCCTTGCTACCATTTGGTTATAAGCCATAAAGCAGGAATAATTTCAGCCTGTCAGGAGTCTAGCTAATGCCCAGTTTTCCCCTAGAGAGAGTTCCTGTCAAACGTAATGAGTGCTCCAAAGGCCCCTTCTACAACATAATGAGCACTTAGGCCATGCTGGTGATCAGTCAGCAAAAAGCAGCAATTTGAGCCCGCCTGCACCCCGGGGTCTACACGTCACCAGTTTTCATAAGAATTATGATTACTAGCTACCAAATGCCTCCTTACTATTATTAATGGCTACAACCAAAGGAAAAAAAAAAAAAGACATCTCAAGCACTAGTTTTTGAAGGATAAAGAGGTAAAAGCTGACACTACTGATGAGCGCCAAGTCACCATCCTGCTCTAAGAATTCAGTGCGGCAAGGTATAAATGACCCCTAAAGAGCTATAGTCCCACTACACACAAGTCAGCAGAGAGCACGTTGGGAATATTAGTTATTACACCAGGCACTAAAATAGTGACCCAATTAAGACATCATGCTGACTTATGCCATGAAAAATACCAATATAAAACCATCGCCAGTCACAACAGATTTTATATCTCTCCCTATAAAGAAGCACACGGGTTACACTAGACGCACACAGGAGGAAACAATCCTTTCCACAAGAACCCACGTGATCTTCGGCAATGGACAAAGCAGCTTTCTTGGAACCATTTACAGCCGACATGTGAATGCTAATGTCTACCCTACAGCCACATATATAGACTAAGAAACCCCCCACAGTCACTCAGCTCCTTACAATTGCTAGCTAAAGGTCTTTGAATATACTCAAGACCCGAAGCCTGAACTAATCAATTTCTCTGCTGTGCCCTGGTCGGTCAGCCATGCTCTTTAATTTAATGAAACAAGAATTTTAGATGGAGTAGCACATATACATCAAGCACGAAGTGTATTGTTGCACTTTGAAATGTGTCCAACTGTGCAACTTCATCTAATGATAATCTTTTTTAAGAGGCAATCGATTTCTTAAAGACTTATTGTACCATCATCTTGATGAAAAAGTGAGCGTCAGCATATCTGCTGAATACTTACACCCTGCCATTAATGCTTTCTTTGGCAGACAATACGAGCTCAATTGAGGGTCCTCTGGGTTGAGCAATCATTTAGCCGCTCTTCTCTTATGAGGCCCTTAGTGCCTTGTTCCAGTTCAATACTCTCTTTATTCACCATTAGCGTGGTCATAAGTGAGAACTTTATGGGATCACGCAAACCATAAGCTCATACCTCAGGTTTCCAATTCCAACGACCTAATTGTACTTCTTCAATGCCGAGATTTTGTAAGCTAGCTGACGCTTCCTTGCTGTATCAAGTTCAGCATGTTAAGTAGTCACCAGGTAAGAGAAGACATGAAAAGATGTCTGCCACCTTAAAAGGGTTGTCCACTACTCACACAACCCCATCTCAATCAGCATGTTTCACACCAGTAAATATTTTTACTCCCCTCCGATGCAGTTTGCACTCTCGGGGCTCACATCACATTGTTGTCACACCAGCCCTACATCCAATCGGTGCTGGCTTCTCTATCCCCACCTTCGGACATATCAGACATCAAGAGGAAGTCAGTGGCAAGCCTCAGCTGGTAGTTCCTCTAGATGTCAGATTTGTCCGAAGGTGGGATTCAAGAAGCCAGGGCTGATTAGACGCAGGGCTCGCATGCTGCTAGAACGGCACCGCAGTGTTATTATATACAGGACAAAACACGCTCATGGAGATGGGGTTGTCTCCTCTTTAGGAGATCAGCCCATTAAGTGTCCCACATGTCCCTTCCATTCTTTAAGTCACTAAAGCTTGATACGTGCCACACAAACCTACGGACAAAATTCTCTCTGTACATAAATCTTTTCAACTTCTTATTTCCACCAATAAAACCTATTCCAGAACTTATTTTCAAGGACCAGTCAACAGTTATTACTCCTAAAAATGTATGAATACATTGCCAACTCTTTTTGTCAAACATGTGCGCCCTTAAATAGTCTGCTATAGCAACACATTGGACAGCATCAGACACCACCCCCAAAACTGGTAATGCCTAATTGTCAATTTATAGATCATTTATAAAAGAGGAAAGAAAGTAGATATTTAAAGACCGGTAATACATTACTAAAAGATGTCAATAGAGCTGACAGGTCCTCTTAAGGCTGGTATGAAAAAGCTGGGTGAATAATCCAATGAAATATGAATAGAGAAATAGCAAATTTGGATCCTAATAAAACTTAACCTTTAATATATAATAGGTATCTAAAATCTAAAGTCATGCAGACGTGCACAAAATGCAGCACTAAAAACAAAAAAGGGAGGGGAAAACCTAGTGAGGTGTGCCCTATGAACCATACACAGAAGGAGAAGACATACAAAACAAACGAATATAGACAATAAAAAATGACAGTACTACTGGCCCTGCTGGAAAAATCTCTCTATACAGGAGGATGATATTGATTTATACTGTACAAGTGTATCCATTAAAGGTGCACCAGTTTTGGAATGGCATATGTAAGGAGAAAAGAAACCCCCACAAGTGTGGGTGGATCTCACCGCAGATAGGAGAGGTATAGCTTTGCGTGTAATCTCTCATGAGTGGTGAGACGAACATGGAAGCCCCGGCTTGGCGTCTCCCGACGCGTTTCATCGTAATAGAATCATCAGGGGAGGTGATACGTTGCATCCGCCGCTCTTCAAGCGTACATATGCCATTCCAAAATTGGCCGGCATATAAATGAACCCATGTATATTTTCAAAATACCCGCAAATTAACCACATAGGAACGCTGATAATTAATGAGACAGCATGGTTCCGGATTAATGTGTGTGTTGTGTTTGCATTGGGGTAATGTTCATTTACGGCATTGGAAGTCCCTTGCTTTTAAGCTGCTATATTTGACAGTTACTATAAGGGAATGATAGAATACCTTTGTCTATTCATATGTACATGTGCAATTGCTGTATACTGCGGACCATGCGCTGCCTAAGTGGTATCTACGTCAAGGAGACACTAATATGAAATATAGGGGGCATTCCTAGTCACAGTAGAAGGCTGCAACCCTGTTCTCAGACAGATATCAGCATTTCATAGGCATGGTTTGGCATTTTGTTTGGCTTTTACTATAAAGCCTTAGTTTGTACATTTTGTATACGTTATATTCTTTGGTTTCCATACTAGTACAGGTTTTGTTGGTAATAAGCCTCCTTATATTCCTTATATAACATTGTGGGCTATACCTGGTGCACCTTTAATGGATACACTTGTACAGTATAAATCAATATCATCCTCCTGTAAAGAGATTTTTCCAGCAGGGCCAGTAGTACTGTCATTTTTTTATCGTCTATATTCGTTTGCTTTGTATGTCTTCTCCTTCTGTGTATGGTTCATAGGGCACACCTCACTAGGTTTTCCCCTCCCTTTTTCGTTTTTAGTGCTGCATTTTGTGCACGTCTGCATGACTTTAGATACCTATTATATATTAAAGGTTAAGTTTTATTAGGATCCAAATTTGCTATTTCTCCTCTTAAGGCTGGATTCACATATCCGTGTGTCATGATCAGCGTGGACCGGACAATGATCTCATGACTCGAACTCAACATTCTTATATATACCCAAGAGGCTGTCAAGTTTGGATTAGAGACCTGCGCTTCACAGACTGCGACACACGGATGTGTGAATGTGGCCATCCTGCAAGAGAAAGCTATGAAGAATGAGAAGAATATATAAATATATATCGATCTCCTAGCAAGTTATTCCATAAATGATCTCAAACAACCAGGAGCATATAACTGATAGAAGCACTGCACGAGCAGTAGACAATGGCACACCAACTACGTAACCTACCTGTTTATGCATTTCAATGTTCAGTCCATAAGACATCTCATAGTACTGTGTGGGGGGGAGCAAAAGAAAAAAAAAATGAATGTTACAACAACTAAGTAACTAGATGAAAAGAAATCCACTACTGGAAGGCAACCTACCATCACATAATGCCTCTGCATCTCTGTCTTTTCACTTGCCAGTTTTTCGCATTCCATCTTAAGGCTGTGGAAGATAAAAATACATAGGAATAAAGCAAGTTTTCAAGAAGTAAATGTTTATATGTGCACTAGATGGTGGCCCGATTCTAACGCATCGGGTATTCTAGAACAAGGGTCCTTAACTCCTGTCCTCAAGGCCCACCAACAGGTCATGTTTTCAGGATTTCCTTTGCATTGCACAGGTGATGCAATTATTACCTGGGCAAGACTAAGGAAATCCTCAAAACATGACATGTTGGTGGGCCTTGAGGACTGGAGTTGGGGACCCCTGTTCTAGAATATGCACGTATATAGCAGCTACATACTATATAGCACAGGCCACGTAGTATATAGGAGCCATGTAGTATATAGCATACAAATAGTATGTGACTGCTATATACATACATATTGTAGAATACCTGATGCGTTGTATATAACGCAGCCCTCTCAGTATCTAACACAGGCCACGTAGTATACAGAAGCCATGTAGTATATAGCACTGCCCACGTAGTATATAGCACTGCCCACGTAGTATATAGCACTGCCCACGTAGTATATAGCACTGCCCACGTAGCCCACGCAGTATTTAGCAATGTGGGAACATATCCCTGTTAAAAGGCTCGGCAGACTACGGAGGGTGAGTATAGCAGGTTTTTTGATTTTTAATATTTTTAACATTACATTTTTTTTTTTTTACTATTGATGCTGCATAGGCAGCCTCAATAGTAAAAAGTTGGGGACACACAGGGCTAATAGCGGCGGTAACGAAGTGAGTTACCCGCGGTATAATGCGGTCCGTTACCGCCGGCATTAACCCTGTGTGAGCGGTGACTGGAGGGGAGTATGCGGGCGCTGGGCTCTGACTGTGGGGAGTAAGGAGCGGCCATTTTCTTCCGGACTGTGCCTGTCTGATTGGTCGTAGCTGTTTTGCCGCGACCAATCAGCGACTTGGATTCCATGACAGACAGAAGCCGCGACAAATGAATATCCGTGAGAGACAGAAAGACGGAAGTGACCCTAAACAATTATATAGTTGATAAATCTAGATGAGTAAGCATGTTTTGCTGCCCCATCTGAAAACTGCATAAAGCAAGGGCAAAGCGGGCAACTGCAGTGCTGTGTCAGTCAAGAGGTCTGGCTAACCCTGCCCTTTACCCCCATCCCCAAAATAATTGTCAGATCCCAGCCTGGTACAAAAAAGATAAAGAGAACTCCTTAGAAAAAAAATATAGCGGTATATCAGCCCATAGGGGCCCCTGGGACGTTTCGCCTCAAGGTGTGAGCCCTTCTTAAGTTGTCAAAGCAAATGGAGAACCAGAAAGTGCCAAAAAGAAAGCGGCCTTATTAGCACCTGATATAATAAGTAATAAAGAGACAAAAAGCAGCGATGTAACTGAATGTAGCTGGTGCAGAACGTTCCATAACTCCTCACGGTGGGACCCGCCGGGATAGCGAGACCTGTGACCGTTACTGGAGACGCCACTGCCGCTCTCATTTACTAGTTAAACAGCCCTATTACTGCTGAGCAGCTCCTGGAGGTACACAGCTCAGACTCAGCTGCTGTTTTCTAGGCAAGATTTTGCTACAAAATGAAGAGCAAATATTGACAATTCTCAGGCAGGTAGAAAACAGAGGAGAGAGACAACTTTATTTGTACAGGACGAACCAGTCTGAAAACAATGGCACGTCTGACGAGCATCGCCACCTACTGGGGACGCAGAGAACTGCAGCATTCAGTTACACATCATGAATGAAGCTAGAGGGAAAACTGGAAAGCAAGAAGGGTCCTAGAAGGCTTGGAAGCTGCGGCTCATCGGACCATGTTTACTAGGAGTGCTTTATTTTACTAACTTAGGAAAATATAGGAATGTTTCTCTAAAACTGGCTGGACACTTTACATGGCAGCACTTTTTACGCAAACGGAAAAGTGCACACTCGGTGCGAATGGAATAAACTCCACAGCAGCTCATCAGAGGAAGAGTGAGGATGCCGGCAGGGAAGAGGAGGTTCTCTGGGCTCCAGGCCAGCCACCACAGAATGCCAACATGGGCGAAGGACCCTGAAAATCCATTCACTCCAGCTCCAGAATGCAGATGTGGCAGCAACGGATTTTCCTTCAGAAGAAGATTATCAGGTGCGTTACCCAATCTTCCTCCCCAGAGCTACTGAACAAGACCTGGCGCTAGAGGACAAAGCCTCCTATACACAGATTGTCCAAAGGAGCAGGTTTGACAGAAATTCATCTTAATGCACGGCCATATTCAGGCCCCACTCGAGTGGTGCTCCCAATGTAAGGTCCCTGACCCTAGTCTCACACCTGCCACGCTGGGCCCACTCTGCCAACTTGTGACAAATTTCTGGCTGACCCCCGAAATCAGAGGTAACGGTCTGAAACGCTCAGTGCAAGTCTATGAGGGCATCATTCTGGCTCTCAGGCTTACATAAGGTTGTGACTGTCGAATCGCCCCGCGAACACTGGAACAATAAGAGTGGCGCCAATAAATGATGAAGACTAGGTGTGGGTGGGTGGGTGGGTGGGTGGGTGGGTGGGTGGGTGGGTGGGTGTGTGTGTGTGTGTGTGTGTGTGTGTGTGTGTGTGTGTGTGTGTGTGTGTGTGTGTGTGTGTGTGTGTTATATTATATATATATATATATAAAGTTTTTGTTTTTTTAAATTGCAGCAGCTACCAAGAGGTACATACATTCTAGATCTTTGGGCCAAGCCCTAGAGCCACATGATCCCTACCAGCACCATACGTGTGCTTCCAATCACTCGGGATTGTCTTCTAGCAGTTACAGTGCAGCCACCCTACTTTATGGCAGCCACCCTCGGACCACCTCTCCGGCCCATTACCCAGGGAGTCAATGACGTCTATACATATACCACTGGAGATATATAACCTATAACTGACAGGCTTGGCTATACATATGATCAAAAGAGGCTCGATCCTTCCAGAAGGATTTTCAGAGATTTGGACTTTTTTTAAATCGATATAAAGAATGTGAAGGGACAAAAATATATAAGATTTCCACATAGTTCAAATTCTCTCTGTGCCCTGCTGCCATACCCACACTCCCCAGATGGCATGGATGCAGTGCCCACCATAGGCCCAGAGTAATAACGCCAGGTGACATCTCACCACGTGTGGGACCTCTATGCCTTTAGAAGAAAAAAATAAAAGGATTTATGAAAAATACTTCTTACACTAAAGATGACATTCGCTTCAGACATTTAAGACCTGGAGGTGTCAAGTTAAGGCTTTATACGGCAGACCACGCACACCTATACGGCAGACCACGCACACCTATACGGCAGACCACGCACACCTATACGGCAGACCACGCACACCTATACGGCAGACCACGCACACCTATACGGCAGACCACGCACACCTATACGGCAGACCACGCACACCTATACGGCAGACCACGCACACCTATACGGCAGACCACGCACCCCTATACGGCAGACCACGCACCCGCCGAGGTACAGACCCCTCCACCTCCCTTAGATACTCACCTGTGATACTGCGCTTGGAGAAACTGGAATTCCTCCTTAATCCGGTCCAAAGACTCCGGGATGGTGAATTTAAAAGGCTGGCCTGCGGCCTGGTGCGGCGTCTGAGGAAC
This sequence comes from Ranitomeya imitator, assembly GCF_032444005.1. Classification (NCBI taxonomy): domain Eukaryota; kingdom Metazoa; phylum Chordata; class Amphibia; order Anura; family Dendrobatidae; genus Ranitomeya; species Ranitomeya imitator. The sequence goes on along the minus strand of NC_091282.1, from coordinate 410,283,389 downwards.
CAAGAGACAGGAACGACATTAAATATTAAAACTGCAATACAGCTTCCACGTGAATGATACTGGGGGCGGCGCAGACGTAATACCCTGCAGTCGGATTCCCACAACAGCCTCATAGAAGCCACCAAGAAATGTTTCCATATGACCTGCCAAGCAAAGCAGGAATGCTGGTTAACCCCTCCAACACCAGAAGGCGCAGATTCCCAGCAAACACAGCCAATATTGTTCTGCGGAAGGAGGAGGCGCCACACACTGTACCAACCCCCCACCTGCAGGACAGAAACAGCTGGAGCCCCCCAGGTCTCAGGACGTCACATCCATTCCTGGGCTTCATGGATGACAATAGATGGGCAATGGTGGTTCCACCACGGGACCCCCAAGGTGTCCTCTCCAATAGGATCTCCCCGACATCTGACGGAGGAGTCAGAGGACCCCCATACACAACAACAGATACTGGTCTCAATGCCTATGGGGGTCTTTAATGGAGAGAGAAGGAGAGCGCATCCTGCCAAGAGGCCTCATCTAGAAGGGAAGGAACAATCATCCCCACACAGACCACGGGGGTCTCACAGGCACTGCTAGGCCTCATGCCCACACAATCAGGATCCCTGGATCTTCCCAGGACATAAATCCACACACTAGGCGAGATGGACCAAGAGGATCACAAAGGGCCCAGCAGTCTTTTGTTCTCTGGTAGCAGCCACCAGGCCTCAGCGATGACTGCACACAGCAGCCAGGGGGCAGCAGTGAGACAGGGGGCCGAGCCCTCCCCACGTGGGCACAGACACGGGCTGAGGGAAGCCTGGCACCAACCAGGAAGTCCAGGCTCCTCGGCGGCGGCACAATGGGGGCAGAGTCCGGGGAAGGTGGGCGCCACTCACCGGGTGTCTGCTCTGGGGAAACATGGCTCTCCCGGCCGCCGCTTTACCCCTTGGCAGCTCAATTCTCGCCGCTGTCGCCCGACTCCAGTGATGGCAGGAGGCGTGCTGGGGCCAGTAGTGCGCGGGCGGAGAGCTACAAGCACCGTGCCCAGCCCGCCAGCATCCTAGCGCCGCGGCCTTTGTCTGGGGCAGTGCCCGGCTCGCCAAACTTTCCGGGGCCAAGTTTCCAACGGTCTCCGGGGAAATGCTGAGCGGATAGATCCACAAGGCGGGGGTCCCCAACTACCGGGGGCTCAGTGCACACGTCGGGGGGCTCGGTGCGAGGCGATGCAGCAGCAATCCGTAAACATCCAGATGGACGCTCGCAAACACTCCGGTAACAGCCCGGCCACGGAAACCGCACAAGTTCTCCCAACACATGAGACCCGGGCGGGCGTGGTGCAGACGAGATGCCGAACACGGGCTCCAGGCCTCGGCGGAGACGGGACACAAACGGCTCGGGCCGCCCTCTCCTCTCCACAACTGGTTACATTAACACGCGGTTTCACACTCCTCCAGCTAACCAGCACCCGGCCCCGCCCAGACCATGCTAGGCTCGGCGCGTCTCGGCCAATCACATCACTGCTGGCCCAACGTGGGGTCATGACGTTCCTGAACACCACAACCAATCAGCGCTCTCCCCTTGTCATTCCTGGGGAAGCCTTCCACCCGGACAGCAGAGCACAACAAACAGCCAATAGAGTGAGGGCTGGGGAGGAGCTTAGTGGCAGGCAGCGAGGGAAGGGCGGCGAGATGGAGAAGTAGCTGCCTGACTGTCAATCAAAGTAACGTGGGGCCGAGAGCGTCAAGCGGCGTGTGTATGTTTATAGCGCTGGGCTATGTGCTGGAGCCTCTCTGGGCGGTGTATGGGGGCAGCGAGCTTCCAACGTGCCGGGACGGCCCCTCCAGCTTACACCTACCGGTGTTGGCTGTCAGTAGTTCCAGATAGCGCCGACATGTGCCCCAGAGCGGTACAGTAACCAAGGGGTGCGACATGAGGGCGCGTTACCGCCTGCTGAGGGGACTGTGGACGCGATGAGTCCATCCGACCCCCCATAGTCCCACACTTCTCCCACACTTGTCGCCAGTGGGGTAACTACAAGGTTATGGGCCCACATGCCAACATTGGCATTAATTTCCCTCACTAACCTATGTAATGCGCTAGTGTGGCTAGCATACAAGATATATATATATATATATATATACATTTCTCATTCACTACCATTAAATGCAGTAAAACCACATCTGTGCTTTCCTTGACCGCAACACTGCAAAAATGCTAGTGCATGCCCTTATCATCTCCCGCCTCGACTACTGCAACCTCCTACTCTCTGGCCTCCACTCTGGCACCGCTCCAATCCATCCTACACTCTGCTGCCCGACTAATCCACCTGTCCCCCCGCTATTCCCCAGCCTCTCCCCTGTGTCAAGCCCTTCACTGGCTTCCTATCGCCCAGAGACTCCAGTTCAAAACCCTCACATTGACATACAAAGCCATCCACAACCTGTCTCCTCCATACATCTGTGACATGGTCTCCCGGTACCTACCTACACACGACCTCCGATCCTCCCAAGACCTCCTTCTCTACTCCCCTCTCATCTCTTCTTCCCATAACCGCATCCAAGACTTCTCCCGTGCTTCCCCCATACTCTGGAACTCTCTACCCCAACACATCAGACTCGCACCTACCATAGAAACCTTCAAAAAGAACCTGAAGACTCATCTCTTCCGACAAGCCTACAGCCTGCAGTGATCCTCAACCTACTGAACAGCCGTACAGCCAGCTCTTCCCTCTCCTAGTGTATCCTCATCCATCCCCTGCAGACTGTGAGCCCTCGCGGGCAGGGTCCTCCCTCCTTATGTACTCGTGTGCCTTGTTATCTGCTCATGTTTAATGTATTTGTCTATATTTGCCCCGTATTCACATGTAAAGCGCCATGGAATAAATGGCGCTATAAAAATGTATAATAATAATAAATAATAAAATCTTCTTTATTGTCACATGCGTAGTAAGTGCGGAAACGCAGCTCACTACGCGGGTGTACTAATTTACATAATGTCTTACCTTGTGCCACAGCTGGAAGTTCTCGTCCGCTGCACTTCTCGCGATGAGATCAGCTCACCAGGGGAACTGCCATGCACGTGACCGCCTGGGTTATATCCGGTCACTAAGCTAAGTTTTCACGGTCAGCTGACAGGAAACTGCAATGCAGGTGATCGGTGGAGACCGAGTTATCTCCGGTGGTTATCTACAAACTCTGCTGTTTCTGGATGTCAGGTTGGATGGTGGCATCATGCCACCATTCATCCAAAGGCATCCACATGTAGCAGAGATGGACTCATTGTGGGACACTTGGTAATTGGACTACGCTGGAAAGGGAGTACAGGTCCTTCTCAAAAAATTAGCATATAGTGTTAAATTTCATTATTTACCATAATGTAATGATTACAATCAAACTTTCATATATTATAGATTCATTATCCACCAACTGAAATTTGTCAGGTCTTTTATTGTTTTAATACTGATGATTTTGGCATACAACTCCTGATAACCCAAAAAACCTGTCTCAATGAATTAGCATATTTCACCCATCCAATCAAATAAAAGTGTTTTTTAATAACAAACAAAAAAACAACAAATAATAATGTTCAGTTATGCACTCAATACTTGGTCGGGAATCCTTTGGCAGAAATGACTGCTTCAATGCGGCGTGGCATGGAGGCAATCAGCCTGTGACACTGCTGAGATGTTATGGAGGCCCAGGATGCTTCAATAGCGGCCTTAAGCTCATCCAGAGTGTTGGGTCTTGCGTCTCTCAACTTTCTCTTCACAATATCCCACAGATTCTCTATGGGATTCAGGTCAGGAGAGTTGGCAGGCCAATTGAGCACAGTAATACCATGGTCAGTAAACCATTTACCAGTGGTTTTGGCACTGTGAGCAGGTGCCAGGTTGTGCTGAAAAATGAAATCTTCATCTCCATAAAGCATTTCAGCCGATGGAAGCATGAAGTGCTCCAAAATCTCCTGATAGCTAGCTGCATTGACCCTGCCCTTGATGAAACACAGTGGACCAACACCAGCAGCTGACATGGCACCCCACACCATCACTGACTGTGGGTACTTGACACTGGACTTCAGGCATTTTGGCATTTCCTTCTCCCCAGTCTTCCTCCAGACTCTGGCACCTTGATTTCCGAATGACATGCAAAATTTGCTTTCATCAGAAAAAAGTACTTGGGACCACTTAGCAACAGTCCAGTGCTGCTTCTCTGTAGCCCAGGTCAGGCGCCTCTGCCGCTGTTTATGGTTCAAAAGTGGCTTTACCTGGGGAATGCGGCACCTGTAGCCCATTTCCTGCACACGCCTGTGCACGGTGGCTCTGGATGTTTCCACACCAGACTCAGTCCACTGCTTCCTCAGGTTCCCCAAGGTCTGGAATCGGTCCTTCTCCACAATCTTCCTCAGGGTCCGGTCTCCTCTTCTCGTTGTACAGCGTTTTCTGCCACATTGTTTCCTTCCAACAGACTTACCATTGAGGTGCCTTGATACAGCACTCTGGGAACAGCCTATTTGTTGAGAAATTTCTTTCTGGGTCTTACCCTCTTGCTTCAGGGTGTCAATGATGGCCTTCTTGACATCTGTCAGGTCGCTAGTCTTACCCATGATGGGGGTTTTGAGTAATGAACCAGGCAGGGAGTTTATAAAAGCCTCAGGTATCTTTTGCATGTGTTTAGAGTTAATTAGTTGATTCAGAAGATTAGGGTAATAGGTCGTTTAGAGAACCTTTTCTTGATATGCTAATTTATTGAGACAGGTTTTTTGGGTTATCAGGAGTTGTATGCCAAAATCATCAGTATTAAAACAATAAAAGACCTGACAAATTTCAGTTGGTGGATAATGAATCTATAATATATGAAAGTTTAATTGTAATCATTACATTATGGTAAATAATGAAATTTAACACTATATGCTAATTTTTTGAGAAGGACCTGTATTTGTGTTGGCTTATTTGTTTTTTTTTTTTGCAGGAGATCGAGGGCGTCGGGGATTAGGCGATGCAGTAAGTATGGTAAATTAAGATTATTAAAGGACTTTATTCTGGCCAAGTGTTTATTGACCTTATAACTATAGGATTAGTAATGGATAGGTGTCTTATAGACGCCTCTCCATTACTAAGCCGTGGGCTTGATGTCACCTGACAATACACAGGTGACATCAACCCCACAAATATTACCCCACTTGCCACCGCTACAGGGCAAGTGGGAAGAGTTGGGTAAAGTGCCACAATTGGCGTATCTTTGGATGTGACAATTGTGGGGGGGCTGCGGGCTGCTATTTTTAGGCTGTTGAGGGACAAAATCCATGGGCCTCACCAACCTGAGAATACCAGGCCACAGCTGTCTACTTTTTCCTTGGCTGGTTAACAAAAATAGGGGGACCCCATGCCGTTTTCTTTGGAAGGGATCCAACTATTTTTGCTAACCTTCCAAGGTAAGAAGACTGCTGTGACCTGGTATTATCAGGCTGGTGAGGTTCATGGATATTTGATCCTTACCAGCCTGAAATACCAGGCCACAGCTGTCTGCTTTTTCCTTGACTGGTTAAAAAAATAGGGGAACCCTACGCCTTTTTTTTTTTGGAGGGAATCCCACTATTTTTGGTAACCATCCAAGGTAAGAAGACTGCTGCAGCCTGGTATTATCAGGCTGGTAAGGTTCATGCATATTGGATCCTTACCAGCCTGAAATACCAGTCTCAGTAGTCTGCATTACTCTGGCTGGTTAACATATATATGGGGACCCCACACTATTTTTTAATTATTTACTAAAAAGGAGGGGACCGCTCTCTGTGCTTTCCTCTACTTTCTGTGTCATGAACGCCCGGCTGTGTCACAAGATTCACCGTTATGTAAATTAGTACACATGCGTAGTAAGCTGTGTTACGGCACTTAATGCGCATGTGACTAGGAAGATAATGTGGTTCTACCGCATCTAATGAAAGTGTATAGGTAATTTACACAGCGGAGACGGAGCTTCTCCACTACATAAATTGACATGCTGCGGACTAGAAAGATGCGCCACATGTCCGTCTCTGCTGGTGAACCGCAGGCAGCGGTGCACACATAGTGGGCATGGGATTTCTTGAAATCTTATCCACTATGCTGTAACAGCTGGACGCTGCAGGTTGGATGCTGCAGATGTACGCAGCGTCCAACCTGTAGCGTTTACTGACCGTGGGAACATATCCCAATATATCTGCAAACAGGAAATCACTTTTTTTCCTTCCCAGAAACCAACTTTCAATTAGCTTTATTTCATTGACAAAAAAAAAACGCATGCAATGAAAAACTGCATCAAAGAAGCTCACGGAAAAAACGCATCAAAACGCATGTAAAAATAGCATCAAAAACGCAGGTGACCTGACAGTGACCTCAGATGCAGATTTGGTGCAGATTTTACCTGCGTCAAATCCTGAGCAAATACTGAGTCATTCCTGATCGTGGAAACACAGTACAGTACTAGGCAATGCCAACGTGCCAAATGTAAACCCAAAAAAGATCTTGCCAGTGCTCAGCGGGAGTGCGCTTGGAACTGGAGTGAGGGAGGACATGAATTCCCAGAGCTGGGCAGGGCCCTAAGCACTCCGGGCCCATCGCAGCTGCGACCCCTGTGACCTCTGCAGTTATGCCCCTGCTTCTCCTACATTTCTCCCACACTCTCCCACATTTTTCCCATACTTTTCCCACATTTCTGCCACACTTTTCCCACATTTCTCCCACATTTCTCCCGCACTTTTCCTACATTTTTTTTAAAAAGCCATTTCCTCAGCCTTGTCAAGTCTAAGGGATCTAGTTAATAATATAGACAGTTTGCATTTGGTAATCTTGAGATAGATCCACTATAAAAAGAGTTTGTCAGCATAGAATGACTGTTCAAACCAAGCACAGGCTCATGGTGCACCCTTGGCGTAGTGCATCTTCCCAACTTCTTTTTTTTCTTTTTATCTCCTCTTCCTTGATTGACAACTTTGGCATTAGAGGGGACAAAGGAGCGCAGAGATAGATGGAAAACAAGTAAATTGGAGGAGGTACTGAACTCGTTAGCAGTACCAAGGGTGTACTGACTGCCTGTGCTTGGTTTGAACAGTCATTTCGCTCTGACAGAGTCCCTTTACATCCATTGCCCTAGCACCATAATACAGGAGTACTAACTACTGATCTGCCATATATCCGAGCTATTGCCCCACGTTCTGTGACTGTAGTCTGAGTGGCTAAAAGTCTATCAATGTCTTCCATTTTATGTCAGGTAATTGCATGCACTCTATATGTCCTGCCAAAATATGCCTAACTGGTATGTTGCCAGAAGCTTTGCTGAAATGTGCTGTATGATATATAGTTTATGTGCTTTTAAAAGACTGGAAGATTTTGCAGCCGAGCAGACTTATTTCTAATAAACAGAACATGATTAGCCCTTATTTTTATTTTAGCTCCACAAACATTGCGGCAATGAGGCTGTTACCATCAATTACAACTCTAAGTGTTTTAAATATGGACGCCGAGCTCTCTCTCTCTGCGCGAAACGAGGGCATTAATTGCTTGGGAAATCCAACTGGAGAAAAAACACAACGCAAAAAACTTAAAGACTAATTAAACCATATTTAGCGTCTAATTGTAATAATCCTCCAGAACTAGGGATAATATAGTGATTAATGCTCCTGTATGCGTATAGGCCTTCTGCTAGTCGTCAGTCCTTCGTCACCTACTGTATGGCCACGAATAAATGCACATATGAGCCTGAAATCACTCTATGAAGCACAGGGCCTGCGCACTGCCCTTATTAGCCCTATGCAAAGCAAGTAGCCTGTATTTACTGATAGCCTTGCTCCTGTCATCCTAGCCTCACAATAACCTGTGACATTACCAAGGTTCTGGGCTCTACAGCAGATCATGCAAACAAAGGAGTACAAAGAGCCCTTGCATTCCCAGGACAGGCAGCTTATCAAATGGGGTAAAGATTTGCATTATGTTTATTTTAGTGGAATTTTCAGTCATGGGTTCCATCTTATTACTAAATAACACATTTCCTCATTTCTCATTTATTATTCCCCCCCCGGGGAGATCAGCAGTGCATATATCTACAAAGCAAAACATTTCCAGGTGTCAGCATAATAACACGGCATGGTCAAGATTATAAAGATAAATACCTATTAGGTTACTGTGGATGTTATGTGAACTCGCTGGTTGTGCAAGCTGCACTTCATTAAATGCCTGAAGAGTTGTAAAACAGATATATATATATATATATATATATATATATATATATATATACACTGTATATAGGATATATAGATAATAGATAGATATGGGGTATATAGATAATAGATAGATACAGATAGATCGATAGATAGATTGGATTGATAATAGATAGATATATATGGGATAGGCAGAAATCCAAAAAATGGAGGCAGCGCGCCATTCTCAGTGAAAAAAAAGGAAGATGTGAACCTTCTTCAAGGTTCACATCTTTATGAACCGAAATGTTGCTAAGATGGGCTAATAAAAGTGCCGTAGCTACCTTTTTTTCACTGAGAACGGTGTGCTGCCTCCATTTTTTGGATTTCTACAATTGAGGTTTGGTCTGTGCCAGGGGGGCTCTGCACCCAAACTTTCCCTTTTCATATTTTGTGCTGCTTTAATCCTCTTTTTTCTAGATAGATACCGTAGATAATATATGAAGAAAAACAGAACAGCACAACAAGCAGATAGAGAGTCCGGGTACAAAAAAGCTCCCAAAGGCAAAAAACAAACCTTGAATGCAGGAATCCAAAAAACAGGAGCAGCACACCGTTATTAGTGAAAAAGGAGCTATTTTTATTTAGCCCATGACAGCAACGTTTCGGTCCTAGAAAGATAGATACAGTAGATAGATAGATATGGGATAATTAGATAGATAGATAGATAGATAGATAGATATGAGATAGATATGGGATAGTTAGATAGATATGAGATAGATAGATATGAGATAGATAGATATGGGATAAATAGATAGATAGATAGATAGATAGATAGATAGATAGATAGATAATAGATAGATAGATGATAGATAGATAGATAGATAGATAGATAATAGATAGATAGATAATAGATAGATAATAGATAGATAGATAATAGATAGATAGATAGATAATAGATAGATAGATAATAGATAGATAGATAGATAATAGATAGATAGATAATAGATAGATAGATAGGAGATAGATAGATATGGGATAAATAGATAGATAGATAGATATGAGATATATAGATAGATATGGGATAAATAGATAGATAGATAGATAGATAGATAGATAGATACAATGATAGATACTTAACCGTATCCCTTTTGTGACATCTTTTTGTGAGGAAAGTGGAAAAAATGCTGATATTATATCAAGACATTGGGGGATGTTACATAAATGTTTGCCACAAGTGGGGGAATTTTCAAGGCTGCCAATTTTTTTTCTATAGACGTAATCGTACTATTGCTTCAACCCTGATAAGGTCTGATATTGGATCCTTTAAAAAATCCAGTCAACTAACATTTACTGGTTAAGACAGAAAAGGTTGTTTTCTATGTTTATCTTGTGTTAACTGTTGTTTGATGCTAAATGGCTCAAGTTTCACTCATCCTGTAACAAATGAGGAGTTTAAGATACAACACTTTTTGACATGTGATTCAGAATTTGTGATATATTTACTACAATGTCCTTGTTCCTTATGGTATGTGTTAGGACTGGCGGAACGCACCAAGTATAAGATGAAATATTAATAGGTGCGTTCGCAGTCCGGGGTCCACCATGCAGGTGAAAACCTGCTGCTAGTAAATGGCAGCGCTATATGGCGGTGGAAGCGAACCCTGTAAAGCCACAGGTCCGCAATACCGCACTAAAGAGTGCAAGCAAGGAGTCAGCGAACTCAGCCCCAAGACTCGGGGTTGAAGTCCGTTCAGACTACTTGCACACAACACTGCAACTCGGTGTGTTAGGTAACTGATATACGGTAAGGAAACACGGCACTCAGTAGATATGAGGGTTGGCGGTGCACAGGTAACTGATATAGTTAGAGCACCGAAGTGCGAACTGTGCCGTGCTGGCAGACACCACTAAGCACCCAGACGAAGCGCAATACTGGTGCGTGGCGCCGCACTGGCGGTCACAGCAATAGACGCTGATTCGTGTGTGACACGTTGAGTGGTTAGTCAAGCGCTAGATAGCAGCCATACACCTTACGCGAACAGTCATACAATAGGGTAGGGGTATTTAATGAACGACTTGCACTCACAAGAAACACACGTATACAATTGTACACTAGCGCATGGCCGTGCAGTCATGTGAAGCTTATATAGCTGCAGTACGTTTAGGGCCTTCCAATAAGGGACCAATGGGCAGCTGCCACAGAAGTTAGCCCTTTCAGGACCCTCCAGGAGGACCAATGGGAACCGCTGCAGCATCTGAGCATGTGACCCTCAATCTCCAATGGGAGATCTCACGCTGGGCATGCTCAGAAGGGAAAAAGCAGGACTTAGTCCCAAAAGCGTCCGCTTGCTGCTGCCCAGCACTGGCTTTAATGGCAAAAGCTGGAGAAGCAACAGCAAGCCTAAGCACAGAGTGAGACTGAGCCAGACGCAAGGACTGACGTCTCTGCTGAGCAGGTTCCACTGTGGCAGGAGAAGAATGGGAGACCGCAGCAGAAATGGCCCGAGATTCCCCCTGTGCAGAAGCGGGAACTTGACCCCTAACATCATCCCCCCCCAGGGCTCCCCCCCCCCGGGCCCTGCTACGCTCGAAGGCAGCAATGAGCTGCGGAGCCCGAATGTGCTCAGCAGGCTCCCAGGATCTATACTCAGGACCGTAACCCCTCCAGTCCACCAAATTAAATTTTTTGCCACGAACCACCTTGCACCCCTAAATAGCGTTCACCTCGTAATCGTCCGTAGACGAACCCGACGTCCCGGTAGATGACTCAGGAAACCGGGACATGTACACGGGCTTAAGGAGGGACACATGAAAGGTGTCGGTGATACCTAGGCGTGGAGGAAGGGCTAGACGGCAAACCACAGGATTAACCTGTTCGAGGACCTTGAAGGGACCCAAGTAGCGAGGAGCAAACTTAGTGGACTCAACACGCAGCCTGATGTTATGAGCGGAGAGCCACACTAAGTCGCAAGGAGCAAAGGTCGGAGCAGGGCGCCGATGTGCATCGGCAGAGGACCTCATTCTCTCCTTAGAGGCCCGGATGGCATCCTGAGTGCGGTCCCAAATGTCTCATGCCTCCACTGCCCAGTCTGCCACCCTGGAGTCAGCAGAGGACACGGGCATAGGCACTGAAACCCGCGGATGCTGGCCGTAATTAAGGAGGAAAGGAGTCTGACAGGTGGAATCAGCTACAGCATTGTTAAGGGCGAACTCTGCCCACGGTAACAAGGATGCCCAGTCATCCTGCCTGGCAGAGACAAAATGTCGCAGATATGTGACCAAGGTCTGGTTGGCTCTCTCTACCAACCCATTCGTCTCGGGATGATAGGCAGAAGAGAGATTTAACTCAATACTGAGAAGATGACAAAGCTCTCTCCAGAACCGAGACGCAAACTGAGGACCCCGATCACTGCCAATTTTGTCCGGCATACCCTGAAGGCGGAAGATATGTTTAATAAACAACGCTGCCAAGACCTGTGCAGAAGGTAGCCGAGGAAGCGGCACCAAATGCACCATTTTAGAAAAATAGTTGGTGATTACCCAAATGACAGTACAGCCACGTGACTTGGGCAAACCCACCACAAAGTCCATCCCGACCATCTCCCAGGGCCTGTCTGCCTCCGGCAGAGGATATAACAATCCAGCTGGCCGTTGACGAGGAGACTTATTTTTGGCACAGGAGATACATGCCCGAACATCGTCTCCGACATCACGAACCATATGTGGCCACCAGTACATTCTCGCCAGCAACTCAGATGTCCTCTTTGCCCCAAAGTGTCCACCCACTTTGGACGAATGAGCCCAAGAGAGAACCTCCAGTCGCAAATTGATGGGAACAAAAGTCTTGCCCGGAGGCACAGACTCTAGCGAAACTGGAATTACGGTTCTCAGACTCTCTGAAGGGACAATAAGCCGAGGCTCCTCTTCCTCCTCCTCAGTTGACACAAGGGAGCGAGAGAGAGCATCAGCAGGAATGTTCTTCTCCGCTGCGAGACAATGGAGAGTGAAGTGGAACCGGGAGAAGAACAAGGACCATCTGGCCTGACGAGAATTCAGCCGCTGGGCTGTATGCAAATATACCAAATTTTTGTGGTCCGTGAAGACTTGGAAGGGAAACCGATCACCTTCCAAAAGATGTCTCCACTCCGAAAAGGCCAACTTCATTGCTAGCAACTCCCTATCCCCGATGGAGTAATTTCTCTCCGCTGGTGTGAAGGTCTTTGAGAAGAAGAAGCATGGATGCTTCCAACCTTGAGCATCCTTTTGATAGAGGACTGCTCCAGCACCAACGGATGAGGCATCCACCTCCATAAGGAATGGCTTATCCACATCGGGACGATGTAAGACGGGAGCGCTAGCAAAATGGGACTTTATAGAAGTGAAAGCCTTGGAGACCTCTTCCGACCACAATTTGGGATTCGCTCCCTTCTTGGTAAGGGATACCAAGGGAGCTACCAAAGTTGAGAAGTGAGGGATGAACTGGCGATAGTAATTTATGAACCCCATAAAGCACTGCACCGCTTTAAGAGAATGGGGTTCTTGCCAGTCCATCACAGCCTGTAGTTTGGCAGGATCCATAGCCAATCCCTGGGCCGAGATGATATAGCCCAGGAAAGGTAAAGACTCCTGCTCAAACACACACTTCTCCAACTTTGCATAAAGGGAATTCGCCCGTAAGAGTTCGAAGACTCTGCCAACATCTCTCCGGTGGGAGTCAATATCTGGAGAGAAGATGAGAATATCATCCAGATAGACTACGACCGAGGTGGAAAGCATATCCCGGAAGATATCGTTGACAAAGTCCTGAAAAACGGCTGGGGCATTACAGAGCCCGAAGGGCATCACCAGTTACTCATAGTGCCCATCCCTGGTATTAAAAGCCGTTTTCCATTTGTTCCCTTCAGGGATGCGAATCAGGTTGTAGGCACCCCGCAGATCTAGTTTGGTGAATACCTTTGCTCCCCTTAGCCTGTCAAAGAGCTCAGATATCAGGGACAACGGGTACTTATTTTTAATGGTGATAGCATTAAGACCCCTGTAATCGATGCAAGGACGTAATTCCCCGTTCTTCTTCTGTACGAAGAAGAATCCCGCCCCTGCAGGAGACACTGACTTCCTAATGAACCCTCTTGCCAAATTCTCCTGGATGTATTGAGACATAGCCTCTGTCTCAGGGAGAGAGAGGGGATATACCCTTCCCTGAGGAGGTTCAGCTCCAGGCAAGAGATCAATAGGACAGTCGTAGGGGCGATGAGGCGGTAGAGTTTCTGCAGCCTTTTTAGAGAATACGTCAACATAGCACCAATAGCACTTGGGAAGAGAAGAAAGGTCTGCTGGTACCTCGGTAGTAGAAACCTATACACACTCACTCACACACCTGCCCATACAAGACTTACTCCAACCCAATATTCTCCCTGAGGACCACTCAATATGTGGGGAGTGGAAACGGAGCCAGGGTATTCCCAGCAAAATCTCATCCATTCCCTCGGGAAGGACAAGAAGGGACATAATCTCCTGGTAGGAATCGGACATGGACAACGAGAACAGAACAGTCTGGTGTGTGATTTGCAGTGGAAGTGTCGCCCCATTCACAACTCTAACTGTTACAGGTTTGGCGAGTACTACTAGTGGTATAGCGTGGCGCAGAGCAAAAGCAGAGGACATGAAGTTTCCCTCTGCTCCTGAATCCACACAAAGCTCGACTGTTAGAGTGGAGGAGCCTAACAGGATGGTCCCTTTAAAGGACAGTTTGGAGGAAAATGCAGCTGTGCCTAGTGAACCTCCCCCAATGGTTACTAGACGCGATCGTTTCCCGACCGCCGTGGACATTTATTGGCGTAATGTCCTAGTTGGTGACAATTTTTGCAAACCACGGGTAGTCGAGCGGCCTGAGACTTAGGTCCCGCTCGAGAAACCTCCATGGCCTCGTGGGAGTCGGACGCCAAAACAGGAGACTCAAGAAATCTGGCGAAGGTGGGAGCCAGCCGAAATCTCTGCCTACACTGGGTCCGCTCTAACTTCCGCTTGAGGTCGATGCGGGTAGATAATAATAATAATAATAATAATTTTTATTTATATAGCGCCAACATATTCCGCAGCGCAGTAGATACTGAAATAAGCTCCTCCAGTGTGGCGGGTATCTCCCTGGTGGCCAAGGCATCCTTCACGTGATCTGCCAGTCCCTTCCAGAACACCGGAATTAGAACTTTGTCTGGCCACTCTAACTCTGAAGCTAGAGTCCGGAACTGGACGGCAAACTGGCTGACCACGGACGTGCCCTGAGTAATAGTCAACAACTGGAGCGCAATATCGTGGGTAACACGAGGTGCTTCAGAGCGTCCAGGAAGAGAGGAGCACTCTGTACCACACGATCATCACGCTCCCAAAGTGGCGTTGCCCACTCCAACGCCCTGCCCGACAAGAGAGATAGAATAAATCCCACTTTCTCCTGTTCCGTAGGGAAACGTGACGCCAGGAGCTCAAGGTGTATGGAGCACTGGCTCACGAATCCGCGACATTGTTTACTGTCACCAGCAAACTTGTAAGAAAGCGGGAGACGGGATAAAGTCGGAGCAGGGGTGGCAGCGGACAAACTGGCTGCGGCTACACTTGCAGCCTGAACAGCGACAGCAGTGACATCCACAGCTGAGGTTGAATGCTCTAAAGCCGCCAACCTTCCCTCCAGCTGCTGGATGTACCGCTGTAAAAGCTGATCGTCCGCCATTTGCTAGCCAGACCCTGGCGCTAGTGTTCTGTTAGGACTGGCGGAACGCACCAAGTATAAGATGAAATATTAATAGGTGCATTCGCAGTCCGGGGTCCTCCGTGCAGGTGAAAACCTGCTGCTAGTAAATGGCAGCGCTATATGGCGGTGGAAGCGAACCCTGTAAAGCCACAGGTCCGCATTACCGCACTAAAGAGTGCAAAAGGAGTCAGCAAACTCAATCCCAAGACTCGGGGTTGAAGTCCGTTCAGACTACTTGCGCACAACACCGCAACTGGGTGTGTTAGGTAACTGATATAGTTAGAGCACCGAAGTGCAAACTGTGCCGCGCTGGCAGACACCACTAAGCACCCAGACGTGGGTCAGGAAGCGCACTACTGGCGCGTGGCGCCGCACTGGCGGTCACAGCAATAGACGCTGATTCGTGTGTGACACGTTGAGTGGTTAGTCGGGCGCTAGATAGCAGCCATACACCTTACGCAAACAGTCATACAATAGGGTAGGGGTATTTAATGAACGACTTGCACTCACAACAAACACACGTATACAATTGTACACTAGCGCATGGCCGTGCGGTCATGTGAAGCTTATATAGCTGCAGTACGTTTAGGGCCTTCCAATAAGGGACCAATGGGCAGCTGCCACAGAAGTTAGCCCTTTCAGGACCCTCCAGGAGGACCAATGGGAACCGCTGCAGCATCTGAGCATGTGACCCTCGATCTCCAATGGGAGATCTCACGCTGGGCATGCTCAGAAGGGAAAAAGCAGGACTTAGTCCCAAAAGCGTCTGCTCGCTGCTGCCCAGCACTGGCTTTAATGGCAAAAGCTGGAGAAGAAACAGCAAGCCTAAGCACAGAGTAAGACTGAGCCAGATGCAAGGACCGACGTCTCTGCTGAGCAGGTTCCACTGTGGCAGGAGAAGAATGGGAGACCGCAGCAGAAACGGCCCGAGATTCCCCCTGTGCAGAAGCGGGAACTCGACCCCTAACAGTATGTTGGTGAAACTACTTGTGATTTTAAGACAAGAATCAATCAACACCGACATACCATAAGGAAAAAACGCATGGATTTACCAGTTTCCAAACACTTTGCGGAAAAATCACATACCGAGAAACAATTGCGTTTTCGCATAATAGATATAATACCTATCCAAAGGAGGTGAGGAGATCGTGTGCGATTATTGAAAAAGAGGGATTTGGAATGGATAGTGAAATTCCATATTCTTAAACCACATGGTTTGAATGTAGACTTTAAATTAAACCAGCTTATTTAACATACAGTGTACATATTCTTCTCCTGATTATATATTATTTGTTTTTATATAAAAATCCTTTTGGATTGAAAATAACGTTTGTTCTTTTCTTTCTCTTTCCAGGTGTCCCATCCTATGAAACAAACATTTTTCTATTTTTATTTTGATTATTTTTTATTTTTTATTTCTCCATTTTCCTTTGTTTTTTTTTTGCATTTTTTTGTGTTGATTAATGATGTATATTGCAATTGATGGAATTAAAACATATGTCTATTCTCTTTTGATGGCAATGAAATGGTAAAAGACTAAAATAAATTTCTATCAGCAACTCTAAAATCTTTGTGCATTTGCTCTTATATGCACTAGAAGGGATTTGGACTATGGGGCCAAAGATCTGTGGTCTTTAGGTGTCACACGCAATGGATTGCAGAAACATGGGGGCTTAACCGCCTCCTTGGATCTCTAGGTCCATGCATTGGAATGGGAGGCCCCACTTAATTGGGGAGGGTCTTCCCAGACCTAGTGACACTGTATTGGGCTTATGCCCTGACCCTGTATCTCTGCGGTACATTGAAGTATGTCCCTTAAGAGAACAGAATTATGTTGCGCTTTTTGATTAAGGTTCCCTTATATTGCCTCATATAGAGAGAATTGGAGTTTTTAATAAAATTTTGCTCAGTTATTTATTATTTATTTTTAGATTCCGTCTTATATGGATATATTAATAATAGGGGTACCACGGTTAATACGACGATGTGTTTTCCGATATTGCTCTGCGCATTCGTATACCTGAATACTGTGGGTTTTGGACATACAGTTAGGTCCATATATATTTGGACAGAGACAACATTTTTCTAATTTTGGTTATAGACATTACCACAATGAAGTTTAAACAAAACAATTCAGATGCAGTTGAAGTTCAGACTTTCAGCTTTCATTTGAGGGTATCCACATTAAAATTGGATGAAGGGTTTAGGAGTTTGCATCTCGGCTTCAGGAAAATGGCCCCCGCGATCTCCATCTGCGCACGCGTGGCATCCCGCGGCCATTTTCCTGAAGCCCCGTGCAGCAGAGCACTCCATCTGCGCACGCGCGGCCTCAGGAAGATGGCCGCCCCCACCGATGACAAGGGTAATAGCGCAGATCGCGTGCTTTTTCTTCACCTGCGTGCAGTGGATTCGGCACTTGGACATGCGCACACCACTACGCCACCAACGGATAGCTGGGGAAGAAACAGCGATGTCACCACGCCCACCTGACCTGACCAGCCTGATTGACAGGCGAAAACGGCGACTTTGGTAATGTATTTCGCAGCATAGGTGGGGAATCAGGGTACACTACATACACTATTGTAACGCACAGCGCAGGTCCTATTTAACAGCATTTTTATCTCAATCTGAAAAATCGGGGTCACAGGTTCCCTTTAAGGCAGTTCTGCAGCTTAGTTTTTACGCTACATGATCACGTGCTCTGTGTGGAAGTTTTTGGTTTTCTTTGGCACTTACACAGTACAGGGTACTTTCACTGTTGATTAATGTCTTATTATATCTTATTAGCAGTTGGAGCTCCGCTTTTCTGACACAGAGCTCCAAATCTCCTGCATGGAAACAGAGATAAACAAAACAATTCTGCCTGCCAGCAGGTACCACTAGGGAGGGCTTAGGAGGAGCTTACTGTATGTAACTAATGCTTTAAACTCCAAAATAAAGCAGAAAGGTCCCTTCAAAATGTATGATCATTATCTTGTGATAAGGTTATGTGATCATATTGTGTGTGATTATTATGTCTTTGATATTTTGTGCTTTCCATATGACAACCCATAAATTAAGCTATGACTTCAAACACTAAATAGAGCTATACACATTTCTGTGTTTCCCCGAAGATAAGACATGGTCTTACATTATTTTTGCTCCAAAAGATGGGTTACGGCTTATTTACGGGGGATGTTTTACTGTTTTTCATGAGCAACAATCCACATTTATTCTTGAAAAAACAATCAACATTTATTCAAATATATTCACGTCATCACACACACTGAACATATACAGTGGGGCAAAAAAGTATTTAGTCAGTCAGCAATAGTGCAAGTTCCACCACTTAAAAAGATGAGAGGCGTCTGTAATTTACATCATAGGTAGACCTCAACTATGGGAGACAAACTGAGAAAAAAAATCCAGAAAATCACATTGTCTGTTTTTTTAACATTTTTTTTGCATATTATGGTGGAAAATAAGTATTTGGTCAGAAACAAACAATCAAGATTTCTGGCTCTCACAGACCTGTAACTTCTTCTTTAAGAGTCTCCTCTTTCCTCCACTCATTACCTGTAGTAATGGCACCTGTTTAAACTTGTTATCAGTATAAAAAGACACCTGTGCACATCCTCAAACAGTCTGACTCCAAACTCCACTATGGTGAAGACCAAAGAGCTGTCAAAGGACACCAGAAACAAAATTGTAGCCCTGCACCAGGCTGGGAAGACTGAATCTGCAATGGCCAACCAGCTTGGAGTGAAGAAATCAACAGTGGGAGCAATAATTAGAAAATGGAAGACATACAAGACCACTGATAATCTCCCTCGATCTGGGGCTCCACGCAAAATCCCACCCCGTGGGGTCAGAATGATCACAAGAACGGTGAGCAAAAATCCCAGAACCACGCGGGGGGACCTAGTGAATGAACTGCAGAGAGCTGGGACCAATGTAACAAGGCCTACCATAAGTAACACACATGACAATGATCCAAAGCACACCGCCAGGGCAACGAAGCAGTGGCTTCATAAGAAGCATTTCAAGGTCCTGGAGTGGCCTAGCCAGTCTCCAGATCTCAACCCTATAGAAAACCTTTGGAGGGAGTTGAAAGTCCGTGTTGCCAAGCGAAAAGCCAAAAACATCACTGCTCTAGAGGAGATCTGCATGGAGGAATGGGCCAACATACCAACAACAGTGTGTGGCAACCTTGTGAAGACTTACCGAAAACGTTTGACCTCTGTCATTGCCAACAAAGGATATATTACAAAGTATTGAGATGAAATTTTGTTTCTGACCAAATACTTATTTTCCACCATAATATGCAAATAAAATGTTAAAAAAACAGACAATGTGATTTTCTGGATTTTTTTTCTCAGTTTGTCTCCCATAGTTGAGGTCTACCTATGATGTAAATTACAGACGCCTCTCATCTTTTTAAGTGGTGGAACTTGCACTATTGCTGACTGACTAAATACTTTTTTGCCCCACTGTACATACATATACACACACTGTGCATACATACATTGCACATACACATGTATGTACACACACACACTGCACTTACACATGTATATATGCATCCACTGCGCATACATACACTCATATACTGTGAAAAGTCCGCTCACTTAGCTGCTCCTCGAGCTAGACACAGGCACACATATGGTTAAAGTCTCTGGGTGGTTTATTGCTTCATAAACCCCCCCAAGCTCAAATAAAAATAAAAAGTTCATATACAGTCCTGCCCAGTTCCTCTGGGATAACATGAGGCAACTCTCAGGAGCTAGCAATCCGGAGGATTCCTACGTTCACACAACACAGACCGAGATAAAAAAATAACTGTTTGAACATTTATTTCCCCAGTCACACCCTTGAGGTGGAGATATGGTGAGTAGGCGTCCCTCCCATCTCTTACCTACTCACCTAAAAACCCACCCATAACATTGCCGCTTAACTCCTTCAGCACATAGCATGCTGAAAAGAAATGTATGGGTTTCTAGATCACAGAGTAAAGCAATCTCCGTGACACATATCTCCCCTCACATACAGTGCCAGTGACCCTGTCACAATACCTACATACACATGTACGCACTGCACATACAGTCAGGGCTGCCACTAGATATTTCGGGGCCCCATACTGGCAAAATTTTCGGGGCCCCCTTGAGACTCCGCCCAGGCTCCACCCCAGCCCCGCCTCCAGGCTCCACCCCTCGAACTGTCCACAGTCCCACCGCTCTCTCTTGGAAAAACTCCACTTCTCACCAATCACACATTAACAGTTCCCATCACCAGATCACACATATAGCCAGCAGCTTTTGTTTTGGCCAAAAGATTTTTTAAGCCGCCACCATAACACGGTAGACACTTTTGGCCGGGCCCTACTCTGCTGTAACCTATTAAATATTTGTTAAAATATGCAATACAATTTAGGTATTTTTATTTATTTTTCAATTTTTAAAATGCCCAATAATATCACATAGAAGGAACAAATACCACAACACCATGACCAGATGACATATTACCACCACAGTGATCGAATAATATCACATACAAGGAACAAATACCACAACACCATGTCCAGACCACATATTACCACCACATAGTGACTGAATACTACAATTCTGATCAGTAATTTTTAAAAAAGCACCATACTATCACCATAAGTGCCATTATACACAGGAGATCTGTACTTAGTATGCAGTGTCTGTGTACAGATAATATAGTGATCACTAGTGAAATTATACACAGGAGCTCTGTATACAGTGTATAGTGTCAGTGTATAGGTAACACACTGACTCACCAGTGACGTCTCTAGGTGAAGTCCTTCATCTTTCATCCAGCACAGACCGCCATCATTTCATCCAGCCAGGACTTCTCTCTGCAGGAAATAACACAGTTATCTCGAGCTCCGCTTGCAGAACACATTACTTAATTTTTCACAACTTCTACATTACACCACATGAAGAAGGCGACATAGTATCACTCTATACAGTAACAGGACCGCCCCCCATTTAAAACAGTATACTCAAAAAATAAAATAAATACATCACTGCAGTAATAATATCCCTAAATTAGCCCCTATGGTATTAATAATATCACCCAGCCTGGCCCCGTGTGTCTCATTCCTGGCGTCAGCCAGATATTCTCCCATCCTGCCCTCATGAGTATCCATTCTGCCCCATATGATCTCCTTATCCTGCCCCATATGATCGCCCCATGTGATCTCTCCATCCTGCCCCATCTGTCTCCATCATATCCATCCTTCCCCATGATCCTGCACGATCTGTCTCCAATTCTGCCCCCAGTGTCTCCAATCATGCCCCATGTCTCCATTCTGCCCCCTATGTCTCCAACCATGCCCCCATGTCTGCAATCCTGACACTTGTCTCCAATCATGCCCCCTGTGTCTCCATTCTGCCCCATCTGTCTCCAATCCTGCCCCATCTGTCTCCAGTCATGCCCCCATGTCTTTCATCCTGCCCCGTGTCTCCAATCATGCCCCGTATCTCCATTCTGCCCCGTGTCTCGCATTCTGCCCCTGGGTCTCACAGTCTGCCCCTGTGTCCAGCATTCTGCACCTGTCACTGTGTCCAGCATTCTGCCCCTGTCACTGTGTCCAGCATTTCTGCCCCACTGTGTCCAGCATTCTGCCCCAATGTCCAGCATTTCTGCCCCTGTCTCCAGCATTCTGCCCCACTGTGTGTCCAGCATTCTGCCCCACTGTGTGTCCAGCATTCTGCCCCACTGTGTGTCCAGCATTCTGCCCCACTGTGTGTCCAGCATTCTGCCCCACTGTGTCCAGCATTCTGCCCCACTGTGTGTCCAGCATTCTGCCCCACTGTGTGTCCAGCATTCTGCCCCACTGTGTGTCCAGCATTTCTGCCCCTGTGTCCACCATTCTGTCCCACTGTGTCCAGCATTTCTGCCCCACTGTGTCCAGCATTTCTGCCCCACTGTGTCCAGCATTTCTGCCCCACTGTGTCCAGCATTTCTGCCCCACTGTGTCCAGCATTTCTGCCCCACTGTGTCCAGCATTTCTGCCCCACTGTGTCCAGCATTTCTGCCCCACTGTGTCCAGCATTTCTGCCCCACTGTGTCCAGCATTTCTGCCCCACTGTGTCCACATTTCTGCCCCACTGTGTCCACCATTCTGCCCCACTGTGTCCACCATTCTGCCCTGTGTGTCCACCATTCTGTCCCACTGTGTCCAGCATTTCTGCCCCACTGTGTCCAGCATTTCTGCCCCACTGTGTCCACCATTCTGCCCCACTGTGTCCAGCATTTCTGCCCCACTGTGTCCAGCATTTCTGCCCCTGTGTGTCCACCATTCTGCCCCACTGTGTCCACCATTCTGCCCCACTGTGTCCGGCATTTCTGCCCCTGTGTTTCCAGCATTCTGCCCCACTGTGTCCACCATTCTGCCCCACTGTGTCCACCATTCTGCCCCTGTGTGTCCAGCATTTCTGCCCCTGTGTGTCCACCATTCTGCCCCACTGTGTCCACCATTCTGCCCCACTGTGTCCGGCATTTCTGCCCCTGTGTGTCCAGCATTCTGCCCCACTGTGTCCACCATTCTGCCCCACTGTGTCCACCATTCTGCCCCTGTGTGTCCAGCATTTCTGCCCCTGTGTGTCCACCATTCTGCCCCACTGTGTCCACCATTCTGCCCCACTGTGTCCGGCATTTCTGCCCCTGTGTGTCCAGCATTCTGCCCCACTGTGTCCACCATTCTGCCCCTGTGTGTCCAGCATTTCTGCCCCTGTGTGTCCACCATTCTGCCCCACTGTGTCCACCATTCTGCCCCACTGTGTCCAGCATTTCTGCCCCACTGTGTCCAGCATTTCTGCCCCACTGTGTCCAGCATTTCTGCCCCACTGTGTCCAGCATTTCTGCCCCACTGTGTCCAGCATTTCTGCCCCACTGTGTCCACCATTCTGCCCCACTGTGTCCACCATTCTGCCCCACTGTGTCCACCATTCTGCCCCTGTGTGTCCACCATTCTGTCCCACTGTGTCCAGCATTTCTGCCCCACTGTGTCCAGCATTTCTGCCCCACTGTGTCCACCATTCTGTCCCACTGTGTCCAGCATTTCTGCCCCACTGTGTCCAGCATTTCTGCCCCTGTGTGTCCACCATTCTGCCCGACTGTGTCCACCATTCTGCCCCACTGTGTCCGGCATTTCTGCCCCTGTGTGTCCAGCATTCTGCCCCACTGTGTCCACCATTCTGCCCCACTGTGTCCACCATTCTGCCCCTGTGTGTCCAGCATTTCTGCCCCTGTGTGTCCACCATTCTGCCCCACTGTGTCCACCATTCTGCCCCACTGTGTCCGGCATTTCTGCCCCTGTGTGTCCACCATTCTGCCCTACTGTGTCCACCATTCTGCCCCACTGTGTCCGGCATTTCTGCCCCTGTGTGTCCAGCATTCTGCCCCACTGTGTCCACCATTCTGCCCCACTGTGTCCACCATTCTGCCCCTGTGTGTCCAGCATTTCTGCCCCTGTGTGTCCATCATCCTGCCCCCCGGGCCCCCCTGGATCGCAGCAGCTCTCAAAGAAAAAAAAAAACACAACTTCTTACCTGGCCAAGCTCCAGCGCCGGGTGAAGCTCCCTCTCCAGGCTCCACACAGACGCACTCGCCGCCGGGCCCGGCGGCTGACAATGACGTCAGACGCCAGTGACGCCGGCGAGTGCGCACTGCGGCCCTATTCAGCCGCCAGCCTCAGACTGGCTGGCGGCTGTTAACTATTGACGTGCGGGCACGGGCCCGCACGTCAATAGTGTGCCGCTGCCGCAGCGCCTGCAGGGGGGGCCCGGTGACCAGATGAGACGGGGCCCGATGCGGGCCCCCTCTGCTCACCGGGCCCCATACGCCAGTCACCGCTGTCATGCCCTGATGGCGGCCCTGCATACAGTGCATACCAGCCTGTCTCCTCTTCAGTTCCTCTAGACTCCGCAGTTAAAACACCTTTGGTGACTTCATGGTTACGTGACCATAATGCCACCAAAGGTCTTTAAGTTGTCTTAATATCAGAATAGAAACATTGGGGCCCCCTAAGAGAGTGGGGGCCCTGAGAAATTGCCCAGTTGCTTTGCCTTCCCTGTAACACTGGCCCTGCATACCAGCCTGTCTGCTCGTCAGATCCTCTAGACTCCCACAGTTAAAGGATCTTTGGTGACATTTTGGTCAAATGACCATGACCAAAATGTCAGTTAAGCAGTTTTAACCTTGGAATAGAAACATGGGGGCCCCTAAGAGAGTAGGGGCCCTTGTCAATTGCACAGTATGCCCCCCTAATGTCAGCTTTGACTATTTTAAGCATACTCCAAAAATCCTATAAAATCATGCTAGGGTTTATTTTCGGGATAGGTCTTATTTTGGGGGAAAACACAGTAAATAGCAAAGAATATTTTTTCTGACTGCTGCATCTCCTGACATCCTCATGCACATGCACGTTCGGTTCAGCTTAGCATGCAGCTATTTTGTATAAAGAAATGGAAGAAAACTGCTGCCACTCATCTTTAGAGGTGACTTATATAATAATAATCTTTATTTTTATATAGAGCTAACATATTCCGCAGTGCTTTATGGTTTGCAAACATTATCTTATATCCACAAAAGCGTGGTGTTCACATTTAAACTTGATAGTTGAGAACCTCCCTTAAGCCGGCGTCACACTGGCGTTTTAAACGGCCAAATGCAATGCGATAAAAAATCCAATGTTAAGCTATGGGGCAGCTCCTAGCAGCCGACTTTTTATTGGTCGTTTTCCACGGTCAGAGACAATCGCAGCTATGGGTGCGAGTGAGACAGCGCAGACCACTCGGATATCATCCGAGTGATGAGCGTTATAAGCGGACCCCAGCAATGGAGGAGATGGAGAAATTCATTTCTCCGCCTCCTCCGCAGCTGTGCTCCGATCCTCCCTATGCGAGAGAATCGGAGTACAGACGCATGACACTCGGCTCCTGCTCTGCTGCAAGCAGGAGCCGAGTGTCATTAGCATATTGCATCCGATAATCTCGCATCAGATGCAATACGCCAGTGTGACGCCGGCCTTACACATTATATGGTTGTCCATTGTCTTATAAATGTGCAGTTCTGCAGTTCAGTTATATTTTAGTCTAATGTGTATGGGGCCGTCACTTGTGCACCATACTATGTCACACTGGTAATTAGGCACTGTACAGTTTGGGTATTTGTGTACTGTATGGCCATAACATAGGTCCTTTAAACTAAAAGCTTATATTGAGGGGCACTATCAGTTAATACAAAGCACAAATTGAATCTAAGAGAACAACCCTAATTTTAAATCTAAAATAATAGTTTGAAAGTACTGTATAACGTTAATCCTTCCTGGCCAATTGTCACCACAAAACCCAATATAAATAATCCTTTAGTGTGCTGTACAGAATTACGCCCCACATGTAAGTGGTGGTGAAATTGGGCAACTTTTAAAGTCCTCATGTGTCAAAGAAAAAATGTGTCTGTTTCTCTACAGTAAATTGCATGTAGGTAACACATTTACACTTGCATGCTATTTCTCATGAATTTTCTGTAAACCATGTAAAATATATAAACAGTTTACAAAACATCATTCACAGTGATACAGGAAAGAAATATATCTTGGTACCGTGTTAGCCAGTAGATAGAAAAATATTTAGAATTGAGAGTCCACAGTGGTTGATACCTTTTAATGACTAACTGAAAAGATGGTAACAAATTGCAAGCTTTTGAGACTACACAGGTCTCTTCAGAGAAAAAAGAATGGATCTACCTGTGGCAATACATTTTTGTCTCCCAAATCATAACATTATGGACATGAAATTACTTGTGTTAAAAGGTAGCTTCAAATCTCAGAGAGACAGAAGAGTCTGGGAATATAAACTGATGATGATCTTTGACAGTCTCAATGCATGAATGAATGTGTCGCACGGATTTATGTCTTTTTACATCAACTAAGGAACTTGCCCCTCGGACTATGAGGGGTCATCACAACAGAACCAGACCCTAATAAAACAATCCTTATCTAAGAACTGGCCCAATATTTATGGACATAACTGTTTATCACTCATGGTAATTCTGCTTCATGTCACCTGTCTTATCCATGGTTTTTCCCTTTTTTTTTTCTTTGCTATGTTGTGCATAAATACCGTATGTGATTCTTCAGAATTTGTTTTAGTCTTTGCCTGATGAAGAGACCTGTGTAGTCTCGAAAGCTTGTAATTTGTTACCATCTTTTCAGTTAGCCATTAAAAGGTATCAACCACTGTGGACTCTCAATTCTAAATATTTTTCATTCACAGTGAGGCACTAATAACCCAGAACAGTGGCTCAATGTTATCTGAAGTCCAACCAGGGCAACATCTGCATGGATTTTACATGCTCCACTAGTGTTTGCAAAGGTTTCCTCCTATAAAGTTGTCCCATGCATGTGTGACAAGAAAATTAGATTCAAAGTCCAACTGGCCATAAGGAAAAAATCTTAATTTATTCTCTCAACAGCACAGTGGAACACGCTGATACCATACAAATACTAAAACATGATATTATAAGGATTTTCCAGCCAAAAAAGTTGATAAACTTAAGCCATCAACAATGTTAAAATTGCAAAATGCTTCCAAAAAAAGGCAATTTTAATCTTATTAAAAATCCTCTATATTCTCAAGAATGTATTTCTATTGTTTAATGCTTGTTTCGTAGCTTACTGAAAACTGCTATAGTGTAACTGAGTGGCCGATCATGTGCAGTTCTTACTTGTTCCTTTCAACAGCACTAATATAATGCTGTCTGGATCACTGGAGCGCACGATCTGGCCAACTTCACTGACCCCATGTACAGTGTGGCCAGCAACACAACTATGCCACTCGTCCGAACTGTCAGTCTTCAAGAGCACCCGCCCTCCTCAAAGAGACAGCTACAAGACGGGGGAGCAGTGTGTTCCCAAAGATTAAACTTGAGAACATTCCTTTAGTACATTATGTTTTTTATCCTACTAATGTAATTCGATTTGGCCAAGTGTTCTGGTCCTCTGGTAGCCGCTCTGACCAAGTTCTGGCCATTTCTCTTTCAGTCATGTTTTTGGCACAGGAAAGTATTTCCAGTGTAGACAAATGACCAAAGCAGCATACAAAGGGGTTGTGGCCGACTGGCTATTTTAATAGTCAACGGTAAGGTTGAGCGAAACGGGTCGGCCAGATTCAGAAGTCGCTGACTTTTGGCAAAGTCGGGTTTCATGAAACCCAACCCGACCCCTGTGTGGGGTCGGCCATGAGGTCGGCGATCTTCTGATCTGGAATCGGAATTCCGATACCAAGTTCCGATATGTTTAAGATATCGGGAATCGGTATCGGAATTCATATTTAAGTGTAAAATAAAGAATAAAAATAAAAAAAATATTGATATACTCACCCTCGGACACGCCCTGGTTCTTACCGGTAGCCTTCCTTCCTAAGAATGAGCGCCTGAAGGGCCTTCGATGACGTCGCGGCTTGTGATTGGTCGCGTGAGCAGTCACATGGGCGGTGACGCGACCAATCACAAGCCGCGACGTCATCTAAGGTCCTTCAGGCGCTAATTCTTAGGAAGGAAGCGTCCGAGGGCGCGTCCGAGGGCGCGTCCGAGGGTGAGTATATTCCTAATAGGTATATACTCACCCTCGGACGCGCCCTGGTTCTAACACGCAGCCTTCCTTCCTAAGAATGAGCGCCTGAAGGACCTTAGATGACGTCGCGGCTTGTGATTGGTCGCGTGACGCCCATGTGACCGTTCACGTGACCAATCACAAGCCACGACATCATCGAAGGTCCTTCAGGCGCTCATTCTTAGGAAGGAAGGCTGCCGGTGAGAACCAGGGCGCGTCTGAGGGTAAGTATATCAATATTTTTTATTTTGATTCTTTATTTTACACTTAAATATGGATCCCAGGGCCTGAAGGAGAGTTTCCTCTCCTTCAGACCCTGGGAACCATTAGAAACCCAATGCACTGCATTGGGTTTCGTGTTTCGGCCGACCCCGACCCCGACTTTTCTATAGGATCGGCCGATTTCACTCGACCCGACTTTTGAAAAAGTTGGGTTTCGTGAAACCCGACCCGATCCTATAAAAAGAAAAGTCGCTCAACCCTAGTCAACGGCCTTCTTTCTCTATGCTAGGGCAGAGAATCGGGCTGGGTTAGCTGTAGAAATAAGCAGTCTGCCAGCCCCATTCACACACTGCTTCAGTCAAATGCTGTCACGGAAAACAATCACAGAGCTGGAAGCGAAGCGGAGGATGGCGTGGCCAGCAGATGATTGAGGTACTTAATCTTTTTGAATCATATTAGTAATGAATATAACTTATTGTTGAAGATTATGTATATACTTTTTTATTTTTGGGAATCAACAATTTTTTAAAATCTTTTTGGTAAGTAAAGGCATGTTTGTGATAAATGGTGACTCTTCACTTGTGATTTAACGTTCTTTAAAACTTTCAGGTATACAAAAAAAGATTATATTCTGGTACCATGTTAGGCCCCTTTCACACATCAGTTTTTTGCCAATAGTCACAATCCGTTGGCTCGGTGATCGATGGATCCGTCGCAGATTGTGAAAAACTGATGCGACGGATTTGTTTTTTTCCGAGAGATCTGACTAGCAGATCTGGCTAATTGGATCGGAGCATGCTCAGTTAAAAAAATGGAATCCGTCACCGGATTCCGTCATTTGACAGATCTGGCGCCATAGGCTTCCATTCTAGCAAACGACGAACGACGACGGATCCGTCACGGTCCGTTTTTTTGACGTAGACAAAAAACCTTACTTAGTCTCCGGCTGCCGGACAAACAATTTTCGATGGATCCGGCGAACGACGGATGAAACATGAGGCCATCCATGACAATCCGTCGCTAATACAAGTCTATGAGAAAAAAACGGATCCGGCGGCATCATTCGCAGGATCCGTTGTTTTTCAAAATCCGACGGATTGCGACTGATGGCCAAAGACTGATGTGTGAAAGGGGCCTTAGCCAGAAAAATTGATGTGAATAGTTTGATGCCCTAAACCGACAAAAGAATACTAGGAGGGATACCTTTTTTGGCTAACCAAAAATATATATACCGTACTTGCAAGCTTTGTGAGCACAGAGGCTTCTTCTGGCAGGTTTACAAAGAAACAAAATATGCCTGAGGAAGGAGCCTCTGTGCTCTGAAAGCTTGCAAATATTTACTTTTCTGGTTAGCCAATAAAGGTATCACTCCGAGAATACTTTTGTCATATTTGGGCATAAAAGTATTTACAACAAGCTTTAAGATAAAAATCCATGACTACCTTTGACTGATCAGTAATACATGTCAGAATAACAGAGGCAGTCATGCATGACCTTAAAAGACCCAAAAAGGGCAAAAGGCAACAGCATACATCTTGTTATCTCAGATAACAGCTGGACTTTTGCAGGAACAGAGTCACAGAGTTTGGTACAAGAAAGCACTGCAACAATTATTTAGTCTGACTGTCAATTAGTCTTCACTTTGTAAATGAATCAAACTGCAATCTGCAGAGGATTCACTGATTATCTTTTCAATCTCTCCCAAGACGTCTGGATTTTATATCTCACTGTCTACAATTGACCCCTTTGATCTTGCACAGCGTGTTAATATTACTGTTGGTGTCACTTTCAGAAGGCTAGCCCCATTACACCACTGTGCTAGTTACCTGGAAGGACCTGCTATATAAAGCTTCAGAGACTATCATGCCAGTTTCTAATAATAATGGTGTATTATTAAAGCTGGACGGTTTATGGACATTTAATAAACCCTACGTTTATCCAACAAACTGGATCCTTGTTTGTGCACCAGCGTCTACCAGAGAGACGATCCCTTATACCATTTAATTTATCTTTGTAGTGGTTAAAGCTCCATTCTCTTGATAAAGATTTGCAAGTTTCTGGAATAGATATAGCTATGGAACATAAAATCCTCGTGGTCTGCAGCTGCCATTAGGGGGAGCTCAGGAGCATACATCGTGCTGACTTATTATCCAGATCATTATATGAAGATTAATGCAGTAAGTTTCCTGTACGGTGGCTACAGTCAGTAATATTGTAATTTTTTAACATTTTTTATATTACTAGTATGCCATCACTTCATGATTATCGAGATCTGTCCTCTATAACCCTTACTTAATCAAGGGAACTGGGCACTGCTTGTGCTGCTATCTCTTCAATGTTTTTCCCTGTACAACAGGAACTGCAAAAGAATCCTCTTCAAGTGAAAAGGGACAGCGTCAGTTCCATTCACAGCCAGATGCCCGGAGAGATGCTATCTACTATATAATTGTCTAAGGGTCACTTCCGTCTGTCCTTCTGTCTGTCTTTCTATCACGGATATTCATTGGTCGCGGCCTCTGTCTGTCATGGAAATCTAAGTCGCTGATTGGTCATGGCAAAACGCCCATGACCATTGTCAGCGACGGGCACAGTCCGCCGGCAAAATGGCCGCTCCTTCCTCCCCGCAGTCAGTGCCCGCTCCATACTCCCCTCCAGACAGCCCTCACACAGGGTTAATGGCACCGCTAATTGACCGCATTATGCAGCGGTGTAACGCACTCCATTAAAGCAGCTATTAACCCTGTGTAATCAACTTTTTACTATTGATGCTGCGTATGCGTATGTGTGTGAAAAAAACACTTGATAATAATAGATGGTGATGAAGAGAGATAAGAAATGAAAAATAAATAAATACAATTTATTATACATGTATAAAAATGTATAAAAATACATCATAGGTGTCAAAAGCTGACGTAGAGGAATAAATATATTTTCTTTACACACAAAAATAATAGGTAATGTGAAATGTGCGTAAAAATGATAGTGTGATAATCATGATTTAAAAAGTAATAATTTATATAAATTTTAAATATGTGTATAAAGAAAAGTAAAATTAGATAATAATAGAAGGATAAACAATTAAAAACAATACTATTATATAAAAGTATACCGAGTGTCAAATGCTGACATAAAGGGATAAATATATTTTTTATACATAAGAATACTAAGTGATGTAAAAATTATGAAAAAATTATATTACTATAATCGTGATAAATAAAGTGCAAATTGCTATCTATAGTCCAAGTATTTTTCTCGTGTATCATGATCCATCTTGACATCACTGCAACCAAACCGGGAATTAATGATCATATTACAACATGCATAAAACAAAGTGAGAATTAATAACAAAGAAATAAATAAATATTATGACAGAAAATAAAAATAATAAAACCACAGACAAAACACACAACTCAATCACAGAAATGGGAGAAAACTATGGACCTCATTGAGGCCCTTAGGACGAATGCAGTCGATGCGGATAATCCATTGTGCTTCCAACTGAGCAAGTTTCTTTTTGATATCACCTCCATGTTTGTCCATCAGTACACGATCAATTCCACGTACTCGCAATAAATTGCTATTGCAACCGTGGCTCTCCTTGAAATGCCTAGGGATGGGCTTCAAAAAATCATCTTTTATGGAAGGCACCTTTGATGTCTCGGACATGTTCTCTGACTCTCACACGAAGTTTTCTGAGATTTAGTTTTCATCACAGCAGCTGAATGATTTACATCTCTTAGCCAGCATAAGTACATGTGGGGATTCCCTAGCAACCAGGCAACCCCCATGTACTTAGCCTGGCTAAAAGGTGTAAATGATTCAGCTGCGGTGATAAAAACTAAATCTCCGAGCACTAAAAAATACTCGGAGGACCCCCGAGCGTGCTTGGGAAATCTCGAGTAACGAGTATATTAGCTCATCACCAGCTATTATTTTATATTATGAGGAAAAACCCTGTAACTTCATGTCTCTGCAGATGATTTGGAGTTATTGCTCTAGAGTTCAAGGGTACATATAGCAACATTTCAATCCCACAATGAATGATAGGTATCTTGAAAAATCTTAACCAATATATTCATCATACTGTAGGGAATCACTCAGATAGGTTTTAGGTAGCATTCACACAGAAAATGCGGTTTGTCCAAACAGGTGCACTTTTATAAAGCCCCATGGGATTCAAAACCAAAAAAAGCCTCATCTAGGCACAAAGGTATCACAACAAATGAACAGTTCATTTAGCACGGCTCATATATGTCAGTGCGGGCCGACCCGAGCAGATTACAATCCTTGCTTCCGGAGCAAAAGGCTTCTGGAGCAAACTTCATACACGGAAGAGGCATGATTCCACCAGTCTCGTTATACCCTTCAGCCACACACACCAAACAGGTGTTCAACTCCATGCACAGTTCACACTGAACAGGCAGCAACTTCAATATTTTTCTCTGCAGATCCAACAAGCAGACTGCTCCGCTTTCTAATCTGACCCATGCAGTCTCCAATCACAGAGAGACTCTGGCCTTTCTCTCTTTCCTAGCTTCAGCTCACACTTAGGCTGGTCATTCACCAGCAGCACACTTGACACTGCTTCATTCAGCACACTTACACACCTAGTGACCACAGGGCCTGGTTCTATTAAAAAGCTAGCGACGTGCATTGAATCAAATCCTACAGTGCTAGAATTTAACCCAGTCCTGCCTGGCTTTGCTACAATATATACACTCAACGTTGAAACTGCAACACCAAAAAAGAACATTTGTGGAATTATGGAAATCATAGGATTAATAGACATTAATTATATGCAGATGATAGAAAGTGGGAAAAACATTTTCAAAATATCTCAATTTAACCAGTATGAGCACCATGCTCAGAAACACACACTTACTTGCTTTGAAATGCTATTAACCCCTTAATCCCATATGACATACTATCCCGTCAAGGTGACCAGGGACTTAATTCCCAGTGATGGGATAGTACGTCATATGCGATCGGCCGCGCATATGACGCGCACTATGTGCGGTACAGGGAAGCATCGCGCAGGGAGGGGGCTCCCTGCGTGCTTCCCTGAGACAATCGGTACAAGGCGATGTGTTCACCTTGTACAGAGCATCTCCTCCCTGCAGGCCCCGGATCCAATATGGCCACGGGGCTACTTCTGGGTCCTGCAGGGAGGTGGCTTACCAAGTGCCTGCTCAGAGCAGGCGCTGGTAAGCCAGGAACAGTGCACGTCAGATCGCTGATCTGACACAGTGCTCTGCAAAGTGTCAGATCAGCGATCTGTCACTATACAGTGATGTCCCCACTGGGACTAAGTAAAAAAAATAAATAAATAAATTCCTAAATAAAGAGAAAAAAAATATTGTTCCCATAAATACATTTCTTTATCTAAGTAAAAAAAACAATAAAAGTACACATATTTAGTATAGCCACGTCCGTAACAACCCGACCTATAAAACTGGCCCACTAGTTAACCCCTTCAGTGAACACCGTAAAAAAAAATGAGGCAAAAAACAACGCTTTATTATCATACCGCCGAACAAAAAGTGGAATAACACGCGATCAAAAAGACGGATATAAATAACCATGGTACCGCTGGAAACGTAATCTTGTCCCGCAAAAAACGAGCCATGATACAGCATCATCAGCAAAAAATAAAATAAATTTATACTCTTCAGAATAAATCGATGCAAAAATAATTATTTTTTCTATAAAATAGTTTTTATCGTATAAAAGCGCCAAAACATAAAAAAAATCTAAATGAGGTATCGCTGTAATCGTACTGACACGAAGAATAGAAACTGCTTTATCCATTTTACCAAACGTGGAACGGTATAAACACCCCTCTCCCCCCCCCGAAAAGAAATTCATGAATAGCTGGTTTTTGGTAATTCTGCCTCACAAAAATTGGAATAAAAAGCGATCAAAAAAGTCACATGCCCAAAAATGGTACCAATAAAAAAGTCAACTCGTCCCGCAAAAAGCAACACCTCACATGACTATGTGGACCAAAATATGGAAAAATTATAGGTCTCAAAATGTGGTAACGAAAAAAATATTTTTTGCAATAAAAGGCATCTTTTAGTGTGTGACGGCTGCCAATCATAAAAATCCGCTAAAAACCTGCTATAAAAGTAAATCAAACCCCCTTCATCACCCCCTTAGTTATGGAAGCATAAAATTTTTTTAAAAATGTATTTATTTCCATTTTCCCATAGGGCTAGGGTTAGGGCTAGGGTTAGGGTAAGGGTTAGGGCTAGGGTTAGGGTTAGGGCTAGGGTTAGGGTTAGGGCTAGGGTTAGGGCTAGGGTTAGGGCTAGCGTTAGGGCTAGAGTTAGGGTTAATAATAATAATAATAATAATAATTTTTATTTATATAGCGCCAACATATTCCGCAGCGC
Organism: Ranitomeya imitator; assembly: GCF_032444005.1. Taxonomy (NCBI): domain Eukaryota; kingdom Metazoa; phylum Chordata; class Amphibia; order Anura; family Dendrobatidae; genus Ranitomeya; species Ranitomeya imitator. Next base: position 410,249,251 of record NC_091282.1, on the reverse strand, counting down.
TTTACAAATTATAGAGGGGACTTGTACATACAATAGACATTACAGCATAACAGAAATACAGTTCAAAACAGATACCAAGAGGAGTGAGGGCCCTGCTCGTAAGCTTACAAACTATGAGGAAAAGGGGAGACACGAGAGGTGGATGGTAACAATTGCTATAGTTATTCGGACCAGCCATAGTGTAAGGCTTGGGTGTTCATGTAAAGCTGCATGAACCAGTTAATTAATTTTTTTTTTTTTTTTTAATATAGGCCACACAGGGATCGTTAGGTTAATGCATTGAGGCGGTAGGCCAGTCTGAACAAATGAGTTTTTAGGGCACGCTTAAAACTGTGGGGATTGGGGATTAATCGTATTATCCTAGGTAGTGCATTCCAAAGAATCGGCGCAGCACGTGTAAAGTCTTGGAGACGGGAGTGGGAGGTTCTGATTATTGAGGATGCTAACCTGAGGTCATCAGCGGAGCGGAGGGCACGGGTAGGGTGGTAGACTGAGACCAGAGAGGAGATGTAGGGTGGTGCTGAGCCATGGAGTGCTTTGTGGATGAGGGTAGTAGTTTTGTACTGGATTCTTGAGTGGATGGGTAACCAGTGTAATGACTGGCACAAGGTAGAGGCATCGGTGTAACGGTTGGTGAGGAATATGATCCTGGCAGCAGCATTCAGGACAGATTGGAGCGGGGAGAGTTTGGTAAGAGGGAGGCCGATTAGTAGAGAGTTACAATAGTCCAGACGAGAATGAATAAGTGAAACAGTAAGAGTTTTTGCAGAGTCGAAAGTAAGAAAAGGGCGAATTCTAGAAATGTTTTTGAGATGCAGGTAAGAAGAGCGAGCCAGTGATCGGATGTGGGGGGTGAATGAAAGGTCAGAATCAAGGATGACCCCAAGGCAGCGGGCATGTTGCTTTGGAGTAATGGTGGAACCGCAAACGGAGATGGCAATGTCAGGCAAAGGTAGGTTAGTAGAGGGAGAAAACACGAGGAGTTCAGTTTTTGACAGGTTTAGTTTCAGATAGAGGGAGGACATGATGCTAGAGACAGCGGTAAGACAATCACTGGTGTTTTCTAATAAGGCAGGCGTGAGATCAGGAGAAGAAGTGTATAGTTGGGTGTCGTCAGCATAGAGATGGTACTGGAAGCCAAATCTACTGATTGTTTGTCCAATAGGGGCAGTATACAAAGAGAAGAGGAGGGGGCCTAGGACTGATCCTTGAGGAACCCCAACAGTAAGGGGAAGGTGAGAGGAGGAGGAACCAGCGAAACATACAGTGAAGGATCGGTCAGAGAGATAGGAGGAGAACCAGGAGAGAACGGTGTCCTTGAGGCCGATGGAGCGGAGCATAGTGAGGAGGAGCTGATGATCCACAGTATCAAATGCTGCAGAGAGATCCAAGAGAATTAGCATGGAGTAGTGACCATTAGATTTAGCTGTTAGTAGGTCATTAGAGACTTTAGTGAGGGCAGTTTCAGTAGAGTGTAAAGAGCGGAAACCAGATTGAAGAGGGTCGAGAAGAGAGTTATCTGAGAGATAGCGGGTAAGACGGGAGTGGACCAGGCGTTCGAGGAGTTTAGAGATGAAGGGAAGATTAGAGACAGGTCTATAATTAGCGGCACAGTTTTGGTCGAGGGATGGTTTTTTAAGTAATGGATGTATGATGGCATGCTTAAATGAGGAGGGAAAAATACCGGAAGTGAGGGAAAGGTTGAATATTTTTGTTAGGTGAGAGGTGACAGCCGGGGAAAGGGACTGGAGGAAATGTGACGGAATGGGGTCACTGGTGCAAGTGGTCGGGCGAGAAGATGCAAGGAGCCTGCTTACTTCTTCTTCTGTAACTGGTTCAAAGTCAGAGAGTGAACTAGATGCAGTGGGGGAGGGAGGACAGTGCATGGTATGAAGAGATTGGGAGATGATTTCCTGTCGAATATGGTCAATTTTTTCTTTGAAGTAATTGGCCAGATTGTCAGCACGGAGATCCGTGGTTGGGGCCTGCGCTCTTGGGTTGAGTAGGGACTGGAACGTGTCAAAGAGACGTTTAGGGTTATTGGACAGGGAGGTGATGAGGGTGTTGAAGTAGGTTTGTTTGGAGAGGTGAAGGGCAGAATTGTATGTCTTTAGCATGAACTTATAATGGATGAAATCTTCGGGTAGATTAGATTTTCTCCACAGACGTTCTGCGCACCTGGAGCACCGCTGCAGGAAACGTGTTTGCAGCGTGTGCCACGGTTGTTGCCGTCTGTGCCGAGTTGTTTTATGTATAGGAGGAGCAGCTTCATCCAGGGCACTTTGCAGGGTTTCATTGTAATGCTTCAGAGCAGAATCAGGACATGAGATGGAGGAGATTGGGGCCAATGAGGACTGCAAGTTCTTCATAAGTTCCTGGGTGTTAATGGCCTGTATGTTTCTATAAGTGTGGAAAGTGGGGGTGACCTGAGCGGGATGGCAGTTCTTGATAGAGAATGAAAGAAGGTGGTGGTCAGAGAGTGGGAGAGGGGAGTTTGTGAAATCATCCACTGAGCAAAGCCGGGAGAAGACCAAGTCAAGGGAGTTTCCATCTTCATGTGTTGGCGAGTTAGTATGCTGCGAGAGGCCGAAAGAGGAGGTTAGAGCCAAAAGGTGAGAAGCAGATGGGGAGAGGGGAGAGGCAATAGGGATGTTGAAATCACCCATGATAAGGGTGGGGGTGTCACAGGAAAGAAAGTGTGGAAGCCAGGTGGCAAAGTGATCCAGGAACTGATGAGAGGGGCCGGGAAGACGATACACCACCACCACTCGCATGGAGAAGGGGACGTAGAGTCTGACCACATGGACCTCAAAGGAAGGGAAGACAAGTGAGGGTACTTGGGGGATAACTTGGAAAGTACATTTTGGTGAAAGGAGCAGACCAACGCCTCCACCTGCTCTGTTGTCCGATCTTGGGGTATGAGAAAAGTGTAGTGCACCATATGAAAGAGCAGCAGCAGCGGTGGTGTCTGACTGCTGGATCCAGGTTTCAGTAAGAGCCAGGAGATTAAGAGAATTAGAAAGGAAGAAGTCATGAATGAAGGAGAGTTTATTACACACAGAGCGAGAATTCCAAAGGGCACAATTCAAAGAGACAGAAGGCATGCAGGGAATATTAATAAGGTTAGAGGGGTTTCTGGGTGTAGCAATTGGGAGGTTTGACTGGCTATAACATGGGGGGCCGGGGTTTGGAGAGATGTCTCCAGCAACTAGGAGGAGGATCGAAAGAGTGAGCAGATGGTTAAGTGATTTGTGAGAGCGTCTCTTGTGTTGGATGGTGGGACTGAATGGATCTGCGCTGCTAAGCAATGTGAACAGAGCATGAGTGCTATACATAGGAGAGGCAAGGACAGAGGGGCCGATATGGATGGAGTGTAGAGAGTTAATGCAAGGGCGGTGAATGTGAGTGAATGCAGCAGCCAGGATATAGAATATGCAAATAAATATGGTGAGTATTTGTGTTGTTTCAAGTGAATAGGGAATAGATTTAGATTGTCTTACCTGTCTCCTGCCCTGTCTAACTGCCATGTTATAACTGCCGAGTACTTAGAAAAAAAAGTACTTTGAATAAAAATACACGAATACAAGTGCACGAATGCACCCCTGCATGAATGCTTCCCCAAGCTAAGTCTACATTTATAGAAGGCTAGCCCTTAGATCTTCCTATTTTTTTTTTTTTTTTTGTGTTAAAGCTCGTTAGCAATCAATCAAACTCAGTTGAGACAACAGGACACAATAAATGTAGTGATCAGATAAACAAATGTCCAGGTCTACATGGATCATAGACCACTTTGAAACAGTTATGTGATCTCTCTGAGTAAGGACATGCAAAGTCAGATTAAATATCTATAAACACAAAAAATGCATAATAGGATGACTAACATATATAGATATATGCAGGATTCAATGCCGAAGATGGAATGACTCAGATACCATTCAAGCTGCTTGCTGTCAGGGACTGGAGCAATAGACATGCAGGATATTTCAGCTCAGAGAATGAATGATCTGTTTACCATTCAAGCTGCTTGCTGTCAGGGACTGGAGCAATAGACATGCAGGATATTTCAGCTCAGAGAATGAATGATCTGTTTACCATTCAAGCTGCTTGCTGTCAGGGACTGGAGCAATAGACATGCAGGATATTTCAGCTCAGAGAATGAATGATCTGTTTACCATTCAAGCTGCTTGCTGTCAGGGACTGGAGCAATAGACATGCAGGATATTTCAGCTCAGAGAATGAATGATCTGTTTACCATTCAAGCTGCTTGCTGTCAGGGACTGGAGCAATAGACATGCAGGATATTTCAGCTCAGAGAATGAATGATCTGTTTACCATTCAAGCTGCTTGCTGTCAGGGACTGGAGCAATAGACATGCAGGATATTTCAGCTCAGAGAATGAATGATCTGTTTACCATTCAAGCTGCTTGCTGTCAGGGACTGGAGCAATAGACATGCAGGATATTTCAGCTCAGAGAATGAATGATCTGTTTACCTGTATGAAGAGAGAAGAGATGCTTGATTATATTCTGCCATGTTATAACTGCCGAGTACTTAGAAAAAAAAAGTACTTTGAATAAAAATACACGAATACAAGTGCACGAATGCACCCCTGGCTAGGGTTAGGTCTAGAATTGGGGCTAGGGTTAGGGTTGGGGCTAGGGTTAGGGCTACAGTTAGGGTTAGGGCTACAGTTAGGGTTGGTGCTAAAGTTAGGGCTGGGGCTAAAGTTAGGGTTAGGGCTGGGGCTAAAGTTAGGGTTAGGGTTGGTGCTAAAGTTACGGTAAGGGCTACAGTTAGGGTTGGGGCTAAAGATAGGGTTATGGTTGGGGTTAAAGTTAGAGTTAGGGTTGGGGCTAAAGTTAGGGTTAGGGTTGGGGCTAAAGTTAGGGTTGGGGTTTGGATTACATTTACGGTTGGGATTAGGGTTAAGGGTGTGTCAGAGTTAGGGGTGTGGTTAGGGTTATGGTTGGGATTATGGTTAGGGGTGTGTTTGGGATAGGGTTTCAGTTAGAATTGGGGGTTTCCACTGATTAGGCACATCAGGACTCTCCAAAAGGGACATGGCGTCCGATCTCAATTCCAGCCAATTCTGCGTTGAAAAAGTAAAACAGTGTTCCTTCCTTTCCGAGCTCTCCCGTGCGCCAAAACAGGGGTTTACCCCAACATATGGGGTATCAGCATACTCAGGACAAATTGGACAAAAACTATTGGGGTCCAATTTCTCTTGTTACCCTTGGGAAAATAAAAATTTGTGGGCTAAAAAAACATTTTTGTGAAAAAAAAATTAATTTTTATTTTCACGACTCTGCGTTATAAACTGTAGTGAAACACTTGGGGGTTCAAAGTTCTCACAACACATCTAGATAAGTTCCTTGGGGGGTCTAGTTTCCAATATGGGGTCACTTGTGGGGGATTTCTACTGTTTAGGTGCATCAGGGGCTCTGCAAATGCAACGTGACGCCTGCAGACCAATCCATCTAAGTCTGCATTCCAAATGGCGCTCCTTCACTTCCGAGCTCTGCCATGCACCCAAACGGTGGTTCCCCCCCACATATGGGGTAACAGCGTACTCAGGACAAATTGTACAACAACTTTTGGGGTCCAATTTCTCCTGATACCCTTGGAAAAATACAAAACAGGGGGCTAAAAAATTATTTCGGTGGAAAAAAAAATATTTTTTATTTTCACGGCTCTGCGTTATAAACTGTAGTGAAACACTTGGGGGTTCAAAGTTCTCACAACACATCTAGATAAGTTCCTTGGGGGGTCTAGTTTCCAAAATGGTGTCACTTGTGGGGGGTTTCTACTGTGTAGGTGCATCAGTGGCTCTGCAAATGCAACGTGACGCCTACAGACCAATCCATCTAAGTCTGCATTAGAAATGGCGCTCCTTCCCTTCCGAGATCTGCCATGCACCCAAACGGTGGTTCCCCCCCACATATGGGGTATCAGCATACTCAGGACAAATTGGACAACTTTTGGGGTCCAATTTCTCCTGTTACCCTTGGGAAAACACAAAACTGGGGGCTAAAAAATAATTTTTGTGGAAAAAAAAAGAATTTTTATTTTCACGGCTCTGCGTCATAAACTGTAGTGAAACACTGGGGGGTTCTAAGCTGTCAAAACACATCTAGATAAGTTCCTTAGGGGGTCTACTTTCCAAAATGGTGTCACTTTTGGGGGGTTTCAATGTTTAGGCACATCAGGGGCTCTCCAAACGTGACATAGTGTCCCATCTCAATTCCAGTCAATTTTGCATTGAAAAGTCAAATGGCGCTCCTTCCCTTCCGTGCTCTGCCATGCGCCCAAACAGTGGTTTACCCCCACATATGGGGTATCGGCGTTCTCAGGACAAATGGCAGAACAACGTTTTCAGTCCAATTTCTTCTCTTACCATTGGGAAAATAAAACATTGGGGGCAAAAATATCATATTTGTGAAAAAATATTATTTTTTATTTTGATTGCTCTGCATTATAAACTTCTGTGAAGCACTTGGTGGGTCAAAGTGGTCACCACACATCTAGACAAGTTCCTTAGGGGGTCTACTTTCCCAAATGGTGTCACTTGTGGAGGTGTCAATGTTTAGGCACATCAGGGGCTCTTCAAAGGCAACATGGCGTCCCATCTCAATTCCAGTCAATTTTGCATTGAAAAGTCAAACGGCGCTCCTTTCCTTCCGAGCTCTGCCATGCGCCCAAACAGTGGTTTTCCGCCACATATGGTGTACTCAGAACAAATGGCAAAACAACTTTTGGAGTCCAATTTCTTCTCTTACCCTTGGGAAAATAAAAAATTGGGGGCGAAAATATATCTGTGAAAAAATATTATTTTTTATTTTTACGGTTCTGCATTATAAACTTCTGTGAAGCACTTGGTGGGTTAAAGTGCTCAATACATATCTAGATAAGTTCCTTAGGTGGTCTACTTTCCAATATGGTGTCACTTGTGGGGGGTTTCAATGTTTAGGCACATCAGGGGCTCTCCAAACGCAACATGGCGTTCCATCTCAATTCCAGTCAATTTTGCATTGAAAAGTCAAACGGTGCTCCTTCCCTTCTGAGCTCTGCCATGCACCCAAACAGTTTTTTACCCCCACATATCAGATATTAGCGTACTCAGAACAAATTGTACAACAACTTTTGGGGTCCATTTTCTCCTGTTACCCTTGGTAAAATAAAACAAATTGGAGCTGAAGTAAATTTTTGGTGAAAAAAAGTTAAATGTTCATTTATTTTTAAACATTCCAAAAATTCCTGTAAAACACCTGAAGGGTTAATAAACTTCTTGAATGTGGTTTTGAGCACCTTGATGGGTGCAGTTTTTAGAATGGTGTTACACTTGGTTATTTTCTATCATATAGACCCCTCAAAATGACTTCAAATGTGATGTGGTCACTAAAAAATATTGGTGTTGTAAAAATGAGAAATTGCTGGTCAAATTTTAACCCTTATAACTCCCTAACAAAAAAAAATTTTGGTTCCAAAATTGTGCTGATGTAAAGTAGACATGTGGGAAATTTTACTTATTAATTATTTTGTGTGACATATCTCTGTGATTTAAGGGCATAAAAATTCAAGTTGGAAAATTGCAAAATTTTCGCCAAATTTTTATTTTTTCACAAAAAACGCACGTTATATCTAAGAAATTTTACCACTATCATGAAGTACAATATGTTACGATTGTCAGAATCACCAAGATCCGTTGAAGCGTTCCAGAGTTATAACCTCATAAAGGGACAGTGGTCAGAATTGTAAACATTGGCCCGGTCATTAACGTGCAAACCACCCTTGGGGCTTAAGGGGTTAATGAGGTTATTACTGGTTGTCAGAGGAATGTTCTGCCCCGCTGAATGCACTTCAGCATACAAGTCATCAAAGTCTGCTGCCAGCAGCTCTCTTTACAATTTCATACCAATGATATCACAGGTATGCTTGCTTGAAGACAAGTCTATAGATGTTGCAGTCCATGGTAGCACATTTAGTGGATGCAAGCTGTTCACAGTAGCATTAGCAATATGTGGCGTGGTATCATGGTGTTTAAAAACTGCTATTGGGAAACTTTGGAGATATGGCGGTATCACTGGTTCCATGACCAAATCAATGTAATGTCAGGCTGCTAGTTCACCTGTAATGAAGAATAAAAGCATTAGGCTATCATACATTTCCACCAAAATCCTCAGAGTAGAGCCATTGTGATGTTTCCTCTTGAAGTACTCTTTATGGTGTTACCCACGTGGTTTCCAGACCAATATTTGGCAATAATTGCATCCCAGACAAAAGCGGGACTCATGGGATTCATGGCTAAAGTGGACAGACTTCCGTTCCAGCCTCCATTGCCGTCTTGCTCTGCACCATAATAGCTTTTAAGAGTAGTGGTGTGAGGTCAATGGAACACCTACAGCTGAACGTCTTGCTTATAGCCCATCTATATATATAATTGTCTAAGGGTTTTTCCGTCTGTCTGTCTGTCTGTCTGTCTGTCCTGGAAATCCCGGCTCTCTGATTGGTCGAGGCCGCCAGGCCTCGACCAATCAGAGACCGGCACAGCATCGACGTAGAAATCCCGCGTCTCTGATTGGTCGAGGCCGCCAGTCCTCGACCAATCAGCAACGGGCACAGCGACGATGATGTCATAAAGGACGTAGAAATCCCGCGTCTGATTGGTCGAGGCCGCCAGGCCTCGACCAATCAGCAACGGGCACAGCGACGATGATGTTATAAAGGGCGTAGACATCTCACGTTTCTGATTCAGCGACGGGCACAGTATCGACGTAGATGTCATAATGGTTGCCATGGCGACGATGATGTCATAAAGGTTGCCTCGACCAATCAGCGACGGGCACAGTGTGCCGCGAATTCTGGAATCATCATTGTCCATATACTACGGGGACATGCATATTCTAGAATACCCGATGCGTTAGAATCGGGCCGCCATCTAGTTGTTATATAAATGCCTTTTGATGGTTTGTGTAGACATTGTGATGCCTTAGATAAGTATGTGATGTCCAATTACACTTGCAGAATGGATCACTATGCACCATTCTAATTTGACAAACCGTCCTTGCACATGTTCGATTCTGTGCACCTCCTTCGTGCCCATTTGTTGCTGTCTCATCCACTGGGATGCTCAACATTGAACAGTGCTGACATTTCAGCCTATGCGCTTTGCGATCTTCCAGATTAATAAACCAGGGTCAACTAGTTCAAGAATTTTGACCCTCTCAGTTTGTGGTAAGTGGTGATAACTGGCACGTCAACAAACAGGAGGCATTGCACAGTTATTCTACAAGAATTGATCTTATTTTTGAGAATTCATGTGGCTACAAAATTGCTTTTTGGTGTTGCAATTTCAATGTTGAGTAACATATGTTGCCATTTTGGGAGGCAAAGTTTATCATAGCATCGTATGTATCATTCATGTTGGATAAATAACACTTATTGATACTATTAGAATAGCAATAGACAATAATATATTAATCTACGCTAGGCATTAATAAGTCTGATTACTTGGAACCATAACAATTATTGTTACATGTAAATAGGATTTATTCCGAGCTCTCTCTTTCTGAGAAATCAGGGTGATGCCCTGTAAGTGTGACTGCCATTACACCTCCAGTTGTTTCTTAGCTCACCTAGATTGGCAAGTTTGCCTAGTTCTGCAGTAATAATCGAGCATATCTAGGCAAGTCTGAATTTAAAGGCTGGGAAAGCTGCTATTTTCTCAATTATTATTTGTAATCTGGAGAGGGCATAAAAGTGAAAACAGAAGGTTTGTTACAGGGAATCTGTCAGCAAGTTTTTAATATATAATTTGAGAGCAGCATAATATGGGGGCAAATACCCAGATTCCAGAGATGTTTTACTTACTGGACTGCTTGCTGTAGTTTTGATAGAATCAAACTCTCTGTCTCTACATTATACTGCTCTCCGATTAAATAGCAAGAACCTGCTGACAGAGTACTTTTAAATTCAATTCAATGTATTACAACTATAAAGCCTGCTATATCTATAGCTAGTCATGCAGTTTAACTCCAGGGTTAATATTCTTGGATACTACATTGAACAACACAACCTGCTAAGGGGCAGGTTAAATGTTACCTGCCGACATACATTGATGCCAGCAGAAGATGAATTTAGAGGTACCACATGCAACCAGCTCAAAAGGATCAGCAATTGCAGACGCAGATCAAAACCCTTCACTTTGAGTGTTTCTGACAGACTCTCCTACAGATCGAATCTTGAGTTATTGTGGCAAGAAGTGATAAGAACAGGTCAGTTGGCTCCAGGGCCTTGCAGCTGGTAGGCTAATTTTTCGACTGATTCTATTCTTTCTCCAACTGTAGTTTCTCCATAGATAGTCTGTGTTTAATAATTGATAATAATTAGGGATGAGCAAGCACTAAAATACTCAGATGCTTGTTACTCGAACCAAGCAATTCCTAATGCTCGGATGCTCGTTTCAAGTAACGAGAATAATGGGAGTCAATGGGAAATCCAAGCATTTGAGCAGCAGACCCTATAAGGAGGTCTGGGGTACAGTGAAAATGTTGAAATGGGTGGAAAAAGTACTAAATGAAAGAACAGCATGGGAAAGACCCCTGTAAGCATCTCTCAATCCCATATCGCTGGCGAGAACAATGGTGTCAAACTTTTACTCCACTTTAAGAACTGACAATAAAACTTTCAAAATCAAAGTGAAAGTGGAGTTTACAGGAAAAAAAATGTTAAAAACATTCTTTCCTGTATAATGACTTGGATATAAAGCTAAATTTAAAAAGAATTTAAAAAAATAATTTAATTAAACCAAAAGTGAATATTTTATTAAAAAATTGGAAATTTCTGTGTAATATTTGAAGTGTCAAAAATTATGGAATTAGAGGGACTCGGATACACAATATTAGACATAAAGGATAACCTCATACACAATCTGTTCAAATTGCCATGTAGTGGTACTCCTAGACTCATAAAGGCTATGCACTACATATGGTGAACAAAGTGTAGTTGAGGTACTTCTACGTTCATCAAAGCTCTGCATACAGTGCTTAGCCTTCCAAAAATTACAAGCAGAGTAATCAATACAACCTTATTCAGCGACTATTTAAGTAGGCACAGAAGCGGGATTGTTGCACTGACTATGACGTAATCTCCGCTCACTATCTTTGTAGATCCCTCAAAGCATTGGAAAACGGCACTAATCTCAGACATCCATGCCCACTCTACAGTTGTTATGTGCAGAGGCTGACCAGAGTACTGAAAGGTGTATTGGAGCTGGTATTTCACACTCTAATGCTCACAAATCCTTGCCAGCATGTGCAATGTTGAGTTCCTGCGCATGATAAAGTTGCACACCAGTCAGTGAGCTGGCACTTGCATGCACTGCTGTAGCACTGCTAGAGCAGCGGCAGCTGTAGCCATCTTGCAGAAGTGGGTACCTTGACTAGAAACTCTGGCAAACCTTTGTAGGCTTTAAGAAACCACTGAACCACCAAGTTTAGCACGTAGGCCAAGCATTGTGCATGTGTGAGCTTACCAAGCTTCACAGTCGCCCCCAGGTTATGATGTGATAAACACATGATCATGCCTGGTTGTCAGTTCAGCGTAGAGAGCCACAGGTCTGTCTGGTCTTTTTTTCCTTTCAATAACTCTGTTGAGGTGTGCGGTTTGGCTCCTAGATAAATTAGCTTCAGCAGAGCCTGTTGCCACTTCGCTGAGGCAGTGCTGCAGTGCTTCCAGCTGACGTGCACGATGTGCTCTGAGATAACAAATCAGATATGGAGAAGGAGGAGGGGATGCAGTAATTTCTGTAGGGGTGGAGGAAACTCTAATAGAATCCTCGCCAACAATCCTCGACATCGGTAGCACATGTGCCGTGCTAGTGTGAGTCTCGGCTCCAGACTCCACAATTTTCACCTAGTGTGCTGTCAGGGAAATGTATCATTCCTGGCCCACAAGTTCTTGTTCATGTGTTGGTTGCTAAGTGTGCAATCCTAGTAAGTGCATTAGTAAGGGCACAGGTGATGTTCCTGGACTTGTGCTGGTACAAGGTGGGGACGCTACACCAGTAGAAATAGTGGCGGCTGGGGACCGATGGCTTCTACCTTGGGTTGACACAAATGCTCCATGTCTACAAGCCTAAGCAGCAACATTTCCACAGTAAGGAGCCTTGACATATGCCTATTTAGCATTTTGGCTTGTGGGTGGCTGCGTGTGAACTTTAATTTTCATTCCAAGTCCAGCTGAACTCTATGCTGGGACAAGCATTTTGAAGTGCCTGATAGTGCCTCAAAATGTGCAAGAACAGGAGCATGGCAGGAGGCATCTGCACCAGTATCATGGACAGGGGATTGGGAAGCATCTAACACAGCATCTAACACAGGGCAAGAGGCAGTGGTGTCACTCGCTGACACCAATCGTGGACCCAGGCGTTCGGCCCACCAAGCCAGGTGCTGATCATGTTAGGCTCTTAGTGGTCAGGCCCCTGCTGATCTTGACATGTCACAGGTTGCAAATGACCATATTTTTTGTCTCAGAACTCTATTTAACAAAGTCCTAGACTGGGGAATACCTAACTCTTTGATGGAGAAATTCACAAGTCTCGGTGCTCTGCAAAAGTTTCCCACCTTCTCCCTCTGGTCACCACACTGCCTTTTCCTGTCTGTTTTGTTGGTGCTGCCGATCCCTCCCCCAGCGCTGCTGGCCTAGCTCTGCATGCCAGCTTCCTAGGTTGGGTCGGTGACTTTTCCATCACCGCACTTTGGTCCTCCTTACTTGGTGCCTTAACAACACCCAGACTTATCAAAAATTGTGTCTCATTATCTACCTCTTTAGACAAAATTTGTCGTTCCCCACCATCGTCTTCATGTGACTGTGGCTGCTCTAAGTTTTGTACATCACTAAACAGCAACTACTCCTGTCGTGCTTGCAACACAATCATGAAATTATGTTGTAAAGAGCTCCTCTGAGTGTTCAAGTGTGGGATCATTGGTCTCCTGGAAATCAACATAAAGATTAAGTGATCCAGACTGTTGGCTGGTGTGACAACCGTGGGGAAGATTGGGTGATGCTGGCATGCTAGAAGCATTATCTGCTATCCAACCAACCAACTGCTGGTGTAATTTCAATGTGGTGTTACATGCCTCTCTGCAGAGTGGGACAGGAAGCTATGTGTCACGGGGTTACAACAATGGAGCAGAGCCAGAAGACCGCAGCATCTGGTTGCTCCTACTACACAGAGAAGAAGCACTTCGCCAGTGTATTAAACCTTTTTTATTTCTTCCACCAGAACATGGGTTAATAGGTTATATTGGAAAACTCCTACATTCGACTGTGCTCGGTTAGCCACTCCTCCTCCCTATAAAATCTGGGCTTGATTATCTAGTCATTGTCAGTGTTAGCAATTTGCTGCTTGATTTTGGAGTGGGAGAAGCTGGTGTAGTGAAGGAGAGCTGGAGGAGTTTATTTGTGACTAGAGTTGAGCATTCCGATACTGCAAGTATTGGGTATCGGCCGATATTTGCTGTATCGGAATTCCGATACCGAGTTCCGATATTTTTGTGATGTCAGAAATCAGAATCGGCCTGTGCGGTGCGTATGGTTCCAAGGGTCTGGAGGAGAGGAGACTCTCCTTCAGGCCCTGGGATCCATATTCATGTAAAAAATAAAGAGTAAAAATAAAAAATATGGCTATACTCACCCCTCCGGCAAACCCTGGCTGTCACCGCTGCTAGCGTCTGCCTCCGTTCCTAAGAATGCAGTGAGTGAAGGACCTTTGATGATGTCACGGTCACGTGAGCGGTCAGGTGACTGGTCACCTGACCGTGACGTCATAGAAGGTCCTTCACTCACTGCATTCTTAGGGACGGAGGCAGACGCTCGCAGCGGTGACAGCCAGGGTCCTTCGGAGGGGTGAGTATATCCATATTTTTTATTTTTATTCTTTATTTTTTACATGAATATGGATCCCAGGGCCTGAAGGAGAGTTTCCTCTCCTTCAGACCCTGGGAACCATCCGGGATCACTTCCGATATTTGTGTCCCATTGACTTGCATTGGTATCGGGTATCGGTATCGGCGATATCCAATATTTTTTGGATATCGGCCGATACCATCCGATACCGATACCTTTGAATATCGGAAGGTATCGCTCAACACTATTTGTGACTGTTGGCTGGTTTGTTCGCTTAGAAATCCCTTATCCTTCCCTGTTTTACTTTCTCCCCCTCCCTACACACCCTGGTGAATACCTCTGTTATATGGGAGTGTATATTTTGTGTGTGTGGAGTTTTCAGCTTACCCTTGTCCTCTTCACCCTGTCTGTCGGGTTGGTGTACTGCGGTACACAGTAGCGCCTCTCTTCCCCGGGTGGAAAAGTTTAAAAAGTTTACTTTTAATTAAAAAAAAATGGTCACCTGCAGCAGGCAAAGTGTTTTTCTGGAGTTTTATAAACCACCATAATATAGCACAAACCACGTTTAACAGTATGGATGACTAATTGAATCCAGAAAATTTTTTTTTAACTTTTTTGTAGCTTTATATGCCACCATAATATAACACTAACCACGTTTAACTTAAAAAGATATAAATGAGATATCGCTGTAATGGTACTGACCCGAAGAATAAAACTGCTTCATCCATTTTACCAAACGCGGAACGGTATAAACGCTCTCCCCCCAAAAAAGAAATTCATGAATAGCTGGTGTTTGGTCATACTGCCTCACGAAAATCGGAATAAAAAGCGATCAAAAAAGTCACGTGCCCAAAAATGTTACCATTAAATACGTCAACTCGTTCCGCAAAAACAAGACCTCACATGGCTCTGTGGACTAAAATATGGAAAAAATTATAGCTCTCAAAATGTGGTAACGCAAAAAAATATTTTTTGCAATAAAAAGCATCTTTTAGTGTGTGACAGCTGCCAATAATAAAAATCCGCTAAAAAAACACTATAAAAGTAAATCAAACTCCCCTTCATCACCCCCTTAGTTATGGAAAAATAAAATTTTTAAAAAAATGTATTTATTTCCATTTTCCCATTAGGGTTAGGGCTAGGGCTAGGGTTAGGGTTAGGGCTAGGGTTAGGGCTAGGGTTAGGGTTAGGGTTAGGGCTAGGGTTAGGGCTAAGGTTAGGGCTAGGGTTAGAGTTAGGGTTAGGGCTAGGGTTAGGGTTGGGGCTAGGGTTGGGGCTAAGTTAGAGTTTTGATTACATTTATGGTTGGGATTAGGGTTAAGGGTGTGTCAGCGTTAGGGGTGTGGTTAGGGTTATGGTTGGGATTAGGGTTAGGGGTGTGTTGTAGTTAGGGGTGTGGTTAGGGTCGGGGTTAGGGGTGTGGTTGGGATTAGGAGTGTGTTTGGGTTAGGGTTTCAGTTAGAATTGGGGGTTTCCATTGTTTAGGCACATCAGAGCTCTCCAAATGCGACATGGTGTCTGATCTCAATTCCAGCCAATTCTGCGCTGAAAAAGTAAAACAGTGCTCCTTCCCTTCCGAGCTCTGCCGTGCGCCCAAACAGGGGTTTACACCAACAAATGGGGTATCAGCGTACTCAGGACAAATTGGACAACTTTTGGGGTCCATTTTCTCCTTTTACCCTTGGTAAAATAAAACAAATTGGAGCTGCAGTAAATTTTTTGTGAAAAAAAATTAAATGTTCATTTTTTTAACCCCTTAAGCCCCGAGGGTGGTTTGCACGTTAATGACCAGGCCAATTTTTACAATTCTGACCACTGTCCTTTTATGAGGTTATAACTCTGGAATGCTTTAACGGATCCTGGTGATTCTGACACTGTTTTCTCGTGACATATTCTACTTCATGGTTGTGGTAAAATTTATTTGATATAACTTGCGTTTATTTATGAAAAAAACGGAAATTTGGCGAAAATTTAGAAAATTTCGCAATTTTCCAAATTTAAATTTTTATGCCCTTAAATCACAGAGATATGTCACGCAAAATACTTAATAAGTAACATTTCCCACATGTCTACTTTACATCAGCACAATTTTGCAACCAAAATTTTTTTTTGTTAGGGAGTTATAAGGGTTTAAAGTTGACCAGCAATTTCTCATTTTTACAACACAATTTTTTTTTTAGGGACCACATCTCATTTGAAGTCATTTTGAGGGGTCTATATGATAGAAAATACCCAAGTGTGACACCATTCTAAAAACTTCACCCCTCAAGGTGCTCAAAACCACATTCAAGAAGTTTATTAACCCTTCAGGTGTTTTACAGGAATTTTTGGAATGTTTAAATAAAAATGAATATTTAACTTTTTTTTCACACAAAATTTATTTCAGCTCCAATTTGTTTTATTTTACCAAGGGTAACAGGATAAAATGAATGCTAAACATTGTTTTACAATCTGTCCTGAGTACGCTGATACCCCATATGTGGGGGTAAACCACTGTTTGGGCGCATGGCAGAGCTCGGAAGGAAAGGAGCGCCATTTGACTTTTCAATGCAAAATTGACAGGAATTGAGATGGGATGCCATGTTGCGTTTGGAGAGCCCCTCATGTGCCTAAACATTGAAACCCCCCACAAGTGACACCATTTTGGAAAGTAGACACCCTAAGGAACTTATCTAGATGTGTGGTGACCACTTTGACCCACCAATTGCTTCACAGAAGTTTATAATGCAGAGCCGTAAAAATAAAAAATCATATTTTTTCACAAAAATGATCTTTTCGCCCCCAATTTTTTATTTTCCCAAGATTAAGAGAAGAAATTGGACCTCAAAAATTGTTGTTCAATTTGTCCTGAGTACGCTGATATCCCATATATGGGTGTAAACCATTGTTTGGGCGTATGGCAGAGCTCGGAAGGGAAGGAGCGCCATTTTACTTTTCAATGCAAAATTGACTGGAATTGAGATGGGATGCCATGTTGCGTTTGGAGAGCCCCTGATGTGCCTAAACATTGAAATCCCCACAAGTGACACCATTTTGGAAAGTAGACCCCTTAAGGAACTTATCTAGATGTGTGGTGAGCACTTTGACCCAACAAGTGCTTAACAGAAGTTTATAATGCAAAGCCGTAAAAATAAAAAATCATATTTTTTCCCAAAAATGATCTTTTCGCCCCAAATTTTTTATTTTCCCAAGGGTAAGAGAAGAAATTAGACCACAAAAGTTGTTGTGCAATTTGTCCTGAGTGCGACGATGCCCCATATGTGGGGGTAAACCACTGTTTGGGCGCATGGCAGAGCTCGGAAGGAAAGGAGCGCCATTTAACTTTTCAATGCAAAATTGACTGGAATTGAGATGGGACGCCATGTTGCGTTTGGAGAGCCTCTGATGTGCCTAAACATTGGAACCCCTCACAAGTGACACCATTTTGGAAAGTAGACCCCTTAAGGAACTTATCTAGATGTGTGGTGAGCACTTTGACCCAACAAGTGCTTCACAGAAGTTTATAATGCAGAGCCGTAAAAATAAAAAATCTTATTTTTTCACAAAAATGATCTTTTCGCCCCCAATTTTTTATTTTCCCAAGGGTAAGAGAAGAAATTAGACCACAAAACTTGTTGTGCAATTTGTCCTGAGTGCGTCGATACCCTATATGTGGGGGTAAACCACTGTTTGGGCGCATGGCAGAGCTCGGAAGGAAAGGAGCGCCATTTGACTTTTCAATGCAAAATTGACTGGAATTGAGATGGGACGCCATGTTGCGTTTGGAGAGCCCCTGATGTGCCTAAACATTGGAACCCCTCACAAGTGACACCATTTTGGAAAGTAGACCCCTTAAGGAACTTATCTAGATGTGTGGTGAGCACTTTGACCCAACAAGTGCTTCACAGAAGTTTATAATGCAGAGCCGTAAAAATAAAAAATCTTATTTTTTCACAAAAATGATCTTTTCGCCCCCAATTTTTTATTTTCCCAAGGGTAAGAGAAGAAATTGGACCTCAAAAATTGTTGTTCAATTTGTCCTGAGTACGCTGATATCCCATATATGGGTGTAAACCATTGTTTGGGCGTATGGCAGAGCTCGGAAGGGAAGGAGCACCATTGGACTTTTCAATGCAAAATTGACTGGAATTAAGATGGGACGCCATGTTGGTTTGGAGAGCCCCTGATGTGCCTAAACATTAAAACCCCCCACAAGTGACACCATTTTGGAAACTAGACCCCCTAAGGAACTTATCTAGATGTGTTTTGAGAGCTTTGAACCCCCAAGTGTTTCACTACAGTTTATAACGCAGAGCCGTGAAAATAAAAAATTTTTTTTCGCAAAAATTATTTTTTAGCCCCCAGTTTTGTATTTTCACAAGGGTAACAGAATAAATTGGACCCCAAAAGTTGTTGTCCAATTTGTCCTGAGTACGCTGATACCCAATATGTGGGGGGGAACCACTGTTTGGGCGCATGGCAGAGCTCGGAAGGGAAGGAGCGCCATTTGGAATGCAGACTTAGATGGATTGGTCTGCAGGCGTCATGTTGCATTTGCAGAGCCCCTGATGTACCCAAACAGTACAAACCCCCCACAAGTGACCTCATATTGGAAACTAGACCTCCCAAGGAACTTATCTAGATGTGTTGTGAAAACTTTGAACCCCCAAGTGTTTCACTACAGTTTACAACGCAGAGCCGTGAAAATAAAAAATCCTTTTTTTTCCCACAAAAATGATTTTTAGCCCCCCAAATTTTTATTTTCCCAAGGATAACAAGAGAACTTGGACCCAAAAAGTTGTTGTCCAATTTGTCTTGAGTACGCTGATACCCCATATGTTGGGGTAAACCCCTGTTTGGGCGCACGGGAGAGCTCGGAAGTGAAGGAGCACTGTTTTACTTTTTCAATGCAGAATTGGCTGGAATTGAGATCGGACGCCATGTCGCGTTTGGAGAGCCCCTGATGTGCCTAAACAGTGGAAACCCCCCAATTATAACTGAAACCCTAATTCAAACGCACCCCTAACCCTAATCCCAACTGTAACGCTAACCACACACCTAACCCTGACACACCCCTAATTCTAATCCCAACCCTAATCCCAACCGTAAATGTAATCCAAACCCTAGCCCTAACCCTAGCCCTAACCCTAACCCTAGCCCTAACCCTAGCCCTAACCCTAGCCCTAACCCTAATGGGAAAATGGAAATAAATACATTTTTTTAATTTTATTATTTTTCCCTAAGGCTAGGTTCACATTGCGTTAGGGAAATCCGTTTAGCGCTAGCGCTAGCGGATTGCGCTAACGCAATGTCTTTTTAGTTGTCGCGTTTAGTGGTCGCGTTAACGTCCCCGCTCTGGAAGATCGGGGATCGAACCTAGGGCGCGCCGCGGACGCTGCAAGCAGCGTCCGAGACGCGACACAAAAGAACGGCACCCTGCTAGCGCGAGCCGAAAATGGCACGCTCTAGCGATGCGCTACACCCGAAAATCACATTGCTGTCAATGGGTGTGCTAACGGACCCGTTGCACGGCATTATTTGTGACATTTTCGCCGTGCAACGCTGTCCGTTAGCGTTAACCCATTAACGCAATGTGAACCTAGCCTAACTAAGGGGGTGATGAAGGGGGGTTTGATTTACTTTTATAGCGTTTTTTATATCGGATTTTTATGATTGGCAGCCGTCACACACTAAAAGACGCTTTTTATAGCAAAAAAGTTTTTGCGTCTCCACATTTTGAGACCTATAATTTTTCGATATTTTAGTCCACAGAGTCATGTTAGGTCTTGTTTTTTGTGGGACGAGTTGACGTTTTTATTGGTAACATTTTCGGTCACGTGACAGTTTTTGATCGCTTTTTATTCCGATTTTTTGTGAGGCAGAATGACCAAAAACCAGCTATTCATGAATTTCTTTTGGGGGAAGCGTTTATACCGTTCCGCGTTTGGTAAAATTGATGAAGCAGTTTTATTCTTCGGGTCAGTGTGATTACAGCGATACCTCATTTATATCTTTTTTTTTATGTTTTGGCACTTTTATACGATAAAAGCTATTTTATAGAAAAAATAATTATTTTGGCATCGCTTTATTCTGAGGACTATAACTTTTTTATTTTTTTGTTTATGATGCTATATTGTGGCTTGTTTTTTGTGGGACAAGATGAGGTTTTCAGCGGTACCATGATTATTTATATCCGTCTTTTTGATCGCGTGTTATTCCACTTTTTGTTCAGCATTATGATAATAAAGCGTTGTTTTTTGGCTCGTTTTTTTTTTTCTTATGGTGTTCACTGAAGGGGTTAACTAGTGGGCCAGTTTTACAGGTTGGGTCGTTACGGACGTGGCGATACCAAATATGTGTACTTTTATTGTTTTTTTTTTTCTTTTAGATAAAGAAATGTATTTATGGGAATAATATTTTTTTTTTTCTTCTTTATTTAGGAATTTTTATTTTTATTTTTTTTTACACGTGTGGAAATTTTTTTTTTTACTTTTTCACTTTGTCCCAGGGGTGGACATCACAGATCACCGATCTGACAGTGTGCACAGCACTCTGTCAGATCGGTGATCTGACAAACAGCCGGGCAGGATTAGAGTGGCAGCTGCAGCCTGATCCTGACCTGGAAGTACTCCCTGCAGGACCCGGATGCAGCCCCGCGGCCATTTTGGATCCGGGGCCTGCAGGGAGAAGACGCTCTGTACACGGTGAGTACATCACCGTGTACCGATCGTCTCAGGGAAGCCCGCAGGGAGCCCCCTCCCTGCGCGATGCTTCCCCGCACCGCGGGCACACCGCGATCATCTTTGATCGTGGTGTGCCGGGGGTTAATGTGCCGGGAGCGGTCCGTGACCGCTCCTGGCACATAGTGCCGGATGTCAGCTGCGATAGGCAGCTGACACCTGGCCGCGATCGGCTGCGCTCCCCCCGTGAGCGCGGCCGATCGCATATGACGTACTATCCCGTCACTGGGAATTAAGTCCCAGGTCACCTTGACGGGATAGTACGTCATATGGGATTAAGGGGTTAAACATTCCCAAAATTCCTGTGAAACACCTGAAGGGTTAATAAACTTCTTGAATGTGGTTTTGAGCACCTTAAGGGGTGCAGTATTTAGAATGGTGTCACACTTGGGTATTTTCTATCATATAGACCCCTCAAAATGACTTCAAATGTGACGTGGTCCCTAAAAAAAGTGGTGTTGTAAAAATGAGAAATTGCTGGTCAAATTTAAACCCTTATAACTCCCTAACAAAAAAATTTTTGTTTCCAAAATTGTGCTGATGTAAAGTAGACATGTGGGAAATGTTACTTATTAAGTATTTTGCGTGACATATCTCTGTGATTTAAGGGCATAAAAATTAAAAGTTGGAAAATTGCAAAATTTTCAAAACTTTTGCCAAATTTCCATTTTTTTCACAAATAAACGCAGGTAATATCAAAGAAATTTTACCACTATCATGAAGTACAACATGTCTCGAGAAAACAGTGTGAGAATCACCGGGATCCGTTGAAGCGTTCCAGAGTTATAACCTCATAAAGGGACAGTGGTCAGAATTGTAAAAATTGGCCCGGTCATTAACGTGCAAACCACCCTCGGGCTTAAGGGGTTAAATATTTTTTATTTTGAAATTAAAGTAGAAATTGGTACACTTCTACCAACTCTGACTCAAACTTCATCGACAATTGATACCCAGCAATAAAAATCTATTAAGCAACTTTCCACTTCCATATTTTCCATACAATATTACATTAGAGGAGAGCTGTTTTTTACTCTACAGTTGACGACTTTATTTTTGCAATGAGCTAAGAACTTACTGGCAGATAGTTGCTCTTTCCTTTCCTTTTCTGCCCTACGACATCTCTGCCGTTTCAGGTGGTAATTCTCTGGCTTTATTTGAGCTCACATTAACAGAGCAGCTCTTTCTCTGATCTGTCAAGTGGATGTTCTTGACGATGCCATGCTGATTGACAGCTGGCTTACCGCACTTAGGCAGCATGAAGCCAGCTGTCAATCACCATGACATCGCCAATGAAGCCCTGTTGACAGAGCAGTGCAAAAGAGGAGTTTCTCTGTCAATGTGATGACACCAGAAGCCTGAGAATCGCTGGCAGGAGAGGTCTGTGACTGCTCTAAACCTGACCAGATCATCATAAAGCAGAACTGTGAGGATGTTTTAAACTACCTGATGATAAGATCTTAGACCCATCACAGAAACAAAAACAAAAAAAACTAGGATAACCACTTCAATGTGTGAAAATCATAAGTACACCCCATTATTTTCAACACTAGATATAAGAGCCAAAATAGTTTCCCTCACAGTTATTGCCAACTATATTTGAATACAGATGCATAAAATAAGACTAATGTGTTGTTAGGGCTAGCAGAATGCACCGAGTAAATATAGATGTTTTTATTTTTATTGGTGCGTTCGCAGCCCGGGGTCCATCGTGCAGGAGAACCTGCTGCTAGCAAACGGCGGCACTATACTTCACAGAGGCACAGGCTAACTGCCCAAACAGAGAGCAGTCAGTGGTCACGCATGCACACAAAACTCCTAGCCGGAGGTGCCAGCATTCTAGGGGCTTATTTCAGCCAGGTACCTGAATACATACAAACACAATCTCCTTGCCGGGGGTGCCAGCATTCTAGGAGCTTATTTCAGCCGGGTCCCTGAACATACTCTTACGTGACCACACTGGCACAGAGCACATAACATAGAAGAATACTAGCGCATGGCCGTGCGGCCATGCAAGCCTTAAATAGCTGCAGCACGCACAGGACCTTCCTAGAAGGACCAATGAGAGGCTGCCACAGAGCGTGAGCACCTAAAGGACCTTCCTGTAGGACCAATGGCCTTAGCTGCAGTATCTGATCATGTGACCCTCGATCTCCACTGAGAGATCTTACTCTGGGCATGCTCAGAACGAGAAGAGCAGGACTTAATCCCAGAAGCGTCTGCTCGCCGCTGCCCAGCACTGACTCCAATTGCAGAAGCAGGAAAAGCAGCAGTAACTCTTTGTACAGAGTCAGACTGAGCGAGACACTGGGACCGACGTCTCCGCTGAGCAGGCTCCACTGCGGCAGGAGAAGAATGGGAGACCGCAGAGGAGATGGCCCGAGATTCCTCCTGTGCAGAGGCAGGAACTCAACCCCTAACATTTGTATCCCAAATTTCACCTGAGAGATCTGAATTCTGGTTTTGTGGAACTGAAGCTATAGTACACTCCCTGGAACTGATGTTCGTTTTGCTCATTAATGCACGTTCCTGTTTAAGATGTGACATACGCTATTCATCTTATTTAAAGGTTTAGGATGTTTCTTGTTATTGATGTAGTTTCTCATAATTAAGAGGTTGTGAAACACATAGTGAGTTATCTAATATGTCATATTACAAACGTTCAGTACAAATTTAATAACTTAATTTCAAGTCTAAACTTGTTTAGAGGGGTGTAACCCTTAGGTACTGTAACACTTATAATGCCACTTTCTAAGATTTGCATAAAAATGTTTTTTACACTATAACAGCTTTTAAGAAAGGGCTGGATGATTTCCATGATACACATAACATTATGGGTTATAGCTAGTTTAGTGATAAAATATATAATTAGTGGAGAAAGGTTGAACTTGATGGATCTAGGTCTTTTTTCAACCTACTGTATGTAACAATGAATGTTCTAACATATTATTCAGTGTCCTGTTGTAAACATGTCATTCCTACCTGTTTTAAGTCCTATTTAGATGTGTATCTTAAAAGAAAACAAAGTTGGAAAAAACACATTAGCTAGAGTCTATTCCATTAAGGCTATGTTCACATTTGCGTTGTGCGGTGCTGCGTCGGCGACGCAACGCACAACGCAAACAAGAACGCATGCAAAATGCATCATTTTGTGACCCTTGCGTCCTTTTTTGGCATGTTTTTGGACGCAAAAAAAATGCAACTTGCTGCGTCCTGTGCGCCATGACGCTTGCGCCAAAAAATACGCATGCGTCACAAAACGCAAGACAACGCATGTCCATGCGCCCCCATGTTAAATATAGGGGCGCATGACGCATGCATCACCGTGGCTGCGCCCGACGCAGCCCCGCAAAACGCTAATGTGAACGTAGCCTAAAAATGCCAAACCACTGCAAAGTAAAATGCGTTGCATGTAGAAGTTTAAGGGTATATACAGACGATCAGTTATCGCTGCGGGTTTGACACTACCTACTAATGCTTTACATATGGTCTATTCAGGCTCTCAGCATTATATAGCTGAAAATTATATTAAAAAACAGTAGCAGCTAACTAATTTTGTCCTATGAAGGTAAGGGGTTTTTGAACCCAAGAATTAACTAATTTAACAGTCACGTTGACTGCTACCTAACTCAACAAATGCTAATCTAAGTCAGACACTACTGCATATGGCAACTGACCACATATTATTGCTTAATGTGTATTGACCAGCACTTTATTGCTCATTAAAACAAAAAAACAGCTGCTTCCCCAACATGTTTCACCATTACTGGCATCTTCAGGGGTAGTGAGGCTGCAAGGCGGCTGTCCTGACTGTGTACTTTTTTTTTCCTGCCTGCCCAGTTAGATGCGGTATGATCACACTATATTCCTGCAAGGTCAGACACAATCATTACACAGTACACAGCATGGGCACATTTATAAAATTATTTTAGCACAGGAACATTTTATTTAAACACATCTAATTGTGGAAGTTCTTACTATTGCAAGATCTATTAATTAAAATGAAAACATTTTGTTCATAGGACTACCCCTTTAATATATCTGTCTCTAAATGTTAGGACACACTTAGGCTACTGTTGTGAATTCTGTTGTCGAACTCCCTCCTGTGGTCGTGAATGGTACTTCGGCGAGTTCTGTCTATGGGCTCCCTCTGGTGGCTATGAGTGAAGCTGCTGCTTCTGAGGTTCCTTACACAGGTGACGTGGTTTATCCTTTGGATGGTTTCTCTATTTAACTCCACTCAGATCGTTACTCCATGCCAGCTGTCAAAGTTTTAGCATTGGTTCAGTTCGCTCCTGGATCTGCCTGGTGACCTGTCTTCTCCTGCAGAAGCTAAGTTCCTTATTGTTATTTTTGCTCATTGTTTCTTTGTCCAGCTGTTTATCCTGATTTTGTCTTGCTAGCTGGAAGCTCTGGGATGCAGAGTGGCCCCCCCCCCCCCCGCACCATGAGTCGGTGCGGAGGTCTTTTTTGCACACTCTGCGTGGTCTTTTGTAGGTTTTTGTGCTGACCGCAAAGATTCCTTTCCTATCCTCTGTCTATTTAGTAAGTCTGGCCTCTCTTTGCTGAAACCTATTTCATTTCTGCGTTTGTGACTTTCATCTTTTCTCACAGTCATTATATGTGGGGGGCTGCCTATTCCTTTGGGAAATTTCTCTGAGGCAAGGTAGGCTTTATTTTCTATCTCTAGGGCTAGCTAGCTCTGAGGCTGTGATGAGGCGCCTAGGGAGCGTCAGGAGCGCTCCACGGCTATTTTTAGTGTGTGTGATAGGATTAGGGCTTGCGGTCAGCAGAGCTCCCACATCCCAGAGCTCGTCCTGTATGAGTTTAACTATCAGGTCGGGTGCTCCTAACCACCAGGTCATAACAGGCTACGTCCCCTTGATCAGGAATAGCAACGTTTTGGACACAGCTAATTTTCGCTGTGTCCAAACCGGTGCGTTCTAGTTGACACACTTGTTTGTCAGTACATGCAGTTTCACTAAATGTAATGACATTCAATTGGTCTAAATCCACAGCAGAGACGCTAGGGAAATTGACTTGCTGCGGCGAGTAAACTTGCAATATGTCAAATAGAAGCACAGTTGGCATCCACTGTCCTTGCAATGTAATAAGCAGCATTTTGGATGCAATGCAGATGCGCTGTGTTCGAAACGCTGCTATTCCTGATCGTGAGCATGTAGTCTTATTGTCGTATCCCTCTCACACTGGCACGTATCCCTTTCTCTGCTTCCTGAATAGACACTTCCAGCTTCTAGCTCAAACCAACACACAGCTGCAAAGGGGACAAGTACTAGTCCAAGTGCACACAATTCAAATGGGAGCATCGTCTCTCAAAGTCACTGTGTCCTTCAGTTCTTGGCAAGGGGCAGACCCCCTACACAGTATCAAATGCCTTTGCAAAGTCAAGATAAATCACATCAAATCTTCTTCTATAATCCTTTGACCTGTGAAATCAATCATCTTGCCTCTCCCAAGTAGCTTGTGTCTTATTGATGCAATTTTTGTACTATTAGTAGACTCCTTATCGCTATACTTAAGCTCATCCTGCTGGCCTTACAGTAACACTAACAGTAACTTTGGACACAAAGCATGTTTGCTGCCTTCAACGCGCTGACATCTGTTAAATGCAGGTGAATCTGCATGTGTTCACTGAACTGTGCAAATTCACTGTGTCCAATACAATCTATTGGTGATGCTAGTGTCCGCAAGAGAAATTAACATGCTGCGGTCTGGAAAGACGCGCCTCATGTCCGCCTCCACTGGTGAGCTGTGGACCTCTGTGGATGCATAGTGGGCATGGGATTTCTTTTAATTTGTAAATAATATGTTGATAACCTATGCTGATTCCTTGAACGATTTTGGTGGCTTTTTTGTCACATAGGCATTTGGTTTGAAAAATGAGAAATTGCTGATCAACTTTTAACCCTTCTAACTTCCTAATAAAATTATGTTTGAAAAATGATTCTAATTTAAATCACACATGCGGTTTATGTTATTTATTAACTTTTTGTGTGATATAATTCTCTGGCTTAAGGGCATACTGTAAATATTACATGCTTGAAAATTCCGAAACGTTCACAATTTTCACCAAACTTCTGATATTTTCACAAATATCGAACAAATTGCACCACTATCATGAAGTGCAATATGTCACAAAAAAACTATTTCAGAATCACTGGGATCCATTGTAACATTCCTGAGTTATTATCTCATAAATATGCACACCATTCAACTAATACTGTGTTGAAGGACTCTTAATTTTATCATATTGTTCAGTATTTAATAAATAATAATAATCTTTATTTTTATATAGCGCTAACATATTCTGCAGTGCTTTACAGTTTGCACACATTATCATCACTGTCCCTGATGGGGCTCACAATCTAAATTCCCTATCAGTATGTCTTTGGAATTATTACTTGTTTGACAAGTGTGACCAACTTTTTACCATTGATGCTCCCTATGCAGCATCAACAGTAAAAAGATCTAATGTTAAAAATAATAATAAAAAAAAATCATTATATTCTCACCTTCTGGCATCCCCGACAGCCTTTCCCGCTCCTCGCGATGCTCCAGTCCCAGTAATGCTTTGCAGCATGACCCCAGATGATGTAGCGGTCTCGCGAGACCGCACGTCATCACAGGTCATTGCCGCAAAGCATCCTTGGGAACGCGAGCATCGCGAGGAGCGGGAAGACTGCCGGGGACTCAGGAATGTGAGAATATAATGATTTTTTATTTTAATTCTTTTTTTTAACAATTATATGGTTCCCAGGGTCTGGAGGAGAGTCTCCTCTCCTCCACCCTGGGTACCAACTGCACATGATCCGCTTACCTCCCATATGGTGGGCATAGCCCCATGTTGGAAGTAAGCGGATCAATGCATTCCTATGTGAGCGGAATCGCTGCGATTCCACACTTTAATCAATATGCTGCATTTTTTTCTGGAATGTGATTCCGCCGCGGAAGAAAACGCAGCATGTGCTCAAAAAATGCAGAATGCATTCTAAAAATAGGATGCTTAATGTATGCATTTTTTTCGCGTTTTTATCGCGTTTTTATAGCGAAAAAAATGCAAAATTCCTAAACGTGTGCACATAGCTTTAAGGTGGAAAAAGTTCTGAAATGCTTATAATTGGTATGATTGTTTCAACCACTCCTATTGGCCATACGGACATCACATGTCCGGTCACATGGCTATAAAAGGTCCTGCTCTTCTTGGTAACCTCATTCCTCTTGATAAAGCGGTGTTTCTGTCACGCGAAACGCGCATCGGGGTTTACCTACACCTGTGCCCAGGGTTCCCTAGCTCTGCACTTGGTAAGCTTTGTCTTTTTTCTGATCTCCTTTTTATGGTGCTATTAATACAAAGACGTGTCTGTAATAGCAATCTTACCATAGTAATGAAATCCTATGCACTGACACTTTACGTATTGATCACTGGATTTATCTATATGGGCATGTGCAATGGTGGATTTTCTGGGCATTTCTGATTCTATCCTGTATTTGTATTTTATTTAATATTTTCGGTGTCACTTTGTTGTTTATATATTCAGTATTATCTCTAATAAAAAATCATTTTTATACCTAGTTGCTCTGGTGTATCCTTCTCTTATTATATATGACAAAAACCTAGCATTTTAGCAAGGGTATGTAGACTTTTTAAATCCACTGTATACATAAGTGCTCTGCTAAGCATTCATGTGAATTATATCAGTTGATCCAAGCATGTACATTTTTATCTACTCTTTAGAAATTACTTGCTTAGGCTATGTTCACATGTTGCGGATTTTGCTGCGGATCCACAGCGTTTGCACAGCTGTGGGTCCGCAGCGGTTTCCCATGCGTTTACAGTACCATGTAAACCTATGGGAAACGCAATCCGCAGTTCACATGCTGCAGGAAAAAAATGCAGCGGTTTACATTTCGCAGCATGTCAATTCTTTGTTCGGAATCCACAGCGGTTTTACACCAGCTCCATAATAGAAAACCGCAGGTGTAAAACCGCAGTGGAATCCGCACAAAAAACGCGGTAAATCCACTGTAATTCCGCAGGAAATCGGCAGGTAAAAATCAGTGCCTTTTACCTGCGGTTTTCACAAGTCCGCTGTGGAAAAATCCGCAGACCTCAGGAATACGAGTGCACATATCCTTAAAGGGAACCTGTCACCCCCAAAATCGATGATTAGGTAAGCTCACCGTCATCAGGGGCTTATCTACAGCATTCTGTAATGCTGTAGATAAGCCGCCGATGTTACCTGAAAGAGGAGAAAAAGAGGTTAGATTATACTCACCCAGGGGCGGTCCCGCTGCGGTCTGGTCAAATGGGTGTCTCAGGTCCGCTCTGGCACCTCCCATCTTCATTCCATGACGTCTTCTGGTCTTCACGCCGCGGCTCCGGCGCAGGCGTACTTTGTCTGCCCTGTTGAGGGCAGAGGAAAGTACTGCAGTGCGCAGGCGCCGGAAAGGTCAGAGAGGCCCGGCGCCTGTGCACTGCAGTACTTTGCTCTGCCCTGAACAGGGCAGACAAAGTATGCCTGAGCCAGAGCCATGGCGTGAAGACCAGAAGAGGACGTCATGGAATGAAGATGGGAGGTGCCGGAGCGGACCTGAGACACCCATTTGACCAGACCGCAGCGGGACCGCCCCTGGGTGAGTATAATCTAACCTCTTTTTCTTCTCTTTCAGGTTACATCGGGGGCTTATCTACAACATTACAGAATGCTGTAGATAAGCCCCTGATGAGCTTACCTCACCATCGATTTTGGGGGTGACAGGTTCCCTTTAAAGTTATGATAATGAAAAAATCCGGCACTCCAAAAAACAATAATTATATTTTATATTTTATTGATTAATCCAGTATTAACGTAACGTTTCGGCCAATCATGGCCTTCATCAGACTAGAATACAAACAAAAAATATATAACAGAATTTTACAAAAAATATCAATCCATAATATATGTAAATAAGATTCAAAATATACAAACAACAATATACCTAATACCGCACACAATTTATCAGATAGTAAGAATCTTGAATCACCGAAGTGATAATGATGTCAATAATTAACAAAAAAGACAAAAAAACAGTCAAAACGGAAGTGGTTTTTGTAATAAACACAGACACATTCTATGTGGTTAATTTCTTCAATTTCAGTTATCATTTTCCTAGGATACTTCCACTTTAATCACCTGTACTGTAAAAA
This sequence comes from Ranitomeya imitator, assembly GCF_032444005.1. Lineage (NCBI taxonomy): Eukaryota > Metazoa > Chordata > Amphibia > Anura > Dendrobatidae > Ranitomeya > Ranitomeya imitator. The sequence goes on along the minus strand of NC_091282.1, from coordinate 410,219,422 downwards.
ATGTACCAATACCCAACAAGAAACATATATACAAAAGAAAAACTTTATATGAAGAAAAAATAATAATAAAAAAAGAAGAAACAACAAGTTATCTCATATATTACCCCTATGTAAAGTCGTATCTGCTTACCGCAATATGCAGAGCCTGTACTGATCACCATAAATGTGCTAAGTGTGACTCCGTCAGGAGTTCTATAAGAGAAAGACAACGCAGTCCCATCAATAAAAAGAAAAAAAGCAGGCAAAAGTAAAAATAAACCTCCGGCCATTACCCCAAGATTGTGGACTAGCTACATCAAAACCCAAAGCGGGGGCTTACCGCAAGTGTGTCCGGTGAATCCTAGTAGTAGTCCGCGGTGTGCGGTGAAAAGAATATCTGCACACCCTTCCCTGTGAATCTCGGCGTTAAATAACCCTCAACCCGGAAATGACGTCAGTCAAGTGCGGCTGAACCGCTAGATGGAACGCATGTAAGAAGACGGCGCTACCGGAAATACGTCACCGCAATAGAAAAAAAGTCCGTACTCCTCCCAGGGACAGAAAGACAGGAACGCGAGTGAATAGTAAGTGTCATAGTGCACTGGAAGTCCCCAAAGAAGGTGCAGCAACGAAACTAACGCTGGAACGTACAGGCCAGGTAAGTATAGTGTAAAAACAAGAAATTAAGCGGCAGCCTAGAAAAAATAAAAAGAAAAAATATATAATGAATAACAAGAATAAACATAAATAAATATTCAACATGGATCATATCATCAATCATGATTCCCTTTATATCAATAACATATGTAACCAGCTATAATGGTGCAATTAATATTAATAGGGACAGGAAAGAAACAAGAAATAAAACGAAGTAATACCACATTACATGTCTCCAGGTCAGAGTATACAAATTATTCTGTTCCTTATCATAATCCTAAATATAAATGTATCTTAATCATTAGTTTTAAAAGAGACCTGAGAGATTGAAATCTCTATTCAAGCCTTTAGGCTCCAAACTTTGTAGCAAGTATATCCAGAAGGCCTCCCTCTGCAATAATTTCTTGCGTAAATTGCCCCCTCTCCTATTTAAAACAACTTGTTCTAGTACCAAAAATCGTAATTGAGCCACAGAGTGACCTGCTTCGCGAAAATGATTTGGAATAGGAAGATGGTATTTCCCACAGCGGATGTCCGACTTATGATGTGAGATACGTTCTTTAATAGTCTGGGTGGTCTCACCCACGTACATTTTGCCGCAAGGACATTTTATGGCATATACCACATCTTTGGAATTGCAAGTAAAAAATCCTTGGATCGGAATGTCCGAACCTGTCTGAGGATGAGAAATTTTAGGTCCTTTCAATACATTAGCGCATTGTGCGCACTGCAAACAGGGAAAGGTTCCTTTTTGTGAAGTTTGTAAAAAAGTTTGTCGTGAAACCTTGAGGCGTGAGCCAATATCTGCTCTCACAATACTGTTTTTCAAATTGCTGGGTCGCCTAAAACAAGGTAAAAAAGGAACCTGAAATTCCGGTATGTTTGGAAAACTCTCCTCTAGAATGTGCCAATGCCTGCGGATCTTACTATGTAACTTATACATATAAGGATGGAACGTATGTACTAGTGGGATTCTTGCTGAAGATCCAATATTACTATTCCTACTTACATTTCTACGACTTTGTTCTCTGCAGGAACTTGGCCTCCATCTCATCCAACCGTTGGGAACATAAAGCACTGTCACTCACTATTCTGCGTACTCTCTCAAACTGAGATTGAGGAATCGACCTTTTAACAGCTTTAGGGTGACAACTTTGATATAACAAAAGATTATTGCGGTCCGTATCCTTCACGTAAAGATCTATTGTCAGAGTACCATCCGACTTTTGAATCACCTTAGTATCCAAAAAATTAATCTTCGTACGATCAAATTTTAGAGAAAAAGAAAGCTCAGGCCAGACTGAATTAATCTGGTTAAAAAACTCATGTAAACTCTCACCTGTGCCTCTCCATAAGCAGAATACATCGTCGATGTATCTATGCCATAATATACAATGGGACTTAAATAATGCATTACTGTATACGTAATCAGACTCAAAAACCGACATGAAGCAATTAGCATAGGGTAACTTTAAAGTTATATCTGGCAAAATTAAAAAAAAAAAAAATAAAAATAAAGTGCTGGTCGCTCATGTAAACTCAAACTTGCTCAAAAGAATATATATATATATATATATATATATATAAAAAAGGACCAACACTGTGGTTCAGAACTTTCAATGCGACTTTCACTCTGGTTCATTGTGTGATCTAATTGCAAAAGTTGGTTTCTGCACTGTTTTTCTAAAGGTACCTTCACACTAAACGACGCTGCAGCGATCCAGACAACGATCCGGATCGCTGCAGCGTCGCTGTTTGGTCGCTGGAGAGCTGTCACACAGACAGCTCTCCAGCGACCAACGATGCCGGTAACCAGGGTAAACATCGGGTTACTAAGCGCAGGGCCGCGCTTAGTAACCCGATGTTTACCCTGGTTACCAGCGTAAAAGTAAAAAAAACAAACGCTACATACTTACCTACCGCTGTCTGTCCCCGGCGCTGTGCTTCTCTGCTCTGGCTGTGAGCGCCGGGCAGCCGGAAAGCAGAGCGGTGACGTCACCGCTCTGCTTTCCGGCTGCTGTGCTCACAGCCAGAGCAGAGAAGCACAGCGCCGGGGACAGACAGCGGTAGGTAAGTATGTAGCGTTTGTTTTTTTTACTTTTACGCTGGTAACCAGGGTAAACATCGGGTTACTAAGCGCGGCCCTGCGCTTAGTAACCCGATGTTTACCCTGGTTACCAGTGAAGACATCGCTGAATCGGTGTCACACACGCTGATTCAGCGATGTCAGCGGGAGAGCCAGCGACCAAATAAAGTTCTGGCCTTCTAGCCCCGACCAACGACATCACAGCAGGATCCTGATCGCTGCTGCCTGTCACACTAAACGATATCGCCAGCGAGGACGCTGCAACGTCACGGATCGCTAGCGATATCGTTTAGTGTGAAGGTACCTTAAGGTAAGGTTCTGTAAAAGGATTTTCCTACCAAGAGATTTGGTAAGTAGTTGTGTATGCATGGGCACTACTGTAGTTTATGAGACTAGACAAGATCACTATCTTCTGTAACAAAACAAACAATAGAGGAGTATGATAGAGATCAATTACACAGATGTATGGTCACCTCCCTCCTGCAAGCCAGACCTTTGTTCTCCATTCACTCATGGGTGGATAAAGGTACTAATTGTTTAGACCAGAGTTGTTCATGATATTCTTATCTCATTCTTTATACTTCTGTAGCTTCTGCAAGACAGATTAAAAATTGGGACAAGTACATCTTTATTGCTACCTAATTTCCCGATGCACCATAGGCACACCAAGACACATTATCCGATAGTATACCATGGTTTGATGTGTGTATATGCTGATCATCTATTTAATTTTTTTTTTTTAGTTTTGGGATTAGCTGTATGGTGTATTTAATGGTAATGAAGTGATAAAGCCTATGAAGCACTTTAGCAAGAGAACAGAAAATTCATATTCATCCATTCTTTAAAATGTTCCTTGGTTGTCTTCCAAGATCTCATTTAAAAGATATAGATTTTATAATATTCATAACAAAGACATTATGATGATGACTAAAGTTTGGAAAACATCTCTGGCTTAAGTGTTAGGATTATAAATAAATTATACTGACAATAATAATATGATTACACTTAACCTGCACTAGTTACAGTGAAATGTACGTAGACTTTCAGAGCATTAATTGTTTATCGCCTCGTGCATTTAATAGCAGGAGGATTTAGAATACATTACAGTACTTTGCTATTTCTAATGCAAAATGGAAGCCAAATAATTTTTCCTGCATTTTTTTAAATTTGGTTCACACTTTATTCAGTAAATACCTCACAGTGAGTCTCAAAAATAAAAAAAGTTATGGCTCTGGGAAGAAGGGGAGCAAAAAATAAAAATGCAAAACCGAAAATACCACTGGTCTTTAAGGGGTTAAAGAACAAGATAGACAACCACAATTTAAAAACAATTACAAATCCAACAGGCTCAAGTGCAACAACTGGAAATCAGTATAGGGACTAACCATTCTCCTCCACTTTGTTTCACTGGGGGTAAAATAGAGTACATGGTGAAGGAACAACCTGCACTGGGATAACTGATGTTATACAAAATAGCATGCATAAAACATGGCAAAAAACACATAGATAGATACACATGTATATGAACAAAGGCAAATAACTCTGTAACAAAATAACTTGTAATGAGATCCAAGGGGTAAATAAGTGTCCAAAAAAAAGTTGCACTGAGATGACTAATGTTATAAAAAAATAGCATTCATGAAACATGGCAAGAAAGCACATAGATAGATTCACATGTATGTAAACAAAGACAAACAATTCTGTAAAAAAAGATAGCCTGCAATGTGATAAAAAAAAAGAGCAGATGGATGACTAAGACAAAATGTGAAAGAAATAGTTAATGTGGAGCAAAGGAATCCCAAAAGATCAGGGCTGTATAAAATCTATTGGTTGACATATTGGGCCACCCAGGCACAGCATGGTATAAGGAGGAAAAAGTCCCATGCGTGTCGCCAAAAAACGTGGCTTCCTCAGGCGAAAGTTAATACCAAACTAGGTTGTAATCCATCTTTTATATAGAGAGTAATTACCAAAAAGAGGCAGGTGTGCAGAAATGGAGGCCGGATCGAGTCCGGAAGTAACAACCTCGCATGTGCACAGTAAAGGTAGGGAGGTCATATCCTGGCAAGGAAAGATGACATGGTGGTGCGTGTGCACCCGGTATGTCCTGGTTGGCGCATGCACACCAGGTGAACAAAGTCCTGAGAGACAAGCAGTGGAATAATAGTGCACGCACAAGCACTGATATAAATAACGGTGCATGTATAGTGATGGCAGCACAGATAAAAATGTAGGATATATGCTTGACAGTTTTCAATAACCTGCACAATCATATATTAAACTTATGCAATCAATCTAAGATGTATTATATGTGAATGTTTTTCTGCCCAATGATGACAGAAGTATTCTGGGAGTGATACCTTTATTGGCTAACCAGAAAATAATATGTTTGCAAGCTTTCAGAGCACAGAGGCTCCTTCAGGCAGGATTACAGATAGATTAATAAGAAAAAAGCACAACATTTAAAGAACAGTACAGCAGGACATTTGTTAGGGGGTGGGAAATATGAGGAGTCCATACATAAGCCAAGATAATCAAATTAGGCATTTTCTTAAGGTACCTTCACACATAACGATTTCGTTAACGATATCATTGCAACGTCACGCTTTTTGTGACGTAGCAACGATATCGTTAACGAAATCGTTATGTGTGACAGCGACCAATGATCAGGCCCCTGCTGGGAGATCGTTGGTCGCTGGGGAATGATCAGGACCTTTTTTTGGTCGCTGATCACCCGCTGTCATCGCTGGATCGGCGTGTGTGACGCCGATCCAGCGATGTGTTCACTGGTAACCAGGGTAAACATCGGGTTACTAAGCGCAGGGCCGCGCTTAGTAACCCGATATTTACCATGGTTACCATTGTAAAAGTAAAAAAAAAAAAACAGTACATACTCACATTCCGATGTCTGTCAGCTTCCCTGCACTGACTGTCAGCGTCGGCCGTAAAGCAGAGCACAGGGGTGTCAATTGTATCCATGTAGTGACTCATAAATCCAGGTGTTAAATTGGGTCCTAATGTCAAAGAATTGAACATCTTCATTAGTTTGAGTTCCTAAATTTTTCTTTCTCTGTCATCCTTAAAATTACCTTTTAGTATTGAGTAGTGTTGAGCGATACCTTCCGATATCGGAAAGTATCGGTATCGGATAGGATCGGCCGATATTCAAAAAATATCGGATATCGCCGATACCGATACCCGATCCCAATGCAAGTCAATGGGACCAAAATATCGGAATTAAAATAAACCCTTTCTTGCCTTGTAGGTTCATTCTACATGAAGGAAAACAACTAAGAATAATGCCGGATGTATTTGGGGAGGTGGCGGAGACATTAAAGTCATAGAGGTTTATCCCAATCAAATAGAATAGCATGTTTTTTGTTTTTTTTTAAGACGTTCGGAGTGACAAAGATATTGACTATGTAAATTTTTTTTTTTATTTTGTCAGATATTGATGTTTCACTATTCCACGCCCTTCCCCTTCTTTTTTTCTTTTTTTTTTTTCTTTTCCCACACTTTCATCTTCATCATCATCAGCATCTTTGACATCAACTTCTTCTTCACCTTATTCATCTTCTTCTTCATCCTTTACCTTTTTTTTTTTTTTGATTACATTCTTCATATTCATTTTATTCAACTATTATTATTCTTCCTATTCTACATATTCTTTTTATTCCACTGTTATTATTCTTCCTATTCTACTTCTTCATCATATTCTCATTTGTGACAGGCATTCCCGTAGTTGTTATCTATAAAAGTTGGAAGATTACACCTTCCGTTCTGCCAGTCACAAAAGTTACATTTGTCCGCGTTCAGTTTGGCCTGCAGCATCAGGCTTTATCCAAGGGCACCACGAGGAGGAACGGACTCACCCCCATACACTGCTTAGTCTTCTTCTGCATATAATTTAGATAATATCTTTTGCTCTGATATTAAGTCTTATGCTTAATGTTCTTCTGCTCTTTGTTCTGCAGCCTCTTGTTCTTCTGTTTCTCGGTCTTCCATGTCGTCGTCGGGGTGGTCTTCCGGGTCGTCGTCGTCGTCGTCATCGGGGTGGTCTTCCGGGTCGTCGACTTTAGGGTCTTCAACTTGGAAATGTAGCAGAAGGTACAAGAAGGCTGAGAAAATGCCAAGAACCAGCTGATGGAACTGGAACTCGGATGGCTACCCGAAGGTTCAAGAGCCTATGGAACTACCGAGGACCAGCTGACGTTACTGGAACCCGGTTACTAAGCAGGAGGTACCCGTGCTAAAAAGCACTACCAAGGACCGCCTGACGTTGGCGGAACTCGGATACCCAGAAGGAGGCACCTAAGCCAAAGGCTCTGCCCGGAACCAGCTGACGGTACTGGAACCAGGATGGGGAGCAGAAGGTACAAGAGCAAAAGACACTGCCGAGAACCAGCTGACGGTACTGGAACCCGGATGGGTAGCCGAAGGTCCAAGAGCCAATGGAACTACCGAGGACCAGCTGACGTTACTGGAACCCGGTTACTAAGCAGGAGGTACCCGTGCCCGAAAGCACTACCAAGGACCACCTGACGTTGGTGGAACTTGGATACCCAGAAGGAGGCACCTAAGCCAAAGGCTCTGCCCGGAACCAGCTGACGGTACTGGAACCAGGATGGGGAGCAGAAGGTACAAGAGCAAAAGACACTGCCGAGAACCAGCTGACGGTGCTGGAACCAGGTGGTGGACCTGAAGGTCCACAGGAGAGGAGAGAACAGCTAGGCCGCGAGGCAGCCGCAGTTACCGAACCCCAACAGTCCTACAGGGGGAGCTGGGCCTACTGGCACTACAGAACCAGCCTTGACTACCAGTTCACGCAGCCCACATAGGAAGCTCCTAAACTGGAGGCACCCTGGAGTTGGCTAACCCGACCGCACCACGACGGGGCAAGCATAGGCGTCTCAGTGAGCTTGACACAACCCGGAAACAGCTGGCGGTGCTGAAACCAGGCTTGGCACGAGGGAGTACCTGTGTCAAGAACACTGCCGAGAACCAGCTGGCGGTGCTGGAACCCAGATGCGTTGCCCCAGTGCGCAAGAGCCAATGGCACGACCGAGGACCAGCTGGCGGTGCTGGAACCCGGTTACTAAGCTGTAGGTGCCCGCGCTTAAAAGCACTACCAAGGACCGCCTGACGTTGGCGGAACTCGGATACCCAGGAGGAGGCACCTAAGCCAAAGGCTCGGCCTGGAACCAGCTGACGGTGCTGGAACCAGGTGGTGGACCCGAAGGTCCACAGGAGAGGAGAGAACAGCTAGGCCGCGAGGCAGCCGCAGTTACCGAACCCCAACAGTCCTACAGGGGGAGCTGGGCCTACTGGCACTACAGAACCAGCCTTGACTGCCAGTTCACGCAGCCCACATAGGAAGCTCATAAACTGGAGGCACCCTGGAGTTGGCTAACCCGACCGCACCACGACGGGGCAAGCATAGGCGTCTCAGTGAGCTTGACACAACCCGGAAACAGCTGGCGGTGCTGAAACCAGGCTTGGCACGAGGGAGTACCTGTGTCAAGAACACTGCCGAGAACCAGCTGGCAGTGCTGGAACCCAGATGCGTTGCCCCAGTGTGCAAGAGCCAATGGCACGACCGAGGACCAGCTGGTGGTGCTGGAACCCGGTTACTAAGCTGTAGGTGCCCGCGCTTAAAAGCACTACCAAGGACCGCCTGACGTTGGCGGAACTCGGATACCCAGGAGGAGGCACCTAAGCCAAAGGCTCGGCCCGGAACCAGCTGACGGTGCTGGAACCAGGTGGTGGACCCGAAGGCCAACAGGAGAGGAGAGAACAGCTAGGCCGCGAGGCAGCCGCAGTTACCGAACCCCAACAGTCCTACAGGGGGAGCTGGGCCTACTGGCACTACAGAACCAGCCTTGACTGCCAGTTCACGCAGCCCACATAGGAAGCTCCTAAACTGGAGGCACCCTGGAGTTGGCTAACCCGACCGCACCACGACGGGGCAAGCATAGGCGTCTCAGTGAGCTTGACACAACCCGGAAACAGCTGGCGGTGCTGAAACCAGGCTTGGCACGAGGGAGTACCTGTGTCAAGAACACTGCCGAGAACCAGCTGGCGGTGCTGGAACCCAGATGCGTTGCCCCAGTGTGCAAGAGCCAATGGCACGACTGAGGACCAGCTGGCGGTGCTGGAACCCGGTTACTAAGCTGTAGGTGCCCGCGCTTAAAAGCACTACCAAGGACCGCCTGACGTTGGCGGAACTCGGATACCCAGGAGGAGGCACCTAAGCCAAAGGCTCGGCCCGGAACCAGCTGACGGTGCTGGAACCAGGTGGTGGACCCGAAGGCCCACAGGAGAGGAGAGAACAGCTAGGCAGCCGCAGTTACCGAACCCCAACAGTCCTACAGGGGGAGCTGGGCCTACTGGCACTACAGAACCAGCCTTGACTGCCAGTTCACGCAGCCCACATAGGAAGCTCCTAAACTGGAGGCACCCTGGAGTTGGCTAACCCGACCGCACCACGACGGGGCAAGCATAGGCGTCTCAGTGAGCTTGACACAACCCGGAAACAGCTGGCGGTGCTGAAACCAGGCTTGGCAGGAGGGAGTACCTGTGTCAAGAACACTGCCGAGAACCAGCTGGCGGTGCTGGAACCCAGATGCGTTGCCCCAGTGTGCAAGAGCCAATGGCACGACCGAGGACCAGCTGGCGGTGCTGGAACCCGGTTACTAAGCTGTAGGTGCCCGCGCTTAAAAGCACTACCAAGGACCGCCTGACGTTGGCGGAACTCGGATACCCAGGAGGAGGCACCTAAGCCAAAGGCTCGGCCCGGAACCAGCTGACGGTGCTGGAACCAGGTGGTGGACCCGAAGGCCCACAGGAGAGGAGAGAACAGCTAGGCCGCGAGGCAGCCGCAGTTACCGAACCCCAACAGTCCTACAGGGGGAGCTGGGCCTACTGGCACTACAGAACCAGCCTTGACTGCCAGTTCACGCAGCCCACATAGGAAGCTCCTAAACTGGAGGCACCCTGGAGTTGGCTAACCCGACCGCACCACAACGGGGCAAGCATAGGCGTCTCAGTGAGCTTGACACAACCCGGAAACAGCTGGCGGTGCTGAAACCAGGCTTGGCACGAGGGAGTACCTGTGTCAAGAACACTGCCGAGAACTAGCTGGCGGTGCTGGAACCCAGATGCGTTGCCCCAGTGTGCAAGAGCCAATGGCACGACCGAGGACCAGCTGGCGGTGCTGGAACCCGGTTACTAAGCTGTAGGTGCCCGCGCTTAAAAGCACTACCAAGGACCGCCTGACGTTGGCGGAACTCGGATACCCAGGAGGAGGCACCTAAGCCAAAGGCTCGGCCCGGAACCAGCTGACGGTGCTGGAACCAGGTGGTGGAACCCAAGGCCCACAGGAGAGGAGAGAACAGCTAGGCCACGAGGCAGCCGCAGTTACCGAACCCCAACAGTCCTACAGGGGGAGCTGGGCCTACTGGCACTACAGAACCAGCCTTGACTGCCAGTTCACGCAGCCCACATAGGAAGCTCATAAACTGGAGGCACCCTGGAGTTGGCTAACCCGACCGCAACACGACGGGGCAAGCATAGGCGTCTCAGCGAGTTTGACACAACCCGGAAACAGCTGACGGTGCTGAAACCAGGTTTGGCACGAGGGAGTACCTGTGACAAAAACACTGCCGAGAACCAGCTGGCGGTGCTGGAACCCAGATGCGTTGCCTATTAAAGATTGTCTTCCTAGAGCCCCAACTAGCGGTGCTGGAGCAAAGGGTAAGCAGGGGGAGCAGAGTGTAGGCCGAAGCCTGCACTGGAGGCAGCTTTGTGTCAGCGTTGCGTTTGCAGGACACTTTGCCGGCTACGCTGTGTGGGAACAGCTGGCGTTGCTGAACCCCACTAACACAATGGCGGGTGTTTTTCTCTGTGCAGCTAGCACTTGCAGGCAAAAACTAGCGATGTTAGAGCCCGTGGTGAAGCAGGAGGAGGAGGAGAGGAGCAGAGTGTAGGCCGAAGCCTAGTTGAACCAATTTCAAAGGAAACCTTTAACCCCCCCTCAGGTGTTACAAAGTACAAGAGACACACCTTGTGCAGTATTAATGCTGCACAAGTGAAAGGTTGCTCTATTAATTTGTCTACTTGCACACGCTGAATGAAAGACGTACACAATTTAGCCCATTCTACAGTCAAACTGTAGTGGATGCGTGACTTGGCTTTTTAAGGAGACGCAGCACAGGTGTCCCAAATAACGCCTTGGTGCTTGGCGCAGCTTCCTGAGCGTTGTTATTTGCTGTACAGGAGTCTGCACTCTTGTGTTATCCCTTGGAATGCCCTGTTAGAGCTGCCCGTCTTATGACCTCATTTCATGTTGGCCGGTGCGGTTAACGATGGCCATAAATCCCAGACCCACAGTGTCTTTTCATAAAGCCACACTGCGGTGCTGGGATTCGTGGCCTTGAGCAGTAAATATTTTGGCCGCTCACACACGTCCTTACACGTGCTTCAGACTGGGCGGCCTCTGCTGATCCCTTCTCGCATGCCGCGGCCATGAGGCTGCACAGTCTGAAGAAGGCGGAAGGAGATGAGTTAAGACAGGCGAAGATATGCACTGCTCGTGCCCATCAATCACACCCTCGCAGTCAAAATAAGTAAGACAATGAGGAGCATTGTTTCAGGCAGGGCGGACGCACAGGCGCAACAAGCCAACCAATGATGTCAGAAGACGGGAAGCGCTACCAAGGGGGGTGCTGCGTATCATTAGAAAGGAAAGTCACACCTAAGGGACAGTGGAATGGTCTCAATGAGACACATTTTGTACGTGTTGAGTTCCACGTGGGCAAGGAGAAAAAGTCAGCCACCTTGTACAAATGCAGCAGTACTGCTGTACAAGGTGGCTGTTATACATAGAAACACCTGGGGGGGTGGGGCCAGGTTCCCTTTAATTTCAGTTCATGTGCCTGCGTGGCGTTTGCAGGTCACGTTGCCGGCTACACAGCAGGGGAACAGCTGGCGGTGCTGAACCCCACTAACACATTGGCTGGTGTTTTTCTCTGTGCAGCTAGCATGTCCGGGCAGAAACTGGCGGTGTTTCAGCCCAGGGTCAGCAGGAGGAGGAGAGGAGCAGAGTGTAGGCCAAAGCCTGCACTGGTGGCAGCTTTTGGTCGGTTGTGCCAGCGTGGCTTGTGCTGGACACGATGCCGGCTACACAGCAGGGGAACAGCTGGCGGTGCTGAACCCCACTAACACATTGGCTGGTGTTTTTCTCTGTGCAGCTAGCACTTCCAGGCTACAACTGGCGGTGTTATAGCCCAGGGTCAGCAGGAGGAGGAGAGGAGCAGAGTGTAGGCCGAAGCCTAGTTGAACCAATTTCAAAGGTAACCTTTAACCCCCCCTCAGGTGTTGCAAGGTACAAAAGCCACACCTTGAACTGCATTAATGATGCACAAGTCAAAGGTTGCTCTCTTAATTTTGCTCCTTGCACACGCTGAATAAAACACGTACACTATTTAGCCCATTATACTGTCAAACAGTAGTGGAGGCGTGACTTGTCTTTTTAAGGAGACGCAGCACAGGTGTACAAATTTACACCTAGGTGCTGGGGGCAGATTCCTTACCGTTGTTATTTGCAGTACAGGAAACTGCGCTCTTGTGTTATCCCTTGGCAATACCCTGTTAGTGCAGGCCGTTTCATGACCTCATTTCATGTTGGCCGGTGCGGTTAACGATGGCCATAAATCCCAGACCCACAGTGCCTTTTCCTAAAGTCACACTGCGGTGCTGGGATTCGTGGCCTGGTGCAGTAAATATGTTCGCCGCTCACACATGTCCTTACACCTGCTTCAGACTGGGCGGCCTCAGCTGATCCCTTATCGCATGCCGCGGCCATGAGGCCGCAAAGTCAGAAGAAGGCGGAAGGAGGGGAGTGAAGACAGGGGAACATATGCACTGCTCGTGCCCATCAATCACACCCTCGCAGTCAAAATATATGAGACAACGAGGGGCGTTGTGTCGGGCAGGGCGGACGCACAGGCACAGCCAGCCAACCAATGATGTCAGAAGACGGGCAGCGCTAACAATGGGGGTGCTGCGTGTCATTAGAAAGGAAAGTCACACCTCAGGGAAAGTGGAATGGTCTCTAATGAGACACATTTTGTACGTGTTGAGTTCCACGTGGGCAAGGAGAAAAAGTCAGCCACCTTGTACAAATGCAGCAGTACTGCTGTACAAGGTGGCTGTTATACATAGAAACACCTGGGGGTGGGGGGCAGGCTCCCTTCAATTTCAGTTCATGTGCCTGCGTGGCGTTTGCAGGACACGTTGCCGGCTACACAGCAGGGGAACAGCTGGCGGTGCTGAACCCCACTAACACATTGGCTGGTGTTTTTCTCTGTGCAGCTAGCACTTCCGGGCAGAAACTGGAGGTGTTTGAGCCCAGGGTCAGCAGGAGGAGGAGAGGAGCAGAGTGTAGGCCGAAGCCTGCACTGGTGGCAGCTTTTGGTCAGTTGTGCCAGCGTGGCTTGTGCTGGACACGATGCCGACTACACAGCAGGGGAACAGCTGGCGGTGCTGAACCCCACTAACACATTGACTGGTGTTTTTCTCTGTGCAGCTAGCAGTTCCGGGCAAAAACTAGCGGTGTTTGAGCCCAGGGTCAGCAGGAGGAGGAGAGGAGCAGAGTGTAGGCCGAAGCCTGCACTGGTGGCAGCTTTTGGTCAGTTGTGCCAGCGTGGCTTGTGCTGGACACGATGCCGACTACACAGCAGGGGAACAGCTGGCGGTGCTGAACCCCACTAACACATTGACTGGTGTTTTTCTCTGTGCAGCTAGCAGTTCCGGGCAAAAACTAGCGGTGTTTGAGCCCAGGGTCAGCAGGAGGAGGAGAGGAGCAGAGTGTAGGCCGAAGCCTGCACTGGTGGCAGCTTTTGGTCGGTTGTGCCAGCGTGGCTTGTGCTGGACACGATGCCGGCTACACAGCAGGGGAACAGCTGGCGGTGCTGAACCCCACTAACACATTGGCTGGTGTTTTTCTCTGTGCAGCTAGCACTTCCAGGCTACAACTGGCGGTGTTATAGCCCAGGGTCAGCAGGAGGAGGAGAGGAGCAGAATGTAGGCCGAAGCCTAGTTGAACCAATTTCAAAGGTAACCTTTCACCCCCCCTCAGGTGTTGCAAGGTACAAGAGCCACACCTTGAACAGCATTAATGATGCACAAGTCAAAGGTTGCTCTCTTAATTTTGCTCCTTGCACACGCTGAATAAAACACGTACACTATTTAGCCCATTATACTGTCAAACAGTAGTGGAGGCGTGACTTGTCTTTTTAAGGAGACGCAGCACAGGTGTACAAATTTACACCTAGGTGCTGGGCGCAGATTCCTTACCATTGTTATTTGCAGTACAGGATACTGCGCTCTTGTGTTATCCCTTGGCAATACCCTGTTAGTGCAGGCCGTCTCATGACCTCATTTCATGTTGGCCGGTGCGGTTAACGATGGCCATAAATCCCAGACCCACAGTGCCTTTTCCTAAAGTCACACTGCGGTGCTGGGATTCGTGGCCTTGTGCAGTAAATATGTTCGCCGCTCACACATGTCCTTACACCTGCTTCAGACTGGGCGGCCTCAGCTGATCCCTTATCGCATGCCGCGGCCATGAGGCCGCACAGTCATAAGAAGGCGGAAGGAGGGGAGTGAAGACAGGGGAACATATGCACTGCTCGTGCCCATCAATCACACCCTCGCAGTCAAAATATATGAGACAACGAGGGGCGTTGTGTCGGGCAGGGCGGACGCACAGGCACAGCCAGCCAACCAATGATGTCAGAAGACGGGCAGCGCTAACAATGGGGGTGCTGCGTGTCATTAGAAAGGAAAGTCACACCTCAGGGACAGTGGAATGGTCTCTAATGAGACACATTTTGTACGTGTTGAGTTCCACGTGGGCAAGGAGAAAAAGTCAGCCACCTTGTACAAATGCAGCAGTACTGCTGTACAAGGTGGCTGTTATACATAGAAACACATGGGGGTGGGGGGCAGGCTCCCTTCAATTTCTGTTCATGTGCCTGCGTGGCGTTTGCAGGACACGTTGCCGGCTACACAGCAGGGGAACAGCTGGCGGTGCTGAACACCACTAACACATTGGCTGGTGTTTTTCTCTGTGCAGCTAGCACTTCCGGGCAGAAACTGGAGGTGTTTGAGCCCAGGGTCAGCAGGAGGAGGAGAGGAGCAGAGTGTAGGCCGAAGCCTGCACTGGTGGCAGCTTTTGGTCAGTTGTGCCAGCGTGGCTTGTGCTGGACACGATGCCGGCTACACAGCGGGGGAACAGCTGGCGGTGCTGAATCCCACTGACACAATGGTGGGCGTTTTTCTCTGTGCAGCTTGCATGTCCGGGCAGAAACTGGCGGTGTTTGAGCCCAGGGTCCGCAGGAGGAGGAGAGGAGCAGAGTGTAGGCCGAAGCCTGCACTGGTGGCAGCTTTTGGTCAGTTGTGCCAGCGTGGCTTGTGCTGGACACGATGCCGACTACACAGCAGGGGAACAGCTGGCGGTGCTGAACCCCACTAACACATTGGCTGGTGTTTTTCTCTGTGCAGCTAGCAGTTCCGGGCAAAAACTAGCGGTGTTTGAGCCCAGGGTCAGCAGGAGAGGAGCAGAGTGTAGGCCGAAGCCTAGCTGAACCAATTTCAAAGGTTACCTTTAACCCCCCCTCAGGTGTTGCAAGGTACAAGAGCCACACCTTGTGCAGCATTAATGCTGCACAAGTAAAAGGTTGCTCTATTTAATTTGCTCCTTGCACACGCTGAATAAAACACGTACACTATTTAGCCCACTATACTGTCAAACAGTAGTGGAGGCGTGACTTGTCTTTTTAAGGAGATGCAGCACAGGTGTCAAAATTTACACCTAGCTGCTGGGCGCAGATTCCTGAGCGTTGTTATTTGCTGTACAGGAGTCTGCGCTATTGTGATCCCTTGGTCATGCGCTGTGAGCGCTTCCTGTCTTCTGACCTCATTTCATGTCGGCCGTTGCGGTTAGCGATGGACATGAATCCCAGACCCACAGTGTGTTTTCAAAAAATCACACTGCGTGGCTGGGATTCGTGGCCTTGTGCAGTAAATATGTTTGACACTCACACATGTCCTTACACCTGCTTCAGACTGGGCGGCCTCATCTGATCCCTTATCGCCTGCCGCTGCCATGAGGACACCCAGTCTGAAGAAGGCGGAAGGAGATGAGTGAACACAGGCAAACATATGCACTGCACATGCCCATCAATCACACCCTCGCTGTCCAAAAAAATAAGACACCGAGGGGCGTTGTTTCGAGCAGGGCAGACGCACAGGCGCAGCCAGCTAACCAATGATGTCAAAAGACGGGCAGCGCTAACAAGGGTGGTGCTGCGTATCATTAGAAAGGAAAGTCACACCTCAGGGACAGTGGAATGGTCTCTAATGAGACACATTTTGTACGTGTTGAGTTCCACGTGGGCAAGGAGAAAAAGTCAGCCACCTTGTACAAATGCAGCAGTACTGCTGTACAAGGTGGCTGTTATACATAGAAACACCTGGGGGTGGGGGGCAGGCTCCCTTCAATTTCAGTTCATGTGCCTGCGTGGCGTTTGCAGGTCACGTTACAAGCTACACAGCAGGGGAACAGCTGGCGTTGCTGAACCCCACTGACACATTGACTGGTGTTTTTCTCTGTGCAGCTCGCATGTCCGGGCAAAAACTGGCGGTGTTAGAGCCCAGGGTCAGCAGGAGGAGGAGAGGAGCAATGTGTAGGCCGAAGCCTGCACTGGTGGCAGCTTTTGGTCGGTTGTGCCAGCGTGGCTTGTGCTGGACACCATGCAAGCTACACAGCAGGGGAACAGCTGGCGTTGCTGAACCCCACTGACACATTGACTGGTGTTTTTCTCTGTGCAGATCGCATGTCCGGGCAAAAACTGGCGGTGTTAGAGCCCAGGGTCAGCAGGAGGAGGAGAGGAGCAGAGTGTAGGCCGAAGCCTAGTTGAACCAATTTCAAAGGTTACCTTTAACCCCCCCCTCAGGTGTTGCAAGGTACAAGAGCCACACCTTGTGCAGCATTAATGCTGCACAAGTAAAAGGTTGCTCTATTTAGTTTGCTCCTTGCACACGCTGAATAAAACACGTACACTATTTAGCCCATTATACTGTCAAACAGTAGTGGAGGCGTGACTTGTCTTTTTAAGGAGACGCAGCACAGGTGTCAAAATTTGCACCTAGGTACTGGGCACAGATTCCTGAGCGTTGTTATTTGCTGTACAGGAGTCTGCGCTATTGTGATCCCTTGGCCATGCGCTGTGAGCGCTTCCTGTCTTCTGACCTCATTTCATGTCGGCCGTTGCGGTTAGCGATGGACATGAATCCCAGACCCACAGTGTTTTCAAAAAATCGCACTGCGTGGCTGGGATTCGTGGCCTTGTGCAGTAAATAGGTTTGCCGCTCACACATGTCCTTACACCTGCTTCAGACTGGGCGGCCTCAGCTGATCCCTTATCGCCTACCACGGCCAGGAGGCCGCACAGTCTGAAGAAGGCGGAAGGAGATGAGTTAAGACAGGCGAACATATGCACTGCTCGTGCCCATAAACCACACCCTCGCTGACAAAATAAATATGACAACGAGGGGCGTTGTTTCTAGCAGGGCGGATGCACAGGCGCAGCCAGCTAACCATGATGACAAAAGACGGGAAACGCTACCAAGGGGGGTGCTGCGTATCATTAGAAAGGAAAGTCACACCTCAGGGACAGTGGAATGGTCTCAATGAGACACATTTTGTACGTGTTGAGTTCCACGTGGGCAAGGATAAAAAGTCAGCCACCTTGTACAAATGCAGCAGTACTGCTGTACTAGGTGGCTGTTATACATAGAAACACCTGGGGGGGTGGGGCCAGGTTCCCTTTAATTTCAGCTCATGTGCCTGCGTGGCGTTTGCAGGTCACGTTGCCGGCTACACAGCAGGGGAACAGCTGGCGTTGCTGAACCCCACTAACACATTGGCTGGTGTTTTTCTCTGTGCAGCTAGCACTTCCGGGCAGAAACTGGAGGTGTTTGAGCCCAGGGTCAGCAGGAGGAGGAGAGGAGCAGAGTGTAGGCCGAAGCCTGCACTGGTGGCAGCTTTTGTTCTGTTGTGCCAGCGTGGCTTGTGCTGGACACGTTGCCAACTACACAGCAGGGGAACAGCTGGCGGTGCTGAACCCCACTGACACACCACCTAGTGTTTTTTCTGTGTAGACAACACTTCCAGGTGGCAACTGACAGTGTTGAAACCCAGGGAATCAAAGAGGAGCAGAGCGTAGGCCGAAGCCTGCAGTGGAGCAAGTTGAAAGGGAACCTTTAACCCCCCCCCCAGGCATTTGTTGCTGAAAGAGCCATCTTGTACAGCAGTAATAATGCACATGGAAAATGGTGGCTCCGAAAATTATGCTCCTTGCAAACGCTGAAGTACACACTCATATAATGTGTCCCCTCACACCGTCAAACCATCCCGGAAGTGGGACTTTCCTTTGTAATGTGACACAGCACAGCCGTCATTCCAACCCCCTTGGTGCCGGGCGCCACCTCCTCAATGTTGTTTGGTTCTGTCACGGAGCCCGCGCTGTAATGTTATCCCTTGGCCATGCACAGTTAGCGGTGCCCGTCTTCTGACATCATGTAGGTGTCAGGCTGGCAGTGCCTGTGCGTCCAAGCTGCCCGAGATCCAACCTTGCAGTGTCATCTAATGTAGTCCCACTGCGGGCCAGGGATCCATGGGCATGCGCAGTGCATATCATCGCCTCTCACTCACCTCCTTCCTGCTTCTTCAGACTGTGCGGCGTCACGGCCGTGGCATGCTATTAGGGATCAGCTGACGCCGCCTAGTCTGAAGAAGCGTGAAGAAGGGGAGTGAGAGGCTAGTATATGCACTGCGCATGGCCATGGATACCAGGCCCACTGTGGGATCACATTAGACGACACTGCGAGGTGTGATTTCGGGCAGCGTGGACGCACAGGCGCAGCCAGGACGACAACAAATGATGTCAGAGGACGGGCAGCGCAAACTGTGCATGGCCAAGGGATAACATAACAGCGCAGGGTCCATGACGGAATCAAACAATGCTAAGGAGGCAGCGCACGGTGCCAAGGGGGTAGCAATGACGGCTGTGCTGCGTCACATTACAAAGGAAAGTCCCACCTCCGGGACGGTTGGACGGTGTGAGGGGACACATTACATGAGTGTGTAGTTCAGCGTTTGCAAGGAGCATAATTTCAAGAGCGACCTTTCCCTTGTGCAGTGTTAGTGCTGCACATGGTGGCTCTTTCAGTAACAAACGCCTAGTGGGGGGAGGGGGACAGGTCCCCTTACATTTTAGTTGTGCCAGCGTGGCGGTCGCATGACACGTTGCCGGATACACAGCTTGGGATCAGCTGACGTTACTGAACCCCAATAACAGAGGAGCGACTGTTGACTGTGCACACAGCACTTCCAGGCACCAACTGGCGGTGTTAGAGCCCAGGGACAGCAGGAGGAGCAGATTGGAGGTATTGCCGCACACACAGCTGGGGATCAGCTGACGTTACTGAACCCCAATAACAGAGGAGCGACTGTTGACTGTGCACACAGCACTTCCAGGCACCAACTGGCGGTGTTAGAGCCCAGGGACAGCAGGAGGAGCAGATTGGAGGTATTGCCGCACACACAGCTGGGGATCAGCTGATGTTACTGAACCCCAATAACAGAGGAGCGACTGTTGACTGTGCACACAGCACTTCCAGGCACCAACTGGCGGTGTTAGAGCCCAGGGACAGCAGGAGGAGCAGATTGGAGGTATTGCCGCACACACAGCTGGGGATCAGCTGACGTTACTGAACCCCAATAACAGAGGAGCGACTGTTGACTGTGCACACAGCACTTCCAGGCACCAACTGGCGGTGTTAGAGCCCAGGGACAGCAGGAGGAGCAGAGGAACAGAGTGTAGGCCGAAGCCTGATTGGAGCAAGTTGAAAGGGAACCTTTAACCCCCCCCCAAGACGTTTGTAGCTGAAAGAGCCATCTTGTGCAGCACTAACGATGCAAAAGGAAAAGGTGGCTCTTTTAATTATGCTCCTTGCAAACACCGAAGTAAACACTAAAAATGTGTCCCCTTATACCGTTAAACCGTCCCGGAGGTGCGAATTTCCTTCGTAAAGGGACACAGCACAGCTGTCATTCCTATCCCCTTGGTGCCGTGCGCTGCCTCCTCATTGTTGTTTTAAGCTGTCACGGAGCCTGCGCTGTTCTGTTAGCCCTTGGCCATGCCCAATTAGCGCTGCCTGTCTTCTGACATAATTTGGTGTCAGGCTGTCACTGCCTGTGCGTCCACGCTGCTCCAGATCCCACCTCGCAGTCTCGTCCAACGTAATCCCACTGCGGGCCTTGGAACCATGGACATGCACAGTGCATATCCTCGACTCTCACTCCCCTCCTTCCCTCTTCTTCAGACTGTGCGGTGTCACGGCCGTGGCATGCTATTAGGGATCAGCTAACGGCGCACAGTCTAAAGAAGGCGGAGGGAAATGAGCGAGAGCCCGAGGGGAAGATATGCACTGCGCATGCCCATGGATCCCAGGCCCGCAGTGTGACTCAATCAGAAGACACAGCGAGGCGGGATCTCGGGCAGCGCGGCCGCACAGGCGCAGCCAGCCTGACACCAAATTATGTCAGAAGACAGGCAGCGCAAATAGGGCATGCCCAAGGGATAACAGAACAGCGCAGGCTCCGTGACAGCTTAAAACAACGCTGAGGAGGCAGCGCATGGCACCAAGGGGGTAGGAATGACGGCTGTGCTGCGTCACATTGCGAAGGAAAGTCCCAGCTCCGGGACAGTATAACGGTATCAGTGAACACATTTTATAAGTCTTAAGTTCTGCGTGTGCAAGGAGCTAAAAAAAAAGAGCTACCTTTTCCTTGTGCAGCATTACTGCTGCACAAGATGGCTCTTTCAGTAACAAACGACGGGGGGGGGGGGGACAGGTTCCCTTACATTTAGGTTGTTGTGCCAGCGTGGCGGTCGCAGGACACATTGCCGGCTACACAGCTGGGGATCAGCTGACGTTACTGAAACCCAATAACACTGGGTCGTATGTTTTTACTGTGCAGCCTGCACTTCTGAGCCACAACTGCCAAAAAAGGTACACTCATGCGGCTGGTACATACATATATCTTCATACTAGCATGATAATACAGTATAAACAGCCTCTATATGGAAGGTGTGTAGGACACACTAAATGCTAACAAGCACAATCACAGAAAAAATAGTGTACAAGTCCAAAGTATCAGATAAAAATCAGATATCTTTATTAGAAACAACAATAAAATAATGGACAGAAAACAGCAAGGTAGGGGACGTAAACAAAACCTCATGACACCTTGTGAGGTGGAGAGTGGACCCTAGATAGAGATATCACACACATCCCACATACCATATGGGATGTTTGTGGCAGGCACACATAAGTAATTAGAACACTGTCACCGGGTATAGGCAGACAATAACAGTACTATACAATAACAGTCTATAGTACCCAAAGACAGATGCAGATAACGATATAAACAGTGTACATACCACAAAAATGCAAGGGACCACGCCACCTCAGACCCACCCCAACGCGCGTTTCGGTAAAGTCCTTCCTCACGCCCCCTGAGGAAGGACTTTACCGAAACGCGCGTTGGGGTGGGTCTGAGGTGGCGTGGTCCCTTGCATTTTTGTGGTATGTACACTGTTTATATCGTTATCTGCATCTGTCTTTGGGTACTATAGACTGTTATTGTATAGTACTGTTATTGTCTGCCTATACCCGGTGACAGTGTTCTAATTACTTATGTGTGCCTGCCACAAACATCCCATATGGTATGTGGGATGTGTGTGATATCTCTATCTAGGGTCCACTCTCCACCTCACAAGGTGTCATGAGGTTTTGTTTACGTCCCCTACCTTGCTGTTTTCTGTCCATTATTTTATTGTTGTTTCTAATAAAGATATCTGATTTTTATCTGATACTTTGGACTTGTACACTATTTTTTCTGTGATTGTGCTTGTGAGCCACAACTGGCGGTGTTGGAGCCCAGGAATAGCAGTTCAGGTGGTAGAAAGATGAACACAGCAGGAGACCTGGATGACACCCAATTACTTAATCAGGCAGAGGAGTGGCAAATTCCTGCGAGATCCAGGCCTGGTTCATTTTCAGGAAAGTAAGCCGGTCAACGTTATCGGAGGATAGTCGCATGCGACGGTCTGTTAGTACACCACCTGCGGCACTAAAGACACGTTCCGATAAGACACTAGCCGCAGGGCAACCAGCACCTCCAATGCATACTGGCTTAGCTCTGGCCATGTATCCAGCTTAGAGACCCAAAACTTGAATGGGGAAGAGCCGTCTGGGAGTACAGTAAGAGGGCAAGCCATGTAGTCTGTCACCATCTGACGGAACCGTTGCCTCCTGCTGACTGGAGCCGCCGGTGATGGTGTAGACATTTGGGGCGGGCACACAAAAGTGTGCCAGAGTTGTGCCATACTGGGCTTGCCTTGGGCAGAGGCACTGCTTCTGCTCCCTCTTTGGGCAGAGCCTCCCCCACTGCCTCGACGCACTGAGCTGCTTTGTAAAGCACTAGCAGCACTCCTCTCAGTTGGACAGGAGAAGATGATGGAATTCACCAGTGTGTCGTGGTACTCCCGCAATTTACGCTCCCGGGTCAACGCAGGGATGAGGTTTTGGACGTTGTCCCGGTAGCGAGGATCGAGGAGGGTGAACACCCAATAATCAGGCATGTTGAGAATGTGGTCGATGCGGCGGTCGTTTCTCAGGCACTGCAGCATGAAATCCACCATGTGCTGCAGAGTGCCAACTGGCCCAGAAACGCTGTCCCCTGCTTGAGACATGATCTCTGCCCGCTCGTCATCACCCCACCCTCGCTGTACACACTGACCACTGGACAATTGTGTCGCTCCCTCCTCTGGACGGAGGTCTTCCTCCTCCATTGACTCCTCCTCATCCTCCTCACAAATTGGCCCCTGCGTACCCCTTTGTGAGGAACCACGTGGCGCTGACTCTCCAGAAGCTGATGGAAAAGGTGACTCCTCATCCTCCACCTCTTCCACAACATCATCCCTTAACCCTTGCAAAGTTTGCTGAAGCAGGCAGATAAGGGGGACAGTCATGCTGACTAGTGCATCATCTGCACTTGCCATCCGCGTGGAATAATCAAAAGGACGCAAAACCTGGCAGACGTCCTTCATAGTGGCCCACTCTGTGGTTGTGAAGTCTGATCGGCGCTGACTGCGACTTCTTTGCGCCTGATGCAGCTGGTACTCCATAACTGCTTGCTGCTGCTCACACAACCGCTCCAACATATGTAACGTGGAATTCCACCGGGTAGGTAGGTCACATATGATGCGGTGTTCCGGAAGGCGGAATCGGCGCTGCAGAGCAGCAATGCGGGATCTGGCCAAGCTGGAACGCCGCAAGTGAGCACACTCTAGGCGGACCTTGTGCAGCAGGGCATCAAGATCCGGATAGTCCCTCAGAAAACTCTGCACAACCAAATTGAGCACATGTGCCAGACATGGGATGTGAGTGAGGTTGCCAAGGGCCAAAGCTGCCACCAGATTTCGGCCATTGTCACACACTACCATGCCTGGCTGGAGATTCGCTGGCAGTAACCACACATCGCTCTCCTGCTTGATGGCATTCCAGAGCTCCTGCGCTGTGTGGCTTCGATGCCCCAATGAAACTAGTTTCAAGACGGCCTGCTGACGTTTGGCCACGGCTGTGCTCATGTCGGTCATAGGTAAACGTTCACGGGTCCATGTGGAGGTGGACTGTGACGGATCCTGCAGAGAGGAATCTGAGGAACTGGTGTAAGAGGAGGAGTCGATGCGTACAGACTGGATTCCTGCAATCCTTGGAGTGGGCAGGACACGTCCTGCGCCACTCGCACGATCTGTACCTGGCTCAACAACATTAACCCAATGGGCAGTGAGGGAAACATATCGCCCCTGTCCATGCTGACTGGTCCACGCATCGGTGGTGAGGTGGACCTTGCTACTGACGGCGTTCAGTAGCGCATGTTTTATGTTTGCCTCAACATGCCTGTGCAGGGCAGGGACAGCCTGCCTGCTGAAGTAAAAGCGGCTGGGCACCTTGTACTGTGGGACTGCCAATGCCATCAAGTCACGGAAGCTGTCAGTCTCCACCAGCCTGAACGAGAGCATTTCCAGGGACAACAGTTTGGCAATGCCTGCATTCAGAGCCTGTGCTCGGGGGTGGTTGGCCGAGAATGCCCGCCTTTTCTCCCATGCCTGTACTACCGATGGCTGTAGAGTAGACTGGGAGTGTGAGGATGACTGGGAAGGTGGTGCTGTGGGTGGAATTACACTAGGTCTCTGGACAACAGTGGAGGAAGAGGCAACACGAGATGAAGAGGTGGTAGCTGCCGCTGTTGGTTGGCCTACGTCTTCACTGTGTTTCTGTAACTCCACCGCGTGCCTGGTCCGCACATGTTTCCACATATTTGTGGTATTGAGGTTGCTGACACTTTTACCTCTTTTTACTTTCTGATGACACAGCTTGCATTTGACAAAACAAATGTCATCTGCAACTGTGTCAAAAAAGGACCAGGCACTGCAAGTCTTGGGAGCGCCCTTTTTGGCTTTGGAAAGAGACAGGCTCCTAACGGGTGCCAAAGTGGAGGCTACAGGCTCCGCAGTCTTCCCCCTCCCTCTCCCTCTTTGGCCCGTAAGGGGAAGCTCTTCCTCAGAGCTGCTCCCATCACCTTCCTGTTCCTCACGCCACGTGGGTCAAGGACCTCATCATCTCCACTACCCTCTGCCACCAACTGCTCCTCCTGGGTAGTCTCGGCAGCACAGTACGCATCAGAAAGCGGCACCTGAGTTTCATCATCAGATGCGTACTGCGCTGTGGTCACCGGAGGCACTGGCCCACCTGCCTCTTCAGAGTCAGAGAGAAAAAGCTGTTGGGCATCACTGCACACTGCCTCTTCTTCCATTTCTCCAATGCTGCTTGGCTGGCCCCCTGTTTCCAAGCCAAGAGATTCAGAGAACAGAAGTAGAGACGGCTCCTGTCCTGGGCTCTCTGACTTGACTGCCTGGCCAATTTGGCAGGTGGTGAAGAGACAGATGGCTGCTCTCCAGTGCTCTGTGCCTGAGAGGATGTGGCACTAACTGAAGTCGATGCCGAGGCGTTAGCTGCCATCCACCCGACAACGGCTTCAATTTGGTCTTCACGCAGCAGCGGTGCACGGCGCTCTCCGACAAAGCTGCGCATGAAGGACTGTTCCCTGCTGAAACTGAGTGACGACGAGTCACCGGCGCCCGCAGCAGGCACAGAATCACCACGTCCTCTCCCTGCTCCTCTCCCTGCTCCGCGCCCACGCCCACGTGCCTTACTCCCTGCCCTCTTCATCTTGGTTGACAGATAAAGATAAGCAGAAAAGTACTAAGGCCTTAGCGTGCTTATTCCTGAAATGCTCCTCCTAACAGGTGTAAGAAACACTAATGTTGTAAAGTGTGGACTAAACTTTATTATTTTTCAAATGTGGCCTACACAAGTGTTAAGTTGTGTTTGATGAACTTTACTTTTTTTTTTGTGCAGATCGGGCTACAGAGCTAGTTTAAATCACACGGAGACCGTGCAGACAGCCGTAAACGGCGCTGCAAGGCCAAAAAACCCTCCTCTACGTTATCCTATGTAGTGTTTTTCCACTATTTAGCTGGAGACGGGTGGAAAGACACTAATAGGAATTTTTTTTTTTAAATTTTAAACAGGCTGCACTATTTGAAAAAAAGGAAATTGTTTTTCAAGGTATGAGGCAGTAACGCACCCTGAGCTGAATCCAACCGGCTATAGCTGCACACAGACTACAGGGCGAGCTGCGCTCACACAGAGACCGTGCAGACAGCCGTAAACGGCGCTGCAAGGCCAAAAAACCCTCCTCTAGGTTATCCTATGTAGTGTTTTTCCACTATTTAGCTGGAGACGGGTGGAAAGACACTAATAGGAATTTTTTTTTTTAAATTTTAAACAGGCTGCACTATTTGAAAAAAAGGAAATTGTTTTTCAAGGTATGAGGCAGTAACGCACCCTGAGCTGAATCCAACCGGCTATAGCTGCACACAGACTACAGGGCGAGCTGCGCTCACACAGAGACCGTGCAGACAGCCGTAAACGGCGCTGCAAGGCCCAATAAACCCCCTCTAGGTTATCCTATGTAGTGTTTTTCCACTATTTAGCTGGAGACGGGTGGAAAAACACTAATAGGGAATTTTTTTTAAAATTTTTAAACAGGCTGCACTATTTGAAAAAAA
This sequence comes from Ranitomeya imitator, assembly GCF_032444005.1. Lineage (NCBI taxonomy): Eukaryota > Metazoa > Chordata > Amphibia > Anura > Dendrobatidae > Ranitomeya > Ranitomeya imitator. The sequence continues at coordinate 410,193,370 of NC_091282.1, read as the reverse complement.
GGAAAATTTTTCTCAAGGTATGAGCCAGTAACGAACCCTGAGCTGAATCCAACCGGCTATGGCTGCACACAGACTACAGGGCGAGCTGGGCTCACACGGAGACCATGCAGACAGCCGTAAACGGCGCTGCAAGGCCCAAAAACCCCCCTCTAGGTTATCCTATGTAGTGTTTTTCCACAATTTAGCTGGAGACGGGTGGAAAAACACTAATAGGGAATTTTTTTTTAAATTTTTAAACAGGCTGCACTATTTGAAAGAAAGGAAAATTTTTCTCAAGGTATGAGCCAGTAACGAACCCTGAGCTGAATCCAACCGGCTATGGCTGCACACAGACTACAGGGCGAGCTGGGCTCACACGGAGACCGTGCAGACAGCTGTAAACGGCGCTGCAAGGCCCAAAAACCCCCCTCTAGGTTATCCTATGTAGTGTTTTTCCACAATTTAGCTGGAGACGGGTGGAAAAACACTAATAGGGAATTTTTTTTAAAATTTTTAAACAGGCTGCACTATTTGAAAGAAAGGAAAATTTTTCTCAAGGTATGAGCCAGTAACGAACCCTGAGCTGAATCCAACCGGCTATGGCTGCACACAGACTACAGGGCGAGCTGGGCTCACACGGAGACCGTGCAGACAGCCGTAAACGGCGCTGCAAGGCCCAAAAAACCCCCTCTAGGTTATCCTATGTAGTGTTTTTCCACAATTTAGCTGGAGACGGGTGGAAAAACACTAATAGGAAATTTGAGAAAAAATGTGCAGCAGGCTGCACTATGAGCAAAAAAGGACAACTGTGTGAGGCAGTGTGAACCCCCCCTGAGCTGAATACAACCGGGTATATGGCTGCACTCAGACTACAGAGTGAGCTGCACACACACACACACACACACACACAGAGACCTTGCAGAACGCTGTTAAAACAGCGCTGCAAGGCAAGAGCAAGGTGAACAGTGAAGAACACACAGCGTTTTGCTAAATTAGCCTTTGGAAAGGAAAATAAAGCAATTAGCTAGCTCAACTGGCCCTCAGTTAGAACACAGCGTCCTGTCCCTAACTGAAATCACAGCAGAGTGAGCGCAAAATGGCGGCAGCGTTTTTTATAGTGCAGAGTGACATCATTTCAGCAGCCAATCACAGCCTTGCCAGTACTTACATGCCCACCATGCTAAACAGGATGTGCCCACACTTCCAATCATTCCTCATTGGCTGCTGCGTTCTGTTTGAATTCTGGGAACTTCCGATTCCGGTATCCGATACGCGGGAAGTATCGGAATTCGGTATCGGAATTCCGATACCGCAAATATCGGCCGATACCCGATACTTGCGGTATCGGAATGCTCAACACTAGTATTAAGACTTTTAAATCTGTCATACTGTGTCCAGGTCCAGAGAAATGTTTTCCCACAGGCATGTCCATTTCATTCCTGATTGTGTGTCTGTGTAGATTCATCCTAGTTTGTAGTTTTTGCATGGTTTCCCCAATATAGATATTTCCAGGGCACCTTGTACATTGAATCATGTACACCACGTTGGAGGATGTACAAGAAAAGGAACCCATGACCTTATAGTCCTGATTTGTGTTTGGTACTTGGACTATATTTGTTGGTTATATGTGAGTACAAGTTTTGCATTTTTTATGGTTACATGGGAATGTGCCAGTCACTGATGGTGATGAGAGGACACTTCTGACAAGGAGATTCCTTAAGTTAGGGGCTGTTTATAGGAGAGAATTGGTAGTTCTGGGAATGTCTTTAAATTTGTAGTCTTTGTGGAATATGGGTTGGAGATCAGCACCAATTTTCCTTAGGATGCTCATGTGTGGGTTGTATGTGAACACAAGAGGTCCTGTTGTTATCCTCTCTCAGTTTGTAATCCAGGAGGCTATTTCTTGGGATCCTTGTAGCCCTGTGGATCTGTTCATCTATTACCAGTGGATGGTATCCTTATTGTAGGAATGTATTCCTCAGTGATGGCAGCTGTAGTTCCCTGTCTTTACTGTCTGAACAGATCCGAATGTACCTAAGAGCTTGACTGTAGATGATGGATTTTTTGTGTGTCTTGGATGAAAGCTGTTCCATTTAAGATAAGCCGAACGTCCTGTGGGCTTATGGTGAATTGATGTTTGTATGGCGTTGTCCTTGATATATATGGTCATGTCCAGAAATGGGTCTTTGAAAAGTTGAGGGTGAGCTTGATGGTTGGGTAGTACTTGTTGAAGTTATTGTGGAAGGTGAGTAGATCATTTTTTGAGCCTGTCCAGATTGTTAGCAGATCATCAATGTAGCGGAAGTATGCAAGAGGTTTAAAAGAGCAAGATGACAACAATTTTTCCTCCAGTTTCGTCACAAATAATTTAGCATATTGTGGGGACATTTTGCTTCCCATGGTGCTGCCCATACACTGTTGGTATAAATTGTTCCCAAAAGAAAAATAGTTGTGATGGAGCACAAACCTGATAAATTGCAGTGTTGGTTCTGTTGCTAAATTGTTCTTTTGAAGGAAATATTTACATGCTGCAATTCCAGCATGTAAATATTATTTATATGTAATATTTACATATGTAAATACATATGTAAATGTATATTTATAAATATGTAATATTTATTGATTAATAAATACAGGGCGTTGTCACTGTGCATTGAGAACAGTGCACAGTAACAATATCCTACTGAGCATCTGTCGTAATTGACAACTGACACATGCTCAGTAGAGCAGGGACTAGCCCAGACCCTGAAATGGACCTCTCTGATGCATGCACTGGGATTCTTAAACAAAGCATCATCACAAAGGACATAGTAAAAAAGAAAAAAATAAGATAGCATAGTAAGAGAACCATAGGGAATTTTTAATCTATAATATAACGCTGGGAGCGTCACTCTGTCCGAAGCCTTTATAGACTGCGCAGGCGCAAGCGCCGGCGCAGTCTGGGCCTCAGAGTGACGCTCCCGGGAGATCGCGGTGTGCTTTCACACTGAACGCAGACCGCGATCTCCAACAGAGAAGCAGGGACCGCCAGGAGGTTGAGTATCGCCTATATTCACCTGTCCTGCGTTCCATCGCTGAGCGCCGCCATCTTCCCGGTCTTCGGCCTGTAACCTTCAGTTCAGAGGGCGCGATGACGCGCTTAATGCGGGCCGGCGCCGCCCTCTGACTGAACAGTCACAGCCAGGAGACCGGGAAGATGGCGGCGCTCAGCGATGGAACGCAGGACAGGTGAATATAGTAAGTGCTGGGGGGCCTGAGCTGGCGGCGATACCGGCACCTGACCCCCACAGCGCACCGGTGTCCCCGCCTGCTCAGGCACCCGGATGGATGCAGCACATACCAGGATGGGGACGCAGGATGGGGACGCAGGATGGGGACGCAGCACATAGCAGGATGGGGATGCAGGATGGGGACGCAGCACATACCAGAATGGGGACACAGCATGGGGACGCAGGATGGGGACGCAGCACATACCAGGATGGGGACGCAGGATGGGGACGCAGCACATACCAGGATGGGGACGCAGCACATACCAGGATGGGGACGCAGGATGGGGACGCAGGATGGGGACGCAGCACATACCAGGATGGGGACGCAGGATGGGGACGCAGCACATACCAGGATGGGAACGCAGGATGGGGACGCAGCACATACCAGGATGGGGACGCAGGATGGGGACGCAGGATGGGGACGCAGCACATACCAGGATGGGGACGCAGGATGGGGACGCAGGATGGGGACGCAGCACATACCAGGATGGGGACGCAGGATGGGGACGCAGGATGGGGACGCAGCACATACCAGGATGGGGACGCAGGATGGGGACGCAGCACATACCAGGATGGGGACGCAGGATGGGTGCAGCACATACCAGGATGGGGACGCAGGATGGGGACGCAGGATGGGGACGCAGCACATACCAGGATGGGGACGCCGGATGGGGATGCAGCACATACCAGGATGGGGACGCAGGATGGGGATGCAGGATGGGGACGCAGCACATACCAGGATGGGGACGCAGGATGGGGACGCAGCACATACCAGGATGGGGACGCAGCACATACCAGGATGGAGACGCAGGATGGTAACGCAGGATGGGGACGCAGCACATACCAGGATGGGGACGCAGGATGGGGACGCAGGATGGGGACGCAGCACATACCAGGATGGGGACGCAGGATGGGTGCAGCACATACCAGGATGGGGACGCAGGATGGGGACGCAGGATGGGGATGCAGCACATACCAGCATGGGGACGCAGGATGGGGATGCAGCACATACCAGGATGGGGACGCAGGATGGGGACGCAGCACATACCAGGATGGGGATGCAGGATGGGTGCAGCACATGAAAGGATGGGGACGCAGGATGGGTGCAGCACATGACAGGATGGGGGCGCAGGATGGGTGCAGCACATACCAGGATGGGGACGCAGGATGGGTGCAGCACATGACAGGATGGGGACACAGGATGGGTGCAGCACATGACAAGATGGGGATGCAGGATGGGGACGCAGCACATACCAGGATGGGGATGCAGGATGGGTGCAGCACATACCAGGATGGGGACGCAGGATGGGGACGCAGGATGGGGACGCAGGATGGGGACGCAGCACATACCAGGATGGGGGTGCAGGATGGGGACGCAGGATGGGGACGCAGCACATACCAGGATGGGGACGCAGGATGGGTGCAGCACATACCAGGATGGGGACGCAGGATGGGGACGCAGCACATACCAGGATGGGGACGCAGGATGGGGACGCAGGATGGGGACGCAGCACATACCAGGATGGGGACGCAGGATGGGGACGCAGGATGGGAATGCAGCACATACCAGGATGGGGACACAGGATGGGTGCAGCACATGACAGGATGGGGATGCAGGATGGGTGCAGCACATGACAGGATGGGGGCGCAGGATGGGTGCAGCACATACCAGGATGGGGACGCAGGATGGGTGCAGCACATGACAGGATGGGGACGCAGGATGGGTGCAGCACATGACAGGATGGGGACGCAGGATGGGTGCAGCACATGACAGGATGGGGATGCAGGATGGGGACGCAGGATGGGTGCAGCACATGACAGGATGGGGACGCAGGATGGGGATGCAGGATGGGTGCAGCACATACCAGGATGGGGACGCAGGATGGGTGAAGCACATGACAGGATGGGGACGCAGGATGGGGACGCAGGATGGGTGCAGCACATGACAGAATGGGGACGCAGGATGGAGCAGCACATGACAGAATGGGGGCGCAGGATGGGAGCAGCACATGACAGGATGGGGACGCAGGATGGGTGCAGCACATACCAGGATGGGGACGCAGGATGGGTGCAGCACATGACAGGATGGGTGCAGCACATACCAGGATGGGGACGCAGGATGGGTGCAGCACATGACAGGATGGGGACGCAGGATGGGGATGGAGGATGGGTGCAGCACATGACAGGATGGGGACGCAGGATGGAGCAGCACATACAAGGATGGAGACCATATACCAATATAAATGCTCGCCACCCGGGCGTAGAACGGGTTCAATAGCTAGTTAAAGTATATTAGGGCAAAAATAAGATTATTACATTAAATAGATAGAGATTTAGGATTAAAATAAAATTTAGTTTTGGTCCACTCATCTTAAGGACATTGAAAAGAGGTTATTCAGTAGTGATCAACTCCTTTAAATTACTATTTGGAATAGAATGTATAACCCAGAAGCTTATAATGTCATAAGTTATATTTAAACATTTTTCTCACAGGCAGTTTTAGCTTTTCTAAAAAAAACAGAGAAAGCGTGGAGCATGCTTGTGAATAAATGTCAAACCTTTACTTCCGCCTCATCAAGCATGGGTACTGTGATCTTATTTAGTCAGAGCCAGGGAAAGAGTCTCTAATAAAGGCTTCATCTCCCAATGTATTTGGTTACTCAGTTGTAATTGGATAATAATAGGTAATAAGGATTCTTTTGTTCTCTTGTTCCGCCTACACTTCAGGACTGTCAGGCAAATCAAAAATTAGACTTGATACATGTTTCTAATGCTAAAGTAAATGGGTTTCAAAAGGGGAGCTTTCGAGCTATCGGCACACAAAAGGAATGTTTATTAGCAGAATAGAGGCATGACATCTCTGTAAACATTTCACAGGTGATAAATGAAGAGTTTTTGTAGTGTTTTACACTTATCATTGTTTGGAAAAAAAACCTTCATACTAGGATTTATTTTGAGAATGGAAGGACGTGGGAATTCCACCACAGACCACATAGTATTTTTATTATGGTTTAAACATTTTATAAGCTATGAGCCAGACCGGGTTCAAAAGACAAGCCAAAAAAAAAAGTCAAGACATTCCGAGAGTTTCCCCTTATTCTTGGAAATTAAAATGATGTGTTTGCCAAGACCAAGAGTGTATTCATGCTTCATTGAGTTTTCACAAGAATAAGAAAAACATATAAAACCTTGAAAACTTGAGACCAATTTTAATTAACAGAGCTCCAGTAACTGAAAAACACAAACATGCAGAACACAGCGACCTTTCTTTCTATCATCGCATTCTGCGGCGAAGATAGGATGAATTGGAAACAGAATTTTTAAAACAAACATTAAAAAGGTTTTGGCTCTGGCTAAAATTAAATAACAACCTAATGAGCTTAAAAAAAATAAAAATGGAGCAAATCTGATGTTTTTGGCGTTTGCACGCACTGTGTCTTCTCGTGATTTAATCTAATTGATTTGACGATGCCACTTTTATTTACGAGGAATGCGGGCGTCATTATAAAGCAGCGATCTCCATCGGGATAATTAAAATATATCATCGTCAGCGCTGCTTTGTTTTTTTTAGTTTGTTTTTAAATAGCAAAAAGGAGGAATGTTACATGGAAGCTGACAAAACAGATCAGTAGCACATTGTTTAGCAGAGAAAACCTCGAGTGAAGTTAGACCCAAAAACATCTCCTGTGGTTTCTCGTGCAAAGGACAAAATTACAGATTGAAAAAAGCCAAGTAAATGAATTTAGGAAAATTTGAATAAGAGTGATCAGTCTACGTAGCAATGACACTGATTGGCCACTTTGCCTTTTTTTTATCAACAATTTCTTTGTTTAAGCTTAGATCAAAAGAATCGGCATATGTTTTCTTTTCAATCTAGCCAGAAAATGACATCCAGATGTGTTCTGAGCATTCTGTTAGTTTTGTAGCGTTGATTAGATATGTTGGTGCTGTTTGCTTACAAGTGTAGCCGTATCATTAACTAACGCTAAGAAATGTTTGCAATGAGTTCCTCACAGATCTGGAAAATTTCCATATTCTAGAACATTTGTATGTCGGCCAAAGAAATGTAAGAATAAAAAAACTTGCTGTGCCTGATAAGTAGTTTTCTTTTGTGATCCTGGGAAAAAAAGGCGGTCTCCTGCTTCTAATCTGGCTTTGCCTACAGGGGTTACGGGAGTTATCCTTAAGAGCTGCAGTGCAAAGAAATTAGGAGCACAGACCACACACACAGTCTGTATTTCTATCGTTCCTTTTATATTATGGAGCAATAAGATAAAGTCTCCAATACATAATACTTTAATATTTCACGCTTTTAAATGATGTATTTTGGTGATAATAGTTTGTAAAGTACAAGATCATTGTTTTACATATTCCAGTAAAACAATCTTTGGGAAAGCAGACACAAGTTTACTTATAGAACAAAGTAAGGGAAGAAATACAACATTTGTTAACTTCTGCTTCTTTTTCGAAGATGTTACAATCATATCTGTATTTTTTCCTGTTAATTGTGCTTAACCTCACAGAGAAACAGTGAGATGTATTAGCTAATTTAACTCATTTGTGACATGCCCTTACAGAAGCGTGCTCGTGGGAGTTCCTTAACAAACTGAATGGGAGATTACAAAGGAGTGGAGATTTTCAGCCACAAGTGATCACATAACTGGCTACATCTCTCTTCTAAGTGCCTTTGATATATATATTTTATTTCATTTTTATGGGTTGTGAGGTTTTGCCAACCCTGACTCGAATTTAAATTCCACTACAAATTCTGATGACATATGTAATGCATGGTGTTAGGGCTAGCGGAATGCATGAGTATAGGAAGGAAACAACAAGGTGCGTTCTCAGCCCGGGGTCCACCGTGCAGAGATATCTGCTGCAAAGTAATTGGCGACACTATATGGCGGTATAAGCGAACTTTGTTAACCTCACAGAAACGCAAAGATATGAAAACGCTGTGCCCTGTTACCTCACAGAGGATCACAGCTACCTAACTGAGCAAAGCAAACAACTCCTCACCGGAGGTGCCGGTATTCTAGGGGCTTATTTTAGCTGGGCTCTGAATTCAAGCATACAAAACTCCTTACGGGAGGTGCCGGTATTCTAAGGCCTTATTTCAGCCAACCCTGACCACATGCACACATGACCACCAAGTAGCAAAGCTCATAACATAGGTTGATACTAGCGCATGGCCGTGCGGCCATGCGAACCTTATATAGCTGCAGCGGACAAGGACCTTCCTAGTGGTCCAATTGGAGCTGCTACAGGGCCTGAGCATGTGACCCCCGACCTCCAATGAGAGGTCCTCCGGTGGGCATGCTCAGTGTGTACAAAGCAGGACTTAGTCCCAGAAAAGCCTGGTCGCCGCTGACCAGTGCTGGCTACAAAAGCAGAGCCTGGAAAGGCAGCAGTAACCCTTTGCACAGTATCAGGCTGAGCGAGAAGCTGTGAACGACGTCTCCGCTGAGCAGGCTCCACTGCAGCTGATGCAGAATGGGAGACTGCAGCAGACATGGCTAAAGATTCCCCCTGTGCAGCGGCGGGAACTCGACCCCTAACATTACCCCCTCCTTGGGCCCCCTCCTTGGGCCTCGCTTCGCTCAAAGGCTGCAATGAGCAGCGGAGCCCAAATGTGCTCCACAGGATCTCAGGGTCTGTCCTCTGGGCCGTGACCCTTCCAGTCCACCAGATAATATTTCTTGTCACATACCACCTTGCACCCCACGATAGAGTTCACCTCAAACTCATCCATGGACGAACCCGATGTCCCGGCAGATGACTCGGAAAACCGGGACAAATAGACGGCTTTAAGAGGGAAACGTGAAAGGTGTCAGTGATACCAAGGCGCGGAGGAATAGGCAAACGGTAGATCACAGGGTTGACCTGTTCCAGGACCTTGAAAGAGCCTATGTAGCGATGCGCAAACTTAGAGGACTCAACTCGCAGCCTGATGTTACGGGCAGAGAGCCACACTCAGTCACCAGGAGTAAAGGTCGGAGCGGGGCGCCGGTGTGCATCAGCAGAAACCCTCATTCTCTCCTTGGAGGCCTGGATAGCATCCTGTGTGTGATCTCAAATGTCATGTGCCTCCAACACCCAATCTGCCACCCTAGAATCGGTGGACGACACGGGCATGAGCACAGGGACAGGCGGATGCTGGCCGTAATTAAGGAGAAATGGAGTATGCCCTCAACCTACTGTCTCCTCCCCCATAATCCTGTAGAATGTAAGCCCGCAAGGGCAGGGTCCTCGCCCTTCTGTATCAGTCCGTCATTATTAGTTTGTTTACTGTATGTGATATCTGTAACTTGTATGTAACCCCTTCTCATGTACAGCACCATGGAATCAATGGTGCTATATAAATAAATAATAATAATAATAATAATGCCCAGTAGTTGGCTACGGTGTTGTTCAAGGCAAATTCCGCCCAAGGTAGCAAAGATGCCCAGTCATCCTGCCTGGCAGAGACAAAATATCGCAAGCATGTGGCCAGAGTCTGGTTGGCCCTCTCTACCAACCCATTCATCTCGGGATGATAAGCAGAAGAGAGATTCAGCTCAATGCTGAGTAAACGACAGAGCTCTCTCCAGAATCGAGACGCAAACTGAGGACCCCTTGTCACTGACAATTTTGTTAGGCATGCCATGTAGACAGAAAACATGTTTGACGAACAATGCCATTAAAGCCTGTGCAGACGGTAACCGTGAAAGCGGAACCAAGTGCACCATCTTAGAAAAATGGTCGGTGACTACCCAGATAACTGCACAGCTACGAGACTTGGGTAAGCCTACCACGAAGTCCAACCCGACCATCTCCCAAGGCCTGTCTGCCACCGGCAGGGGTAAAGTAGCCCAGCAGGCCGTTGCCGAGGAGACCGATTCTTGGCGCAGGAGACACACGCCCGAATATATATATGTATGGTGTGGCGCTGTCCTTTTCTTCATTTATATTTGGATTCTCTATCTGGGATGGACCCCCTGGTGAGGACATGCGCCCTGATGTCCATAGAGACGGTACTGTTGTAGGGTGCGGCCAGACGAAATCTTTTTGGACACGCCCGAATATAGTCCCTGACGTCACGGGCCATATGCGGCCACCAGTACATCCTCGCCAAGAGCTCAGATGTGCTCTTGGTCCCAAAATGTCCACCCACTCAGGATAAGTGAGCCCAAGAGAGAACCTCCGGTCGCAAATAAGATGGAACGAAAGTCTTGCCTGGGGGCACAGACTCTAGCGAAACCGGAGCCACAGTTCTCAGGCTCTCTGAAGGGACAAATAGCCAAGGCTCCTCCTCTGATGACATTACAGAGCGAGAGAGAGCATCGGCACGAATGTTCTTCTCCCAAGAAAGAAAATAGAGGGTGAAATGGAACCGGGAGAGGAACAGGGACCATCTAGCCTGGCGAGAATTTAGCCGCTGGACTGTCTGTAAATACACCAAGTTCTTGTGGTCTGTGAACACTTGGAAGGGAAAACGAGCTCCCTCCTGGAGGTGTCTCCACTCCAAGAAAGCCAACTTCATGGCTAGCAACTCCCTGTTCCTGATAGAATAATTCCTCTCCACTGGTGAAAAGGTCTTGGAGAAGAAGCAAGGATGCTTCTAACTCTGAGCATCCTTTTGGAAGAGAACTGCTCCAGCACCAACGGATGAGGCATCCACCTCCATAATAAATGTCTTATCTACATCGAGGTGATGTAGGATGGGAGCACTAGCGAAGTGTGACTTAATCGAGAGAAAGGCCTTGGAGACCTCCTCCAACCACAACTTGGGATTTGCTCCCTTCTTGGTGAGGGCAACCAAGGGAGCTGCCAAAGTTGAGAAGTGGGGAATGATCTGGCGATAGTAATTAATGAACCCCATAAAGCGCTGCACTGCTTTGAGAGAATGGGGTTCCTGCCAGTCCATCACAGCCTGTAGGTTGGCAAGATCCATAGCCAATCCTTGGGCAGAGATGATATAGCCAAGGAAAGGCAAGGACTCTTGTGTCTTTTCAGTGCCAGCAAAATATTACCGCATTTTTCAGTCTATATGACTCACTGGACCATAAGACGTACCCCAAATTTTCAGAAGAAAAATTGAGAAAAAAATGAATGCAACAAATGGGGGTCCATCTTACAGACCTGAATTCAGCTTACCCTGGGGGGATCAGCAGAGCTGGTGGAGCGTAGTCACAGGGGGTGTTTGGTGGTCCGGTGATGATATGACCCAGACTGGTGCGGCAGGTCCTTCTGTGCTCAGTTGTGCAGATGCTCCCCAAACATTTTGTGAGAGCCTGGAGCCACCACACTTCCATTGCCTCGAAGGGACGCATGTGTTGCTGAGATCTTAATCTCAGCACAGTGGCGCAATGGCTAGCACTGCAGCTTTGCAGCGCTGGAGTCCTGGGTTCAAACCCCACCAAGGACAACATCTGCAAAGAGTTTGTATGTTCTCTCCGTGTTTGCGTGGGTTTCCTCCGGATACTCTGGTTTCCTCCCACATTTGAAAGACATACTGATAGGGAATTTAGATTGTGAGCCCCAATGGGGACAGTGATGATAATGTGTGCAACCTGTAAAGCACTGCGGAATATGTTAGCGCTATATAAAGATTATTATTATTATTAATCAGCGCATGTGCCACCTCTGGCGACCATTTTCCCCAAAGCCACAGCATCGAGGCTATGGAAGTGCAGGGGCTCCGGGCTTTCATAAAATGTCGCCGGAGCCCCAGCACTGCTGAACCTGCCGCACCGAGATGGGAGTGAGATCATTGCCCTGCAGTGTCGGACCACAGGAAGAATCGCCCGACTTCTGCTGCCATCTCACTAATTGTAAGTACAGTACATTCTGACTATAAGACACCCCCCCATTTTCCCCAAAAAAATTTTGGGGAAAAAAGTGCGTCTTATAGTTGAAAAATACAGTATGTAATCACTCCTTTGAATAAAGACCTGCACTTGCAACGGTAAGTGCTTCCTCTTCTCTTATATTGAACATAACATTATTTTGAAACACATCTCAAAGTATGGTTTACTATTACTCTGACATTTGTCCTAGGATTCAAAGTGTTGATGATTTTGAGAAAATATGTCACATTAACAATTAACAATTTCACTTTATACCATAGTTCAGAACTTTTATTGTCACCAATATTGCTACATGCATGCCTATGGTATATTAATGTGATCCAATGAAAAATTAAAACAATTAGAAGAAAAACTGCCTTAAAAATTAAATAATGTCTGTCCAATTTTGATGAAATGCTCACATATTCGTTTCCTGCTGACATATGGAGATATACAGAACATTTGATTATATGTAGCATGTTGGGAGTCCTCAGTGGCTGAATGCCATTAAAAGGTATCAACCACTAACGGCTCTCATTTTTTTTCTATCTACTATTTTCCACAGTAGAAAGATATATCTTTTCAGTAACTAGTTGGTCATTTGTTAAGGTCATGTAAATTAAATGGTAATGAAACAACTTTTGAAGTGTCTCTTGTTGAGAGTGTACAAGTGGTTTGGGTGAAGAAATGCAGCAATAAATTACTTAGACGTTTCTTTTAAGTCTTGAATAAAGTAAGATAGATCATTTTAGCATTATTAGTGTGAGGATCAAGAGTTTACACTGACAACTTTTAACTGTGTATATGTCAAAAAGAAGAAAGGTGTTAGAGATGCAGCCCATTTACTTTGCTGCTTGTGGTGTATTTAGACTGCTTGGCTCCATACTGATAACCTTGTAGGTGTAGTGTCACCTTTCAATAGATGTTTGACAGTGTCAATGACCTGTATAATAAAGACCACCTGTTACAAATGTTCAATTTTTATTCTTTTAATCTGGTGTGCTGAGGATATGTCTCTGTTTTTGTAGGGAAAAAAAAGAGAAGAAACCTTCACTTCCACTGCTGTTATCTACTTACACAAGACATTGAATATTAAAGGAACTGTAGATGGTCTAGATTATGGAGCACAGTAAGGGCTCTTGCGGGATCAAGGAGCATTGCTTCCAAGCTGTAAATTATCCAGGTGACAGTCTGAAGCCATAGAGAACTGCACATTCCTCCTCTATGAGTGTGGGACTCTTGAGTAAACTACTGCAGAGAATCTGAAGAGTGCTTCATTAATGTAATTGCCAAAAAGAGTCAGTACATGTATCACGTTTAAGAATGCTTGACACTTGGTGTTTTCTATAAATATATTAAATCACATTTTTTCAGCAAACATAAAGAAATTTTACCTTGATACAATGGATCACCACTGAAAACTAAACGCATTTTTCCCCTAAGACCAAAGATGTTAACGTGTTTAATAAATGGAGCTGCTGTAACAATGTGAGGTTTCAGCGTTAGGCTGGCTGCAGACGAGCGTATGAAAAATCATCCGCATTTCATTGATAAAGCTCATACAGTTTTCAAGTAATTTTTATCCCTGTGCGATCTGTGTCCATTTTTTAGTATGTTTGACATATGTATTATGTACGTGTGATGTCCTTGGGCGATCCTTTTTCATACATATACATTAAAAAATGTAGTACATGATCAAATACAGTTTTCTAGGTTCCTAATACAAATGCGCTAGATTAATCTACCTTTATTCTAGCTACTCGTCTGCTTCTCCCTTCTGCAAATCTCTCCATTGGCACTCAGTTCCCCAATATATCTAGTTCAAACTTCTAACATTGACCTACAAGGCCGTCCATCATGTATCTCCCCCTTATATCTCTGAAATAATCTTCCAATATCTTCCCGCACATAATCTATTGTCCTCTCAAGACCCTCTCTCTTCCACATTCATACGTTCCAGACCCAATTGCCTCCAAGATGTCTCCTACTATCCCCTATAATCTGGAAATCTGTGCCTCATCACGTCCGATTATCCACCACATTCGTAGCTTTCAGATAGAACTTGAAAACTCATCTCTCAAGAAAGCTTACAGCCTTCAATGACCCCGCTGCCACCTCATCACCACCGGAGCTGCTGCAACCACCCAACCTACTGTCTTCTTCCCCATTATCCTTTAAACTGTATGCCCACAATGGCAAGATCCTCTCCCCTCTGTACTAGTCTGTCAATATTAATCTGTTCATTGTAATTTCTATATGTTATTTGAAACTAATTTCCACATGAACCATGCTATCAGTGGTGCTCTAAAAACAAATAAAAATCCTTACAAATCAATGGACATGTCGACGTTCTGTATGGGATCTGATTTTTTTTACCAACCCGTAGACTTGAATAGGTAAGCCTCATATGAGACTTGTAAGAAAGTTGTGCTTGCTATGAATTTTTTCTCAAGCACAGTCAAACCAAGAGAAAAATCATTTATGTGAACAGTCCCATTGAATAACGTAGCTCAGTGGGCTGTCTGATAAAAAGATCGGATAGCACATGTCCAAATTATACACTCGTCAGCATGAGCCCTTAGATATGATGTAGAATATCTAGAAATTGTAAACATGCTGGACTTTCTGCAGCTTAACTTCTTATCTTCCACAGGAAAAAAGGATTGGGCATTTTGAATCTGACTTGCTCAATTTATCAAATTGATATACTGTGGGTGAACAAGAATACATAGAAATTAGCAACTATTTCAAGTAAATAAGCATATTTGAACCAGAGCTGTCCAGAATATGAACAACACAACTGCTCCATTTACTTAAAGGGAATCTGTCACCCCCAAAATCGAAAATGAGCTGCGGCCACCGGCATCAGGGGCTTATCTACAGCATTCTGTAATGTTGTAGATAAGCCCTTGATGTATCCTGAAAGATGAGAAAAAGAGGTTAGATTATACTTACCTGGGGGGCCGGTCCCATCCGATGGGCGTCGCGGTCCCGCCCGGGGCCTCCTATCTTCATAGGATGACGTCCTCTTTTTGTCTTCACGCTGCGGCTCCGGAGCAGGCGTACTTTGTCTGTCCTGTTGAGGGTAGAGCAAAGTACTGCAGTGTGCAGGCGCCGGGCCTGTCTGACCTTTCCTGCACAGCGGGACAGCCCCAGGTGAGTATAATCTAACCTCTTTTTCTCATCTTTCAGGATACATCGGGGGCTTATCTACAGCATTACAGAATGCTGTAGATAAGCCCCTGATGCTGATGGGCTTAGCTCACCTTCGATTTTGGGGGTGACAGGTTCCGTTTAAATCCCATATATCATGTTACCATAAAATTACATATCCAAGGAACCAAATTTTTCCTTGTTAAATAGAAGGTGCCCCGATTTTTAATAATTATTGATTATATTATCATTTATTTTTAATACAAAAGTAAATTAACTAGTTTAATAGTTTTTTATTTATTAATGTTTACTTCAGCCACTGGGGGCTGCCATTTTCATTTGGGGGTGTATGTGTCTGAGCATGACACTTACCTTAAATATGGCAACCCCTGGGTATAATAGCCTTCGGTCTACTTCCAACCACACCTTTTGTATTGAGGCTGCACCTCCTGCCTGTAGCTGTGACCTGGGCAAGGCTTGCCGGGCTGTCCTGGTCACAGCTGTAGGAGGAGATTTCGGCTATTTTGTTGTAGCCTGCAGTGTATGCTGTGAGCTTCACTTTCCCCCTACCATCGTACACACTGCTCAGTGCATGCAATGACCGGAGCTGCAGGGGAGACAAGGTGCTAAAAAGAGAAGGTCCCAGATGAAGGTGAGTATCTGTGGCGGTGGCGGAAAACAGTGATTGTGGCCTGTCATCAGTTTACAGTACAGGCTGCGCTCACCGCTCACCACCGATCTGTTTGGAGCACAGCAGGGAAATCATCCAATTGCTGTGCTCTTATCATGCAGAATATGATGCAGCACTGCGTGGGAGCACAGGGAAGGTAAGTACCAGTGTTTTTTTTTTATGCATTGAATGGATGGGAGCCATATCCCAAGATGGGGCCATATACCAAGATTGGGACATATACGAGGATTGGGCTGTATACCAGGATGGAGGTGCCATATACCAGGACGGAGGGACCATATACCTGGTTGGGGGCATATACCAGGATGGAGGACCATATGACATGATGGGGACCATATGACATGATGAGGGCCATATACCAGGATGGGGTCATATACCAGGATGGGGCCATATACCAGGATGGGGCTATATACCAGGCAGCACTATATATGGCATTTAAACTGTGGAACACATTATACTATAGGTCATTATATGGGGCCATTATACTGAGAGATACATTATACTGTGGGTCAGTAAATAGGTACATTTTACTGAGGTGCACTATATGAGGCTACTAAACTATGGGGCACTATATGTGACCATTATACTGTGGTGCAATATATGGGGTCAATAAACTGTCGAGCACTATATGGAGCCTTTATACTGTGGAGCAACATGTGGGGCACATTGTAATGTTGGGCACTATATGGGGCCATTATACAGAGGGCTTGGCGACTCTGATTAGCGGCATAGTTACTGACATCACTGCTCATCACAGCTGCCCGTCTCGTGGACCACAGCAGGACCCAGAGTGG
This sequence comes from Ranitomeya imitator, assembly GCF_032444005.1. Lineage (NCBI taxonomy): Eukaryota > Metazoa > Chordata > Amphibia > Anura > Dendrobatidae > Ranitomeya > Ranitomeya imitator. The sequence continues at coordinate 410,176,656 of NC_091282.1, read as the reverse complement.
CTGCTGCTACAGCCTATGGAGCTAAAGAGCTCCAGAGCTTCTGGACATCGAATTCGGGGATAGTTTTGGGAGCACCAAGAACTATGCATGGGAACTTATTGTTTTCATATATATTGGAGAACGAGGGACAGTGTCTTTTCTTTATTTTTCTCGTTTTTATTTTACTAACACCAGGGCTTGATGCCAGATGTGATTTTTGACAATTCACAGCTGACATCAACCCCATAAACCATTATCCTGATTGCCACCACACCATGAAATCGGGAATTTGCCCAGCATACGAACTGGCGCATCTAATGTGATGCACCACTTTTAAGGCAGTTGTGAGCTTGTATTTTTAGGTTGGGTAGGGCCCAATAATCCAGGACCTCCCCAGCCTGATGATATAAACCCCCAACTGTCTGCTTTACCTTGTCTGCTTACCAAAAATAGGGGGGACTTTTTAATTTAATTTATTTTTTAGCGTAAACACCCTTTATTGCAACATGAAAGGCACTAAAAGGTGGAAGTTTATTATATGTAGGGGGCTTGTGAAATTATATATCTACAGGATCTTTAACTATTCTATTTATCTATTCACTTACACCACTGCTCCCATAGAAGTGGAAAGAGCAAGGTTGCACATTTCTAAGGGAGCAGTGGTGTAACGTATGGCACCACTCCATTCACTTCTATGGGAGCTGTAGTGTAATAATGTGTGACTGCACGCCATTCACTTCTATAGGAGCAGTGATGTGATATGTGACTCTTCTCCATCTACTTCTATGGGAGCAGTGGTGTAATTTTTGACGCTACTCTGTCTACTTCTATGGGAGTAGTAATATGGTGGACAGAGCGGAGTCACACATTACACTACTCCCATAGAAATGGATGAAGCGAGGTCACACATTACACTACTGTTCCCTTAGAAGTGGACGAAGCAGGGGTCACACATTTTGCTGCTGCCATAGAAGTAGAGATGGCTCACATTTAAAAGGGAGCAGTGGTGTAATGCGTGACCCGCTGTCTACTTCTATGGGAGTAGCATTATAGTGGATGGAGTGAGGTCACACATTACACCACTGCGCCCATAGAAGTGGATGGAAGGTGTCACATATTACACATTACACTTCGCTGAGCTCAATATCTATTCCCATCATGTGATAAACAACACTTAGCCCTGTATCTAATCCCAGCTCATGTTACTCTAAGCGTATCTAACCGTTCTTATGCTACGCTCCACGTGTCTAACCCCATTTATAATACTGCGAGCAGCCCCAACTAACAGAAGCGGTCCTGCCGGCCGTCCTTGGTGACATTGTCTACTTGTCAGTATTACTGACAGTTACCAACAAAATGGCTCCACACTCTGATTCTAAACTTCATCCATTATTTTCCTTTTGCAAACACCTAGAAGGGGAGGAGAGGAGTGACATCACTCACATGTGATCAACCCCCGCCCATATTTACTGCAGTTGTAATGTGAGCTAGTTGTACACTAGGTTTTCATGGAAAATATCAGCAGCTGCTCCCCCTACTGTTTATAACTGGAAATATCAAACTTTTTAAAAATGTTTTTCTTATTTTACTTCATTAAAAACAAATAACAATATTTTTAAAAAAATCAAATATTAATACTTTACATTTTTTCAGTTGTTGAAAAATTTTTTTTGATGGCACCTTCCCTTTAACATATGAAATAATAGTCAAACAAACATTCACTCCCCTCCATTTATTTGTTATCTAGTTAAATTAAACTATTTATGCATTAAAGAGGTTGTCCCTACTGGAACATTTAAATGTTTAAAATGTGCTTTAGAGGTAGTGAACGTGGCACTCAGGGCTCCTTTGAGGTGCACAAGTCAGGTTTCCAACCCGTTACTCAATAGCAATAAATTACTTGGCACTCAAAAGTTCTCATGCAAGATGAAAATGAACATTTCATTTATTTTGTGCATCCAGTTCAAAGGTTTAAACATTTTCGGTCCAATCACAAGACCTTCATCAGAAACAACTTTGATGTACTGGAAGCCAAACAACAAGGTATATGGGCCCAAAAAGGCGCCAGCGCCAGACTATACCCGGGGGAGGGGAGGTGTTTGTCCTGGGATCTTTGGTAACCCCTGCAGCTCAACACCATATTCTTGGAGGCACCAGCGCCACTCCTCCTGCGATTTTTTCGCTCTGCCACGGCGTATATCTCCCACTCCTCCAGGTCTATAAGGTCTTGTGATTGGACCGAAAACGTTTAAACCTTTGAACTGGATGCACAAAATAAACGAAATGTTCATTTTCATCTTGCATAAGAACTTTTGAGTGCCAAGTAATTTATTGCTATAAAATGTGCTTTAAACATCCAATAGATTTGAGTCTTACAACTGGAATTTCTTGAACTTATAGCTATGCCATAAATGTTTCAGTTGGGATCATAACTGTAATGTTTTGTTGTCTACTTGAGTATGTATAATGTATGTTGTATTAATACTTTTGTTTAACCCCTTCCCGACCCATGACGCCACGTAGGCGTCATGAAAGTCAGTGCCAATCCGACCCATGACGCCTATGTGGCGTCATGGAAAGATCGCGTCCCTGCAGATCGGGTGAAAGGGTTAACTCCCATTTCACCCGATCTGCAGGGACAGGGGGAGTGGTAGTTTAGCCCAGGGGGGGTGGCTTCACCCCCTCGTGGCTACGATCGCTCTGATTGGCTGTTGAAAGTGAAACTGCCAATCAGAGCGATTTGTAATATTTCACCTATTATAACTGGTGAAATATTACAATCCAGCCATGGCCGATGCTGCAATATCATCGGCCATGGCTGGAAATACTAATGTGCCCCCACCCCACCCCACCGATCGCCCCCCCCAGCCCCCCGATCTGGCCGGTACACTGCTCCGGCTCCCCTCCATCCAGTGCTCCGCTCCCCCCCGTGCTCTTGTCCGCTCCCCCCGTGCTCCAATCACGCCCCCGTGCTCCAATCACCCCCCCTGCACTCCGATCCACCCCCCGTGCTCCGTTCCACCCCCCGTGCTCCGTTCCAGCCCCCCCGTGATCCGTTCCACGCCCCCCCGTGCTCCGTTCCACGCCTGCCGCGCTCCGATTCCCCCTCCCCGTACTCCGATCCCCCCCCCGTGGTCCCCCCCCACCCCATCATACTTACCGATCCTGCCGGGGTCCCGTCCGTCTTCTCCCTGGGCGCCGCCATCTTCCAAAATGGCGGGCGCATGCGCAGTGCGCCCGCCGAATCTGCCGGACCGCAGATTCGTTCCAAAGTGCATTTTGATCACTGAGATAGATTATATCTCAGTGATCAAAATAAAAAAATAATAAATGACCCCCCCCCTTTGTCACCCCCATAGGTAGGGACAATAAAAAAATAAAGAAATTTTTTTTTCCACTAATGTTAGAATAGGGTTAGGGTTAGGGGTAGGGTTAGGGCTAGGGTTAGGGGTAGGGTTAGGGGTAGGGTTAGGGTTAGGGGTAGGGTTAGGGGTAGGGTTAGGGCTAGGGTTAGGGTTAGGGTTAGGGGTAGGGTTAGGGGTAGGGTTAGGGCTAGGGTTAGGGCTAGGGGTAGGGTTAGGGGTAGGGTTAGGGTTAGGGCTAGGGTTAGGGTTTCGGTATGTGCACACGTATTCTGGTCCTCTGCGGATTTTTCCGCTGCGGATTTGCTAAACCGCTGCGGATTTATGGCGGATTTACCGCGTTTTTTTCTGCGCATTTCACTGCGGTTTTACAATTGCGATTTTCTATTGGAGCAGTTGTAAAACCGCTGCGGAATCCGCACAAAGAAGTGACATGCTGCGGAATGTAAACCGCTGCGTTTCCGTGCAGTTTTTCCGCAACATGTGTACAGCGATTTTTGTTTCCCGTAGGTTTACATTGAACTGTAAACTCATGGGAAACTGCTGCGGATCCGCAGCGTTTTCCGCAGCTTGTGCACATACCTTTAGAATTAGGCTATGTGCACACGGTGCAGATTTGGCTGCGGATTGGCCGCTGCGGATTCGTAGCAGTTTTCCATCACGTTTACAGTACCATGTAAACATATGAAAAACCAAATCCACTGTGCCCATGGTGCGGAAAATACCGCGCGGAAACGCTGCGTTGTATTTTCCGCAGCATGTCAATTCTTTGTGCGGATTCCGCAGCGTTTTACACCTGTTCCTCAATAGGAATCCGCAGGTGAAATCCGCACAAAAAACACTGGAAATCCGCGGAAAATCCGCAGGTAAAACGCAGTGCCTTTTACCCGCAGATTTTTCAAAAATGGTGCGGAAATATCTCACACGAATCCGCAACGTGGGCACATAGCCTTAGGGTTAGGGTTGGAATTAGGGTTGTGGTTAGGGTTGTGATTAGGGTTATGGCTACAGTTGGGATTAGGGTTAGGGGTGTGTTGGGGTTAGTGTTGGAGTTAGAATTGAGGGGTTACCACTGTTTAGGCACATCAGGGGTCTCCAAACGCAATATGGCACCACCATTGATTCCAGCCAATCTCGTATTCAAAAAGTCAAATGGTGCTCCCTCACTTCCGAGCCCTGACGTGCGCCCAAACAGTGGTTTACCCCCACATATGGGGTACCAGCATACTCAGGATAAACTGCGCAACAATTACTGGGGTCCAATTTCTCCTGTTACCCTTGTGAATCTAAAAAAATGCTTGCTAAAACATAATTTTTGAGGAAAGAAAAATGATTTTTTATTTTCACGGCTCTGCGTTGTAAACGTCTGTGAATGGGGTCACTTGTGGGGGGTTTCTACTGTTTAGGCACACCAGGGGCTCTGCAAACGCAATGTGACGCCCGCAGACCATTCCATCAAAGTCTGCATTTCAAAAGTCACTACTTCCCTTCTGAGCCCCGACGTGTGCCCAAACAGTGGTTTACCCCCACACATGGGGTATCAGCGTACTCAGGAGAAATTGGACAACAACTTTTGGAGTCCAATTTCTCCTGTAACCCTTGGGAAAATAAAAAATTCTGGGCTAAATAATTATTTTTGAGGAAAGAAAACGTATTTATTATTTTCACGGCTCTGCATTATAAACTTCTATGAAGCACTTGGGGGTTCAAAGTGCTCACCACACATCTAGATAAGTTCCTTTCGGGGTCTAGTTTCCAAAATGGGGTCACTTGTGGGGGGGTTTCTACTGTTAAGCCACATCAGGGGCTCTGCAAACGCAACGTGACGCCCACAGAGCATTCCATCAAAGTCTGCATTTCAAAACGTCACTACTTCACTTCCGAGCCTCGGCATGTGCCCATACAGTGGTTTACCCCCACATATGGGGTATTATCGTACTCAGGAGAAACTGGACAACAACTTTTGGGGTCCAATTTCTCCTGTAACCCTTGGGAAAATAAAAAATTCTGGGCTAAATTATTATTTTTGAGGAAAGAAAACGTATTTATTATTTTCACGGCTCTGCATTATAAACTTCTATGAAGCACTTGGGGGATCAAAGTGCTCACCACACATCTAGATAAGTTCCTTTGGGGGTCTAGTTTCCAAAATGGGGTCACTTGTGGGGGGTTTCTACTGTTAAGCCACATCAGGGGCTCTGCAAACGCAACGTGATGCCCACAGAGCATTCCATCAAAGTCTGCATTTCAAAACGTCACTACTTCACTTCCGAGCACCGGCATGTGCCCAAACAGTGATTTACCCCCACATATGGGGTATTATCGTACTCAGGAGAAACTGGACAACAACTTTTGGGGTCAAATTTCTCCTGTTACCCTTGGGAAAATAAAAAATTGCAGGCTAAAAGATCATTTTTGAGAAAATAATTTTTTTTTTTTTATTTTCATGGCTCTGCGTTATAAACTTCTGTGAAACACTTGGGGGTTCAAAGTCCTCACCACACATCTAGATTAGTTCCTTTGGGGGTCTAGTTTCCAAAATGGGGTCATTTCTGGGGGATCTCCAATGTTTAGGCACACAGGGGCTCTCTAAACCTGACATGGTGTCCGCTAATGATTGGCGCTAATTACCGTATCCATTTAAAAGCCAAATGGCGTGCCATCCCTTCCGAGCCCTGCCGTGCGCCCAAACAGTTGTTTACCCCCACATATGGGGTATCAGCGTACTCAGGACAAACTGGACAACAATATTTGGGGTCCAATTTCTCCTATTATCCTTGGCAAAATAGGAAATTCCAGGCTAAAAAATCATTTTTGAGGAAAGAAAAATTATTTTTTATTTTCATGGCTCTGCGTTATAAACTTCTGTGAAGCACCTGGGGGTTTAAAGTGCTCAATATGCATCTAGATAAGTTCCGTGGGGGGTCTAGTTTCCAATATGGGGTCACTTGTGGGGGAGCTCCAATGTTTAGGCACACAGGGGCTCTCCAAACGCGACATGGTGTCCGCTAACAATTGGAGCTAATTTTCCATTCAAAATGTCAAATGGCGCGCCTTCCCTTCCGAGCCCTGCCGAGTGCCCAAACAGTGGTTTACCCCCACATATGCGGTATCAGCGTACTCAGGACAAATTGGACAACAACTTTCGTGGTTCTGTTTCTCCTTTTACCATTGGGAAAATAAAAAAATTGTTGCTAAAAGATAATTTTTGTGACTAAAAAGTTAAATGTTCATTTTTTCCTTCCATGTTGCTGCTGCTGCTGTGAAGCACCTGAAGGGTTAATAAGCTTCTTGAATGTGGTTTTGAGTACCTTGAGGGGTGCAGTTTTTAGAATGGTGTCACTTTTGGGTATTTTCAGCCATATAGACCCCTCAAACTGACTTCAAATGTGAGGTGGTCCCTAAAAAAAATGGTTTTGTAAATTTCGTTGTAAAAATGAGAAATCGCTGGTCAAATTTTAACCCTTTCTAACTTACTAACAAAAAAAATTTTGTTTCCAAAATTGTGCTGATGTAAAGTAAACATGTGGGAAATGTTATTTATTAACTATTTTGTGTCACATATCTCTCTGGTTTAACAGAATAAAAATTCAAAATGTGAAAATTGCGAAATTTTCAAAATTTTTGCCAAATTTCCGTTTTTATCACAAATAAACGCAGAATTTATTGACCTAAATTTACCACTAACATGAAGCCCAATATGTCACGAAAAAACAATCTCAGAACCGCTAGGATCCGTTGAAGCGTTCCTGAGTTATTACCTCATAAAGGGACACTGGTCAGAATTGCAAAAAACGGCAAGGTCTTTAAGGTCAAAATAGGCTGGGTCATGAAGGGGTTAAAATGTAGTGGATGTTAGGTGCAGAGTTCCTGCCTCTGCACAGGGGGAATCTTGAACCATGTCCGCTGCAGTCTCCCATTCTCCTCCAGCCACAGTGGAGCCTGCTCAGTAAAGACGTCGAGCCCAGCGTCTGGCTCAAGCAGATACTGTGCATTTGGTTACAGCTGCCTTTCCACGCTCAGCCTTTGTAACCAGCATTGATCAGCGGCGAGCAGACACTCCAGGGACTAAGTCCTGCATTTCTTCTACTGAGCATGCCCATGGGACAACTTCTCATTGGAGGTTGGGGGTCACATGCTCAGGTCCTGTAGCGTCTCCAATTGGATCATTAGGAAGGTCCTGGAAGGCTACAGCTATAAAAGGTTTGCATGGCTGCTCGGCCATGCACTAGTATAAACTTGCTTATGTGTGTGTGGATGTATGCCTGTCGATGGATGAAAGCGCCGAATCATTCCCATCCCTTGAGTTGTTGACTGCTTGCAAATGGTGGAAGCTACCTAGCGCCAGACAGACAGTTCTATCTCGCACATCTAGACATGAATTACTGCATCAATTTGCAGCCACCACCAGTGTGGCGCCATGCGCAACCAGTGCGTTTTCCTAGCCCTAATTAGGCTACGTTCACATTTGCGGTGCGTCGGGCGCAATCGCGGCGACGCATGCGCCATGCGACCCTATATTTAACATGGGGGGCGCATGGACATGCGTTTTGTTGCATTTTGTGACGCATGCGTTTTTTGGGCGCAAGCATCAGGGCACAGAGGACACTGCTTGTTGCATTTTTTTTGCGCTATAAAAATGAACGCATGCGTCACAAAATGCAGCGTTTTGCTGCGTTTTGCATGCGTTTTTGTTTGCGTTGTGCGTTGCGTCGCCGACGCAGCCCCGCACAACGCAAATGTGAATGTAGCCTTAGGGTGGTTAGTGGCATCCGCCAGAGTGGCGCTGTATGCACTCTGTGCGGTAAATCTTTAATCAGTCCCGACAACTGGTCAGTGTAGGGTGGGAACTCCTGCTTGATCTCAGCATCTGACTCAGGGTGTCCTCAGGCTCGGGCTCAAAAGCCATTGAGGGTCAGAGCGAGATCTATCACCGGCATAGTGGGGGTGAATTTCAGGGATCCCACTAGCGTCCATCTGCTGCACCTTGTGACTGCTAACAGGGCACAGCATATCCTTTGTTTCCTTGCGACTCTGTGAAGCAACAGAGTTCGCATCAGTTCATACCAGGTGACGGAAGCCGTGTTTATTCTGGCGTAGTACCGCCATATAGTGCGGCCATTACCTAGCAGCAGGTTCCATCTCTGCACGGTGGACCCCGGGCAGCGAATGCACCTTATTACTATCTTTCTATTTTTTCGTGGATACCTTCCTTTAAGGGCCAGAGCCACCCACAAGATGGTAAAGAAGAGGGTATAGGCTGTAGTTCTTGGCCATAGTAGTGTTGCATTGCTTTTCCGAGAATGATTGGAGAGATGGATAAAAAATATGAGTGGCCCCAATAGATTGGACTAGCTGTATGATATAGTACTAAGTGCATGTGTAGCAAAGTTTCACCCTGATGACTAGTTCTGACTAGGGTTGAGCGACCTTGACCTTTTTAGAGTCGAGTCGTGTTTCGCGAAACCCGACTATCTTAGAAGTCGAGTCGAGTGGAATCGGCCGATTATCGCGAAAAGTCGGGTATCGCCCGAAACACGAAACCCAATGCAAGTCAATGGGGGAGCATAGTTGGCAGTGAGTGGAGGCCAGGAAAACACCTACACTGCCCATTTTAATGGCAAAAACATCCATTCTTTTTACTGAAGCTTGTCAATCGTAATTTAGCTTATAATAATTGGAAGGCATTTGAAATTGGGGGTCATTTGGCTAAAGTTGTGGGGGGTAGGGCTGGTTCAAGTAATTAGTGGGCCCAGGAAATCTGGAACGTGTCACGGCAGTGGAGCAGGGAGAGGAAAGTATTTCAACTTTGCAAGTGCTGTGATCCTGAGCAAGCAGGGGGGCCCACTCGTTGGCACTGGCACTCGCACAGGGCCCCTTAAAGTACAGCGGTGTGTTTGCACGGCGGGGGCGCCTCCCACCGGCAGCAACACTTTTGCGTACTATGAGAGGCCCTGTGCCAGTGACGTCGCCAACTAGTATTCCTCCCCCCACCTGATGAAGGAACCTGCACTTTCATCTGCACCTTCCTCTTTGTCCCCGTGTAAGGTGGTATGGTATGCGGGAAGAGGAACCTGACTTTCAGCAGGGTCACAATCTTGCTGTGTAGCGTGCACGGGGAATTTAGCGTTATGGGTCAATGTACCAGCAGACTCATCTATCACTGGCTGGGCAATGGGCAGGATGAGGAGGAAACACAGATATAGGCCCAAAGAATAAAGTGGGCTAAATGCAGTTCAAAATTGGTAACACAGGACTAACCAGGGGGCCTTTCCAGTGGAGGACAACTGGAATGAGAGGCTGACACAGAGAGTAGGCCCAAATCAGTAAGTAGTCGAAATGCAGTTCAAAATTGGCAACCGTAGTAAACAGGCGGCACAGCTTTGTTCAGTGGAGGAGAACAGCAAGGAGTGGCAGACACCGATAGTACGCCCCAACCCAACTAGTAGGCCAAATGCAGTCTAACATTAACAACTACTAAACGAGAGCCTGAAAATGGAATGTCAGGACAGGAAACCAGGAGAACAGCAAGGAGTGGCAGACACCGATAGTAGGCCCCAACCCAACTAGTACGCCAAATGCAGTTGTTCCATTTAACCACAATTTAATGAGAGCCTGAACATAGAAGCTCAGGAAAGGCAACCTGGAGAACACCTTGTAGTGTAACACACCATCTCTCTACACCCCATACCCAATTTGTAGGCCTAATGCAGTGTAGTTTCCAACAACTACTAAACGAGAGCAGGAAGATCGAAGCAATGGTGAGGAAACCTGGGGAACACCTTGGAGTGTAACACACCATCTCTCTACACCCCATACCCAATTTGTAGGCCTAATGCAGTGTAGTTTCCAACAACTACTAAACGAGAGCAGGAAGATCGAAGCAATGGCGAGGAAACCTGGGGAACACCTTGGAGTGGAACACACCATCTCTCTACACCCCATACCCAATTTGTAGGCCTAATGCACTGTAGTTTCCAACAACTACTAAACGAGAGCATTAAGATCGCAGCAATGTGGATGAAACCTGGGGAACACCTTGGAGTGTAACACACCATCTCTCTACACCCCATACCCAATTTGTAGGCCTAATGCACTGTAGTTTCCAACAACTACTAAACGAGAGCAGGAAGATCGAAGCAATGGAGAGGAAACCTGGGGAACACCTTGGAGTGTAACACACCATCTCTCTACACCCCATACCCAATTTGTAGGCCTAATGCAGTGTAGTTTCCAACAACTACTAAACGAGAGCAGGAAGATCGAAGCAATGGCGAGGAAACCTGGGGAACACCTTGGAGTGGAACACACCATCTCTCTACACCCCATACCCAATTTGTAGGCTTAATGCACTGTAGTTTCCAACAACTACTAAACGAGAGCATTAAGATCGCAGCAATGGCGAGGAAACCTGGGGAACACCTTGGAGTGGAACACACCATCTCTCTGCACCCCATACCCAATTTGTAGGACTAATGCAGTGTAGTTTCCAACAACTACTAAACGAGAGTCGGAAGACCGAAGCAATGTGGATGAAACCTGGGGAACACCTTGGAGTGGAACACACCATCTCTCTACACCCCATACCCAATTTGTAGGCCTAATGCAGCGTAGTTTCCAACAACTACTAAACGAGAGCATTAAGATCGAAGCAATGGCGAGGAAACCTGGGGAACACCTTGGAGTGGAACACACCGTCTCTACACCCCATACCCAATTTGTAGGCCTAATGCACTGTAGTTTCCAACAACTACTAAACGAGAGCAGGACGATCGAAGCAATGGAGAGGAAACCTGGGGAACACCTTGGAGTGTAACACACCGTCTCTCTACACCCCATACCCAATTTGTAGGCCTAATGCAGTGTAGTTTCCAACAACTACTAAACGAGAGCAGGAAGATCGAAGCAATGGCGAGGAAACCTGGGGAACACCTTGGAGTGGAACACACCATCTCTCTACACCCCATACCCAATTTGTAGGCCTAATGCACTGTAGTTTCCAACAACTACTAAACGAGAGCATTAAGATCGCAGCAATGGCGAGGAAACCTGGGGAACACCTTGGAGTGGAACACACCATCTCTCTACACCCCATACCCAATTTGTAGGCCTAATGCACTGTAGTTTCCAACAACTACTAAACGAGAGCAGGAAGATCGAAGCAATGGAGAGGAAACCTGGGGAACACCTTGGAGTGTAACACACCGTCTCTCTACACCCCATACCCAATTTGTAGGCCTAATGCAGTGTAGTTTCCAACAACTACTAAACGAGAGCATTAAGATCGCAGCAATGGCGAGGAAACCTGGGGAACACCTTGGAGTGGAACACACCATCTCTCTACACCCCATACCCAATTTGTAGGCCTAATGCACTGTAGTTTCCAACAACTACTAAACGAGAGCAGGAAGATCGAAGCAATGGAGAGGAAACCTGGGGAACACCTTGGAGTGTAACACACCGTCTCTCTACACCCCATACCCAATTTGTAGGCCTAATGCAGTGTAGTTTCCAACAACTACTAAACGAGAGCAGGAAGATCGAAGCAATGGCGAGGAAACCTGGGGAACACCTTGGAGTGGAACACACCATCTCTCTACACCCCATACCCAATTTGTAGGCCTAATGCACTGTAGTTTCCAACAACTACTAAACGAGAGCAGGAAGATCGAAGCAATGGAGAGGAAACCTGGGGAACACCTTGGAGTGTAACACACCGTCTCTCTACACCCCATACCCAATTTGTAGGCCTAATGCAGTGTAGTTTCCAACAACTACTAAACGAGAGCATTAAGATCGCAGCAATGGCGAGGAAACCTGGGGAACACCTTGGAGTGGAACACACCATCTCTACACCCCAGACCCAACTTGTAGGCCGAATGCAGTGTAGTTTCCAACAACTACTTAAGAAGAGCCTGAAGATCAAAGCTCAGAAAAGGCAACCCGGGGAACACCTTGGAGTGGCAGACACTGGTAGTAGGCTGTAAACCCCAAATTTTGGTCAATGGAGTTTATGAAATGTTCCAGGGGTACACAGACAGCATTTATGTGGTAAGCGGAGGACAATTTATATTTGGAAAAAAAAAAAATGGAGAGAAACCAGCTCACCTACTAGGCATTTGTTGTGGGGGAAGCCCGGATGCCGTGCAGTCTTCACGTGAAACAATAGAACAAAATAGAAGAGAAAATCCAGCTTCCAAAAATATCCAATAGGATTATTATTGGATATTTTTGGAAGCTGGATTTTCTCTTCTATTTTGTTCAATTTATATTTGGGACTGCAGACAGACTTTGTAGGCTGTCCCCTGTGGACCATGCATCCACAACATTAACCCAGTGCGCCGTAATGGACATCTAACCTTTCGTGGACATGCCTACTGGTCCATGCATCTGTTGTCAGGTGCACCTTTCTACTATTAGATAGCCAGAGAGCATGGACAATGCAGATTTTTACATGATGCTGTAGTGCTGGGATGGCTTTTCTCGCAAAAGAAGTGACGACTGGGTAGCTCTTACCGTGGTACAGCGTAGTCCATCTGGGCTTTATAATTTTTTAATAGAGAATAAAAATTGGCTGTATGCACTTTAAAATAGGTTACAGGGGTACACGGGCGGCAGTGGTCTGGTCAGTGTAGTTGTAGTAGAAAGAAGGGACCGCAGATAGGCTTCGAAGGCCTAACATAACAAATTGGACAGGCTGTAGGCACTTTTACATTGGTTCCAGGGGTACACGGGCAGCAGTACAATGGTCAGTGGAGGCCATGTGGAAGGAGGGACCGCAGACAGGCTTCGAAGGCCTAACATAAAAAAATAGGGCTGTTGGCAATTTACAATTGGTTCCAGGGGTACACGGGCAGCAGTACAATGGTCAGTGGAGGCCTAGTGGAAGGAGGGACCGCAGACAGGCTTCGAAGGCCTAACATAACAAAAATAGGGGTGCAGGCAATTTAACATTGGTTCCAGTGGTACACGGGCAGCAGTGGTCTGGTCAGTGTAGTAGTAGTAGAAAGAAGGGACTGCAGACAGGCTTCGAAGGCCTAACATAACAAAATTGGGCTGTTGGCAATTTAAAATTGGTTCCAGGGGTACACGGGCAGCAGTACAATGGTCAGTGGAGGACTAGTGGAAGGAGGGACCGCATACAGGCTTCGAAGGCCTAACATAACAAAAATAGGGGTGCAGGCAATTTAACATTGGTTCCAGGGGTACACGGGCAGCAGTGGTCTGGTCAGTGTAGTAGTAGTAGAAAGAAGGGACTGCAGACAGGCTTCGAAGACCTAACATAACAAAATTGGGCTGTTGGCAATTTAAAATTGGTTCCAGGGGTACACGGGCAGCAGTACAATGGTCAGTGGAGGCCTAGTGGAAGGAGGGACCGCAGACAGGCTTCGAAGGCCTAACATAACAAAAATAGGGGTGCAGGCAATTTAACATTGGTTCCAGGGGTACACGGGCAGCAGTGATCTGGTCAGTGTAGTAGTAGTAGAAAGAAGGGACTGCAGACAGGCTTCGAAGGCCTAACATAACAAAATTGGGCTGTTGGCAATTTAAAATTTGTTCCAGGGGTACACGGGCAGCAGTACAATGGTCAGAGGAGGACTAGTGGAAGGAGGGACCGCAGACAGGCTTCGAAGGCCTAACATAACAAAAATAGGGGTGCAGGCAATTTAACATTGGTTCCAGGGGTACACGGGCAGCAGTGGTCTGGTCAGTGTAGTAGTAGTGGAAAGAAGGGACTGCAGACAGGCTTCGAAGGCCTAACATAACAAAATTGGGCTGTTGGCAATTTAAAATTGGTTCCAGGGGTACACGGGCAGCAGTACAATGGTCAGAGGAGGGCTAGTGGAAGGAGGGACCGCAGACAGGCTTCGAAGGCCTAACATAACAAAAATAGGGGTGCAGGCAATTTAACATTGGTTCCAGGGGTACACGGGCAGCAGTGGTCTGGTCAGTGTAGTAGTAGTAGAAAGAAGGGACTGCAGACAGGCTTCGAAGGCCTAACATAACAAAATTGCGCTGTTGGCAATTTAAAATTGGTTCCAGGGGTACACGGGCAGCAGTACAATGGTCAGTGGAGGCCTAGTGGAAGGAGGGACCGCAGACAGGCTTCGAAGGCCTAACATAACAAAAATGTCAATACAATGGTATTGTCAGTGCCAGGCATTGAAGGATGTCAGCGCATAGACTAAACATTGGTGGAGCTGTGAGAGATAATTTTGCAAGTGGTAGAGCACTGTTTGAGCTGGGGGGGGGGAACTGTCTTGTGGCCGGCGGTACAGGCCCAGGGCCCCTCATATTACAACGGTGTGTCTGACGTTGGGTGCGCACCACCACCGCCAGAGACACTTTATTGTACTATGAGGGACCCAGTGGCAGTGCCGTCGACCAAAAGCGGGCACACCCACCTCTTCAGAAAAAAAACAGCACTCTCACGGGTGCTGGCGCCAAGTGGCGATACCATGGCCCCGTGTGGGGAGTTTGGCCATTTAGGGAGGTGTAAACATGTCGTATGCTGGACAATCAGGTGCAGCAAATTACGATATTGAAAAAGTCATTCATAATAGTCCACAGGCAAGACCTTTTCATAGGAAACCTAGGTGTCAGCCAGGCAAGGTGGGGCAAAAGATTTCGAAATCCAGTTGTGGTTCATTTTAATGAAGGTTAGATCATCTACATTTTGGGTAGCCAGACGAGTCCTTTTTTCTGTTAGTATTGAACCTGCAGCACTGAATACTCTTTCTGATAAGACACTAGCTGCTGGGCAAGCAAGCTCCTGCAATGCATATTCTGCCAATTCTGGCCAGGTGTCTAATTTGGATGCCCAGTAATCAAATGGGAATGACGGTTGAGGGAGAACGTCGATAAGGGATGAAAAATAGTTTGTAACCATACTGGACAAATGTTGTCTCCTGTCACTTTGAATTGATGCTGCAGTACCTGTCCTGTCTGCGGTCATAGCAAAATCACTCCACAACCTGGTCAGAAAACCCCTCTGGCCAACGCCACTTCTGATTTCTGCCCCTCTAACACCTCTGGTCTGCTGGCCCCTGCAGCTCGTGTGAGAACGATCACGGGCGCTGTGTGCAGGGAATGCCAGAAGCAAACGGTCAACAAGAGTTGATTGTTTGGTTGCTAATATTAGTTCCAAGTTCTCATGTGGCATTATATTTTGCAATTTGCCTTTATAGCGAGGATCAAGGAGGCAGGCCAACCAGTAATCGTCATCGTTCATCATTTTAGTAATGCGTGTGTCCCTTTTGAGGATACGTAAGGCATAATCCGCCATGTGGGCCAAAGTTCCAGTTCTCAAATCTGTGGTTGTGCTTGGTTGAGGGGCAGTTTCAGGCAAATCCACATCACTTGTGTCCCTCAAAAAACCAGAACCCGGCCTTGCCGCGCCAACAATTTCCAGTGGCCCCGGAAAAGCTTCCTCATTAAAAATATAATCATCCCCATCATCCTCCTCGTCCTCCTCCTCCTCTTCGCCCGCTACCTCGTCCTGTACACTGCCCTGGCCAGACAATGGCTGACTGTCATCAAGGCTTTCCTCTTCCTCAGCTGCAGACGCCTGATCCTTTATATGCGTCAAACTTTGCATCAGCAGACCCATTAGGGGGATGCTCATGCTTATTATGGCATTGTCTGCACTAACCAGCCGTGTGCATTCCTCAAAACACTGAAGGACTTGACACATGTCTTGAATCTTCGACCACTGCACACCTGAAAACTCCATGTCTGCCATCCTACTGCCTGCCCGTTTATGTGTATCCTCCCACAAAAACATAACAGCCCGCCTCTGTTCGCACAGTCTCTGAAGCATGTGCAGTGTTGAGTAGGGTTGAGCGACCTTGACCTTTTTAGAGTCGAGCCGTGTTTCGCGAAACCCGACTATCTTAGAAGTCGAGTCGAGTGGAATCGGCCGATTATCGCGAAAAGTCGGGTATCGCCCAAAACACGAAACCCAATGCAAGTCAATGGGGGAGCATAGTCGGCAGTGAGTGGAGGCCAGGAAAACACCTACACTGCCCATTTTAATGGCAAAAACATCCATTCTTGTTAAAGAAGCTTGTCAATCGTAATTTACCTTATAATAATTGGAAGGCATTTGAAATTGGGGGTCATTTGGCTAAAGTTGTGGGGGGTAGGGCTGGTTCAAGTAATTAGTGGGCCCAGTAAATCTGGACCACGTCACGGCAGTGGAGCAGGGAGAGGTAAGTATTTCAACTTTGCAAGTGCTGTGATCCTGAGCAAGCAGGGGGGGCCAACTCGTTGGCATTGGCACTGGCACAGGGCCCCTCAAAGTACAGCGGTGTGTTTGCATGGCGGGAGCGCCTCCCACCGGCAGCAACACTTTTGCGTACTATGAGAGGCCCTGTGCCAGTGACGTCGCCAACTAGTATTCCTCCCCCCACCTGATGAAGGAACCTGCACTTTCATCTGCACCTTCCTCTTTGTCCCCGTGTAAGGTGGTATGGTATGCGGGAAGAGGAACCTGACTTTCAGCAGGGTCACAATCTTGCTGTGTAGCGTGCACGGGGAATTTTGCGTTATGGGTCAATGTACCAGCAGACTCATCTATCACTGGCTGGGCAATGGGCAGGATGAGGAGGAAACACAGATATAGGCCCAAAGAATAAAGTGGGCTAAATGCAGTTCAAAATTGGTAACACATGACTAACCAGGGGGCATTGCAGTGGAGGACAACTGGAATGAGAGGCTGACACAGAGAGTAGGCCCAAATCAGTAAGTAGTCGAAATGCAGTTCAAAATTGGCAACCGTAGTAAACAGGCGGCACAGCTTTGTTCAGTGGAGGAGAACAGCAAGGAGTGGCAGACACCGATAGTAGGCCCCAACCCAACTAGTAGGCCAAATGCAGTCTAACATTAACAACTTCTTAACGAGAGCCTGAAAATGGAATGTCAGGACAGGAAACCAGGAGAACAGCAAGGAGTGGCAGACACCGATAGTAGGCCCCAACCCAACTAGTACGCCAAATGCAGTTGTTCCGTTTAACCACAATTTAATGAGAGCCTGAAGATAGAAGTTCAGGAAAGGCAACCTGGAGAACACCTTGGAGTGTAACACACCATCTCTCTACACCCCATACCCAATTTGTAGGCCTAATGCAGCGTAGTTTCCAACAACTACTAAACGAGAGCCGGAAGATCGAAGCTCAGGAAAGGCAACCTGGAGAACACCTTGGAGTGGAACACACCATCTCTCTACACCCCATACCCAATTTGTAGGCCTAATGCAGCGTAGTTTCCAACAACTACTAAACGAGAGCATGAAGATCGAAGCATTGGCGAGGAAACCTGGGGAACACCTTGGAGTGGAACACACCATCTCTCTACACCCCATACCCAATTTGTAGGCCTAATGCAGTGTAGTTTCCAAGAACTACTAAACGAGAGCCGGAAGATCGAAGCTCAGGAAAGGCAACCTGGAGAACACCTTGGAGTGGAACACACCATCTCTCTACACCCCATACCCAATTTGTAGGCCTAATGCAGTGTAGTTTCCAACAACTACTAAACGAGAGCATGAAGTTCGAAGCATTGGCGAGGAAACCTGGGGAACACCTTGGAGTGGAACACACCATCTCTCTACACCCCATACCCAATTTGTAGGCCTAATGCAGCGTAGTTTCCAACAACTACTAAACGAGAGCTGGAAGATCGAAGCTCAGGAAAGGCAACCTGGAGAACACCTTGGAGTGGAACACACCATCTCTCTACACCCCATACCCAATTTGTAGGCCTAATGCAGTGTAGTTTCCAAGAACTACTAAACGAGAGCCTGAAGATCGAAGCTCAGGAAAGGCAACCTGGAGAACACCTTGGAGTGGAACACACCATCTCTCTACACCCCATACCCAATTTGTAGGCCTAATGCAGTGTAGTTTCCAACAACTACTAAATGAGAGCATGAAGATCGAAGCATTGGCGAGGAAACCTGGGGAACACCTTGGAGTGGAACACACCATCTCTCTACACCCCATACCCAATTTGTAGACCTAATGCAGCGTAGTTTCCAACATCTACTAAACGAGAGCCGGAAGATCGAAGCTCAGGAAAGGCAACCTGGAGAACACCTTGGAGTGGAACACACCATCTCTCTACACCCCATACCCAATTTGTAGGCCTAATGCAGTGTAGTTTCCAACAACTACTAAACGAGAGCATGAAGATCGAAGCATTGGCGAGGAAACCTGGGGAACACCTTGGAGTGGAACACACCATCTCTCTACACCCCATACCCAATTTGTAGACCTAATGCAGCGTAGTTTCCAACATCTACTAAACGAGAGCCGGAAGATCGAAGCTCAGGAAAGGCAACCTGGAGAACACCTTGGAGTGGAACACACCATCTCTCTACATCCCATACCCAATTTGTAGGCCTAATGCAGTGTAGTTTCCAACAACTACTAAACGAGAGCATGAAGATCGAAGCTCAGGAAAGGCAACCTGGAGAACACCTTGGAGTGGAACACACCATCTCTCTACACCCCATACCCAATTTGTAGGCCTAATGCAGTGTAGTTTCCAACAACTACTAAACGAGAGCCGGAAGATCGGAGCTCAGGAAAGGTAACCTGGAGAACACCTTGGAGTGGAACACACCATCTCTCTACACCCCATACCCAATTTGTAGGCCTAATGCAGCGTAGTTTCCAACAACTACTAAACGAGAGCCGGAAGATCGAAGCTCAGGAAAGGCAACCTGGAGAACACCTTGGAGTGGAACATACCATCTCTCTACACCCCATACCCAATTTGTAGGCCTAATGCAGTGTAGTTTCCAAGAACTACTAAACGAGAGCCGGAAGATCGAAGCTCAGGAAAGGCAACCTGGAGAACACCTTGGAGTGGAACACACCATCTCTCTACACCCCATACCCAATTTGTAGGCCTAATGCAGTGTAGTTTCCAACAACTACTAAACGAGAGCATGAAGATCGAAGCATTGGCGAGGAAACCTGGGGAACACCTTGGAGTGGAACACACCATCTCTCTACACCCCATACCCAATTTGTAGACCTAATGCAGCGTAGTTTCCAACATCTACTAAACGAGAGCCGGAAGATCGAAGCTCAGGAAAGGCAACCTGGAGAACACCTTGGAGTGGAACACACCATCTCTCTACACCCCATACCCAATTTGTAGGCCTAATGCAGTGTAGTTTCCAAGAACTACTAAACGAGAGCCGGAAGATCGAAGCTCAGGAAAGGCAACCTGGAGAACACCTTGGAGTGGAACACACCATCTCTCTACATCCCATACCCAATTTGTAGGCCTAATGCAGTGTAGTTTCCAACAACTACTAAACGAGAGCATGAAGATCGAAGCTCAGGAAAGGCAACCTGGAGAACACCTTGGAGTGGAACACACCATCTCTCTACACCCCATACCCAATTTGTAGGCCTAATGCAGTGTAGTTTCCAACAACTACTAAACGAGAGTCGGAAGATCGGAGCTCAGGAAAGGTAACCTGGAGAACACTTGGAGTGGAACACACCATCTCTCTACACCCCATACCCAATTTGTAGGCCTAATGCAGTGTAGTTTCCAACAACTACTAAACGAGAGCATTAAGATCGAAGCAATGGCGAGGAAACCTGGGGCACACCTTGGGGAGGCAGACACCGTTAGTAGGCCCTACCAAAGTTGTACCCCCAATGCAGTTTTAAAATTCCTAGAGGCTGAAAACAAGACTATTGACGCTCAGCTTTTTTCAAAGGAACACAGCTGAATTGAGTGGCGCAGACAGACACAGGTAGTAGGACTTAACCCAAAAATGTGGCTCACTGCAGCTTAAAAAAGTTACAGGGGAACACAAGCAGCAGTGCTCTGGGCAGTGGAGGACAATTTCAATAGTGGACCGCAGACAGACTTTGTACGCCTACTATTAAAAAAAGGATGCTCTATGCAATTAAAAATAGGTTCCAGGGGTCCACGGGCAGCAGTGGTGTGGTCAGTGGACGAGTATTGGAAGGAGGGACCGCAGACAGGCGTAGTAGGCCTAACATAACAAAATTAGGCTGTAGACACTGTAAAATTGGTTCCAGGGGTACACGGGCAGCAGTGATTTGGTCAGCGGAGGAAAATTGGAATTAGGGACTGCAGACAGACTTTGTTGGCTGTCCCCTGTGGACCATGCATCCAACACATTAACCCAGTGCGCCGTAATGGACAAGTAACTTTTTGTGGACATGCCTACTGGTCCATGCGTCTCTTGTCAGGTGCACCTTTCTACTGTTTGATTGCCTGAGTGCTATGACAGTGCAGACTTTTTCATGCCGGTGGAGGGCTGGGATGGCTTTTCTCGCAAAAGAAATGTCGACTGGGTAGCTTGAACCGTTGCACAGCGTAGTTCATCTGGGCTTTCTAAATATAAAACAAAGAAAAAAAGGAGGCTACATGCACTTTCAGCTGGGTTCCAGGGGTACACGGCCAGCATTGGTCTGGTCAGTGGAGAACTATTGGAAGGAGTGACCGCAAACAGGCATCGAAGGCCTAACATAATAACACATTGCTGTTGGCAATTTTAAATTGGTTCCAGGGGAACTCGGGCAGCAGTGGCCTGGTCAGTGTAGTAGTAGTAGAAAGAACGGACCGCAGACAGGCATCGAAGGCCTAAAATAAAAAAATTGGGCTGGCTGTAGGCAATTTTAAATTGGTTCCAGGGGTACACGGGCAGCAGTGGTGTGGTCAGTGGAGGCCTAGTGGAAGGAGTGACCGCAGACAGGCATCGAAGGCCTAAAATAATAACACATGGCTGTAGGCAATTTAAATTGGTTCCAGGGGTACACGGGCAGCAGTGGCATGGTCAGTGTAGTAGTAGTAGAAAGAACGGACCGCAGACAGGCATCGAAGGCCTAAAATAAAAAAATTGGGCTGGCTGTAGGCAATTTTAAATTGGTTCCAGGGGTACACGGGCAGCAGTGGTGTGGTCAGTGGAGGCATATTGTAAGGAGTGACCGCAGACAGGCATCGAAGGCCTAAAATAATAACACATGGCTGTAGGCAATTTTAAATTGGTTCCAGGGGTACACGGGCAGCAGTGGTGTGGTCAGTGGAGGCCTAGTGAAAGGAGTGACCGCAGACAGGCATCGAAGGCCTAAAATAATAACACATGGCTGTAGGCAATTTTAAATTGGTTCCAGGGGTACACGGGCAGCAATGGTGTGGTCAGTGGAGGCCTAGTGGAAGGAGTGACCGCATACAGGCATCGAAGGCCTAAAATAAAAAAATTGGGCTGGCTGTAGGCAATTTTAAATTGGTTCCAGGGGTACACGGGCAGCAGTGGTGTGGTCAGTGGAGGCCTAGTGGAAGGAGTGACCGCAGACAGGCATCGAAGGCCTAAAATAATAACACATGGCTGTAGGCAATTTTAAATTGGTTCCAGGGGTACACGGGCAGCAGTGGTGTGGTCAGCGGAGGCCTAGTGGAAGGAGTGACCGCAGACAGGCATCGAAGGCCTAAAATAAAAAAATTGGGCTGGCTGTAGGCAATTTTAAATTGGTTCCAGGGGTACATGGGCAGCAGTGGTGTGGTCAGTGGAGGCCTAGTGGAAGGAGTGACCGCAGACAGGCATCGAAGGCCTAAAATAATAACACATGGCTGTAGGCAATTTTAAATTGGTTCCAGGGGTACACGGGCAGCAGTGGCCTGGTCAGTGTAGTAGTAGTAGAAAGAACGGACCGCAGACAGGCATCGAAGGCCTAAAATAAAAAAATTGGGCTGGCTGTAGGCAATTTTAAATTGGTTCCAGGGGTACACGGGCAGCAGTGGTGTGGTCAGTGGAGGCCTAGTGGAAGGAGTGACCGCAGACAGGCATCGAAGGCCTAAAATAATAACACATGGCTGTAGGCAATTTTAAATTGGTTCCAGGGGTACACGGGCAGCAGTGGTGTGGTCAGTGGAGGCCCAGTGGAAGGAGTGACCGCAGACAGGCATCGAAGGCCTAAAATAATAACACATGGCTGTAGGCAATTTTAAATTGGTTCCAGGGGTACACGGGCAGCAGTGGTGTGGTCAGTGGAGGCCTAGTGGAAGGAGTGACCGCAGACAGGCATCGAAGGCCTAAAATAAAAAAATTGGGCTGGCTGTAGGCAATTTTAAATTGGTTCCAGGGGTACACGGGCAGCAGTGGTGTGGTCAGTGGAGGCATAGTGGAAGGAGTGACCGCAGACAGGCTTCGAAGGCCTAACATAACAAAAATGTCAATACAATGGTATTGTCAGTGGCTGTTGTGAATTCTGTGGCTGAATTCACTCCTGTGGTCACAAGTGGTACTGCAGCTTCTGGGCTTCCTCCCTCAGGTGTTCTGGTGAGCTCGTTGGCTGCCTTGTTATTTAACTCCACCTGATTCTGTCTTCCTTGCTCCTTGTCAATGTTCCAGTGTTGGATCTGAGCTTCTGGATCTTTCCTGTGGCCTGCTGCTCTGCTTAGATAAGTTCTTCTTTGCTTTTGTTGCTGTTTTTTCTGTCCAGCTTGTCTATTCGTTTTTGCTGGAAGCTCTGAGACGCAAAGGGTGTACCGCCGTGCCGTTAGTTCGGCACGGTGGGTCTTTTTACCCCCTTTGCGTGGTTTTTTGCTTTAGGGTTTTTTGTAGACTGCAAAGTTCTCTTTGCTATCCTCGCTCTATCTAGAATATCGGGCCTCACTTTGCTGAATCTATTTCATCCGTACGTTTTGTCTTTTCATCTTGCTAACAGTCATTATATGTGGGGGGCTGCCTTTTCCTTTGGGGTATTTCTCTGAGGCAAGTCAGGCTTGTATTTCTATCTTCAGGCTAGTCAGTTCCTCAGGCTGTGCCGAGTTGCATAGGTAGTGTCAGGCGCAATCCACAGCTGCCTTTAGTTGTGTTTAGGATAGGTTCAGGTATTGCGGTCTACAGAGATTCCACGTCTCAGAGCTCGTTCTATTGTTCTTGGGTTATTGTCAGATCACTGTATGTGCTCTGATTTCTGCACACTGTGTTACTGGATTGCCTACATAACAGTACAAGGAGCCAAACTAATAATTCTCAATAGAGGGAAAAAAGAAGTTCTGACATCATTTTTTTTTCTCAGCTCTGTGTTCAGTCTTTTTTTTCCCCTAGACATTAGGGTGCTTCAGGACACAGCTGTGGACATGGATATTCTGGCTCTGTGCTCTTCAATGGATAATCTCGTTATAAATGTACAAAAAATTCAAGATACTATTGATCAGAAATCTATGCTAGAACCAAGAATTCCTATTCCTGATTTGTTTTTTGGTGATAGAACTAAGTTTCTGAGCTTCAAAAATAATTGTAAGCTATTTCTGGCCTTGAAACCTCATTCTTCTGGTAATTCCGTTCAACAGGTTTTGATTATTATTTCTTTTTGGGGCGGCGACCCTCAGGACTGGGCATTTTCTCTTGCGCCAGGAGACCCTGCATTGAGTGGTGTCGATGCGTTTTTCCTGGTGCTCGGATTGCTGTACGATGAGCCTAATTCAGTGGATCAGGCTGAGAAAAATTTGCTGGCTTTGTGCCAGGGTCAGGATGATATAGAAGTATATTGTCAGAAATTTAGGAAGTGGTCAGTACTCACTCTGTGGAATGAATCTGCGCTGGCAGCTTTGTTCAGAAAGGGTCTCTCTGAGGCTCTTAAGGATGTCATGGTGGGTTTTCCTATGACTGCTGGTTTGAATGAGTCTATGTCTTTGGCCATTCAGATCGGTCGTCGCTTGCGCGAGCGTAAATCTGTGCACCATCTGGCGGTATTGTCTGAGATTAAACCTGCATTCACTACCCTCCCTCCCTGCGTTTTCTATGTATATGTCCGAATAAACCTGACGTTTCACTACCGGTGAGTGCGCTCTTTTCTCTTCTTTTTCTTCTTATTTTTTGTGGAATTTTATATGGACTGTTACCAGAGGAGCACCCCGGCATGTGATGCTATATGTGAGGCTATCTACGGCAGCACAGTGCAGTGAAGGAGTCTTGTGAGGGTCTAACGAACTACAGCGGTGCGGATGTGTTGCTTTTTTCTTATTTTGAGATTAAACCTGAGCCTATGCAGTGCGATAGGACTATGACCAGAGTTGAACGGCAAGAACACAGACGTCTGAATGGGCTGTGTTTCTACTGTGGTGATTCCACTCATGCTATTTCTGATTGTCCTAAGCGCACTAAGCGGTTCGATAGGTCTGCCGTCATTGGTACTGTACAGTCCAAATTCCTTCTGTCCATTACCTTGATATGCTCTTTGTCATCGTATTCTGTCATGGCGTTTGTGGATTCAGGCGCTGCCCTGAATCTGATGGATTTGGATTATGCTAAACGTTGTGGGTTTTTCTTGGAGCCTTTGCGGTGTCCTATTCCGTTGAGAGGAATTGATGCTACACCTTTGGCCAAGAATAAACCTCAGTACTGGGCCCAGCTGACCATGTGCATGGCTCCTGCACATCAGGAAGTTATTCGCTTTCTGGTGCTACATAATCTGCATGATGTGGTCGTGTTGGGGTTGCCATGGCTACAAACCCATAATCCAGTATTGGATTGGAACTCTGTGTCGGTATCCAGCTGGGGTTGTGAGGGGGTACATGGTGATGTTCCATTTTTGTCTATTTCGTCATCCACTCCTTCTGAGGTCCCAGAGTTCTTGTCTGATTATCAGGATGTATTTGAAGAGCCCAAGTCCGATGCCCTACCTCCGCATAGGGATTGTGATTGTGCTATCAATTTGATTCCTGGTAGTAAATTCCCTAAAGGTCGTTTATTTAATTTATTCATGCCTGAACACACCGCTATGCGCAGTTATGTGAAGGAATCCCTGGAGAAGGGACATATTCGCCCATCGTCATCACCACTGGGAGCAGGGTTCTTCTTTGTAGCCAAGAAGGATGGTTCGCTGAGACCGTGTATTGATTACCGCCTTCTTAATAAGATCACTGTTAAGTTTCAGTATCCCTTGCCATTGTTATCTGACTTGTTTGCTCGGATTAAGGGGGCTAGTTGGTTCACTAAGATAGATCTTCGTGGTGTGTATAATCTGGTGAGAATCAGGCAAGGAGATGAATGGAAAACGGCATTTAATACGCCCGAGGGTCATTTTGAGTATCTAGTGATGCCGTTCGGACTTGCCAATGCTCCATCTGTTTTTCAGTCTTTAATGCATGACATCTTCCGTGAGTATCTGGATAAATTCCTGATTGTTTACTTGGATGACATTTTGATCTTCTCAGATGATTGGGAGTCTCATGTGAAGCAGGTCAGAATGGTTTTCCAGGTCCTGCGTGCTAATTCTTTGTTCGTGAAGGGATCAAAGTGTCTCTTCAGTGTGCAGAAAGTTTCATTTTTGGGGTTCATCTTTTCCCCTTCTACTATCGAGATGGATCCGGTTAAGGTCCAAGCCATCCAGGATTGGACTCAGCCGATATCTCTGAAAAGTCTGCAAAAGTTCCTGGGCTTTGCTAATTTTTATCGTCGCTTCATCTGTAATTTTTCTAGCATTGCCAAACCATTGACCGATTTGACCAAGAAGGGTGCTGATTTGGTTAATTGGTCTTCTGCTGCTGTGGAAGCTTTTCAGGAGTTGAAGCGTCGTTTTTGTTCTGCCCCTGTGTTGTGTCAACCAGATGTTTCTCTTCCGTTCCAGGTCGAGGTTGATGCTTCTGAGATTGGAGCAGGGGCGGTTTTGTCACAGAGAGGTTCTGGTTGCTCAGTGTTGAAACCATGTGCTTTTTTTTCCAGGAAGTTTTCTGCTGCTGAGCGTAATTATGATGTGGGCAACCGAGAGTTGCTGGCCATGAAGTGGGCATTCGAGGAGTGGCGTCATTGGCTTGAAGGAGCTAAGCATCGCGTGGTGGTATTGACTGATCATAAGAAACTTACTTATCTCGAGTCTGCCAAGCGCTTGAATCCTAGACAGGCCCGTTGGTCGTTATTTTTTGCTCGCTTCGATTTTGTGATTTCGTACCTTCCGGGCTCCAAAAATGTGAAGGTGGATGCTCTGTCTAGGAGTTTTGTGCCCGACTCTCCGGGTTTATCTGAGCCGGCGAGTATCCTCAAGGAAGGAGTCATTGTGTCTGCCATCTCCCCTGATTTGCGGCGAGTGTTGCAAAAATTTCAGGCTAATAAACCTGATCGTTGTCCGGCCGAGAAACTGTTCGTCCCTGATAGGTGGACTAGTAAAGTTATCTCTGAACTTCATTGTTCGGTGTTGGCTGGTCATCCAGGAATCTTTGGTACCAGAGAGTTAGTGGCTAGATCCTTCTGGTGGCCATCTCTGTCACGGGATGTACGTACTTTTGTGCAGTCCTGTGGGATTTGTGCTAGGGCTAAGCCCTGCTGTTCACGTGCCAGTGGGTTGCTTTTGCCCTTGCCGGTCCCGAAGAGGCCTTGGACACATATTTCGATGGATTTCATTTCTGACCTTCCCGTTTCTCAAAAGATGTCAGTCATTTGGGTGGTCTGTGATCGCTTTTCTAAAATGGTCCATCTGGTGCCCTTGGTTAAATTGCCTTCCTCCTCTGATTTGGTGCCTTTGTTCTTCCAGCATGTGGTTCGTTTGCATGGCATTCCTGAGAATATTGTTTCTGACAGAGGTTCCCAGTTTGTTTCAAGGTTCTGGCGAGCCTTTTGTGGTAGGATGGGCATTGACCTATCTTTTTCCTCGGCTTTCCATCCTCAGACTAATGGCCAGACCGAACGAACCAATCAGACCTTGGAAACATATCTGAGATGTTTTGTTTCTGCAGACCAGGATGATTGGGTGTCCTTTTTGCCGTTGGCTGAGTTCGCCCTTAATAATCGGGCCAGCTCGGCTACCTTGGTCTCTCCATTTTTCTGCAATTCTGGGTTCCATCCTCGTTTCTCTTCAGGACAGGTTGAGTCTTCGGACTGTCCTGGTGTGGATTCTGTGGTGGACAGGTTGCAGCAGATCTGGACTCATGTGGTGGACAATTTGACCTTGTCCCAGGAGAAGGCTCAACTTTTTGCTAATCGCAGACGCCGTGTGGGTCCCCGACTTCGTGTTGGGGATCTGGTTTGGTTATCTTCTCGTCATATTCCTATGAAGGTTTCCTCTCCTAAATTTAAACCTCGGTTTTATTGGTCCGTATAGGATTTCTGAGATTCTCAATCCTGTGTCCTTTCGTCTGACCCTCCCGGACTCCTTTTCCATACATAATGTATTCCATAGGTCGTTGTTGCGGAGATACGTGGCACCTATGGTTCCATCTGTTGAGCCTCCTGCCCCTGTTTTGGTGGAGGGGGAATTGGAGTATATTGTGGAGAAAATTTTGGATTCTCGTGTCTCTAGACGGAAACTCCAGTATCTGGTTAAATGGAAGGGTTATGCTCAGGAAGATAATTCCTGGGTTTTTGCCTCTGATGTCCATGCTCCAGATCTTGTTCGTGCCTTTCATGTGGCTCATCCTGGTCGGCCTGGGGGCTCTGGTGAGGGTTCGGTGACCCCTCCTCAAGGGGGGGGTACTGTTGTGAATTCTGTCTCTGAATTCACTCCTGTGGTCACAAGTGGTACTGCAGCTTCTGGGCTTCCTCCCTCAGGTGTTCTGGTGAGCTCGTTGGCTGCCTTGTTATTTAACTCCACCTGATTCTGTCTTCCTTGCTCCTTGTCAATGTTCCAGTGTTGGATCTGAGCTTCTGGATCTTTCCTGTGGCCTGCTGCTCTGCTTAGATAAGTTCTTCTTTGCTTTTGTTGCTGTTTTTTCTGTCCAGCTTGTCTATTCGTTTTTGCTGGAAGCTCTGAGACGCAAAGGGTGTACCGCCGTGCCGTTAGTTCGGCACGGTGGGTCTTTTTGCCCCCTTTGCGTGGTTTTTTGCTTTAGGGTTTTTTGTAGACTGCAAAGTTCTCTTTGCTATCCTCGCTCTATCTAGAATATCGGGCCTCACTTTGCTGAATCTATTTCATCCCTACGTTTTGTCTTTTCATCTTGCTAACAGTCATTATACTGTATGTGGGGGGCTGCCTTTTCCTTTGGGGTATTTCTCTGAGGCAAGTCAGGCTTGTATTTCTATCTTCAGGCTAGCCAGTTCCTCAGGCTGTGCCGAGTTGCATAGGTAGTGTCAGGCGCAATCCACAGCTGCCTTTAGTTGTGTTTAGGATAGGTTCAGGTATTGCGGTCTACAGAGATTCCACGTCTCAGAGCTCGTTCTAATGTTTTTGGGTTATTGTCAGATCACTGTATGTGCTCTGATTTCTGCACACTGTGTTACTGGATTGCCTACATAACAGTGGCAGGCATTGAAGGATGTCAGCGCATAGACTAAACATTGGTGGAGCTGTGAGATAATTTTGCAAGTGGTAGAGCACTGTTTGAGCTGGGGGGGGGAACTGTCTTGTGGCTGGCGGTACAGGCCCAGGGCCCCTCATATTACAACGGTGTGTCTGACGTTGGGTGCGCACCACCACCGCCAGAGACACTTTATTGTACTAGGAGGGACCCAGTGGCAGTGCCGTCGACCAAAAGCGGGCACACCCACCTCTTCAGACAAACAGCACTCTCACGGGTGCTGTCGCCAAGTGGCGATACCACGGCCCCGTGTGGGGAGTTTGGCCATTTAGTGAGGTGTAAACATGTCGTATGCTGGACAATCAGGTGCAGAAAATTACGAGATTGGAAAAGGCATTCAGAATAGTCCACAGGCAAGACCTTTTCATAGGAAATCTAGGTGTCAGCCGGGCAAGGTGGGGCAAAAGATTTCGAAATCCAGTTGTGGTTCATTTTAATGAAGGTTAGATCATCTACATTTTGGGTAGCCAGACGAGTCCTTTTTTCTGTTAGTATTGAACCTGCAGCACTGAATACTCTTTCTGATAGGACACTAGCTGCCGGGCAAGCAAGCTCCTGCAATGCATATTCTGCCAATTCTGGCCAGGTGTCTAATTTTGATGCCCAGTAATCAAATGGGAATGACGGTTGAGGGAGAACATCGATAAGGGATGAAAAATAGTTTGTAACCATACTGGACAAATGTTGTCTCCTGTCACTTTGAATTGATGCTGCAGTACCTGTCCTGTCTGCGGTCATAGCAAAATCACTCCACAACCTGGTCAGAAAACCCCTCTGGCCAACGCCACTTCTGATTTCTGCCCCTCTAACTCCTCTGGTCTGCTGGCCCCTGCAGCTCGTGTGAGAACGATCACGGGCGCAGTGTGCAGGGAATGCCAGAAGCAAACGGTCAACAAGAGTTGATTGTTTGGTTGCTAATATTAGTTCCAAGTTCTCATGTGGCATTATATTTTGCAATTTGCCTTTATAGCGAGGATCAAGGAGGCAGGCCAACCAGTAATCGTCATCGTTCATCATTTTAGTTATGCGTGTGTCCCTTTTGAGGATACGTAAGGCATAATCCGCCATGTGGGCCAAAGTTCCAGTTCTCAAATCTGCGGTTGTGCTTGGTTGAGGGGCAGTTTCAGGCAAATCCACGTCACTTGTGTCCCTCCAAAAACCAGAACCCGGCCTTGCCGCGCCACCAATTTCCAGTGGCCCCGGAAAAGCTTCCTCATTAAAAATATAATCATCCCCATCATCCTCCTCGTCCTCCTCCTCCTCTTCGCCCGCTAACTCGTCCTGTACACTGCCCTGGCCAGACAATGGCTGACTGTCATCAAGGCTTTCCTCTTCCTCAGCTGCAGACGCCTGATCCTTTATGTGCGTCAAACTTTGCATCAGCAGACGCATTAGGGGGATGCTCATGCTTATTATGGCGTTGTCTGCACTAACCAGCCGTGTGCATTCCTCAAAACACTGAAGGACTTGACACATGTCTTGAATCTTCGACCACTGCACACCTGACAACTCCATGTCTGCCATCCTACTGCCTGCCCGTGTATGTGTATCCTCCCACAAAAACATAACAGCCCGCCTCTGTTCGCACAGTCTCTGAAGCATGTGCAGTGTTGAGTTCCACCTTGTTGCAACGTCTATGATTAGGCGATGCTGGGGAAGGTTCAAAGAACGCTGATAGGTCTGCATACGGCTGGAGTGTACGGGCGAACGGCGGATATGTGAGCAAAGTCCACGCACTTTGAGGAGCAGGTCTGATAACCCCGGATAACTTTTCAGGAAGCACTGCACCACCAGGTTTAAGGTGTGAGCCAGGCAAGGAATGTGTTTCAGTTGGGAAAGGGAGATGGCAGCCATGAAATTCCTTCCGTTATCACTCACTACCTTGCCTGCCTCAAGATCTACAGTGCCCAGCCACGACTGCGTTTCTTTCTGCAAGAACTCGGACAGAACTTCCGCGGTGTGTCTGTTGTCGCCCAAACATTTCATAGCCAATACAGCCTGCTAACGTTTGCCAGTAGCTGCCCCATAATGGGAGACCTGGTGTGCAACAGTGGCAGCTGCGGATGGAGTGGTTGTGCGACTGCGGTCTGTGGACGAGCTCTCGCTTCTGCAGGAGGACGAAGAGGAGGAGGAGGGGGTGCGAACGGCTACAGCCAACTGTTTCCTAGACCGTGGGCTAGGCAGAACTGTCCCAAACTTGCTGTCCCCTGTGGACCCTGCATCCACAACATTCACCCAGTGTGCCGTGATGGACACGTAACGTCCCTGGCCATGCCTACTGGTCCATGCATCTGTTGTCAGGTGCACCTTTGTGCTCACAGATTGCCTGAGTGCATGGACGATGCGCTCTTTAACATGCTGGTGGAGGGCTGGGATGGCTTTTCTGGAAAAAAAGTGTCGACTGGGTAGCTCGTAGCGTGGTACAGCATAGTCCATCAGGGCTTTGAAAGCTTCGCTTTCAACTAACCGGTAGGGCATCATCTCTAACGAGATTAGTCTAGCTATGTGGGCGTTCAAACCCTGTGTACGCGGATGCGAGGCTAAGTACTTCCTTTTTCTAACCATAGTCTCATGTAGGGTGAGCTGGACTGGAGAGCTGGAGATCGTGGAACTAGCGGGGGTGCCGGTGGACATGGCAGACTGAGAGACGGTGGGAGATAGTATTGTTGCCGCCGGTGCCCTAGATGCAGTGTTTCCTACTACGAAACTGGTGATTCCCTGACCCTGACTGCTTTGGCCTGGCAAAGAAACCTGCACAGATACTGCAGGTGGTGCGGAAAATGGTGGCCCTACACTGCCGGAAGGGATGTTGCGTTGCTGACTAGCTTCATTGGCCGAGGGTGCTACAACCTTAAGGGACGTTTGGTAGTTAGTCCAGGCTTTCAAATGCATGGTGGTTAAATGTCTATGCATGCAACTTGTATTGAGACTTTTCAGATTCTGTCCTCTGCTTAAGGTAGTTGAACATTTTTGACAGATGACTTTGCGCTGATCAATTGGATGTTGTTTAAAAAAATGCCAGACTGCACTCTTTCTAGCATCGGATACCTTTTCAGGCATTGCAGACTGAGCTTTAACCGGATGGCCACGCTGTCCTCCAACAGGTTTTGGCTTTGCCACACGTTTTGGGCAAGATACGGGCCCGGCAGATGGAACCTGTTGCGATGTTGATGCCTGCTGCGGCCCCTCCTCCTCCGCTTCAGAACTGCTGCCGCCTGCACCCTGTTCCCCCAATGGCTGCCAATCGGGGTCAAGAACTGGGTCATCTATTACCTCTTCTTGTAGCTCGTGTGCAACTTCGTCTGTGTCACCGTGTCGGTCGGTGGTATAGCGTTCGTGATGGGGCAACATAGTCTCATCAGGGTCTGATTCTTGATCATTACCCTGCGAGGGCAATGTTGTGGTCTGAGTCAAAGGACCAGCATAGTAGTCTGGCTGTGGCTGTGCATCAGTGCACTCCATGTCAGATTCAACTTGTAATGGGCAT
Source organism: Ranitomeya imitator (assembly GCF_032444005.1). NCBI lineage: Eukaryota > Metazoa > Chordata > Amphibia > Anura > Dendrobatidae > Ranitomeya > Ranitomeya imitator. Next base: position 410,144,538 of record NC_091282.1, on the reverse strand, counting down.
GGACTGTTAACTGCTTCACTTTCTAAGCCAGGGACGGTATGTGTAAAGAGCTCCATGGAGTAACCCGTTGTGTCGCCTGCTGCATTCTTCTCTGTTGTTGTTTTTGCTGAAGAGGACAAGGAAGCGACTTGTCCCTGACCGTGAACATCCACTAACGACGCGCTGCTTTGACATTTACCAGTTTCACGAGAGGAGGCAAAAGAGCTAGAGGCTGAGTCAGCAAGATAAGCCAAAACTTGCTCTTGCTGCTCCGGCTTTAAAAGCGGTTTTCCTACTCTCAGAAAAGGGAGCGTTCGAGGCCTTGTGTAGCCAGACGACGAACCTGGCTCCACAGCTCCAGACTTAGGTGCAATATTTTTTTTCCCACGACCAGCTGATGCTCCACCACTACCACTACCCTCATTACCAGCTGACAATGAACGCCCCCGGCCACGACCTCTTCCACCAGACTTCCTCATTGTTTTAAAAACGTAAACAAACTAACGGTATTTGTTGCTGTCACACAACTTACACGGTGAGCTATAACTTCAGTATGATTTAGCTACCCCTTTACAGGTGAGTGAGACCACAACGAAAATCAGGCACAATGTTACACACTCTGTTGTTGGTGGCAACAAATGAGAGAGATGCCACACACGCAGGACTGTCACTGAAGCACAAATGTAAATATTAATCTCCCACTGATTTGATTTTTTTTTTTTTTTTCAGGGAGACTTTAGGAAAAAAAAATAATAGAATAAAATGATTTTTTTCAGGAAGAATTTAGAAACCAAATAAAATAAAATGATTTTTTCAGGGAGAATTTAGAAAACAAATAAAACAAAAAAAGGCTTTCTATGGCCTACTGAGTGAGAGATGACGCACACAGGAGTCAGGAGTGGCACACAAGCCCAGAGGACAATATTTATCTCCCACTGATTGATGTAGTGATTTTTTCAGGTAGATTTTGGAACCCAAATCAAGATAAAAAAATAATAGGCTTTCTATGGCCCACAATTGGAGAGAGAGAGAGAGATGGCACACCCAGGAGTCAAGACTGGCACACAAGCAGAAAGGGCAATATTAATCTCCCACTGATTTGTTTTTTTTTGTTTTTTCAGGGAGACTTTAGGAAAAAAAATAATAGAATAAAATGATTTTTTCAGGAAGAATTTAGAAACCAAATAAAATGAAATGATTTTTTCAGGGAGAATTTAGAAAACAAATAAAACAAAAAAAGGCTTTCTATGGCCCACTGAGTGAGAGATGACGCACACAGGAGTCAGGAGTGGCACACAAGCCCAGAGGCCAATATTTATCTCCCACTGATTGATGTAGTGATTTTTTCAGGTAGATTTTGGAACCCAAATCAAGCTAAAAAAATAATAGGCTTTCTGTGGCTCACAATTGAAGAGAGAGAGAGAGATGGCACACCCAGGAGTCAAGACTGGCACACAAGCAGAAAGGGCAATATTAATCTCCCACTGATTTGTTTTTTTTTTTTTTCAGGGAGACTTTAGGAAAAAAAAAAATAGAATAAAATGATTTTTTTCAGGAAGAATTTAGAAACCAAATAAAATAAAATGATTTTTTCAGGGAGAATTTAGAAAACAAATAAAACAAAAAAAGGCTTTCTATGGCCCACTGAGTGAGAGATGACGCACACAGGAGTCAGGAGTGGCACACAAGCCCAGAGGCCAAAATTTATCTCCCACTGATTGATGTAGTGATTTTTTCAGGTAGATTTTGGAACCCAAATCAAGCTAAAAAAATAATAGGCTTTCTATGGCCCACAATTGGAGAGAGAGAGAGAGATGGCACACCCAGGAGTCAAGACTGGCACACAAGCAGAAAGGGCAATATTAATCTCCCACTGATTTGTTTTTTTTTTTTTTTTCAGGGAGACTTTAGGAAAAAAAAATAATAGAATAAAATGATTTTTTCAGGAAGAATTTAGAAACCAAATAAAATAAAATGATTTTTTCAGGGAGAATTTAGAAAACAAATAAAACAAAAAGGCTTTCTATGGCCCACTGAGTGAGAGATGACGCACACAGGAGTCAGGAGTGGCACACAAGCCCAGAGGCCAATATTTATCTCCCACTGATTGATTTATTGATTATTTCAGGTAGAATTTAGAACCCAAATCAACCAAAAACATAAATAGGCTTTCTATGGCCCACTATTTGTGAAAGAGATGGCACGCTCAGGACTGGCACACAAGCCCAGAGGCCAATATTAATCTCCCACTTTTAATTTTTTTTCAGGGAAAATTTATAAACCCAATAAAAAAATAAATAAATAGGCTTTCTATGGCCCACTATCTGAGAGAGAGAGATGGCACGCTTAGGACTGGCACACAAGCCCAAAGGCCAATATTAATCTCCCTTTTTTTTTTTCAGGGAGAATTTATAAAACCAAAAAAAAAAAAAATAAATAGGCTTTCTATGGCCCACTATTTGTGAGAGAGATGGCACGCTCAGGACTGGCACACAAGCCCAGAGGCCAATATTAATCTCCCACTTTTTTTTTTTTGTTCCAGGGAAAATTTATAAACCCAATAAAAAAAATAATAAATAGGCTTTCTATGGCCCACTATCTGAGAGAGAGAGATGGCACGCTTAGGACTGGCACACAAGCCCAAAGGCCAATATTAATCTCCCTTTTTTTTTTCAGGGAGAATTTATAAAACCAAAAAATAAAAAATAAATAGGCTTTCTATGGCCCACTATTTGTGAGAGAGATGGCACGCTCAGGACTGGCACACAAGCCCAGAGGCCAATATTAATCTCCCACCTTTTTTTTTTTTTGTTCCAGGGAAAATTTATAAACCTAATAAAAAAAATAATAAATAGGCTTTCTATGGCCCACTATCTGAGAGAGAGAGATGGCACGCTTAGGACTGGCACACAAGCCCAAAGGCCAATATTAATCTCCCACTGATTGATTTATTGATTTTTTCAGGTAGAATTTAGAACCCAAATAAAGCAAAAAAAAAAAAATGGGCTTTCTATGGCCCACTGAGAGAGTGATGATGCACACAGGAGTCAGGAGTGGCACACAAGCCCTGAGGCCAATATTTTTCTCCCACTGATTGATGTAGTGATTTTTTCAGGTAGATTTTAGAAACCAAATCAAGCAAAAAAATAAATAGGCTTTCTATGGCCCACTGACTGAGAGATGGCACACACAGGGATGGCACTCTAGCAGAAATGTCAATCTTAATCTCCCACAAAAAAAAAAAAAAAAAAAAACAGGGAGTGTCCAACAATTACTATCTCCCTGCAGTAATCTCAGCCAGGTATGGCAGGCAGCAATAAGGAGTGGACTGATGCACAAATTAAATAAAAAGTGTGGACAAACAAACAGGATAGCAGTGCAGAAAGGAAGGAACAAGAGGATTTGTGCTTTGAAAAAAGCAGTTGGTTTGCACAGCGGCGTACACACAGCAATGCAGCTATCAGGGAGCCTTCTAGGGCAGCCCAATGAGCTACAGCGCTGAGGGGAAAAAAAAAAAATGTAGCTTCCACTGTCCCTGCACAACGAAGGTGGTGTTGGGCAGTGGAAATCGCTACAGCACAAGCGGTTTGGTGGTTAATGGACCCTGCCTTACGCTATCCCTGCTTCTGACGAAGTGGCAGCAACCTCTCCCTAAGCTCAGATCAGCAGCAGTAACATGGCGGTCGGCGGGAACGCCCCTTTATAGCCCCTGTGACGCCGCAGACAGCAAGCCAATCACTGCAATGCCCTTCTCTAAGATGGTGGGGACCAGGACCTATGTCATCACGCTGCCCACACTCTGCGTTTACCTTCATTGGCTGAGAAATGGCGCTTTTCGCGTCATTGAAATGCGACTTTGGCGCGAAAGTCGCGTACCGCATGGCCGACCCCGCACAGGGGTCGGATCGGGTTTCATAAAACCCGACTTTGCCAATAGTCGGCGACTTTTGAAAATGAACGACCCATTTCGCTCAACCCTAGTGTTGAGTTCCACCATGTTGCAACGTCTATGATTAGGCGATGCTGGGGAAGGTTCAAAGAACGCTGATAGGTCTGCATACGGCTGGAGTGTACGGGCGAACGGCGGATATGTGAGCAAAGTCCACGCACTTTGAGGAGCAGGTCGGATAACCCCGGATAACTTTTCAGGAAGCACTGCACCACCAGGTTTAAGGTGTGAGCCAGGCAAGGAATGTGTTTCAGTTGGGAAAGGGAGATGGCAGCCATGAAATTCCTTCCGTTATCACTCACTACCTTGCCTGCCTCAAGATCTACAGTGCCCAGCCACGACTGCGTTTCTTTCTGCAAGAACTCGGACAGAACTTCCGCGGTGTGTCTGTTGTCGCCCAAACACTTCATAGCCAATACAGCCTGCTGACGTTTGCCAGTAGCTGCCCCATAATGGGAGACCTGGTGTGCAACAGTGGCAGCTGCGGATGGAGTGGTTGTGCGACTGCGGTCTGTGGACGAGCTCTCGCTTCTGCAGGAGGACGAGGAGGAGGAGGAGGGGGTGCGAACGGCTACAGCCAACTGTTCCCTAGACCGTGGGCTAGGCAGAACTGTCCCGAAATTGCTGTCCCCTGTGGACCCTGCATCCACAACATTCACCCAGTGTGCCGTGATGGACACGTAACGTCCCTGGCCGTGCCTACTGGTCCATGCATCTGTTGTCAGGTGCACCTTTGTGCTCACAGATTGCCTGAGTGCATGGACGATGCGCTCTTTAACATGCTGGTGGAGGGCTGGGATGGCTTTTCTGGAAAAAAAGCGTCGACTGGGTAGCTCGTAGCGTGGTAAAGCGTAGTCCATCAGGGCTTTGAAAGCTTCGCTTTCAACTAACCGGTAGGGCATCATCTCTAACGAGATTAGTCTAGCTATGTGGGCGTTCAAACCCTGTGTACGCGGATGCGAGGCTAAGTACTTCCTTTTTCTAACCATAATCTCATGTAGGGTGAGCTGGACTGGAGAGCTGGAGATCGTGGAACTAGCGGGGGTGCCGGTGGACATGGCAGACTGAGAGACGGTGGGAGATGGTATTGTTGCCGCCGGTGCCCTAGATGCAGTGTTTCCTACTACAAAACTGGTGATTCCCTGACCCTGACTGCTTTGGCCTGGCAAAGAAACCTGCACAGATACTGCAGGTGGTGCGGAAAATGGTGGCCCTACACTGCCGGAAGGGATGTTGCGTTGATGACTAGCTTCATTGGCCGAGGGTGCTACAACCTTAAGGGACGTTTGGTAGTTAGTCCAAGCTTGCAAATGCATGGTGGTTAAATGTCTATGCATGCAACTTGTATTGAGACTTTTTAGATTCTGCCCTCTGCTTAAGGTAGTTGAACATTTTTGACAGATGACTTTGCGCTGATCAATTGGATGTTGTTTAAAAAAATGCCAGACTGCACTCTTTCTAGCATCGGATACCTTTTCAGGCATTGCAGACTGAGCTTTAACCGGATGGCCACGCTGTCCTCCAACAGGTTTTGGCTTTGCCACGCGTTTTGGGCAAGATACGGGCCCGGCAGATGGAACCTGTTGCGATGTTGATGCCTGCTGCGGCCCCTCCTCCTCCGCTTCAGAACTGCTGCCGCCTGCACCCTGTTCCCCCAATGGCTGCCAATCGGGGTCAAGAACTGGGTCATCTATTACCTCTTCTTGTAGCTCATGTGCAACTTCGTCTGTGTCACCGTGTCGGTCGGTGGTATAGCGTTCGTGATGGGGCAACATAGTCTCATCAGGGTCTGATTCTTGATCATTACCCTGCGAGGGCAATGTTGTGGTCTGAGTCAAAGGACCAGCATAGTAGTCTGGCTGTGGCTGTGCATCAGTGCACTCCATGTCAGATTCAACTTGTAATGGGCATGGACTGTTAACTGCTTCACTTTCTAAGCCAGGGACGGTATGTGTAAAGAGCTCCATGGAGTAACCCGTTGTGTCGCCTGCTGCATTCTTCTCTGTTGTTGTTTTTGCTGAAGAGGACAAGGAAGCGATTTGTCCCTGACCGTGAACATCCACTAACGACGCGCTGCTTTGACATTTACCAGTTTCATGAGAGGAGGCAAAAGAGCTAGAGGCTGAGTCAGCAAGATAAGCCAAAACTTGCTCTTGCTGCTCCGGCTTTAAAAGCGGTTTTCCTACTCCCAGAAAAGGGAGCGTTCGAGGCCTTGTGTAGCCAGACGACGAACCTGGCTCCAGAGCTCCAGACTTAGGTGCAATATTTTTTTTCCCACGACCACCTGATGCTCCACCACTACCACTACCCTAATTACCAGCTGACAATGAACGCCCCCGGCCACGACCTCTTCCACCAGACTTCCTCATTGTTTTAAAAACGTAACCAAACTAACGGTATTTGTTGCTGTCACACAACTTACACGGTGAGCTATAACTTCAGTATGATTTAGCTACCCCTTTACAGGTGGGTGAGACCACAACGAAAATCAGGCACAATGTTACACACTCTGTTTTTGGTGGCACCAAATGAGAGAGATGCCACACACGCAGGACTGTCACTGAAGCACAAATGTAATATTAATCTCCCACTGTTTTTTTTTTTTTTTTTTTTTTTTTATTTTCAGGGAGACTTTAGAAATAAAATAAAATGATTTTTTCAGGAAGAATTTAGAAACCAAGTAAAATAAAATGATTTCTTCAGGGAGAATTTAGAAAACAAATAAAACAAAAAATAGGCTTTCTATGGCCCACTGAGTGAGAGATGACGCGCACAGGAGTCAGGAGTGGCACACAAGCCCAGAGGCCAATATTTTTCTCCCAATGATTGATGTAGTGATTTTTTCAGGTTGATTTTGGAACCCAAATCAAGCTACAAAAATAATAGGCTTTCTATGGCCCACAATTGGAGAGAGAGAGAGAGAGAGATGGCACACCCAGGAGTCAAGACTGGCACACAAGCAGAAAGGGCAATATTAATCTCCCACTGATTTTTTTTTTTTTTCAGGGAGACTTAAAAAAAAAAATAATAAAAAAAAATGATTTTTTCAGGAAGAATTTAGAAACCAAATAAAATAAAATGATTTTTTCAGGGAGAATTTAGAAAACAAATAAAACAAAAAATAGGCTTTCTATGGCCCACTGAGTGAGAGATGACGCACACAGGAGTCAGGAGTGGCACACAAGCCCAGAGGCCAATATTTTTCTCCCAATGATTGATGTAGTGATTTTTTCAGGTAGATTTTGGAACCCAAATCAAGCAAAAAAAATAATAGGCTTTCTATGGCCCACAATTGGAGAGAGAGAGAGAGATGGCACACCCAGGAGTCAAGACTGGCACACAAGCAGAAAGGGCAATATTAATCTACCACTGATTTTTTTTTTTTTTTTTCAGGGAGACTTTAGAAAAAAAAAATAATAGAATAAAATGATTTTTTCAGGAAGAATTTAGAAACCAAATAAAATAAAATGATTTTTTCAGGGAGAATTTAGAAAACAAATAAAACAAAAAATAGGCTTTCTATGGCCCACTGAGTGAGAGATGACGCACACAGGAGTCAGGAGTGGCACACAAGCCCAGAGGCCAATATTTTTCTCCCAATGATTGATGTAGTGATTTTTTCAGGTAGATTTTGGAACCCAAATCAAGCAAAAAAAATAATAGGCTTTCTATGGCCCACAATTGGAGAGAGAGAGAGAGATGGCACACCCAGGAGTCAAGACTGGCACACAAGCAGAAAGGGCAATATTAATCTCCCACTGATTTTTTTTTTTTTTCAGGGAGACTTTAGAAAAAAAAAATAATAGAATAAAATGATTTTTTCAGGAAGAATTTAGAAACCAAATAAAATAAAATGATTTTTTCAGGGAGAATTTAGAAAACAAATAAAACAAAAAATAGGCTTTCTATGGCCCACTGAGTGAGAGATGACGCACACAGGAGTCAGGAGTGGCACACAAGCCCAGAGGCCAATATTTTTCTCCCAATGATTGATGTAGTGATTTTTTCAGGTAGATTTTGGAACCCAAATCAAGCAAAAAAAATAATAGGCTTTCTATGGCCCACAATTGGAGAGAGAGAGAGATGGCACACCCAGGAGTCAAGACTGGCACACAAGCAGAAAGGGCAATATTAATCTCCCACTGATTTTTTTTTTTTCAGGGAGACTTTAGAAAAAAAAAATAATAGAATAAAATGATTTTTTCAGGAAGAATTTAGAAACCAAATAAAATAAAATGATTTTTTCAGGGAGAATTTAGAAAACAAATAAAACAAAAAATAGGCTTTCTATGGCCCACTGAGTGAGAGATGACGCACACAGGAGTAAGGAGTGGCACACAAGCCCAGAGGCCAATATTTATCTCCCACGGATTGATTTATTGATTTTTTCAGGTAGAATTTAGAACCCAAATCAACCAAAAAAATAAATAGGCTTTCTATGGCTCACTATCTGAGAGAGAGAGATGGCACGCTTAGGACTGGCACACAAGCCCAAAGGCCAATATTAATCTCCCACTTTTTTTCTTTTTTTTCAGGGAAAATTTATAAACCCAATAAAAAAAATAATAAATAGGCTTTCTATGGCCCACTATCTGAGAGAGAGAGATGGCACGCTTAGGACTGGCACACAAGCCCAAAGGCCAATATTAATCTCCCTTTTTTTTTCAGGGAGAATTTATAAAACCAAAAAAAAAAAAAAAAAGGCTTTCTATGGCCCACTATTTGTGAGAGAGATGGCACGCTCAGGACTGGCACACAAGCCCAGAGGCCAATATTAATCTCCCACTTTTTTTTTTTTTTTTTTTTCAGGGAAAATTTATAAACCCAATAAAAAAAATAATAAATAGGCTTTCTATGGCCCACTATCTGAGAGAGAGAGATGGCACGCTTAGGACTGGCACACAAGCCCAAAGGCCAATATTAATCTCCCTTTTTTTTTTCAGGGAGAATTTATAAAACCAAAAAAAATAAAAATAAATAGGCTTTATATGGCCCACTATTTGTGAGAGAGATGGCACGCTTAGGACTGGCACACAAGCCCAAAGGCCAATATTAATCTCCCACTGATTGATTTATTGATTTTTTCAGGTAGAATTTAGAACCCAAATAAAGCAAAAAAAAAAAAATAGGCTTTCTATGGCCCACTGAGTGAGTGATGATGCACACAGGAGTCAGGAGTGGCACACAAGCCCTGAGGCCAATATTTTTCTCCCACTGATTGATGTAGTGATTTTTTCAGGTAGATTTTGGAACCCAAATCAAGCAAAAAAATAAATAGGCTTTCTATGGCCCACTGACTGAGAGATGGCACACACAGGAGTCAGGAGTGGCACACAAGCCCTGAGGCCAATATTTTTCTCCCACTGATTGATGTAGTGATTTTTTCAGGTAGATTTTAGAACCCAAATCAAGCAAAAAAATAAATAGGCTTTCTATGGCCAGTGAGAGATGGCACAGACAGGGATGGCACTCTAGCAGAAATGCCAATCTTAATCTCCCACAAAAAAAAAAAAAAAAAAAAAAAGGAACTGTCCTTCAATTACTATCTCCCTGCAGTAATCTCAGCCAGGTATGGCAGGCAGCAATAAGGAGTGGACTGATGCACAAATTAAATAAAAAGTGTGGACAAACAAACAAGACAGCTGTGCAGAAAGGAAGGAACAAGAGGATTTGTGCTTTGAAAAAAGCAGTTGGTTTGCACAGCGGCGTACACACAGCAATGCAGCTATCAGGGAGCCTTCTAGGGCAGCCCAATGAGCTACAGCGCTGAGAAAAAAAAAAAAAAAATGTAGCTTCCACTATCCCTGCACACCGAAGGTGGTGTTGGACAGTGCAAATCGCTACAGCACAAGCGGTTTGGTGGTTAATGGACCCTGCCTAACGCTATCCCTGCTTCTGACGAAGCGGCAGCAACCTCTCCCTAAGCTCAGATCAGCAGCAGTAACATGGCGGTCGGCGGGAACGCCCCTTTATAGCCCCTGTGACGCCGCAGACAGCAAGCCAATCACTGCAATGCCCTTCTCTAAGATGGTGGGGACCAGGACCTATGTCATCACGCTGCCCACACTCTGCGTTTACCTTCATTGGCTGAGAAATGGCGCTTTTCGCGTCATTGAAACGCGACTTTGGCGCGAAAGTCACGTACCGCATGGCCGACCCCGCATAGGGGTCGGATCGGGTTTCATGAAACCCGACTTTGCCAAAAGTCGGCGACTTTTGAAAATGAACGACCCGTTTCGCTCAACCCTAGTTCTGACTATTCAAGAGCCTCTTAGATGAAGAAAAGGTCAGAAGGAAGGGTGTTGCAAGTACTTAGCTTAATGAGTTGAGAACCACATAGTAGAGCTGAGAGAATAATAATACTTCATACAAATTTTATTTATGTAGCGCCAATGTATTCCACAGCACTTTCATATTAAGTGGAACATGTACAGACAATAAAGACATTACCGAGTAACACATAATTTAACAATTACAAGAGGAGTGAAGACCCTACCCACAAGTTTACAATTTGTAAGGAAATTGGAGGACACAGTAGGTAAAAAGTGCTTGTCATGTATGGTCCAGCCATAATTATAATAAAGAGGGGTTTTCAAATAAAGCGGCATGAGCCATTAGCCAGTATCTGTCTAACTACAGTTACCAAGAGCTACTGGACACTTGTATAAATAGATTTGTTTTTAAAGCACTCTTAAAATTGTGGGCACTCAGTATTCACTGAATTTTCTGGGGGAAGTGCATTCCATAAAACTGGCACAGCATGAGAGAAGTCTTGGAGACATAAATGGTAGGTTCGGAGAAAGACATGAGGGAGATGTATGATGGTGCAGAGAGAGACTGATTAATAGAGTTGCAGTAGTCCAGATGAGAATGAGTAAGAGCGACAGTATGAATTTTTGCAGTTTCAAAGGTGATAAAAGTTCAGATTCTGGAGATGTTTTTAAGATGCAGGTCATATGAGCTAGTGTGTAACTGTATATAGGGAATTAATGAAAGTACTGTATCGAATATGACCCAAGACAACGAGCATGATGCTTGAGAGTTATTGTTGAACCACAGGAAATTGCAATATCAGATATAATTAGGTTAGTTGAGGAAGGAAACACGAAAAGTTCAGTTTTGGAGAGATTCAGTTTTGGATATAGGAGCACATGATGCTAGAGACAGCCGACAGACAATCCCTGATAATTTATAGCATTGTAGGGAGGATGTCAGGAGAATATGTGTATAATTTGGTTGTCATTAGCATGTAGTTGGTACTGGAAGCCAAATCTGCTAGTGATTTGTTTAACAGGGGTAGTATATAGAGAGAAGATTGGCCGCGCGGCCGCCCATGTGACCGCTCGCGCGGCCAATCACCCGCGACATCACCGAAGGTCCTGGAAGGGCTGATTCTTAGGAAGGAAGGCTGTCGGAAGGAAGCAGGGCGCTTCCGAGGGTGAGTATATACCTAATAGGAATATACTCACCCTCGGAAGCGCCCTGCTTCCTTCCGACAGCCTTCCTTCCTAAGAATCAGCCCTTCCAGGACCTTCGGTGACGTCGCGGGTGACGTCGCGGCTTGTGATTGGCCGCGCGAGCGGTCACATGGGCGGCCGCGCGGCCAATCACAAGCCGCGACGTCACCGCGACGTCACGGCAAGGTCCTAGAAGCGCAGATTCGAAGGAGGAAGGCTGCCGGTTAGTACCAGGGCGCGTCAGAGGGTAAGTATTGCAATATTTTTTATTTTAATTCTATATTTTACACTTAAATATGGATCCCAGGGCCTGAAGGAGAGTTTCCGCTCCTTCAGACCCTGGGAACCATGGAAACCCAATGCACTGCATTGGGTTTCGAGTTTCGGCCGACCCCGACCCCGACTTTTTTATAGGATCGGCCGATTTCACTCGACCCGACTTTTCCAAAAGTCGGGTTTCGTGAAACCCGACCCGATCCTATAAAAGTGAAGGTCGCTCAACCCTAGTAAGAAGGAGTTGGTGATCCACAGTGTCAAATGCTGCATAGCGATCTAGGAGAATCAGCAAAGAGTAGTAGACAGTAGATTTAGCTGTTAATAGATCATTAGAGACTTTAGTAAGGGCATTTTCAGTGCAGTGTAAAGAACACAAACTGGACTGTAAAGAGCCAAGAAGAGCGTTATCTGGGAGATAGAGGATTATAGGAGAGTGGACTGAGCTTAGTTCAAGGAGTTCAGAGATGAAGGGAATATTAGAGACAGGTCTGTAGTTAGCAGAGCAGTTCTAGTTGAGAGACTTTTTTCTTTAGTAAAGGAATTATGCCAGTATGTTTGGAAGAGGAGGAAAAGATTCTAGAATAAAGACAGAGGTTAAATATTTTAGATAGGGGGCCAGTGACAGCTGGTGAGAGAGACGGAAGATGGGATGGAATAGGGTTATTGGTGCAGGTTGTAAGGTGAGAAGAAGCCAGGTGCCTGGTAGCTTCTTCTTCTGTGACAAGTTCAAAGGTGGAAAATGAACTTGAGGTGCGGTAGTGAAGGTGATCCAAACTGTGCGGGGATTGGGCAAAAATGTCAAGACAGATATTGTTGACTAGATGGTGGCCCGATTCTAATGCATCGGGTATTCTAGAATATGTATGTCCACGTAGTATAATGCACAGCCCACGTAGTATATTACCCAGCCACGTAGTATGTTGCCCAGGCACGTATTATATTGCCCAGCCACGTAATATATTGCCCAGTCACGTAGTATATTGCTCAGTCACGTAGTATATTGCCCAGTCACGTAGTATATTGCCCAGCCACGTAGTATATTGCCCAACTACGTAGTATATTGCCCAACTACGTAGTATATTGCCCAGTCACCTAGTATATTGCCCAGTCACGTAGTATATTGCCCAGTCACATAGTATATTGCCCAGTCACGTAGTATATTGCCCAGCCACGTAGTATATTGCCCAACCACGTAGTATATTGCCCAGCTACATAGTATATTGCCCAGTCAGGTAGTATATTGCCCAGTCACGTAGTATATTGCCCAGCCACGTAGTATATTGCCCAACCACATAGTATACTGCCCAGCTACGTTGTATATTGCTCAGTCACATATTATATTGCCCAGTCACGTAGTATATTGTCCAGTCACGTAGTATGTTGCCCAGTCACATAGTATATTGCCCAGCGACGTAGTATATTGCCACGTAATATAGTGCTCAATCACGTAGTATATTGCCCAGTCACGTAGTATACTGCCCAATCACGTAGTATATTGCCCAGTCACATAGTATATTGCCCAGTCACGTAGTATATTGCCCAGCGACATAGTATATTGCCCAGTCATGTAGTATATTGCCCAGCCACGTAGTAAATTGCCCAGTCACGTAGTATATTGCCCAGTCACGTAATATATTGCCCAGTCACATAGTATATTGCCCAGTCACGTAGGTATATAACACTGCCCATGCAGTATTTAGCAGTGTGTGCACCATATCCCTGTTAAAAAAAATATAATTAAAATAAAAAATAGTTATATACTCACCCCTGGGATCCAGCGAAGCTGTGTGATGCGGCCGCCATCTTCCGTTCCCAATATGCATTGCGAAATTACCCAGATGACTTAGTGGTCTCATGAGACCGCTAAGTCTTCTGGTAAGTTCATAATGCATCTCTGGGAACGGAAGATGGCGGCCGGTGCGAGCGCATCGTCCGACAACGGAAGGTGAGAATAGCAGGTTTTTCGTTTTTTTTAATTATTTTTAACATTACATCTTTTTACTATTGATGCTGCATAGGCAGCATCAATAGTAAAAACTTGGTCACACAGCAGCGGATACGGAGTGCTTTACCTGTGGCATAACACGGTCCGTTACCGCTGGCATTAACCCTGTGTGAGCGGTGACTGGAGGGGATTATGGAGCTGGCACTGACTGTGGGGAGTATGGAGCGGGGAGTATGGAGCGGGCGCCAGGGACACTGACTGCGGGGAGTATGGAGCGGAGTACCGGGGACACTGACTGCGGGGAGTATAGAGCGGGCACCGGGGACACAGACTGTGGGGAGTATGGAGCGGGCGCCGGGGACACTGACTCTTACTGCGGAGAGTATGGAGCGGGCACCGGGGACACTGACTGCAGGGAGTATGGAGCGGAGCACCGGGGACACTGACTGTGGGGAGCATGGAGCAGAGAGTATGGAGCGGAGCGCCGGGGACACTGACTGCGGGGAGTATGGAGCGGGCGACGGACACTGTGACTCTAGGCGAGGGACTAATCGGACTGTACCCGTCGTTGATTGGTCGTGGCAGCCATGACAGGCAGCTGCCGAGACCAATCAGCGATGCGGGATTTCCGTTACGGAAGTTGAGGACAGAAAGACAGAAGTACCCCTTGGACAATTATATATATAGATTTTTTTCTTGAAAATAACTGGACAAATTATCAGGGGTTTGTGATGAAGGCCTGTACTTAGGGTTCAGGAAGGAGTGGAAAAATTTGAAGAGTCGCTTTGGATTGTTTTATAGTGATTTGATGATGGTGAGCAGAGTTATACGTTTTGAGCACAAACTTATAGTGGATGAAGTCTTCTGCTGAAAGTGATACTCTTTCACTGATTTTCTCCACTCATAGTAACACTTGTTTCACGAAAATCATTCAATGTACACAGGATGCTGATCACACGACGAAGAAGCAAAACGCTGTTTGATCGGATGAAATTATCTTTTGCGGAACACAAAAGATGATTGTTCTTGAGTCGGTGCATTGTCTTATGCAACTCATAGGTTAAAAACAAAAAAATCCTGATACCTTACTGATCACCTGTGCCAGCACCTTTGCTGCCTTCGGTATCCGCCACTCAGTCCTGAGAGCCATTTCTTTCCACAGTTGCGAGCCGATGTCTGCACATTGTAAGATTGTGATGCACATTGTGATGTTACATTGTGCCAAAACTTCCTAGGCTCGGTTGTGGCATGAATATCTGTTCTAAAGACACCATCATGAGACTGCAGAAATAAGGGGCCCTGACGACTAGTGTTGAGCGATACCGTCTGATACTTGAAAGTATCGGTATCGGATAGTATCGGCCGATACCCGAAAAATATCGGATATCGCCGATACCGATATCCGATACCAATACAAGTCAATGGGACATCAAGTATCGGAAGGTATTCTCATGGTTCCCAGGGTCTGAAGGAGAGGAAACTCTCCTTCAGGCCCTGGGATCCATAGGGATGTGTAAAATAAATAATTAAAATAAAAAATATTGATATATTTACCTCTCCGGCGGCCCCTGAACTCAGCGCGGGTAACCGGCAGGCTTCTTTGTTCAAAATCAGCGCTTTTAGGACCTGAGAATCACGTCCCGGCTTCTGATTGGTCGCGGGCCGCCCATGTGACCGCCACGCGACCAATCACAAGCCGCGACGTCACCGCAAGCTATTAGCGCGCTCATTTTTGAAAAATGAGCGCGTTAATGACTTTCAAAGACGTAGCGGCTTGTGATTGGTCGCGGCCACGCGACCAATCACAAGCCGCGACGTCACCGCAAGCTATTAACGCGCTCATTTTTAAAAATGAGCGCGTTAATGACTTTCAAAGACGTAGCGGCTTGTGATTGGTCGCGTGGCCGCGACCAATCACAAGCCGCGACGTCACCGCAAGCTATTAACGCGCTCATTTTTAAAAATGAGCGCGTTAATGACTTTCAAAGACATAGCGGCTTGTGATTGGTCGCGTGGCCGCGACCAATCACAAGCCGCGACGTCACCGCAAGCTATTAACGCGCTCATTTTTAAAAATGAGCGCGTTAATGGCTTTCAAAGACGTCGCGGCTTGTGATTGGTCGCGGCCACGCGACCAATCACAAGCCGCGACGTCTTTGAAAGCCATTAACGCGCTCATTTTTAAAAATGAGCGCGTTAATAGCTTGCGGTGACGTCGCGGCTTATGATTGGTCGCGGCCACGCGACCAATCACAAGCCGCTATGTCTTTGAAAGTCATTAACGCGCTCATTTTTAAAAATGAGCGCGTTAATAGCGTGGCCGCGACCAATCACAAGCCGCTACGTCTTTGAAAGTCATTAACGCGCTCATTTTTCAAAAATGAGCGCGCTAATAGCTTGCGGTGACGTCGCGGCTTGTGATTGGTCGCGTGGCGGTCACATGGGCGGCCCGCGACCAATCAGAAGCTGGGACGTGATTCTCAGGTCCTAAAAGCGCTGATTTTGAACAACGAAGCCTGCCGGTTACCCGCGCTGAATCCAGGGGCCGCCGGAGAGGTAAATATATCAATATTTTTTATTTTAATTCTTTATTTTACACATCTCTATGTATCCGATACCGATACCCGATACCACAAAAGTATCGGATCTCGGTATCGGAATTCCGATACCGCAAGTATCGGCCGATACCCGATACTTGCGGTATCGGAATGCTCAACACTACTGACGACTGAACAATGGGCGGCAGCAGTGTCAGAGAAAGTGAGTGGTAAGATGAATATTAAAGTTTGCTTTTTATTCTTTGCACTAGATGGCAGCCCGATTCTAAAGAATCGGGAGTCTAGAATCCATATATACTTTATTTATTCAAATGTAAGAATAATACAATTAATAAATAATAGTAAGAAAGAACAAAAATAATAGGCAGTATATGGAGAAAACACCAAACAAAAGTTCAAAATTGGTGTGAAAATGTCACTGAACCACTTCACAACTAAATATATATAGTTTTGGTAAATGGTATTATCATTTTTTGACGAAATTCGGCAGGAGCTTGAAGAGCAACGTCACTGGGCCCGCCTCCACGCAGTAGAAACTTGCTGTGAGGTAAAAATTCAAAAATCACACCAAAATGGCGGGCGGAGTGTGTCACAGTACGGCACGTTCTGATTGGTCGCTCGCAGCAGGCGGCAACCAATCAGACACTGGACACTGTTGACGTCACTTATCTCCGGACATTAGCTCCGGACAAAGCCACGGAAGTTGGCACAAATTGCAGGAAGTAGTATTCTAGGCAATTAATCTCCGGACATTAGCTCCGGACATTAGCTCCGGACATTAGCTCCGGACATTAGCTCCGGACATTAGCTCTGGACAAAGCCACGGAAGTTGGCACAAATTGCAGGAAGTAGTATTCTAGGCAATTATATATTAGATGTTACCTTTATTATGTTTTTGTGGTGTGGAGAAACCTCAAAGCCTAAGGGTATGTGTCCACGTTCAGGATTGCATCAGGATTTGGTCAGGATTTTACGTCAGTATTTGTAAGCCAAAACCAGGAGTGGAACAATTAGAGGAAAAGTATAATAGAAACATATGCACCACTTCTGCATTTATCACCCACTCCTGGTTTTGGCTTACATAAAATCCTGACCAAATCCTGATGCAATCCTGAACGTGGACACATACCCTTATAGGGAATATTCAGTCCGCTGCAAATCCAATTTCAAGTATACTCCACCCAATTTGGTGAATTTTGTCAAATCCGCTCATCTTTGATGCCTAACATAAAACTTAATTTTATTGTTAGAATTTACAAAAATTAACATTTCCCAAACACCACAAATTTATGACCTCTTGCACAACCAAATGACAGTTCCATGTTGTTTGTAGAAAAGAATAAAGCGCTACTTGGAAGTACCAATTTATAGCACTTACAACTCTACAACATCTAATGTGGCTTAAGTTAATAAATAGAATTTAGCTGCATTAATTTGCCCCATGTGCTTTGTTGAGCTCTTATGTACACATTAATTAATTATTGTGAATTGCAGTGTTTTCTTTATTTCCCAATATTTATCCATATAAGATGTAATGATTTAATTTTACTGCTATGAATTGTAAATTACATCTGTTATAATATTAAGTGCATTAATACATTTATAGTTAGATATGATAATTTGCATTTATTCAATGATGAAAATAAATTATGTGTTTACTGCCAAAGAGTAACAAAATCCTTTGAATAATGTAAAGTTCAAGTTGAAGGTCAGTTATTATCTCTTAATAGGAGTACAATTAGATATAGCACAGTTTCCATGTGTTAACAACTTGTGATGTGAATGTGAAGGTATTAAGAATGAATTGTCTAATATAGAATAAGACATACCGCGCTACAAGTGCCTAAGGTTACTTTTCAACTCAACAACTCCGTGGTCCTAAAAAAATCATACACCATCCCATGCACGGAGGTTGATACCACCACCTGCTGCACAATTGTCTAGTATAGTAAGGTCATAAAAAATTGACACAGAAGTTACAAGTGGTATAATTATAAATCACTAAACTGCTTAGCAATTTTAGCAATTCTTCCTCTAAAATAAGTTCTTGACTTTTGTCTTTAGTTACATTATTAATAATTTTATTAAGTTGCTCAATAGTAAAAGCAGGCAATGTATTGATATGTAATTAGTCATATTTTGTTCAAGAGTTGGCAAAAATATGAATGACAACGTCTTCTTTATGACTGCCATATTGGTGATCAATCTGTACTTGCCCCACTATTCTCCCATGAAACATTGGTATGATTAAAAATAATTTGAAAACAGTTTATTCTTACTTTACCTTACATTTAGTTTCGTTCTCATAGCTCTTCTTCAGGCCTTGCTGCATAGATTCTGGCATTGTGAACCCATCAAAGAAAAATTGTTGAGATCATGTGTAAATTAACTATATAACCAGTTATTTCTAAGGGTTTGAAATTAACAGATAAGGGTTAAATTCCTAATTTTTATTGGGGCAGTAATATGTTAGGCTGGCCACAAAAATTAGATAGCTGTCAGTCCTATACTAGTTTGATCAACGTGCATGTGTAGAAGGAAACATTCTTTACCATGATCACAACTGTGGGACCGAGGGCTGGCTGCTGTGCCGAGAGAGGGTGGAGTAGCTTGAACATTACAAACTGCTGGATTGTGAGTGCAGTGCAGGTGTAGATGTTATGGTTGAGAAAGGAGGGGTGTGCTTGCCAAAACATAAACAGCAGGCATCTCCACTTCCAAAACAGCTGATGGGCTCTCACTCACCCTGACTGTTGGAGGTAAACAAGTGGAGATTCTGCGGCCAGAAATTTGTGTGAGAACACTTCCATGGTGATGGAGAAGGAAGAAGCAGCAGAAGTGGTTGGTGGGGCGGTCGGTGGTTGGCTTTTTCCCACTCTTGTTAGATGTACCCTTCCCCTCTTTTTACCAGCTGTTTCATTTGAGAGCTACATCTTGCTTACTTGCCTTCAAATTCTGAAATTGACAAGCAATGCCATCAGCTCAGAACTGGCAGCAACCAGTGGAAACTAACTGCAGCCTTTTAATGTTCAGAGAAGTCTGGTCAGAAGTGGTTTTCTTGGAAGAATTATTACAAAAACACCATACATTTTAATGAAAACAAGGCCAAGTGACTCAATTGTCCATAAAAACATATTATCTGGGGTGCAGAAAAGTGGAAGAAACCGCTCTAGACTGATAAGTCAAAATTGTAAGTACACTTTAGTCCTCAATGTTGAAATTGCAACACCAAGAAGGAATACTAGTGGATTTATGGATATCTCAGATTTAATAGACTTATTACTGATATGCAAATGATGAAAACTAAAATTAAGCATTAGCGCCACATGCAGAAATGTATGCACTTACACATGTTGGCGTTCTATCAATGAGGTTTCTATCGATTGTCTAAAGAATGTTGTGCTTCTTAAAAATGCACTTGTGTATGCAAATAGAGATTCAACTGCAATTGCCAATCATTGATGTCCTAGATGTGCCCAATGGGAGACAAGTTCGGAAATTCTGCAGGTCATGTTAGAACATTTAGGCCATGCAGGATGCTCAAAGTAGCATGAGCAACATGCTGCCTGGCATTGTCATTTTGAAAAAAAGCTCCTACATTGATTTGGCTGTGAAATCAGTGGTACTGTCATTTCTCCAAAGTCTCACAGGAGCTATTTTTCAACACAACAACACAAGGTTGCGTGTTGCTTGTGTAGTGGGAACAGCCTGAGTGTCCCAAAGATGACACCAGGGCCTTCAGCATCTCCAGACTTGTCTCCTATAGAGCACATTTGGGACAGCTCATTGGTCAGCAATTATAAAGGAAGCTGACAGCTACTAACCTTGGTGATTTGCATAACCAAGCGCATTCAGTGTGACATAACATTGCTCAGACAACCATTAAGAAGCTCATTGCCTAAGCATTTTAAGGTAACTTGTCATGTAAAATAACGCTATTAACCTGGATATATGCAGTTACTCTGCAGGTTAACAGAGTTCTGACACAGTGTGGCACCCACACTGAAAGCCCCACTGCCAGAAAGAAATGAACTTTATTCTCCTGTCAGAATCGCTCTTTCAGTCACAGGGGTTTGCTAACATGGCTTTAGTCACCTCTCAGTATATAGACACTGGTAGTTGTGACCACACCCCAGCATGAACTGACAACAGACTCATCCATAGAGACTGCTGTGAGTGAGTGCCAGGGGCAATGTTACAGCCGCTGCTCTCTATGCGCAGAGTGGTGATTGAAAGCCCGAGGCTGCCTAGGGGAATAAAATTAATTTCCTTTCGACAGTGGAGATCTCAGTTCGGTGTCGCCGCATGGGGTCAGATTGCTATTAACCTGCAGATTAGCCCCATATCTGCAGATTAATAGCATTATTTTACATGACAGGTTCCCTTTACATGTGTGTATTTCTTTGTGCGCAACTCATACTTGATACTAAATAAATCAAGATGTTTTGAAAATGTTTTCTTTTTTTATCCTTTGCATATCACTAAGTGTCTATTGATCCTGTAATTTCCATAATTCCACAACTTTTTCTTCTTGGTGTTGCAATTTCAATGTTTAGGAGTGGCTGGCTGTAAAAGAATGCATGTGGAAAAGCATGTTTAGTCCTTTTACTAGGCACTGCTCCTAATAGCTAGTTTCCTACTCCACACTGATGAGGGGCAAATACCCCGAAACAGCTGTCTGTGGATGGATACCATGTTTTGTCATAGGTGGTGTTCCTTTTTGGATGCTGCCCTTCGCGTGGTTGTTCTTTCCCGGTGAAAGACCTGGCTATTTATTGCTTGCGTTGAGAAACACGTGATGGTATCTCCGCGGCTTTTCTACATGCATTTGCATATTTCCCATAAGGGATGGGGCAGTGTTCTGGATCACTGCGTTGAGAAACACGTGATGGTGTCTCCGCGGTGTTGGATGTTTTGATCTCCCCGAGGTCATTCATCCTTATGTTTATAGTCCTTTTACTAGGCACTGCTCCTAATAGCCAGTTTCCTACTCCACACTGATAAGGGGCAAATACCCCGAAACAGCTGTCTGTGGATGGATACCATGTTTTGTCATAGGTGGTGTTCCTTTTTGGATGCTGCCCTTCGCGTGGTTGTTCTTTCCCGGTGAAAGACCTGGCTATTTATTGCTTGCGTTGAGAAACACGTGAAGGTGTCTCCGTGGCTTTTCTACATGCATTTGCATATTTCCCATAAGGGATGGGGGCAGGGTTCTGGATCACTGTGCTGCGTTGAGAAACATGTGATGGTGTCTCCGTGGTGTTGGATGTTTTGATCTCCCCGAGG
Organism: Ranitomeya imitator; assembly: GCF_032444005.1. NCBI lineage: Eukaryota > Metazoa > Chordata > Amphibia > Anura > Dendrobatidae > Ranitomeya > Ranitomeya imitator. The sequence continues at coordinate 410,123,088 of NC_091282.1, read as the reverse complement.
TCATTCATCCTTATGTTTATGGCTGTAAAAGAAGGCAGATTGTTCACCAAAAGACTGAAGTGCAGTACAGTAGTGAATGTCTTAAGGTAACAGTGAAGTATGATGGAGGTTCCTTGCAAGTTTCTGACTGCATTTTATCAAATGGAGTTGGCTATTTGATCAAGATTATTATGTCCTGATTGATGAGAAATACAGGCAGACACTTATCCATCATGCAATACCATCAGTGATTGGCTCCAACTAGACAATGACTCCAAGTATACCTGGAAGAAATGAAGGTTTGATGCGGTTTTGAAGGCAAAATGTTGATATGATTTAGATTTCCGTTTTCTTCATTCTCTTTGCATTCTGTACATTGATAAATATACCGTAAACTATTAATTCTTCTATTTTTAAAGCATTTTTACTTTATAGCATTTTTTCCACACCTGCCTAATACTTTTGCACATTACTGTAGGTCCAAAATGTTTGGCAAGCTGTATGTTGAATCAGCATAATATTAAATATTTATAGTATTAATTACACCTATGACCAACAGCTCTGGCTATTGTAAAGTAATTGTAGTTGCTTTCATCATTTCAGGAATTATCTAAACGGTGTCAAATTTTGCTTGTTCAGCATATTAACAGACTTTATACCAGCATTCTATGGAAGTAATATTCTTTAGGGCCTTTTTATTAATAAGATAAATGTAAAGCAGTTTAAAAATACATAGCAACAATAATTTTGAAAGTAAAGATTTCTTTGATTTTTATTCATAAAGAGTAATTTATGCATTATGTTTATAACTATTAATCTTGCATGTTCACACATTTTCTATTCTTTACAATCATATACCCTATTATTATAATTCAAAAGATAGATATTTTCTTTCCTTTCAATGAAATTGCTATTCAGTGTTCACATCTTCCTTGAATTCCTGTCATTTTCTAACTAAAAACTATAGTAATTCAGCAGTCTACAGAGAATTACTTCTTTTATTCACTATGATATCTTTAGCATCACTGTCCTTACAGACATTATTATGGTATGTGTCCACGTTCAGGATGGCCGGCGCTTTGGAGGGAGCGGAAAACTCGCTCCGCCCAAAGCACCGCCCCCTTCTGTAGACGCGATGATTCCGGATGTGTTCATTGCACACATCCGGAATCATCGCACCCCACACATAGGGCCCTGTGTTTTACCTTGCGGCAGCGCAGCGTCGCCACAAGGTAAACGGACATGCTGCGTTCTAAAAAGACGCGCAGCATGTCTGGAAATGCAGGGCCGCTGGGTGCGTGTTCGCACGCATAGTGGAGATGGGATTTTACAAAATCCCCTCCACTATGCTGTAACATCTGGATGCTGCAGATTGAACGCTGCGACTCTACGCAGCGTTCAATCCGCAGCTATTTTGGATGTAATACGGCCCGTGGACACATACCCTTATTGTTTTAACTAAAGAAAAGAGGAAAGGTAAAAATATTTCCCACCTCTAGAGAAGGAAGTTGTCCTTACAAAGATATATAAACTTATGTCTACAATCAGGTACGGACTGGAACTGAAATTCAGCCCTGGCATTTAAAATCATACAGGCCCATGCCGTCCCCGTCCCCGAGCACCAGATGTTGATATATTACTAATATTACCCAGGATTGATGAAAGCAAGATTTACTACAAGGCCAATATTTCTAATGATACCCGTGGCCTGCTGGGGTAAGTGGCGGAGTCAGCGACTTTGTGCTCCGTCACAACTTGTAACAATATGGGTGTCTTGAGAACACCAATTCTGTTAACAACATAGCAGACAAGGCAGCCCACAACCAGACAGACCCTTCTGGCGTTTGCCAGAATTGCCAGATGGCCAGTCCGGTCCTGTCTACAATCAATTGCACTATTATATTAAGTTGGTTATATAGGTGAACTTAGAACACTCAAAACACAAGTAGTAAGGTACAGAAAGGCAAAACACCAATCTAGCATGCCCGACTTCATGTCTGTATGCTTTAGACTAGAGAGGCCATTACCTGAACCAAGGGTGATGTTAAAACAATTTAAAGAAGCACTCTCTCAAAGTTTGTATCGTCTTAATATATTGCAATCATGGTATTATCTGGCACTGTATACATACAATTGCTAATTTTTCCCTTCTACCCAGTTAATCCTTCCTTTTCCATTAGGTCTATGACATCACATGATTAAAAGCTGACTAGCTAAATCCTTCTAAGCGCTATGTAGAAACAGGAGGTCAATTTTCTCTGTACAAGTCATGAGTCACTGCAAACGTCTATAGCAGATTGTGCAGCTGGGTCAGGAGCAAAAGAGGGGAATTATTTTGGCAGGGAAAATAGACTTCCTGTTTCTACATAGAACAGAGAAAAGAGAACAATTAGCTGAGTAGAAAGGCAAAATGAGCAGCTGGAAATATACAGTGTAGTATAATAATATGATAATTACATTATATTAACAGGATGAAAACTTTGATGAGAGTGCTTCTTTAATGGGATTTCTATTTTTGGGGATATTATATCGTATAGTTTTACAGAAAATTTAAGGTGAACCTGTGTGTCACATTTATTATTCAGCAGGCCCTTTAAAGGGAATCTGTCAGTAGGATAATCCCTCCAAAGCCATCTTCATGGGTGCACATAGGTCATCACACTTTAAAGCTTATCACACCTATGCTAAATCCTAAATTGTTAGGGAAATTCCACAGCATAATAATAGTGGGCATGCCTGTAGATACTTCCTTTTCCAAGAATTCCAGGTTGCTACTTGCCTGGGCTTGTTGAAAACAGGATGTCATGTTTGGAAAATGTTGCAGGACAGCTTTGTCGGAAGGGCATTGTTGCTGTTATGGACCCTGCTCAAAGCTATTTTTTTGTAATAGGAACAGTTACAAATGACTGGTTAACTGTTGGCAATCTTGTGGTGGACGCATCATGGCACTTGAAATATTTGTTCAGACTTTCACTTGTTACATTGTGCTATGTTTTTCCATCCTTGCAGTGGACACTGCGTGCTCCCTCCATTCATCAGGCTGATAGCGTGCACTTCCCTCTTAGCCCTTAACAGCGGTGACACCGCGTGGCTTCATATTTACTGGGTGGATAGTGTCACCTGTGACACACTACCCTGCATCAGCAAATTGCTTCTACAACCTGGGATCTATATAGCTTCAGGCTTTCCTCTGATAGCACCACCTGGGACATACTCCCCTGCGTCTATGTACTGCTTCTACGACCTGAATTCTATATAGCTTCAGGCTTCCGATGCATCTTAGTTCTAACTTGTGGGGCTCCTCCAACATACTAGTAATCTAGCACACTGATGAAGGTCCAGTTACGACCGAAACGTTTGTGTTTACTGTATGTATAATAAACCCCCTATTTTGCATCACAACACGTCCGGAGTGTGCCAGTCACTTGTTATTTACACTTTGAACTCGTAATGAACTGGAAAATCGAAATTGGCAGGTCAGTTTTAGCATTTGGTAAACAGATTAAAAAAAAACAAACAACTGTCGGATTGCATTTTTTTTTTTGCAATTTCACCACACTTGGAATTTTTTACCTGTTTTCCAGTACCCGATATGTTAAAACCAATGGTGTCATTCAAAAGTACCCACTGACCTGCTGCAGCTTTGAAAGCCCATCTGATCTGCAGCCATCAAACAAAACATCCAGAAGAGAAAGCCAGGAATCCAGTACTTGGTTGAAACTTCTTTGACTCAAGGGTGATGTTCAATGGTATTCATATGTTTTTCTTTAAGTGAAGGCGGCTGGAAAAACAAAATAAGTGCTTTAAGGTCTTATCCGGTGATAGAGCATATCAGGGTGCAAGTGCTGCTCAACTGTTAAGGTTGATGTCTTACATAAGGACTAAAGTAGCTCAGTATGTCAGCTGCTGCAGACCCATGGGTGAACCCATGAAAACCAATAATGGAAAGAAATGGGTTAACTGTTATCATCAGCAGCCTAATTAACCCATTTCTTTCCATTATTGCTTTTCATGTGTTTTCTTTGTCAGACTATCTGCTTAAGTTCAGATATTAGTTTGTTAACAAAATGTGTTTCCTTATTTTATCTCCTAAACCACTGAAATTGTGAAAGGAAAGGTTGACAGATGTTTCAGGGCATGTCAATTCCCTGAGGTTGTGGGCGACTCAGGGATAAGTGTGATGTGATATTTCTTCACAAAAAAGAAGTTTGGGAATCAAAACCTTAAAGGATGCTCACACCTTCCCTCCAGCATGGTAGTAACACTTTCAGAACTGTCAGATGCTATTTACTTATGTGGCACTTTAACTGGCAGTGATTAAGAAGTCAGCAATGTGCATTCAGAGAGCTCCTCTATGAGGAAAAATCCTAAAGGAGAAACATGGACAGAGAGTAAAACTGTCAAAAGTATAGAAGTATAGAAGTATGGTGCTTAAGGTTCTAGATAATTAGATAATATACATTTTTATGTTTTTCGTTTCATGTTGTAATTACAATTATTTCAGGGATGTACATAATGTAGACAACGTATGAGACTTGTGTTTGGGCGCTGTATATAAATATTATTTAAATAATAATGATAATATTGTAATATTTATGTACATTATATATTCACTTTAGGCAAAGCCTTATATAAACAGCAGTCGTGTTAGCACTCAGTAATGCTGACCTGTAAGCACTGAATGGTTTTTTTTGACAATCAGGCAAGACGATTATTCCCAAAAGTGAATTCATACTTTAAAAAGTATTCCTACATTAAAATGGAAAACAAACCCAATAATGTAGATAATAGAATTGATTCATCAAGTTCAAAGTATTCAGTGACTCAAAGTGAATCACAATCTGGAGAACTATCTGTAAAGAGAATTTTTAAAGAGTTGCTCAACTTTGATACCAATATTCATAAGCCCTTGAGTGAACGTTAGAACTCAAGTTTCTTAGTTATATCTGTTACTTCCTCTAGATTTTTTCAAAAAATGATAACAGAAAGTGGTAGTCTTACATTTCCTTTCTGGAGTCTCATCTATCTTTTCTAGACTCATGAATGATTACTCTGTCACTTAATGCAATGATAAGAGAGCAAAGTGTCAATGTTTATCCAAATATACAGTATGTAATAAGCTCTACAGAAGCCATAATGGCTATCCTTTGATTTTGGAAAAGAAATAGAAATAGGAAAGATCAATAAATAGTAACTGTTAGGGCTAGCGGAACGCACCAAATAATAAGACAGATAGAGTATGGTGCGTTCGCAGCCCGGGGTCCACCGTGCAGAGATGGAACCTGCTGCCAAGTAATGACGGACTATATGGCGGTACTCATAAGAATACACACGTGGGTTAAACTTCACCCAGCGTGAAGGAAGCGATCCTGTTGTGTCACAGGATCACGGTACCGCACATAGAGCGCGAGCAAGTAGTCAGCGAACTCAACCCCAACTAGGGGTTAGACCCTTGCTGGCACAACACCGCAACTGGGTGTGTAAGGAAGCCAAATTACAATATTAGGGCACAAGAGTGCATGCGGTGCCGCACTGACGAACGCCACTAACCACCCAGGCTTGGGTAAGGAAAGTACAGAGGAAGTGCACGGCGCCGTACTGGCGGTCACAGCAACTGGACGCTGTAATGTGTGATTCGTGCTGTAGGATAAGTCGGGCGCTAGATAGCAACCATACACCTTCCGCGAACAGACATTCAATAGGGAAGGGGTATCCAAGGACGACTTGCACTCACAACAAACACACATATGCAAATGTACACTAGCGCATGGCCGTGCGGTCATGCGCAGTTTATATAGTTGCAGCACAGGAAGTGGCCACAGAAACTTTGCCCTTCCAAGACCTGCCAAGAGGACCAATGGAATGTGCTGCAGGGCCTGAGCACATGACCCTCGATCTCCAACGGGAGATCTTGCCCTGGGCATGCTCAGTGTGTGCAGACAAGGACTTAGTCCCAGAGAAGTCCGCTCGCTGCTGACCAGCACTGGCTTTAATGGCAGAAGCTGAAGAAGCAGCAGTAACTCTCTGTACAAAGTGAGAGTGAGCAAGACGCTGGGACCGACGTCCCTGCTGAGCAGACTCCACTGCGGCTGGATAAGAATGGGAGACCGCAGCGGAGATGGCTCGAGATTCCCCCTGTGCAGAAGCGGGAACTCGAGACCTAACAGTAACTAACAGAATTTGATGTAAAGTACAAATTAGTGGACTATTCATTTTTCATTTTTTTGGTTTAGTGTTTTGTGTCCCTGTAACTTACTACAAGAGGCTAGACATAGAGATGGCTTCGTCTAATTCCTTGCCCTTTCATCGAGTAGCTTTGAACTGAGTCACCATGCTTTTTATTTATTTTTTTAAATTTTGCAGGGATTACATTTCATAAATCATTCACATGACCAATAATGATTGATCAATCAATTGCCTTTACACACTACCGATGCCAGCATCACCAGTGAGGGCAATGGTTGATTTTCTTCTCTTCTGGCTCTTTCTCTAATCTTCAGTTGACTCTTAGTTACACATTACACAGAGACAGTAGAGTTTCATCTTTAGTGTCTTTATGCATTCTATGTACGCCTTTAAAAGCATCAGCAGCAAGGAGGACATTTTACATTTTATAACATTACTGAGCAATGTAGCTGTGAATAAAGCTGGGGGGTGTGATAAACTCTTACTAGAAAGCAGCAATCAGACTCTCTGCCCTTATCAATCTGCTCTTACCTCTATTCCTCCCTCTCACCACAGGCTTTAATAGCCAATTGTTACTTGTCCTCTCACTTAGCCGGCAGTTGTCTTGACCAAGATCAATTTGAGCTTTTTTTTCTGAGTAAATGATGAGTTCAGTAGGCATGGGGAGTGAGGGTAGCAAAGTAGAGACTTAAGGTACCGTCACACATAACGATATCGTTAACGATATTGTTGCTTTTTGTGACGTAGCAACGATATCGTTAAGGAAATCGTTATGTGTGATAGCGACCAACGATCAGGCCTCTGCTGGGAGATCGTTGGTCGCTGAGGAAAGTCCAGAACTTTATTTCGTCGCTAGATCTCCCGCTGACATCGCTGGATCGGCGTGTGTGACACCGATCCAGCGATGTCTTCACTGGTAACCAGGGTAAACATCGGGTTACTAAGCGCAGGGCCGCGCTTAGTAACCTGATGTTTACCCTGGTTACCAGCGTAAACGTTAAAAAAACAAACACTACATACTTACCTTCAGCTGTCTGTCCCCGGCGCTCTGCTTCTCTGCACTCCTCCTGCATCCTGTGTCAGCGCCGACTGTTATGAAAGGCAATTCAGTATCACAATGGACATGGAGGTCAGAGCACATACAGTGATCTGACAATAACCCAAAATAATAGAACGAGCTCTGAGACGTGGGAACTCTGCAGACCGCAATCCCTGATCCTCTCCAAACACAACTAGAGGCAGCCGTGGATTGCGCCTAACGCTACCTATGCAACTCGGCACAGCCTGAGAAACTAACTAGCCTGAAGATAGAAAAAATAAGCCTACCTTGCCTCAGAGAAATACCCCAAAGGAAAAGGCAGCCCCCCACATATAATGACTGTGAGTAAGATGAAAAGACAAACGTAGGGATGAAATAGATTCAGCAAAGTGAGGCCCGATATTCTAGACAGAACGAGGATAGGAAAGATAACTTTGCGGTCTACACAAAACCCTAAAGAAAACCACGCAAAGGGGCAAAAAGACCCTCCGAACTGAACTAACGGCACGGAGGTACACCCTTTGCGTCCCAGAGCTTCCAGCAAAACAAATAGACAAGCTGGACAGAAAAAATAGCAACAAATAGCAAAGAAGCACTTAGCTATGCAGAGCAGCAGGCCACAGGAATGATCCAGAGAAACACAAGTCCAACACTGGAACATTGACAGGAAGCATGAATCAAAGCATTAGGTGGGGTTAAGTAGAGAAGCACCTAACGACCTCACCAGATCACCTGAGGGAGGAAACTCAGAAGCAGCAGTACCAGTTTCCTCCACAAACGGAAGCTCCCAGAGAGAATCAGCCGAAGTACCACTTGTGACCACAGGAGGGAGCTCTGCCACAGAATTCACAACAGCCGGCCAGCCGGAAAGCACAGCGGTGATGTCATCGCTCTGCTTTCCGGCTGACCGGCGCTGACAGTGCAGAGGAAAGCAGAGCGCCGGAGGACAGACAGCTGAAGGTAAGTATGTAGTGTTTGTTTTTTTAACGTTTACGCTGGTAACCAGGGTAAACATCGGGTTACTAAGCGTGGCCCTGCGCTTAGTAACCCGATGTTTACCCTGGTTACCGGGGACCTCGGGATCGTTGGTCGCTGGAGAGCTGTCTGTGTGACAGCTCTCCAGCGACCAAACAGCGACGCTGCAGCGATCGACATCGTTGTCGGTATCGCTGCAGCGTCGCTTAGTGTGACGCTACCATTAGAAATGGAGAAAGAAGCAAACTTCTCTGATGAGATGCTACATAGTTTCTTATATTTGTTAGTATTGTTGATTCATACAGATTGATGAAATATCAGAAACCATTTAAAGAACCACACCAGCATTTTTTTTATTTCAGCCCTGGAGTGGCGCTACTAATCTAAGTTCCCTTTGCCTAGTTTTACACTTTCCAGCTGCAGTCTTCTGCTCTTCTCATCACCGCTCCGGTCCTGGTCTGCCATCAAATGACAACAATTTATGATTATCGCATGTAACGGACGCAATGTCTGTCTTGTTCTGGCTCTCATGAACTTACTTTAAATTGTGACTTCTGGATCACTCAGCGAACACTGGCGCAATCCTGCAGATCACAAACTGCTGGAGACTGACAGGAGAGGCGGCGATAAAAGTTGAAGATGGTGGCTGGTAAGTATGAGGCTAGAGGCAGGGAACTTAGATTAGTAGCACCACTCCAGCACTGTGGCGCTTTATTACTTTGTATTGTCCAAATTCTGAATGAGATTTATAGGTTATTGTTACATTGTTCACATTTTACCTACAAAACACGGCTGCTTTGTCATGCATTATTTTAGAGAGATGTATTGTAGAGAGTAGTTAGGACTCTGCCCCCTTTACTTCTCGAGAAGCCAACACCTGTTTTTATTCTTACACTACAATGACAATATTGTAAGACTCATCAAAAGCACTGAAGCAATTTTCAGAATGCAAATAAGACTTAATCATTATAATATTATTTGTAGTTTTCTTGAATGAGGATATAACTGGAGACTTGCGGATTTCATATTTGACCTATGTAGACAATGTAAAAACTATTATTAGCAATATAGGTCACCCTCCACCCTGACACTCAGCATGCCCCCGAGTATCTAACATCTGTATGATTATTGTTTATTTGGAAATAATGTTTGATGTATCATTCATTTAAACAAGTCTTTCAATCCGGGAGGTTTGGGATGGAGCGGAATTATTTATTGTGTTTGGGCGTTGGGTTAAAGGTTGCAGCCCTATGACCCGCAGTTGAGTATGTGAATTCAGTTGTAGTTTTCTCTTCCTTCAAATAAATATTCCTGGATTCAGCCTTGCCCTCAGTACAATGCTCCATTATCTCAAGTGAAACAATCCTTTTGAAGATATTTCTTTTCTTCTCACTGCCTAACTGTGCTAGCTGTCACACTAAAGCTACTGATTAACTGTGACTTATTGGACCTTCACACAATGGAAGCTGTTTCTTAACCCCTGCAGATCTGAGTCATATGCATGGGAAAGCCTTCTTCAGGTCTGAAAGAGTTACATCATGTTCTTTCAGGGTTTAAGAATATTTATTTATGTAAAGCTGAAGGAAGCCAAGTGTTTCCCTAGAATTGGTTCTGCTTTGAGCAAACATTTTTTTCATGTGTGTACAAAGATAATAGGGAGGGGGTTTAAGCTGACAGATCTGGCAGAGTTTTGCCCACAATGCAAAATTCAGGTTCGATTACCATAATTCCTTAAAGAAGTGTTATTATAAAGTGTTACATATGCCAGCTAATGCTATTTCATGCTTCCTCTAAACACCTATCAATGATTCAGAAGCTTGGCAAAGTTCCTCTGAGCTGGCTTTCCCAACCTATATCTTATGCCTAAAGTCGGTAAGGTAAACATTCAATTATATATAATGCTGGACAATGTAGTTCATCACAGGCCAAAGATTCCCAGATCCAACTCTGAATATATTGTGTTGTTGAGTATTTAATTCTGCTTTTAACTGATTGCGTGATAACGCTAAGCAATTAGCCTTGCCATTAAAACGTTTTACAACTATTAACATTTAGTGATTTCTTATCACCTTCATTAAATCTCGTAACTTGGGAAACTCAAATAAGACAAGCGAAACCCTTATTTGATATGACTGCCATGTCCCACCCATGTTCAGATTAATAATGAGTATGCTAAGTGCTCGATAGGATAAGTGGAACCTTTGCATTTCAATGACAGAAAAAAAAAGCCCAAGGGGATTTAGTTATGTTCTGGTTTCGCCCCTTCTGTAGTCGGTGATCCTCAGAAGAAGTGGCAAGCTGCCATTGGCACTTTAGAAAAGTGTTTCAAAACACTGACAAGTATTAGAGAAATGTTGATGAATGTAAACAGCCTGCCTAAAGCAATAATACCTTTGTTCAGATCATCTGTATTCAAGCTTGCTTCTATGGATACAAGGCTTTAAAGCCAACCTCTAACTGATGGAATAGATAGTAGGTGTTTAAAGGCATGACAAGTTTATGACTGTGCTCATATGGAAATGTCTATAAATCTCAGGTATCCAAAGATCAATGAACAAGTCATATACATTGCACAGTATGCATTCTAATTACTAGAAAGATAAAAACTGATGCTAAGGTGGGGCAAATGGTGGTGTTAGTATCAAGACTGGGAAAAGCTGATCACTTATTGACAGGTACAGGCTGAGAATTGGGGCATCACATTTGAAAGAGTATGCAATGTGTTAGAAATCTTATCTTGGACACACTACACTCAAAAGTACAGGCAAATTTATGTGACCATGTCTTTATGTGACTATGGCGTTAAAATGGTTGTCCGGACTTGCAAGCTACTTTGTAATATACTTGAAAATTGAAAAGTTCCTCAATTCTAAGTTCAGATTATGGATCAAGTGAAGCTACTTTCAGTGTAGGATCTGACTTTTGCCAATACCCCAGGTATCACTCCCAGTATGTTTTTTTGCAGAATTAGAGATTCAGAAGACAACGAGATGGTGCTGTAACAGAGTTCTGCTGGGAGGGTATAGTGGGAGCTACTGTACAAAACATAGTGGGCATATTTTCAGAGGTGTACTGGTCAGATACTGCAGATTCAGGTTCCAGTCACTGAACTATCCAGGCTGCAGTTTGCCAAAGACCATAAGGATTGGACCATAGAGGACTGGAGTAAAGTTATCTTCTCTGATGAGCCTAATTTTCAGCTTTGCCCAACACCTGGTCATCTAATGGTTAGACGAAGACCAGGAGAGGCATACAAGCCACAGTGTCTTGCACCCACTGTGAAATTTAGTGAAGGATTGGTGATGATCTGGTGATGCTTCAGCAAGCTGCTATTGGGCAGGTTATCTATATGTATTGTATAAACAAGACTTAAAGGGAACCATGCAAGGGCAGGGTCCTCTTCCCTCTATACCAGTCTGTCATTGTTAGTTTTGTTTACTGTAAGTGATATTAGTATTTTGATGTAACCCCATCTAATGTACAGCACCATGGAATTAATGGTGCAATATAAATAAATAATAATAATAAACAGATATTTAGAAAAAGTATTTGTAAATTCTGTTTATGATATGTAAATGAAGCCTTTGACTAGTCAGTGGGGCGTTAGTTTCCCCAAACTAGTCAATCTAGTTGGCCCACTTAACATGTTACCTTAGTGTGATAAGATGACTTACAAGTGCCAATGTCATCACCAGTGCTATGCAAGACTTTCGCATGCGTGTGACTTCTTTTCCTAACTGTGTTGATCCTTTGAAGGCGACTGAATTACCCTTTAAACAATGGGTAATTTTCTTATAACACATTCCCTTTAAGCTTGGAGACTGTTACATCCAAAAAATGGCTCACTATTTCCTGTGACCTTCCAACATTCAGGTACTAGTACTGATCCCCACTAATATGTAAGTTATGCTTGGCTGAATGGATTTACTTCAATATAGCCGGAAGAGATAAGCATCGGTCGGATACCTCTTGTGCTTTTTATCCATAACAATGAAGAACATATATATTAATGAGGTGTTTGGCATATTGAAAGTTGGTAGTCTAGATGTAGAATGGCTTAATTAGATGAGGTCTGAGTAATTTTGTGAACAGGATCTGCTGAAAATTGAGATGGGATCAGGTAATTTTTGTTTATGCTGGGAAGGTATTTATAGGCTTCTGAGGAGTATAATAATAATAATCATTTATAGGTATTGCTTCAGTGCAAACTTAACTGTGTCATAGCTAAGAAATGAGGTGTATAGCCTCAGCCTTTTGTTTATGGCCAGTGATAGTGCTCAGTAATTAATCATCACATGTGAGGGGGGATCATCGTTACCAGAAATCCATTTGACCTTCTAATGGACTTTTGTAACAGATGGCCCCCCATGGGCCTGGCTACACATGACACTCATTGTTGTGACGCTTTTGTTATAGAGTATAATATAGAAACCAAGTCTCAATGGGAGTTTCCTGTTACATTTTGCTAGACGCTAAGAGTTTAGTCCTACAGTTTAATGCAATCAATGGGAGGTCAAAATCAGCTATGTGGCCCTTAATCTGAATCTCCAAATTCATCAGCATGTATAGGAAATAATATTTATGAATATCATTTACATTATGTTAATTATTCTCAAGAAAAGCCAAATATTAGCCCCAAATCTCCTGTAATTCTATGTACAATGACAATTAGTCATTCAGAAACAGTAACAATTTTCTCAAAATTTTGTAGGCAATGTAACAGCTTGCAATTTGTTTTAGCAGACATTCACTTGCTTTCATAGATTATCTAAGCATTGTCTGCTGGAGACAAGAGCTGATCTCAGTGGTCTTCTGAGGCCAGTGATTGGCTGCAGAAGTCATTTGTTGTAAACTAGATGACACTGTTTCCGCTCTGTAAACATCAGGGAGAAGGGATGGAGAAATGACATTAAAGTCATGGAGCCTTCAACAAGTCAGTACTGACTATTTTGTTATTTTAACCTTCTGTCTCTCAATATGTACATTTTGAGACAAACTATTTAAGGCTATCATAACCAGACTCCTCTAGCTAAAGTTACACTGTTTGGTTATCGGAATTATGGACTTCATAATAAATATGTTTTTCTAATATTAATGTATCTACGATCACGTCCTTCTTCCTTATGAAGATGTTCAATCACACCATAGGCAATTGTTTATGCTATATTCAGATTTATGCCCTTTTAGAGAAAATGAGGTAGCCTCTATCTCAATTATCAGAAGGTTGTGTTATTCTATACAACAGCTGCAGGCTTATGTTGTGTGGGACTATGTATGACTTCACACAGATATTTTACCAGTTTGATTATGAGGAAAAGAACAGAAGTAGTGTTTTTATAGGGAAAAAATAAAAATGTACTTACTATTCATTTATAATACGTTGTCTAATAAAGGTATTTGGAGGCAACAATCCAACAGGTCTAAGTGAAAAAGTGCTTTTTTTTCAGCCATGCTTTATGTGTTGACCTACATTTATCATATTTCTCTATGACAAGAGGCTTATCATTCCATAGATAATACCTTAGACACGTATTTTCTGGTTCAGCATGGCTTTTGAGTTCTCTAGTGTTATTAGCTTTAATATAGTAACCAGGAATCAACTTTATCTCCTTTGTGTCATTATATACGTAGGTCATGGCTTTGTCAGTTTTACGCAATGTCTTTATTGGAGTATAAACATGTAACTAGGATAGCTATAAATAATGGATATAAAATGTTGCTAAGTTGCTATTATCAAAGGGTAATTTACTTAATTATATGACTGCATTAAGTTGTGAAAAGTGCCAAAGGAAGAGAGGACAGCTGTTTCTGACAAAACATGTGAGCAATAGCATGGGGGTGGTAACTCAATATACACTGTAAATAGGCAGAACTACTTCCTCTGCAGTAATTGGAGATAAATCACTATACTTCGCTCAGCAAGAAGAAACATATCTGGAGTGACTCAGTGTATTTGTGGCCTAACCCTTCTTATCCGTTGTTCGAGGATTATAATAGCATAGGTGAGGCCTAAAACCTGAATATGTGTCCATACAATACAGTATGTTTCCATAATATACGGTATATTAGTGATTAACCCATTACTTGCCAAATTAACATTTTTACAAGTACGGATTTTTCAGAAAAGGACGTCCCAATATTCAATTAAAAATGACAATGACACAATTTCCTATTTTGAAAACATTCATTTTACAAACACAACACAAAAAATTGGACCTAATTATTACAATTATAAAATCTTAGTTGCTAGAAGCTAAAGATTAGGCGTCCCAAAAAAAGGACATTGGTAGATAATGGGTTAAGTGTAACAGGGCAAATATGTATAAAGCCAAACCAACTGATAAGTCAACTTGTAACTGATCATTCTATTTGAACTAATACTATTAATGGAAATATTAGTGCTCAAAGCTGTGAAGCAAATTTTTTTTTACCATTTTCCCTAATTCTTGATCTCTCTCTTTGTCCCTGCCGAGCCGCCTCGAAGGCAGACGATTGAAGGGAAGATGGCAGTCGAGTGGGAACAGACCCCGCAATGAAAACCCTCCTTGCCTGCCTCCAGATTTCTGCTATTCCCCCCTCCCCAACCACCAACAGTAGTACATGTAAAAAGAAAAACACTTTGCAGGAGATTCATTAAGCTAAGTATGTTACAATATTTGTTTAACTTGCTTTAAAAACTAACATGACTTACATGGACATGTGTTTTCGGGACTTTTTCCAGAATAGTGAAAGGTTGTAGCTGGCTGGCTGAAATGGATGTAGCCCAAGATACAACAATGTACACCAAAACTTGGCACAATGGACTCCACCTAATAAAAGTCTAAAATGTTCATTAGGTTTGGGTTATCTTGGTCAATTATGGGTATCCATGTAGAGCTGTGGAATTAATGGCAGTATATCAATGTGTAAAATATATAATAAATAAACACAAGCCAGAGATAATAATGATAGTACACACAGCACCTGAATCACCATTTCGATGTACTTATTTTTTTTAAGTATCTTTTATTTTTGTAGGCTATTGTTAGTCATTTACTTTTTTTTTACCAATTCTTCAAAATGGTACACGCTGGTCCTTGTCTCTAACCTTTTTTTTAACCCCAAAATGTCAGACATACAGTATATAAAACACTATTGGGGGAACTTTGAGTACAAGTGTGCAAAAATTATGTGACTTTTTAAAACGTTGCAATTGATGAATCAAAAGAAATGTTTTGAACACCACAATCACTGTCCACAATGATAATGGTAAAAAATGTAAAAAAAAGTTTTAAAAAAGGAAGTTAAATATATAACTGGCACCTGTCCTGTTGGTGTTAGGAGGTGAAACGGAGTAGCATCCCTCTGCCCAGGCTCGTGTTTCGCCCAGTTTCTTCGAGACAGGAGGACACTGCTTCAAAGTGTGCATCGGATCAGAGGGACACTACTTCGTCTAACCTTCTAACATCAGCAGGACAAGTGTCAGATATTTGCTTACCTTATTTTTTTACACTTTTACATATCAACTCTTTTGACTCTGGGGATCTTCAAAGATCACACAGGTCAGGTCACCATAACAATATAAAGCCCTTGATATGCTGCATGATACAAGGGGTTGCAGAGAGTCACTGTTTACATGCAATATAATATAAAACCCTTGGCATGCTGCATGATATATGTGGTTACGTAGAGTCACGGTTTACATGTAAGGTAACATAACATAAAGCCCTCAGTATGCTGCATGATACATGTGGCTGCATAGAGTCACACTTCAAATCAAGTGAACTTTAGCACAACAGTAACCTTAATACATATTCATTTGTTGGAGCTATTGGAAAAAAGACTATGCATTTTAATACATCTGTGGCATCCATTTATCAAATTTATATATTTGCATAAAAGGGAAGGAAGTTACAGTAACCCTGCACAATTTTTTTTATGTATCTTACTGACATGGTACTTTATAGAGTTATGTTTAGCATAAAATTATATACTTTACAAAATGGAGGAAATATCATTGCAATGCAGAATCCCCTGAACAATATATAGAAGGGTATATTTCCGCTAAGGACTTTGTTTTTTTACCTCTATTTTACTGTGGTAGTCAAATTTACTATAATACTGCTTATAATATATGCTTAATACAATACTGTACCCTAGAAAGTTTGTACTCTCAGTTTATGAATGTATTGATGTTTATATACGATCCTGTTGTCCTGGTATTTTCATTGGAGTAAGTGCCCCTTCACTTCAGCAACTTTTTTTTATTTTAATTATACGTTAATAAAGATATATATTTTAGTATTTTTTGCCCTTTTTTTCTGTTATTGGGTCATACAATAGCCCAGCGTTAGGGTACCGTCACACAGTGCAATTTTGATCGCTACGACGGCACGATTCGTGACGTTCGAGCGATATAGTTACGAGATCGCAGTGTCTGACACGCTCCTGCGATCAGGGACCCCGCTGAGAATCGTACGTCGTAGCAGATCGTTTGAAACTTTCTTTCGTCGTCAAGTGTCCCGCTGTGGCGGCATGATTGCATGGTGTAACATATATCGTATACGATGTGCGCATAGTAACCAACGGCTTCTACATCGTACATACGTCATGAAATTATCGCTCCAGCGTCGTAGATTGCAAAGTGTGACAGCAGTCTACGACGCTGGAGCGATATTGTTACGACGCTGGAGCGTCACGGATCGTACCGTCGTAGCGATGAAAATTGCACTGTGTGACGGTACCCTTAGTGTGTACAATTCACGTTCATCATGGCCTTTAAACAGCTGATATAAAAGAGCCTTGATGCTCAGGTAGAAACCTCATTTGTATAATATACATTAAGTCACCTCCTCTGTCAACATGCTACAACTGACTTTACTTGTATTTCTAAACCCCTACTGTTTGGAATACCAGACACATGGAATACTTAGCACCGATCTGTAAATACAGCAGATCATGTCTAGATGCCTTTTAAGTGTTTGCCAGCAATTGTTACCTCCTATTTACATTACCACAGGCAAACAACTGGTCTGTGTTCTTCTAACAGGAAATGCAGGGAATGATTACTTTCTATATCTGACTTCAAGGAGTTGTTCAGAATGAGAAAAAAGGATCTTGATTTATTTTTTCAGAGACAACATCTCTCTTTTCCATGGCCTGTGTCCAGCAAGGTATCTAATCACTACTCAAGTGAATGGGACAGCCTATACATAGATCATAGATGGTTGCTTACATCATTACAACCTTAAGGCTAAGTTCACATTAGCGTTGTGCGGGGCTGCTTCGGGTGCATCCGCGGCGACGCATGCGTCATGCGCCCCTATATTTAACATGGGGGCGCATGGACAATGCGTTGTCTTGCATTTTGTGACGCATGCGTCATTTTGGCGCAACAGATGCAGTTTTTTCTGTGTCAAAAATCATGCAAAAATGAACACATGCGTCACAAAAAGCTGCGTTTTGCATGCGTTTTTGCATGCGTTGGGCGTTGCGTCGCCGACGGAGCACCGCACAACGCAAATGTGAACGTAGCCTAAGAGATACCACTAATAATTTTATTTATATATGTGAGCTTAACAGTTTGAAGACATAAAGGTTCCCAGGACACATGGATGGGTTACCAATGTAAGAGATCTGGTGGCCCGAATAGAGTAAATAGTAACGGCAAATTAATGCAAATAAGTGATCTGTCTTCATGCTGGCCTGTTTAAGAACAGAATATTATTTGGACAGGTTTGTTCCCATGTTGGTCCAAAGTTACAAGTTATTTGTAGGACTGTCATGACAAGTGTCAGTTTTATGTCTCAGAAATTTGGTACCAGGTAAAAGAGAATCGGTCAGCAGGATTTTGCTAGGCAAAGTATAGACTTTGCCATATTGGCACTGTAATACCGATTAAGGTGATACCTGTGTTGAATAAATCCATTTTGTGTTTTTTGTGTTATATGTTATCACTGTTGAAGTTTTCTTGTAATGATATATTCTTCCATATCGGCGGGACAGTGAGTAGGGTCTTGGTGATATGGCCCCTTCATCTGCCTCCTGTTTTTGAATGTCAGGTCATTGATCCTGACTCCTATATTAAGAAGTAAATCAGGTCTACATCAGGTCTCTAATAAAATGTTGTTGGTGCACGTGCGGTCGCATCCACAAATCACCAATTTGAGTTCTTTAATTAGAACTACCGCAGGTTTCATCATACCTATAACTACCATTAGGAGTCATTTTGACCCCATTCAAAAGTACTGACTCTGGAGTAAAAATAACTTTTTTGTTGCCAGCAAATTAAAGAACATTTATATTAACTTAGTAGGAACAGTGGTAAGATCAAGTACAGCACGCATTTTCCTTTTACATGGTCATAGCATGAAGCTGAAGAATGATCTCCCGTTTACTAATTTTACTCCCAGTTGCTGTTTTATAGAGTATAGTTGTGTTTATAGCTGCTAAATCAAGTACATTACTAAACACCTGAACAGGCCATCGGCAGCTTCCAGATTATGTGGTGTACTTTCGAGCCATCTGGTCTACTGTGTCTGTTAGGGCTAGCGGAACGCACCAAATAATAAGACAGATAGTGTATGGTGCGTTCGCAGCCCGGGGTCCACCGTGCAGAGATGGAACCTGCTGCTAAGTAATGACGGACTATATGGCGGTACTCATAAGTATACACACGTGGGTTAAACTTCACCCAGCGTGAAGGAAGCGATCCTGTTGCGTCACGGGATCGTGGTACCGCACATAGAAGGCGAGCAAGTAGTCAGCGAACTCAACCCCAACTAGGATTGAAGTCCGATTAGACCCTTGCTGGCACAACACCGCAACTGGGTGTGTAAGGAAACTGAATAACAATATTAGGGCACAAGAGTGCATGCGGTGCCGCACTGACGAACGCCACTAACCACCCAGGCTTGGGTAAGGAAAGCACAGAGGAAGTGCACGGCGCCGTACTGGCGGTCACAGCAACTGGACGCTGTAACGTGTGTTGTGAATTCTGTGGCTGAATTCACTCCTGTGGTCACAAGTGGTATTGCAGCCTCTGGGCTTCCTCCCTCAGGTGTTTTGGTGAGCTCGTTGGCTGCCTTGCTATTTAACTCCACCTGAGTCTGTCTTCCTTGCTCCTTGTCAATGTTCCAGTGTTGGATCTGAGCTCCTGGATCTTTCCTGTGGCCTGCTGCTCTGCTAGATAAGTGTTACTTTGTTTTTGTTTCCGTTTTTTCTGTCCAGCTGTGCTATTCTCTTTTGCTGGAAGCTCTGAGACGCAAAGGGTGCACCGCCGTGCCGTTAGTTCGGCACGGTGGGTCTTTTTGCCCCCCTTTGCATGGTTCTGCTTTAGGGTTTTTTGTAGACTGCATAGTTCTCTTTGCTATCCTCGCTCTGTCTAGAATATCGGGCCTCACTTTGCTGAATCTATTTCATTCCTACGTTTTGTCTTTTCATCTTGCTAACAGTCATTATATGTGGGGGGCTGCCTATTCCTTTGGGGTATTTCTCTGAGGCAAGTCAGGCTTGTATTTCTTTCTTCAGGCTAGTCAGCTCCTCAGGCAGTGCCGAGTTGCATAGGTAGTGTTAGGCGCAATCCACTGCTGCTTTTAGTTGTGTGAGGATAGGTTCAGGTATTGCAGTCTGCAGAGATTCCACGTCTCAGAGCTTGTTCTATTGTTTTTGGGTTATTGCCATATCACTGTATGTGCGCTGATTACTGCACACTGTGTTGCCTGATAGCACAGCATAACAGTACAAGGAGCCCAAACCAATGATTCTCAATAGAGGGAAAAAAGAAGTCCTGACATCATTTTTTTTTTTCCTCAGCTCTGTCTTCAGTTTTTTTTTTCTTTTCCCCTAGACATTAGAGTGCTTCAGGACACAGCTGTGGACATGGATATTCAGGCTCTGTGCTCCTCAATGGATAATCTCGTTATAAATGTACAAAAGATTCAAGATACAATTGATCAGAAATCTATGCTAGAACCAAGAATTCCTATTCCTGATTTGTTTTTTGGTGACAGAACTAAGTTCCTGAGCTTCAAAAATAATTGTAAGCTATTTCTGGCCTTGAAACCTCATTCTTCTGGTAATCCTATTCAACAGGTTTTGATTATTATTTCTTTTTTGCGCGGCGACCCTCAAGACTGGGCGTTTTCTCTTGCGCCAGGAGACCCTGCATTGAGTAATGTTGATGCGTTTTTTCAGGCGCTTGGATTGCTTTACGATGAGCCTAATTCAGTGGATCAGGCTGAGAAAAATTTGCTGGCTTTATGCCAGGGTCAGGATGATGTAGAAGTATATTGTCAGAAATTTAGGAAGTGGTCAGTACTTACTCTGTGGAATGAATCTGCGCTGGCAGCTTTGTTCAGAAAGGGTCTCTCTGAAGCTCTTAAGGATGTCATGGTGGGATTTCCTATGCCTGCTGGTTTGAATGAGTCTATGTCCTTGGCCATTCAGATCGGTCGTCGCTTGCGCGAGCGTAAATCTGTGCACCATCTGGCGGTATTGTCTGAGAGTAAACCTGAGCCTATGCAGTGCGACAGGACTATGACTAAAGTTGAACGGCAAGAACACAGATGTCTGAACAGGCTGTGTTTCTACTGTGGTGATTCCACTCATGCTATTTCTAATTGTCCTAAGCGCACTAGGCGGTTCGATAGCTCTGCTGTCATTGGTACTGTACAGTCCAAATTCCTTCTGTCCATTACCTTGATATGCTCTTTGTCATCGTATTCTGTCATGGCGTTTGTGGATTCAGGCGCTGCCCTGAATCTGATGGATTTGGATTATGCTAAACGTTGTGGATTTTTCTTGGAGCCTTTGCGGTGTCCTATTCCGTTGAGAGGAATTGATGCTACACCTTTGGCCAAGAATAAGCCTCAGTACTGGGCCCAGCTGACCATGTGCATGGCTCCTGCACATCAGGAAGTTATTCGCTTTCTGGTACTGCATAATCTGCATGATGTGGTCGTGTTGGGGTTGCCATGGCTACAAACCCATAATCCAGTATTAGATTGGAACTCTATGTCGGTAACCAGCTGGCGTTGTCAGGGAGTACATGGTGATGTTCCATTTTTGTCTATTTCGTCATCCATTCCTTCTGACATCCCAGAGTTCTTGTCTGACTTTCAGGATGTATTTGAAGAGCCCAAGTCTGATGCCCTACCTCCGCATAGGAATTGTGATTGTGCTATCAATTTGATTCCTGGTAGTAAATTCCCTAAGGGTCGTTTATTTAATTTGTCCGTGCCTGAACACACCGCTATGCGCAGTTATGTGAAAGAATCCCTGGAGAAGGGACATATTCGCCCATCGTCATCACCACTGGGAGCAGGGTTCTTCTTTGTAGCCAAGAAGGATGGTTCGCTGAGACCGTGTATTGATTACCGCCTTCTTAATAAGATCACTGTTAAGTTTCAGTATCCCTTGCCATTGATATCTGACTTGTTTGCTCGGATTAAGGGGGCTAGTTGGTTTACTAAGATTGATCTTAGTGGTGCGTATAATCTGGTGAGAATCAGGCAGGGAGATGAATGGAAAACGGCATTTAATACGCCCGAGGGTCATTTTGAGTATCTGGTGACGCCGTTCGGACTTGCCAATGCTCCATCTGTTTTTCAGTCTTTTATGCATGACATTTTCCGTGAGTATCTGGATAAATTCCTGATTGTTTACTTGGATGACATTTTGATCTTCTCTGATGATTGGGAGTCTCATGTGAAGCAAGTCAGAATGGTTTTCCAGGTACTGCGTGCTAATTCCTTGTTCGTGAAGGGATCAAAGTGTCTCTTCGGTGTGCAGAAAGTTTCATTTTTGGGGTTCATCTTTTCCCCTTCTACTATCGAGATGGATCCGGTTAAGGTCCAGGCCATCCAGGATTGGACTCAGCCGACATCTCTGAAAAGTCTGCAGAAATTCCTGGGCTTTGCTAATTTTTATCGTCGCTTCATCTGTAATTTTTCTAGCATTGCCAGACCATTGACCGATTTGACCAAGAAGGGTGCTGATTTGGTTAATTGGTCTTCTGCTACCGTGGAAGCTTTTCAGGAGTTGAAGCGTCGTTTTTGCTGTGCCCCTGTGTTCTGTCAACCAGATGTTTCTCTTCCGTTCCAGGTCGAGGTTGATGCTTCTGAGATTGGAGCAGGGGCGGTTTTGTCACAGAGAGGTTCTGGTTGCTCAGTGTTGAAACCATGTGCTTTCTTTTCCAGGAAATTTTCTGCTGCTGAGCGTAATTGTGATGTGGGCAACCGAGAGTTGCTGGCCATGAAGTGGGCATTCGAGGAGTGGCGTCATTGGCTTGAGGGAGCTAAGCATCGCGTGGTGGTATTGACTGATCATAAGAATCTTACTTATCTCGAGTCTGCCAAGCGCTTGAATCCTAGACAGGCCCGTTGGTCGTTATTTTTTGCTCGTTTTGATTTTGTGATTTCGTACCTTCCGGGCTCTAAAAATGTGAAGGCGGATGCTCTGTCTAGGAGTTTTGTGCCCGACTCTCCGGGGTTATCTGAGCCGGCGAGTATCCTCAAGGAAGGAGTCATTGTGTCTGCCATCTCTCCTGATTTGCGGAGAGTGTTGCAGAAATTTCAGGCTAATAAACCTGATCGTTGTCCGGCCGAGAAACTGTTCGTCCCTGATAGGTGGACTAGTAAAGTTATCTCTGAACTTCATTGTTCGGTGCTGGCTGGTCATCCAGGAATCTTGGGTACCAGAGAGTTAGTGGCTAGATCCTTCTGGTGGCCATCTCTGTCATGGGATGTGCGTTCTTTTGTGCAGTCCTGTGGGATTTGTGCTAGGGCTAAGCCCTGCTGTTCACGTGCCAGTGGGTTGCTTTTGCCCTTGCCGGTCCCGAAGAGGCCTTGGACACATATTTCGATGGATTTCATTTCTGACCTTCCCGTTTCTCAAAAGATGTCGGTCATTTGGGTGGTCTGTGATCGCTTTTCTAAAATGGTCCATCTGGTGCCCTTGGTTAAATTGCCTTCCTCCTCTGATTTGGTGCCTTTGTTCTTCCAGCATGTGGTTCGTTTGCATGGCATTCCTGAGAATATTGTTTCTGACAGAGGTTCCCAGTTTGTCTCGAGGTTCTGGCGAGCCTTTTGTGGTAGGATGGGCATTGACCTATCTTTTTCCTCGGCCTTCCATCCTCAGACTAATGGCCAGACCGAACGAACCAATCAGACCTTGGAAACATATCTGAGATGTTTTGTTTCTGCTGACCAGGATGATTGGGTGTCATTTTTGCCGTTGGCTGAGTTCGCCCTTAATAATCGGGCCAGCTCGGCTACCTTGGTCTCTCCATTTTTCTGCAATTCTGGGTTCCATCCTCGTTTCTCTTCAGGACAGGTTGAGTCTTCGGACTGTCCTGGTGTGGATTCTGTGGTGGATAGGTTGCAGCAGATCTGGACTCAGGTAGTGGACAATTTGATCTTGTCCCAGGAGAAGGCTCAGCTTTTCGCTAATCGTAGACGCCGTGTGGGTCCCCGACTTCGTGTTGGGGATCTGGTTTGGTTATCTTCTCGTCATATTCCTATGAAGGTTTCCTCTCCTAAATTTAAACCTCGTTTTATTGGTCCGTATAGGATTTCTGAGATTCTCAATCCGTTGTCTTTTCGTCTGACCCTCCCAGACTCCTTTTCCATACATAATGTATTCCATAGGTCGTTGTTGAGAAGATACGTGGCACCTATGGTTCCATCTGTGGAGCCTCCTGCCCCTGTTTTGGTGGAGGGGAAATTGGAGTATATTGTGGAGAAAATTTTGGATTCTCGTGTCTCTAGACGGAAACTCCAGTATCTGGTCAAATGGAAGGGTTATGCTCAGGAGGATAATTCCTGGGTTTTTGCCTCTGATGTCCATGCCCCAGATCTTGTTCGTGCCTTTCATGTGGCTCATCCTGGTCGGCCTGGGGGTTCTGGTGAGGGTTCAGTGACCCCTCCTCAAGGGGGGGGTACTGTTGTGAATTCTGTGGCTGAATTCACTCCTGTGGTCACAAGTGGTATTGCAGCCTCTGGGCTTCCTCCCTCAGGTGTTTTGGTGAGCTCGTTGGCTGCCTTGCTATTTAACTCCACCTGAGTCTGTCTTCCTTGCTCCTTGTCAATGTTCCAGTGTTGGATCTGAGCTCCTGGATCTTTCCTGTGGCCTGCTGCTCTGCTAGATAAGTGCTACTTTGTTTTTGTTTCCGTTTTTTCTGTCCAGCTGTGCTATTCTCTTTTGCTGGAAGCTCTGAGACGCAAAGGGTGCACCGCCGTGCCGTTGGTTCGGCACGGTGGGTCTTTTTGCCCCCCTTTGCGTGGTTCTGCTTTAGGGTTTTTTGTAGACTGCATAGTTCTCTTTGCTATCCTCGCTCTGTCTAGAATATCGGGCCTCACTTTGCTGAATCTATTTCATTCCTACGTTTTGTCTTTTCATCTTGCTAACAGTCATTATATGTGGGGGGCTGCCTATTCCTTTGGGGTATTTCTCTGAGGCAAGTCAGGCTTGTATTTCTATCTTCAGGCTAGTCAGCTCCGGCAGTGCCGAGTTGCATAGGTAGTGTTAGGCGCAATCCACTGCTGCTTTTAGTTGTGTGAGGATAGGTTCAGGTATTGCAGTCTGCAGAGATTCCACGTCTCAGAGCTTGTTCTATTGTTTTTGGGTTATTGCCATATCACTGTATGTGCGCTGATTACTGCACACTGTGTTGCCTGATAGCACAGCATAACAAACGTGTGATTAGTGCTGTAGGATAAGTCGGGCGCTAGATAGCAACCATACACCTTCCGCGAACAGACATTCAATAGGGAAGGGGTATCCAAGGACGACTTGCACTCACAACAAACACACGTAAGCAAATGTACACTAGCGCATGGCCGTGCGGTCATGCGCAGTTTATATAGTTGCAGCACAGGAAGTGGCCACAGAAACTTTGCCCTTCCAAGACCTGCCAAGAGGACCAATGGAATGTGCTGCAGAGCCTGAGCACATGACCCTCGATCTCCAACGGGAGATCTTGCCCTGGGCATGCTCAGTGTGTGCAGACAAGGACTTAGTCTCAGAGAAGTCCGCTCGCTGCTGACCAGCACTGGCTTTAATGGCAGAAGCTGAAGAACCAGCAGTAACTCTCTGTACAGAGTGAGACTGAGCAAGACGCTGGGACCGACGTCCCTGCTGAGCAGACTCCACTGTGGCTGGACAAGAATGGGAGACCGCAGCGGAGATGGTTCGAGATTCCCCCTGTGCAGAAGCGGGAACTCGAGACCTAACAGTGTCCACTCCAACTTTTGTTTTATTGTAAAATTGTACCGTTTCCGTTTTTTTTTCTTGTCATTTCCAACTGCTACATCTGGGTGAAGAGTCAGACTACTGAGCAAAATGACATTTTTATTTGGCTTACCTTGGTAAACTGTAAGAGTGATGTCACCATTCTTCCTCAGAGTAGTCTCATATGTATTTGTTATTAGGAGACTTGCCTACTACTACGTTTATGTATGGGGTCAAATTGACCCCTTCAGTACTTATAGGTATGAATTGTAAAATCCGGGCCCCTGAAAAAGTTTCAATTCATTTTTGTGTCTTAAAATATACACTGCCATGAATAAATTAAAGTCACAAAAACTCAGAACTCATTTGTTAAAATTTTAGAAATGATAGGAAAAAGAAATAGTAAAAGGGTAATTTGTGGATGCGACCGCGCATGCGCCAGCGACTTTTTTTTTCTTTAGCAATACTCAACCCCCCCCTCAAAGAAAAAATGAAAATAAGAAAAGAAATTTAGGTACATATCAAAAGAGCCAGCACCTGCGACAGGGTGGTGTATGGATGTAAAATTTGACAAGTAATACAGATGGACAAATATAATTGTTTGACACATGCACACTTTGTGAGGTAAACAGGAGCAGTTCATTGTCTGGATTTAGGTTGATTTTTTTGGGGCATTTAAAAAAAAATCATTCTCCCTTCACACAAACAGTTCCACAAGAAAAGCAGAAACTCAGTAAAGTTTCTTGTGATAAGCAAGACATGTCTCTGATTTCAGATTTTCTTTTCTGTTAAGCTTATTGTCCTGGCTTCCTTCTCCTTTCTAATCTATTAAAAATGAAGACAGTGACAAATTACATTTGGGCAGTTATTCTATAGCACTATTATACAGTATTTTTCAAGAGATGAGTTAACTCCAGAGATCCCAGTCATCTCTCACCAACCCATTGATTTCTACATAGCAGTTAGCTGTTCACTTTTCTCTCCCTCTCTCTCAGTTCCCTCTTCCTCCCTGGTACCCAGCATCAGCAGTTTCCAGCACAGTTCTAATCATGGCTCACACTGAATGATATGATTGTTCAAGTATATAGAGTGAAGAAAATAATTATTTGACCCCTTGCTGATTTTGTAAGTTTGCCCACTGACAAAGACATGAAAAGTCTATAATTTTAAGGGTAGGTTAATTTGAGAGATTAAAAATATCAAAAATAAAATCCAGAAAATCACATTTCTATAATATATATATTTATTTGCATTTTGCGGTGAGAAATAAGTATTTGATCCCCTACCAACTGTTAAGAGTTCTGGCTCCTACATACCAGTTAGATGCTTCTAATCAACTCACTACTTGCATAGTTACCTTTATAAAAGACTCCTGTCCACACACTCAATCAGTCAGACTCTAACCTCTACAACATGGACATGACCAAAGAGCTTTATAAGGATGTCAGAGACAAGATCATAGACCTGCACAAAGCTGGAATGGGCTACAAAACCATAAGTAAGACGCTGGGTGAGAAGGAGACAACTGTTGGTGCAATAGTTAGAAAATGGAAGAAATACAAAATGACTGTGAATTGACATCGGATCCGGGACACCATGCAAAATCTCATTTTGTGGGATATCCTTATTCATGAGGAGCCATGTACCGTAAAATCCTGAGTGACAACCTCCTTTTCTCCCCTAGAACATTAAAGGGTCGTGTGTTATGATCTGGTGATTAAGGAGCGACATGCGTCTAGCTCTGAGCAGGTGGCAACTATACTGACCGCAGTCCCTAAGCTCAACACAACACTAGAAGTAGCCGTGGAATGCTCCTAACTCTGCCTAGGCATCTCGTCACAGCCCAAGAGCTAACTACCCCTAAAGATAGAAGCAGGAAAACTATCTTGCCTCAGAGAAAATCCCCAAAGGATAGATTAGCCCCCCACAAATAATGACTGTTAGAGGAGAAGGAAATGACATACAGTTAGGGCCAGAAATATTTGGACAGTGACACAAGTTTTGTTATTTTAGTTGTTTACAAAAACATGTTCAGAAATACAATTATATATATAATATGGGCTGAAAGTGCACACTCCCAGCTGCAATATGATAGTTTCCACATCCAAATCGGAGAAAGGGTTTAGGAATCATAGCTCTGTAATGCATAGCGTCCTCTTTTTCAAGGGACCAAAAGTAATTGGACAATGGACTCTAAGGGCTGCAATTAACTCTGAAGGCGTCTCCCTCGTTAACCTGTAATCAATGAAGTAGTTAAAAGGTCAGGGGTGGATTCCAGGTGTGTGGTTTTGCATTTGGAAGCTGTTGCTGTGAGCAGACAACATGCGGTCAAAGGAACTCTCAATTGAGGTGAAGCAGAACATCCTGAGGCTGAAAAAAAAGAAAAAATCCATCAGAGAGATAGCAGACATGCTTGGAGTAGCAAAATCAACAGTTGGGTACATTCTGAGAAAAAAGGAATTGACTGGTGAGCTTGGGAACTCAAAAAGGCCTGGGCGTCCACGGATGACAACAGTGGTGGATGATCGCCGCATACTTAATTTGGTGAAGAAGAACCCGTTCACAACATCAACTGAAGTCCAGAACACTCTCAGTGAAGTAGGAGTATCTGTCTCTAAGTCAACAGTAAAGAGAAGACTCCATGACAGTAAATACAAAGGGTTCACATCTAGATGCAAACCATTCATCAATACCAAAAATAGACAGGCCAGAGCTAAATTTGCAGAAAAACACCTCAAGAAGCCAGCTCAGTTCTGGAAAAGTATTCTATGGACAGATGAGACAAAGATCAACCTGTACCAGAATGATGGGAAGAAAAAAGTTTGGAGAAGAAAGGGAACGGCACATGATCCAAGGCACACCACATCCTCTGTAAAACATGGTGGAGGCAACGTGATGGCATGGGCATGCATGGCTTTCAATGGCACTGGGTCACTTGTGTTTATTGATGACATAAGAGCAGACAAGAGTAGCCGGATGAATTCTGAAGTGTACCGGGATATACTTTCAGCCCAGATTCAGCCAAATGCTGCAAAGTTGATTGGACGGCGCTTCATAGTACAGATGGACAATGACCCCAAGCATACAGCCAAAGCTACCCAGGAGTTCATGAGTGCCAAAAAGTGGAACATTCTGCAATGGCCAAGTCAATCTCCAGATCTAAACCCAATTGAGCATGCATTTCACTTGCTCAAATCCAGACTTAAGACGGAAAGACCCACAAACAAGCAAGACCTGAAGGCTGCGGCTGTAAAGGCCTGGCAAAGCTTTAAGAAGGAGGAAACCCAGCGTTTGGTGATGTCCATGGGTTCCAGACTTAAGGCAGTGATTGCCTCCAAAGGATTTGCAACAAAATATTGAAAATAAAAATATTTTGTTTGGGTTATGTTTATTTGTCCAATTACTTTTGACCTCCTAAAATGTGGAGTGTTTGTAAAGAAATGTATACAATTCCTACATTTTCTATCAGATATTTTTGTTCAACCCTTCAAATTAAACGTTACAATCTGCACTTGAATTCTGTTGTAGAGGTTTCATATCAAATCCAATGTGGTGGCATGCAGAGCCCAACTCGCGAAAATTGTGTCACTGTCCAAATATTTCTGGCCCTAACTGTATGTAGTATGAAACAAGATTTAGCACAGGAAGCCACTTCTAGCTAGATAGAAATAAGCAAGGACTTAGCTTTGATGAACTGGTCAGAGTGTCAGGAAAGTCCTAAGAGCAATGATTCCAGGCAGGAACAATTGACAACTGACATTGAATGAGGGATAAGGCCAGACTAATATAGCCGAGCCAGAAAGACGATCAGTGAAAACAGCTGCTGAAGCTAAATCCAAGAAGCAGCCATACCACTCAAAACTACAGGAGGGAGCCCAAGAGCAGAACTCACAAAAATGCTACTTACAACCACCGGAGGGAGCCCAAGAGCGGAATTCACAACAGTACCCCCCCTTAAGGAGGGGTCACCAAACCCTCACCAGAGCCCCCAGGCCGATCAGGACGAGCCAAATGAAAAGCACGAACTAAATCGGCGGCATGAACATCGGAGGCAACAACCCAAAAATTATCCTCCTGGCCATAACCCTTCCACTTGACAAGATACTGAAGCTTCCGCCTCGAAAAACGAGAATCCAAAATTTTTTCAACCACATATTCCAACTCCCCCTCAAACAACACCGGGGCAGGAGGATCAACAGATGGAACAACGGGCACCACATATCTCCGCAACAAAGATCTATGGAAAACATTGTGGATGGCAAAAGAGGCTGGAAGGGTCAAACGAAAAGACACAGGATTGATAATCTCAGAAATCTTATAAGGACCAATAGAGGACCAATAAACCGAGGCTTGAACTTAGGGGAAGAAACCTTCATAGGAACATGACGAGAAGCCAACAAAACCAAATCCCCCACACGAAGCCGAGGACCAACACACCGACGGCGGTTAGCAAAACGCTGAGCCTTTTCCTGGGACAACGTCAAATTGTCTACCACATGAGTCCAAATCTGCTGTAACCTGTCCATCACAGAATCTACACCAGGACTATCAGAAGGCTCAACCTGCCCTGAAGAAAAACGAGGATGGAAACCAAAATTACAAAAGAAAGGCGAAACCAAAGTAGCCGAACTGGCCCGATTATTAAGGGCAAACTCGGCCAACGGCAAGAAAGTCACCCAATCATCCTGATCAGCAGACACAAAGCATCTCAAATAGGTTTCCAAGGTCTGATTAGTTCTCTCAGTTTGGCCATTTGTCTGAGGATGGAACGCCGAAGAAAAAGACAAATCAATACCCATCCTAGCACAAAAGGCCCGCCGAAACCTGGAAACAAACTGGGAACCTCTGTCAGACACAATATTCTCCGGAATGCCATGCAAACGAACCACATGCTGAAAAAACAATGGAACCAAATCAGAGGAGGAAGGCAATTTAGGCAAAGGTACCAAATGGACCATTTAAGAGAACCGGTCACAAACCACCCAGATAACCGACATCCTCTGGGACACAGGTAGATCCGAAATAAAATCCATGGAAATATGCGTCCAAGGCCTCTCCGGGACGGGCAAAGGCAAAAGCAACCCACTAGCGCGGGAACAGCAAGGCTTGGCCCGGGCGCAAGTCCCACAGGACTGCACAAAAGAACGCACATCCCGCGACAAGGAAGGCCACCAAAAGGACCTAGCAACCAAATCTCTGGTACCAAAAATCCCAGGATGACCGGCCAACACAGAACAATGGACCTCAGAAATTACCTTACTTGTCCATCTATCAGGAACAAACAGCTTTCCCACAGGACAGCGGTCAGGTTTATCAGCCTGAAATTCCTGAAACGCCTGCTGCAAATCAGGGGAGATGGCAGACAGAATCACCCCTTCCCTAAGAATGCCAACCGGCTCAAGGACTCCAGGAGAATCCGGCAAAAAACTCCTAGAGAGGGCATCCGCCTTAACATTCTTAGATCCTGGAAGATATGAGACCACAAAATCAAAACGGGAGAAAAACAGGGACCACCGAGCCTGTCTAGGGTTCAGCCGCTTGGCCGACTCAAGGTAAATCAAATTCTTATGATCAGTCAAGACCACAATGCGGTGCTTGACTCCCTCAAGCCAATGTCGCCACTCCTCAAATGCCCACTTCATAGCCAACAACTCCCGATTGCCGACATCATAATTGCGTTCCGCAGGTGAAAACTTTCGGGAAAAGAAGGCACATGGCTTCATCAAGGAACCATCAGAATTCCTCTGTGACAAAACGGCCCCTGCCCCAATCTCAGAAGCGTCAACCTCAACCTGAAAAGGAAAAGAAACATCCGGCTGACGCAAGACAGGGGCAGAAGTAAATCGGCATTTAAGCTCCTGAAAGGCCTCAACAGCCTCAGAGGACCAATTAGTCACATCAGCTCCTTTCTTCGTCAAATCGGTCAGGGGTTTAACCACACTAGAGAAGTTGGCAATGAAATGGTGATAAAAATTAGCAAAGCCCCAAAATTTCTGAAGGCTCTTCACAGATATGGGTTGAATCCAGTCATGAATGGCTTGGACCTTAACAGGATCCATTTCTATAGATGAAGGAGAAAAAATAAACCCCAAAAAAGAGACCTTCTGAACTCCAAATAGGCACTTAGACCCCTTCACAAATAGAGCATTATCACGAAGGATCTGGAATACCATCCTGACCTGCTTCACATGAGACTACCAATCATCGGCAAAAAACAAAATATCATCCAAATACACAATCAAGAATTTGTCAAGATAATTGCGGAAAATATCATGCATAAAGGACTGAAATACAGAAGGAGCATTAGAAAGCCCGAAAGGCATCACCAGGTATTCAAAATGGCCTTTGGGCGTATTAAATGCAGTCTTCCATTCGTCACCCTGTTTAATACGAACAAGATTATATGCCCCTCGAAGGTCAATCTTGGTAAACCAACTAGCCCCCTTAATCCTAGCAAACAAATCAGAGAGCAAAGGTAAAGGGTATTGGAATTTGACCGTGATCTTATTAAGAAGGCGATAATCAATACAGGGTCTTAAGGAGCCATCCTTCTTGGCAACAAAAAAGAATCCCACTCCCAATGGTGACGAAGACGGACGAATATGCCCCTTCTCTAAAGACTCCTTAACATAGCTCCGCATGGCGGCATGCTCTGGCACAGACAGGTTGAAAAGTCGGCCCTTAGGGAACTTACAGCCAGGAATCAAGTCAATAGCACAATCACAGTCCCTATGTGGAGGAAGGGAACTGGACTTGGGCTCATCAAATACATCCTGGAAATCTAACAAAAATTCAGGAACATCAGAAGAGGGGGAAGAGGAAATTGACATCAAAGGAACGTCACTATGTACCCCTCGACAACCCCAACTAGTCACAGACATTGATTTCTAATCCAGCACTGGATTGTGTACCTGTAACCATGGAAAACCCAGTACAACAACATCATGTAAATTATGCAACACCAGAAAACGGCAATCTTCCTGATGTGCAGGAGCCAAGCACATAGTCAGCTGAGTCCAATACTGAGGTTTATTCTTGGCCAATGGTGTAGCATTATTACCCCTCAAGGGTATGGGACTCTGCAAAGGCTGCAAAGAAAAACCACAGCGCCTAACGAATTCTAAGTCCATTAAGTTCAGAGCAGCGCCTGAATCCACAAATGCCATGACAGAAAAAGATGACAATGAGCAAATCAGGGTCACAGACAGGAGAAACTTAGGCTGCACACTACTAATGGTAACAGATCTAGCGACCCTCTTAATACGCTTAGGGCAATCAGAAATAGCATGAGCAGAATCACCACAGTAAAAACACAGCCCATTCTGACGTCTGTATCCCCTCTGTTCCGCTCTAGTCAAAATCCTATCACATTGCATGGGCTCAGGACTTTGCTCAGAGGACACTGTCATATGGTGCACCACCTTGCGTTCGCGCAGGCGCCGATCAATCTGAATGGCCAGAGACATAGATTCGCTCAAACCAACAGGCGTGGGAAACCCCACCATAACATCTTTAAGGGCTTCAGAAAGACCCTTTCTGAAAATTGCTGCCAGAGCATCCTCATTCCATTTAGTGAGCACAGACCATTTTCTAAATTTCTGGCAGTATAATTCGGCCGCTTCCTGACCCTGACACAGGGCCAACAGTGTTTTCTCAGCATGCTCTACAGAGTTAGGTTCGTCATACAATAATCCGAGCGATTGAAAAAATGCATCTACATTAAGCAATGCCGGATTACCTGACTCAAGTGAGAATGCCCAGTCCTGAGGTTCGCCACGCAGCAGAGAAATAACTATCTTTACTTGCTGAATGGGGTCACCAGAGGAACGGGGTTTCAGAGCAAAAAACAATTTGCAGTTATTTTTAAAGTTCAAAAACTTAGATCTATCCCCGTAAAACAAATCCGGAGTAGGAATTCTAAGCTCTAAGGCCGGAGTCTGAACAACATAATCTTGAATACTCTGTACTCTTGCAGCAAGCTGATCCACATGAGAAAACAACCCCTGAACATCCATACCTGCATCCAAATCCTGAATCACCCAGAGATCAAGAGGAAGGAAAAAGACAAAACAAACTAAAGAAAAAAAAAATGGCTCAGAACTCTTTTTCTTTTCCTTCTTTTGAGATGCATTCAGCTCATTTTTGGCCAGTTGTACTGTTATGATCTGGTGATTAAGGAGCGACATGCGTCTAGCTCTGAGCAGGTGGCAACTATACTGACCTCAGTCCCTAAGCTCAGCACAACACTAGAAGTAGCCGTGGAATGCTCCTAACTCTGCCTAGGCATCTCGTCACAGCCTAAGAGCTAACTACCCCTAAAGATAGAAGCAGGAAAACTATCTTGCCTCAGAGAAAATCCCCAAAGGATAGATTAGCCCCCCACAAATAATGACTGTGAGAGGAGAAGGAAATGACATACGTAGTATGAAACAAGATTTAGCACAGGAGGCCACTTCTAGCTAGATAGAAATAGTACAGGACAGAACGCTGTGCGGTCAGTAATAAAAACTAGAAAAAGTCCACCGCAGAGAAATGCAAAAATCTCCACACCTGACTAAAGGTGTGGAGGGCAAACTCTGCTGCCCAGAGCTTCCAGCTTAGCTGAATAGATCCATACTGAAAAGCTGGACAAATGAACAAAAACAAAGAAAGTGCTGAACAACAAAGTCCACAACAAGTGAATCGCAAAAGGACAAGCAAGGACTTAGCTTTGATGAACTGGTCAGAGTGTCAGGAAAGTCCTAAGAGCAATGACTCCAGGCAGGAACAATTGACAACTGGCAGACTAATATAGCCGAGCCAGAAAGACGATCAGTGAAAACAGCTGCTGAAGCTAAATCCAAGAAGCAGCCATACCACTCAAAACCACAGGAGGGAGCCCAAGAGCAGAACTCACAAAAATGCTACTTACAACCACCCGAGGGAGCCCAAGAGCGGAATTCACAACAGTCGTGGCTGGGTCTTCCAGCAAGACAATGACCCAAAACATACAGCCAAGGCAACAAAGGAGTGGCTCAAAATGAAGCAAATTAAGGTCATGGAGTGGCCTAGCCAGTCTCCAGACCTTAATCCCACAGAAAACTTATGGAGAGAGTTGAAGCTCTGAGTTGCCAAGCAACGGCCTCAAAATTTTAATAATTTAGAGATGATCTGCAAAGAGGAGTGGACAAAAATTCCTCCTCGCATGTGCGCAAACCTCATCATCAACTACAAAAAAAGTCTGACTACTGTGCTTGCCAACAAGGGTTTTGCCACCAAGTATTAAGTCTTGTTTGCTAGAGGGATATACTTATTTCTCACTGCAAAATGCAAATACATTTATATAATTTATACAATGTGACTTTCTGGATTTTTTTTATATTCTATCTCTCAATTTTAAAATTAACCTACCCTAATATTATAGACTATTCATGTCCTTGACAGTGGGCAAACTTTCAAATTCAGCAAGGGATCAAATACTTATTTCCTTCACTGTATCTCTATATACAAATAGAGTGATATAACAGTTTAAACTTCAGAACAATGACAGTAATATAAGTAAAGTGACCAGAATAGTCACTTTAGGATGAGTGTCTGATTCCTCCCAGCAGCCAGGAAGTAAGGAGACTGAAAGCTGTGAGGTGCTCAAGAAACAATTTAACAACACCCAGTTAAATCTTGCCTAAGAATGAAATGAAACAATTAATAAAAAGTATCTATAGAATCTAAACAGTGCTCTTTCATTTCCAAGGTCCCCGATTGAACTAGGTAATATATTAGGACACCATATTTATGATACTTACAGTATAAAACTGCAAAAAGCACGGTAATAAATATTTAGTTGCATTTTCCTGTTTTGACCTGTTGTGTAACAGAAAAATAATTAAAAATGACTACATGCAAAAAAAAAAATCACACTCAAATTGTTTCAATTTCTGTAAGATACGTAAAGTATTAGGAATATTCCTAAATGCTATTTTGAATATTTTAAATTATGCACTTTTCAAAACTGGGTTATTTGTGTTTTTTTTTTTAATATATTGGCACCTGAAAGCCATTTGATATATGAATTGGTCTCCAAAAAAGGATGAAATTGCAAAATTCAATTTATTAAATGTTTGCGTAATATGATGATCTGTTAAGGGCGGAAACATGCAAAATTTGAAGAATGCATATTTATTCAACATTTTTACAAAGTTCAGATTTTATTAATAAACTCAAAACATATTTATCTAAATCTATTATTTGCATGAAGCACAATTTTCAATCATAAGCAGTCTCAGAATAACCTAATAATTAAAAGTATTTAATGCTAATACCTTGTAAAATTAAATGCATCAGATTTAAAAAAAATGGAGATACAGCCTGCAGTCTGAAATCATGCCAATTCATTGAGAGGTTAATATTGATTTAAAATTTCAATATTTATAGTCAGTTTTTATGATTAAAAATAATAAAATAATACTAAACAGTGCTAAACAAATGTGCATAAACAGAGTAAGGTGTTCAGTTTTTCAGAACTTAATTTTGTATGGATTTCTTTTTATCCACTCAGATTTTCGGTGGTCAGAGTTGCATAATTATTTTGATTGTGTAAACAGTTTTGCCAAACCATAAGTGGATAAGTAGGTAAAAGTGTTTATTTAAGGAAAAAGAATAAAACTATATCATGGTTTTGTACTTTTTTTTTAAACATAGCCAAGTGAAACATTTAAACAAGGATTTTGTTTCATAAAATCTGCAAACCATTCAGCCACTAACCCACCATACCAATCAGGAAGCGCCAAGCAAAATAAGGAAAGATTATTTCAGCTCAACCTCTAAACCAAATGTTACAAGTTCTAGACTTCATCATTAGGCTACTTGCATGTGAAGAGACAACTTCGCATTTATTTTTTCATTGACAGATGCTGCCCACTGGATAAATAAGGAGTGCTTAGCAATTTTGTATAGGTGAAATACATACTAACATCTCTAATAACTCTACTTTTTAAATGTGTATATTTCTATTAAAGGGATTGTCTTACTAAATACAATTACCACTGTGGACATATATAAATACATTGCTAGGGTTCCAGCATCTTAACCCCTTAGTGACAGAGCCAATTTGGTACTTAATGACCAGGCCAATTTTTGCAATTCTGACCACTGTCACTTTATGAGGTTATAACTCTGGAACGCTTCAACGGATCCCGCTGATTCTGAGATTGTTTTTTCGTGACATATTGTACTTCATGTTAGTGGTAACATTTCTTCGATATTACTTGCGATTATTTATGGAAAAAACGGAAATATGGCGAAAATTTTTAAAATTTTGCAATTTTCAAACTTTGTATTTTTATGCCCTTAAATCAGAGAGATATGTCACGAAAAATAGTTTATAAATAACATTTACCACATGTCTACTTTACATCAGCACAATTTTGGAAACAAAATTTTTTTTTGTTAGGGAGTTATAAGGGTTAAAAGTTGACCAGCAATTTCTCATTTTTACAACACCATTTTTTTTTAGGGACCACATCACATTTGAAGTCATTTTGAGGGGTCTATATGATAGAAAATAATGAAGTGTGACACCATTCTAAAAACTACACCCCTCAAGGTTCTCAAAACCACATTCAAGAAGTTTATTAACCCTTTACGTGCTTCACAGGAACTGAAACAATGTGGAAGGGAAAAATGAACATTTAACTTTTTTTTGCAAACATCTTAATTCAGAACCATTTTTTTTATTTTCACAAGTGTAAAAACAGAAATGTAACCATAAATTTTGTTATGCAATTTCTCCTGAATACGCCAATACCCCATATGTGGGGGTAAACCACTGTTAGGCCGCACCGCAGAACTTAGAAGTGAAGGAGCGCCGTTTGACTTTTTCAATGCAGAATTGGCTGGAATTGAGATCGGACGCCATGTCACGTTTAGAGAGCCCCTGATGTGCCTAAACAGTGGAAACTCCCCACAAATGACCCCATTTTGGAAACTAGACCCCTTAAGGAACTTATCTAGATGTGTGGCGAGCACTTTGAACCCCCATGTGCTTCACAGAAGTTGATAACGTAGAGCCGTGAAAAAAAAAATCGCATTTTTTCTACAAAAATGATCTTTTTGCCCACAAATTTTTATTTTCACAAGGGTAACAGGAGAAATTAGACCACTAAAGTTGTTGTGCAATTTCTCCTGAGTACGCTGATACCCAATATGTGGGGGTAAACAACTGTTAGGGCGCACCGCAGAGCTTGGAAGAGAAGGAGTGCCATTTTACTTTTTCAATGTAGAATTGGCTGGAATTGAGATTGGACGCCATGTCGCGTTTGGAGAGCCCCCTGATGTGCCTAAACAGTGGAAACCCCCCACAAGTGACACCATTTTGGAAACTAGACCCCTTAAGGAACTTATCTAGATGTGTGGCGAGCACTTTGAACCCCCATGTGCTTCACAGAAGTTTATAACGTAGAGCCGTGAAAAAAAAAATTGCATTTTTTCTACAAAAATGATCTTTTTGCCCACAAATTTTTATTTTCACAAGGGTAACAGGAGAAATTAGACCACTAAAGTTGTTGTGCAATTTCTCCTGAGTACGTCGATACCCAATATGTGGGGGTAAACCACTGTTTGGGCGCACCGCAGAGCTTGGAAGAGAAAGAGTGCCGTTTTAAATTTTCAATGTAGAATTGGCTGGAATTGAGATTGGACGCCATGTCGCGTTTGGAGAGCCCCTGATGTGCCTAAACAGTAGAAATCCCACACAAGTGACCCCATTTTGGAAACTAGACCCCCCATGGAACTTATCTAGATGTGTGGTGAGAACCTTGAATGCCCAAGTGCTTCACAGAAGTTTATAATGCAGAGCCGTGAAAATAAAAAATATTTTTTTTTCCACAAAAAAGATATTTTAGCCCCCAAGTTTTTATTTTCACAAGGGTAACAAGAGAAGTTGGACCCCAAAAGTTGTTGTCCAATTTGTCCTGAGTATGCTGGTACCCCATATGTGGGGGTAAACCACTGTTTGGGCGCACGGCAGAGCTCGGAAGGAAGGAGCGCTGTTTTGGAATGCAGACTTTGATAGAATGGTCTGCGGGTGTTATGTTGCATTTGCAGAGCCCCTGATGTACCTAACCAGTAGAAACCCTCCACAAGTGACCCCATTTTTGAAACTAGACCCCCCAAGGAACTTATCTAGATGTGTAGTGAGAACTTTGAATGCCCAAGTGCTTCACAGAAGTTTAGAATGCAGAGTCGTGAAAATAAAAAATATTTTTTTTTCCACAAAAAAGATATTGTAGCCCCCAAGTTTTTATTTTCACAAGGGTAACAGGAGAAATTGGACTGCAATAGTTGTTGTCCAATTTATCCCAAGTACGCTGATGCACCATATGTGGGGGTAAACCACTGTTTGGGCGCACGGCAAAGCTCGGAAGGGAAGGAGCGCCTTTTTGGAATGCAGACTTTGATAGAATGGTCTGTGGGCATTATGTTGCGATTGCAGAGCCCCTGATGTACCTAAACTGTAGTAACCCCCCACAAGTGACCCCATTTTGGAAACTAGACCCCCCAAGGAACTTATCTAGATGTGTGGTGAGAACTTTGAATGCCCAAGTGCTTCACAGAAGTTTAGAATGCAGAGTCGTGAAAATAAAAAATATTTTTTTTTCCACAAAAAAGATATTGTAGCCCCCAAGTTTTTATTTTCACAAGGGTAACAGGAGAAATTGGACTGCAATAGTTGTTGTCCAATTTATCCCGCGTACGCTGATGTGCCATATGTGGGGGTAAACCACTGTTTGGGCGCACGGCAGAGCTCGGAAGGGAAGGAGCGCCTTTTTGGAATGCAGACTTTGATAGAATGGTCTGTGGGCATTATGTTGCGATTGCAGAGCCCCTGATGTACCTAAACTGTAGTAACCCCCCACAAGTGACCCCATTTTGGAAACTAGACCCCCCAAGGAACTTATCTAGATGTGTGGTGAGAACTTTGAATGCCCAAGTGCTTCACAGAAGTTTAGAATGCAGAGTCGTGAAAATAAAAAATATTTTTTTTTTTCACAAAAAAGATTTTGTAGCCCCCAAGTTTTTATTTTCACAAGGGTAACAAGAGAAATTGGACCCCAGAAGTTGTTGTCCAATTTATCCCGAGTACGCTGATGCCCCATATGTGGGGGTAACCCACTGTTTGGGCGCACGGCTGAGCTCTGAAGGGAGGGAGCACCATTTGACTTTTTGAGCGCAAAATTGGCTGTCGTGTTTGGAGACCCCCTGATGTACCTAAACAGTGGAAACCCCCCAATTCTAGCTCCAACCCTAACCCCAACACACCCCTAACCCTAATCCCAACCTGATCCATAATCCTAATCACTAACCCTAACCATAATCACAACCCTTACCCCAAAACAACCCTAATGTCAACCCTAACCATAACCCTAATCAAAACCCTAAATACAACACACCCCTAATCCTAATCTCAACCCTAACCTCAAACCTAACCCTATTCCCAATACACCCCTAATCACAACCCTAACCTTAACCCTAATCCCAAACCTAACCCTAATCCCAAGCGTAACCCTAATGCCAACCCTAACCCTAATAC
This sequence comes from Ranitomeya imitator, assembly GCF_032444005.1. NCBI lineage: Eukaryota > Metazoa > Chordata > Amphibia > Anura > Dendrobatidae > Ranitomeya > Ranitomeya imitator. Next base: position 410,083,135 of record NC_091282.1, on the reverse strand, counting down.
CAACCCTAATCCAAACCCTAACCCTAATCCCAGCTCTAACCCTAACTTTAGCCCCAACCCTAGCCCTAACTTTAGCCCCAACCCTAACCCTAGCCGTAAGGCTACTTTCACACTTGCGTCGTTTGGCATTCCGTCGCAATCCGTCGTTTTGGACAAGAAACGGATCCTGCAAATGTGCCCGCAGGATGCGTTTTTTGCCCATAGACTTGTATTGCCGATGGATCGTGACGGATGGCCACACGTCGCGTCCGTCGTGCACTGGATCAGTTGTGTTTTGGCGGAGCGTCGGCACAAAAAAACGTTCAATGAAACTTTTTTTTGTACGTCGCATCCTCCATTTCTGACCGCGCATGCGTGGCCGTAACTCCGCCCCCTCCTCCCCAGGACATAGATTGGGCAGCAGATGCGTTGAAAAACTACAGCTGCTGCCCACGTTGTGCACAATTTTCACAACGTGCGTCGGTATGTAGGGCCGACGCATTGCGACGGCCCCGTACCGACGTAAGTGTGAAAGAAGCCTAACCCTAAGTTTAGCCCCAAACCTAACCCTAAATTTAGCCCCAACCCTAACCCTAAATTTAGCCCCAACCCTAGCCCTAACCCTAGCCCTAGCCCTAACCCTACCCCTAACCCTACCCCTAACCCTAACCCTACCCCTAACCCTACCCCTAACCCTAACCCTAACCCTACCCCTACCCCTAACTCTAACCCTACCCCTAACCCTACCCCTAACCCTAACCTTAACCCTAACCCTACCCCTAACCCTACCCCTAACCCTACCCCTAACCCTAATTTTAGCCCCAACTGCTGTTCTCCTGCCGGCCGACAGATGGAGACAGATGGTGGGCGCACTGGGCATGCGTCCGCCATGTTCTTCTGCCGGCGGCCAGGAGGAGCAGCAAGAGGATCCAGGGACCTAGGTGAGTATGCTAGGGTCCCCGAATCCCCCTATTTCTCTGTCCTCTGATGTGCGATCACATCAGAGGACAGAGAATTACACTTTACTTTTTTTTTTGCGGTCGCCGGTAAACAGTTAATTACCGGCGATCGCAAAACAGGGGTCGGTAATACCGACCCCGATCATGCTCTTTGGGGTCTCGGCTACCCCCGGCAGCCGAGACCCCAAAGATTCTCCCGGTGCCGGCCGGCGGGCGCACTGCGCATGCGCCCGCCATTTTGAAGATGGCGGCGCCCACCGGGAGACACGAGGAGCATCGGGGGAGCTAGGTGAGTATTGGGGGGCCACCTGGGACCCCTTTTCTCTGTCCTCCAATGTGCGATCACATCGGAGGACAGAGAAATTAAAAAGAGATCGCTTTTTTTTTTTTTTTGCGATCGCCGGTAAACGGTTAATTACCGGCGATCGCAAATGCGGGGTGGGTTAAAAACCCCCCGAATCATGTTCTCTGGGGTCTCGGCTACCCTCGGCAGCCGAGACCCCGGAGAAAATCGGCCTCTGGGGGGCGCTATGGACTTTTTCCACAGCGCCGTTAATTAACGGCGCTGTGGTTTAAGTACCCTTAGCGGCCGCCGTTAAAAGGCGTATCGGCGGTCGCTAAGGGGTTAATTTACTCAAAAATGGGGGTCCTAAAGTCCTTTATGTGAAGCCTCTGTCAGTGTCGTTGCAATGAATGATCACACATGTTCACTACTGCTCAGTTTAGACAGGAAAATGTAGGTCCCTCATTATCCAGATCATTGGGAGTCCCACTGGTTAAAACGTCAGTGATCATGCATGTATCACTGATCTTGTTGATGGATAGTGAATGTACCTAGTTAGACAGCCCCATCAATCAAACTGATATTGCTATGTGTAGAAACACAACTGCCATATATTCTCAGGTCCATAATGTTGCTGGTACTGAGTGGTATAACAGCAGATTAACCATTAGTAAAGTGTAGTGCACTAAAAGTACTGTATAAATACTGGTCTAAGTCACAGAAGGGTATGTTTGAGAAAGGACCCTCACAGTACATACAAATATGAATGTAACTTCATATCACCACCATGTAGAGAAATGCAATCACTATCAAAGTGAGAAAACAGAATGCAATAATCTAGCATCAGTGAAGGAATTTAAAATGGTATTATTTCATTTCCATCTTCATAAAAATTGTAGATATAAAAGCGCTAAGGATACCAATGACAGCCTTATAATTTCGAACTCGCAATGACTGAGAACTTTTGCAAGTTCAAAACCTGTAAGGCGGTTGTCAAAGTTTCATCTTTACTGTGGCCGAGGGATGCTGTGAGTGCCAGCTTAGCCCTATGGGTTTTGGAGCGTGCTGGACTGTCAGTGTTGAGAGTGACAGTCCAGTCATCCAATCTGATGCTGGGGCATGCTTGACTGTCAGCATTTTGATTGACAGCCCTGCTGCTCAATATGGCCTAGCCTGCGAGTGCTTTCCCAAGTATCTTTCATCCTTTATAATTTGCTAGCTATTTAGCTGGCTAGCTGTGAGCAGTCCAGTGTCAGCTGTAGGTTAGCTTATTCTGGAGTGTGCTTAGCTCTGTGTCTGATTGTGTCTGATTCCCTGATCTTGTTGCCAGACCTAGGATTTGTTGTGACCATTCATGATGATTTTCCCTTCTGCTCTTGATGCTCTCCGACTTCAAGTACCTGACACCAAACTTGGCCTCCAACAATCTGTTTACCCTACTCCCTTGTCTTGACATACCCTCCTGACATTTGACTCGGAATTGTTACCTGACCACGCCTTTGTCTTGCTCCTCTGTACCACCAGCCCTCCTGGTATCTGGCCTCGGACCACCTGACTACCCTGTCTCATGGCTTGTCCGTGAGTAGTGACTCGGCATCATAGCATTCATATGTATCCTTAGCTCTTTTATATATACATCTTTTATGAAGATGTATTAAAATAATACCAATTAATAAAAGAGTTGAACTTATACTTTCCTTCCTAAATATCTGTCTTTAATCCCTAACCACTTTTGTAATTGCTTTATTATAAGTGTATCAATCTATTCCTTATGTGTTATTTTACTTCACTTACTGTGACATTTCGTTTTAGTGAATTCTCAAATGGGCCATCACAGGAAGCTGGCCCTTCAGTCACTTCCATGTATCTTTCATCATACTCAATAAAACAGGAAGCCATTAGGGGGAGGACTGTAGTCACTTTTGTTACTGCTATCTTTGATGACAATAGGGGTGGTGGTGAAATTAACAAAGCTTCAGTGGCCACCACACTTTTTCTGTGCCCACTTCCCACATGTTCAGTGGCTTTGGCCACACTTATTCTGTCTCCACAACCCGCATCATAATTCCCTACTTCTGACATGGCCATCCTCTTCCCTAAAATCAAGATGACTTCTGGGGGTAGTGACAGAATCAGGGTAATGGAAGCAAATGCTACTCATCAGCTTCTGTCACTGCTCTCAAACGAATTGTCATCAGGGGGGAGCACTGGTGTCACTCACCTTGATTTTATCATCACCTTGTGATGACATCTCAATTCAGGAAAGAGGCAGTGATGTCAGAAGCAGAGACTGTGGTGATGGCTGACGATAAGAATAGTGGGGACAGAAGGTGGGTAGTATTGGCCACTGAAGCTTAGGTCATCACATCACAGCTACTAAAGCCGGATATCATCAAGGGACAGCAATGACATAAGCTGTGGTAAGTGACCGCAGCACCCCCCAATGATAATGTCCTACATCAGTAGTGGTGATAGAAGCTGCTGGGAAGTGGCTTCTGCTCCATCCTCTTGCAATTTGACTCACCTCACATGAAAAGTCACAAGATGTAAAATAATAAGGCGTATAATACTTAGATTGTTTGCTATGTCATTATTTTTAATGAATTAGAGTAAAAGGTATTTTTTAAAGGTATTAGTTTTTTTGGGAGTCACTATTTCTAAAACCTGCTTATTTATTGAGTACAGCTATACTGCCAATCCTGTAGCCTTTTTAATTTCTGGTTATTGCATTTGACCATAAAAGCTAGCCAGATTTGGAGCATGCACGACTGGCCAGGCTTACACATCTCAGCATGGTGCTTTTACAAATTATAGCATGCTGTAGCAAAACACCAGACCAGGCGCTCTATAATCAATTGTCGTAATACAGGCAATGACTTTTACGTTCTGTTGTTTTACTTTTCCAGTGCATTAGTGTATCCTGTGATGACATTTGTTCCTTAATACATTTTGTGTTGCTGTCAAGCAAATGTCAAATATTTAATTACAAATGGAAGAAAGGAAAAAAGAGAACATAAAGGAACATTGACTACATTCAGTTTTTCTTCTGGACTATTTATAGTCTCGTGTTTCCATCGGTTGCTGATTTATGTTGACCTTAACAGTGAAATCGTGGGAAAAAAAATGTATCAATAAAAAATAGGAAGCATCAAAGTATAATATTGATGTTTGTGAAAAAAAGATATTATTTGAATTTGAAATGTTTTATTAACTCCTATTTATATCGCCTTGCTCATCTGGTCCATCCAAGGAGATCCAAAGTGTTTATAGCAAGCATGTGTTGCTCCTGGCTATATACTCTGTTTATTTACATTGAGTAAAGCATCTTACCCACACACAGACAAGCTAAATTCAACTTCCTTTCCTCATTGAAGGCTTTATTTTCCAAACAGAGAGCACAATATATCTCAGTGAACGGAGAGACACTAGACCCCAGGTGTATGCCACATGGGGCATCACCGTCTGTTTGGTTACCAGCTAATAGAAGCTTTGGTGCTTCATACAATTTCAATACAAATGAAAGACAGACACGTAAAAGTAAGTAATACCTAATAAGTGTAAAATGATGCTTAGTTATATCTCATACTCCATCTAATAAAACAATCAATAGTCTACATCAGAACTTACCTATGGCTCCATAGCTGAAAATCTCTATGTAAACTGAGATGAAAATGATATCACCGAAGTATGGGATCATTTAACTGCAGTTCAAGGGGGGGCATTTAACTTGAACGTTTTGCTAATGGTAGCAATTAGGTAAAGGTCAATATTTGCTATTAACTCTTTCTTCTGAATAGTAAATTTGTTTGACAAATTTTCTCAATCATCCCCCACTCATGACAGTATTTGATTTCAGCTAATTAATGGGTTAGTAGCACTTTTAGTAATTGCATCTTTTATCCAGTATTATCCATATGGATAGGTTCATACACCAACCATCCCAAAAGTCTAAACATTTCCAAATTTTATTTGAATATCTAAGTTCAATGGTGTATTTTTGTGTACCTGTTAGACTGACAGAGATTGTCATCACTCAAAAAATAAAAACCTCATGTTCTTTGCCAGATTTTAACGCTCCATGTATTGCAAAGCATGACAGTAGACCAATGATCACTACGCTGGCTCAAATAAGTATGACTAAGGCCCTGATCATCATTTACGCTTTTTTAAGACACTTTCCTTTTTTCGTTTAGGGGTAGTAGTTGCTGTTTAGGGCATCAAAATAAACAATTAACAACAGGAGCTTTTTTCAGTTTTAAGTTTTCGTTTTTTGCTCCCCTCCTTCCAAGAGCCATAACTTTTTTATTTTTCTGCCAATATGGCCATATGAGGGCTTTTTTTTGTAGGACGAGTTGTACTTTTGAAAGACAACATTGGTTTTGCTATGTCGTGTACTAGAAAGCGGGAAAAAAATTCCAAGTGCGGTGAAATTGCAAAAAAAGTGCAACCTCCCAAGCTGCCGCCTCACCATCCACCAGTGCTGCAGCACCCCCGACCTCCTGTCTCTTCCCCATTATCCCATAGAATGTAAGTCCTCAAGGACAGAGTAGTCTCCCCTCTGTACCAGTCTGTCATTGTAAATTTATTTTCTGTTAACAATATCTATAACCTTGTATGTAACCCTTTTCCTCATGTACAGCACCATGGAATTAATGGTGCTATATAAATAAATAATAATAATAAATTACAACATTGCTATGAGCGCCGACCACAGGGTGACGCTCACAGCAATCTGGCATCAACAACTATAGAGGTCTTCATGAGACCTCAGGTTGTCATGCCAACACATCGCTGACCCCGATCACGTGGCGGTGGTCAGCGGTGCGCGCATTTCCAGCCCAATTGTTAAATGCCACTGTCAGAGATTGACAGCGGCATTTAACTAGTTAATAAGCACAGGCGGATCGCTTTTCTGCCTGCGCCTTTTGCGTTCACATGTCAGCTGTTAAAAACAGCTGACATGTCCCGGCTTTGATGCGGGCTCACCGCCGGAGCCCGCATCAAAGCGGGGGTTCTGCCATCGGACATACTATTCTGTCTGATGGCAGAAAGGGGTTAATCAAAATGGTGCACTCAGTTAGTGAATTTCACATAAAGTAAAAGACGGGCATTCTTCCTGTCTTGAACTGTTTTTTTGTGACTTTTGTCACCAAAAAACCCACATTGGTGTTAAAATTAGCAAAAATTGTGCCAAAATGTTGGCCCTGCTCAAACATACACCAGGCCACAAAGTGGAAAAAAGAAAAAAGGAAAAAACAGATGAGCACATATAAAATAGAATAATAAATTGGGTGCAAACAAAAAAAGGCTCAGAACTAGACATAATACAGTCGCAAAGGAAATAATGAATGGGGGCCTAAATGTTTAAAAATGTGTCCAGTGGATCGACAATTGTGATCAGGAAGGGAAGATTATCCCATTTGGGGTGGACTGAATCAAGCATTGTGGTTGTACCCATAGCTCTTCCTTTTATCCATACATGAACTTGATCGACATTTGTCAGTTTTCAACCGTATAAACTATATAACTATGTGTCTGTTTGCAATAGCCACCTATACAATTACATAAGTACTTCTGGGCACAATACATGTCAGTAAAGATCAGTGCTAAATAAGTAATGCAATATAGTAACACAGTTGCACAATCATATCTATGTATCATCTCTGCTGTGGAGTTCACATGACACAATACACACTCCACATTCAGAGGTTTACATTATGCAGTCTTATCAAAAAATATATTACGGTATATTGTGGATTATTGATTAAGTTCTGCCTGACCACAAAAATAATTCAATATGACTCTCTCAGATATCTGGGTCATATCGTTGAATAAATATACTGTTAATCAGACTAAAGTTATGAATTACATCTAAGGTAATGATGATAAATATGAAAAGATGCACAATATGTTTCATTGTATGACGTATTCAATGATATAGATCCTATAGTAAAAGACACACACCACAAAAATAAAATAAATCATTTATAAATTCAAATTTAAAACATAACATAAACATATATTAAAAATCAGGGAAATGTCAAAACATATAAGCGGATCTGTAAGGGAAAGAATATGCCAAATTATAATGAATAATATCTAAATAGCAAAGGATTGGAACATAATTCCTGAAATCATATAACATCAGAGTAAATTCAATGAATTCAATAAATTAAATGAAGATCCATATTACATGAATTTCAAAAGTTGCATATAAATAGATATTAAGCATGATTCAAAAATAAATATACAATCTGCTACATCATCAAGGTAAAACCAAAGAAAAGATGATCAAAAGGTCAAATTTAATCAAAAATCAATATAAATTATATTATTAACCCCTTTACCCCAAGGGTTGTTTGCACGTTAATGACCGGGCCAATTTTTACAATTCTGACCACTGTCCCTTTACGAGGTTATAACTCTGGAACGGATCCCGGTAATTCTGACATTGTTTTCTCGTGACATATTGTACTTCATGATAGTGGTAAAATTTCTTTGATATTATCTGCGTTTATTTGTGAAAAAAATGAAAATTTGGCGAAAATTTTGAAAATTTTGCAATTTTCCAACTTTGAATTTTTATACAATTAAATCACAGAGATATGTCACATAAAATACATAATAAGTAACATTTCCCACTAAGGGGGTGAAGAAGGGGGGTTTGATTTACTTTTATAGAGGGTTTTTTTAGCGGATTTTTATGACTGGCAGTCGTCACACACTTAAAGGCGCTTTTCATTGCAAAAAATATTTTTTGCATTACCACATTTTGAGAGCTATAATTTTTCCATATTTTGGTTCACAGAGTCATGAAAGGTCTTGTTTTTTGCGAGACGAGTTGACGTTTTTATTGGTAACATTTTCGGGCACGTGTCATTTTTGATCGCTTTTTATTCCGATTTTTGTGAGGCAGAATGACCAAAAACCAGCTATTCATGAATTTCTTTTGGGAGGGCGTTTATACCGTTCCGCGTTTGGTAAAATGGATAAAGCAGTTTTATTCTTTGGGTCACTACAATTACAGCAATACCTCATTTATATCTTTTTTTATGCCTTAGCGATAAAAATGATTTTATAGAAAAAATAATTATTTTTGCATCGCTTTATTCTGAGGACTATAACTTTTTATTTTTTCGCTGATGATGCTGAGTGGCAGCTCATTGTTTGCGGGACAAGATGACGTTTTCAGTGGTACCATGGTTATTTATATCTGTCTTTTTGATCGCGTGTTTTTTCCACTTTTTGTTCGGCGGTATGATAATAAAGCGTTTTTTGCCTTGGTGTTTTTTTTTTTTATGGTGTTCACTGAAGGGGTTAACTAGTGGGACAGTTTTATAGGACGGGTCATTATGGACGCAGCGATACTAAATATGTGTACTTTTATTGTTTTTTTTATTTACATAAAGGAATGTATTTACTGGAACAATATTTTTTTATTATTATCATTATTATTTATTTAGGTTTTTTTTTTCACACATGTAAAAAAATTTTTTTTTACTTTTTTACTTTGCCCCAGGGGTGGGGCATCACCTTTTATTGACAGATAGCTGATCTGACACTTTGCTGTGCACTGTGTCAGATCAGCGATCATACAGGCACAGCAGGGACGCTTACCAACGCTTGCTCTGAGCAGGCGCTAGTAAGCCACCTCCCTGCAGGACCCAGATGCAGCCCCGTGGCCATTTTGGATTCGGGCCTGCAGGGAGGAGGAGGTAAAAGACGCTCGCAGCAACCCGATCACATCACGTTGCTCCGAGGGTCTCAGGGAAGCACGCAGGGAGCCCCCTCCCTGCGTGATGCTTCCCTATACCGCCGGAACACTGCGATCATGTTTGATCGCAGTGTTCCGTGGGGGTTAATGTGCCAGGGTGATCCGTGACCGCTCCTGGCACATAGTGCCGGATGTCAGCTGCAATAGTCAGCTGACACCCGGCCGCGATCGGCCGCACTCCCCCGTGAGCGCAGCTGATCGCGCTGGACGTACTATTCCGTCCTTGGGAAGTAGGGCCCACCCCACATGGGCGGAATAGTACGTCTAATGGCAGAAAGGGGTTAAACGATAAATCAAATATTAAAATGCATAACACCAATTGGGGAAGAAGTGTTGTGAATTCTGTGGCAGAGCTCCCTCCTGTGGTCACAAGTGGTACTTCGTTGGTGGAGGAAAGTGGTACTGCGGCTTCTGAGTTTCCTTCCTCAGGGGATGTGGTGAAGTCGTTAGGTGCTGCTCTATTTAGCTCCACCTAGTGCTTTGATCCTGGCCTCCAGTCAATGTTCTAGTATTGGACCTGTTTCCTCCTGGATCGTTCCTGTGGCCTGCTGCTCTGCATAGCTAAGTTCCTCTTTGCTATTTGTTTGCTGTTTTTTTCTGTCCAGCTTGTCAATTTGTTTTTTTCTGCTTGCTGGAAGCTATGGGACGCAGAGGGTGTACCTCCGTGCCGTTAGTTCGGTACGGAGGGTCTTTTTGCCCCCTTTGCGTGGTTTTGGTAGGGTTTTGTGTTGACCGCAAAGTTACCTTTCCTATCCTCGCTCTGTTCAGAAAGTTGGGCCTCACTTTGCTAAATCTATTTCATCTCTACGTTTGTCTTTTCATCTTAACTCACAGTCATTATATGTGGGGGCTGCCTTTTCCTTTGGGGTATTTCTCTGAGGCAAGGTATGCTTATTTTCTATCTTCAGGCTAGCTAGTTTCTCAGGCCGTGCCGAGTTGCATAGGGAGCGTTAGGCGCAATCCACGGCTGCCTTTAGTGTGGTTGGAGAGGATTAAGGATTGCGGTCAACAGAGTTCCCATGTCTCAGAGCTCGTTCTTGTTTTTTGGGTTATTGCCAGGTCACTGTATGTGCGCTGACCTCTATGTCCATTGTGGTACTGAATTACCTTTCATAACAAAGAAGGTGAAATAGAACAACATGTTCACATAGTGTAATACATAATAAGCGATGCCATTGTCCAGATCAACGGTTTACCTAGGTGATATAACCATAAAGTAATCCTAATAATACACTGCTGCTAGCCACAATTCCTAATTACTCAAACCAGAGTGTGACCTATCACTGTAATGCACATATAAGCATAGCCTGGCCATTTGCCACATGATACAATATCTCCAAAGCAGGCCTAGCTAATGTATAGATAGGTATCACGTCCCCATATACGTCACCAGCTAAATATTACCACCACAATATCTCCCACATGGGAAAAAGGACCGTGCCCTCCCGAGACCATATGGTTAGGTCGCCTATATTTACCTGTCAGTGGTCACCAGAGATATGGGAACTAAACTGAGGTCCAGGCGAGTGCGTCCACCCCCACGCGCATTTCAGACCTCTCCTTTCTCAAGGGGCCAGACGAGACTGATGCCAGCCCGTCGGATAAGGGGGGTAATGTAGTGCTATGGCCTAAGGCCCTATATGAAAGTGAACCATTTCGTCAACTTGGTAATGTGACCTGCTATAAAAAACTTAAGTTTAACCCCTTGTCCGCCTACTCTCTGCAGCTTTGGTCTATCATCAACAGAGCAAGAGATGTGGGAACAATATCAAAAGAATTGGCTAGTGCCTTGATTGTTTCTGAACTGGTTGTTCCCACTTTCTACTTGTTGCCTAAAGTGCATAAGGACACGCGTACGCCCCCTGGTCATCCCATTATTTCTGGTCGAGGAAACTAATTGGAACACGTAAACAGATGGATAGATTCTCAACTTCAACCGCTAGTAGAGGGGTTGCCATCTTTTTTGAAGGACACAGGAGAATTGTTGAGGTGGGTAGATGGGCTACATTTAGAGGATATGATGCTGGTGACGGGGGATGTCGAATCCCTATACACCAGCATCAGACATGTGGATGGTGTTCGTGCGGTGGAATTCTTCTTGAATATGTCTAACTTACCAGGTGATATTAGAGAATTGGTCGTTGAATTATTGAATTTTACATTGACACATAATTTTTTTTTCTTCAAGGGAGGGGTCTTTCTTCCTGCAGCTACAGGAAACAGCGATGGGTGCTTCCTTTGCTTTGGGAACGTGATACCTATCAATACATTAGCTAGGCCTGCTTTGGAGATATTGTATCATGTGACAAATGGCCACGCAATGCTTATATGTGCATTACAGTCATATGTCACACTCTGGTTTGAGTAATTAGGAATTGTGGCTAGCAGCAGTGTATTATTAGGATTACTTTATGGTTATATCACCTAGATAAACCGTTGGTCCGGACGATGGCATCGCTTATTATGTATTACACTATGTGAACATGTTGTTCTATTTCACCTTCTTCACCAATTGGTGTTATGCATTTTAATATTTGATTTATGGTTTAATAATAAAATTTATACGGATTTTTGATAAAATGTGACCTTTTGATCATCTTTACCTTGGTTTGGTCTTGTATGATATTTGATGATAGGTCTGGTAATCCGATGGACACATGGAACGGGTTAATGTGAGGTGAATAATTGTTAACATGTATCCTTGTTATACTTGCTTTATTTGGAACATTATCAAGGTGTAGTACCTAAATGTAATCCAAGTCAACACTAACAATATCGGCGCCACAATGCGCGTTTCACATACCGCTTTTCTGCCTTTGAGAGAGCAGTATGCAAATCATGCGTCGGGGTGCAGAAGATATTGTAACTGCTACTTGGATCTGGGACATCGCAAACCCCTGCTTGTCAATTTATGTTCCTTATGTCAGCAATCTTATTCCAGTCCATGACTGCAGTAAGTTTTGTGGAATAGTGTATGCTACTTATCAGAAATTCCTAATTAATTAAGAGGTTTGTGCCTCGTAAATTCATTATCAATTAAGAGTGTCTGAATCAGCATGCCCCCTTCATCAAAACCGACATAAGCAATGATGGTCTTGATGAATCAGGGCCTTAATTTCGCTTTTAGATCTGTACACTACTAATGCATTCTGTTTTTTTCTTGGTTCTTAACATGTAGACTTTCTTTTCAGGGGTGTTTAACCCCTTCATGCCCTTTTTTTGTTTTTGCTCCCCTTCTTCCCAGAGCCATAACTTTTTTAATTTTCCATCAATCTGGCTATGTGTGGGCTTGTTTGTTGTAGGATGAGTTGTACTTTTGAAAAACACCATTAGTTTTACCATGTCGTGTACTTGAAATCAGGAAAAAAGTTCCAAGTGTGGTGAAATTGTAAAAAAAATGCAATTCCACAACTGTTTTTAAATTTTTTTTTACCATGTTCACCAAATGTTAAAACTAACTTGCCATTATGATGTTCAGGGTCATTATGAGTTCGTAGATGCCAAACATGTATACTTTGTTTTTTATTTAAATGGTGAAAAAAAAACAGCGTTTGTTAAATAAAATAAATAAATTTACGTTATTTTCTGAGACTCGTGCTTCCATTTTTCATGATCTGGGGCTGGGTGAGGCTTATTCCCTAAGGGCTCCCCCGGCGAAGCACGTGTCAGGGACTTTGTCCCACGTAGAGCATGATCTCAGACTAATGAAGGCACTATTTGCATAGCCACCGCACGCTACTCCTATTCCTGTCAGGTCTCTGATTGAGACACGGGCAATGAGAACTAGGGACTGGCGTGTCTCCTTGCACAAAACATGTGAATCTCCCAGGAGGTTAGCGTAAATGACTAGCATGCTTTCCCTCTAATAATACATATTTATGAGACAGTGGCATCTGTTATGACCTGGTGGTTAGGAGCACCCGGCACGACCTGATAGTTAAACTCATACAGGACGAGCTCTGGGATGTGGGAGCTCTGCTGACCGCAAGCCCTAATCCTATCGCACACACTAAAAATAGCCGTGGAGCGCTCCTGATGCTCCCTAGGCGCCTCGTCACAGCCTCAGAGCAAGCTAGCCCTAGAGATAGAAAATAAAGCCTACCTTGCCTCAGAGAAATTCCCCAAAGGAATAGGCAGCCCCCCACATATAATGACTGTGAGTAAAGATGAAAGTTACAAACGCAGAAATGAAATAGGTTTCAGCAAAGGGAGGCCAGACTTACTAAATAGACAGAGGATAGGAAAGGAATCTTTGCGGTCAGCACAAAAACCTACAAAAGACCACGCAGAGTGTGCAAAAGGGTCCTCCGCACCGACTCACGGTGCGGGGTGCCACTCTGCATCCCAGAGCTTCCAGCTAGCAAGACAAAATCAGGATAACCAGCTGGACAAAGAAACAATGAGCAAAAATAACAATAAGGAACTTAGCTTCTGCAGGAGAAGACATGTCACCAGGCAGATCCAGGAGCGAACTGAACCAATGCTAAAACATTGACAGCTGGCATGGAGTAACGATCTGAGTGGAGTTAAATAGAGAAGCCAACCAAAGGATAAACCACGTCACCTGTGTAAGGAACCTCAGAAGCAGCAGCTTCACTCATAGCCACCAGAGGGAGCCCATAGACAGAACTCGCCGAAGTACCATTCACGACCACAGGAGGGAGTTCGACAACAGAATTCACAACAGGCATCTACATCTATCCGCTTGATCTGGTAGCAGCGCAAGAAGCAGAGCAGCTTGAACTTCAGTGCCAACGATCTCCGTAATCAACACCGACAGGTAGATCTGGGCTCACCGCATTCGTACCTACTTATTATATCATTGCCAGATGGCGGCACTAATACCTAAATGCTCTGATTTGCAATGTACAACTAGTGGAGCGATTTTATTGTAGTTCCTATGATACCGGCATCCAACACCGATTGGTAGATCGGGGATCATCGGCATTCATGTTTATCTGCCTACAGCTTTATAGTACTACAATCATTTATTTGCTGGTAATATATGAATTAATAATTCTTCACGTGCTGCACAATCAATATAATAACGGGAATATTTAGAGTGTGCCTATAATGATTGCAATTTAATCTCAAGCCATAGGATCCTCTTAGTACCACATTTAACTGAAAACCAGCGTATTATTATTGGGTCAGTGGCTGGGATATCATCTATATTATAAATCTGAGAGATTATCACTTGGGAACTAATGGATCATAATGGTGCTTATAAAATATTAACCAACACACTATGATCCAATGTACATCTTATGATGTATGATAATTCATGTAAAATTCTATATTTTAATTTATGATTTATAATAAAGGATAATTTTTTATTCACAACTCCCCTTCCCTTATTTCCCCTTTTCCAATTACTTAATTGGTGGTGTGCACCATGTGAATTTATCCTATAAGTCTGGATCTCTTTGCTGACCCATCGGTGACCAGCAATCATGTGATGGGATCACCGATGGGCAGGATTAGTGACGCGCTTCTGGCATGATGATCACATTAAATGCCACTGGCAGCGAATGACAGTGGCATTTAATGGATTAACAGCCTTGGGAGGATCGCGATTCCACTCATGGTTTTTAGGGGCACATGTCAGCTGTTTAAAACAGCTGACATGTGACGAGAAAGATGAAGGTTCAGCGCCGGAGCCCATATAAAGGGGAGGGACATGGCATGCACCGTACTAGTAGCTCACTAGCTGGATTGACACCCCCAGGGGATATCATATTACTGTACCTCAGAAACACTCAGCACACAGTGTTGCAGCTCCCAGCCCTCTCTCCAATATCACAACATATTGACTTAATAATACCACATTCAAGGGACAAATTACGTTACACCATGACCAGATCACATATTTCCACCACATAGTGACCGAATAATACCACATACAAATAATAAATGCCACCACACTGTGAACAGATTACTTATTACCATCACATAGTGATCGAATTATACCACAGACAAGGAACAAATACCACCTCACTGTGACCAGATCACATATTACCATTACACAGTGACCAAATATTACAATACTGATCATTAATTAAAAAACAATACTAATATTACCATAACTGCCATTATACACAAGATCTCTGTATAGAGTGTAGAGTGTCAGTGTACAGGTAATACAGTGACTCACCAGTGACATTATACACAGGAGCACTGTATATAGTGTATAGTGTACAGGTAATACATTGATCTCCAGTGACATTATACACAGGAGCTATTTATATAGTGTCATTGTACAGTAATATAGCAATCACCGGGGACATTATACACAGGAGCTCTGCATATAGTATACAAGTAATACAGAGATCACCAGTGGCATTATACACAGGAGCTCTGTATATAGTGTACAGTGTACAGGTAATACAGTGATTTCCAGTGACATTATACACAGGAGCTATTTATATAGTGTCATTGTACAGTAATATAGCAATCACCGGGGACATTATACACAGGAGCTCTGCATATAGTATACAGGTAATACAAGGGTTACCAGTGATATTTTACACAGGAGCTCTGTATATAGTGTCAGTGTACAGGTAATACAGTGATTATCAGTGACATTATACACAGAAGCACTTTATATAGTGTCAGTGTACAGTGTAAGTGTACAGGTGATACACTGACTCACCAGTGATATCTGTCATTGAAGATATTCATCTTTGCTTTTCTTCTTCATTCAGTGCAGACCACCAACACTTCTTCCAGCCATCACTTGCTCTAAAGAAAATAACACAGTTATCTAAAGCACATTCCCCAATATTTCCCCAACTTCTACACTGAACAAATGAAGAAAAAAGCAACAGTGTCATCCTGCACAGTAACAAGACCCCCAACTGAAAACAGTATCCTAAAAAAACAAAATACATCACAGCAGTAATAATATCCCTTAATTAGCCCCTACAATAATAATATCCCACATCCTGCTCCAGGTGTCCCCCATTGTGAGCCAGGTGTCTACCTTCCTGCACCATGTGTCATCATCATGCCCCATGTGTCATCATCCTGCCCCATGTGTCATTATCCTGCTCTAGGTGTCCCTCATCCTGCCCCAGGTGTCATCATCCTGCCCCAGGTGTCTTCATCCTGTCCCATATGATCTCCCAGCCTGCCCTAGGTGTCTCCCATCCAGCCCCATGTGTCATCATCATGCCCCATGTGTCATCATTTTGCCCCATGTGTCATCATCCTGCCCCATGTGTCATCATCCTGCCCCAGGTTTCTTCAATCCTGCCCCAGGTGTCTCCCATCCTGCCCCAGGTGTCTCTCATTCTGCCCCAGGTGTTATCATTTGTCTCATATGCTCTCCCATCCTGCCCCAGGTGTTTGTCATCCTGCACCAGGTGTTATCATCCTGCCCCCGGTGTCTGTCATCCTGATCCAGGTGTCATTATTCTGTCCCAGGTGTCATCATCCTGCCCTATATGATCTCCCATCCTGCCCCAGGTGTCTCCCAGCCAGCTCCATGTGTCATCATGCTGCCCTATGTGTCATCATTCTATCCCAGGTGTCTACCATTCTGCCCCAAGTATCATCTTCCTGTCCCAGGTGTCATCTTCCTGCCCCAGGTGTCATAATCCTGCCCCATATGATCTCCCAGCCTGCTCCAGGTATCTCCCATTCTGCCCCAGGCGTCTCCCATTCTGCCCTATACTATCTCCCATCCTGTCTCAGGTGTCATCCATCCTGCCCTATACTATCTCCCATCTCCTGCCCCAGGTTTCATCAATCCTGCCCAGATCCATAACTTTTTTATTTTTCCGGTCATATGGCAATGTCAGGGCTTGTCCTGTATTTTGCAGGATGAGTTGTGCTTTTGAATGACACCATTGATTTTACAATTTCAGGTCCACTAAATGCTAAAACTGATCCGCCATTATGATTCTCCAGGTCATTACGAATTTGTAAATACCAAGCATGTATAGGTAAAATGGCACCATTTTCCAAGACCTGTAGCGTCTCAATTTTTCAGGATGTGGGGCTGGGTGAGGGCCTATTTTTTGCGCTCCAGCATACAGTTTTTATTGATACCATTTTAGGGGAGATACAATATTTTCATCGCCTGTTATTGCATTTTATTGCAATTTTGCAGTACCTAAAAAAAAATAATTCTTCAGTTTTGAGGCCTGCTAGTACTTGGGGGGAAGTTACTAGAGTTAAGGTACTTTCACACATAACGATTTCGTTAACGATATCGTTGCAACGTCATGCTTTTTGTGACGTAGCAACGATCCCGCTAACGATCTAGTTATGTGTGACAGCGACCAACGATCAGGCCCCTGCTGGGAGATCATTGGTCATTGGGGAATGATCAGGACCTTTTTTTGGTCGCTGATCACCCGCTGTCACTTGGTTACAAGTGAACACATCGCTGGATCGGCATCACACACGCCGATCCAGCGATGTGTTCACTTGTAACCAGAGTAAATATCGGGTTACTAAGCACAGGGCCGCTCTTAGTAACCCGATATTTACCCTGGTTACCATTGTAAAAGTAAAAAAAAAAAAACAGTACATACTTACATTCCGATGTCTGTCACGTCCCCCGCCGTCAGCTTCCCTGCACTGACTGTCAGCGCTGGCCATAAAGTAGAGCACAGCAGTGACGTCACCGCTGTGGTCTGCTTTACCGCCGGCGCTGACACAGTCAGTGCTGAAAGCTGACGGCGGGGGACGTGACAGACATCGGAATGTGAGTATGTACTGTTTTTTTTTTTTTTTACTTTTACAATGGTAACCAGGGTAAATATCGGGTTACTAAGCGCAGCCCTTCACTTAGTAACCCGATGTTTACCCTGGTTACCCGAGGGCTTCGGCATCGTTGAAGACAGTTTCAACTATGCCGAAGTCTTTCCCCTGATCGTTGGTCGCTGGAGAGAGCTGTCTGTGTGACAGCTCCCCAGTGACCACACAACGACTCACCAACGATCACGGCCAGGTCGTATCGCTGGTCGTGATCGTTGGTAAGTCGTTTAGTGTAACGGTACCTTTAGAGACCTGGGCACATCTTATCGTGCTGGGATGGCTGTTTCTCTTTTTTGATTAAAAAAAGTCAACTAAGAAAACTATGACCACAGTATGAATGTGCACCTACAAATTACACTTATACCAACAGATGTGCTAGTCCATGTTTTCGGTTTTGTTTTAGTTGCTTGTACTTTGCATATTTAAGAATGTGTATTATTACTATTTATTTACTTGCAGCAGAGAAAGATTTACTTACAAACAGAAAATTGTTGATGTATAGTTTCCAATGTTGACATTTGCAATTTAGGGTTGTTTTGGCCTATTTTTAGGTAAACCGTGTCCCTGTTCTGCCTGGAACATTTCCAAAATTGCCGAGACTTTCTGGCAAATTAGGGCAGTCGTGACTAGGGTTGAGCGAAACGGGTCGTTCATTTTCAAAAGTCGCCGACTTTTGGCAAAGTCGGGTTTCATGAAACCCGATCCGACCCCTGTGCGGGGTCGGCCATGCGGTACGCGACTTTCGCGCCAAAGTCGCATTTCAATGATGCGAAAAGCGCCATTTCTCAGCCAATGAAGGTAAACGCAGAGTGTGGGCAGCGTGATGACATAGGTCCTGGTCCCCACCATCTTAGAGAAGGGCATTGCAGTGATTGGCTTGCTGTCTGCGGCGTCACAGGGGCTATAAAGGGGCGTTCCCGCCGACCGCTATGTTACTGCTGCTGATCTGAGCTTAGGGAGAGGTTGCTGCCGCTTTGTCAGAAGCAGGGATAGCGTTAGGCAGGGTCCATTAACCACCAAAACGCTTGTGCTGTAGCGATTTGCACTGTCCAACACCACCTTCGGTGTGCAGGGATAGTGGAAGCTACATTTTTTTTTTTTTCTCTCAGCGCTGTAGCTCATTGGGCTGCCCTAGAAGGCTCCCTGATAGCTGCATTGCTGTGTGTACGCCGCTGTGCAAACCAACTGCTTTTTTCAAAGCACAAATCCTCTTGTTCCTTCCTTTCTGCACAGCCATCTTGTTTGTTTGTCCACACTTTTTATTTAATTTGTGCATCAGTCCACTCCTTATTGCTGCCTGCCATACCTGGCTGAGATTACTGCAGGGAGATAGTAATTGAAGGACAGTTCCTTTTTTTTTTTTTTTTTTTTTTGTGGGAGATTAAGATTGGCATTTCTGCTAGAGTGCCATCCCTGTCTGTGCCATCTCTCACTCAGTGGGCCATAGAAAGCCTATTTATTTTTTTGCTTGATTTGGGTTCTAAAATCTACCTGAAAAAATCACTACATCAATCAGTGGGAGAAAAATATTGGCATCAGGGCTTGTGTGCCACTCTTGACTCCTGTGTGTGCCATCTCTCAGTCAGTGGGCCATAGAAAGCCTATTTATTTTTTTGCTTGATTTGGGTTCCAAAATCTACCTGAAAAAATCACTACATCAATCAGTGGGAGAAAAATATTGGCCTCAGGGCTTGTGTGCCACTCCTGACTCCTGTGTGCATCATCACTCACTCAGTGGGCCATAGAAAGCCTATTTTTTTTTTTTGCTTTATTTGGGTTCTAAATTCTACCTGAAAAAATCAATAAATCAATCAGTGGGAGATTAATATTGGCCTTTGGGCTTGTGTGCCAGTCCTAAGCGTGCCATCTCTCTCACAAATAGTGGGCCATAGAAAGCCTATTTATTTATTTTTTTTTGGTTTTATAAATTCTCCCTGAAAAAATAAAGGGAGATTAATATTGGCCTTTGGGCTTGTGTGCCAGTCCTAAGCGTGCCATCTCTCTCTCTCAGATAGTGGGCCATAGAAAGCCTATTTATTATTTTTTTTATTGGGTTTATAAATTTTCCCAGAAAAAAAAAAAAAAAAGTGGGAGATTAATATTGGCCTCTGGGCTTGTGTGCCAGTCCTGAGCGTGCCATCTCTCTCACAAATAGTGGGCCATAGAAAGCCTATTTTTTTTTTTTGTTTGTTTTATAAATTCTCCCTGAAAAAAAAAAGGGAGATTAATATTGGCCTTTGGGCTTGTGTGCCAGTCCTAAGCGTGCCATCTCTCTCTCTCAGATAGTGGGCCATAGAAAGCCTATTTATTATTTTTTTTATTGGGTTTATAAATTTTCCCTGAAAAAAAAAAAAAAAAAGTGGGAGATTAATATTGGCCTCTGGGCTTGTGTGTCAGTCCTGAGCGTGCCATCTCTCTCACAAATAGTGGGCCATAGAAAGCCTATTTATTTTTTTTTTTTGTTTTATAAATTCTCCCTGAAAAAAAAAAAGGGAGATTAATATTGGCCTTTGGGCTTGTGTGCCAGTCCTAAGCGTGCCATCTCTCTCTCTCAGATAGTGAGCCATAGAAAGCCTATTTATTTTTTTGGTTGATTTGGGTTCTAAATTCTACCTGAAAAAATCAATAAATCAATAAGTCTGTTAGGAGTCGAGTTTCCTCTGCTGCACAGGGGGAATCTCAATCCGTCTCTGCTGCGGTCTCCCATTCTCCTCCAGCCGCAGTGGAGTCTACTCAGCAGGGACGTCGCTCCCAGTGTCTTGCTCGCTCTCGCTCTGTGCAGAGAGTTACTGCTGCTTCTTCAGCTCCTGCCATTAAAGTCAGTGCTGGTCAGCGGCGAGCGGACTTCCCTGGGACTAAGTCCTTGTTTGCGCACACTGAGCATGCCCAGAGCAAGATCTCCCATTGGAGATCAAGGGTCATGTGCTCTGGCTCTGCAGCGCATTCCATTGGTCCTCTTGGCAGGCCCTGGAAGGGCAAAGTTTCTGTGGCCACTTCCTGTCCTGCAATTATATAAACTGCGCATGACCGCACGGCCATGCGCTAGTGTACAATTGAATATGTGTGTTTGTTGTGAGTGCAAGTCGTTCATTAAATACCCCTACCCTATTGTATGACTGTTCGCGTATGGAGTATGGCTGCTATCTAGCGCCCGACAAATCACTCAACGTGTCACACACGTATCAGCGTCTATTGCTGTGACTGCCAGTGCGGCGCCACGCGCCAGTAGTGCGCTTCCTGACCCACGTCTGGGTGCTTAGTGGTGCCTGCCAGCACGGCACAGTTCGCACTTCGGTGCTCTAATTATAAGAGTTGCCTAACACACCCTGTAGCGGTGTTGTGTCAGCAAGTGGTCTAATCGGACTTCAATCCTAGTTGGGGTTAAGTTCGCTGACTGCTTGCTCGCCTTCTATGTGCGGTACCGCGATCCTGTGACGCAACAGGATCTCTTCCTTCACGTTGGGTGAAGTTTAACCCACGCGAGTATACTTATGAGTACCGCCATATAGTCCGTCATTACTCAGCAGCAGGTTCCATCTCTGCACGGTGGACCCCGGGCTACGAACGCACCGTACACTATCAGTATTATTATTATTTGGTGCGTTCCGCTAGCCCTAACATTACACTAGCGCCAGGGTCTGGCTAGTGATGACGGACAAACAGCAATCCCTGCGGTATATACAGCAGCTGGAGGGTAGGTTGGCAGCTCTCGAGAGCGCAACCCCAGCTGTGGATGTTACCGCAGTTGCTGTACAGGCTGCCAGCGTGGCTGCAGCAACTTTGTCCATTGCCACCCCTGTTCCGACATTTTCTCGCCTCCCGCTGCCAGAAAAATTTTCTGGTAATAGCAAATTTTGTAGGGGATTCGTGAGTCAGTGCTCTATTCATCTCGAGCTTCTGGCTGCACGTTTCCCCACAGAGCGGGCTAAGGTGGGATTTATTGTGTCTCTATTGTCGGACAGGGCGTTGGAATGGGCTACGCCGCTGTGGGAGCGTGGCGATCATGTGGTGCAGAGTGCTCCTCTGTTTTTGAGCACTTTAAAACAGGTCTTTTTAGGACCTCAAGTCACCCATGACACTGCGCTCCAACTGCTGGCATTAACTCAGGGTGAGTCCTTGGTCAGTCATTTTGCCGTCCAATTCCGCACTTTAGCATCTGAGCTGGAATGGTCGGATAAAGCTCTTATCCCCATATTTTGGAGGGGCTTGGCTGACCATATAAAGGACGCTCTGGCCACTAGGGAGATTCCTGCCACACTGGAGGAGTTAATAACAGTCTCCACTCAAATTGACCTCCGTTTTAACGAGCGGAGGTTAGAGCGAGCCCAGTGTAGGCAGAGGTTTCGGCTGGCTCCTTCTTTCGCCAAACCTCTGGAATCTCCGGTCCTGGTTCCTGAGTCACATGAGGCCAGGGAAGTGTCACAAGCGGGACCTAAGTCCCGGACCGCTTGTGCACTCAGGGTCTGTCATGTTTGCCCGCAGTCTGGACATTTAGCCACCAGATGTCCTCAGCGGTCGAGGAAACGTCAGCGTCTAGTGGTCGTAGGTGGAGGTACACTAGACACGGCGACATTTGCCTCTAAATTGTCCTTTAAGGGGACAATTACTTTAGGCTCATTCTCCCACTCGGTAGAGCTCTGCGTGGATTCTGGGGCGGAGGGCAATTTTATGTCTTCTGCCTTCGCCCAACGCCACGCAAAACCTCTGGTTATGCTAGCTCAACCTGTAATGGTACGAGTGGTGAATGGGTCGACTCTGCCCTCACAGATAACTCACCAGACCATCCCTTTTACTCTGTCCATGTTGCCATCTCATCAGGAGATTATTTCTCTGCTCGTCATTCCAGAGGGAATTGATGAAGTCCTGTTGGGAATACCTTGGCTACAGTACCACTCTCCTCATATCGAGTGGTCCTCAGGCAGAATTCTGGGATGGGGTGAATCTTGTGGGGGTAGGTGTCAGAGGGAGTGCGTTCAGGTAGCTACAACTGAGGTACCCGCAGATCTTTCCTCTCTCCCCAAGCAGTATTGGTCGTATGCAGACGTATTCTCCAAAAAGGCAGCGGAGACCCTTCCGCCCCATCGCCCCTATGACTGTCCTATTGACCTCTTGCCTGGTGCTGAGCCTCCCCGGGGTCGAGTCTATCCGCTATCTCTCCCGGAGACGGAGGCAATGTCACAGTACATCCAGGAAAATCTGGCAAGAGGGTTCATCAGGAAGTCAGTGTCACCTGCTGGGGCAGGGTTCTTCTTCGTGCAGAAGAAGAGTGGGGAATTGCGTCCATGCATAGACTACAGGGGTCTTAACGCCATCACCGTTAAGAATAAATACCCTTTGCCTTTGATATATGAACTGTTTGATAGGCTTCGGGGAGCAAGGGTATTTACTAAATTAGATCTGCGGGGTGCTTACAACCTGATTCGCATCCGTGAGGGGGACGAATGGAAGACGGCTTTTAACACCAGGGATGGGCACTATGAATATCTGGTGATGCCCTTTGGGCTCTGTAATGCCCCAGCCGTTTTCCAAGACTTTGTGAACGATATCTTCCGGGATATGCTTTCCACCTCGGTCGTAGTCTATCTGGATGATATTCTCATCTACTCTCCAGATATTGACTCCCACCGGAGAGATGTTTGCAAAGTCTTCGACCTCCTACGGGCAAACTCCCTCTATGCCAAGCTGGAGAAGTGTATGTTTGAGCAGGAGTCCTTACCTTTCCTAGGCTACATCATCTCAGCCCAGGGATTGGCTATGGATCCTGCCAAACTACAGGCTGTGATGGACTGGCAGGAACCCCATTCTCTTAAAGCGGTGCAGCGCTTTATGGGGTTCATCAATTATTATCGCCAGTTCATCCCGCATTTCTCAACTTTGGTAGCTCCCTTGGTTGCCCTCACCAAGAAGGGGGCGAATCCCAAATTGTGGTCTGAGGAGGTCTCCAAGGCTTTTATCTCTATAAAGTCACACTTTGCTAGCGCTCCCATCCTACATCGCCCCGATGTTGATAAGCCATTTATCATGGAGGTGGATGCCTCTTCTGTTGGTGCTGGAGCAGTCCTCTTTCAAAAGGATGCTCAAGGTCGGAAGCATCCTTGCTTCTTTTTCTCCAAGACCTTCGCACCAGCAGAGAGGAATTATTTCATCGGGGACAGGGAGTTGCTAGCCATGAAGTTGGCTTTCTCGGAGTGTAGACATCTCTTGGAGGGAGCACGTTTTCCCTTCCAAGTCTTCACAGATCACAAAAATTTGGTGTATCTGCAGACAGCTCAGCGGTTGAATTCTCACCAGGCCAGATGGTCCTTGTTCTTCTCCCGGTTTCATTTCACCCTCCATTTCCTTTCTGGGGAGAAGAACATTCGGGCCGACGCTCTCTCTCGCTCCGTTGTGTCATCTGCGGAGGAGGAGGAGCCTCAGCTTATTGTCGCCACCGAGAGTTTGAGAACCGTGGCCCCGGTTTCGCTGGAGTCTGTGCCCCCGGGCAAGACTTTTGTTCCATCTAGTTTGCGACCGGAGGTTCTCTCTTGGGCGCACTCGTCCAGGGTGGGTGGACATTTTGGTACTAAAAGGACATCAGAGTTACTGGCGAGGACATACTGGTGGCCGCATATGGCTCGTGATGTCGCG
Organism: Ranitomeya imitator; assembly: GCF_032444005.1. Lineage (NCBI taxonomy): Eukaryota > Metazoa > Chordata > Amphibia > Anura > Dendrobatidae > Ranitomeya > Ranitomeya imitator. The sequence continues at coordinate 410,058,747 of NC_091282.1, read as the reverse complement.
GAGTACGTTCGGGCGTGTGTCTCTTGCGCCAGGAACAAGACTCCTCGGCAACGGCCAGCTGGTTTGCTATATCCTCTGCCCGTGGCTGACAGGCCCTGGGAGATGGTCGGGATGGACTTTGTGGTTGGCTTACCCAAGTCTCGTAATTGCACCATTATCTGGGTGATCACCGATCATTTTTCCAAAATGGTGCATTTGGTGCCTCTTCCACGGCTACCATCTGCACGGGCGTTGGCTGTCTTGTTTATCAAGCATATCTTTCGCTTACACGGTATGCCAGACAAAATTGTTAGTGACCGGGGTCCCCAGTTTGCGTCTCGATTCTGGAGGGAGCTATGTCGTCTACTCAGTATTGAGTTAAATCTCTCTTCGGCATATCATCCCGAGACGAATGGGTTGGTAGAAAGGGCCAACCAGACCTTGGTCACATATCTGCGACATTTTGTTTCTGCCAGACAGGATGACTGGGCATCCTTGCTACCGTGGGCAGAGTTTGCACTTAACAATGCCGTAGCCGACTCCACCGGTCAGACTCCATTCCCCTTAAATTACGTCCAGCATCCGCGTGTTCCTGTGCCCATGCCTGTGTCTTCCGCTGATCCCAGGGTGGCAGACTGGGCTGTGGAGGCACGGGACATTTGGGATCGCACGCAGGATGCCATTCAGGCCTCCAAGGAGAGAATGAGGTCCTCCGCCGATGTTCATCGGCGCCCCGCTCCGACTTTTGCCCCTGGCGACTTGGTGTGGCTCTCCGCCCGTAACATCAGGCTGCGAGTTGAGTCCACTAAGTTTGCTCCTCGCTACTTGGGTCCCTTCAAGGTTCTCGAACAGGTTAATCCTGTGGTCTACCGCCTGGCTCTTCCTCCACGCTTGGGTATCACCGACACCTTTCATGTGTCCCTCTTGAAACCCGTATACATGTCCCGGTTTTCCGAGTCATCTGCCGGGACATCGGGTTCATCTACGGACGATTACGAGGTGAACGCTATTTTGGGGTGCAAGGTGGTACGCGGCAAAAAGTTTTATTTGGTGGATTGGAAGGGTTATGGTCCAGAGGACAGGTCTTGGGAGCCTGCTGAAAACATTCGGGCCCCACAGCTCATTGCTGCCTTCGAGCGTAGCGAGGCCCAAGGAGGGGGGGTAATGTTAGGAGTCGAGTTTCCTCTGCTGCACAGGGGGAATCTCGATCCGTCTCCGCTGCGGTCTCCCATTCTCCTCCAGCCGCAGTGGAGTCTGCTCAGCAGGGACGTCGCTCCCAGTGTCTTGCTCGCTCTCGCTCTGTGCAGAGAGTTACTGCTGCTTCTTCAGCTCCTGCCATTAAAGTCAATGCTGGTCAGCGGCGAGCGGACTTCCCTGGGACTAAGTCCTTGTTTGTGCACACTGAGCATGCCCAGAGCAAGATCTCCCATTGGAGATCGAGGGTCATGTGCTCTGGCTCTGCAGCGCATTCCATTGGTCCTCTTGGCAGGCCCTGGAAGGGCAAAGTTTCTGTGGCCACTTCCTGTCCTGCAATTATATAAACTGCGCATGACCGCACGGCCATGCGCTAGTGTACAATTGAATACGTGTGTTTGTTGTGAGTGCAAGTCGTTCATTAAATACCCCTACCCTATTGTATGACTGTTCGCGTATGGAGTATGGCTGCTATCTAGCGCCCGACAAATCACTCAACGTGTCACACACGTATCAGCGTCTATTGCTGTGACCGCCAGTGCGGCGCCACGCGCCAGTAGTGAGCTTCCTGACCCACGTCTGGGTGCTTAGTGGTGCCTGCCAGCACGGCACAGTTCGCACTTCGGTGCTCTAATTATAAGAGTTGCCTAACACACCCTGTAGCGGTGTTGTGTCAGCAAGGATCGCTTCCTTCACGTTGGGTGAAGTTTAACCCACGCGAGTATACTTATGAGTACCGCCATATAGTCCGTCATTACTCAGCAGCAGGTTCCATCTCTGCACGGTGGACCCCGGGCTACGAACGCACCGTACACTATCAGTCTTATTATTTGGTGCGTTCCGCTAGCCCTAACACAGTGGGAGATAAATATTGACCTCTGGGCTTGTGTGCCACTCCTGACTCCTGTGTGCGTCATCTCTCACTCAGTGGGCCATAGAAAGCCTATTTTTTGTTTTATTTGTTTTCTAAATTCTCCCTGAAGAAATCATTTTATTTTATTTGGTTTCTAAATTCTTCCTGAAAAAATCATTTTATTCTATTATTTTTTTTTCTAAAGTCTCCCTGAAAAAAAAAAAAAATCAGTGGGAGATTAATATTGCCCTTTCTGCTTGTGTGCCAGTCTTGACTCCTGGGTGTGCCATCTCTCTCTCTCTCAAATTGTGGGCCATAGAAAGCCTATTTATTTTTTTGCTTGATTTGGGTTCCAAAATCTACCTGAAAAAGTTAGTACATCAATCAGTGGGAGAAAAATATTGGCCTCTGGGCTTGTGTGCCACTCCTGACTCCTGTGTGTGCCATCTCTCACTCAGTGGGCCATAGAAAGCCTTTTTTTGTCTTTTTATTTGGTTTCTAAATTGTCCCTGAAAAAATCATTTTATTTTATTTGGTTTCTAAATTCTTCCTGAAAAAATCATTTTATTTTATTTTGTTTCTAAAGTCTCCCTGAAAAAAATAAATAAATTAAAAAAAAACAGTGGGAGATTAATATTTACATTTGTGCTTCAGTGACAGTCCTGCGTGTGTGGCATCTCTCTCATTTGGTGCCACCAAAAACAGAGTGTGTAACATTGTGCCTGATTTTCGTTGTGGTCTCACCCACCTGTAAAGGGGTAGCTAAATCATACTGAAGTTATAGCTCACCGTGTAAGTTGTGTGACAGCAACAAATACCGTTAGTTTGGTTACGTTTTTAAAACAATGAGGAAGTCTGGTGGAAGAGGTCGTGGCCAGGGGCGTTCATTGTCAGCTGGTAATGAGGGTAGTGGTAGTGGTGGAGCATGAGGTGGTCGTGGGAAAAAAAATATTGCACCTAAGTCTGGAGCTGTGGAGCCAGGTTCGTCGTCTGGCTACACAAGGCCTCGAACGCTCCCTTTTCTGGGAGTAGGAAAACCGCTTTTAAAGCCGGAGCAGCAAGAGCAAGTTTTGGCTTATCTTGCTGACTCAGCCTCTAGCTCTTTTGCCTCCTCTCGTGAAACTGGTAAATGTAAAAGCAGCGCGTCGTTAGTGGATGTTCACGGTCAGGGACAATTCGCTTCCTTGTCCTCTTCAGCAAAAACAACAACAGAGAAGAATGCAGCAGGCGACACAATGGGTTACTCCATGGAGCTCTTTACACATACCGTCCCTGGCTTAGAAAGTGAAGCAGTTAACAGTCCATGCCCATTACAAGTTGAATTTGACATGGAGTGCACTGATGCACAGCCACAGCCAGACTACTATGCTGGTCCTTTGACTCAGACCACAACATTGCCCTCGCAGGGTAATGATCAAGAATCAGACCCTGATGAGACTATGTTGCCCCATCACGAACGCTATACCACCGACCGACACGGTGACACAGACGAAGTTGCACACGAGCTACAAGAAGAGGTAATAGATGACCCAGTTCTTGACCCCGATTGGCAGCCATTGGGGGAACAGGGTGCAGGCGGCAGCAGTTCTGAAGCGGAGGAGGAGGGGCCGCAGCAGGCATCAACATCGCAACAGGTTCCATCTGCCGGGCCCGTATCTTGCCCAAAACGCGTGGCAAAGCCAAAACCTGTTGGAGGACAGCGTGGCCATCCGGTTAAAGCTCAGTCTGCAATGCCTGAAAAGGTATCCGATGCTAGAAAGAGTGCAGTTTGGCATTTTTTTAAACAACATCCAATTGATCAGCGCAAAGTCATCTGTCAAAAATGTTCAACTACCTTAAGCAGAGGTCAGAATCTGAAAAGTCTCAATACAAGTTGCATGCATAGACATTTAACCACCATGCATTTGCAAGCTTGGACTAACTACCAAACGTCCCTTAAGGTTGTAGCACCCTCGGCCAATGAAGCTAGTCATCAACGCAACATCCCTTCCAGCAGTGTAGGGCCACCATTTTCCGCACCACCTGCAGTATCTGTGCAGGTTTCTTTGCCAGGCCAAAGCAGTCAGGGTCAGGGAATCACCAGTTTCGTAGTAGGAAACACTGCATCTAGGGCCCGGCGGCAACAATACCATCTCCCACCGTCTCTCAGTCTGCCATGTCCACCGGCACCTCCGCTAGTTCCACGATCTCCAGCTCTCCAGTCCAGCTCACCCTACATGAGACTATGGTTAGAAAAAGGAAGTACTTAGCCTCGCATCCGCGTACACAGGGTTTGAACGCCCACATAGCTAGACTAATCTCGTTAGAGATGATGCCCTGCCGGTTAGTTGAAAGCGAAGCTTTCAAAGCCCTGATGGACTACGCTGTACCACGCTACGAGCTACCCAGTCAACACTTTTTTTCCAGAAAAGCCATCCCAGCCCTCCACCAGCATGTTAAAGAGCGCATCGTCCATGCACTCAGGCAATCAGTGAGCACAAAGGTGCACCTGACAACAGATGCATGGACCAGTAGGCATGGCCAGGGACGTTACGTGTCCATCACGGCACACTGGGTGAATGTTATGGATGCAGGGTCCACAGGGGACAGCAATTTTGGGACAGTTCTGCCTAACCCACGGTCTAGGAAACAGTTGGCTGTAGCCGTTCGCACCCCCTCCTCCTCCTCCTCGTCCTCCTGCAGAAGCGAGAGCTCGTCCACAGACCGCAGTCGCACAACCACTCCATCCGCAGCTGCCACTGTTGCACACCAGGTCTCCCATTATGGGGCAGCTACTGGCAAATGTCAGCAGGCTGTATTGGCTATGAAGTGTTTGGGCGACAACAGACACACCGCGGAAGTTCTGTCCGAGTTCTTGCAGAAAGAAACGCAGTCGTGGCTGGGCACTGTAGATCTTGAGACAATCAAGGTAGTGAGTGATAACGGAAGGAATTTCATGGCTGCCATCTCCCTTTCCCAACTGAAACACATTCCTTGCCTGGCTCACACCTTAAACCTGGTGGTGCAGTGCTTCCTGAAAAGTTATCCGGGGTTATCCGACCTGCTCCTCAAAGTGCGTGGACTTTGCTCACATATCCGCCGTTCGCCCGTACACTCCAGCCGTATGCAGACCTATCAGCGTTCTTTGAAGCTTCCCAAGCATCGCCTAATCATAGACGTTGCAACAAGGTGGAACTCAACACTGCACATGCTTCAGAGACTGTGCGAACAGAGGCGGGCTGTTATGTTTTTGTGGGAGGATGCACATACACGGGCAGGCAGTAGGATGGCAGACATGGAGTTGTCAGGTGTGCAGTGGTCGAAGATTCAAGACATGTGTCAAGTCCTTCAGTGTTTTGAGGAATGCACACGGCTGGTTAGTGCAGACAACGCCATAATAAGCATGAGCATCCCCCTAATGCGTCTGCTGATGCAAAGTTTGACGCACATAAAGGATCAGGCGTCTGCAGCTGAGGAAGAGGAAAGCCTTGATGACAGTCAGCCATTGTCTGGCCAGGGCAGTGTACAGGACGAGGTAGCGGGCGAAGAGGAGGAGGAGGACGAGGAGGATGATGGGGATGATTATATTTTTAATGAGGAAGCTTTTCCGGGGCCACTGGAAATTGTTGGCGCGGCAAGGCCGGGTTCTGGTTTTTGGAGGGACACAAGTGACGTGGATTTGCCTGAAACTGTCCCTCAACCAAGCACAACCGCAGATTTGAGAACCGGAACTTTGGCCCACATGGCGGATTATGCCTTACGTATCCTCAAAAGGAAAAACATGCATTACTAAAATGATGAACGATGACGATTACTGGTTGGCCTGCCTCCTTGATCCTCGCTATAAAGGCAAATTGCAAAATATAATGCCACATGAGAACTTGGAAATAATATTAGCAACCAAACAATCAACTCTTGTTGACCGTTTGCTTCTGGCATTCCCTGCACACAGCTCCCGTGATCGTTCTCACACGAGCTGCAGGGGCCATCAGACCAGAGGTGTTAGAGGGGCAGAAATCAGAAGTGGCGTTGGCCAGAGGGGTTTTCTGACCAGGTTGTGGAGTGATTTTGCTATGACCGCAGACAGGACAGGTACTGCAGCATCAATTCAAAGTGACAGGAGACAACATTTGTCCAGTATGGTTACAAACTATTTTTCATCCCTTATCGACATTCTCCCTCAACCGTCATTCCCATTTGATTACTGGGCATCCAAATTAGACACCTGGCCAGAATTGGCAGAATATGCATTGCAGGAGCTTGCTTGCCCGGCAGCTAGTGTCCTATCAGAAAGAGTATTCAGTGCTGCAGGTTCAATACTAACAGAATAAAGGACTCGTCTGGCTACCCAAAATGTAGATGATCTAACCTTCATTAAAATGAACCACAACTGGATTTCGAAATCTTTTGCCCCACCTTGCCCGGCTGACACCTAGCTTTCCTATGAAAAGGTCTTGCCTGTGGACTATTATGAATGACTTTTCCAATATCGTAATTTGCTGCACCTGATTGTCCAGCATACGACATGTTTACACCTCCCTAAATGGCCAAACTCACCACACGGGGTCGTGGTATCGCCACTTGGCGCCAGCACCCGTGAGAGTGCTGTTTTTTTTCTGAAGAGGTGGGTGTGCCCGCTTTTGGTCGACGACACTGCCACTGGGTCCCTCATAGTACAATAAAGTGTCTCTGGCGGTGGTGGTGCGCACCCAACGTCAGACACACCGTTGTAATATGAGGGGCCCTGGGCCTGTACCGCCGGCCACAAGACAGTTCCCCCCCCCAGCTCAAACAGTGCTCTACCACTTGCAAAATTATCCCTCACAGCTCCACCAATGTTTAGTCTATGCGCTGACATCCTTCAATGCCTGGCACTGACAATACCATTGTATTGACATTTTTGTTATGTTACGCCTTTGAAGCCTGTCTGCGGTCCCTCCTTCCACTAGGCCTCCACTGACCATTGTACTGCTGCCCGTGTACCCCTGGAACCAATTTTAAATTGCCAACAGCCCAATTTTGTTATGTTAGGCCTTCTAAGCCTGTCTGCAGTCCCTTCTTTCTACTACTACTACTACACTGACCAGACCACTGCTGCCCGTGTACCCCTGGAACCAATGTTAAATTGCCTGCACCCCTATTTTTGTTATGTTAGGCCTTCGAAGCCTGTCTGCGGTCCCTCCTTCCACTAGGCCTCCACTGACCATTGTACTGCTGCCCGTGTACCCCTGGAACCAATTTTAAATTGCCAACAGCCCTATTTTTTTATGTTAGGCCTTCGAAGCCTGTCTGCGGTCCCTTCTTTCTACTACTACTACTACACTGACCAGACCACTGCTGCCCGTGTACCCCTGGAACCAATGTTAAATTGCCTGCACCCCTATTTTTGTTATGTTAGGCCTTCGAAGCATGTCTGCGGTCCCTCCTTCCACTAGGCCTCCACTGACCATTGTACTGCTGCCCGTGTACCCCTGGAACCAATTTTAAATTGCCAACAGCCCAATTTTGTTATGTTAGGCCTTCGAAGCCTGTCTGCAATCCCTTTTTTCTACTACTACAACACTGACCAGACCACTGCTGCCCGTGTACCCCTGGAACCAATGTTAAATTGCCTGCACCCCTATTTTTGTTATGTTAGGCCTTCGAAGCCTGTCTGCGGTCCCTCCTTCCACTAGGCCTCCACTGACCATTGTACTGCTGCCCGTGTACCCCTGGAACCAATTGTAAATTGCCAACAGCCCAATTTTTTTATGTTAGGCCTTCGAATCCTGTCTGCGGTCCCTCCTTCCACTTGGCCTCCACTGACCATTGTACTGCTGCCCGTGTACCCCTGGAACCAATGTAAAAGTGCCTACAGCCTGTCCAATTTGTTATGTTAGGCCTTCGAAGCCTGTCTGCGGTCCCTTCTTTCTACTACAACTACACTGACCAGACCACTGCCCCCCGTGTACCCCTGTAACCTATTTTAAAGTGCATACAGCCAATTTTTTTTCTCTATTTTGCAATTATAAAGCCCAGATGGACTACGCTGTACCACGGTAAGAGCTACCCAGTCGTCACTTCTTTTGCGAGAAAAGCCATCCCAGCACTACAGCATCATGTAAAAATCTGCATTGTCCATGCTCTCTGGCTATCTAATAGTAGAAAGGTGCACCTGACAACAGATGCATGGACCAGTAGGCATGTCCACGAAAGGTTAGATGTCCATTACGGCGCACTGGGTTAATGTTGTGGATGCATGGTCCACAGGGGACAGCCTACAAAGTCTGTCTGCAGTCCCAAATATAAATAGTCCTCCGCTTACCACACCAATGCTGCCTATGTACCCCTGGAACATTTCATAAACTCCATTGACCAAAATTTGGGGTTTACAGCCTACTACCAGTGTCTGCCGCTCCAAGGTGTTCCCCGGGTTGCCTTTTCTGAGCTTTGATCTTCAGGCTCTTCTTAAGTAGTTGTTGAAAACAACACTGCATTCGGCCTACAAGTTGGGTCTGGGGTGTAGAGATGGTGTGTTCCACTCCAAGGTGTTCCCCAGGTTTCCTCGCCATTGCTGCGATCTTAATGCTCTCGTTTAGTAGTTGTTGGAAACTACAGTGCATTAGGCCTACAAATTGGGTATGGGGTGTAGAGAGATGGTGTGTGCCACTCCAAGGTGTTCCCCAGGTTTCCTCGCCATTGCTTCGATCTTCCTGCTCTCGTTTAGTAGTTGTTGGAATCTACACTGCATTAGGCCTACAAATTGGGTATGGGGTGTAGAGAGACGGTGTGTTACACTCCAAGGTGTTCCCCAGGTTTCCTCTCCATTGCTTCGATCTTCCTGCTCTCGTTTAGTAGTTGTTGGAAACTACAGTGCATTAGGCCTACAAATTGGGTATGGGGTGTAGAGAGATGGTGTGTTCCACTCCAAGGTGTTCCCCAGGTTTCCTCGCCATTGCTGCGATCTTAATGCTCTCGTTTAGTAGTTGTTGGAAACTACAGTGCATTAGGCCTACAAATTGGGTATGGGGTGTAGAGAGATGGTGTGTTCCACTCCAAGGTGTTCCCCAGGTTTCCTCGCCATTGCTGCGATCTTAATGCTCTTGTTTAGTAGTTGTTGGAAACTACAGTGCATTAGGCCTACAAATTGGGTATGGGGTGTAGAGAGATGGTGTGTTCCACTCCAAGGTGTTCCCCAGGTTTCCTCGCCATTGCTTCGATCTTCCTGCTCTCGTTTAGTAGTTGTTGGAAACTACACTGCATTAGGCCTACAAATTGGGTATGGGGAGTAGAGAGACGGTGTGTTACACTCCAAGGTGTTCCCCAGGTTTCCTCTCCATTGCTTCGATCTTCCTGCTCTCGTTTAGTAGTTGTTGGAAACTACAGTGCATTAGGCCTACAAATTGGGTATGGGGTGTAGAGAGATGGTGTGTTCCACTCCAAGGTGTTCCCCAGGTTTCCTCGCCATTCCTGCGATCTTAATGCTCTCGTTTAGTAGTTGTTGGAAACTACAGTGCATTAGGCCTACAAATTGGGTATGGGGTGTAGAGAGATGGTGTGTTCCACTCCAAGGTGTTCCCCAGGTTTCCTCGCCATTGCTGCGATCTTAATGCTCTCGTTTAGTAGTTGTTGGAAACTACAGTGCATTAGGCCTACAAATTGGGTATGGGGTGTAGAGAGATGGTGTGTTCCACTCCAAGGTGTTCCCCAGGTTTGCTCGCCATTGCTGCGATCTTAATGCTCTCGTTTAGTAGTTGTTGGAAACTACAGTGCATTAGGCCTACAAATTGGGTATGGGGTGTAGAGAGATGGTGTGTTCCACTCCAAGGTGTTCCCCAGGTTTCCTCGCCATTGCTGCGATCTTAATGCTCTCGTTTAGTAGTTGTTGGAAACTACAGTGCATTAGGCCTACAAATTGGGTATGGGGTGTAGAGAGATGGTGTGTTCCACTCCAAGGTGTTCCCCAGGTTTCCTCGCCATTGCTGCGATCTTAATGCTCTCGTTTAGTAGTTGTTGGAAACTACAGTGCATTAGGCCTACAAATTGGGTATGGGGTGTAGAGAGATGGTGTGTTCCACTCCAAGGTGTTCCCCAGGTTTCCTCGCCATTGCTGCGATCTTAATGCTCTCATTTAGTAGTTGTTGGAAACTACAGTGCATTAGGCCTACAAATTGGGTATGGGGTGTAGAGAGATGGTGTGTTCCACTCCAAGGTGTTCCCCAGGTTTCCTCGCCATTGCTTCGATCTTCCTGCTCTCGTTTAGTAGTTGTTGGAAACTACACTGCATTAGGCCTACAAATTGGGTATGGGGTGTAGAGAGATGGTGTGTTACACTACAAGGTGTTCTCCAGGTTGCCTTTCCTGAGCTTCTATCTTCAGGCTCTCATTAAATTGTAGTTAAATGGAACAACTGCATTTGGCGTACTAGTTGGGTTGGGGCCTACTATCGGTGTCTGCCACTTCTTGCTGTTCTCCTCCACTGAACAAAGCTGTGCCGCCTGTTTACTACGGTTGCCAATTTTGAACTGCATTTCGACTACTTACTGATTTGGGCCTACTCTGTGTGTCAGCCTCTCATTCCAGTTGTCCTCCACTGCAATGCCCCCTGGTTAGTCCTGTATTACCAATTTTGAACTGCATTTAGCCCACTTTATTCTTTGGGCCTATATCTGTGTTTCCTCCTCATCCTGCCCATTGCCCAGCCAGTGATAGATGAGTCTGCTGGTACATTGACCCATAACGCTAAATTCCCCGTGCACGCTACACAGCAAGATTGTGACCCTGCTGAAAGTCAGGTTCCTCTTCCCGCATACCATACCACCTTACACGGGGACAAAGAGGAAGGTGCAGATGAAAGTGTAGGTTCCTTCATCAGGTGGGGGTAGGAATACTAGTTGGCGACATCACTGGCACAGGGCCTCTCATAGTACGCAAAAGTGTTGCTGCCGGTGGGAGGCGCCCCCGCCGTGCAAACACACCGCTGTACTTTGAGGGGCCCTGTGCCAGTGCCAGTGCCAACGAGTGGGCCCCCCCTGCTTGCTCAGGATCACAGCACTTGCAAAGTTGAAATACTTTCCTCTCCCTGCTCCACTGCCGTGACGCGTTCCAGATTTCCTGGGCCCACTAATTACTTGAACCAGCCCTACCCCCCACAACTTTAGCCAAATGACCCCCAATTTCAAATGCCTTACAATTATTATAAGCTAAATTACGATTGACAAGCTTCAGTAAAAAGAATGGATGTTTTTGCCATTAAAATGGGCAGTGTAGGTGTTTTCCTGGCCTCCACTCACTGCCGACTATGCTCCCCCATTGACTTGCATTGGGTTTCGTGTTTCGGGCGATACCCGACTTTTCGCGATAATCGGCCGATTCCACTCGACTCGACTTCTAAGATAGTCGGGTTTCGCGAAACACGACTCGACTCTAAAAAGGTCAAGGTCGCTCAACCCTAGTCGTGACCAATTTTGGACTATTGGCACCTGCATTTAAGCAGTGGAAATGGTCATTGACTTTATGATGTTTTCATAATATAGTTACACAGGTTGAAAAAAGATCTAGATCCATCAATTCCAACCTTTCTGCACCAATTATACATTTTATCATTAAATTAACTATAACCCGCAATGTTATGTGTATCGAGGAAAACATCCAGCCCTATATTAAAAGCATGAAATTTTATAAGGATGTTGTCAGGTTCATGCCTTGAAGATTTTATGCTGTTCCCATTCAGAAAAGAAAAATGTAAAAAGTTCTCTCCCATTTAGTATGTATAGTCCTTGACCGTTACTAAGTTGTCACGACTTTTTATCATTTTAAATACCTTAGTCATTTCTGTTATTGGTTAGGTTCTTGTTTTCTGTTTTTTTTCTGCCATCGTTACTTACATTCATGTTATTGATTTTGGTCTTGACATGGTCATGAGTTTGAACTTGGATATTTTTCTGTAGCAAAGCGTATGAACTTAGTGTATTCGATCACAGCGCAAACTGGCCAACAAAAAAAAGGTCATTGGCCCTGGTCAACAAAGTAATGACAGTCATGAGATAAAAGAAAACAAACATTGTAAGGTAACCAGGCTAGTTAAAACATTGTAAGTAAATAATGAGGTATTTTGGATGGATATCAAGTGCTCCAGTTTGCTGTGTGCTGGGTAAATACAAGTGATTGTAACATTTTGTGCCTTTTACCTTTAATCGACTTTGTGTTTTCACCGTTTGCTTCATTTTCCTAGATAACTTTACCGCTACCTTTATAAAAGGATAATAGGAAAAGCTTGCATAATAATTACAAGTGTGTGATTTGTTGTGAATTCTGTGGCTGAGTTCACTTCTGTGGTCACAAGTGGTATTGCAGTCTCTGGGCTTCCTCCCTCAGGTGTTTTGGTGAGCTCGTTGGCTGCCTTGCTATTTAGCTCCACCTGAGTCTGTCTTCCTTGCTCCTTGTCAATGTTCCAGTGTTGGATCTGAGCTACTGCATCTTTCCTTGGGCCTGCTGCTCTGCTAGATAAGTGCTTCTAGTTTGTTTTCTGTTTTTTCTGTCCAGCTTGTTATTATCTTTTGCTGGAAGCTCTGAGAAGCAAAAGGGTGCACCGCCGTGCTGTTAGTTCGGCACGGTGGGTCTTTTTGCCCCTTTGCGTGGTTTTCGTTTTAGGGTTTTTTGTAGACTGCATAGTTCTCTTTGCTATCCTCGCTCTGTCTAGAATATCGGGCCTCACTTTGCTGAATCTATTTCATTCCTACGTTTGTCTTTTCATCTTGCTAACAGTCATTATATGTGGGGGCTGCCTATTCCTTTGGGGTATTTCTCTGAGGTAAGTCAGGCTTGTATTTCTATCTTCAGGCTAGTCAGCTCCTCAGGCAGTGCCGAGTTGCATAGGTAGTGATAGGCGCAATCCACTGCTGCTTCCAGTTGTGTGAGGATAGATCAGGTACTGCAGTCTACAGAGATTCCACGTCTCAGAGCTCGTCCTATTGTTTTTGGTTATTGCCAGATCTCTGTATGTGCGCTGATTACTGCACGCTGTGTTGCCTGATTGCCAGCCATAACAGTACAAGGAGCCATTCAATGATTTCCAATAGAGGGAAAAAAGAAATCCTGACATCATTTTTTTTTCTTAGCTCTGTCTTCAGTCTTTTTTTTCCCCTAGACATTAGAGTGCTTCAGGACACAGCTGTGGACATGGATATTCAGGCTCTGTGCTCCTCAATGGATAATCTCGTTGTAAATGTACAAAAGATTCAAGATACTATTGATCAGAAATCGATGCTAGAACCAAGAATTCCGATTCCTGATTTGTTTTTTGGTGACAGAACTAAGTTCCTGAGCTTCAGAAATAATTGTAAGCTATTTTTGGCCTTGAAACCTCATTCTTCTGGTAATCCTATTCAACAGGTTTTGATTATTATTTCTTTTTTGCGCGGCGACCCACAGGACTGGGCGTTTTCTCTTGCACCAGGAGATTCTGCATTGAGTAATGTTGATGCATTTTTCCAGGCGCTGGGATTGCTTTACGATGAGCCTAATTCAGTGGATCAAGCTGAGAAAAATCTGCTGGCTTTATGCCAGGGTCAGGATGATGTAGAAGTATATTGTCAGAAATTTAGAAAATGGTCAGTACTCACTCTGTGGAATGAATCTGCACTAGCGGCTTTGTTCAGAAAGGGTCTCTCTGAAGCTCTTAAGGATGTAATGGTGGGATTTCCTATGCCTGCTGGTTTGAATGAGTCTATGTCCTTGGCCATTCAGATCGGTCGTCGCTTGCGCGAGCGTAAATCTGTGCACCATCTGGCGGTATTGTCTGAGAGTAAACCTGAGCCTATGCAGTGCGACAGGACTATGACTAAAGTAGAACGGCACGAACACAGACGTCTGAACAGACTGTGTTTCTATTGTGGTGATTCTACTCATGCTATTTCTAATTGTCCTAAACGCACTAGGCGGTTCGATAGCCCTGCCGTTATTGGTACTGTACAGTCCAAATTCCTTTTGTCCATTACCTTAATGTGCTCTTTGTCATCATATTCTGTCATGGCGTTTGTGGATTCAGGCGCTGCCCTGAATCTGATGGATTTGGATTATGCTAAACGTTGTGGATTTTTCTTGGAGCCTTTGCGGTGTCCTATTCCGTTGAGAGGAATTGATGCTACACCTCTGGCCAAGAATAAGCCTCAGTACTGGGCCCAGCTGACCATGTGCATGGCTCCTGCACATCAGGAAGTTATTCGCTTTTTGGTACTGCATAATTTGCATGATGTGGTCGTGTTGGGGTTGCCATGGCTACAAACCCATAATCCAGTATTGGATTGGAACTCTATGTCGGTAACCAGCTGGGGATGTCAGGGAGTACATGGTGATGTTCCATTTTTGTCTATTTCGTCATCCATTCCTTCTGACATCCCAGAGTTCTTGTCGGACTTTCAGGATGTATTTGAAGAGTCCAAGTCTGATGCCCTACCTCCGCATAGGAATTGTGATTGTGCTATCGATTTGATTCCTGGTAGTAAATTCCCTAAGGGTCGTTTATTTAATTTGTCCGTACCTGAACACACCGCTATGCGCAGTTATGTGAAGGAGTCCCTGGAGAAGGGACATATTCGCCCATCGTCGTCACCATTGGGAGCAGGGTTCTTTTTTGTAGCCAAGAAGGATGGTTCACTAAGACCGTGTATTGATTACCGCCTTCTTAATAAGATCACTGTTAAGTTTCAGTATCCCTTGCCATTGATTTCTGACTTGTTTGCTCGGATTAAGGGGGCTAGTTGGTTTACTAAGATTGATCTTCGTGGTGCGTATAATCTGGTGAGAATCAGGCAGGGAGATGAATGGAAAACGGCATTTAATACGCCCGAGGGTCATTTTGAGTATCTGGTGATGCCGTTCGGACTTGCCAATGCTCCATCTGTTTTTCAGTCTTTTATGCATGACATTTTCCGTGAGTATCTGGATAAATTCTTGATTGTTTACTTGGATGACATTTTGATCTTCTCAGATGATTGGGAGTCTCATGTGAAGCAAGTCAGAATGGTTTTCCAGGTACTGCGTGCTAATTCCTTGTTCGTGAAGGGATCAA
The DNA here is from genome assembly GCF_032444005.1 of Ranitomeya imitator. Lineage (NCBI taxonomy): Eukaryota > Metazoa > Chordata > Amphibia > Anura > Dendrobatidae > Ranitomeya > Ranitomeya imitator. The sequence goes on along the minus strand of NC_091282.1, from coordinate 410,043,691 downwards.
AGTGTCTCTTCGGTGTGCAGAAAGTTTCATTTTTGGGGTTCATCTTTTCCCCTTCTACTATCGAGATGGATCCGGTTAAGGTTCAGGCCATCCAGGATTGGACTCAGCCGACATCTCTAAAAAGTTTGCAGAAATTCCTGGGCTTTGCTAATTTTTATCGTCGCTTCATCTGTAATTTTTCTAGCATTGCCAGACCATTGACCGATTTGACCAAGAAGGGTGCTGATTTGGTTAATTGGTCTTCTGCTGCCGTGGAAGCTTTTCAGGAGTTGAAGCGTCGTTTTTGCTGTGCCCCTGTGTTGTGTCAACCTGATGTTTCTCTTCCGTTCCAGGTCGAGGTTGATGCTTCTGAGATTGGTGCAGGGGCGGTTTTGTCACAGAGAGGTTCTGGTTGCTCAGTGTTCAAACCATGTGCTTTCTTTTCCAGGAAATTTTCTGCTGCTGAGCGTAATTATGATGTGGGCAACCGAGAGTTGCTGGCCATGAAGTGGGCATTCGAGGAGTGGCGTCATTGGCTTGAGGGTGCTAAGCATCGCGTGGTGGTTTTGACTGATCATAAGAACCTTACTTATCTTGAGTCTGCCAAGCGCTTGAATCCTAGACAGGCCCGTTGGTCGTTGTTTTTTGCTCGTTTTGATTTTGTGATTTCATACCTTCCGGGCTCTAAAAATGTGAAGGCGGATGCTCTGTCTAGGAGTTTTGTGCCCGACTCTCCGGGGTTATCTGAGCCGGCGAGTATCCTCAAGGAAGGAGTCATTGTGTCTGCCATCTCCCCTGATTTGCGGCGGGTGCTGCAAAAATTTCAGGCTAATAAACCTGATCGTTGTCCGGCCGAGAAACTGTTCGTCCCTGATAGGTGGACTAGTAAAGTTATCTCTGAACTTCATTGTTCGGTGCTGGCCGGTCATCCAGGAATCTTTGGTACCAGGGAGTTGGTTGCTAGATCCTTCTGGTGGCCATCTCTGTCACGGGATGTGCGTGCTTTTGTGCAGTCCTGTGGAATTTGTGCTAGGGCTAAGCCCTGCTGTTCACGTGCCAGTGGGTTGCTTTTGCCCTTGCCGGTCCCGAAGAGGCCTTGGACACATATTTCGATGGATTTCATTTCTGACCTTCCCGTTTCTCAAAAGATGTCTGTCATTTGGGTGGTCTGTGATCGCTTTTCTAAAATGGTCCATCTGGTGCCCTTGGTTAAATTGCCTTCCTCCTCTGATTTGGTGCCTTTGTTCTTCCAGCATGTGGTTCGTTTACATGGCATTCCTGAGAATATTGTTTCTGACAGAGGTTCCCAGTTTGTCTCGAGGTTCTGGCGAGCCTTTTGTGGTAGGATGGGCATTGACCTATCTTTTTCCTCGGCCTTCCATCCTCAGACTAATGGCCAGACCGAACGAACCAATCAGACCTTGGAAACATATCTGAGATGTTTTGTTTCCGCTGACCAGGATGATTGGGTGTCATTTTTGCCGTTGGCTGAGTTCGCCCTTAATAATCGGGCCAGCTCGGCTACCTTGGTCTCTCCATTTTTCTGCAATTCTGGGTTCCATCCTCGTTTCTCTTCAGGACAGGTTGAGTCTTCGGACTGTCCTGGTGTGGATAATGTGGTGGACAGGTTGCAGCAGATCTGGACTCAGGTAGTGGACAATTTGACCTTGTCCCAGGAGAAGGCTCAGCTTTTCGCTAATCGCAGACGCCGTGTGGGACCCCGACTTCGTGTTGGGGATCTGGTTTGGTTATCTTCTCGTCATATACCTATGAAGGTTTCCTCTCCTAAATTTAAACCTCGTTTTATTGGTCCGTATAGGATTTCTGAGATTCTCAATCCGGTGTCTTTTCGTCTGACCCTCCCAGACTCCTTTTCCATACATAATGTATTCCATAGGTCGTTGTTGAGGAGATACGTGGCACCTATGGTTCCATCTGTGGAGCCTCCTGCCCCTGTTTTGGTGGAGGGGGAATTGGAGTATATTGTGGAGAAGATTTTGGATTCTCGTGTCTCTAGACGGAAACTCCAGTATCTGGTCAAATGGAAGGGTTATGCTCAGGAAGATAATTCCTGGGTTTTTGCCTCTGATGTCCATGCCCCAGATCTTGTTCGTGCCTTTCATGTGGCTCATCCTGGTCGGCCTGGGGGTTCTGGTGAGGGTTCGGTGACCCCTCCTCAAGGGGGGGGTACTGTTGTGAATTCTGTGGCTGAGTTCACTTCTGTGGTCATAAGTGGTATTGCAGTCTCTGGGCTTCCTCCCTCAGGTGTTTTGGTGAGCTCGTTGGCTGCCTTGCTATTTAGCTCCACCTGAGTCTGTCTTCCTTGCTCCTTGTCAATGTTCCAGTGTTGGATCTGAGCTACTGCATCTTTCCTTGGGCCTGCTGCTCTGCTAGATAAGTGCTTCTAGTTTGTTTTCTGTTTTTTCTGTCCAGCTTGTTATTATCTTTTGCTGGAAGCTCTGAGAAGCAAAAGGGTGCACCGCCGTGCTGTTAGTTCGGCACGGTGGGTCTTTTTGCCCCTTTGCGTGGTTTTCGTTTTAGGGTTTTTTGTAGACTGCATAGTTCTCTTTGCTATCCTCGCTCTGTCTAGAATATCGGGCCTCACTTTGCTGAATCTATTTCATTCCTACGTTTGTCTTTTCATCTTGCTAACAGTCATTATATGTGGGGGCTGCCTATTCCTTTGGGGTATTTCTCTGAGGTAAGTCAGGCTTGTATTTCTATCTTCAGGCTAGTCAGCTCCTCAGGCAGTGCCGAGTTGCATAGGTAGTGATAGGCGCAATCCACTGCTGCTTCCAGTTGTGTGAGGATAGATCAGGTACTGCAGTCTACAGAGATTCCACGTCTCAGAGCTCGTCCTATTGTTTTTGGTTATTGCCAGATCTCTGTATGTGCGCTGATTACTGCACGCTGTGTTGCCTGATTGCCAGCCATAACAGTGATTGTAGAGAGTGGTGGACTGACCACTCTGACATTCGTAGGGATTCCCACACACAGACCACAAGTCTTAAAAGGAATCTGTCACTAGATTTTTGTTCCTCCATCTGAGGACAGCATAATGTGGAGGGCAGAGTCAATGATCCCAGTGATGTATCACTTACTGGGCTGCTTTCTGCAGTTTTCATAAGAAATACCTGTTTTACCGGCTGCTGTAAAATGGTGAGCTTTCTATAATCCCATCACTAAGTGGCAGGCTTCTGTTTGTTCTTTGCATAAGTAGTCCTCTAGCGATACTCTCTTGCTAGTAAATCAATTATTTTATAAACCTACACCAACTAGCCCAGTAAGTGAGACATCACTGGAACAGGGTCTCTTGCTCTACTTTAGTTTGCTCTCAGATTAGGTAGCAAAATGTCTTGTGAGAGTTTCCTTTTTATATGCCTGCGGAGGATCGAATTTGAGTCAAATTTCATGAAATTTGTGGTTTCAGGCAAATTCAATCATTTTGAAATTGGGTTCAGTTCCAAGAAAATAAAAAGGTTATCATAATTTTGTATTGCAGCATGGGCTTCCCCATAATGCCCTGTAGCAGATTTTTGTACCTTGTACAGTTGTGGTCAAAAACCTGGGCCATCCCAGATCCGCAGTTCCCAGCGGAGCACAGTTTATACGGCCGAGTTGTTTTGCAGTATGGTCAGTGGGGTCCTCTCTTTTTCTTGCCTGTAGAAAATAAGCCGTTATCGTTAGCCTCAGATACAGACATTTAACAAAAAAATTATTTCAAAAATGCGTGCCATGCTAAAATTTCTGCATTCCAACTGTCATAACATTTTTTTTTTAAAGTAGCTGTATTGGGCCCTCTATTTTATGGGACAAGTTGCAGTTTTTACATTTACTGATACATAGAGGGGATCAATCATCAAGACTGATTAGCTCACACTCACATTACATCAGTCTGGCTTTAGTTCAAAGCACCAAATTCATTAAAAAGCTCATGGGATTTAATGGATGTGAAACATTCTGAGTGGCATATACCTCGCCAGAAATGCACATTTCTGCTGTATAAAACACTGGCACTTTTGACACCAAAATTCACATGTTTGTACGTTGGGCAAAAATATGACTTTTATTCCACTTTTCTTGTGTAAAAGCTTTGATGAATTGGCCTCGCAATGCTTTTAGTGATGAGCGAATATGCTGAAATTCAAATTTGGCTGAAATAACTCATTTTACATCACTTTAGATTGTAGAGCAGAATAAACGTAGGGATACGTCATCATGAGGCTTAGTCAGTGCTGGAGAGTTCTGAGTGAGTTCCATGGCGGCCATTTCCCTTTAGATTTGTCACCTGTTTTGGTGTTATTCACTTCTGGCCTACTCTCTGACTAAAGCACACAGCACACTTTAGCACCCATTCTGCCAGAATGCTCCTGTGTACTCTATGACAGAGATGCTGCCAGAAACAAAAAGATTGGCAGTCTGAAATTCGGCAGGCCCTTTTTCTGCACCAACTTCATCGGTTGGGGAAGAGACAGGGGTCCCCCATAAACATCCAACTTTTTGTTGAAGCCATCTCTGGAGCTTCCATGGGTCTTCTGGTGCTGAGGCCCACTCTGTGACTATATAGGACTCAGTGTCAGAAGAACCACAGAGGACCAGGAAAGCTGTGGTGGCAGAGGTGATAAAAGGATTCATATGAGGGCCTTCCCAGTATTGCAAAGTACCAAGCAAAATGGAGGCCAACTAGCCCCAATTTTGCTGGATTCTGACTAACTAAATCCCTCAAATTTTGGATTTTCAACATTCCAAAATTTTCAACACGTTCGTAATGAATTTGCCTAATTTTGAATGAATCTTATTCCTATTTGTAAGTACTAACTATGGATCCCAAAACTGTTCCAATGCATCTGTCTGTGAGAATTATTCAGTTAAGGCTATGTTCACATTTAGCTTTTTACAGCGTTTTTTTTTGCTGTGTTTATTTACACAAATTAAAAGGTATCAGAAAAAACTATGAGATTTCAGAAATCTCATCCACACACGTGTTTTTTTTTTAACAAACTGAATTTGAGAACTGCAGCTTGTTTGAAATTTCCAGCATGTCCATTCTTTCAGAGTTTTTGAAGCATTGTTCACCGATAAAAAGCAATTTTTTTGTGGTGCTTTTGCTGTTTTTTAAGCATTTTTAGTGAATAAAACTACTGTAGACAAAGCTACATGTAATCCGCCTCCCCCGAAAAATAGTAAAAGAGCAGTGAAAGTGTCACAAAACGGGACATTTTGAAAACAGAATTTTTACTGCCAATAGAGCAGGTTTTGCCTGTAGAAAAAAATATTCTGTATGTGAACATAACCTTAGTTCCATTATACAAACTTGAGTCATTCAGATTCATTAAAGTTGTCAATTTTCATTTTCCCAAAAGTTTCCACATCATTTTTCTGCAACCTCAGATTATCAACATGTTTTCTACAAAGATCAAGACTAGGGATGAGCGGAACTGTGGAAGTTCGGGTTCTGGTATCCGACCTGAACTTTATTCCAAAGTTAGGTTCAGGTACCAGAACTGTACCCGAAATTGAACCAGAACTAGAACCCTTTTGAAAATAATGGGGACCCGATCATTTGATCTGGAAAATATTCTCTCTCTCCTACCGGAACTCTGAACATTGCAACAGAAGAGGAGACGTTTAGCTTGGCGATTAGCACCAAATACTACCTTTCCGGTAAGAACTGCAAAGTTTTAAGTTCAGGTTCACTCATTTCTAATTAAGACTTTTCTTCATCACACTTTATGCTTTTTAATCCTCATTGGATTTTAAAGTTAAGTTCAGGAAAATGCATGAAAACGTTAATTATTTAATTGCCTGGAAGTGATGTTGTCATAAGAGTAGTACTTGTAGAACCCCTTCAAGCCTCTTGCAACCCCTTCAAGAAGGGACTCTAAGAGGGGTGTACTATTCACGTCATCTGGCTTCGGCAGTGGGTCTCTGCCAAAGCCGCATCTAGTCTTTTGCTATCTGGAATTCTGCCGTCTCTTCTTTTTTTGTTCTATGATCATGGTAGACCAGGGTTTGTGGACTGCAGGCAGCCGAATATTACTTTATTAGTAGATGTTATACTTGTTGAATTCCATCCATAAACCTATTATTTAAAGAAAGATATTTAAACAAAAAATTCCTGAAAACTATAAAGAGATTGAAGTATAAAATTCCTTTAATAATATTATCATTGAACCTTGTTCTTTTCATTATTTATGATTTCAAGCTGCCATCCAGCCATTGTTAGCAGTGTTACACAACCTGCTTACTGTACCGCGCGCTGTAACAAGACAACTGTTGTTTCTGTGGGGCAGGATAAAAATAAGGTCAGCACGAGCTTGGAGAGCTTTCTAAGGTTTAGCCTGCTTGAATCATTTCATGCTTGTGAAAGCTAAGCAGATGAGAAGCACATTAAATAAGATGACAGAATTCAGATTATACTTTTTTTTTTTCCTCCTCATTCCTGGTCTTTAGTTCAGTAGATGAATTCTCCCTTTTTTCAATTTGCTAAGATGGTGAAATCTGCTTTGTGTGATTTATGAAGGAACTTGAAGCGATTAGTTTCATAGTGCATAAAAATTCCTCAGGTTCAGAGGGATGTCCAATCTGTTACACCATGAGCTGTTGACTGGATGAGAACATGAGCAGCTCGGAGCCATAAGGAGATTGTGTTGAGTTATTAAACACTTGTGCTAAAGCTGCTTATTGTTAATTCCTCAATGTCCTGCTGAAGCGATTGGATAAGATCAGATCGGATTAGATCAAAGAGCCTGGGAACCAGTCTTTGGAGCAGATTCATTTAATCAATAAAGAGGGTTGGGAGAGCGAAAGGGAGAGGGAGGTAGATGAAAACACAATGTAAACATGGGCTCAATGAACATTTAAACGAGGCCGTATTGCACACATTTTCCAGGTTTGATATCAAGTCCAATTTTAAGCATTGCATTGATGGAGAAAATACAAGGAATAAGATAAGCAATCTTCTAAGCGCTGTAGAGTATGTAGATAATGATTATTATTATTCGATCAATATAGTTACAAGCAGAAGTCACAGCCGGCATCTGCCTGATATAAAGCAGGCTCAAGTCCTGAGCCAGCTTCATGCAGCCCTTAATGACCTATGGTAGAAATGTATATTATAGGTCAGTAAGGGTACCGTCACACAGTGGCATTTTGATCGCTACGATGGCACGATTTGTGACGTTCCAGCGATATATCCGTGACGTTCCAGCGATCTCGCTGTGTCTGACATGCTCCTGCGATCAGGGACCCCGCTGAGAATCGTACGTCGTAGCAGATCGTTTGAAACTTTCTTTCGTCGTCTAGTGTCCCGCTGTGGCGGCATGATCGCATGGTGTAACAAAGGTGTGCACGATATTGTATACGATGTGCGCATAGTAACCAACGGCTTCTACATCGCACATACGTCATAAAATTATCGCTCCAGCGTCGTACATTGCAAAGTGTGACAGCAGTTTACGACGCTGGAGCGATATTGTTACGATGCTGGAGTGTCACGGATCGTGCCGTCGTAGCGATCAAAATGCCACTGTGTGACGGTACCCTAAGGCATTGCATATAAGCAAAGGTTATCTGAGGGTTTATCCTTCACCTGGATGAACATATTAAAAAAGTAGGTTGTATTTGATTGACCCTGTGTCTTTCTTTTAACTTATGTAGCTATGATATTAGCTAAGTTGGAAAACCTCTTCAAATTGATCTTTCTTGTAAGTTATTTTTATGGAAAAAATGGCCAAAATTAATGCAGGATGACTACCCTAGGAGAGAAGCTAAATGGGGATCTCAGTGATCAAGAAAATTGTAAAAGGAATATATAAAATGTATAAATTAGAGATTACAGAAATTAGAGAACCTTTTAAAATGTGAATTTGACAGGTTTGGCTAAGTTTTTCCCAAAATTCCAAGAGTCTGTTAACTAGTTAAATGCTGCCGTCAATTTCTGACAGTGGCACTTTCAATGCACAAGCAGGGGGGCATGCTATTCCATGGCACGTTCGAAGGGTATTAATGAGTTGCCATGATGGTACTCCTGTAATTGCTAGCTTCTGATTGGTGTTCATAGGAGTCCTTGATTATTGCTATATACTGTAATACTTATACAGCATATTGCTAATATACTGTAATATTTTAATGTTATTCATCCTATTTACAATGCATTTTTCGATATCTTTTACATAGCTTACACACTGTTGAATAGATCTTTATACCTTCTTCTCCGTATATTCATTATATCATTGGTCTGTATTGATGGGTTTTGTTTGCGCACACATCTTCCGGCTGTAATATTACTCTGCTGGTTCCCGGCCTCAGTGATATTAGTGCGCATGCGCCGGTCAGTGACGTCCCTTGATTTCCGGCTCTGCGCAGAGTGTGAGGCGAAGCTCATGAATTGAAGTTCATTCTAGTAACCCGATGTTTACCCTGGTTACCAGCGAAGACATCGCTGAATCGGCGTCACACACGCCGATTCAGCGATGTCAGCGGGACCTCAACGATCAAAAAATGGCCCAGGCCATTCCGACACGACCAGCGATCTCACAGCAGGAACCTGATCGCTGCTACGTGTCACACATAGCGAGATCGCTACTGAGATCGCTGTTGCGTCACAAAACTTGTGACTCAGCAGCGATCTCGCTAGCGATCTCGCTATGTGTGACGGGGCCTTTAGTTCCCCCTAATTTGCTGGTCATGTTATGTGATAGCTGCAAGGCATTAGGGAAAGCCTGCCTGGACACTCCTGTCAAGATTAGCTCGCTCTGTGACTCTTCAGTAGTGTGTGAAATGGTGGTGTGCATTGTTTTTTTGGCCGATCCACACAGATTGACTCAAAAACTGTTTGAATTTGCTGGGACCTGTGAATTTCCAGAAATTTTAATGTAATTCCCTATGCCGCAGAACAGCATCAACATTATTCCCAGTATATGTAACAGTCACACTGTAATGTTGGTATATGGCCTATAACTGCTCCAACCCACTATCTTGCACCAATGATTCAAATGGAGGCAAAACAATCCCATGAGGCAGAAGACAAGGATGTGTTGCTGCAATATGGATAATACATCTCTGAGTAATTTTCCAATTTTCATCAATTAAGTATTAATAATGATGATTGTGTCAATAAAGGCACCTTTTTTTAGGGGAAAAACAAAGAAAAAACATTATATATAGGGATGAGTATACATGCTTGGTGATACTCGGATATCTTTCGAGTATCTGGGAATGAGAATGTGCTCATTACTCGGCGAGCATTGTGCTTGATTTCAAACTCAAATCCCCAAATGTTTGCCACCTGTTACACAGTCAATAAGCATGCGGGGATTGCCTGTGCATCAATGTAATGCCGTAGCCATCTTGGTAGTGACATTACTGTGATTGGCTGGTCATGTGACATCATCAGGAATTATAAAAGGACAGGTACATCAGCCTCGGCACGCTGACGTCATTGCACAGCTCTATGACAGTTGCTTTTGGTGGGAGAGAGTGCTTGTTCATGTGTGTGTTTGCACATTTTAACAAATCAATGTCGTGTAGTGTTGATTCTGGTGCTGAAGTTGAACCATCATACTATCAGTCCTTCTAAGGGCTAATTTTGTGCTTTGCTGTTTGGATCAGATACATTCTGCATTTAGCATTAGAAGGGAGAGAGAGTTTCCAGAGCAGGGAGAGTGGATGAATACAGTTTTTAGGCTGGGATTAGGGCTTTGCCTTCCCTTGTTAAAAATGTAGCTGTGACAGTTAACCACATTGTGTAAAAAAAAGTACTATATTGTGATCCATAGAGTATTATGTGCTTTGTGGTATATATTGGTGTTATATAACACTCCAGAAAAGTGTTCAAACATTGTTCTGGATTTAATTACTCACTCATTGAGTATCCCTCGCTCTTGGGTACATTTCTGTGGCATATAACACTCGAAAAAAAATTCAAAATTTTTTCACTCTACTTTTCTTCATCCATAGAATATTTTGCGCTCTGGAGTACATTTCTGTGGCATTAAACACTCCAAAAAAGCATTTAATTTTTTTTATATTTACTTACTCATCCATAAAAGTATTTTGTGCTCTGGGATACATTTCAGTGACATATAACACTCCAAAAAAGCATCCAAAATTTTTTCTGTATTCACTTACTCATCCATAGAGTATTCTGTGCTCTGAGGTACATTACAGTAGTACACAAAACTCCAAAAAAGCATGCAAAAATTTATCTGGATTTAATTACTAATCCATAGAGTATTACATGCTTTATTTTACATTTCATTAGTATATAATACTCCAACTCCAAAAAGCATTCAAAAAATGTTCTGCATTCAATTACTCATCAATGGAGTATTATGTCCTCCGCAGTACATACTGTGTTATATATCCCTTCAAAAAAAGAGTTCAAAAATCTATATAGAGTTTTCTGTGCTCTGGGGTACATTACAGTTTTATGTAAAACTCCAAAAACCATAAAACATGTATCTAGATTCAATTATTCATCCTTATAGTGTTTCTTGCTTTCTGATATATTTCAATGGTATATAACCATCCCAAAAAGTGTTAAAAAAATTTCAGTATTTAATTACTCATCCATAGGGTATTACATCCCCTAGGGTACATTTCAGTGTTACATGACCCTCCAAAAAAGCATACAAAATCTTTTTTGCTATTATATTGCACATCTGTAGAGCATTATGTGCTATAGACTTTCTCACCGTGATCTGCGGTGAAGTCACAGAGCTTGAACTGTGGTGATCTCATCACTAACTTTTTTCCCATGATGCTGAGGTCAGCGTAATTCAGCCCGGCTAATAACGCAGCCTCAGTGACCAGTGGTAACCTCTATGATGTCACCACGAGTCACTGTGATTGAGCTCACAGCAGCTCATTCATGATGGAGAGGTGAGGGATATGGTTGTTTTTTATTTTTTTTTTCTTACAGAAGATGAGGGATTCAGTGGAATTTGGCATTAAGTGAGTATAGCTGTTTGTTATTTCTAAATAAAATTGGAAAAGTGTGTTTTGTTTTTTTCTCTAATAAAATACATTATTCTGGCTGTGACTTTATTTACAATATAACTATTATATTAGTAATGGAGAGGTGTCTTATAGACGCCTCTCCGTTATTAACACGTGGGCTTAATGTCACCTGACAATACAAAGGTGACATCAACCCCACTTGCCACCGCTACAAAGCAAGTAGAAAGAGCTGGGTGAAGCGCCAGAATTGGCACATCTAATAGATGCGCCTTTTCTGGGTGGCTCTGGGCTGCTATTTTTAGGCTGTAGTGGTCAATATCCATAGCGCATTGCAAACCTGAGAATACCAGCCTCCAGCTGTCTGCTTTAGCAATGTTGGTTGCCAAAAATTGGGGGGACCCCAAGCCGTTTTTTAAAAATTATTTATTTAAATAATTAAAAAATACAGGACCTCTCTATTCTTGATAATCAGCCTTGCTGAAGCTGACAGCTGAGGGTCGCAGACCCCATCGGTGAGATTTGCCTGGCTGGTTCAAATACAGGGGAACCCACGCTGGATTTTTCATTTATTTATTTATAGCGCAGACAGCAGGGGAGGAATACTCCCATCAGCCGCTCCTGCTGTCATTAATACTAGTGGCAGCAGGTGTTGGATAATGGGAGTAATAGTCCCAAAATCCGCCACCTGCTGTCATTCTTCTCACTTGAATACAACCGTCATGATTCTCCCCTACTCCCTGTGATCACCGGCAGAGCAGGGGAGAATGATGAGAGTCGTCTTCAACACCTGGTGCCATGAAACAGTGCTTACTGTACAGCTGTTTCCATGGTGCATGTCGTGTGGTACTGATGCGGCACATGGGCAGCACACAGTTGCCACACGTGGCCACACGTACTGCACACATGGACACTGACATCTCTGGTACTGATTTGACGATAGCTCAAGTGCCGTGGGAAAATTTCTAGCGGTGTTTGTGTTGACGTCACATAGGTGAAGTGAGTTCATTGGCTGTGAACTTCCAGTACCTTTCTGAAGGCTTGTGGTGATGTCAGACAGGTCCTACTAGTTCACCTCGAGACTCTGGGCAGCGGTGACAGATGCTGCGCAGTGTCTCTGCTGGATGAAAGGCTGTATGGTTGCATCATGCAACCAGTCATCTAGATGTAGCACAGCTAAACCCGTTGCAGGACAAATGGATTATCATCTTCTCTGCAGAAAGGTGAGGATTATAGCTGTTTTTAATTTTAACTGTTTTGCAGAAGACGATGCCGTCGGTGGAATGGGCAAGGTCATAAGTACATAAGTATGATTTAATTAAGATATATTAAAGGAGTCTGTGCCATTCTTTCAATTAAAGGACTTTTTCTGGTATTTGTGTATTTTTACACAATATGACTATGGGGTTAGCAATGGGGGCATCTTATTGACACCTCTCCACTACTAACCTTTGGGTTTGATGTCACCTGACAATACAAAGGTGATATCAACCCCCCAACTATCACCCCACTTGCCACCACTACAGGACAAATGGGAAGAGAGAGGCTAAGTGCCAGAATTGGCTCATCTTAGAGATGCGCCTTTTCTGAGGCGGCTGAGAGCTGATGTTTTTAGCTGGGGGGAACACTCTCCATGGCCCCTTCCTAGGCTATTAATATCAGCCCACAGCTGTCTGCATAGCCTTTGCTAGCTATTAATTATAGGGGGACCTTACATCTTTTTTTTAGGGTCTAACATTTTAATAGCCAGCAAAGGCTAAGTATACAGCTGTGAGCTGATAGTAATAGCCTGGGAATCTCCATGGGTATTACCCCCTTCCCAGGCTATAAACATTGTCCCCCATCCATCAGCTTTCCCTCTTTTGGTTATGAAAAGGATCTGGGAGCCCACACCATTTCTTCAGAAAAACAATATTTTAATAAATACATGTACAGTTAGTTGCACACACTGTACTAATTGTATATGTCACTGCCAGCTATATATCTATCTATTTTATGTGTATTTACTGTATGTAATCCATCTATTCTATCCTATCGGCTCCTGCTGTGATTTTACGGTACATGGTCGCAGAATTGCTGGCTTTTCTACTATCTATCTATGTAATGTATATATATATATATATATATATATATATATATATATATATATATGTGTCCCTGACATCTATATATGCACTGTAGGAGTCCGTACTCACTTGACTGCGGTTGAGGTGGGCACAGCATGCGGTATTGCAGAAATGTCCCAGAAAGTTTATTAAAATGGCATAAACTGCTATGGATAAGGAAACAAATGAACAGCCTTTTCTGTCACAAAGTAACAAACAGAAAAATAAACAGTACATATAGTACTGCGGGTCCGCTCGCACAGGTCAGTGTCTTTAGCACACTTTTTATAGGTATATTTTTGAGTAAAATGTAAATTGTTCTTTTATTCTATAAACTTCTGACAACATGTTTTCGAATTTCAAAGCAATACATTTTGTATTTCTTTTTCTGACAAAGAAAAATGTCAAAATAAAAAAAAAAACTGTGCTTTTCGGCCTCAAATATTGCAAAGAAAACAAGTTCATTATCGTTTGGAAACAACAATACTAATGTTTTAACTCAGGAAGAGTTCAGAAATCAATATTTTGTGGAATAACCATGATTTTTAATCACATCTTTCATGCGTCTTGGCATGCTTTCCATCAGTCTTTCACACTGTTTTTAGGTGACCTTATGCCACTCCTGGTACAAAAACGTAAGCAGTTCTTTGATGGCTTGTGACTATCCATCTTCCTCTTGATTACATTCCAGAGGTTTTCAATGGGGTTCAGGTCTGGAGATTGGGCTGGCCATGACAGGGATTTGATGTGGTGGTCAATCCACACCTTGATTGACCTAGATGTGTGGCATGGCGCATTGTCCTGCTGGAAAAAACAGTCCTCAGAGTTGGGGAACATTGCCTGAGCAGAAGGAATCAACTGTTTTTCCAGGATAACCTTGTATGCGACTTGATTCATACGTCCTTCGCAAAGAACAACCTGCCCAATTCCAGCCTTGCTGAAGCATCCCCAGATCATCACCAATCCTCTACCAAATTTCACAGTGGGTGCAAGACACTGTGGTTTGTTCGCTCCAGGACATTGTCTAACCATTAGAAGACCAGGTGTTCATCTGGGGATGCTTCAGAAAACGGCATGTTTGTAGCGGCATGCTATTCCATCCGGTTTACGTTTAGTTGGACCATCAATTATTTTTCAACAGGACAATAACCCCAAACACACCTCTAGGCTGTGTAAGGGCTATTTGACCAAGAAGGAGAGTGATGGGGTGCTATGCCAGATGACCTGGCCTCCACAGTCACCAGACCTGAACCCATTCGAGATGGTTTTGGGGTGAGCTGGACCGCAGAGTGAAGGCAAAAGGGCCAACAAGAGCTAAACATCTCTGGGAACCCCTTCAAGATTGTTGGAAGACCATTCCCATTGACCATTGACTACCTCATCAAGAGAATGCCAAGAGTGTGCAAAGCAGTCATCAAAGGAAAAGGTGGCTACTTTGAATAACCTAGAATATAAGACATAATTTCAGTTTCACACTTTTTTGTTAAGTATATAATTCTACATGTGTTAATTCATAGCTTTGATGCCTTCAGTGTGACTTTACAATTTTCATAGTCATGAAAATACAGAAAAATCTTTAAATGAGAAGGTGTATCCAAACTTTTGGTCTGTACTGTATGTATATATATATATATATATATATATATATATACATACATACAGTACAGACCATATATATATTGCTCAAGAAACAAAGGGAACACTAAAATACCACATCATAGATATCACTGAATAAAATATTTCTGTTGCAAACCTTTATTCATTACATAGTGGGATGTGTTGAGAACAATAAAACATAAAAATGTTCAATGAAAATCAAAATTAATATCCCATGGAGGTCTGGATTTGGAATGATGCTCAAAAATCAAAGTGGAAAATCAAATTACAGGCTGGTCCAACTTCAGTGGAAATGCCTCAAGACAAGGAAATGATGTTCTGTTGTGTATGTGGCCTCCACGTGCCTGTATGATCTCCCTACAATACCTGGGCATGCCCCTGATGAGGAGGCAGATGGTCTCCTGAGGGATCTCCTCCCAGACCTGGACTAAAGCATCTGCCAAATCCTGGACAATCTGTGGTGCAACGTGATGTTGGTGGTTGGTGCCAGACATGATGTCCCAGATGTGTTCAATTGGATTCAGGTCTGGGGAACGGGCGGGCCAGTCCATAGCTTCAATGCCTTCATCTTGCAGGAACTGCTGACAGACTACAGCCACATGAGGTCTGGCATTGTCTTACATTAGGAGGAACCCAGGGCCAACCGCACCAGCATATGGTCTCACAAGGGGTCTGAGGATCTCATCTTGGTACCTAATGGCAGTCAGGCTACCTCTGTCGAGCACATGGAGGGCTGTGCGGCCCTCCAAAGAAATGCCACACCACACCATTACTGACCCACTGCCAAACTGGTCATGCTGAAGGATGTTACAGGCAGCAGATCGCTCTCCACAGCATCTCCAGACTCTGTCACATCTGTCACATGTGCCCAGTGTGAACCTGCTTTCATCTGTGAAGAGCACAGGGCACCAGTGCCGAATTTGCCAATCCTGTTGTTCTATGGAAAATGCAAAGCGTCCTGCACAGTGTTGGGCTGTGAGCACAACCTCCATTTGTGGACATCGGGCACTCAGACCACCCTCATGGAGTCGGTTTCTAACCGTTTGTGCAGACACATGCACATTTGTGGCCTGCTGGAAGTCATTTTGCAGGGCTCTGGCAGTGCTCTTCCTGTTTCTCCTTGCACAAAGGCTGAGGTAGCAATCCTGCTGCTGGGTTGCTGCCCTCCTACAGCCCCCTCCACGTCTCCTGCAGCAAACCTTTTTGCCACAGCTCGCAATGATGTGCTATCCTGGATGAGCTGCACTACTTGAGCCACTTGCGTGGGTTGTCGACACAAGTGTGAAAGCACAACCAAAATTCAAAAGTGACCAAAACATCAGCCAGAAAGCATTGGTACTGAGATGTGGTCTGTGGTCCCCACCTGCAGAACCACTCCTTTGTTGAGTGTGTCTTGATAATTGCCAACAATTTCCATTTGTTATCTATGCCATTTGCACAACAGCATGTGAAATTGATTGTCAAACAGTGTTGCTTCCTAAGCAGAAAGTTTGATTTCACAGAAGTTTGATTTACTTGGAGTTATATTCTGTTGTTTAAGTGTTCCCTTTATTTTTTAACACCAGTGTATATACTGTATATATATATATATATATATATATATATATATATATATATATATACAGTTAGGGCCAGAAATATTTGGACAGTGACACAATTTTCGCGATTTGGGCTCTGCATGCCACCACATTGGATTTGAAATGAAACCTCTACAACAGAATTCAAGTGCAGATTGTAACGTTTAATTTGAAGGGTTGAACAAAAATATCTGATAGAAAATGTAGGAATTGTACACATTTCTTTACAAACACTCCACATTTTAGGAGGTCAAAAGTAATTGGACAAATAAACATAACCCAAACAAAATATTTTTATTTTCAATATTTTGTTGCAAATCCTTTGGAGGCAATCACTGCCTTAAGTCTGGAACCCATGGACATCACCAAACGCTGGGTTTCCTCCTTCTTAATGCTTTGCCAGGCCTTTACAGCCGCAGCCTTCAGGTCTTGCTTGTTTGTGGGTCTTTCCGTCTTAAGTCTGGATTTGAGCAAGTGAAATGCATGCTCAATTGGGTTTAGATCTGGAGATTGACTTGGCCATTGCAGAATGTTCCACTTTTTGGCACTCATGAACTCCTGGGTAGCTTTGGCTGTATGCTTGGGGTCATTGTCCATCTGTACTATGAAGCGCCGTCCAATCAACTTTGCAGCATTTGGCTGAATCTGGGCTGAAAGTATATCCCGGTACACTTCAGAATTAATCCGGCTACTCTTGTCTGCTCTTATGTCATCAATAAACACAAGTGACCCAGTGCCATTGAAAGCCATGCATGCCCATGCCATCACGTTGCCTCCACCATGTTTTACAGAGGATGTGGTGTGCCTTGGATCATGTGCCGTTCCCTTTCTTCTCCAAACTTTTTTCTTCCCATCATTCTGGTACAGGTTGATCTTTGTCTCATCTGTCCATAGAATACTTTTCCAGAACTGAGCTGGCTTCTTGAGGTGTTTTTCTGCAAATTTAACTCTGGCCTGTCTATTTTTGGTATTGATGAATGGTTTGCATCTAGATGTGAACCCTTTGTATTTGCTGTCATGGAGTCTTCTCTTTACTGTTGACTTAGAGACAAATACACCTACTTCACTGAGAGTGTTCTGGACTTCAGTTGATGTTGTGAACGGGTTCTTCTTCACCAAATGAAGTATGCGGCGATCATTCACCACTGTTGTCATCCGTGGACGCCCAGGCCTTTTTGAGTTCCCAAGCTCACCAGTCAATTCCTTTTTTCTCAGAATGTACCCAACTGTTGATTTTGCTACTCCAAGCATGTCTGCTATCTCTCTGATGGATTTTTTCTTTTTTTTCAGCCTCAGGATGTTCTGCTTCACCTCAATTGAGAGTTCCTTTGACCGCATGTTGTCTGCTCACAGCAACAGCTTCCAAATGCAAAACCACACACCTGGAATCCACCCCTGACCTTTTAACTACTTCATTGATTACAGGTTAACAAGGGAGACGCCTTCAGAGTTAATTGCAGCCCTTAGAGTCCATTGTCCAATTACTTTTGGTCCCTTGAAAAAGAGGACGCTATGCATTACAGAGCTATGATTCCTAAACCCTTTCTCCGATTTGGATGTGGAAACTATCATATTGCAGCTGGGAGTGTGCACTTTCAGCCCATATTATATATATAATTGTATTTCTGAACATGTTTTTGTAAACAGCTAAAATAACAAAACTTGTGTCACTGTCCAAATATTTTTGGCCCTAACTGTATATATATATATATTCAGTACAGACCTAAAGTTTGGACACACCTTCTCATTTAAAGATTTTTCTGTATTTTCATGACTATGAAAATTGTAAATTCACACTGAAGGCATCAAAACTATGAATTAACACATGTGAAATTATATACTTAACATAAAAGTGTGAAACAACTGAAAATATGTCTTATATTCTAGGTTCTTCAAAGTAGCCACCTTTTGCTTTGATGACTGCTTTGCACACTCTTGGCTTTCTCTTGAAGAGCTTCAAGAGGCACTCACCATAATTGGTTTTCACTTCACAGTTGTGCCCTGTCAGGTTTCATAAGTGGGATTTCTTGCCTTATAAATAGTGTTGGGACCATCAGTTGTGTTGAGCAGAAGTCTGGTGGATACACAGCTGATAGTCCTACTGAATACAGACTGTTAGAATTTGTATTATGGCAAGAAAAAAGCAGCTAAGTAAAGAAAAACAAGTGGCCATCATTAATTTAAGAAATGAAGGTCAGTCAGTCCGAAAAATTGGGAAAACTTTGAAAGTGTCCCCAAGGGCAGTGGCAAAAACCATCAAGTGCTGTAAAGAAATTGGCTCACATGAGGACCGCCCCAGGAAAGGAAGACCAAGAGTCACCTCTGCTTCTGAGGATAAGTTTATCCGAGTTACCAGCCTCAGAAATCACAGGTTAACAGCAGCTCAGATTAGAGACCAGGTCAATGCCACACAATTCTAGCAGCAGACACATCTCTACAACAACTGTTTAGAGGAGACATTGTGCAGCAGGCCTTCATGGTAAAATAGCTGCTAGGAAACCACTGCTAAGGACAGGCAACAAGCAGAAGAGACTTGTTTGGGCTAAAGAACACAAGGAATGGACATTAGACTAGTGGAAATCTGTGCTTTGGTCTGATGAGTCCAAATTTGAGATCTTTGGTTCCAACCACGGTGTCTTTGTGCGACGCAGATAAGTTGAATGGATGGACTCTATGTTAGGTCTCGAGTTCCCGCTTCTGCACAGGGGGAATCTTGAGCCATCTCCGCTGCGGTCTCCCATTCTCATCCAGCCGCAGTGGAGTCTGCTCAGCAAGGACGTCGGTCCCAGCGTCTTGCTCAGTCTCACTCTGTACAGAGAGTTACTGCTGCTTCTTCAGCTTCTGCCATTAAAGCCAGTGCTGGTCAGCAGCGAGCGGACTTCTCTGGGACTAAGTCCTTGTCTGCACACACTGAGCATGCCCAGGGCAAGATCTCCCGTTGGAGATCGAGGGTCATGTGCTCAGGCTCTGCAGCACATTCCATTGGTCCTCTTGGCAGGTCTTGGAAGGGCAAAGTTTCTGTGGCCACTTCCTGTGCTGCAACTATATAAACTGCGCATGACCGCACGGCCATGCGCTAGTGTACAATTGTTAATGTGTGTATGTTGTGAGTGCAAGTCGTCCTTGGATACCCCTACCCTATTGAATGTCTGTTCGCGGAAGGAGTATGGTTGCTATCTAGCGCCCGACTTAGCCTACAGCACTAATCACACATTACAGCGTCCAGTTGCTGTGACCGCCAGTACGGCGCCGTGCATTTCCTCTGTGCTTTCCTTACCCAAGCCTGGGTGGTTAGTGGCGTTCGTCAGTGCGGCACCGCATGCACTCTTGTGCCTTAAAATTGTTATTTAGTTTCTTTACACACCCAGTTGCGGTGTTGTGCCAGCAAGGGTCTAATCGGACTTCAATCCTAGTTGGGGTTGAGTTCGCTGACTACTTGCTCGCGCTCTATGTGCGGTACCGCGGTCCTGTGACGCAACAGGATCGCTTCCTTCACGCTGGGTGAAGTTTAACCCACGTATGTATACTTATGAGTACCGCCATATAGTCCGTCATTACTTGGCAGCAGGTTCCCTCTCTGCACGGTGGACCCCGGGCTGCGAACGCACCATACTCTATCTGTCTTATTATTTGGTGCGTTCCGCTAGCCCTAACATTACACTAGTGCCAGGGTCTGGCTGGTAATGACGGACAAACAGCAATCCTTGCGGTATATCCAGCAGCTGGAGGGTAGGTTGGTGGCTCTTGAGAGCGCAACCTCAGCTGTGGATGTTACCGCAGTTGCTGTACAGGCTGCTAGCGTGGCTGCAGCAACCCTGCCCATTGCCACCCCTGTTCCGACATTTTATCGCCTCCCGCTGCCAGAAAAATTTTCTGGTGATAGCAAATTTTGTAGGGGATTTGTGAGTCAGTGCTCTATTCACCTCGAGCTCCTGGCTGCACGTTTTCCCACAGAGCGGGCTAAGGTGGGATTTATAGTATCTCTCTTGTCAGACAGGGTGTTGGAATGGGCTACGCCGCTGTGGGAGCGTGGCGATCATGTGGTGCAGAGTGCTCCGCTGTTTCTGAGCACTCTGAAACAGGTCTTTTTAGGACCTCAAGTCACCCATGATACTGCGCTCCAACTGCTGGCATTAACTCAGGGTGAGTCCTTGGTCAGTCATTTTGCCATCCAATTCCGCACTTAAGCTTCTGAGCTGGATTGGTCGGATAAAGCTCTTATCCCCATATTTTGGAGGGGCCTGGCTGACCACGTTAAGGACGCTCTGGCCACTAGGGAGATTCCTGCCACACTGGAGGAGTTAATAACTGTCTCCACTCGAATTGACCTCCGTTTTAACGAGCGGAGGTTAGAGCGAGCCCAGT